>NC_139081.1:12039022-13341478 GCF_965140915.1 Aythya marila
TCCACACCTTTCCTTTCCTTTCCACACCTTTCCTTTCCACACCTTTCCTTTCCACACCTTTCCTTTCCACACCTTTCCTTTCCTTTCCACACCTTTCCTTTCCACACCTTTCCTTTCCACACGTTTCCACCCTTTCCACACCTTTCCTTTCCTCGCATTTCATTTCCTCGCATTTTCTTTCCTCGCATTTCCTCGCTTTTCATAGCTTTTCCTCGCATTTCCTTTCCTCACATTTCCATTCCTCAAAATTCCTTTCCTTTCCTCTCCTTTCCTTTTTTTCTTTTTTTTCCTTTTTTTTTCTTTTTTTTCCTTTCCTTTTATTTCCTTTCTTTTTTTTTTTTTTCCTCTCCTCTCCTCTCCTCTCCTCTCCTCTCCTCTCTCTCTCTCTCCTCTCCTCTCCTCTCCTCTCCTCTCCTCTCCTCTCCTCACATTTCCTTTCCTCACGTTTCCTCACATTTTCTCACATTTCATTTCCTTTCCTTTCCTCATATTTCCTTTCCTCACATTTTCTTTCCTTTAATTTCTCACATTTCTTTTAATTTCTCACATTTCCTTTCCTCTTTCCTTTCTTTCCTTTCCTTTCCTTTCCTTTCCTTTCCTTTCCTTTCCTTTCCTTTCCTTTCCTTTCCTTTCCTTTCCTTTCCTTTTTTTTGTCGCCTTTCCTCGCTTTTCTTCGCATTTCCTCGCATTTCTTTGCATTTCCTCGCATTTCCTTTCCTCACATTTTCTTTCCTTTAATTTCTCACATTTCCTTTAATTTCTCACATTCTTTTCCTTTTTCCTTTCCTTTCCTTTCCTTTCGTCACATTTCCTCGCATTTCCTCGCGTTTCCTCGCATTTCCTCGCATTTCCTTGCTTTTATTGATGCTTAGCAGCCAATCAATGTCAATGCAGCCTTTGCAGGCATTTGAGGATTTGTTCCACGGTGCCATTCAGTCCAGGTAATCCAAGTTCAAAACACTGCATAACATTAACTTTTTAAAATTGTCCAGGTATGAAAAAGCAATACAATAGCTTTCCTTTTCTACCAAACCAGCGGACAATGAACTTCGTAAGGAGGGACATCAAGATATTTAAGGCATTGTTTAGAGACTAATCAATCCAATGTGGTAAATTGAAATAGATTCTTAAGGTTTATACCATTTCCCAGAGGTTATAGACCATTTTATGGATGCACTATATAACTTTTGCTCCTTTCCCCCAAATTTATGATCTTTACCATAGATTTGAAGCAGAGTATTGGTAGCAATTGGATTCTAAAGGTCAATAAAGAGGTCAAAAAAGAAAATATGAAAAAATCAGGGGAAAAAAAAAGTCGGAAGAGGGTATTTCACTTATTCTGTTTCTAGTACTGTCATTTTGCCAATTAAACTGCTATAAAGATAATAAAAACAAAGCATCTGTGGAAAATCAAGGGTTTATCTTCATGAAGAGATACTGTGAATTCTAAAAGCCTTAAAATGGTATTCCCTAATAAATAAATAAATTGCTCAACAAGTTGTATGAGGCCATATAAACCCTACCCCACATCTCATTAATCATTGAGCAATTTGAGGGCTTTCTTTAGGTGAAATAAATCCTTGTTGTAGAAAGGTTTATGTGTAAAATTTGTAAGCCATGCTCAGGAAACAGAATTGCCTTAAGGCTGGGAATTCTGTCCCCTTATGCCAAAATGATTAGAAGCACTGAGAAAACAAAATGAAATGACTACAAGAAAAAAAAAAAAAAAAAAAGAAGAATGATTAGAAAAACTGAGTTTTCTTATTTAAAAGAAAGAATTATAAAAAGAAGTGAGGTGTAAAATTGCAAACTAAGGAGAACTCCAAGAAGAAGGGACAATTTTCTTTTCTCACAGTTTATGTAGTCATTATGTAACATACTATAGTTAAATGTTATACACTCTGTAGTGGTTTAACCTTGCCGGCAGCTAAACACCACACAGCCGTTCACTCACTCTCCCCCCTCGCTCTCTGGGATGGGGGAGACAAACGGGAAAGTAAAGCCCGTGAGTTGAGATAAAGACAGTTTATTAAGACAGGAAAATAATAATAACAATAATAATAATAACAACACTGATGATAATAGTACTACTACTAATAATGTGTACAAACAAGTGATGCACAATGCAATTGCTCACCACCCGCTGACCGATGCCCAGCCTAACCCCGAGCAGTCTGGCCCCCCTCCCCCGGCTAGCCACCCCTATATATTGTTTAGCATGACGTCAGATGGTAAGGAATACCCCTTTGGCTAGTTTGGGTGAGCTGTCCTGGGTCTGTCCCCTCCCAGCTCCTGCTGCACCCCTAGCCTGCCCATTGGCAAGACAGACCAAGAAGCTGAGACGTCCTTGGCTTGGTATAAGCACTGCTCTGCAACAATTAAACCACCGGGGTGTTATCAGCACTCTTCTCATCCTAAGCCAAAACATAGCATTCTACCAGCTACTAGAAAGAAAATTAACTCTGTCCTAACTGAAACCAGGACATCTGTCCACCCCTTATTCCATTCCATTTATGTCATGCTCAGGTTACACTCTTTCCCATGCCTTCTAATTAATCACCATTTTCATCTAGGGTATTGTCGTGGTTTAACCCGGCTGGCAGCTAAACACCACGCAGCCGTTCGCTCACCCTCCCCCCTCCCTCTCTGGGACGGGGGAGAGAAATGGAAAGTGAAGCCCGTGAGTTGAGATAAAGACAGTTTAATAAGACAGGAAAATAATAATAATAATAATAATAATGATGATACAATGGTGATAATACGAAAGTAATAATAGTATGTACAAACAAGTGATGCACAATGCAATTGCTCACCACCCGCTGACCGATGCCCAGCCTAACCCCGAGCAGTCCAGCCCCCTCCCCCCGGCTAGCCACCCCTATATATTGTTTAGCATGACGTCAGATGGTATGGAATACCCCTTTGGCTAGTTTGGGTCACCTGTCCTGGGTCTGTCCCCTCCCAGCTCTTACTGCACCCCCCAGCCTGCCCGTTGGCAGGACAGAGCAAAGGCTGAGATGTCCTTGGCTTAGTATAAGCACTGCTCTGCAACAATTAAAGCATCGGGGTGTTATCAGCACTCTTCTCATTCTAAGCCAAAACACAGCATTCCACCAGCTACTAGGAAGAAAATTAATTCTGTGCTAACTGAAACCAGGACATCTATCCACCCCTTATTCCATACCATTTATGTCATGCTCAGGTTACACTCTTTTCCATACATTCTAATTAGTCACCTATAGTAATCATGGTAGTGATAATATACAGTATAATATACTATTTAACATGGTGCAATTCAGTTCATGGGCTATTCTCACCTAGTATTAAATCTCCTTGAGGTACACACCGGACCTCTCCGTTCTTTTGCATTACCCACCAAGTATATCCAGGTCCCTGAGCGAAAACAATTCCACGAATAGGTTTGCCTTTTCCTGAGGCAGGAGTAGCCCAGACTGTTTTACCCAGCATATTTTTTACATGCACTACAGGAACTTTATCCCCATCTACAGTACGTAACAGGTTTGATTGGGCAGGTCCAGCTCGGTTGGTAGATCCCCTAGTATTGACTAACCAGGTGGCCTTTGCCAAATGCGTATCCCAGTTTTTGAACGTCCCAGCGCCCATTGCTTTCAAGGTAGTCTTTAACAGGCCATTGTATCGTTCAACTTTCCCGGAGGCTGGTGCATGATAGGGGATGTGATACACCCATTCAATACCATGTTCTTTGGCCCAAGTGTCTATAAGGTTGTTTCGGAAGTGAGTCCCATTGTCTGATTCTATTCTTTCTGGGGTGCCATGTCGCCATAGGACTTGCTTTTCAAGGCCCAGGATGGTGTTCCGGGCGGTAGCATGAGGCACAGGATATGTTTCCAGCCATCCGGTGGTTGCTTCCACCATTGTAAGTACGTGGCGCTTGCCATTGCGAGTTTGAGGGAGTGTGATGTAATCAATCTGCCAGGCCTCTCCATATTTATATTTCAGCCATCGTCCTCCATACCAAAGAGGCTTTGACCGTTTGGCTTGCTTGATTGCAGCACATGTTTCACAGTCATGAATAACCTGTGCTATAGCGTCCATGGTCAAGTCCACCCCTCGATCACGAGCCCATCTGTATGTTGCATCTCTACCTTGATGGCCTGAGGTGTCATGGGCCCATCGGGCTATAAATAATTCACCTTTATGCTGCCAATCCAGGTCCACCTGAGCTACTTCAATCTTAGCAGCCTGATCCACCTGCTGGTTGTTTTGATGTTCTTCAGTAGCCCGATTCTTGGGCACATGAGCATCTACGTGGCGTACTTTCACAGCCAGGTTCTCTACCCGAGCAGCAATATCTTGCCACAATGCAGCAGCCCAGATAGGTTTGCCCCTACGCTGCCAGTTGTTTTGCTTCCATTGCTGTAACCATCCCCACAGGGCATTTGCTACCATCCATGAATCGGTGTAGAGATAGAGAACTGGCCATTTTTCTCGTTCAGCAATGTCTAAAGCCAGCTGAATGGCTTTCACTTCTGCAAACTGACTCGATTCACCTTCTCCCTCAGCAGCTTCTGCAACTCGTCGCGTAGGACTCCATACAGCAGCCTTCCATCTCCGATGCTTCCCCACAATACGACAGGACCCATCAGTGAACAGGGCATATTTCTTTTCATTCTCTGGCAACTGGTTGTACAGTGGGGCTTCTTCAGCACGACCCACCTCCTCCTCTGATGATATCCCAAAGTATTTGCCTTCTGGCCAGTCCATGATCGCTTCCAATATTCCTGGGCGACTGGGGTTTCCTATTCGAGCCCGCTGAGTAATCAGTGCAACCCACTTGCTCCATGTAGCATCAGTTGCATGATGCGTAGAGGGGACCCTTCCCTTGAACATCCAGCCTAGTACCGGTAATCGGGGTGCTAGGAGGAGCTGCGCTTCAGTACCGACCACCTCCGAAGCAGATCGAACTCCTTCATATGCTGCCAATATCTCCTTTTCAGTTGGAGTATAGCGGGCCTCAGATCCTCTGTATCCCCGACTCCAAAACCCCAGAGGCCGACCTCGAGTTTCCCCAGGTTCTTTCTGCCAGAGGCTCCAGGTGGGGCCGTTCTCCCCGGCTGCAGTGTAGAGCACATTCTTTACATCTGGTCCTGTTCGAACTGGCCCAAGGGCTACTGCATGGACTATTTCCTGCTTGATTTGTTCAAAGGCTTGTCGTTGTTCAGGGCCCCATTCAAACTCATTCTTCTTACGAGTTACTTGGTAGAGTGGGTTTACAATCAGACTGTAATTTGGGATGTGCATTCTCCAAAACCCCACAACACCTAGGAAAGTCTGTGTTTCTTTTTTGTTAGTTGGTGGAGACATAGCTGTTATTTTGTTGATCACATCCATTGGGATTTGACGACGTCCATCTTGCCATTTTATTCCTAAAAACTGGATCTCCCGTGCAGGTCCTTTGACTTTATTTTGTTTTATGGCAAAACCGGCTTTCAGAAGGATTTGGACTATTTTCTTCCCTTTCTCGAAAACTTCCTCTGCTGTGTCACCCCACACAATAATGTCATCGATGTACTGCAGGTGTTCAGGAGCTTCCCCCTGCTCTAGTGCAGACTGGATCAGCCCATGGCAAATGGTAGGGCTGTGTTTCCACCCCTGGGGCAGCCTATTCCAGGTATATTGGACTCCCCTCCAAGTGAAGGCAAATTGTGGCCTGCACTCTGCTGCTAGAGGGATGGAGAAAAATGCATTAGCGATATCAATTGTGGCGTACCACTTGGCTGCCTTCGATTCAAGTTCATACTGAAGTTCCAGCATGTCCGGCACTGCAGCACTCAGTGGTGGCGTGACTTCGTTCAGGCCGCGATAGTCCACTGTTAGTCTCCACTCGCCATTAGACTTTCGCACTGGCCATATGGGACTATTGAAAGGTGAATGAGTCTTGCTGATCACTCCTTGGCTCTCCAATTGACGAATTAGCTTATGGATGGGAATCAGGGAGTCTCGGTTGGTGCGATATTGCCGCCGGTGCACAGTTGTGGTAGCAATTGGCACTTGCTGTTCCTCGACCCTCAGCAACCCCACAACAGAGGGGTCCTCTGAGAGACCAGGCAAGGTAGATAATTGTTTAATGCCCTCTGTCTCTAAGGCAGCAATACCAAAAGCCCACCGGAACCCTTTTGGGTCCTTGCAGTATCCTCTTCTAAGATAGTCTATGCCAAGGATACATGGAGCATCCGGACCAGTCACAATGCGGTGCTTTTCCCACTCATTCCCAGTCAGACTCACTTCAGCCTCCAATACAGTCAACTGCTGAGATCCCCCTGTCACTCCACAAATATAGATGGGCTCTGGTCCTTTATAGCTCGATGGCATTATAGTACATTGTGCACCGGTGTCTACTAAAGCCTTATACTTCTGTGCGCGTGATGTGCCAGGCCATCGAATCCACACAGTCCAATAAACTCGATTGTCCCTTTCCTCCCCCTGGCTGGAGGCAGGGCCCCCCTAATCCTGGTCAGAATCTTCCTCGTTTCTGTGTTTGAAGGACTGTCTGCTGGAAGTTGGAGCAGCAAACTTTTCGGAGAATCCCTTTTTCCTGATTGTTTTCTTTTGCAACTCACGTACCCGTGCCTCTAGGGTCGCGGTAGATTTTCCATCCCACTTTCTCATGTCCTCTCCATGGTCTCGTAAGTAAAACCACAGGGTGGCACGGGGTGAGTACCCACCATATCGTCTTCCTTGTGTGGGTGAACGCCTACCCCTGACAGCTGAGACAGTGCTTTGTACAGGTGCGAAGGAGAATAATCTCTCTTCAAGTTGGTGAACCTTTTCAGAAAGTTTCTCCCAAGTGTTCTCCTTTGGTCGGTGGGCACTGGTTGGTTCAGGTGGGGAGGACAATAGATTCTCTTCAAGTTGGTGAACCTTTTCAGAAAGTTTCTCCACAGCTGAGACGCAGGCCTGTAAGGAAGAGGAGAGACTTTCTTCGTACTGCCGGAGTTGTTTAGCCGCTTCACCCACTGTGGGTTCCTCATCCTCTTTCCAGGCCATTATTGCCAATGAGCTGGCATATGATGATGGTGCACTCCGTACAAACTTCCGCCACATGGGTCGTGTACACTTGACTTCATCTGGATCTGTGGATGTTTGTTTGAGGTCTGGATCCTCATAAATCACTTCCCGTACGGCTAATTCCCTCAGGTACTGGATTCCCTTCTCCATAGTGGTCCACTTGCCTGGTAGACATAAAATATCTTCCTTGAAGGGATACCTTTCCCTCACAGCTGAGAGGAGACGCCTCCAGAGGCTGGTGGGTCGTGCTCCATCTGCAATTGCTTTGTCAATGCCGGCGTCTCGAGCAAGGGATCCCAGCCGCTTGGCTTCCCTGCTGTCTAATTCCACACAATTGGCTCCAGAGTCCCAGCACCGGAGCAGCCAGGTGACAAGCTGCTCACCTATACAGCGACCAAAATCTTTTCGCACATCTCGTAGCTCGCGCTCGTTTAGGCTTCGGGTAGTTACTGTTGCTCTTTCGGCATCCTCATCTTCCTCCTCCTGAATCCTTGACGGCCCAGCGTCGTCATCATCTTCGTCATCTCTATACTTAGTTTTGGCAGAAGCCTTACCTGGATTGGCAGAAGACTCTCTGCGTTCTAAACGACCTGAATTTCTATACCATATTTTCACCTTCTCTACAGGGGCAGCTTGCACTGCTACTGCTCGTTTCTCTGACTTTGTTACAGGGTCTGCCACAGGGGTTGGAATGCCCTCTGCAGGGTCAACTTGCACTGCTACAGCTCGTTTCTCTGACACGGCCACAGGAGCTGGAGCGGCTACAGGAGCTGGAGCAGTTGCAGGAACCGGAGCTGTAGCGGCTACAGGAGCTGGAGTTGGAGCTGGAGCAGTTGCAGGAGCTGGGACTGGAGCAGCAGTAGGAGCTGGAGCTGGAGCGGCTTCAGGAGCTGGAGCTGGAGCGACTTCAGGAGCTGGGACTGGAGCAGTTGCAGGAACTGGGACTGGAGTAGCGGCCGGAGCTGGAACTGGAGCGACTGCAGGAACTGGGACTGGAGCAGCTGCAGGAGCTGGAGCTGGAGCGGCTTCAGGAGCTGGAGCTGGAGCAGCTTCAGGAGCTGGGACTGGAGCAGTTGCAGGAACTGGGACTGGAGTAGCGGCCGGAGCTGGAACTGGAGCGACTGCAGGAACTGGGACTGGGGCGGCTTCAGGAGCTGGGACTGGGGCGGCTTCAGGAACTGGGACTGGGGCGGCTGCAGGAGCTGGGACTGGAGCGGCTGCAGGAGCTGGGACTGGAGCGGCTGCAGGAGCTGGGACTGGAGCGGCTGCAGGAGCTGGGACTGGAGCGGCTGCAGAAGCTGGGACTGGAGCGGCTGCAGGGTCCACCGTAGGGGTCACAGTGGCCGTTGGATCTGTCACGGGACTTGGAGTGGCCGCAGGGTCTGTCACTAAGTTGATAGCAGTATCCATGGCAGCTCGATAGGCGTAAGCCAGGCCCCAGCATGTTACAATGATTTGTGTTACTTTGGAACTTCCCGAATCGCGACACCTTTTATTCAAGCATTCTGCCAGTTTTTGAGGATTTTGCACTTGTTCAGGGGTGAATTTCCAAAACACTGGGGGTGCCAACTGGTCTAGATGCCTGCCCATATCCTCCCATACTCCCTGCCACCCACAACTATACTGCCTCCGGGCAGATCTCCGGATGAGCTTCCTAAGTAGTTGTTTAACTTTAAGCAGAACCTGAAGTGCATTCAGGAGGCAGAACAACAGGACTATGCTGGTCTGAGTATCCCAAGGATATTCAATATCTTGGAGAGCTATTGTAATAAACTCGGAGGATAAGAGGGTGGTGAAGGAGGAAGGGAGAGTGATCAAGGAGGGTACAGGGGTGGTGAAGGAGAAAGGGAGAGTGATCAAGTAAGAAAAATTATCTTCCCCTTTCCCCTCCACAGATTGACTCCCTAATGAAAAAAGGCAACAGATACAATTGCTAATAGTTTCCAAAATACAGTTTCCAAAGTATAGAATCGAAGATGTTACTGAGTACAAATACCAGGTTAGAGTCATGGCCAGATATTTCATCATCTCATAAGCCACTGATACAACACACAGTACCATAATGGTCTGAAACCAGGGCCCGGAGAGGATAAACAACATGACAGAGAGCACATACGGAAAATAACGTGCTATAATACTCAATTTGGAAAACAGGCGCAGCACAGTTGAGATTAAAGCAATCAGCATTATGACAAGTGACTATTAAGCAGGTCTAATACTTATACCAATTTTAGTTTAACACACTCTGGTCAGATCTGCCGTTATCTCAACCTTTCGTGCCCCACGTTGGGCGCCAAAAAGACTGTCGTGGTTTAACCCGGCTGGCAGCTAAACACCACGCAGCCGTTCGCTCACCCTCCCCCCTCCCTCTCTGGGACGGGGGAGAGAAATGGAAAGTGAAGCCCGTGAGTTGAGATAAAGACAGTTTAATAAGACAGGAAAATAATAATAATAATAATAATAATGATGATACAATGGTGATAATACGAAAGTAATAATAGTATGTACAAACAAGTGATGCACAATGCAATTGCTCACCACCCGCTGACCGATGCCCAGCCTAACCCCGAGCAGTCCAGCCCCCTCCCCCCGGCTAGCCACCCCTATATATTGTTTAGCATGACGTCAGATGGTATGGAATACCCCTTTGGCTAGTTTGGGTCACCTGTCCTGGGTCTGTCCCCTCCCAGCTCTTACTGCACCCCCCAGCCTGCCCGTTGGCAGGACAGAGCAAAGGCTGAGATGTCCTTGGCTTAGTATAAGCACTGCTCTGCAACAATTAAAGCATCGGGGTGTTATCAGCACTCTTCTCATTCTAAGCCAAAACACAGCATTCCACCAGCTACTAGGAAGAAAATTAATTCTGTGCTAACTGAAACCAGGACAGGTATATAGTAGTCATGGTAGTGATGACATATAGTATTATATAATAATAAACATAAAACAATTCAACTCATGGGCTATTCTCACCCAGTATTAAGTCCCCTTGAGGTACACTCCGGACCTCTCCGTTCTTTTGCATCACCTACCAAGTGTATCCAGGTCCCTGAGTTTGTACGGAGTGCACCATCATCATATGCCAGCTCATTGGCAATAATGGCCTGGAAAGAGGATGAGGAACCCACAGTGGATGAAGTGGCTAAACAACTCCGGCAGTACGAAGAAAGTCTCTCCTCTTCCTTACAGGCCTGCGTCTCAGCTGTGGAGAAACTTTCTGAAGAGTTCCACCAACTTAAAGAGAATCTATCTTCCTCCCCACCTGAACAAACCAGTGTCCACCGACCAAAAGAGAACACTTGGGAGAAACTTTCTGAAAAGGTTCACCAACTTGAAGAGAGATTATTCTCCTCCGCACCTGTACAAAGCAGTGTCTCAGCTATCAGGGGTAAGTGTTCATCCACACAAGGAAGATGATATGGTGGGTACACACCCCATGCGACCCTGTGTTTTTATTTACAAGACCATGGAGAGGACATGAGAAAATGGGATGGAAAATCTACCGCGATCCTAGAGGCACGGGTATGTGAGTTGCAAAAGAAAACAATCAAGAAAAAGGGATTCTCTGAAAAGTTTGCTGCTCCAACTTCCAGCAGACAGTCCTTCAAACACAGAAACGAAGAAGATTCTGACCAAGATTAGGGGGGCCCTGCCTCCACCCAGGGGGAGGAAAGGGACAATCGAGTTTATTGGACTGTGTGGATTCGATGGCCTGGCACGTCAGACGCACAGAAGTATAAGGCTTTAGTAGACACCGGTGCAAAATGTACTGTAATGCCAACGAGCTATAAAGGGTCAGAGCCCATCTTTATTTATGGAGCGACGGTTGGATCTCAGCAGTTGACTGTATTGGAGGCTGAAGTGAGTCTGACTGGGAATGAGTGGCAAAAGCACCGCATTGTGACTGGCCCAGATGTTCCATGTATCCTTGGCATAGACTATCTTAGAAGAGGCTATTGCAAGGACCCAAAAGGGTTCCGGCAGGCTTTTGGCATAGCTGCCTTAGATACAGAGGGCATTAAACAATTATCTACCTTGCCTGGTCTCTCAGAGGACCCCTCTGTTGTGGGGTTGCTGAGGGTCAAAGAACAGCAAGTGCCGATCGCTACCACAACTGTGCACCGGCGGCAATATCGCACCAACTGAGACACGCTGATTCCCATCTGTACTGGGTCTACCTGGAATGTTAACTTTCCCTGCAACAGCCCATACAGTGCTGTACTCTGCACTTGTAGCTCGAACAGCAGTGCTATCACACCAGTGTTGTGTCTACTGCTGAGCAGTGCTGGCACAGCATCAGGCCTCTCTCTAACCCTCCTAGGGAGTGGGCAAAAAGTGAGAAGAGAAACATCACCAGGGCAGCTGACCTAAACCAACCAAAGGGATATTCCATACCATGTGATGTCACACAGCAATAAAAGGTGGAAACAGGTAGAAGAGGGGAGGGGTGGGCTCTCGTTGTGAAAACATTGGTCCTCCTCCCGAACACCGGCTACTCCGCTCGAGTGGGCAGCCGAGCTCTACCACAGCTGCTCTCTCACTCCCCCTCCTCAAAGAGGAATGGGGAGAAAATATGTGAAAAGGGCTCAAGGGTTGAGATAAGGACAAGAAAATCACGCAATAATTATTGTAATGGGCAAAACAGACTCGGCATAAGGAGATAGTAAGATTTATTGCCTATTACTAACAAGCGAGAGAAGTGAGATAACAAAGGAAAAAAAAAAAAACAAAAGCACCTTCCCCCCATCCACCCTCTTCCACCTCCTCCCCCCGAGCGGCGCAGGGGAACGGTGGAATGGGGGTTATGGTCAGTCTACAGCACTTCTTCTCTGCCGCTCCTTCTCAGTCACTCTCGTCCCCTGTGCTGTGGGGTCCCACCCACGGGATGCAGTCCTTGATGAACTGATCCAGCGTGGGCTTCCCACAGGCAGCAGCTCTTCCAGAACTGCTCCAGATATGGGTCTGTACCACGGGGTCCATCCCTCAGGAGAAAACTGCTCCAACCTGGCTCCCCTACGGGCAGCAGCTCCTGCCGGTCACCTGCTCCTGCGTGGTCTCCTCTCCACGGGCTACAGGTCCGGCCCGGAATCTGTTCCGGTAGGGGTCTTCCACAGGTGGCAGCCTCTGTCGGTGCAGGGCCACCTGCTCCACTGTGGTCTCCTCCATGGGCTGCAGCGTGGAACCCTGCTCCACTGTGGTACTCCATGGGCTGCAGGGGGACATCCTGCTTCACCATGGTCCTCACCACAGGCCGCAGGGGACTTCTGCTCCGGCGCCTGGAGCACCTCTCCCCCTCCCTCTACACTGACCTTGGCACCTGCAAGGCTGTTCTCTCACTCCCGGCTGCTGTCTGGCGCAGCGTTTTTTTCCCTGTCTTAAATATGCTCTCACAGATGCGCAAACAACTTCGCTTATTGGCTCAGATCTGGAAAACAATGGGGCCCTTCCCAAACATGGGGCAGCTTCTAGATCTTTCTCACAGAAACCACCCCTATGGCTCCCTGCTACCAAAACCTTGCCACGTAAACCCACTACAGTGCGTTAAGGCCCTGTTTCAAGGACGTGGCCAATCATCGCTCATTTGTGGGAAGCAGAGAGTAATTTCTTTCCTCTGCACTTCCACATAGCCTTCATTTGTTTTATTTGTTTGTTTTCCTCCTTTTTTTTTAAATATTCCCTTTCCCCCTCCCTTTTCCCCTTTCCCTTTTTTCCCCCTTTAGTTAAATTGTTTAGTACATAATAATCTTTCATAGTAGTACATAATAATCTTTTAGTACATAATAATCTTTCTTTTATCATTATTATTATTATTATTATTATTATTATTATTATTATTATTTCCCTTTAATTAAATTATCCTTATCTCAACCCGTGAGTTGTTCTTTGCTTTACTTCTCCCCCTCCTCATCTAAGGAGGGTGAGTGAGAGAGCGGTTGTGGTGTTTAGCTGCCCAGCACAGTAAAACCACCACAACAGTGTACTGTAATACCATCAAGCTATAAAGGGCCAGAGCCCATCTGTATTTATGGTGTGACGGGGGGATCCCAGCAGTCACGTGTATTGGAGGCTGAAGTGAGTCTCACTGGGAATGAGTGGCAAAAGCACCGTATTGTGACTGGCCCGGATGCTCCATGCATCCTTGGCATAGACTACCTCCGGAGAGAATATTTCAAGGATCCAAACAGCATCCAGTGGGCTTTTGGCATAGCTAGTTCTCTATCTCTACACAGATTCATGGAAGGTAGCAAATGCCCTCTGGGGATGGTTACAGCAATGGAAGCAAAACAACTGGCAGCGCGGGGGCAAACCCATCTGGGCTGCTGCATTGTGGCAAGATATTGTTGCCCAGGTAGAGAACCTGGTTGTAAAGGTACGCCACGTAGATGCTCATGTGCCCAAGAATTGGGCTACTGAAAAACATCAAAACAAACCAGCAGGTGGATCAGGCTGCTAAGATTGAAGTGGCTCAGGTGGACCTGCACTGGCAACACAAGGGTGAATTATTTCCAGCCAGATGGGCCCTTGACACGTCAGGCCATCAAGGTAGAGATGCAACATACAGGTGGGCTCGTGATCGAGGGGTGGGCCTTACCATGGACACTATTGCACAGGTTATTCCTTATTCATGTGAAACGTGCTGCAATCAGGCAAGCCAAACGGTCAAAGCGCCTTTGGTATGGAGGACGATGACTGAAATATAAATATGGAGAAGCCTGGCAGATTGATTGTATCACACTCCCTCAAACCCGCAACGGCAAGCGCCACGTACTTACAGTGGTGGAAGCAACCACTGGATATCCGGAAACATATCCTGTGCCCTATGCCACCACCCAGAATGCTATCCTGGACTTTGAAAAGCAAGTCCTATGGCAAGTCCTCTGATAAAGGAGTCTGTCCTGGTTTCAGTTAGGACAGAGTTAATTTTCTTCCTAGTAGCTGGTAGGGTGCTATGTTTTGGATTTAGGACAAGAAGAGTGTTGATAACATGCTGATGTTTTAATTGTTGCAGAGCAGTGCTTACACTAAGCTAAGGACCTTTCAGCTTCTTCCTCTGTCCTGCCAATGGGCAGGCTAGGGGTGCAGCAGGAGCTGGGAGGGGACAGACCCAGGACAGCTCACCCAAACTGGCCAAAGGGGTATTCCATACCATCTGACATCATGCTAAACAATATATAGGGGTGGCTAGCTGTGTCACAACAGAGCTGTGTGTGAGAACTCATTTTAGGCATGTTTTGATAGAGGAAATTGTTTTCTTTGGAAAACATCTGAGGAGGAAATTGTCTTCCAGATGGTTTCCTTTTATTCTTTTAGAGAGAGTTCCATCTCAGAGCATCAGACAATTGACTGATTGATGCTCCTGGAAAATATGTCAATTGGAAAGACTGTATATATTTCAGAGTTGTTTTTAATTTAGAGGTACTTTGGTAATTCATTCCAAAGGAGAGGTGGAAAAAAAGGTTTGAACCAACCTAGGTGTAACTCAGTATTTCACCTTCATAATTGACAAGACACATCAGGCATCTACAGCTACATGCTTCTTAGAATTAATATTTCAGGCACTCTTGAACTGCCAGAGAATCATAGATTAATATATTTTAAGCCTTTTGCTTTTATGTTGACAGAATGAATGGGTCTTAGGTCAGCATTATCTGTATGTTATTACCTTTTCTTGTATCTTTTTGGTGATTTAACTGAAACAAATGAATGCTTTCAGTTTCAGTTGTCAGTAGACCAGAGTTTACAATGTAAGAGCAATGGCCCACAGCTAATCTTGGTTTCCATTTCCTGAGGATATGCCTATCCTGCACGCAGTTCATCTCCTACAGACAAACCGCAGCTGGTTTTTAAAGTGGTTAACAGTAGTAGCTAGCAGTGAAGCTCAGACCTTCAAAATTCAGTACACTGAAATTGTACATAGTACAAAACATTTTTATTATTATTATTATTTTCAGAGTTTTTCAGTAGGTTTTCTGAGTTTCAGAGCAAAATGTGTGGTGCTGTAGTTGGACTACTAGCACAGTCCAAGTTAGTACACTTCCCCAGGGTGCAAATGATTTTTGTTCTAGTATCTGTTCAAAACCTGGTTGAGCGCAAAACTGATTTTCTACACCCTACCTCCTGTATTGAACTCCATTACCATGATTATTGCTAGCTACTCTGATATAGGGCTGTTAAATGATAGCTGTTTTACTGTGACTAAGCTTTGCTCCTATTGAAGACGTAGATTGTGGATGTTTACACTTTGCATGCATTTAGAAGTAATTGAGAATATTCATTAATGGAAGTCAAATCAGTCCAGGATCGCTAAATGAAAGAGAACATCTCCAGTTTAGGTAGCAGCTGAGCAGGAGCTCATAGGAGGCTGCAAGAGCATCCTTGACAAAAAGAGTTCTAATTTGTTCTAATTTATTTTACTTTTCCTATACATCTACTTTTGGCTGTTGTCAGAGAGCAGGTAGCATGCTGTCTGGACATTCAGCCTGAGCCAATGCAGCCCTTCTTATATGCTTAGATTTACCATGATAATCAAGTTATCTTTTAATCAACATTTGAAGGAAGACCAGCATCTTTCCTATCCATACCATTAATTCTTTGTCAAAGACAGTTATCTGAAAGTTAAATCACAATTTTCATCACTAATGTATCAGGAAAATAAGAGACCAAGAAACAAACAGCTTCATGGCAGCTCTGCTGTACTGTCTGCTGTTACCACTGGAACCTCATCTTTTTTATCATAGAATGGTTTGGGTTGGAAGGGACTAAGTGTTGCAAGGGGAACAGGGAATGGGGGCTGTGGTCAGTCCACAATTTTTCGTCTCTGCTGCTCCTTTAGGGTCACTCTCTGACCCTGCTCCACATGAGGTCCCTCCCACGGGATGCCGTCCTTCCCAAACTGATCCTGTGTGGGCTTCCCACAGGCAGGAGCTCTTCAAGAACTGCTCCCATATGGGTCCATACCATAGGGTCTATCTGTCAGGAGCAAACTGCTCCAGCACAGGTCCCCCATGGGCGGCAGCTCACCCCAGACTCCCTGCTCCTGTGTGGGCGCCTCTTTACGGGCTGCAGCTCCAGCCCAGGACCTGCTCCTGCGGGGATTATCCATGGGCCGCAGTCTCCTCCAGGCCACATCCACCTGCTCCACTGGGGGCTCCTCCATGGGTTGCAGTGTGGAGATCTGCTCTTCCATGGGACCCATGGGCTGCAGGGAGACAGCCTGCTCAACAAGGGGCCTCTCCACAGGCCTCAGGGGAACATCTGCTCCATGCCTGAAGCACTTCTTGCTCTTGGTGGCAGCAGGGCTGGTTCTCACTCCTCACTCTCCCAGCTGCTGTTGTGCAGCATTTTTTATTATTTTTTTTTATATTTTTTTATTTTTTCCCTTTCTTCAGTCTGCTTTCCCAGAGGCACAACCAGAATCATTCATTAGCTTGGCTCCTATCAGCGGCGGGTCCCTTTTGGACCTGTCTGGAGCTGGCTCCTCTCTGACATGGGGCATCTGCTAGGCTCTGCTAATGGAGGCCATCCCTGTAGCCCTCTTGCTACTAAAACCTTGCCACATAAACCCAACAGAAGTGTATTTTGTTGTTGTTTTTAAGTAGAGATCTGTATTATTTAATATACCTTTGGCCCCAGAGACCCCACCAACTTTAACACCTCTCCCTAGAACAATGGGTCTGTATGGGATAAATTCTGCAGTTACTTATATCCTAACTTTGTAATTAAAGCAAGTGAAAGGAAAAAAAAGATTTAAGGCAGGGCAGAATATTATTTCAGCTTACACCCCAGGATATTGAATTTAATTAATCATTGCAGCAAAGTCAAAAATTTACTCAGGCTTAACTCAAAGCAGTGAATCTGTCCCTATGGATATGTTATTATATGTGTAATTCTCACATTTTGGAGAGCCTTTATGTACCTTTTTATCCCTGACACTATTATGGTTCATGGTTCTAGTATGTTCTTAAAATTCATTTTTGAAAGCCTGATTGCCATAAAAATACCTCATCAAATTTTAATTAATCTCCAAGACAGGCATCTAGAGGAATCTTCTCTGTTGAACTGTCACACTGGTTAAAAAAAAATGCAACAGAATTCCAATTCTTTGAAGGTCTGTTTGAATTCTGAAAAACTACTAGCACATTTAAATATTTAATGTGGTCGATATGGAAATTCTTAAACATATTTTTATTGGAATTTTGTTTCAACTCTTATTTGATTATTCTAGCTTCTTTTATATCTTAAAGCACCTTGGATGTTTAAAGTAGAAGTGCAGTAAGTTTCTAAAATCCTGTGAGATGATTCCTTCAAATTTCTTTTTTATTCGTTATTGTATTTCAATATTTTCAATTTTGGAAATGCAATTCTCTTTCAGTCCAATGATAAAATTGGCACTTATACTTTTATGTCCTTTGCTTTGTGCTATAAAATGAGTTGTGCATGTTACTCAATGCAAATTCAACTTCTTTTTGTCTGGAGTGTCTCGAGCTTTGGGAAGGATACATTTGCTATAACTTAGGTATTTGAGTCTGAGCTAGTCACTACAGGCTCTATCTGTAATACAGATAGATGTCTAAGACAGGACAAATGAATCAACCTCTGGAGGTGCCTCTTTTTTCAGCTGTCTGCATGAAAAGCCTAGTGGGAAGCTGGCCTGAGGTTTATATACATACAACTTTAAATGGGACATCTGCCCATCTGGGCAGTTGATAGGATTATTTGGATTAGAGAAAGCTGGACATCTCAGTCTACCTTGTTTCTCAAGTATGATACAAAATTGGGGTGAACTGTCTGATAATCCCCTACAATCACTGCTTTTATGAAGATATAGCTTGTTCTGTAATTGTTGTTGTTGTTTTCTTGTTTGCTTGGTCTGTTCTTCCAAATATGGCTAATGCTGACTTGGAGGAAGAGACATGAGCAATTTTTCAGTCTCTTCCTTCTATTCTTGAATCACTCTGAATTTTCAGTCAAGGAATGCTTTCTTTGATGTGCTCTTTGCCTCTGGGAGTGGAGGCCATCAAAGCTGCCAAGGGCAGTAGTGTTGGAAAAATTCACTCTGGTTGATGAGAAGCCAACATGTTTTAGAAAGTTATAGAGTCAGATCTGTGGTTGTATATTATATTCTTCCAAACAGGATTTCTGGCAGACAGGGCAATAACAGCAAAAGAAAATTAGCTCCAGGTGTTAGGAAATATAAAGTGAACTTTTCACTCCTGACTCATCATTGCATCTCTCATACTAATAACCTTTTGCCCCATTTTCAGATGCCAGGGTCTTACAGAAAGAGGTCAGTAAATGTGATACATCAGTGATTCAGTATAGTTAATTGAATTAATCAAATCAAATTAGTGAGTTTTGTATCTTGTACTTCTCTAACACTCTCCCCCTCTTCCCCCCGCAAAAAAAAAAAAAAAAAAAAAAAAAAAGCGCACCAATTTGCACATAAAAATGTTTAATTTGAGAATTTGAGATTATCTGCTTTTGTTTAAAATTCTCAGGTATGTTCAGATGACAGTCCTAGTTCATAAAGTGTTTTACTTTACAGTAGTTGCTCCGGTATATTTTGTGAACTTTAAAGAGATAGTTACTATTCTCCATGTATTTGTATTTCAGTTAGGGAGAGGTGCATCTGTCAGAGAAATAAATCTTTTTGTTGTTGCATTTTGTTTTGTTTTGTTTTGTTTTGTTTTGTTTTGTTTTGTTTTGTTTTTGTAGCAATCAAAGAAAATGTGTCTAGAGGGGTCACCAAGAGGTTATGTAGTCCATCTCCTTTCATAATGATAGGGTCAGCTATGTCACTTGTGACAAAAGCTAGTCTTTCCTTAAAAATCTTCATTAATGAAAACCTTTCTTGATGTTAGATCTTAATCTTTGCTTTACTGTTACTTGGCCTAACAGTAGTAGAGACAGAAAACTTATTCCTTTCACCTCCATATCTGCCTTTTACTTCTGAAGACCGTTATCCCTTAATTTTCTGTTCTCTAGACTGAGATCTTAATTTCTTTAAACCTTTCTTCTAGGTCATGTTTTCTAGATCTGACCAAATCAGTTCCATTCTCTTTTGAGGGTCCTTTACTAACAGTCCCCATCCTTCCATGTTATGGTGCCTTCTGTGCATGAGCACAAGGTTTTTGATTCTTGTTCAGCTGTAATCTGATATTACTCAGATCCCATTCTGCAACATTGCTGCCAGGCCAGAAAACTGCTTTGGTATTTGTGTAGTTCTGTACTTTGAAGAGTTTTAATTTACATTTGACCTTACTGAGCATCTCTGTACTTGTTTGTCTTCAATTGCACTGTTTGTCTTCAATTGTTTTAAATTCTGAACTCTTCCCCACTGTGTTTGCAGATCCTCACCTTGGTGCTATCAGGCTTTAATAAACATGCTTTATATTATTTCATCCAAATTGTTTATGAAATTATGAACGGTACCAGACCTCATGCAGAATCTGACTATCAGTATAGTGGGGTTAGCTATCAGATGTTGATGCTTTGACAGTAGCTATCTAATCCTGCACTATAGTTTCATCCAGATAATGTTTGTCAAATATTTTTGTAAGTCCTTCATGTAAGACGGTGTCAAAGCTTTGCTAAAATCAAAGTATATGACGTTTTCTGTTTCTCCCTTAAGTGCGAAGCCAGTTACCTTGTCACAGTAGAAATTAAATTAGTTTGACATGCTTTGTTTTTGATGAATGTAAGTGGGCCATTGTTCGTCTCTTATTATCCTCTAGGTGCTTACAAACTCTTGAGTTATTTATTCTGCAGATATATATTTTTTTTTGGATGTGATTTCAGCTGCCCTGGTCAGGCCTCACCTGGAGTACTGTGTCCAATTCTGGGCTCCCCAGTACAAAAAAGACAGGGATCTTCTGGAGAGAGTCCAGTGGAGGGCCACAAAGATGATACGGGGCCTGGAGCCTCTTCCTTATGAGGAAAGGCTGAGAGACCTGGGTCTGTTCAGCCTGGAGAAAAGAAGACTGAGAGGGAATCTCATCCATGTGTATAAATACCTGAGGTGTGGGAGACAGAGGGATTTGGCCAACCTCTTTTCAGTGGTTTGTGGGGACAGGAAAAGGGGTGATGATCACAAGATAGAGCACAGGAAGTTCCACACCAACATGCGAAAGAACTTCTTCACGGTGAGGGTGACAGAGCACTGGAACAGGCTGCCCAGGGAAGTTGTGGAGTCTCCTCTGGAGATATTTAAGTCCCGTCTGGATGCCTACCTGGGCAGCCTGCTCTAAGGAACCTGCTTTGGCAAGGGGGTTGGACCTGATGATCTTTCAAGATCCCTTCCAACCCCTTCAATTCTGTGATTCTGTGATTCTGTAAACCTCCTGCAGTTCCCAGAATCTTTTAAAAATAAGCACTGTTTTCTTTACAATTAAAATTCTACAGCAAGAAAGAATGCTAAAGAACCAGAAAAAAAATGGATTTTTTTTTCTTTTCTAGAGCTTAGTCAGCTGTTTTACAAAAATCTTGCAAACTTCCCAAATCTGCTTTATAATTGTTAAGAATGTATGCAAGATGTCTCTGCATTCTGTATTCAGTTCTTGAGTGACATGATAAATACTTATGCAGACTTGTGGTTCAGACACTATTATACCTATGGCATTATAATTCTGTTACAATAGCCCTATCTGCCACAGCTCTTGAAAGCAGCACAGTAGCATCAGGACTAGAACTGTGATTTTGCTTCTTCAAATACTTATGACGTGGAGAAAACTGTATCTTGCTGTTAGCAACTTTATTGCAATGACAGAGATGATCTGTTCCAACTCGTGAAGAAGATAATGATACATAAAAAACTGCATCCTTCCACTTCTGTCTTCTGTAGCTTTTGCAATATTTTGAGGGCCATCAGGTAGAAATACACAGCTTAAAGAGATTCAGACTGCCCAAAGTCCTCATCTCAAATCTCTGAAAAGTTTCAGAAGTTAACACTACAAGGAAATAAGCAAATAAGAAAATTATGAGGAATTGAAATATAGGAACAATATAAAAATATCCCAATTGATCTGATTTAAATACAGGCAAAAAAACATGTTTTGACAATACCTCAACTTGCAGAAAATGTGACCAAAATGTCTTGTTTCTTAGTATATTGACTGCAAAGGAACCATGATGAAAATAGCTTATTGTGTCTTCTACAGCTCTGCCATAAGATGATTAATGCAAATCTCCCTAGGAAACATATTCTTTGTTCTGTATATTTGTTATCTATTTGGTCATGAGAGTTTCTTCTCCATTTGATTTGCTTCCAGTTGTACTCTCTTCCTGTCCCTGCTCAGTCTGAAAATGAGTATGGAAAAGTTTGGTCTTTCAGTACACTTAAATTACAGATAGCAAGCTGTGTAGCTGTCAGTGTTTCTTGGAAACAGGGTTCTGTTTTATTTATAGCTCTGCTGTTTAGCCTTCTGTGTCTGCATGCTGTAGTATAGCCTCAAAAATATAAATTGTAATGAATTTTGCCAAGATTCATGATTTATTATGACTATATATCTATAGATTTAAACTTGGTGGCAGTTAGTACCTGTAGTGAGGTAATGCTTAATAATGATATGAATTTCCTCATCATTCTTTCCTTTACAGATGGAAGAAGACCTGCCAGTAGATTAATCAAAAGCTAAGCCTTTGATTCTTTTTATTTTACTACTTTATATTTCATCATTTACAAAACACCACTAATGAAGTAGTCACAGAATCACAGAATCATTTAGGTTGGAAGAGACCTCCAGGATCACCTAGTCCAACCTCTGACCTAACACTAACAAGTCCTCCACTAAACCATATCACTAAGCTCTAGATCTAAACGTCTTTTAAAGACCTCCAGGATGGTGACTCCACCACTTCCCTGGGCAGCTCATTCCAATGCCTAACAACCCATTCAGTAAAGTTTTTTCTAATATCCAACCTAAACCTCCCCTGGCACAACTTTAGCCCATTCCCCCTCATCCTGTCACCAGGCACATGGGAGAACAGACCAATCCCCACCTCGCTGCAGCCTCCTTTAAGGTACCTGTAGAGAGCGAAACAGTCACCCCTGAGCCTCCTCTTCTCCAGGCTGAACAATCCCAGGTCCCTCAGCCGCTCCTCGTAAGACTTGTTCTCCAGACCCCTCACCAACTTCGTTGCCTTTTTCTGAACTCGCTCGAGCACCTCGATGTCCTTCTTGTAGCAAGGGGCCCAAAACTGAACACAGTAGTCGAGGTGCAGTCTCACCAGAGCTGAGATCAGGGGGACAATCACTTCCCTAGACCTGCTGGCCACACTGTTTCTTATACAAGCCAGGATGCCGTTGGCCTTCTTGGCCACCTGAGCACACTGCTGGCTCATATTCAGCTGACTAGCAACCAATGCTCCCAGGTCCTTCTCTGCCAGGCAGCTTTCCAGCCACTCCTCTCCCAGCCTGTAGCTCTGCTTGGGGTTGTTGTGCCCGAAGTACAGGACCCGGCACTTGGCCTTGTTGAACTTCATACAGTTGGCCTCAGCCCATTGGTAATCCAAGTGCCTTGAGCTCCTGGAGGTCAAGACTCTATTATTGTGTTGTTTCTATTAGAAATCAGATGCTGATTTATGCTTATTCCTTCTGCAATACCATTTACAATCCCAGTGTGGGATAAGAACTGCACTTGTAGATAGTCTCTACTTGTAGTCTACATAGGAGGGACATCAGATGGATATGACAAATAAATGGAGGAAGCGCAAGGCACTGGTAGCATGATTATGATTTGTGTAGTAAGTGGCAGTCACAGCACACCCACTGTCTAGCTATGGTTGGGCGTTTTGTAGTCATTATGGTACAGAATGTAAACATTAATGGGAAAAGATTACATACTGTGAGACAGAGAATTAGTTTGTGTAAATCATCAGAGCTCAGTTGAAATCAGTGGAGCTGTAATGTTTTGGACCACTTAAAAGGATATGGCCGTAGACTCTTTTCAGAAGAAAAATACAAATCTTGATTCTCCTCTGCCATATGCTTCAGACTGTTCTGTATACAAAGCTAGTTCTTCAAATATACATATATTTATACTTATTTTTTTTATTATTATTTTGAGGGAGGGTGTATAATAGACAATATATGCCTGGAGGGAAAGGTCTGTATCTGTAACTGTCAGCAATTCCTGTAATTACACCCACTGTCAATATCAGCTCTTGAAATTCCCCTTTCATACAATTTACTTTCGTCCTCCTTCATCAGTGAAGCTGAGTGTGACATCCTCTGACAAGGTTGGTAGGATGGTTGTGTGACTCAATTATTAACTCAAACACAATTCGCATACTGCAGCAAATAGAATTTCTTCTGACAGACTGCTTGTCATATTATGGTGTTATTTGATTAACTCACCCCTTTGGAGGTGTTCATGATCTCATTATATCTTCAATGATAAAATTCCCTTCTGTGCTATTTTGTATTATGTTAAAAGGGATTCATTCAGTCACTCGCATAACTGGATAAATATTTAACAGGGGCTAGTTGATTAAATTTCTGCTAAAACTATACTCGCTACAAAAATATATTCTAAACACCTTAAAAGTTGGTCTGTTGGCCATCAGTGTAGCAGGTGGTAAACCCAATGAGACTTTTCCTATTGTAAGGTCATATGTCCTTCTTTCGCACTCCACGGAGCCCCCAAATAGCAACAAAAGATTTTACTCCAGTAGAAAACAATGGCTTTAAGAGGTTGCACTACGGAGTTTAAATTGGAAGGTAGAAGCCAAGACTGAGGCGATATGTTACTGAATTAATCAAATGCAAGAGGTAGTGCATCTTCTGGTTAAGATGTGAGCTAGCAGGGTCAAATTTCTTACAACTCAGTCACAAAAACCAGGAACAGAAAGTGCTTTGCTGAGTCACAAAGGCCAGGAACAGATTTTTAATCTCTCTTTGAAAGGGATTTCTTTTATGCCAGGACATACAAGTTATGCATATTTGTCAGACCCACAGGCCTTATTCTCCTGTGACGCTATTCTGATGTCTAAATACTTTGTTTTATACATATCCATGGAAGATAGCATTTTGTATGTTGTCAAAATTGCTTCACATTTTGCATACAAAGTAATTTACTGACTCAGATTATTGACATCAAACACAAGTACTCATAGGCCATTAATGCTTAAAAATATGGGTAAAATCATGTTTCTTTTTTTCTCCTTGCCTCTGTTTCCCTATCTGTTGTGTCCCCCTGTACTTATCTCTGATAAGGCTGCACCTTGAGTACTGTGTTCAGTTTTGGACCCCTCACTAACCTTACAGCTTATTCTCCTTATTAACAATTAGACAGTTTATGAGCCTCAAATATGCGACCAAACTGAGGTCAAGTTGTGGGACTCTGCATCTAAAAATGACAATGTTGCAGTGGGATTGCTCGGCACCTGGAGAGAAGTCTCTGAGGCCTTAAAGAGCCATGTGGGACCAAAGTCAGAAGCGTGTGGTTTGCCAGGTAGTGAGGGAGCTGCAGGCTCATTTACTGATCCGACTGCTACACCATGGGCACCTCTGCTGCTACAGCCATCGAAGGCCTTTGCTGTTACACCCCCTGCTGACCCGGACGTGCCTTTTGACCCAGGCCTATTGGCCTTGAAAAGGAGATGGATATGCTTTTCTTCAATCTGGGAAGAACGGGCTACTGTCGTGGTTCCGCTCGAGTGGGCAGCTGAGCTCCACCACAGCCGCTCTCTCACTCCCCCTCCTCAAAGAGGAATGGGGAGAAAATATGTGAAAAGGGCTCAAGGGTTGAGATAAGGACAAGAAAATCACGCAATAATTATTGTAATGGGCAAAACAGACTCAGCATAAGGAGATAGTAAGATTTATTGCCTATTACTAACAAGCGAGAGAAGTGAGAAAACAAAGGAAAAAAAAAAAAACAAAAGCACCTTCCCCCCCATCCACCCTCTTCCACCTCCTCCCCCCGAGCGGCGCAGGGGAACGGGGGAATGGGGGTTATGGTCAGTCTACAGCACTTCTCTGCCGCTCCTTCTCGGTCACTCTCGTCACCTGTGCTGTGGGGTCCCACCCATGAGATGCAGTCCTTGATGAACTGATCCAGCGTGGGCTTCCCACAGGCAGCAGCTCTTCCAGAACTGCTCCAGATATGGGTCTGTACCACGGGGTCCATCCCTCAGGAGAAAACTGCTCCAACCTGGCTCCCCTACGGGCAGCAGCTCCTGCCGGTCACCTGCTCCTGCGTGGTCTCCTCTCCACGGGCTACAGGTCCGGCCCGGAATCTGTTCCGGTAGGGGTCTTCCACAGGTGGCAGCCTCTGTCGGTGCAGGGCCACCTGCTCCACTGTGGTCTCCTCCACGGGCTGCAGCGTGGAACCCTGCTCCACCGTGGTACTCCATGGGCCGCAGGGGGACAGCCTGCTTCACCATGGTCCTCACCACAGGTCGCAGGGGACTTCTGCTCCGGCGCCTGGAGCACCTCTCCCCCTCCTTCTACACTGACCTGATAAGGCCTGAAGAATGGAAAATGGAGACTGTTATGGAACTTAAAGGATTGTTTGTTACCTATCCTGATTGTACGTATGTATAGGCATACTCGGGTTAGTATGTAAAGCAATGTTCTGTATACATGTATTTAGAATGTTTGATGTTCGTGTGTGCGTGTTGATGGAGCGTAGACTCTCCGCACACCCAGCGCTGTTTACTTGCCTTTTATACCTTTTATAGCTTTTATACCCTTTAGAAATATTTGTTTTATAAATATTTCAAAATTCATATTGAATTGAGACCTCATTTATAACATTGCCCACATTAGTTTCTTGAGATCTTGATTACAAATTTATAAGAGACATACCCTAGACATTGAGAGATGGTCTCAAAGATTACTGTCCTTCCTGCCATCTGCACACTCCACTGGGAACATTAGAAACCCTGTCCATCAACCAAAATAAATAACTCTTCTCATGAACAGGCCCAAAGAATGCCTTATAAATCATACCTGTCAAAAATACTAGTAGCATTTCAGAAGACAGAAATCAATCCAAAATTCATTAGTTCATCTGACAAGTGCTTAATCTTATATTGTTTAATGCTGACCTGAACAACTCAGATAGAATAGAGCCATGTAAAGCAGTGGCTGGATTTTCCATTATAGAAACTTTTCCAGTGATTATAGCTTAATCTTTCTCTCAAATCTTCTTCCTTTTCAATTATTTTTTCTCTATAACACCTGCCAAGAGATATTGACTCCAACAGCTTTCTTACTTCTGAGGGAATAGAAACATCATGATTATCTTATTCAATAGTTTGCAACACTGTACATGTTCATTTTGCAAATATCTTCTGCTAAGCATGGATTATGTTATCTATAGCATTGTTTGAAGAGGTTGTCAAGCAGAACTACTAACTTTTTATCAGATTTTTACTATACCTTTTGATATTCCAGTGTGGAATCTAGTAATAAATGATTCCTAGGTCTAGTAGAAAATACAAGAAAATGCATGCTCAAAAAGCAAATGTTTGTCAATCTTCATCCACAGACTTGGTAAACAAGACATATTAAAGACCCATGTGGAACACATATTTCTTGAGTAACTTAAAATGACAAAGGAACATGTAGGTGATCTCAGTGGCTCTATTCAAGTAAATTAAATGTGACTAGGACCTGTTCTTCACCACACAGACTTACTGCATGGAATGGCTTGCATCCATGCTGTTGCACACCCTGATTCTCCAAGAGAGGAAGTATGTCTATTGTTAACCCTTCATGGTCAAGAAGTTTTTGGGAAACCATAAGTAATTAAAACTGTGTCCAGGGTGATTCCAACAGTTTAACAAAATATGTCTGGTTTCCAGTGTAGAGCTTCATTTACTAGCATACAGTCTTAGTGTTTCTGCTTAGTTTACTAACATATGGAGAGCTGTAGATTGCAAAAGTGAAAATACTATACTTTGATGTAAGAAATCACTAAATTTTAGGAAGGAAGACATTTTTCTGAAATGGTCTACAAAGTGACACTAATAACATCTACATGATGTGTAGGTAGTGTTTTATTTCTCAGTTTGCATAAAATACAAACAAAAACTTAAGCAGATCACCTCTGAAGATC
Source organism: Aythya marila (assembly GCF_965140915.1). Lineage (NCBI taxonomy): Eukaryota > Metazoa > Chordata > Aves > Anseriformes > Anatidae > Aythya > Aythya marila. The sequence goes on from NC_139081.1 coordinate 12,066,133, forward strand.
ATATTATTTTATGAGTTCAAATTTGTGCAATGCTGAGTGTACTTAGCACTTAGCACTCTGACATCTGGTGATTTCACATCCGTGGAAATCACAAAAGAAACAGAAATTAAAATCTGAAACAAGGAATGCATACAGCCAGTCATAAACTAAGCTAAGAGCACTACATAGTAACTTCCCATATAAACCCAGTGAAGATCCTATGTGTAAGGAATGTTTTCCTGTCAGGCCACAAGAGACAAAGCTCTTCTGCCTTGGTGTAACCTGTCTGGATTTTGAATGCCAGACCATATGTTGTGGGAGGAATAAGTCTTTCTCTGTTTGCTTTTAAGTGTTGTGAGTACAGCTATAATTGCAATATGGAGTTACAGCACAGATGAAAATACCTCTTTCTTATTCTCTTCCTCACCCCATCAACATTACAGAACCAATTCAATTTTTCAAGCAAGAGAATCCCTTCCCAGTGTAGTGCTTTGCTGCACAAGGTACCTTCCCTGCATCTCATGGATTTTGCTGGAGCCCAGCATTAGACCCTGTCATGGTTTAACCTGGCTGGCAGCTAAACACCACACAGCTGTTCGCTCACCCTCCCCCCTCCCTCTCTGGGATGGGAGAGAGAAATGGAAAAGTGAAGCCTGTGACTTGAGATAAAGATAGTTTATTAAGATGGGAAAAAAAAATAATAACAATAATAATAATGATGATGATGATAGTACTACTACTAATAATGTGTACAAAACAAGTGATGCACAATGCAATTGCTCACCACCCGCTGACTGATGCCCAGCCTAACCCCGAGCAGTCCGGCCTCCTCCCCTGGCTAGCCACCCCTATATATTGTTTAGCATGACGTCAGATGGTATTGTTATAAATAAAGTCTCAACTCAATCTGAATTTAGTAATATTTATAAAAGGAATATTTATAAAAGGCAAGTAAACAGCGCTGGGTGTGCGGGGAGTCTATGCTCTACCAACATGCACACATAAACATCAAACTTTCTAAATATACAGAACATTGCTTTTACATACTAAACCTGAGTACACCTATACATACGTACAATCAGAAAAGGTAACAAACAATCCAAGTCTATTACTATTAATGTCAGTGTCTGGGGGAGCATAGTTGGAGTTGGTAGTCCTGGTTGAAGTGCTCCCATATCTTCCATGACTTAACAGTCTCCATTTACCATTCCTTTTGAACAATATGTCTTGCTTTAAGTTGTCAAGCAACTCGGTCTCCAGGCCTTATGTATACTGTTCTTCCCAGATCGAAGAAAAGCATATCCATCTCCTTTTCAAGGCCAGCAGGCCTGCGTCAAAAGGCACGTCCAGATCAGCAGGGGGCGTAACAGCAAAAGCCTTCGATGACTGTAGCAGCAGAGGGGCCGATGGCTTAGCAGTCGGATCAGTAAAGGAGCCCGCAGCTCCCTCACTATCTGGCAAGCCACACGTTTGTGATTGTGGTTCCACATGGCTTTTTAAGGCCTCAGAGACTTCTCACCAGGTGCCGAGCAATCCCACCGCAACCTTGTCATTTTTAGTAGCAGAGTATTGTTAATAAAGAGAATAAGCTGTAAGGTCACCAGGACACTCTTTGTTTCTAAGGACGTATAATTTCCCATAATGTGCAACTGCTTACCAGTGAGGGGCAGTTGTGTGCGCGGGTCCGCTTCTCTCAGCTTGAGCTTCTTTCCAGCTCTGGTGCACCTATTTCCAGCGACTTTCTGTACGAGCTTCTTTGAGCAGTTTGCTGAGTTTGGCCAAACCCATCTTCATAAGGCGATCAGTGTGCCTGTTCCTGTCCTGGTCTCCATTCTGCTAGCCTGTCCCTATTCATTCATTTTTTTCTGCTTCTTTATTGATGACATAACTTCAAGCAGGAGCGTACAGTAAATGTTTATCATAACCTTATATTCCCTATTACCTGACACCTGATTTGTCTCCTGTTTCCTCATTGGCTGAGTACTACAGGTTCACAACCTACCTGACCCACTTCTGTACCATATATGTACAATTTTATTTGACCAACCATTAATTTCTCCTTTCCTTTTTTTTTTTTTTTTCTTCTTCTCTTGTGACTAGAGGGCCTGTGATTTTTGTTTTTACTGATTTTGTACTGCTCATCCTGTTTTTCTTAGCTACCCTCCTTATTTTGGAACAGTTGGACCTTCTCCTTCTCTGCTTAACATGCTCCCCACTGCTATGCCGCACAATCACTTTTGAATATGCAAGGTTAGTGGAATTTTCCACTGCAAAAACACCTTCTATTGCAAAAACATAACTTTATTTCTCACAGCTTTGTGCACATCTGAAGAGATCAAGACTTTATGATCCTTGTCAATAACTCCTAGTGTGGAAGGCAATCTTTCATTAAAAATATCAGCTGGTTTGCCTTTTCTTTTAGTCTCCAAGACATTACTGGAAAACAATTACTAATAAAACAATTATAGCTGAAGAATTATGTTTATATTTTTGTCTGTCCTTTTATCATGAAGGTGAAGTAGAGTAGAGTAGATTTTGGAAAAGGACCCATAAGTTTTCAAGAACAATTTGTACAGATGAAGTTGTAATTTATATAGTACACAAAGGGAAGTCAGGTGAAAAAACAGAGGCAAGTTAAATGGGTTGTTATGTGCATGTACACAAGAAAACTTTCTCAGATGAAGTCAAGCATTTCAAGGGAGATGAGGTTAACAGCTCCAGGACCTTTATGTTGTGAGCATTTTGTTGCCACAACGGTCTGAAGAACAGACAGCCAGGGATTGAACTCTTTGTTTATGAATCATGTAAACCTCTTTTTCAATAATCTTTTGTCTATCACAGACAGTTTGACTTTGAAGAGACCTGGCAGCTCAAGAGAGTGCCTTGAAGTATCTAGGCTGAAAGATAAGACTTTTCTTACAGGAAGAAGAAAATTATGTTTTTTACACGTCTCTGGGCATAATCAAATACTTGAGCTCAAATAAAGAAGGAAGTAAAGGTACCTGACTGGGATAATATAGAAATATATTTTATCTCTAGGCACAGAAGCAATACTGGGGCAACAAGTTGTATTCCTTTCCTTAGTCTCAGTTCTTGCTCCCCTACCACAGCCCTGGCTATTCAAATGTCTTCTCTTCTGATACTCCAAGTCATAGGTTTCAGCTCTATATTACAACCAGGAATGTATATACAGCACATCCTGCTGCATCTAGTCCCGTCCCACAAGAGGCTAACAAGGAATGTGGAAGTTACTATCACAAAATGCTGTGTGAGGGTCTTGCTTCATTATGGGACCAAGTGTGAGGAAATGCCTATGTTTATGGGAATTAAATTATGGGAATGCCTGTCCCTCTTCACTCATAACTGGACTGCATCTCTCCCAGTTTCTAACAAGTTATTATTCATAATTTCACTGAGAACCTTCAATTAAAGCCTTTTACTTCCAGACACTGATACCGTAGAACAGCAGACCCTGCTTTGCAAAATTTACCATTGATAAGACACAGGGCAGGATGGTACTCAGTAGCACAGAGATGTGGCAAAGGACTTGAACCCAGTTTTTAAGGCCTTAATCCATTGCTCTATTCACGGGGTGGCCAAGTCATTCCTCGCAGGAAACACCACTGTTGTGTTAATGCATTTGTCTACAGGAGACTATTTGACCCATTTCCTTAAGATTTTCTGTGATTCATTAGCCTCTCAGATCCCAGAGAGCATAAGAGCATAAAGAGGTCAAAGCCTTTAACTGTATGGCAAAATAAATAAACAAAAGCACTTGAAATTGCTTAGCTGGAAAAAGCTACTACATTGTTGGGCTAACAACAGATCCCAGTTGTTAGATGATTTCTCACACATCCTATCATGGACTTTACAAGTCACATCAACCCCTCCAGGAGATGCTTTGTCTCCCTTCCTCCTACAGAGATCACATGGAAGAAAATAGGATGCTGTAGAAAGCAACAGGGAACTAAAAGATACAAAGATACACGCCCTTCTGTCATTCTGGACTGTGACAATTTTACTTTGAACAGTGGAAATATGAATTACTGTGAATCTCTGAGATGGTTTCACATGAAGAAGGCACTGCATACATATGGACACTGTTGTGATACTGACTGGCTGATCTTTGGACTTCAGGAAGAAGACAATCTTTGTATCCCCCAAACAAGGAACAGCTGGAGGCACTCAATGAGGAGAAAGTGCTTATTGAATGCCTTTTCAGTGGTAGGCAGATTAAAAAGTGTTTAAAAGAGGTGGAAGGAATCACAATATCACTGAACAAAAATCAGCATGAAGTTTCTCAGTTACAATTGAACACCGTACATGTGCATTCCTGTCTTGCTGTAAGTATTGCAGTGTTTATCCCTCCAAAAGTTGTTCAAATAAATTTTTTAAGAGGAATAAATTGAGAGAGGCACAGAGATGCCTTGATTTCTTTGTTCCCTTCCCATAAATATTAATGCATTTCCTAGGTGCTGCCATTGTGACATGCTGTGGACAGGGGCAGAACATGCCTACTTGGCTCTCAGCCTCACTGCATACAGATGAGCACTTTCAGAAAAGCTGCAGGTGAGACACACACACAGTAAAATTATTGCTGCCCCTTGTCAAATGCAGCAACATGGTCCAATAATAGCTGCTAATTCCATCAGTGGATAATGCAGTCATTGTGTCAGAGACCTACTCAAGAGTGTTGTAGTATTAAGGGGAAAAAGGTAATGTAAGTTGCCAGAGAAAGCATGAAACTGGCAGTTTATCACCAATACTTCCTTCCCATCTAGAATTCAGAAATGTTTCCCTTCCATCACACCAGACTCTTTAGAACTTCTATTCACTACTTTGTCAACCTTATCAGGTGAAAAAAATAGTACATGTTATTTAACAAACTGAAAATTCACCAAATATAAATAAATTATCACATATAAAAACATAGATTTAGTTTTAGTTACAAGAAACAGAAGCAAATGAGATTAATATAAAAAATTCAGATTATATTTTCTAAAAGTATCATTATTTGGTGATGACTACTACACCACAAGAGGTTTTACTGAAATGACCACCTTCTGCTTGAGAATCCAAAGTATAATAAATAAGACAAAAAAAATGGAGACATATAAATGTTTTTTCATAAGAAATTTCTGAGACAATTACATGGAAATGTAATCAATTTTTTAATGTTCTTAATATCCCAAATAATTGCAAATAATAGCATACTACAACAGCTTTATTTCCACTCCAAAAACCACCACCACCAACAACAAAACATCACACCCCCAATGCCACCAATGTTAACAAGTTTTATTAAAAGATCATTTCATCTTAAGATGAATTTATTTCAGTTTTATGCATCTTAGAGAATGTCTAATTTTGTCACATAAATAATCCATGTAATCATTTTTCAGAGATAGATAACTAGTGGACAAATCATCTCCTCAAGCTTGCTGAATTGTAACCTATAAATGCTTCTTTGTCTTTCCACTAACTATAGAGGGAGCCTAGATATGTAGTTAAGATTTATCTCAGCTAATTGTAGCCATAAGAAATCTTATCTGACTGGAACAAAAACAGAGGCTCTGAAAAGACTTTATACGAAGACTTAGATGCTAATTCAGCTGATATGAAAGGGTTCAAACATTTTAGAGCTAACCAGGTGTCTGGATTTCTAGCCGTGTATCAGACCTGTTTATCATAACACAATGATCTCTGATAAAGATTGCTTACATGTTTTGTATATAAACATTCTCAGTCTCTTGTCTTGTAACAACAAGGAATGCATATCTGTTTTCTCTTCCCTGTAGCCAAGTGTATGTCTCAAAACTTTTTTCCATTAATTCATCTAAAACTTTAAAATACCTGAAGAAAATGCTTAACCTGGGATTATGGCCACCAATGCCTTCTTCTCTCAACTGGTGGAGGGAGCTGGACAACTCCAAAGGGCACTTTAGAACATACAAATGTTCCATGCTTACTCATCCCTACCTGCTCAGGTACATATTATGATCAAGATTCAGGCATACGTAAATATTATCTGAAAATAAAGCCTGGACAACCTCAAATGAAGTGAATCCAAAGTCAGTTCCTTATAGTCAACCCTTTTTACTACTTAAACTTTTTTACTATTTAAGTAGGAGAATGCATTTTAAATTGTTCACTCACATCTTTTTTATTTAAAAATAATACGTGAAGTGCTGTCCTGGTTTCAGTTAGGACAGAGTTAATTTTCTTTCTAGTAGCTGGTAGAATGCTATGTTTTGGCTTAGGATGAGAAGAGTGCTGATAACATGCTGATGTTTTAATTGCTGCAGAGCAGTGCTTACACCAAGCCAAGGACGTCTCAGCTTCTTCCTCTGTCCTGCCAATGGGCAGGCTGGGGGTGCAGCAAGAGCTGGGAGGGGACAGACCCAGGACAGGTGACCCAAACTAGCCAAAGGGGTATTCCATACCATCTGACGTCATGCTAAACAATATATAGGGGTGGCTAGCCAGGGGAGGGGGCCGGACTGCTCGGGGTTAGGCTGGGCATTGGTCAGCAGGTGGTGAGCAATTGCATTGTGCATCACTTGTTTGTTTCAGGGTAGGGCATAACTGCATTATTGTACTGGGTCTGGCTGGAATGTTAACTTTCCTGGCAGCAGCCCATACAGTGCCGTACTCTGTACTTGTAGCTGGAACAGCAGTGTTATCACACCAGTGTTGTGTCTACTGCTGAGCAGCAGTGGCACAGCATTGGGCCTTTCTCTAACCCTCCTAGGGGGTGGGCAAAAAGTGAGGAGAGAAACATCACTAGGGCAGCAGACCTAAACCAATCAAAGGGATATTCCATACCATGTGGTGTCACGCTCAGCAATAAAAGGTGGAAACAGGAAGAAGAGGGGAGGGGTGGGCTCTTGTTGGGAAACGTCGGTCCTCCTCTCGAACACCGGCTGCGTGCGTTGAGGCCTTGCTTCAAGGACGTGGTGAATCATCGCTCATTTGTGGGAAGTAGAGAGTAATTTCTTTCCTCTGCACTTCCATATAGCCTTAATTTATTTTGTTTGTTTGTTTTCCTCCCTTCTTTTTATTTTTCCTTTTCCCCTCCCTTTTCCCCTTTCCCTTTTTATTTCCCCTTAGTTAAATTGTTTAGTTCATAGTAGTCTTTATTTAATTATTATAATTATTTCCCTTTAATTAAATTATCCTTATCTGAACCCGTGAGTTGTTCTTTGCGTTACTTCTCCCCCTCCTCATCTAAAGGAGGGGGAGTGAGAGAGCGGTTGTGGGGTTTAGCTGCCCAGCACGGTAAAACCACCACAATTATCTGAGTGTTCCCTAGGCTCCCAACCTTAGATGCTATCGCTCTGGGGAAACTTGGTGTGCTAGCCCTAAGGAACAGCACGGAGCGAAGAGTGGAGTGGAGACAGTACAGCTAGGCTCTGTAATCAGGTGGGGCCTCGATTGTTCTTGTGCACAAAGCTGCACTTTTTGCCACCCTAAGCCAAAGACCTGTCATGTTTTGACAAATGCTGTATCCTAGTGTACTTTTTGATCATTATAATATCATTATAATACCAAAACACACCTCCATCCCAAAAGCTACCCGCCTCCAAGGTGCAACCACCCCTCACTGAGCATGCGCTCTGAATTTCTCGGAACCTATTACTTTAAATGGAGACGGGAAAACTTTACACCAATCATGACTAAGATATGCTTGACTAGAGCCACTCAAGCTCCACCTAAAAGATAGAAAATAATATAAATTGGCCCAAGAGAAAGGGGATGTTAGGGAAGATACCACCATCAGGGGAGATACCATCCCGAGGAAATACAACATCCTTAGGACCTCCTGACTCCTGGGATCAGTCGACGGGCTGAGCCTCTCTTCCCCCCCCATTGGGACGCCTTTGGGTGAGATTTGAACACTTGCTTATAAATCTCTATAGAGTCTTTGATCCTTTTAATGCGTTTATTTCTAGGCTGCACACCTGTGACACCTGTAAACACCTGTAATATCTGTAACATCTATAAACACCTGTAACATCTGTAACATCTATAACATCTATAACACCTGTAACATCTGTAACACCTACAACATCTGTGTATTTCATGCATACTAGCTTGCTTTTGCAGACAGTCACTATCGCAGGCAATCCAAAAGAACCTGATTATCTGTTGCTGTAATAAACCATACTTGATTGCATTGTGATAACTCTCATTAAGTGCAACAAGGGTGAGGGTGGTTATCCGTGATAGTTCAGTGTTCTGAATCTAACCAGACCCCCAGGCAGTTAATGCATTTTTGGTGAATGTCCGAACGGACCCCCAGATGGTTAATGCGTTTTTGGTGAATGTCTGAACGGACCCCCAGACCGTTAATGCGTTGATGGTGAATGTCTGACGGGACCCCCAGATGGTTAACGTGTTTTTGGTGAATGTCCGACTGGTTCAGTACTCTGAATCCGACTGGGCCCGTAACGGTTAATCAGCTACACCCCTTAACGTGACAGAACGGCTGTGTGGTGTTTAGCTGCCGGCTGGGTTACACCACAGCAGTCCTTTTTGGCGCCCAACATGGGGTTCGAAGGGTTGAGATAATGACAGATCTGACCAGAGTGTGTTAAACTAAAACTGGTGTAAGTATTAGACCTGCTAGTTGCTTGTCATAATGCTGATTTCTTTAATCTCAAGTCTGCTGTGCCTGTTTTCCAAATTGAGTCTTATAGGACGTTACTTTCAGTATGTGCTCTCTGTCGTCCTATTTATCCTTTCCGGGCCCTGGTTTAAGATCATTATGGTACTGTACGGTGTAACAGTGGCTTATGATACGATGAAATTTCTGGTCATGACTCTAACCTGGTAGTTGTACTCAGCACTGTCGTCGACTTTATACTTTGGAAACCGTATCTCGGAAACTATTAACAATTACACCTATTGCCTTTTTTTCATCAGGGAGTCAATCTGTGGAGGGGAAAGGGGAAGATGTTTTTTCTTGCTTGTTCACTCTCCCTTTCTCCTTCATCGCCCTCTTATCCTCGGAGCTTATTACAATAGTTCTCCAAGATGCTGAATATCCTTGGGATATTCAGACCAGCATGTTCTTGTTGTTTTGTCTCCTGAATGTGCTTCAGGTTTTGTTTAGTTAAACAACTACTTAGGAATCTCATCCAGATTTCTGTCCAGAGGCAGGATAGTTTTGAGTGGCAGGGAGTATGGGAGGATATGGGCAGGTTTCTAGAGCAGTGGGCACCTCCAGTGTTTTGGAAATTCACCCCTGAAAAACTGCAAAATCCTAAAAAACTGGTAGAATGCTTGAAAAAGGGGTGTCATGACTCTGGCAGTTCCAAAGTGACACAAATCATTGTAATGTGCTGGGGCCTGGCCCATGCCTATTGAGCTGCAATTGATGCTACTAGCAACATAGTGACAGACCCTGCGGCCACTCCAAGACCTGTGACAGGCCCAACATGCACTCCAACCCCTACGATGGACCCTGAAGCCACTCTCGTTCCAGCTCGTGCAGCCACTCCATCTCTTGTGGCTGGGTCAGAGAAACGAACTGTAGCAGTGCAAGTTGCCCCTGTAGACAAGGTGAAAAAATGGTATAGAGATTCAGATCGTTTAGAATGCAGAGAGTCTTCTGCCAAATCTAGGTATAGAGACGACGATGCTGGGCCATCAGGGATTCAGGAGGAGGAAGATGAGGATGCCGAAAAAACAACAGTAACTACCCGAAACCTATACCAGCGTGAGCTACAAGATGTGTGAAAAGATTTTGGTCGCTGCATAGGTGAGCAGCTTGTCACCTGGCTGCTCCAGTGATGGGACACCGGAGCCAATTGTGTGGAATTAGAGGGCAAGGAAGCCAGGCGGCTGGGATCCCTTGCTAGAGACGCAGGCATCGACAAAGCAATTGGAGATAGAACACGATCTCACAGCCTCTGGAGGTGTCTCCTCTCAGCTGTAAGGGAAAGGTATCCCTTCAAGGAAGAACTTGTATGTCTACCAGGCAAGTGGACCACTATGGAGAAGGGAATCCAGTACCTGAGGGAATTAGCCGTACGGGAGGTGATTTATGAGGACCCAGACCTCAGACAAACATCCAAAGATCCAGATGAAGTCAGGTGTACACCACCCATGTGGCGGAAGTTTGTACGGAGTGCACCATCATCATATGCCAGCTCATTGGCAATAATAGCCTGGAAAGAGGATGAGGAACCCACAGTGGATGAAGTGGCTAAACAACTCCGGCAGTACGAAGAAAGTCTCTCCTTTTCCTTACAGGCCTGTGTCGCAGTGGCTCAGGTGAATCTCGACTGGTAACATAAAGGTGAATTATTTATAGCCCGATGGGCCCATGACACCTCAGGCCATCAAGGTAAAGATGTAACATACAGATGGGCTCGTGATCGAGGGGTGGACCTGACAATCGACACTATTAGCACAGGTTATTCATGATTGTGAAACATGTGCTGCAGTCAAGCAAGCCAAACGGTCAAAGCCTCTTTGGTATGGAGGACGATGGCTGAAATATAAATATGGAGAGGCCTGGAAGATTGATTACATCACACTCCCTCAAACTCGCAACGGCAAGCGCCATGTACTTACAATGGTGGAAGCAAACACCAGATGGCTGGAAACATATCCTGTGCCTCATGCCACCGCCCGGAACACTATCCTGGGCCTTGAAAAGCAAGTCCTATGGTGACATGGCACCCCAGAAAGAATAGAGTCAGACAATGGGACTCATTTCCGAAACAACCTTATAGACACTTGGGCCAAAGAGCATGGTATTGAGTGGGTGTATCACATCCCCTATCATGCACCAGCCTCCGGGAAAGTTGAACTATACAATGGACTGTTAAAGACTACCCTGAAAGCAATGGGCGCTGGGACATTCAAGCATTGGGATACGCATTTGGCAAAGGCCACCTGGTTAGTCAATACTAGGGGATCTGCCAACCGAGCTGGACCTGCCCAATCAAACCTGTTATATACTGTAGAAGGGGATAAAGTTCCTGTCGTGCACGTAAGAAATATGCTGGGTGAAACAGTCTGGGCTACTCCTGCCTCAGGAAAAGGCAAACCCATTCGTGGAATAGCTTTTGCTCAGGGACCAGGATGCACTTGGTGGGTAATGCAAAAGAATGTGGAGGTCCAGTGTGTATCTCAAGGGGATTTAAGACTGGGTTAGAGTCGCCCATGAGTTGAATTGTATCATGTTAATTATTATATAATACTGTATGTCATCTCTACCATCAGTACTATATACCCTAGATGAAAATGGTGATTAATTAGAAGGCATGGGAAAGAGTGTAACCTGAGCATGACATAAATGGAATGGAATAAGGGGTGGATAGATGTCCTGGTTTCATTTAGGACAGAGTTAATTTTCTTCCTAGTAGCTGGTAGAATGCTGTGTTTTGGCTTGGGATGAGAAGAGTGCTGATAACATGCTGATGTTTTAATTGCTGCAGAGCAGTGCTTACACAAAGCCAAGGACTTTTCAGCTTCTTGCTCTGTCCTGCCAGTGGGCAGGCTGGGGGTGCAGTAAGAGCTGGGAGGGGACAGACCCAGGACAGCTGACCCAAACTAGCCAAAGGGGTATTCCATACCATCTGACGTCATGCTAAACAATATATAGGGGTGGCTAGATGGGGGGAGGAGGGCCGGACTGCTCGGGGTTAGGCTGGGCATCAGTCAGTGGGTGGTGAGCAATTGCATTGTGCATCACTTGTTTGTACACATTATTATTAGTAGTACTGTCATCATCATTATTTTTGTTGTTTTTGTTGTTGTTGTTATTATTATTATTATTATTATTATTATTATTATTATTATTATTCTGTCTTAATAAACTGTCTTTATCTCAACTCACAGGCTTCACTTTCCCGTTTCTCTCCCCCATCCCAGAGAGGGAGGGGGGAGGGTGAGCGAACGGCTGTATGGTGTTTAGCTGCAGGCCGGGTTAAACCACAACACCTTACTATAAGCTACTAACTTAGGTATTGTTAGCAATGAGAGACATACCGACATAGCTCATTTGACACTAAAACCAATAATTCATAAGCCAGGAGAATTTCTGACAGTTTACCTGGTCTGGTGGTTTTACCGTGCTAGGCAGCTGAACTCCACCACAGCCGCTCTCTCACTCCTCCTCCTCAGAAGAGGAGGGGAAGAAGTAAAGGAAAAAACAACTCACGGGTTGCGATAAGGATAATTTAATTAAAGGGAAAAATAATTATTATGGAAAGATTATTATTAATTAAACAACTTAACTAAAGGGAAAAAAGGGAAAGGGGAAAAGGGAGGGGAAAAGGGAAAAAACAAAACAAAGCAAATCAAGTAAAGTCTGTGTGAAAGTGCAGAGGAAAGAAATTACTCTCTACTTCCCACAAAAGAGCAATGCTTGACCACATCCTTGAAGCAGGGCCTCAAGGCATGTAGCCGGTGTTCAGGAGGACAGACGTTTTCACAATAAGAGCCCTCCCCTCTTCCTTTTTTTTGCTGAGTGTGATATATGGTATGGAATATCCCTTTGGTTGGTTTAGGTCAGCTACCCTAGTGATGTTTCTCTTCTCACTTTTTGCCCACCCCCTAGGAGGTGTTGAGAGAGTTCTGATGCTGTGCCAGCACTGCTCAGCAGCAGACCCACGCTGGTGTGATACCACTGCTGTTCTAGTTACAAGTGCAGAGCACAGCACTATATGGGCTGCTGCAGGGAAAGTTGACATCCCAGCCACACCCAGTACACCTGGTTACATGCTAGTCTATCTGCTATGTTATCTTTCCTCAGGCTCTTTTAAATTAAAGTATTCCGTCCTTATAAAATAAATTACTACAATAGCTCCAGAAGAGCTAAAAATGTGAAAGCAAGTGTAAGTGTATTTCCCTCCATCCCCCCACCCCCCAAGAGATAAATACTGGGGATATTGTTATGGTGACCTAGGAGAAATTGAACATGTATTAGAGTTGATGAAGATAAAATAATATTGACAGGTAATATATGTACTTAGTGCTTTTAAAGATCTGTTTTCCCAGAGCAGAGGAAAGTTACAAACCATACTGATTGGAGGAAAAATAAATAACAAATCTGAATGAAATTTAAGACTTCCTTCAGGATAATTTAGTTGTTTATTATTCAATAACCATTGAGTAGGACAACTGTGGCTGCAAGCTCAGTGGCAGAAAAGGGGTGATTAGAGATAAGAACTATATAGCAGAGAAGCTTCCTCATCTCAACAAACAGTATGAACAAGATAGTAATTTGGACTAATAGGCATCATCTAGATCTACATAATGTTTTCATGTAGATATTTTTTTCCTTTACTGAAGTAAAATATAGCCCCATTAGACTTGCACTCACTCAATCTCATATTTCATTAACCAAAAAAGACATTAATAAAATGGAAGGATGACTGCTGACTTCAGGTAAACCACAAAGTTTGTTATTTGTTACAGGGATTTGCCAGGCTGCCCAGATGCAAAACTTAAAGAATTTACCATAAAAAAAAAATCAAGATCCTAGATCATCAGTAGTCATTTTTAACCTCCTTATGTCCTCACAGCAGGCACAAACAGCTGTGTTATTAATAGATGATTCTGTCCTTGATGGTAATATTTAACACATATGAGTGGGTTATCCATAATGACCACTAATAAGGCATTTGAAATCACATGGAAATGCCACCCAACACAAGGATTTTTTTTTTTAATTGTTATTATTTTTACTTCCACTCTTACCCATTACCTATTCAGACCTGCTACTGCATTCTTTATCTAGCTGAACAAAATTATGCATGAAATAGTATTCTATTTAGTTTAATGGTTAACAGAACCTGAATGGCTACATGCAGTGCATTAGCTTACTTCTGAAAGACTCGGTAATTTTTAATACGGTGCAGAACTGTTCAATGTATAACCTCTGTGAACAGGCCAGCCTTATTTCCATTATCAGCAAATATATTCCAGAAGACTATTCCACAATATTCATTCTTATATTATTTCATCTTATACAAAAAGAGCTCTAAAATCAAATTCCCAAAGCTCCACTTTTTTTGCTGTTTATTATTAAATATTACCTATATTTAGCTTAGCTAGAAGCAGCTTAATAGGATTTATCCCCACTGAGCCTGTATAATAGCAGATTTGCATGTAGCAATCACATTAACATCTATGAGCTGTTTGTTGAAACCGATGAGGAAGCAATAGAATTCCAGAAAATTGGGCTTATCAAGGTCAAAATATTCCTAAAATAATATTTCTGAATTTGAAATGACTAGCATTTAAGAACTGGGACAAATTCATCTCTGCAGCATTTCATGTCCTAAAACATCATTAAGATATGCATAGATACTTGTTCCAGAATACTTCTTGCTTTTCTTAATCCGAATATATTTCTATATATACCGATGAAGCCTCACTCAACAGTTAGCTTTGATAGCTCTGTCTCCACCACTAGTGCAGAAACCCCCAAAGTAACACTGACAAGTTACTCTCAAGTAAACTTTATTTGCTGCAAGCCAGTTATCCTTCTAATGTTACATTGATATGGCTATACTGCTTTTGGGATTGGATGTTAAGGTGTCTATGTGTTTTTTGACTTGTGCTTGGCCATCTTTAAAAGCATGGTGAATTTTCCTGACTTTGGATTTATTTCATTTACCCTCACTTGGGAGAAGGGGGGGGGGGGGGGGGGATAGCTACATTCAAGATATCCTACAGTATCCAAAACACCCACATGGCACTAGCAGATCTCACACTGGACCTGTAGGAGACTGCACATCTGGAACAACAGCTGCAGACCAAATAGCATTGCCAGAGCTACCTCAGATCAGAGAAGACATGTAGATAAGCACTACTGACTAAAGTTTTTAACATTTATACTCCAGCAATGTCATGTTTTCTCTTATGTGCATTGACACATACCAGAAAAGAGTAGCCAGTGGACCAATCCTATTTCAGTGTTTCTCTGAGTGTTCTTGTTCTTCCCTGTTAACCAGTGGTGGTAAGACTTCAGCCTTTAAATCTTGTGCAAGTCTGATGAAAGGAGCTCTGCTTTTTTTCTCATCTATTGCCGACAGTCTCTTTATCCTTTTATTCAATCCTTCCCTCTGAAATAGCCATTCAGTGCCTTTTGAAACAAATGGACTTAGCTGTAAGGTTGATATCTGACCTCTTCAAAAATATTTAAGATGCCCCAGGGCTTACTTGTTCATTTCTTGACTTTCAGCTTCAGACAACCAGAATACCTATGTAACTGTACTTTCTCTATTTTTTGCTAGCTCTCTCTCTTCAGAATTTTATTGCTGCATGGTATAAAGCCTTTAAAGCCTTCTAAAACAAAACACTTAAGTCTAGCTTCATCCACCTTAGCTTGATTCATCCCACTTAAGATTCAAAACATTTGTGGATGGGTCTACCCATCTCCACTTGGCAACTAGACCTCTGACAGAGATCTCAATTAGATTCCCAAAGGAGTTGAATCCAGGACCAAGAGCCAGATTCCAGCAAGTGTTTGGGTTCAGGATAATTGGGTTTGAATATATTACAAAATGCAGCGGTGAGAAGTGAAACAATATGTGCTTTATCTCTAAGTTAGAATAGCCAAGAAATAAGAGTTTTCAACTGCAGAGATGTGATGGATGTATGGGAATTCTTTTTAGCAGCAAATGAATCACTGGAGCTTCACAGAGGTTATTGAATAGATTACAACACAGGATGTCGTTAAGAAGTTTATCAAGCTTCCCTGTTAAAGCAGAAAGGTGGACTAGATGACTTTTTGCAATCTGTTGGCCTTTTGATTCAATGTTGAATTATATTTTAGTTCATGAATTATTCCTCTGGAATCTGTCCGTCTCTACCTAGTGAGGTATCTTGGCATCTAAATGAACTTTCACAGTTTTGCTCTATGAATTCTTTTCAGAGGTTGAAGAAACTTTTAGATCCAGATATGATGATCTCAGCAAATCTAACATTTTTTAAACAGATAAGAATAGTGCTAATACCTGACTCTCTTGACAGAAATTCAGGGATATTTCTTAAAAATAAAAATAAATAAATAAATAAATAAAAATCACAGCTCAACACTACGGAAACAAAACCTTTCCATTTCCTTGCTTCTTATCTGCATCTGACCTTGAGTGTCTCTTACACCTGACAAGGAATTAAAATATTTCATCTATCTTAACTCTCATTTCTCATGATTGCGGGGGGGAGCTATAATAAACATGAACATTTAATCAATAGCCTTGTATGAGCAGAACAGTAAAGTACAGACTGAATAATGAAGAAATACAATTCTTACTCCTGTTGCATCTCTAATTACAACTTTGCACTTCAGTCCTGTGATATTACCTGAGATGATGAAATGTTCTACAAAAGTATTGATTTTGTTTTGAATGTCAGATCTTGCACTTGGCAGCTTTTTCCATGAAACAAGTGAATTACACTTGGAATTCTAATTAAGTCCCGTTTTTCAAATGAGAATCAGACAAACAGCAGTATAAATATACAATTATTGGACTACAGTTATTGACCTTCATATGGGTAAAATGACCACAACTTTGAGTGGTACTGAATAGTACATTATTTGCTTTGATTGAAAGCTTTTATGAAAACAAATATTTGTCACAATGTTTGTCTTCTCAATGCATAATTTGCCATCTTGAAAAAGATTAGTTAAATAGTTGAATTGGAACATGAGAGTACCTTTTTTGTTGTTTTGTTTTTAAACTTCTTTGGTGACTTAGCAGCGTGAAGTACTAACATTCTGAAAAAATCAGTTGTCTTCTCATCTCCTCTGATTAAGAAAAGCACACATGCAAGGAAAACACCACAGAAACATGATAGAATTAGTCAGCAAGGACTGCAAACCTCACTCTAAACTGAGCTTTCAGCAAGTGTGAGATCTTTGCAAAAGATGGGCTACGGCAAGCAGAGTTTAGAGGCTGGAACTGAATAAGAAAAAAATCAGTCACTGTGAAAAGCTGAAGGGAAAGACCTCAGCTGTTTGCCAGGATCAGAGAAAAGCTAACACTCAGCCATTATTTTTCACAGTATTTTTAGCTAGAGGCTGGTCACTTTTTTTTTATTTTTTATTTTTTATTTTTTATGTTTTATTTTTTATTTTTTATTTTTTTAAGATTTTGGCTTTGGAGAACTTCTGAGACTATACAAGACATAATTGTTAGGTAATTCTATCTCGCATTCATGGATAAGAGATACATCATTTTAACTTAATTTTCTGTTTGATTATAATTATTTAAAGACATAAGCTGGGGACCCCAGCACAAGAAAGATGCGGACCTGTTAGAGAGGGACCACAGGAGGGCTACAAGGCTGATCAGAGGGCTGTAGAACCTCTCCTGCAAAGATAGGCTGATGGAGTTGGAGTTTTTCAACCTGGAGAAGAGAAGGTTCTGGGGAGACTTCATTGTGGCCTTTCAGTACTTAAAGGGAGCTTATAAAAAAGAGGGAGGGTGACTTTTTACATAAGCAGACTGTGATAGGACAAGGAGGTTTTAAACTAAAAAAAAGCACTTGCAGGGCAAGCAGGCGATCAGGCCCAGTCAGCATGGGTTTATGAAAGGCAGGTCCTGCTTGACGAACCTGATCTCCTTCTATGACAAAGTGACGCGCTGGGTGGATGAGGGAAAGGCTGTGGATGTGGTCTACCTTGACTTCAGCAAGGCTTTTGACACCGTCTCCCACAGCATTCTCCTCAAGAAACTGGCTGCTCTTGGATTGGACTGGCGCACGCTTCGTTGGGTTAGAAACTGGCTGGATAGCCGGGCCCAAAGAGTCGTGGTAAATGGAGTCAAGTCCAGTTGGAGGCCAGTCACTAGTGGCGTCCCCCAGGGCTCGGTGCTGGGGCCAGTCCTCTTTAATATCTTCATCGATGATCTGGACGAGGGCATCTAGTGCACCCTCAGTAAGTTTGCAGATGACACCAAGTTAGGTGCGTGTGTTGATCTGCTTGAGGGTAGGAAGACTCTGCAGGAGGATCTGGATAGGCTGCACCGATGGGCTGAGGTCAACTGCATGAAGTTCAACAAGGCCAAGTGCTGGGTCCTGCACCTGGGGCGCAATAACCCCAAGCAGAGCTACAGGCTGGGAGAGGAATGGTTGGAGAGCTGCCAGGCAGAGAAGGACCTGGGAGTGATGGTGGATAGTCGGCTGAATATGAGCCAGCAGTGTGCTCAGGTGGCCAAGAAGGCCAACGGCATCCTGGCTTGTATCAGGAACAGTGTGACCAGCAGGGCTAGGGAGGTGATCGTCCCCCTGTACTGGGCTCTGGTGAGGCCGCACCTCGAGTACTGTGTTCAGTTTTGGGCCCCTCGCTACAAGAAGGACATCGAGGTGCTTGAGTGGGTGCAGAGAAGGGCAACGAATCTGGTGAGGGGCCTGGAGAACAAGTCCTACGAGGAGCGGCTGAGGGAGCTGGGCTTGTTCAGCCTGGAGAAGAGGAGGCTCAGGGGCGACCTTATCGCTCTCTATGGGTACTTCAAGGGAGGCTGTAGCGAGGTGGGGGTTGGTCTGTTCTCCCACGTGCCTGGTGACAGGACGAGGGGGAATGGGCTTAAGTTGCACCAGGGGAGTTTTAGGTTAGATGTTAGGAAGAACTTCTTTACTGAAAGGGTTGTGAGTCATTGGAACAGGCTGCCCAGGGAAGTGGTGGAGTCACCATCCCTGGAAGTCTTCAAAAGACGTTTAGATGTAGAGCTTAGGGATATGGTTTAGTGGGGACTGCTAGCGTTAGGTCAGAGGTTGGACTTGATGATCTTGAGGTCTCTTCCAACCTAGAAATTCTGTGATTCTGTAAAAGAAGGGACATTTAAATTAGACGTTAGGAGGAAATTCTTCACTCAGAGGGTGGTGAGGTCCTGGAACAGGTTGCCCAGAGAAGCTGTTGACACCCATCCCTGGAGGCTTTCAAGGTCAGTCTGGATGAGGTCCTGGGCAACCTGATCTACTGGGTGGCAACCTTGCCCATGACAGGGGTTGGAACTAGGTGATCTTTAAGGTGCCTTCCAACCCAAGCCATTTTATGATTATATGTCTATTGTTATTAGTTTTATTTTCTTTTCTATGTGTGACTCAGGTTATTTCTCCCCCCCAATATGCACCAAAACTCCCATCATCCGTTCATTGGTCTTAATAGTATTATCAACCAAGCAAAGAAAGAAAACTAAGTCTTTACCAAGACATGGCTAATTCAAAATTGCTTCCTACAACAAATTGGCAAGAAAAAAAAACAATCCAATAGACTGGAAGACTATTAAATGTTTATGTTTTTTTCCAAATTTAATGAATTTCTAAAGAGTTGACACAATGTTTCCAAATGTTGGAAATAAACTCAAAATTGATGTGCCAGTATATAAAAAGCAAACTGTATACAATGCACACAGATAAATATATACACATGAAACTAAAAAGGAATCTGTATTTTCAGTATCTGTCACATAAGGAATTCAATTACAAAAAACTTTGACCTCTTAGTGACTCATTTCAGATATTCAGACAAGTATTTCCTGTTGTGAGTTCATTATATTCACCATAGTTACTGTTAATATTACCATAGTTACTGTTAAAGTCCTTTGAAGCACCAGTGTCCTG
Source organism: Aythya marila (assembly GCF_965140915.1). NCBI lineage: Eukaryota > Metazoa > Chordata > Aves > Anseriformes > Anatidae > Aythya > Aythya marila. Next base: position 12,085,702 of record NC_139081.1, read on the forward strand.
ACCTGATCATTACAGTCATCACACAATAAAGGATAGAGCATTATAAAGGTTTGAGGTGAAAAAGAAGATAATTCAGACAAAGTAGACTCCTGCCATGATATGTAACAAAATCATTTTTAAAAATGAGAAATGTGGAGGTTCAGTTTTCAAGAAAGATAACAGGCTTCACTACTACATGAATGATGTAAAAATAAAAATCTCACATAAACAGGAATTTTTCTTCAACTCACATTTTTGGAATTAATTAACAATTAATTAACAATAAGCTCAATATTTCTTGCAAAACATTATCATTCCTCAAACATTAATATCTTTCAGATTGGTTTTTGTTTGGTTGGTTTGTTTTTAAAGCCATTTCTATGCTATATTTTTCCTTCATCAGCTTTTTCAAAAAGTCAGTTTCACAATAAGGCTAGTAGAACAGCTAGCCAGACTATAACAAAGAGGCCATCTGTTTCAATTATTTACCTGCACCAGATCCCTCTTATTTATGTAAACCTTCTTCTCTCTTGTCATCTGGGATCACACTGACTGTTGTAGAGCCCAAAGGGACTGCAGTGAACACTAGGCCGATGGAGAGTAGCAGAAGCCATGCAGCAAGTCAAGAGAGAACAGGAGGTGCTACAGAAACCTCAGAGTAGACAACTAGTACTCCATCCACTACATTAATCCAACTTTTATCTTGGAACATATCCCAAATAAAAACTTGTAAATTGGAAAAGTATTATCCTCTGTTTGTGAATAACCTATTGTTCTGAACTTTTTGCTTTGAAGTCAGTACTTGCTCCAGGGTGATTCAACACTGTACTTTGGCTTTGATGTACAATCTTAAAAGCACCATTACAAGCATTTACTGGAAGGAAATACCTTGTTGCCATGGCTACTAGTGCATCACTTGAAATTGTGATATAGCTGGATTTCATCACCATGACACCAATTTTCTCCAGTGCAGCAACAGAGAGACTAGATCATAACTGTATTAGATGTAGTAGTGTTGCATTTCCATTTTTTCACTTCTTAAAGTTTGTACAGGTGAAACCCATGCCTGTAAAGGCAAATCTGTAAACCAAAGAAAACCATGAGAACTTTACAGGAGAAAAAATAAACAGTATTATTGGCTTTGTTTCTTACTAGGAAAGATGAAAAGCAGAATCCTGTATGAAGCCAGCTGTCAGGCTTACCATATCTATTTTGCTAAGAGACAATGGCAGTCAAATTAAGTGCCACTCCTTACAACTGTTTGGCCCTAATCCAATGCTCACTTTCTCATCTGAATGCAAGATGGTGAGGTGTGAGGTAAGGAACGTTTCTAAAACTCTTAGGGTATGCCTTCATTTTAGACAGAACAAGGCAGAGAAGATCCACAGCAGAGAGGGGGAAGCATCCACACAACATTTTTATCCCCAGAGGTTCATATACAGCCAACTCATAGCAGAAAGTGTGACAAAATTGCAATTGTGTTTGGAAATAACCTTTTATTCCAGGTTTGTCATGACTCAGTCCAGTTCATTTTTCCCTATACCTGTCACATAGATGTGTACAGAGACAGCTATTTTGTTCCAGGTATCATAAAAAAAAAAAAAAATCTATTGAGAAAGATACAACAAATGAATGAGAAACATTTAAAGGACTTTAAATTTATTTAAAGTAAGGTAATTTAATAAAGAATTTTTATAATCTAACAAGATCCTTTTCTTTATTCGCAATAGCCTAGAAGACTACAATAAGACGTTATTTTAATGAGTTTAGTCTTCTAAGTAAGTTCTCTGTAATACTTTAGCCATTCTCTTGCTCTCTCAAATTTGTCAGATCAGAATACAACAAGGATGAATGAACACCATGGAGGAGATGTTGATTTCTGGAAATCATCCAAACCTCAAAAGAGGACCAAAGTTCAGAGCACCCATTTCTTTAAATAAAAATCTAGTCATTCAGTTTCAGTGTCTCCTGGTCACCTTAACTTGCCAAACCATGTCAGAGAGGATTCTTCTCTGTATTTACAACCACTTAATAGAAATGTGAATCCAGTACTATGTGAATGTTAATGTTCCAACCAGTAATGCTGCAGATGCTTAAAATAGATCCCAGTGGCTTCTCATAGTCTCTATTTTCCACTCTTCTACACAAGGTTTAAGAAATGCAATCAAACTTTGAAAAATAATGCTTCATTCAGGTTCATCTGGGGAGCAGAGAAGGCTTTTAATTTTACAGAAAATGAAGCAAAAACCCAGCCTGTCCATTCCTTAGAAAGTGGTGATAGAGAGCCATGCTCTATGGGGTTGCTGACTGGATTTATTGTATGTCACACAGATCAAAAGTGTAGGCAGCTAAAAAGTCCTGATACCCAGTTGGGTATGATCGTCTGTGAGCACAACAGACACTGACAGTGCCACAGCACAATACTTCTGCTTGCCAAGTTAATTAAGTTAGGATTGAATGCCCATGGATAGGAGATAATATCAGCCACATACAAAGGATACGTGATATGGTAATTAGATTTATAAGAACTGCTTTGTCTTTCTGACAGGGAGACAAAAATGTGCTGCTGCTAAAGAGATGGGACTCCTGCCATATTCAAAAGCATGCTTTATTTGTATTTTTTTTCCTTTATTATTTCTATTTCCCATTTAATAAAAATCTGAGCCTTTGAGCTATATGCAAGGGAAATGGCAGAAAAGGTGACAAGCCCAGGAAACTGCCAGAAGTGAACTTCTCAACTCAAAGCAACATCTCAAGGCAGGCTGTAAATAGGATTGCTTTTATTAGGCTACTGCGTGCTACAGCCATTCTCATTAAGGGCCTGTAACTCTGCACACAGTGGAGTGACGGCAGCCCAAGCCTTGGGGACCCAGAACAGTGCCCCCAGTGCTGCACATCACTCAGGTGGAACCACCCCCTTGAGTCAATAACAGTGTCCAAAGCATAAAACAGGATTTCAAAATGCCTTACAGAAGATGGGCAGGTGCTAGGATTACCCTTTCAACAGAAACATGGATTGTCAAAAGAGGACCAGAGGAACCATCAAGACCCCCTTACATCATCACCAGGTCACCAAGTTGACATCAGAGAGGGCCTTAACCACCAATTTTATGGAAATCTTCCCACCCCCCAAGCAACCCCCACCTCCTAGTCCAGTGTCTGAATCACAAGAGGCTTGAGTTAGGTAGTGCTCAGTCTGGTTTGAGTCTTGAAAAGAAATAATCAAGGCTTCAGATAAGTCCCTAAGCATTTCTGAGGTCTGGGCCACTGGGATGCAAGGTGAGGTGTAAAGATCTAACCCTTCTGGGGGAAGTGCAAGAATTATGGCCATGTCTGCACCCCGGACTTATGGGGATGAAAAAGAACAGATCCAAGAAATTGAAATAATGGAATAGCAATGCAGTGAGATTCCTGGTGAGACCAAGATATGTAGCAAAATTTGTAGGAAGCACCCGTTACTGTAGCTCATACTCATTAGAGGTAATCTTACATTTGCAAATCAGCCTGACTTTCCAGGAAAGGGGAAAGCTCATGTGAAGTTATCACTTCTCCCCACTGGAGTCTGAAATATATATACGCATGTGCACACACACACACACACTTAATCATTTGCAGCTTCAGTTTCTCCAAGCCTGGGAAAAAATTTCTGGGAAAAAAAAATTAAAAATGAGGCTGGTAAAAAGGTACCACACTACAGGAGGCTGGAAATATAACTCAGATACTCATTTCATGCATTTTATTACATCTCTGCAGTCCTTCATTGCATGAATGACTTTAATGCTAAAGTTTTCCCCAAGACAAACATTTCAATAGACATTCAAACTGCATCAACTGAAGTATCTTCAAAGTATGAGCTAATTTGAATTCCTGACCCAATGTAGCAACAGAGGGGAGCTGGAAAGCTGTGGGCCAGACTGAAGACAAGATTTAAATCACATTTGCCTCCTGTACTTAACTCCGACTCTGCAAATGCACATCAGTATTTGTGTCATGAACTAGCACAATTTTAAACACTGTGTTTAAAGATGATATACATTTATGCATTGCTATTCTAATACTTTTGAATAACATTAATGAATTATTACTAAATTGGATTAGTTTATAAAAAATGTTTGGGTATATCTTGCAGGAAGAACTTGTAGGAATACATTTAAAATATCTTTATTTTTTCCTTCCTCAGAGAGGTTTATAGGAATATATATCTCTCAAAACATACAAAAAGATGCTAAAAAGATTTTATATTTTGTGATCTGATTATACTTATTCTGTTACAGCACAAGAACACTATTTGGAAAATTAGAGTTTTAGTCCAGTCACCTTCTTAAGATTCCTATTTATATTCCTGAATGACATCTCCTATTTCTCCTAGTGATTTTACTTTGTTTGCATGGTACAAATTATCATCTGCATAGAGGAAGACCAGATCCAAATTCATTCCTGATTTATCACTACCAATGAACTAAAGGGTAAATAAAGTCCATTAAAAACAAGGTTAAAAAAATGCACGCAGTATGAGGAATAAAATGGATAAGCTAGAAGTCTTGGCCCAGTCCCACAGCTATGACATCACCGGCATAAGTGAAACCTGGTGAGATGAGTCCCGTGGCTGGTGTGGCGCAATAGATGGTGTAGTGGGTTTACGTGGCAAGGTTTTGGTAGCAGGGGGCCATAGGGGTGGCTTCTGTGAGAACGATCTAGAAGCTGCCCCATGTTTGGTAAGGGCCCCATTGTTTTCCAGAGCTGAGCCAATAAGCGATGTTGTTTGTGCCTCTGTGAGAGCATATTTAATACAGGGAAAACACACACAGCATCTGGGAGAGTGAGAGGAGTGAGGAACAGCCTTGCAGGCACCAAGGTCAGTGTAGAAGGAGGGGGAGAGGTGCTCCAGGTGCAGGAGCAGAAGACTCCTGCAGCCTGTGGTGAGGACCATGGTGAAGCAGGCTGTCCCCCTGCAGCCCATGGAGTACCACGGTGGAGCAGGGTTCCACGCTGCAGCCCGTGGAAGAGACCACGGTGGAGCAGGTGGACCTGCACCGATGGAGGCTGCCTCCTGTGGAAGACCCCTGCCAGAGCAGATTCTGGGCCGGACCTGTGGCCCGTGGAGAGGAGACCACGCAGGAGCAGGTGACCTGGCAGGAGCTGCTGCCCGTAGGGGAGCCAGGTTGGAGCAGTTTTCTCCTGAGGGATGGACCCCGTGGTACGGACCCATAACTGGAGCAGTTCTGGAAGAGCTGCTGCCTGTGGGAAGCCCACGCTGGATCAGTTCATCAAGGACTGCATCCCATGGGAGGGAACCCACGTTGGAGAAGGGGACGAGAGTGACCGAGAAGGAGCGGCAGAGAAGAAGCACTATAGGCTGACAGCAATCCCCCTTCCCCCATTCTCCTGTGGTGCTCGGGGGGAGGAGGTGGAAGAGGGTGGATGAGGGGGAAGGTGCATTTGGTTTCTTTCCTTTGTTTCTCACTTCTCTAGCTTGTTAGTAATAAGCAATAAATCTTACTGTCTCCCTATGCTGAGTCTGTTTTGCCCGTTACAATAATTATTGCGCGATCTCCTTGTCCTTATCTCAACCTTTGAGCCCTTTTCATCGTATTTTCTCCCCATTCCTCTTTGAGGAGGGGGAGTGAGAGAGCGGCTGTGGTGGAGCTCGGCTGCCCACTCGAGCCGAACCACCACAGATGGTTACAGGCTCTTCACTTCATCTCATTGTACAGCATATGTCCAGCGGTATTCAGTGTCGCGTTAAGCGTTACGGGTCCGGTTGGATTCAGGGTACTGAACTATCACAATCAGAGATTCACCAATAACACATTAACCATTATGGGTCTGGTCGGATTCAGAGCACTGAACTACCACAGTCATGGATAACGTATAACAGCCCTTACTCTAGTCACGTTCAGTGAGAAATATCACAGCTAGGAACAATGCAATCAAGTGCAATTTATTACAGCAACAGGTACACAGGTTCTTTGGATTGCTGGTGATAGTTACTGTCTGCAAAAGCAAGCTAGGATGCATAAAATTCACAGGTGCGCAGCCTGGAAATTAACAAGGTAAAAGGCACAAAGACTCTATAGAGATTTCTAAGTTTCCGCAGAGACATACAGTATAACCAAGTGTTCAGATCTCACCCAAAGGAATCCAAATGGGGGGGGGGGGCGGAAGAGAGGCTCAGCCCATCAACTGATCCCAGGAGTCTCGAGGTCTTCAGGATGGTGTATTCCCTCGGGATAGTATCTCCCCTGACGGTGGTATCTTCCCTAACATCCCCTCTCTCTTAGGCCAATTTATATTATTTTCTATGCTTTCCAGTAGGAGGGTTCAGATTCCAGGAACTAATTATAATAGCCCTGCCTTTTCTAGAAGTAATAATGAATATGTAGGAGCCTAGGAGCATAAAAACCAGCCGCTTTATGTAACTGGTGTGCGTCTTGGTGGAGCAGAGACTCCTGGTGCACCCAGCGCTGTTTGCTTACCTCTATTCATTTAATAAATTGTAAAACTTTGTAATCCTATTTGGGACTCAGTCATTTGTTACAATTGGGGGCTCGTCCGGGATGGCTTTGTGTTGAGGGATTTTTTGAAACATCAAAAATCCCATGGCTTGCTGTAGCTGAGCAAACCAAGCTACCAGGGCAACTATGAGAAGTTCCCATGACAGTGTTCCCACATCGCCCAATTGAGGAATTCAGAAAAATATTGTTACCAGTAGCTGGCTTCAAGGACAAGGTCTACGTGACTGCTAATCACAAGGGGGTTGTTTTCTTGCAGGTGGGGTTGTTTTCTTGCAGTTGTTTGTCTGAGTGCTTTTGACCAATAATCTTGTGTGAGACACTATCCACCCCTGTTAAGTTCACTTTAAAAGTTAGGCTATTCGGGCAATGAAATGGAGCATGATCTGACTCTACTGGTGTCTGTCGTGCTTTCGGCCGTGCTTCCTGTAACAGCTTTGGTTCCTGAATTCTGATTTGATCTAGGAGAGGCGCCCCACCATTTGGTGGCTCCTGTTCGAGTCAGGTCAGGACTAATGCCATCTTGAACCTGAATAAAGGTAAGCAAAGATTTTGATTTTTTGTATGAGCTCCCTTGCTGGCTGCAGCACTATATTTTGCCCGTAATTCTGCGCGCGAAGATCCGAACAAAGACGACAGAGTCGTAAGTATTTAAGGTGTATACCGTTTGGTGGGGTGGGATTCGGTTGCCTATGTGTGTAAGAGTGTGACTGAGACAGAACTCAGTTCCGAAGTGAGTGTGGAGGTCTTCTAACCGCGGTTCCAATCTAACGTGAGGGACTTGGCCGGTGAAGGACCGAAGCGATTCCTATAGGATTTGTGGGTGGGTGATAGGTTCTAAACCCCCTGCAAGACACTCTTACTAAGGTAACCAAGGGCTGTGGGAATTGCCATAGTAAAATTCCTAGATGGGTCAGACGAAATCGAAGACCAATGACCAGAAGAAAGGGAGCAAATTACCAGACATACCACCAGAAAGTCCATTAGGAATAATGATTAGAAATTGGAACGATAAGGGCCCCAGAAAAGGAAAAAGTAAATTAAAAATGGTTTAGTACTGTATGATAGAATGGCCAAAGGAGCTTTTAAAACCACATGTCCTTTGGCCTGTTTTTGGATCCTTTGAAGACTGGATTTGCCAAGCCTTAAACATACATGTTAATTCCAAGGACCCTTTTAGCCAGGAGGAAAGTGATTATGCAGGATTATGGATCAGGACTTCACGTCCTTTTCCAGCCTCAATATTTACACTAAAAGCAGACGAGAAATTTGAAGAAGAAGAAAAATGGGAAAAAGAAAAAGATGATAAATGGGAGCCATTGGATAACCTACCACCTCCATATCCTAACAATCCACCCCCGGCGGCGGCGCCCCCTCCAGTGGCCGTGGTATCTCCAGCAGTACCACCGTTGCCCCTGCCTCCACCACTAACAGCAACGGAATTAGACCAACCTCCGGCTGCATGTACGAGAAGTAGGACTGCCGTATCTGAGAGAGCTTCTCTATATCCCCTAAGAGAGGTACCCCTAGGAGGCAATCTGGGATGCATTGGGTTTGTGGCAGTCCCATTAAATACCACAGATGTAAGGAATTTCAAGAAAGAAATGGGGACCCTATTAAATGACCACCTTGGAGTAGCTGAAAAACTGGACCAATTCCTAGGCCCCAATACTTATACCTGGGAAGAAATACAGCCCATTTTAGGGATCTTATTTACTGCTGAGGATTAGAGGAATTACTTAGGGAAGCACAGAAAGTATATGTTAGGAGAGATGAGGAAAAACAAAAAGCAAAAGACAAGATCTTTGTAGCAGCAGTAAGAGAAAGTCAGAAAAAGACCTTGTCCGGAGAGAGGGAGGAATCTTATATCAAGAATTAATAATAAAAAATTTAAGGGCATTAAGAGAACCAAAGGAAATAGCAGTGGTACTTGTGAAAGGACACCAAAAGGGATTAGATTACCGAACCAGAGGAAATAATCTAGCAGATAAAGAAGCCCAGGAAGCAGCCTTGAGGACTCAGGTTGCTAAAATTAATATAGTATGGGAGGAAGAAAGGCGAGAGGGAAGAGAAAAGAAGTTTACCCCTGAAGAACAAACAAAACTGGAGAAAATAGGGGCTAAGTTAGAACAAGGAAAATGGACACTGCCAGACGGGCGAGAGATATTGCCAAAGGCTTATGCGAGGCAAATATTGGGACATTTGCATTCACAAACACATTGGGGTACAAAGGCGTTAAGTGATCATTTACTTAAACAATTTGGTTGCATTGGGATTTTTGAAATAGCAAAGCAAATTACACAAGGTTGCTTAATTATCAGAAGATAAATAAGAAAGCGTTTCGACAAGCAGTCACGGGAGGGAGAAAAACAGCTTATAGGCCTTTCGAGAAAGTACAAGTTGATTTCACTGAATTGCCCAAAGTAGAGAGGATAAAATATTTATTGGTAATAGTAGATCATTTAACACAATGGGTAGAAGCTTATCCCGTAGCACAAGCTACAGCACAAATGGTGGAAAAATTCTATTAGAACACCTGATACCTAGATATGGGATAATCCAGTACATTGATTCTGACCAGGGCACACACTTTACTTTTAAAATAATAAAATTATTATGTCAGTCATTAGGTATTCAGTGGGAATACCATACTCCGTGGCACCCACAAAGCTCAGGGAAAGTCGAAAGACTGAATCAAACAATAAAACAACAGTTGGCCAAATTAACGATCGAGACATAAATGCCCTGAACGAAATGCTTACCATTGGCACTTTTAAACCTAAGAACTAAAGCACACAGTGAGACTGGATTATCGCCATATGAAATGTTATATGGTATGCCTTATTCTCAAGGGATGCCTACAGGGAACAATGTAGTTGAGGATCGTAGCATCCAGAAATATATAATTACTATTGGAAGGAGATTACAAGAGCTAAGAGAAATTGGAATGATGGCTCAAACACCACCTTTAGGATTTGCTAAATCATAAGATACAACCAGGAGACAAGGTCTTAATAAAAACCTGGAGGGAAGAATCATTGAACCCCCAATGGGAGGGAATGTACCCTGTTTTACTTACTACTGAAACAGCTGTGAGAACAGCAGAAAGGGTTTGGACCCACGCATCTAGAATAAAAGGACCAGTAACTACTGAAACTTGGAGGGTTGAGTCCGCTCCTGGGAAACTGAAACTAAGGCTAAAGTGGGACTAATATTCTTGCATGAATTAAGGGCACCAGATAAAGAGGACAAGCCTGAAGGGAGGAAAGGGAGAAGGCAAGACCAGGGCGGGACCCTCCACTGCGGTCTGTAAGGTCTACCAAGGGAGGCAACCCCTATGGGTATTGACTGCTGAGTGAGAGGACCTCGACCAGACTTCTCCCGCACTAAGGTTGGGTTGTCCTGAGAAAATTACAAAAGAACCTTTTTTTTTTTAAAGCCATATAAAATTGTGATTCGTTTTCCAGGAGCTGGATCACCCCGACAGGCTGAACAGTAACACAAGCCTGAATCAACCCTGAAAGCGGGCCCAACCCCTTGATTGAAGGCGTTTGCCTATTATGATCCAGCTACGTGGGCAGAAGACAGATCCTGGGGTTATAGGACCCCAATATATATGCTTAATAGAATAATTAGGTTACATGCTGCAATAGAAATAGTTGTAAATAAAACCAGATATGCACGTGGATTAATTGCAAAGCAAAATACCAAGATGAGAACTGCTTTGTATCAAAATCGCTTAGCTTTGGATTATTTACTAGCACAAGAAGGAGGAGTCTGTGGAAAATTTAACCTTAGTAATTGCTGTTTAGAGATTGATGATGAGGGTGTTTCTTCCTAGTAGCTGGTAGAATGCTATGTTTTGGCTTAGGATGAGAAGAGTGCTGATAACATGCTGATGTTTTAATTGTTGCAGAGCAGTGCTTACACCAAGCCAAGGACGTTTCAGCTTCTCACTCTGTCCTGCCAGTGGCCAGGCTGGGGGTGCAACAAGAGCTGGGAGGAGGGCCGGACTGCTCGGGGTTAGGCTGGGCATCGGACAGCAGGTGGTGAGCAATTGCATTGTGCATCACTTGTTTCGTACACATTATTACTAGTAGTGCTATTATCATCATTATTGTCATTATTATTATTATTATTATTATTATTATTATTAATTTGTCTTTATCTCAACTCACAGGCTTCATTTTCCTGTTTCTCTCTCCCATCCCAGAGAGGGAGGGGGGAGGGTGAGAGAACGGTCGTGTGTTGTTTAGCTGCCCGCTGGGTTAAACCACAACAGAAGGAAAAGCTGTAAATGAACTTGTAAAGGAAATGAAGAAAATTGCACATGTCCCAGTTCAAACTTGGAATGGAATCGATCTAGGAGGATTATGGGGGGAGCTTTATGGGCGGTGATTGGTTTGCTAAAATAAGGATGGTTGTATTGGGGATATGTGGAGGATTGTTAATAATTCCATGTTTAATACCCTGTATTACCAGACTAATACACTCGGTTATACAAGGAATGCAAATATCTGCGGTACCTGTTGACCCAGAACCAGGGAAAAAGAAAACCCATTCCCTGATGATAATAAAAACAAACAAAGTTCCAAAATTTGTATCAATTCGTCAAGTATTGACTTGATTGGAAAGGAAAACATGAATCAATACCATGAAAAGGGAGATGAGGGATTGTGAAATGTGTTCATGATTCGTGTCAATATGGAACAATGCTAGGGCCGCATGATATGATGAAATGTGACCTTCTGTCTTACATGCCCTTGTATAACCACAAGTCTAAGAAAAACAGAGTGGTTAATGTATATAGTTCTTATATCTTGCAAAGGAATGGTCCAGCAATTTGTGTCAATAGGGGATAAGAGAACAAAGGGGTTTCAGAATAACTGCTAACTATTATGACTGTTGCATGAGACACTATGCAAGTCTCTGATATCTGGCCAAGAGATTAAGGAGAAGGGGAAAGCTGAAAGACGAATAAAAGACAAAGCTTGCAGGGGACGCTGCACAAGTCTCTGACATCCAGCCAAGATGGACAAAGGAGAAGGGCAAGAAAAAAAGCCTGGGAGGAAGACTATGAGCCTTCGGCACAAGAGACCCCCAGAGGGACCACCAGAGACTGATATACATGCTCCAGTAGGAGGGTTCAGATTCCGGGAACTAATTATAATAACCCTGCCTTTTCCAAAAGTGGTGATGAATATGTATTAGCCTAGGAGCATAAAAAACAGCCGCCTTATGTAACTGGTGTGCGTCTTGGTGGAGCAGAGACTCCCGGTGCACCCAGCGTTGTTTGCTTTCCTCTATTCATTTAACAAATTGTAAAACTTTGATTGTAATCCTATTTGGGACTTAGCCATTTATTACAAAATGGTACCTCTGACAGGGCTCAGTTTACCTTCATTCTAGTGCTCTCAGACATACTGAACTAATTCAAAACTATCTTCTATACTGGCCTAGAGAAAGCTCTCTCAGCTCCTAGCAAATGGTCCCTCAGATTTCAGCACACTGTGAATTTGGGGCATTGAAATATGCAGGAGTGAGAGGTAGAAATAAAGCCAAAGTGATACATCTGTTAGCCTCAAAATATGTCCAGCGGTATTCAGCAAAACTGTGAGATAATGACCCCAAATTCTATATTCACAGGGGAAATTTACTGTGCTCTGTGCTTAGTTTTCAATGCTTAGTTATGTAGGCTTCCTTGTGCTATTGTTGCACAGCTGTTTTTAACCTGACATAATGAATTGCCTCTTCAGGTCTCAGCAAGGATAATTATTCTCCGAGCTACTCACATAACCACCCTCATCGCACACAGGGAGAATGCCAAAGTCAGGAGAGCTTGACAAAAAATACAGAAAGAAGGGAGAGAAGAAAAAAAAAAAAAAAAAGAAGTAACAGAAACTCCTGACAGCTTAGGCTCAACAGGTGACTGAAGTCAAACTGAGCAGATAAACCCTTCCTTACAGAGAAAGCAGACTTCAGGCTGTTCAGGGAACTAGTCAGCAAGGAGCCCCTGGTGTGGTGTAATTGCCTGAAGTAACTAGGAAAATAAAACTAACATTCACATTTTAAAGAAAATGTACAGCATTGAAGAGGCTTTCAGGGTAGGGTGTAGCTGCGTTACCTGAGCGTTCCCTAGGCTTCCAACCTTAGATGCTATCGCGCTGGGGAAACCTGATGTGCTAGCTCTAAGGAACAGTATGGAGCGTAGAGTGGAGTGGAGACACCACGGCTAGGCTCTGTAACCAGGTGGAGACTCGACTGGTCTTGTGCACACCGAGACCAATAAGCTGCACTTTTTGCTACCCTGAGCCAAGGACCTGTCATGTTTTGACAAATGCTGTATCCTAGTGTACTTTTTGCTCATTATAATATCATTATAATACCAAAACACACCTCCATCCCAAAAGCTACCTGCCTCCAAGGTGCGACCACCCCTCACTGAGCACGCGCTCTGAATTTCTCGGAACCTATTACTTTAAACGGAGACGGGAGAACTTTTCACCAATCATAACTAAGATATGCTTGACTAGAGCCACTCAAGCTTCACCTAAAAGATAGAAAATAATATAAATTGGCCTAAGAGAGAGGGGATGTTAGGGAAGATACCACCGTCAGGGGAGATACCATCCCGAGTGAATACAACATCCTTAGGACCTCCTGACTCCTGGGATCAGTCGACGGGCTGAGCCTCTCTTCCCCCCCCATTGGGACGCCTTTGGGTGAGATCTGAATACTTGCTTATAAACCTCTATAGAGTCTTTGATCCTTTTAGCGCGTTTATTCCTAGGCTGCGCACCTGTAACATCTGTAACACCTATAACATCTATAACACCTGTAACATCTGTAACATCTGTAACATCTATAAACATCTATAACACCTGTAACATCTGTAACACCTACAACACCTATAACACCTGTGTATTTTATGCATACTAGCTTGCTTTTGCAGACAGTCACTATCGCCGGCAATCCAAAAGAACCTGATTATCTGTTGCTGTAATAAACCATACTTGATTGCATTGTGATAACTCTCATTAAGTGCAACAAGGGTGAGGGTGGTTATCCGTGATAGTTCAGTGTTCTGAATCTAACCAGACCCCCAGGCGGTTAATGCATTTTTGGTGAATGTCTGAACGGACCCCCAGATGGTTAATGCGTTTTTGGTGAATGTCTGAATGGACCCCCAGGCTGTTAATGCGTTGATGGTGAATGTCTGACTGGACCCCCAGACGGTTAATGTGTTTTTGGTGAATGTCCGACTGGTTCAGTACCCTGAATCTGACCGGGCCTGTAACGGTTAATCAGCTACACCCCTTAACGCGACAGTAAAATTGGCGTAGTCGGCAGGATTGCTATGGATAAACTTCTGCAAAAATACAAGTGTGCCCCTTCCCAGGCAGGGAAGGAGTGGGCCCAAAAGTTTTGGAAAGATGAGGAAAAGGTGGTGGAGCGCATTAAGCAGTGTCAGGCTTCACGAAAGATTGGTCAAAGAAAGGGTAAAGGTGCGATTTGTGCTGTGTTAGGAGACTGTTTGTCTTGTGCTCAGCAAGAAGCTAAGGAAACTCCTGCTCCCAAACTGATCTCTGATGCGGAACATACCGCTTTGAAATCAGAGAATGAAATATTGAAGTCATCATTGGCCTTTGAAAGGGAGACCGGAAAAGCATTAGCAGTCAGAGTGGATAAACTTGTGAGCGAAAATAATTATCTTAAACAATTGCTGGAGAGGGTTAGTCATCTGTTAACTAAAATACAGCCTTGTGCTCCGGTTAAGCAGATTCGTAGACTGTTGTATAATGCAGACCCTGAAAGCTGGGATGGTGATATCTGGTTTGACAGTGATGATGGTGTTGAAGAGATTTCTGATTCTGAACCTCAATCGATTTCCTTGAGACCTTTGGTTAAGACTGAGAATACTGTTGATGATAATGATGAAATCCGCACTACTGTGCGAACAATTCCGTGGTCACCGGCGGAGTTAATTAAAATACAGGAGAAGTTCTCAAGGCGACCAGGGGAATCGGAGGTGGAGTATGTGTGGCAAGTTTCTCTTGAAGGAGGAGATCGAATTATGTTGAGTGAGGAAGAAGCAGGTGGCTTTTGGGGACCTGGAGTGTTTTTAACCACCACACCAGGAGACCATAGTTACTCTATCACTGCACGGGCGGCATATTGGGCAGGTGGTATAGATCCCCAAGAGAGAGGGGAACCCCTGGAAATTAGAGCTACAGGCTATTCTGACCTGGCTGTAGCAGTACAAAAAGCAGCCTGTATTCAGGCGATATATGAAAGAGATGAATTTAGGAAATCCCCGATGTTGGCTCCCATTGATCCTGTTCGGTTAACTCCTCTCATTCGTGGTCTCCCTGATTGTCTTAAGATGTTTGTAGCAAACACCCAGGATCGCATACAAGCTGCTCCTAGGGATGGTGATCGTGGTCGTAGGCGGAATCCAAACCCTCCTATTCCCACATGGAGTGAATTTTTCCAAGACCTAGATAAATACGGACGCCGAATGGGCTGGATTAATTCATCCAGTATTAAGCCCCAAGATCACTCTCGGTGAGTCCAGCAAATCCACACTAAAAATCCCAGATACCCTAATTTTTAAAACAGGTTCAAATTTAATAAAGAACGGGATGAGCTCTGGCGTAAGGCCCTAGCTTTGGGTGCATCCCGACCACTCTTGCGTGGTGCCTCTGTAGATGACCTCTGTAAATTAGTCCAATCTCTAGGTAAGAAAGATGTTCCAGATGGAGGGGATTGTCTAACAGGAAAAAATCCCGTCCATAAAGAATGTACACCTTCAGCACCAAGCTTAATTGACAAAACAGAACCTCAGCAAAAAAACTCCTATCCCCGGGGAGGGCAGTGAGCCACCCTGCTCGGCGGGTATTAGCAATTCAATGGCTCTCTAATGAACAATCTGACCCTATCATTGCCATTCCTGTTGGACCCCGAAAAATATTGGTAAATTTTCTTATTGACACTGGGGCCCAAATGTCAGTAATTACACATGAGACCGCACAGATCCTGGGCATAACACCTGGTCGACGCAGGGTTAAATTTACAGGAATCAATGGTGTGGAAAAACAATGCCCTACCGCAAAAATTTCACTCTGGTTGCCAGAGGAACAAAAATTAACCAGGGTAGAAGTATTAGTTGGTGCTGCATACACTAATATTTTAGGATTTGATGTACTGCGTGGTCGTATGTGGAAACTCCCTGATGGAACGGTGTGGAGTTTCGCGACATATCAAAGGGATTCGGACACAGTAAAACTGAGCCTGCTACAAACATCTATACCCTTACCTCCCTCTAAAATTACTAATGTTCGGCAATATCCGTTGCCAGCAGCAGCACTTATGGGGATTGACGGGGTGGTGACAGAATTGGAAGAAAGAGGCATTATTAAAAGGACCCATTCACCTTATAATTCACCAGTGTGGCCAGTAAAGAAATCAACTGGGCAGTGGCGCTTCACCGTGGACTACAGACAGTTAAATGCTAATACCGCACCCTTAACTGCTGCAGTCCCAAACATAGCAGAAATAGTGACGTTAATACAAGGCGCTGCCCATCCTTGGATGGCTGCTTTGGATGTTAAAGATATGTTTTTTATGATTCCTCTCCTTGAGCAGGACAAAGCTCAGTTTGCTTTCACCTGGAAAGGAATCCAATATACTTTTAATAGGCTTCCACAAGGATACAAGCATTCTCCCACAATTGCCCATAATACTTTGGCTAAAATTCTAGCAGAAATTCCTATTCCACCGGATAACACAGTATATCAGTATATAGATGATATCCTGATAGGGGGAAAGGATCAGGAAAGTGTAAGAGGCACAATGGAAAACATCCGGAAGACACTGACTGATTTAGGATTGGAAATCCCTGACTCAAAGTGCCAAGGGCCTGCACAGGAAGTTAAATTCCTGGGAGTATGGTGGGTAAATGGAGCTGCCTCTATTCCTCAGGACACGCTGGAAAAAATAGAACATGGACAAAGACCTTCTAGTGTAAAAGAATTACAACAAGTATTGGGTGCTTTAAGTTATTGGTGTAAACATATTCCAGGTTTTGCTATCATTGCGCGTCTATAACTTACTTAGGAAAGGAAAATCATGGGAGTGGACTGAACAGCATACTAATGCAATAGAATTATTAATAAAGGAATTGAGGTTGTTCCAACAGCTTGGCCCCATACACCCTACTGACCCTATCCATGTGGAATGGGGGTTCAGTGAACATGGCTCTCATTGTAACTTATGGCAAAGGGGGCCAGAGGGACCCGAGAGACCATTAGAATTCAGCTCCCACTCCTTCAGTGATACTGAAAGAAGGTATTCGGATCTTGAGAAGGGATTATTGTCTCTAGTGCGAGCAGTGAAACAGACAGAGCAATTAAGGAGAAAACAGAATGTGATCGTCCGAGGACCTTTCCGTATCCTGGATGTAGTCCGTAAAGGAACAATACCACCTGCTGGCATTGCTCAGAAGCCCACGGTTCGTAAATGGTATGCCTATCTAGAAGGTATTAGTGAGATTATGCCAATCACTGAGGGTAATACTAAAATATACAAACTACAAAAGGATATAGATAGTACCCTCCTGTTTCAGCTTCCACCGACCAAACCATCCCCGATCCAGGAAGCACCTCCTCTAAAGGAAGACAGTGATCTTACAGGAGTGTGGTTTACAGATGCCTCGTCTCATAGGGAAAACAATAAGTGGAAATACAAGGCTGTGGCATTGGAAGTAGCAACAGGAGAGAAACTGATTGAAACCGGTGAAGGCAGTGCACAGGTAGGGGAACTCAGAGCAGTTTTATTAGCTGCACAACATGGTGCTACCCATATCTATACTGACTCATATGCTGTTTTTAAAGGAGCTACCAAGTGGATCGGTCACTGGGCAGTTAATGATTGGCAGGTAAATAGAGTTCCAGTCTGGCAAACCGAAAGTTGGAAACAACTGTTAGAGATAGGAAAGCAGCGAACACTACATCTAGGATGGGTAAAAGGACATGATCAGTCAAACACTGTAGCTGCCCAATTCAATCAGCAGGTAGATAGCCTCACACGGTTGCGACAAGTTGATGTCACTAATGATAACCAAGAGTGGGAACGGTTGCTAGAATGGTTACATGTTAAGCGTGGCCACACCAGACGGGCTGACTTATACCGGGAAGGTATAGCTTGAGGATGGCCCGTATCAGTCAAACTGTGTGAACAAGTGGTGACTGCCTGTTCCCAATGTCGCTTACGGCTTAACAAGGACCATCCGAGTAAGGCACCTCCCTTGCACATTCGGGACAGGAAAACATTGTGGCACTCCTGGCAGATTGATTACATCGGCCCATTGCGATCATCAGGAGGGAAAAAGTATGTTCTAGTAGGAGTAGAGGTAATATCTGGCCTCACTATGGCTGCTGCTTTTGCATCAGCTACTGGGGAAAACACGGTAAAAGGACTAAAAGGATGGTTTAGTACACTCCCCCTACCTGAAGAAATTCAAAGTGATAATGGCTCACATTTTACAGCTGCAGTGGTACAGGACTGGGCCAGAGAGGAAGGGATCCGATGGGTATTCCACACCCCCTATTATCCTCAAGCAAACGGTATTGTAGAACGCACTAATGGATTGGTTAAGCGTTTCGCAAATACTCACGAATCTGGATGGCATTTGCGGTTACATGACGCCATCTATCAATTAAATAATAGATGGAGTGGAGATGGCTGCCCCAAAATGAAAGCCTTCTGTGCATCTTCTACCACCATCACTCCAAAGCACTACACTGAGATAGAAAAGCATCAAACTAAAATGAAAAAGCACCTTGTAGAATTTTCTCCTGGACAGCCTGTGCTGGTAAAAATGCCTCAGATTGGAATAGTACCCATGATACTGACTACTCCCAAAAATCCCTATGCATGGGAAGCTAAAGATTGCTCAGGAAAAATACACCGGATCAGCACCTGGTGGATATCACCTTCTTTCTAACCCTGCCGGTTGAATACAACCGAGCATATTTTTTTCTTTCTTTTATGTTTACAGGAACCCTGAGCGAACAGCATATGGACAGCTGGAAGATGATGAATCAACAGTTTGGATTAATAATACTATGCTCCGCCCTGACCCTGATGCAATCACTCCTGGTTTACAGCCAAGGAGACCCAGGCTGGCTGTGGTCCCAAGCCTATGTTAAATACACTGGGATGTTGGGAACGCAAGCCTTAAAGGAAAAATTAAACTTAGCTACCGTGGTTATGCATGGAACTGAGGTGTTTTCAAGACACAAGTGGGGCTGGGATGAGAGATGGCTTCCACTCCTAAAGGGAAGAATAGGAGAGGAAATTCAGGTGGGGTGTAAAATGGTCAATGGCTCAACTCATGAGAAAGCCACATCAATAACAGTATCTGGAAACAAAGTGGCAACAAAGTCCTGTACTACAGATGAGTGGGATTGCTGGTATAATTTTACCCTGATAGAACCCACTATTGTAACTTATATATGGCAACAACACTGCTCAGGTTCAGGCCTGTCGCAGTCACGGTGTACAGGACTACTATTTAGATTCAAAATAGATGTGGTTGAACCTGATCCAACTACACCACCTGACCTAACTCCATACATTACATTTGATATACTGCAGTATGGAATTAGAAATAGACCCAGTGACACCATAACACCTTATGATGATCCTTGGAATCATGCATTATCACGGTACAGCGCAATCATTGGAACACCTCAGAACAAAAGGGGCCTAAATTTATCTACCTTAGTTCTACATGGAAACAAAATATTTTCAAAAGATGAATGGAGTTGGAACGATTCTCTAAAAATGGCTGAACTTCAAGCCACATCTGGCCAGATAATACAAATTGGTTGTCGAATAACTAATGGATCCACTTATAATCGGCCTACTGAAATTAAGACAGTATACACTGATTCTACTAGACCACAAAATTATAGTACTGATTGTACCAAAATAACGGAACCAAATGTTGATTGCTGGTACAATTTTACTTTCACCAAACCTATAATTGTGTACTGTCTTTGGGGTTACAGAGGCACAGAAATATTATTTGAATTCATGGTTAATACAGAAACATTATCGACTACAAAGGATAAGAAGCCTCTGCCTCCACAGATACTTGAAAATGAACCGACTCAGCCCCCCATTGGTCTAACTCCCTCCATCTTCAATACAGGTCCTTACATAATTAAAAATGTGGGGCAACAACAAATTCTCTTTAACCCTAGTTGGTCCCTAAAAAGGGTAGAGCTAGCGCTGCACATTAATCTCTCTGAAATTAACCCAAAATGTACCACCTTTCTGAGAACTGCCTACACCGGCTGGTTAGCATGGTTACATGGACGTTCTCTAAAAACAATCTCAGCGCATGCCACGGGATGCAACTGGGTTATTGGGGACAGGATTAAGTATATTAAATAGCATTGATGCTGAGGTTTTAATGAGTAGAGTAACTGCTACTACAGATGACCTAAGGAAACTGGAACAACCAATAAAATCATCCTTATTGGCTTTAGGAGCAAATCAATGGCTTCTATCAGATATTTTACCCCATTGGGAACAAATTGAGGAAAATGATCATCAATTAATTGTAAATGCCCTTGGAAAAGCCCAAGGCAATACCTCCCTTGCCTTGAGCTGTATCCAAGCGCAGTTATGGATACAATCTGTAGCAGCAGCTATTATTAGAGAGGGAGAAGGAGGAACTTTGCCCACTGAAATTCGAAAATTGATTTGGGATAACGCTTCAGAATTTGAAAAAGAATTTCAAGCATGGTGGCAATTAGTCAACTTTACCCATTATGCAGAAAATGATAAAATTGTTGCCTTTGTACTTACTATAAGTAATGCCACCGTATACAATGTATATCCAATCATTGCATTAGGACTCAATCATAATGGAACTATACTTTATCCTAAAGAGCATAAAGTATGGGCCCATCAAAAGGGAGGAAAGTGGCAAACAATTGATGTAAATGCATGTATTGTGCGTGAACAAAAAGGTTTCATCTGTGAAAGTAACACGCTGGAATCCCAAGACATTTGTCTTGACACTGAGCAAAATATTTGACACTTTGAGATACATCCCAAAAGCTACCTGCCTCCAAGGTGCGACCACCCCTCACTGAGCACGCGCTCTGAATTTCTCGGAGCCTATTACTTTAAACGGAGACGGGAGAACTTTTCACCAATCATAACTAAGATATGCTTGACTAGAGCCACTCAAGCTTCACCTAAAAGATAGAAAATAATATAAATTGGCCCAAGAGAGAGGGGATGTTAGGGAAGATACCACCGTCAGGGGAGATACCATCCTGAGTGAATACAACATCCTTAGGACCTCCTGACTCCTGGGACCAGTCAACGGGCTGAGCCTCTTTCCCCCCACCCCCCCCCATTGGGGCGCCTTCGGGTGAAATTTGAACACTTGGTTATAAATCGCTCTAGAGTCTTTGTGCCTTTTAACATGTTAATTTCCAGGCTGTGCACCTGTAACACCTGTAACACCTGTAACACCTGTGTATTTCATGCATGCTAGCTTGCTTTTGCAGACAGTCACTATCGCCGGCAATCCAAAGAACCTGTGTACCTGTTGCTGTAATAAATCACACTTGATTGCATTGTTATAGCTCTCATTAAATGCAACTAGGGTAAGGGTAATTATACGTTACTGGTGAATCCGTGACCGTGATAGTTCAGTGTTCTGAATCCGACCAGACCCCAGACGGTTAACGCGTTATTGGTGAATATCCGACCGGACCCCAGATGATTAACGCGTTATTGATGAATATCTGACCAGACCCCAGACGGTTAATGCGTTATTGGTGAATCCGACTGGACCCCAGACGATTAATGCGTTATTGGTGAATCCGACTGGACCCCAGACGATTAATGCGTTATTGGTGAAATCTGTGACTGTGATAGTTCAGTAACCTGAATCCAACCGGGCCCATAACGGTTAATCAGCTACACCCCTTAACGCGACACCTGGGCAACTGCTTTTGAAGGCCTTGGCGTCCATCAGTACTGGTCGGTCTTTAAGCACAGCCTGGCTGACCAGGGATCTTCTGCTGGAGCTTAGGCAAAAAAAGAAAATGTATGGCTGCTGGAAGGAGGGTCAGGCAATGTGGAAGGAATACAGGGACACTGTTAGCTTTTGTAGGGAGAAAATTCGTGTGGCCAATTGAGTTGTGAGCTGGAGGACCATGATGGTAGGAATGATAAACTCCCAACCGACCCTCAATGTGTGCGGGATTTGCTGCTCCGCTTGGATCCATACAAGTCCATGGGTCTGGATGGGATTAATCCCAGGGTGCTTAGAGAGCTGGATGACATCATCGCGGGACCTCTCTCAGTTATTTTTCAATGGTCTTGGGAATCTGGAGAGGTCCCGGTAGACTGGAAGCTGGCAAATGTTGCACCAGTTTTCAAGAACGGCAAGAAAGAAGACTCTAGCCATTACAGGCCTGTCAGTCTCACGTCAGTGCCTGATAAAATTATGGAGAAGATAATCCTTGAAGTTACTGAAGCGCACCTGGGGGACAATGCAGTCATTGGTCCCAGCCAACATGGGTTCACGAGAGGTAGATCCTGCCTAACAAATTTGATTTCCTTTTATGATAAGATCACCCATCTAGTCGATCAAGAGAAACCAGCTGATGTGACTTTTTTGTATTTCAGCAAAGCTTTTGACACGGTTTCCCATAGGATCCTACTGGACAAAATGTCCAGCATACAGCTGGACAAAAACATCTTACGATTGGGTGAGCAATTGGCTGACGGGCAGGGCTAAAAGGGTTGTGGTAAATGGGGCCACATCAGGCTGGCGGATGGTCACTAGTGGGGTCCCCCAAGGCTCCATTATAGGGCCAGTTCTCTTCAATGTTCTTATAAACGATTTGGATGTAGGACTAGAAGGTGTTTTGAGCAAATTTGCTGGCGACACCAAACTTGGAGGAGTTGTGGACTCAGATGAGGGTGGAAAAGCCTTGCAGAGAGATCTGGACAGATCAGAGAGCTGGGAAATCACCAACTGCATGAAGTTTAACAAGAGCAAGTGCTGGGTCCTGCATCTGGGATGGGGCAACCCTGTCTATACGTACAGACTAGGCGACGAGATGCTGGAGAGCAGCCCCACAGAGAGGGATCTGGGGGTTGTGGTTGATAGCAAGTTGAATATGAGCCAGCAGTGTGCCCTGGCAGCCAGGAGGGCCAACCGTATCCTGGGGTGCATCAAGCACGGCATCGCTAGTCGGTCGAGGGAAGTGATTTTCCCACTCTGCTCTGCGCTGGTGCAGCCTCACCTCGAGTACTGTGTGCAGTTCTGGGCACCACAGTACAAAAAGGATGTAAAACTGTTGGAGAGTGTCCAGAGGAGGGCGACGAAGATGGTGAAGGGCCTAGAGGGGAAGACGTATGAGGAGCGGCTGAGGTCACTTGGCCTTTTCAGCCTGGAGAAGAGGAGGCTGAGGGGATACCTCATCGCAGTCTACTGCTTCTTCGCGAGGGGGAGTGGAGGGGCAGGCGCTGACCTATTCTCCTTAATAATCAGTGATAGGACCTGCGGGAACGGTGTTAAGCTGAGGCAGGGGAGGTTTTAGGCTGGACATCAGGAAGAGGCTCTTCACCGAGAGCGTGGTCGCACACTGGAACAGGCTCCCCAGTGAAGTAGTCACTGCACCACACCTGTCTGAATTTAAGAAGCATTTGGACCGTGCACTTAGTCACATGGTCTAAACTTTTGGGCAGACCTGTGCAGTGCCAGGAGTTGGACTTGATGATCCTTATGGGTCCCTTCCAACTCAGGATAGCCTATGATTCTATGATTCTATGAACTAAGCACAAAACCTCCTCTCCTCCAGGCTGAACAGTCCAAGTGACCTCAGCCGCTCCTCATACGTCTTCCCCTCTCCAACACTCTCCAACAGTTTTACATCCTTTTTGTACTGTGGTGCCCAGAACTGCACACAGTACTCGAGGTGAGGCCGCACCAGCGCAGAGTAGAGCGGGACAATCACTTCCCTTGACTGACTAGAAATGCCATGCAAAGTCAGTATATTGAATAAAGAATCTGTGATGATTTGCATCAGCAATTAAATTAATTATTCTATGTCAAATCTAAGGGACCTTTTTTTATTTTTATTTTTTGATTTTGTGGCTTCCAAGGTACAGGAACAACAATGCTATTGGGAAGAAAGTGGATTACCCAGGATGACAGTGTGAATAGGATCTGCTGGGATCACCTCTATCATCTGCATGAATCTGTTATGACTTCAGCTGGAACAATAAACTTAAAAATTTATCCTGACAATGCTCAGACCATTTTAGCTAGACAGAAACCTTTCTAACTTTACTCATTGATCATTAATAATTTATATGTTTTTTCTTCCTCACTTCTATCCTTAAAAGAACATATAGAAACTATAGAAGTCTTTTTTTCTTTTTTCTTTTTTTTTTTTTTTTTTTTTTTTTCCCCTCCTTAAAGTAAAGATAGAGAGAAGCTACCAGTCTCTGAACTCTGAAATTTCTTGTGTTCACACATCAGTTGTTTATTTTGGCTATGAACTTTGCAAGTTTCTCAAGCAAGGCCACATGCATCAGGCCTTTCTCTAAAGCAGCTGACACACTATCACTGCACAGCAGATGCTAATGAAGACAAGAATAAAACATTTAAAATTCAACACTTTATCTCCAATATAAAAATTAGAAAGAGGAAAACAGAAAAGGTTGCTAACAACAATAACACCAATTTATTTTGAACAGGAGTGACTTTGTTCTTTTTTTAAATACAAAATTTATATGAAAAAATCAGGGTTGAAATCATTATCAAAAAAGAGAAAAGCATTTTGGTGACACAATAAATGAAATAATACTTGGATGCGGCCACTGTCTGCATATTCCATTATCTGCTTAGACTGCATTTTTGCTGAATATGAAATGATTGTCACCAGTAAGGATATTCCAGATTATAGGGTAAACATAGCAGGCATACCTTTCCAGTTATCTCTAAATCAACCAATTATTCTAACTCAGTTGAATAAATATTTTACTTTAATTTCCCTGGGGCTGACGAAAGATTTCCTGGAAAGCTTTGGACAAATAAGGGGGGACAAAAAAAGAAGACTGACATTTTCTTTTAAAAAACATTCTCATCTGCTCAAATGAATTTGCCTTGCATTTTCATCTTCCTGGCAAAGCTAATAAACTGCAGTCAGAAATCATAAGTGAATCAGACTCTATTGGTCATATGCAAACAGCCAGAAATAAACGGGCATTAAGGATTCTTGTGACATTTTTCTTGCACAGTGCTGTGGAAGTAGCCAGAAAGAGCAGGCTTACAGCAACCCACATGCTACAGCCCAGCAAAGAAAATTAATCCACTCAAACCAGTTAATTGGCACCTCTTAAAAAGACTGAAATGCCAATTGTGATTATTTAGGGGATTACATGCGGATTTGAGTTTAGTGTTTGTGTTTGCCTTCCTATTTTGGTAGTACAGGGTGAATGTTATTAATGAAATTAGTAGTCAAATAAGGAGATCATCTTAATAATTGCAAATAAGCTTTTTGACAAGATTAGTTGCCATGCATGACCTGTGCAGGAGATTCACCATCTTTTCCACTCATTGTGTTCACTAGTCTTTTAGTTTCTTGGCCCAAGTCTGCTGCATTCAGTAACTGCTGCCCAGCTCAACATCTCAGCTTGCCTGAGAGATGGAATGCTACTAAACGGTATGATTGCCTCCCATATAAAGTGATTTTTTTTTTTTCTCCAAAGGTTTAGTAACCATTGCCAAATATAGATCAAAATGAACTGATCGGGCTTTCAGAAAATGTAAGAAAGGAAAAATAAGTGGAAAGGTGATGAAGGCTTTCATTTCTGTACTACTCCTGCAGCTTCTACTGATGGGATGAACTGATTGATGGGGTTGGTGGTACGAGCATTTTAGCCATATCTTCTCCTTATTTGATTTGAACCAGAAAGCCAGGAAAAAGGCAATTTCTGTGTAGTTGTTTGACTACACAGACTATTATCTTGTTGTAAGAAAACAATATAACCATGAAGAATATGACTGGGAATGGATTGTAGCATTGAATGACTCTGCTCAGAGCTAAGTCCCAAGAGCATGCTGGTCAAGCTATGTTTCACACATCACTTCATGCAGGTTTGGGGTGCTCTTGAATACTAAGACATCATTTTTGTTCTTGCTTAACAACAAAGTTTAAGCAACTGTTTTCACTTGTAACTGAAAACAGCTATCAGCTTAAAAACACTGAAACAGTGACATATAAATCATATAATGAAAATAGTCTTTCCTTACTGGCTTAGCTTGAAAAATAGTAATTAAAAAAATCTTGTAGATAATTAAACATAATCACAGAGTTGTTGAGAAGTTCTAATGCAGAGCTCACCAAAGCTTGTCCAAATGTGGTTTCCTGAGACTGTACATTAAAAGAGGCTAAGTCCCCTATCAACAAACATATACAACTGGTCAACAACATTACTGGTTAATTAGCAAGGAAGATGTCTCCACATCCACTCATGTATTTCCCTAGCTCTTTTTCTTTGATTTGGACAACGGAGTTGGAAAGCTAAGCAGAAATATACATATATTCTATTCCTATCAGAGAGTGCCTTAAATGGCATTTTCTACAGTATTTTGTCTTTTCTTTTCAGAGACGTGTTCCTACTTCAGGGAAGAAAAAAAAAAAAAAAAAAAAAAAAAAAAACAAACCATAAATAGAAAATTAAAAGCGATGTTTTTGCAATCATTATACAAAGTGATGTGAATGTGTCAAAACGTCAGCAGAATCTTCTTTCTATCTTGGGTAAAAATAGAAAGATGCTATGTTTAGAGATGTTCTGCATCCTTGAGCCTTAATAACTTTGTAAAGTATCACAGAACAGAATTATAGTGAAAATGTTTTTTTATTTTAGAAATATATTAAGGGACAACCAAAATGGACTCACAGAATTGTTGCAGAGCAGTGCTTATACCAAGCCAAGGACACCTCAGCCTTTTGCTCTGTCCTGCCAACGGGCAGGCTGGGGGTGCAGTAAGAGCTGGGAGGGGACAGACCCAGGACAGGTGACCCAAACTAGCCAAAGGGGTATTCCATACCATCTGACGTCATGCTAAACAATATATAGGGGTGGCTAGCCGGGGGAGGGGTCCGGACTGCTCGGGGTTAATTAAATTGAAAATGAACATGTTGAGTATTTCTAGTACTGTTCTCAGCTATTATCCCTTTTTTGTGAGTCCATTTTGGTTGTCCCTTAATATATTTCTAAAATAAAAAAACATTTTCACTATAATTCTGTTCTGTGATACTTTACAAAGTTATTAAGGCTCAAGGATGCAGAACATCTCTAAACATAGCATCTTTCTATTTTTACCCAAGATAGAAAGAAGATTCTGCTGACGTTTTGACACATTCACATCACTTTGTATAATGATTGCAAAAACATCGCTTTTAATTTTCTATTTATGGTTTGTTTTTTTTTTTTTTTTTTTTTTTTTTTTTCTTCCCTGAAGTAGGAACACGTCTCTGAAAAGAAAAGACAAAATACTGTAGAAAATGCCATTTAAGGCACTCTCTGATAGGAATAGAATATATGTATATTTCTGCTTAGCTTTCCAACTCCGTTGTCCAAATCAAAGAAAAAGAGCTAGGGAAATACATGAGTGGATGTGGAGACATCTTCCTTGCTAATTAACCAGTAATGTTGTTGACCAGTTGTATATGTTTGTTGATAGGGGACTTAGCCTCTTTTAATGTACAGTCTCAGGAAACCACATTTGGACAAGCTTTGGTGAGCTCTGCATTAGAACTTCTCAACAACTCTGTGATTATGTTTAATTATCTACAAGATTTTTTTAATTACTATTTTTCAAGCTAAGCCAGTAAGGAAAGACTATTTTCATTATATGATTTATATGTCACTGTTTCAGTGTTTTTAAGCTGATAGCTGTTTTCAGTTACAAGTGAAAACAGTTGCTTAAACTTTGTTGTTAAGCAAGAACAAAAATGATGTCTTAGTATTCAAGAGCACCCCAAACCTGCATGAAGTGATGTGTGAAACATAGCTTGACCAGCATGCTCTTGGGACTTAGCTCTGAGCAGAGTCATTCAATGCTACAATCCATTCCCAGTCATATTCTTCATGGTTATATTGTTTTCTTACAACAAGATAATAGTCTGTGTAGTCAAACAACTACACAGAAATTGCCTTTTTCCTGGCTTTCTGGTTCAAATCAAATAAGGAGAAGATATGGCTAAAATGCTCGTACCACCAACCCCATCAATCAGTTCATCCCATCAGTAGAAGCTGCAGGAGTAGTACAGAAATGAAAGCCTTCATCACCTTTCCACTTATTTTTCCTTTCTTACATTTTCTGAAAGCCCGATCAGTTCATTTTGATCTATATTTGGCAATGGTTACTAAACCTTTGGAGAAAAAAAAAAAATCACTTTATATGGGAGGCAATCATACCGTTTAGTAGCATTCCATCTCTCAGGCAAGCTGAGATGTTGAGCTGGGCAGCAGTTACTGAATGCAGCAGACTTGGGCCAAGAAACTAAAAGACTAGTGAACACAATGAGTGGAAAAGATGGTGAATCTCCTGCACAGGTCATGCATGGCAACTAATCTTGTCAAAAAGCTTATTTGCAATTATTAAGATGATCTCCTTATTTGACTACTAATTTCATTAATAACATTCACCCTGTACTACCAAAATAGGAAGGCAAACACAAACACTAAACTCAAATCCGCATGTAATCCCCTAAATAATCACAATTGGCATTTCAGTCTTTTTAAGAGGTGCCAATTAACTGGTTTGAGTGGATTAATTTTCTTTGCTGGGCTGTAGCATGTGGGTTGCTGTAAGCCTGCTCTTTCTGGCTACTTCCACAGCACTGTGCAAGAAAAATGTCACAAGAATCCTTAATGCCCGTTTATTTCTGGCTGTTTGCATATGACCAATAGAGTCTGATTCACTTATGATTTCTGACTGCAGTTTATTAGCTTTGCCAGGAAGATGAAAATGCAAGGCAAATTCATTTGAGCAGATGAGAATGTTTTTTAAAAGAAAATGTCAGTCTTCTTTTTTTGTCCCCCCTTATTTGTCCAAAGCTTTCCAGGAAATCTTTCGTCAGCCCCAGGGAAATTAAAGTAAAATATTTATTCAACTGAGTTAGAATAATTGGTTGATTTAGAGATAACTGGAAAGGTATGCCTGCTATGTTTACCCTATAATCTGGAATATCCTTACTGGTGACAATCATTTCATATTCAGCAAAAATGCAGTCTAAGCAGATAATGGAATATGCAGACAGTGGCCGCATCCAAGTATTATTTCATTTATTGTGTCACCAAAATGCTTTTCTCTTTTTTGATAATGATTTCAACCCTGATTTTTTCATATAAATTTTGTATTTAAAAAAAGAACAAAGTCACTCCTGTTCAAAATAAATTGGTGTTATTGTTGTTAGCAACCTTTTCTGTTTTCCTCTTTCTAATTTTTATATTGGAGATAAAGTGTTGAATTTTAAATGTTTTATTCTTGTCTTC
The DNA here is from genome assembly GCF_965140915.1 of Aythya marila. Classification (NCBI taxonomy): domain Eukaryota; kingdom Metazoa; phylum Chordata; class Aves; order Anseriformes; family Anatidae; genus Aythya; species Aythya marila. The sequence goes on from NC_139081.1 coordinate 12,114,807, forward strand.
ATTAGCATCTGCTGTGCAGTGATAGTGTGTCAGCTGCTTTAGAGAAAGGCCTGATGCATGTGGCCTTGCTTGAGAAACTTGCAAAGTTCATAGCCAAAATAAACAACTGATGTGTGAACACAAGAAATTTCAGAGTTCAGAGACTGGTAGCTTCTCTCTATCTTTACTTTAAGGAGGGGAAAAAAAAAAAAAAAAAAAAAAAAGAAAAAAGAAAAAAAGACTTCTATAGTTTCTATATGTTCTTTTAAGGATAGAAGTGAGGAAGAAAAAACATATAAATTATTAATGATCAATGAGTAAAGTTAGAAAGGTTTCTGTCTAGCTAAAATGGTCTGAGCATTGTCAGGATAAATTTTTAAGTTTATTGTTCCAGCTGAAGTCATAACAGATTCATGCAGATGATAGAGGTGATCCCAGCAGATCCTATTCACACTGTCATCCTGGGTAATCCACTTTCTTCCCAATAGCATTGTTGTTCCTGTACCTTGGAAGCCACAAAATCAAAAAATAAAAATAAAAAAAGGTCCCTTAGATTTGACATAGAATAATTAATTTAATTGCTGATGCAAATCATCACAGATTCTTTATTCAATATACTGACTTTGCATGGCATTTCTAGTCAGTCAAGGGAAGTGATTGTCCCGCTCTACTCTGCGCTGGTGCGGCCTCACCTCGAGTACTGTGTGCAGTTCTGGGCACCACAGTACAAAAAGGATGTAAAACTGTTGGAGAGTGTTGGAGAGGGGAAGACGTATGAGGAGCGGCTGAGGTCACTTGGACTGTTCAGCCTGGAGGAGAGGAGGTTTTGTGCTTAGTTCATAGAATCATAGAATCATAGGCTATCCTGAGTTGGAAGGGACCCATAAGGATCATCAAGTCCAACTCCTGGCACTGCACAGGTCTGCCCAAAAGTTTAGACCATGTGACTAAGTGCACGGTCCAAATGCTTCTTAAATTCAGACAGGTGTGGTGCAGTGACTACTTCACTGGGGAGCCTGTTCCAGTGTGCGACCACGCTCTCGGTGAAGAGCCTCTTCCTGATGTCCAGCCTAAAACCTCCCCTGCCTCAGCTTAACACCGTTCCCGCAGGTCCTATCACTGATTATTAAGGAGAATAGGTCAGCGCCTGCCCCTCCACTCCCCCTCGCGAAGAAGCAGTAGACTGCGATGAGGTATCCCCTCAGCCTCCTCTTCTCCAGGCTGAAAAGGCCAAGTGACCTCAGCCGCTCCTCATACGTCTTCCCCTCTAGGCCCTTCACCATCTTCGTCGCCCTCCTCTGGACACTCTCCAACAGTTTTACATCCTTTTTGTACTGTGGTGCCCAGAACTGCACACAGTACTCGAGGTGAGGCTGCACCAGCGCAGAGCAGAGTGGGAAAATCACTTCCCTCGACCGACTAGCGATGCCGTGCTTGATGCACCCCAGGATACGGTTGGCCCTCCTGGCTGCCAGGGCACACTGCTGGCTCATATTCAACTTGCTATCAACCACAACCCCCAGATCCCTCTCTGTGGGGCTGCTCTCCAGCATCTCGTCGCCTAGTCTGTACGTATAGACAGGGTTGCCCCATCCCAGATGCAGGACCCAGCACTTGCTCTTGTTAAACTTCATGCAGTTGGTGATTTCCCAGCTCTCTGATCTGTCCAGATCTCTCTGCAAGGCTTTTCCACCCTCATCTGAGTCCACAACTCCTCCAAGTTTGGTGTCACCAGCAAATTTGCTCAAAACACCTTCTAGTCCTACATCCAAATCGTTTATAAGAACATTGAAGAGAACTGGCCCTATAATGGAGCCTTGGGGGACCCCACTAGTGACCATCCGCCAGCCTGATGTGGCCCCATTTACCACAACCCTTTTAGCCCTGCCCGTCAGCCAATTGCTCACCCAATCGTAAGATGTTTTTGTCCAGCTGTATGCTGGACATTTTGTCCAGTAGGATCCTATGGGAAACCGTGTCAAAAGCTTTGCTGAAATACAAAAAAGTCACATCAGCTGGTTTCTCTTGATCGACTAGATGGGTGATCTTATCATAAAAGGAAATCAAATTTGTTAGGCAGGATCTACCTCTCGTGAACCCATGTTGGCTGGGACCAATGACTGCATTGTCCCCCAGGTGCGCTTCAGTAACTTCAAGGATTATCTTCTCCATAATTTTATCAGGCACTGACGTGAGACTGACAGGCCTGTAATGGCTAGAGTCTTCTTTCTTGCCGTTCTTGAAAACTGGTGCAACATTTGCCAGCTTCCAGTCTACCGGGACCTCTCCAGATTCCCAAGACCATTGAAAAATAACTGAGAGAGGTCCCGCGATGATGTCATCCAGCTCTCTAAGCACCCTGGGATTAATCCCATCCAGACCCATGGACTTGTATGGATCCAAGCGGAGCAGCAAATCCCGCACACATTGAGGGTCGGTTGGGAGTTTATCATTCCTACCATCATGGTCCTCCAGCTCACAACTCAATTGGCCACACGAATTTTCTCCCTACAAAAGCTAACAGTGTCCCTGTATTCCTTCCACATTGCCTGACCCTCCTTCCAGCAGCCATACATTTTCTTTTTTTGCCTAAGCTCCAGCAGAAGATCCCTGGTCAGCCAGGCTGTGCTTAAAGACCGACCAGTACTGATGGACGCCAAGGCCTTCAAAAGCAGTTGCCCAGGTGTCGCGTTAAGGGGTGTAGCTGATTAACCGTTATGGGCCCGGTTGGATTCAGGTTACTGAACTATCACAGTCACAGATTTCACCAATAACGCATTAATCGTCTGGGGTCCAGTCGGATTCACCAATAACGCATTAACCGTCTGGGGTCTGGTCAGATATTCATCAATAACGCGTTAATCGTCTGGGGTCCGGTCGGATATTCACCAATAACGCGTTAACCGTCTGGGGTCCGGTCGGATTCAGAACACTGAACTATCACGGTCACGGATTCACCAGTAACGTATAACTACCCTTACCCTAGTTGCATTTAATGAGAGCTATAACAATGCAATCAAGTGTGATTTATTACAGCAACAGGTACACAGGTTCTTTGGATTGCCGGCGATAGTGACTGTCTGCAAAAGCAAGCTAGCATGCATGAAATACACAGGTGTTACAGGTGTTACAGGTGTTACAGGTGCACAGCCTGGAAATTAACATGTTAAAAGGCACAAAGACTCTAGAGCGATTTATAACCAAGTGTTCAAATTTCACCCGAAGGCGCCCCAATGGGGGGGGGTGGGGGGAAAGAGGCTCAGCCTGTTGACTGGTCCCAGGAGTCAGGAGGTCCTAAGGATGTTGTATTCACTCAGGATGGTATCTCCCCTGACGGTGGTATCTTCCCTAACATCCCCTCTCTCTTGGGCCAATTTATATTATTTTCTATCTTTTAGGTGAAGCTTGAGTGGCTCTAGTCAAGCATATCTTAGTTATGATTGGTGAAAAGTTCTCCCGTCTCCATTTAAAGTAATAGGCTCCGAGAAATTCAGAGCGCGTGCTCAGTGAGGGGTGGTCGCACCTTGGAGGCAGGTAGCTTTTGGGATGTATCTCAAAGTGTCAAATATTTTGCTCAGTGTCAAGACAAATGTCTTGGGATTCCAGCGTGTTACTTTCACAGATGAAACCTTTTTGTTCACGCACAATACATGCATTTACATCAATTGTTTGCCACTTTCCTCCCTTTTGATGGGCCCATACTTTATGCTCTTTAGGATAAAGTATAGTTCCATTATGATTGAGTCCTAATGCAATGATTGGATATACATTGTATACGGTGGCATTACTTATAGTAAGTACAAAGGCAACAATTTTATCATTTTCTGCATAATGGGTAAAGTTGACTAATTGCCACCATGCTTGAAATTCTTTTTCAAATTCTGAAGCGTTATCCCAAATCAATTTTCGAATTTCAGTGGGCAAAGTTCCTCCTTCTCCCTCTCTAATAATAGCTGCTGCTACAGATTGTATCCATAACTGCGCTTGGATACAGCTCAAGGCAAGGGAGGTATTGCCTTGGGCTTTTCCAAGGGCATTTACAATTAATTGATGATCATTTTCCTCAATTTGTTCCCAATGGGGTAAAATATCTGATAGAAGCCATTGATTTGCTCCTAAAGCCAATAAGGATGATTTTATTGGTTGTTCCAGTTTCCTTAGGTCATCTGTAGTAGCAGTTACTCTACTCATTAAAACCTCAGCATCAATGCTATTTAATATACTTAATCCTGTCCCCAATAACCCAGTTGCATCCCGTGGCATGCGCTGAGATTGTTTTTAGAGAACGCCCATGTAACCATGCTAACCAGCCGGTGTAGGCAGTTCTCAGAAAGGTGGTACATTTTGGGTTAATTTCAGATATATTAATGTGCAGCGCTAGCTCTACCCTTTTTAGGGACCAACTAGGGTTAAAGAGAATTTGTTGTTGCCCCACATTTTTAATTATGTAAGGACCTGTATTGAAGATGGAGGGAGTTAGACCAATGGGGGGCTGAGTCGGTTCATTTTCAAGTATCTGTGGAGGCAGAGGCTTCTTATCCTTTGTAGTCGATAATGTTTCTGTATTAACCATGAATTCAAATAATATTTCTGTGCCTCTGTAACCCCAAAGACAGTACACAATTATAGGTTTGGTGAAAGTAAAATTGTACCAGCAATCAACATTTGGTTCCGTTATTTTGGTACAATCAGTACTATAATTTTGTGGTCTAGTAGAATCAGTGTATACTGTCTTAATTTCAGTAGGCCGATTATAAGTGGATCCATTAGTTATTCGACAACCAATTTGTATTATCTGGCCAGATGTGGCTTGAAGTTCAGCCATTTTTAGAGAATCGTTCCAACTCCATTCATCTTTTGAAAATATTTTGTTTCCATGTAGAACTAAGGTAGATAAATTTAGGCCCCTTTTGTTCTGAGGTGTTCCAATGATTGCGCTGTACCGTGATAATGCATGATTCCAAGGATCATCATAAGGTGTTATGGTGTCACTGGGTCTATTTCTAATTCCATACTGCAGTATATCAAATGTAATGTATGGAGTTAGGTCAGGTGGTGTAGTTGGATCAGGTTCAACCACATCTATTTTGAATCTAAATAGTAGTCCTGTACACCGTGACTGCGACAGGCCTGAACCTGAGCAGTGTTGTTGCCATATACAAGTTACAATAGTGGGTTCTATCAGGGTAAAATTATACCAGCAATCCCACTCATCTGTAGTACAGGACTTTGTTGCCACTTTGTTTCCAGATACTGTTATTGATGTGGCTTTCTCATGAGTTGAGCCATTGACCATTTTACACCCCACCTGAATTTCCTCTCCTATTCTTCCCTTTAGGAGTGGAAGCCATCTCTCATCCCAGCCCCACTTGTGTCTTGAAAACACCTCAGTTCCATGCATAACCACGGTAGCTAAGTTTAATTTTTCCTTTAAGGCTTGCGTTCCCAACATCCCAGTGTATTTAACATAGGCTTGGGACCACAGCCAGCCTGGGTCTCCTTGGCTGTAAACCAGGAGTGATTGCATCAGGGTCAGGGCGGAGCATAGTATTATTAATCCAAACTGTTGATTCATCATCTTCCAGCTGTCCATATGCTGTTCGCTCAGGGTTCCTGTAAACATAAAAGAAAGAAAAAAATATGCTCGGTTGTATTCAACCGGCAGGGTTAGAAAGAAGGTGATATCCACCAGGTGCTGATCCGGTGTATTTTTCCTGAGCAATCTTTAGCTTCCCATGCATAGGGATTTTTGGGAGTAGTCAGTATCATGGGTACTATTCCAATCTGAGGCATTTTTACCAGCACAGGCTGTCCAGGAGAAAATTCTACAAGGTGCTTTTTCATTTTAGTTTGATGCTTTTCTATCTCAGTGTAGTGCTTTGGAGTGATGGTGGTAGAAGATGCACAGAAGGCTTTCATTTTGGGGCAGCCATCTCCACTCCATCTATTATTTAATTGATAGATGGCGTCATGTAACCGCAAATGCCATCCAGATTCGTGAGTATTTGCGAAACGCTTAACCAATCCATTAGTGCGTTCTACAATACCGTTTGCTTGAGGATAATAGGGGGTGTGGAATACCCATCGGATCCCTTCCTCTCTGGCCCAGTCCTGTACCACTGCAGCTGTAAAATGTGAGCCATTATCACTTTGAATTTCTTCAGGTAGGGGGAGTGTACTAAACCATCCTTTTAGTCCTTTTACCGTGTTTTCCCCAGTAGCTGATGCAAAAGCAGCAGCCATAGTGAGGCCAGATATTACCTCTACTCCTACTAGAACATACTTTTTCCCTCCTGATGATCGCAATGGGCCGATGTAATCAATCTGCCAGGAGTGCCACAATGTTTTCCTGTCCCGAATGTGCAAGGGAGGTGCCTTACTCGGATGGTCCTTGTTAAGCCGTAAGCGACATTGGGAACAGGCAGTCACCACTTGTTCACACAGTTTGACTGATACGGGCCATCCTCAAGCTATACCTTCCCGGTATAAGTCAGCCCGTCTGGTGTGGCCACGCTTAACATGTAACCATTCTAGCAACCGTTCCCACTCTTGGTTATCATTAGTGACATCAACTTGTCGCAACCGTGTGAGGCTATCTACCTGCTGATTGAATTGGGCAGCTACAGTGTTTGACTGATCATGTCCTTTTACCCATCCTAGATGTAGTGTTCGCTGCTTTCCTATCTCTAACAGTTGTTTCCAACTTTCGGTTTGCCAGACTGGAACTCTATTTACCTGCCAATCATTAACTGCCCAGTGACCGATCCACTTGGTAGCTCCTTTAAAAACAGCATATGAGTCAGTATAGATATGGGTAGCACCATGTTGTGCAGCTAATAAAACTGCTCTGAGTTCCCCTACCTGTGCACTGCCTTCACCGGTTTCAATCAGTTTCTCTCCTGTTGCTACTTCCAATGCCACAGCCTTGTATTTCCACTTATTGTTTTCCCTATGAGACGAGGCATCTGTAAACCACACTCCTGTAAGATCACTGTCTTCCTTTAGAGGAGGTGCTTCCTGGATCGGGGATGGTTTGGTCGGTGGAAGCTGAAACAGGAGGGTACTATCTATATCCTTTTGTAGTTTGTATATTTTAGTATTACCCTCAGTGATTGGCATAATCTCACTAATACCTTCTAGATAGGCATACCATTTACGAACCGTGGGCTTCTGAGCAATGCCAGCAGGTGGTATTGTTCCTTTACGGACTACATCCAGGATACGGAAAGGTCCTCGGACGATCACATTCTGTTTTCTCCTTAATTGCTCTGTCTGTTTCACTGCTCGCACTAGAGACAATAATCCCTTCTCAAGATCCGAATACCTTCTTTCAGTATCACTGAAGGAGTGGGAGCTGAATTCTAATGGTCTCTCGGGTCCCTCTGGCCCCCTTTGCCATAAGTTACAATGAGAGCCATGTTCACTGAACCCCCATTCCACATGGATAGGGTCAGTAGGGTGTATGGGGCCAAGCTGTTGGAACAACCTCAATTCCTTTATTAATAATTCTATTGCATTAGTATGCTGTTCAGTCCACTCCCATGATTTTCCTTTCCTAAGTAAGTTATAGACGCGCAATGATAGCAAAACCTGGAATATGTTTACACCAATAACTTAAAGCACCCAATACTTGTTGTAATTCTTTTACACTAGAAGGTCTTTGTCCATGTTCTATTTTTTCCAGCGTGTCCTGAGGAATAGAGGCAGCTCCATTTACCCACCATACTCCCAGGAATTTAACTTCCTGTGCAGGCCCTTGGCACTTTGAGTCAGGGATTTCCAATCCTAAATCAGTCAGTGTCTTCTGGATGTTTTCCATTGTGCCTCTTACACTTTCCTGATCCTTTCCCCCTATCAGGATATCATCTATATACTGATATACTGTGTTATCCGGTGGAATAGGAATTTCTGCTAGAATTTTAGCCAAAGTATTATGGGCAATTGTGGGAGAATGCTTGTATCCTTGTGGAAGCCTATTAAAAGTATATTGGATTCCTTTCCAGGTGAAAGCAAACTGAGCTTTGTCCTGCTCAAGGAGAGGAATCATAAAAAACATATCTTTAACATCCAAAGCAGCCATCCAAGGATGGGCAGCGCCTTGTATTAACGTCACTATTTCTGCTATGTTTGGGACTGCAGCAGTTAAGGGTGCGGTATTAGCATTTAACTGTCTGTAGTCCACGGTGAAGCGCCACTGCCCAGTTGATTTCTTTACTGGCCACACTGGTGAATTATAAGGTGAATGGGTCCTTTTAATAATGCCTCTTTCTTCCAATTCTGTCACCACCCCGTCAATCCCCATAAGTGCTGCTGCTGGCAACGGATATTGCCGAACATTAGTAATTTTAGAGGGAGGTAAGGGTATAGATGTTTGTAGCAGGCTCAGTTTTACTGTGTCCGAATCCCTTTGATATGTCGCGAAACTCCACACCGTTCCATCAGGGAGTTTCCACATACGACCACGCAGTACATCAAATCCTAAAATATTAGTGTATGCAGCACCAACTAATACTTCTACCCTGGTTAATTTTTGTTCCTCTGGCAACCAGAGTGAAATTTTTGCGGTAGGGCATTGTTTTTCCACACCATTGATTCCTGTAAATTTAACCCTGCGTCGACCAGGTGTTATGCCCAGGATCTGTGCGGTCTCATGTGTAATTACTGACATTTGGGCCCCAGTGTCAATAAGAAAATTTACCAATATTTTTCGGGGTCCAACAGGAATGGCAATGATAGGGTCAGATTGTTCATTAGAGAGCCATTGAATTGCTAATACCCGCCGAGCAGGGTGGCTCACTGCCCTCCCCGGGGATAGGAGTTTTTTTGCTGAGGTTCTGTTTTGTCAATTAAGCTTGGTGCTGAAGGTGTACATTCTTTATGGACGGGATTTTTTCCTGTTAGACAATCCCCTCCATCTGGAACATCTTTCTTACCTAGAGATTGGACTAATTTACAGAGGTCATCTACAGAAGCACCACGCAAGAGTGGTCGGGATGCACCCAAAGCTAGGGCCTTACGCCAGAGCTCATCCCGTTCTTTATTAAATTTGAACCTGTTTTAAAAATTAGGGTATCTGGGATTTTTAGTGTGGATTTGCTGGACTCACCGAGAGTGATCTTGGGGCTTAATACTGGATGAATTAATCCAGCCCATTCGGCGTCCGTATTTATCTAGGTCTTGGAAAAATTCACTCCATGTGGGAATAGGAGGGTTTGGATTCCGCCTACGACCACGATCACCATCCCTAGGAGCAGCTTGTATGCGATCCTGGGTGTTTGCTACAAACATCTTAAGACAATCAGGGAGACCACGAATGAGAGGAGTTAACCGAACAGGATCAATGGGAGCCAACATCGGGGATTTCCTAAATTCATCTCTTTCATATATCGCCTGAATACAGGCTGCTTTTTGTACTGCTACAGCCAGGTCAGAATAGCCTGTAGCTCTAATTTCCAGGGGTTCCCCTCTCTCTTGGGGATCTATACCACCTGCCCAATATGCCGCCCGTGCAGTGATAGAGTAACTATGGTCTCCTGGTGTGGTGGTTAAAAACACTCCAGGTCCCCAAAAGCCACCTGCTTCTTCCTCACTCAACATAATTCGATCTCCTCCTTCAAGAGAAACTTGCCACACATACTCCACCTCCGATTCCCCTGGTCGCCTTGAGAACTTCTCCTGTATTTTAATTAACTCCGCCGGTGACCACGGAATTGTTCGCACAGTAGTGCGGATTTCATCATTATCATCAACAGTATTCTCAGTCTTAACCAAAGGTCTCAAGGAAATCGATTGAGGTTCAGAATCAGAAATCTCTTCAACACCATCATCACTGTCAAACCAGATATCACCATCCCAGCTTTCAGGGTCTGCATTATACAACAGTCTACGAATCTGCTTAACCGGAGCACAAGGCTGTATTTTAGTTAACAGATGACTAACCCTCTCCAGCAATTGTTTAAGATAATTATTTTCGCTCACAAGTTTATCCACTCTGACTGCTAATGCTTTTCCGGTCTCCCTTTCAAAGGCCAATGATGACTTCAATATTTCATTCTCTGATTTCAAAGCGGTATGTTCCGCATCAGAGATCAGTTTGGGAGCAGGAGTTTCCTTAGCTTCTTGCTGAGCACAAGACAAACAGTCTCCTAACACAGCACAAATCGCACCTTTACCCTTTCTTTGACCAATCTTTCGTGAAGCCTGACACTGCTTAATGCGCTCCACCACCTTTTCCTCATCTTTCCAAAACTTTTGGGCCCACTCCTTCCCTGCCTGGGAAGGGGCACACTTGTATTTTTGCAGAAGTTTATCCATAGCAATCCTGCCGACTACGCCAATTTTACTGTCGCGTTAAGGGGTGTAGCTGATTAACCGTTACAGGCCCGGTCAGATTCAGGGTACTGAACCAGTCGGACATTCACCAAAAACACATTAACCGTCTGGGGGTCCAGTCAGACATTCACCATCAACGCATTAACAGCCTGGGGGTCCATTCAGACATTCACCAAAAACGCATTAACCATCTGGGGGTCCGTTCAGACATTCACCAAAAATGCATTAACCGCCTGGGGGTCTGGTTAGATTCAGAACACTGAACTATCACGGATAACCACCCTCACCCTTGTTGCACTTAATGAGAGTTATCACAATGCAATCAAGTATGGTTTATTACAGCAACAGATAATCAGGTTCTTTTGGATTGCCGGCGATAGTGACTGTCTGCAAAAGCAAGCTAGTATGCATAAAATACACAGGTGTTATAGGTGTTGTAGGTGTTACAGATGTTACAGGTGTTATAGATGTTTATAGATGTTACAGATGTTACAGATGTTACAGGTGTTATAGATGTTATAGGTGTTACAGATGTTACAGGTGCGCAGCCTAGGAATAAACGCGCTAAAAGGATCAAAGACTCTATAGAGGTTTATAAGCAAGTATTCAGATCTCACCCAAAGGCGTCCCAATGGGGGGGGAAGAGAGGCTCAGCCCGTCGACTGATCCCAGGAGTCAGGAGGTCCTAAGGATGTTGTATTCACTCGGGATGGTATCTCCCCTGACGGTGGTATCTTCCCTAACATCCCCTCTCTCTTAGGCCAATTTATATTATTTTCTATCTTTTAGGTGAAGCTTGAGTGGCTCTAGTCAAGCATATCTTAGTTATGATTGGTGAAAAGTTCTCCCGTCTCCGTTTAAAGTAATAGGTTCCGAGAAATTCAGAGCGCGTGCTCAGTGAGGGGTGGTCGCACCTTGGAGGCAGGTAGCTTTTGGGATGGAGGTGTGTTTTGGTATTATAATGATATTATAATGAGCAAAAAGTACACTAGGATACAGCATTTGTCAAAACATGACAGGTCCTTGGCTCAGGGTAGCAAAAAGTGCAGCTTATTGGTCTCGGTGTGCACAAGACCAGTCGAGTCTCCACCTGGTTACAGAGCCTAGCCGTGGTGTCTCCACTCCACTCTACGCTCCATACTGTTCCTTAGAGCTAGCACATCAGGTTTCCCCAGCGCGATAGCATCTAAGGTTGGAAGCCTAGGGAACGCTCAGGTAACGCAGCTACACCCTACCCTGAAAGCCTCTTCAATGCTGTACATTTTCTTTAAAATGTGAATGTTAGTTTTATTTTCCTAGTTACTTCAGGCAATTACACCACACCAGGGGCTCCTTGCTGACTAGTTCCCTGAACAGCCTGAAGTCTGCTTTCTCTGTAAGGAAGGGTTTATCTGCTCAGTTTGACTTCAGTCACCTGTTGAGCCTAAGCTGTCAGGAGTTTCTGTTACTTCTTTTTTTTTTTTTTTTTCTTCTCTCCCTTCTTTCTGTATTTTTTGTCAAGCTCTCCTGACTTTGGCATTCTCCCTGTGTGCGATGAGGGTGGTTATGTGAGTAGCTCGGAGAATAATTATCCTTGCTGAGACCTGAAGAGGCAATTCATTATGTCAGGTTAAAAACAGCTGTGCAACAATAGCACAAGGAAGCCTACATAACTAAGCATTGAAAACTAAGCACAGAGCACAGTAAATTTCCCCTGTGAATATAGAATTTGGGGTCATTATCTCACAGTTTTGCTGAATACCGCTGGACATATTTTGAGGCTAACAGATGTATCACTTTGGCTTTATTTCTACCTCTCACTCCTGCATATTTCAATGCCCCAAATTCACAGTGTGCTGAAATCTGAGGGACCATTTGCTAGGAGCTGAGAGAGCTTTCTCTAGGCCAGTATAGAAGATAGTTTTGAATTAGTTCAGTATGTCTGAGAGCACTAGAATGAAGGTAAACTGAGCCCTGTCAGAGGTACCATTTTGTAATAAATGGCTAAGTCCCAAATAGGATTACAATCAAAGTTTTACAATTTGTTAAATGAATAGAGGAAAGCAAACAACGCTGGGTGCACCGGGAGTCTCTGCTCCACCAAGACGCACACCAGTTACATAAGGCGGCTGTTTTTTATGCTCCTAGGCTAATACATATTCATCACCACTTTTGGAAAAGGCAGGGTTATTATAATTAGTTCCCGGAATCTGAACCCTCCTACTGGAGCATGTATATCAGTCTCTGGTGGTCCCTCTGGGGGTCTCTTGTGCCGAAGGCTCATAGTCTTCCTCCCAGGCTTTTTTTCTTGCCCTTCTCCTTTGTCCATCTTGGCTGGATGTCAGAGACTTGTGCAGCGTCCCCTGCAAGCTTTGTCTTTTATTCGTCTTTCAGCTTTCCCCTTCTCCTTAATCTCTTGGCCAGATATCAGAGACTTGCATAGTGTCTCATGCAACAGTCATAATAGTTAGCAGTTATTCTGAAACCCCTTTGTTCTCTTATCCCCTATTGACACAAATTGCTGGACCATTCCTTTGCAAGATATAAGAACTATATACATTAACCACTCTGTTTTTCTTAGACTTGTGGTTATACAAGGGCATGTAAGACAGAAGGTCACATTTCATCATATCATGCGGCCCTAGCATTGTTCCATATTGACACGAATCATGAACACATTTCACAATCCCTCATCTCCCTTTTCATGGTATTGATTCATGTTTTCCTTTCCAATCAAGTCAATACTTGACGAATTGATACAAATTTTGGAACTTTGTTTGTTTTTATTATCATCAGGGAATGGGTTTTCTTTTTCCCTGGTTCTGGGTCAACAGGTACCGCAGATATTTGCATTCCTTGTATAACCGAGTGTATTAGTCTGGTAATACAGGGTATTAAACATGGAATTATTAACAATCCTCCACATATCCCCAATACAACCATCCTTATTTTAGCAAACCAATCACCGCCCATAAAGCTCCCCCCATAATCCTCCTAGATCGATTCCATTCCAAGTTTGAACTGGGACATGTGCAATTTTCTTCATTTCCTTTACAAGTTCATTTACAGCTTTTCCTTCTGTTGTGGTTTAACCCAGCGGGCAGCTAAACAACACACGACCGTTCTCTCACCCTCCCCCCTCCCTCTCTGGGATGGGAGAGAGAAACAGGAAAATGAAGCCTGTGAGTTGAGATAAAGACAAATTAATAATAATAATAATAATAATAATAATAATAATAATAATGACAATAATGATGATAATAGCACTACTAGTAATAATGTGTACGAAACAAGTGATGCACAATGCAATTGCTCACCACCTGCTGTCCGATGCCCAGCCTAACCCCGAGCAGTCCGGCCCTCCTCCCAGCTCTTGTTGCACCCCCAGCCTGGCCACTGGCAGGACAGAGTGAGAAGCTGAAACGTCCTTGGCTTGGTGTAAGCACTGCTCTGCAACAATTAAAACATCAGCATGTTATCAGCACTCTTCTCATCCTAAGCCAAAACATAGCATTCTACCAGCTACTAGGAAGAAACACCCTCATCATCAATCTCTAAACAGCAATTACTAAGGTTAAATTTTCCACAGACTCCTCCTTCTTGTGCTAGTAAATAATCCAAAGCTAAGCGATTTTGATACAAAGCAGTTCTCATCTTGGTATTTTGCTTTGCAATTAATCCACGTGCATATCTGGTTTTATTTACAACTATTTCTATTGCAGCATGTAACCTAATTATTCTATTAAGCATATATATTGGGGTCCTATAACCCCAGGATCTGTCTTCTGCCCACGTAGCTGGATCATAATAGGCAAACGCCTTCAATCAAGGGGTTGGGCCCGCTTTCAGGGTTGATTCAGGCTTGTGTTACTGTTCAGCCTGTCGGGGTGATCCAGCTCCTGGAAAACGAATCACAATTTTATATGGCTTTAAAAAAAAAAAGGTTCTTTTGTAATTTTCTCAGGACAACCCAACCTTAGTGCGGGAGAAGTCTGGTCGAGGTCCTCTCACTCAGCAGTCAATACCCATAGGGGTTGCCTCCCTTGGTAGACCTTACAGACCGCAGTGGAGGGTCCCGCCCTGGTCTTGCCTTCTCCCTTTCCTCCCTTCAGGCTTGTCCTCTTTATCTGGTGCCCTTAATTCATGCAAGAATATTAGTCCCACTTTAGCCTTAGTTTCAGTTTCCCAGGAGCGGACTCAACCCTCCAAGTTTCAGTAGTTACTGGTCCTTTTATTCTAGATGCGTGGGTCCAAACCCTTTCTGCTGTTCTCACAGCTGTTTCAGTAGTAAGTAAAACAGGGTACATTCCCTCCCATTGGGGGTTCAATGATTCTTCCCTCCAGGTTTTTATTAAGACCTTGTCTCCTGGTTGTATCTTATGATTTAGCAAATCCTAAAGGTGGTGTTTGAGCCATCATTCCAATTTCTCTTAGCTCTTGTAATCTCCTTCCAATAGTAATTATATATTTCTGGATGCTACGATCCTCAACTACATTGTTCCCTGTAGGCATCCCTTGAGAATAAGGCATACCATATAACATTTCATATGGCGATAATCCAGTCTCACTGTGTGCTTTAGTTCTTAGGTTTAAAAGTGCCAATGGTAAGCATTTCGTTCAGGGCATTTATGTCTCGATCGTTAATTTGGCCAACTGTTGTTTTATTGTTTGATTCAGTCTTTCGACTTTCCCTGAGCTTTGTGGGTGCCACGGAGTATGGTATTCCCACTGAATACCTAATGACTGACATAATAATTTTATTATTTTAAAAGTAAAGTGTGTGCCCTGGTCAGAATCAATGTACTGGATTATCCCATATCTAGGTATCAGGTGTTCTAATAGAATTTTTCCACCATTTGTGCTGTAGCTTGTGCTACGGGATAAGCTTCTACCCATTGTGTTAAATGATCTACTATTACCAATAAATATTTTATCCTCTCTACTTTGGGCAATTCAGTGAAATCAACTTGTACTTTCTCGAAAGGCCTATAAGCTGTTTTTCTCCCTCCCGTGACTGCTTGTCGAAACGCTTTCTTATTTATCTTCTGATAATTAAGCAACCTTGTGTAATTTGCTTTGCTATTTCAAAAATCCCAATGCAACCAAATTGTTTAAGTAAATGATCACTTAACGCCTTTGTACCCCAATGTGTTTGTGAATGCAAATGTCCCAATATTTGCCTCGCATAAGCCTTTGGCAATATCTCTCGCCCGTCTGGCAGTGTCCATTTTCCTTGTTCTAACTTAGCCCCTATTTTCTCCAGTTTTGTTTGTTCTTCAGGGGTAAACTTCTTTTCTCTTCCCTCTCGCCTTTCTTCCTCCCATACTATATTAATTTTAGCAACCTGAGTCCTCAAGGCTGCTTCCTGGGCTTCTTTATCTGCTAGATTATTTCCTCTGGTTCGGTAATCTAATCCCTTTTGGTGTCCTTTCACAAGTACCACTGCTATTTCCTTTGGTTCTCTTAATGCCCTTAAATTTTTTATTATTAATTCTTGATATAAGATTCCTCCCTCTCTCCGGACAAGGTCTTTTTCTGACTTTCTCTTACTGCTGCTACAAAGATCTTGTCTTTTGCTTTTTGTTTTTCCTCATCTCTCCTAACATATACTTTCTGTGCTTCCCTAAGTAATTCCTCTAATCCTCAGCAGTAAATAAGATCCCTAAAATGGGCTGTATTTCTTCCCAGGTATAAGTATTGGGGCCTAGGAATTGGTCCAGTTTTTCAGCTACTCCAAGGTGGTCATTTAATAGGGTCCCCATTTCTTTCTTGAAATTCCTTACATCTGTGGTATTTAATGGGACTGCCACAAACCCAATGCATCCCAGATTGCCTCCTAGGGGTACCTCTCTTAGGGGATATAGAGAAGCTCTCTCAGATACGGCAGTCCTACTTCTCGTACATGCAGCCGGAGGTTGGTCTAATTCCGTTGCTGTTAGTGGTGGAGGCAGGGGCAACGGTGGTACTGCTGGAGATACCACGGCCACTGGAGGGGGCGCCGCCGCCGGGGGTGGATTGTTAGGATATGGAGGTGGTAGGTTATCCAATGGCTCCCATTTATCATCTTTTTCTTTTTCCCGTTTTTCTTCTTCTTCAAATTTCTCGTCTGCTTTTAGTGTAAATATTGAGGCTGGAAAAGGACGTGAAGTCCTGATCCATAATCCTGCATAATCACTTTCCTCCTGGCTAAAAGGGTCCTTGGAATTAACATGTATGTTTAAGGCTTGGCAAATCCAGTCTTCAAAGGATCCAAAAACAGGCCAAAGGACATGTGGTTTTAAAAGCTCCTTTGGCCATTCTATCATACAGTACTAAACCATTTTTAATTTACTTTTTCCTTTTCTGGGGCCCTTATCGTTCCAATTTCTAATCATTATTCCTAATGGACTTTCTGGTGGTATGTCTGGTAATTTGCTCCCTTTCTTCTGGTCATTGGTCTTCGATTTCGTCTGACCCATCTAGGAATTTTACTATGGCAATTCCCACAGCCCTTGGTTACCTTAGTAAGAGTGTCTTGCAGGGGGTTTAGAACCTATCACCCACCCACAAATCCTATAGGAATCGCTTCGGTCCTTCACCGGCCAAGTCCCTCACGTTAGATTGGAACCGCGGTTAGAAGACCTCCACACTCACTTCGGAACTGAGTTCTGTCTCAGTCACACTCTTACACACATAGGCAACCGAATCCCACCCCACCAAACGGTATACACCTTAAATACTTACGACTCTGTCGTCTTTGTTCGGATCTTCGCGCGCAGAATTACGGGCAAAATATAGTGCTGCAGCCAGCAAGGGAGCTCATACAAAAAATCAAAATCTTTGCTTACCTTTATTCAGGTTCAAGATGGCATTAGTCCTGACCTGACTCGAACAGGAGCCACCAAATGGTGGGGCGCCTCTCCTAGATCAAATCAGAATTCAGGAACCAAAGCTGTTACAGGAAGCACGGCCGAAAGCACGACAGACACCAGTAGAGTCAGATCATGCTCCATTTCATTGCCCGAATAGCCTAACTTTTAAAGTGAACTTAACAGGGGTGGATAGTGTCTCACACAAGATTATTGGTCAAAAGCACTCAGACAAACAACTGCAAGAAAACAACCCCACCTGCAAGAAAACAACCCCCTTGTGATTAGCAGTCACGTAGACCTTGTCCTTGAAGCCAGCTACTGGTAACAATATTTTTCTGAATTCCTCAATTGGGCGATGTGGGAACACTGTCATGGGAACTTCTCATAGTTGCCCTGGTAGCTTGGTTTGCTCAGCTACAGCAAGCCATGGGATTTTTGATGTTTCAAAAAATCCCTCAACACAAAGCCATCCCGGACGAGCCCCCAATTGTAACAAATGACTGAGTCCCAAATAGGATTACAAAGTTTTACAATTTATTAAATGAATAGAGGTAAGCAAACAGCGCTGGGTGCACCAGGAGTCTCTGCTCCACCAAGACGCACACCAGTTACATAAAGCGGCTGGTTTTTATGCTCCTAGGCTCCTACATATTCATTTTTACTTCTTGGTTCAATATCTTCTGGGACAGGACAGTTTTGGGCAATTGTGAGATTAAAAAATGAAAGTGTGAAGAAAAATTCCTCAGAAAAGAGCAATATACCATTTCTTTGAATTCTCGGCATTTTAAATATTCCCATAACATCAGGCTAAGAAACTACCCGAGAACAACAGTGTTGAGGGATTTTTGAAATACCAAGGAGGCCATGATTTGCTGCAGCTGAGCAAACCAAGCTACCAGGACGACTATGAGAAGTTCCCATGACAGTGTTCCCACATCACCCGATTGAGGAATTTAGAAAAATATTGTTGCCAGCAGCTGGCTTCAAGGACGAGATCTACGTGACTGCTAATCACAAGGGGGTTGTTTTCTTGCAGGTGTGGTTGTTTTCGTGCAGTTGTTTGTCTGAGTGCTTTTGACCAATAATCTTGTATGAGACACTATCCGCCCCATTAATTTTGCTATAAAAGTCAGGTTATTTGTGTAATAAAGTAGAGCATGATCTGACCATACTACTGTCTGTCGTGTTTTTGGTTTTTATTCCTGGAACCTATGGCACCCAAACAGGCTGAGACCCGGAGATGCTGAGAGACGCTGAGAGACACTAAGAGACGCTGAGAGACCTGAGAGACACTGAGACCTGACAGACACTGAAAAACCTGATAGACGCTGAGAGACTCCAAGCACAGACCCGGACACAGGTATCGCGGTGAGATGTGGAGATAGAGAGATCGCAGTGAGACGCAGAGACAGAGATCGCGGTGAGACGCAGAGGCAGAGATCGCGGTGAGACGCGGAGCAGAATCATGGTAAGATGCGGAAGAGTGAAGTAACGTGGTGAGACGCGGGACATCTGGGGTCGAGTTGCTATGAGACATCGGAGGCATCAGTGGAAACGGCACACGATCGCCACCGTGTGGTGAGTTGGCACATAGCAGAGGGGTGGAGATCAAGACCCTGCAGCTCATCTGACGTAACCATGGAGGAGGAAGCAGCTATCCAGCTTCTCTCTAGTATTCTCTCTAAGACAGGTGTATCTTGCAATGTAAAAAAGATCAAATCCTTGGTGCACTGGGCTCAGAAGGAGGGTTTTCTGAAGGAAATCCCTCTAATGTTTAGCCCAGATGAGTGGCAGCACGTAGGAAATCACTTATGGGATAAAGCCATCTCAAGTGGAAAGCTAGATAAAGATGCAAGTTGCACACAGTGATTAATGTGCTGTGCGGTATGAAAACCGAACAGCAGATGGCGATGGCGGCGGCACAATCTTTGTCAGTACTGTCTGGGACTGACAGAATGCCGAGTATGAAACCTGAGACCTCAGGAACACGGCTGGCACAATCTTTTTCGTCAGTTCCTGCACCCACCCCAGTTTGGGGTATGCCCTCTTCAATAAATCAATCAGCGGCAGAAATAACTACGGGACTATAGGAGCAGAGTGCTGATGGGGAGTGGGGACTCCACACTCCCCACCCCCTGCACCAGAAAACCTTGATGAAGCTGTGCTGCCAGCATTGGTGCCGCTGCCAGGCAGCAATAAATCCACTCGGGATGCTTCGCCAATGAGAGGTGCAGCAGCAGCTTGCGAAAATCGACCTTCACTGGAGGAGTTGTTCCAAGAACTGCTAGTGAAATTGGAAAACTTAAAAATTATAGATTCGGAGGAGCTTCTTCTATCGTCTGCCCCACCGGAGCCGACTCCCTCATTGTCCATCGCTACACCACCGTTGGCACTAAGGAGGGACAGGTGCTCCGACATCATACGTGATACCATCATAGAAAGGCATTGGCATGCTACATCCTTGGCCTGCCCTATTATTATCGACCTTGTGCAAGGCACCGGGTCGTGGCAGCCGCATGATTGGAAGCTTTCACAACAAGCTCCAAAAACGGTTATGGACTATGGTTTACAATCCCAGGCGGCTCGACAGATATTTTAATGGATTTTCCAGGCAGAACTAATGTGTCCACTTGACTGTCAAAACTTGTCACACTCATTTTTAACTCCTTCCCCATTGTTATTGTTTGAAAGGGAATGGTTGCAGTTACCACAGGGGGAAGCGGGTCAACTGCGTCAACCGAGAGACCCTCTGTATGGGATTCCTGCAGAGATGTTAAAGGGAACGGGTCCTTATCTCAGTACCCTAATTCAGTTGCAGTTCCCTGTGATTATTCACCAAACAGCTGCACAGCTCACACTGAGGGCTCTTCTTAGTCTCCCAGGGGAAAAGAAAGCACCTTCATTCTCATCACTAGAACAGGGCCCTGGGGAACCATATGCTAATTTTATCGATCGGTTGTGGGCAGCAATTGCTGATCATCCTGATCTAACAGCGGAGTCTAAAAGCAGTGTGTTCAAAATGCTTGCATTTGATAATGCAAGCCCAAAAACTCAAAACATCTTAGTTACACTGCCGAGAACCGTAGCAGTAGAGGACATGTTGGTACAGAGAGCTGATCAGTCCAGGCAACCAGATGTGGTGGCACAGGACTGTCAGAGATTTGCTTTTACGGTACCCTCCATTAACAAACAGGCCCTGGCAAAGAGCTATGAATGGCTAGTGCTTCCACAGGGGATGAGGAATTCCCCTACATTATGTCAATTATATGTGGCCTGGGCATTAGAACCAATTCGGACAGCGTGGTGTGATGCAATTATTTACCATTATATGGATAACATTTGGTTTGGTAGGCCAGAATGCTTCTAGGATTCAGATTTAAAGTTTATTCAGGATACTTTGGAAGCAAAAGGGTTGAAGATAGCCCCAGAGAAGGTTCAACAGAAACAGCCATGGCTATACTTGGGATGGAAAATATCAGACCCTACTATTCATCCACAGAAAGGTGATATAACTATGCTGTTACATAATTTGACAGATGTACAAATGTTCCTGGATAATATTCAGTGGGGTTGCCACATTGTCCGGATTACTAATGATGCCTTAGCTATATTACTACCTTTATTGCGGGGCATGACTGCAGAGCCACAGATTACACTAACAAATGACCAACAGCAGGCTCTTTCACAAATAGCTTCTAAGGTTGCAGCTGGCACTGCTTGCAGATGTATAGCAGAAGTTGTACTCTCCTTATTAATAAGCAATCATGTGTCTCATCCATTTGCGGTGCTTGGTCAGTGGAAAAAAGAAAAGGGAGAGAGTAAGGGACGCCAAAGATAGAAACGGTATCAGGAAGATGCCACTGACATTAACAGCACTGGGAATAGGAATGACATAAATGAAACAGGTGATGGCAAGGGTGGAATGATAGGGCAGCGTTTTCGAGTTCTGGAATGGATTTTCCTACCGATTCAGCCAAAAACGAGTGTTCAAACATGCGTGGAAGCTATCGCAGAATTAGTATGTAAGGGTTACTCTCGGAGTATTGAGATCAGCGGGCAGGAACCAGGAGATATTAGTCTGCTGATGAATCAGGATCATTTGGAATGGTGCTAACAGCAATCCATACCACTACGAGAAGCTGTGTTAGGTTACCCGGGATTGGTACATTCCCGAACTCCAAAGGGGCCTCCATGGCAAGTTATAAGATCATATAAATGGCAGGTAGTACCACAGCTTTCGTCCTGACCAGTGGTGGGTCGCACTGTATACACTGATGCAGGTGTGGCAAGTAGGAAGGCTGCGTGTGTGTGGTACGAGAACGGAAGTTGGGAGAAATACATAATTCCAGAGGAGACAGGGGATTCATTACAAACATTGGCATTGTCTGCAGTTGTTTGAGCTTGTCAGTGCTGGATGCATGAGCCGATTAATATCATCTCAGGCTCTCTGTATGTTGTCAACGTGGTAAAACGGATAGTGGATGCCTTGATACGGCACACTAAGAGGGACAGATTATTTCTGCAGCTGCGAGATGCCATTCAGGGGAGAACTGCACCTTACTGTGTTATCCATATACGTAGTCGTCAGTTCTCGATTGGGTTAACAGAAGGTAATTCACAAGCAGACAAGTTGGTGAGTATAGTCACAAAGGTGCCTGAGACTGATTTTGCAAATGCGCGAGTGTTGCACGAAATGTTCCATCAGAATGCAAAGGGTCTTTGGAGAATGCTTGGACTTACTTGGACAGATGTGAAAGGAATAGTAAGATTGTGACCTTCCTGTAGTCATCATGGACCAGGGTTAGGTTTGGGTATTAATCCACAGGGTGTTAAGGCACTTGAGGTATGGCAAATGGATGTAACACATGTATCAGAATTTCATACTGAAAGATATGTGCGTGTGAGTATTGGTACTTGTTCAAGATTCATATGGGCAACGTCTCAGGGGGAAAAAAAAGCACACCATGTGTTTAGACATCTGATGGTGTGTTTTGCCATTATGGGAGTGCCACAGCAGATCAAGATGGACAATGGTCCAGCGTGTTAGCAAAAGGGTTAGAAGTTTATGAAAATGTGGGGAGTAAAGCCTGTCACAGGTGTTCCATATTCTCCCACAGGCCAAGTGATTGTTGAGCGATCACATCAGGTTTTAAAAGAACAATTAGCGAGATTAAAAGAAATCAAGGACATTGATGAATGAAGGCACTGTTTGTCTTGAATCACTTATGTTTGACTAGTGACCGAGAAGACCGAGCCTTCCTGAGAGTATTAATTCTCAAACAATAAATATAGCAGCACCAAATGTGTTACCAGAAATAAGAATGAATTACGGAGATCCTGCTACAGGAACTTGGAAAGGGCCATACGGGTACAGAAATACAAGTAACACCTGTGGTTACAATGACACTGCTAGGCAGGGTTTAGGGGCTTATGGCACAGAGACCAGGGGTAACAGCTATAGCGTTTAGAAGAATTGTACAGCTATGGCCTTACCTCCTGATGTCTTTCTGATTTGCGGGGATAGGCCCTGGCAAGGTATCCCTGCAAATGCTATCGGAGGTCCATGTTACTTAGGTAAACTTACTATATTTGCTCCTAGCTTGTCGCAGTTGCGTGAGATCACCAGACATAAATGGGCATTGCTCACACCAGATTGCAATGATAATGTGGAGTTGCTTGGTGTTGCGGCTAGAGCGGCATTGGCAATTTTCGTGCCAGGAGAGGCATCTGTCACCGCACTTAATAATTTAGGAATATTGGCGTGCTGGGCCGAGAATCAAGCCAATGCCACGACAGAGATACTTGAGGAGATGTTACCAGACCAAAATAGTCTGCGACATGCACTCTTACAGGATCGAGCTGCTATTGACTTCTTGCTTTTGGCTCAAGGGCATGGGTGTGAGGATTTTTGAGGAAATGTGCTGTATGAACCTTTCTGATCGTAATGAGTCAATTCACAAATCCATTACATTCCTGAAAGAGCACATGAGAAAGATTCAATATGATATCAATCCTTTCAATCAATGGCTGACTGATTTGTTTGGGACGATGCATAGATGGTTACTGGGATTAATCAAAGAGGGATTAAGGATTCTGTTTATTGTGGTGTTAATCATCATTGACATATCATTGCTGCAAGACTATGGCTTTGACATATTGTAGTGGGTTTACGTGGCAAGGTTTTGGTAGCAGGGGGCCATAGGGGTGGTTTCTGTGAGAAAGATCTAGAAGCTGCCCCATGTTTGGGAAGGGCCCCATTGTTTTCCAGAGCTGAGCCAATAAGCAATGTTGTTTTGCGCCTCTCTGAGAGCATATTTAAGACAGGGAAAAAAACACTGCACCACACAGCAGCTGGGAGAGTGAGGGGAGTGAGGAACAGCCTTGCAGGTGCCAAGGTCAGTGAAGAAGGAGGGGGAGAGGTGCTCCAGGCACCGGAGCAGAAGTCCCCTGTGGCCTGTGGTGAGGACCATGGTGAAGCAGGATGTCCCCCTGCAGCCCTTGGAGTACCAATGTGGAGCAGGGTTCCATGCTGCAGCCCGTGGAAGAGACCACGGTGGAGCAGGTGGACCTGCATGGATGGAGGCTGCTGCCTGTGGAAGACCTCTGCCCGAGGAGATTCTGGGCCAGACCTGTAGCCCGTGGAGAGGAGACCATGCAGGTGCAGGTGACCTGGCAGGAGCTGCTGCCTGTGGGGGAGACAGGTTGGAGCAGTTTTCTCCTGAGGGATGGACCCCGTGGTACGGACCTGTAATAAATGTCTCAGTCTTCAAAATAGGATTATAATCAAAGTTTACAATTTATTAAAGGAATAGAGGTAAGCAAACAGCGCTGGGTGCACTGGGAGTCTCTGCTCCACCAAGATGCATACCAGTTACATAAAGCAGCTGATTTTTATGCTCCTAGGCTCCTACATATTCATTACTACTTCTAGAAAAAACAGGGTTATTATAATTAGTTTCTGGAATCCAAACCCTCCTACTGGAGCATGCCTATCAGTCTCCGGTGGTCCCTCTGGGGGTCTCTGGGGGTCTCTTGTGCCGAAGGCTCATAGTCTTCCTCCCAGGCTTTTTTTCTTGCCCTTCTCCTTTGTCCATCTTGGCCGGATGTCAGAGACTTGTGCAGCGTCCCCTGCAAGCTTTGTCTTTTAGTCATTCTTCAGCTCTCCCCGTCTCCTTAATCTCCTGGCCAGATATCAGAGATTTGCATAGTGTCCCATGCAATAGTCATAATAGTTAGCAGTTATTCTGAAACCCCCCAGATATCAGAGACTTCAAGGAAAAGCCTACAAATACATTTCCCTTCAAGCCCTTTATTGACATGAATTGCTAAAACATTCCTTTGCAAGATAAAGAACTATATACATTAACCACTCCGTTTTTCTTAGACTTGTGGTTATACAAGGGTATGTAGGACAGAAGGTCACATTCATCATACCATGCGGCCCTAGCATTGTTCCATACTGACACGAATCAGATGAACATATTTCACAGACCCATATCTGGAAGAGCTGCTGCCTGTGGGAAGCCCACACCGGATCAGTTCATCAAGGACTGCATCCCGTGGGAGGGACCGACAGCACAGCAGACGAGAGTGACCGAGAAGGAATGGCAGAGAAGAAGCGCTGTAGACTGACCATAACCCCCATTCCTCCGTTCCCCTGTGCCACTCGGGGGGAGGAGGTGGAAGAGGGTGGATGGGGGGGAAGGTGCTTTTGGTTTCTTTCCTTTGTTTCTCACTTCTCTAGCTTGTTAGTAATGAACAATAAATCTTACTATCTCCATATGCCGAGTCTGTTTTGCCCATTACAATAATTACTGCATGATCTTCTTGTCCTTATCTCAACCTTTGAGCCCTTTTCATCGTATTTTCTCCCCATTCCTCTTTGAGGAGGGGGAGTGAGAGAGCGGCTGTGGTGGAGCTTGGCTGCCCACTCTAGCGGAACCACGACACATATCCAGTTTAATTTGCCTGTATAAAACAAATCCATGGTTCAGATATAAGTCTTGAGTTAACACAGCAGTGGTACAAACACACAAATTACATAAAGTAACAGAAGATGAATATCTATATCCTGGTTTTCAGCAAAATACATGCAATTCTAGTGATCTCAATCCAAACAGCAGTAAAAGAATATCTCAGAAATCATTGCCTCAGAAATCGAAAGCTTTCTGCTTAAAAGCTCTCGTGTGGCTGTGATAATTGACGATGTATAACAACAGTTAACAGCAATGTCCAGTTGCACAATTTGCCAGTTATCTACCTTATGCAGGCTACTACACACACAAAGTAAAGGAATGGCTCCTGCTGACAAGAACCTGGACAAAGTGGTATCACAAGGGATGAAAGAGAAAGCAAAGAAATTAAATTCAGAAAATGCTGTACTAATTGTAAACAAGCCACTTATATTTTCCTAGATCTACTGCATAAGCTTTCCTGTTCTTTTTATTGTTATCATTGAGTGGAAAAATACTGAGATTAACACAGAATGTTTATTAAATAAGAATATTGAAGGGATGCAAGACACAGATTCCTGATGGCTCTTGAACAGGAGACATTTATTGCCCTTTTTCACTACTACATATACTTTCCCCATAGCCCCATGCTCTGTCATACTATTGGTTAGAGACCCTCAGACACACCCCTTGAGCCAGCCAGCAATTGGCCACTGCCCAAAGCTCATCTTTAACACTGTAGCCAATTTACATTATCTCAACCTTGCTCAAGTTTTTGTTTCTACCGCTTGTTTCCTCATTATCTCTAATTCAGGGACGTGTGAAACAGCACAGAGCCACCTGCAAATTCCTTTCCCACAGAATATCTTTGTTATTACTTTTCTCTTAGATAATCCATTTCCCTGTGTGCACTGTGTGAGTAATGTCACAATTTATCCTTCTCAGGTCAGTTTTGAAACCTGTTTTCTCTTAAACTTTTGAGTTTACTCACTAAATTTTGGAGTTTACTCACTCCATTTGCCAAGGCGATAGGCTCCGGGGCAGACGCGTTCTGCAGCAGAGCAGAGGATTGGGCCAGGCAGGGATATTTTTTCCAGCATCGAGCCTACTTGAGGGAGCCGCCAGGACCCGGCAGCCCTCGTGAGGGAGGCTGACGAGGCGAAGGCGGAGCCAGCAGCGCCCCCTCCCCAGCCGTTCAAAAGCTGCCCCTAGGGAGCATGAGCGATCAGGAGCGTGGCGAACAGGACGGGCAAACAAGGCGTGGCGTGTCAGAAGGGAGTGGCGCGGCAGTTAGCGCGGCAGTTAGCGCGGCAGTTCGCGTAGCAGTTCGCGCAGGAAGGGCAGAGCGCTCCCCCCGCCCATACGAACACCTCCTTAACGACAGCCGTTAGCTAGGTGATAATGGTCTCCACCAGGCACGGTGCGCTCTCCAGGAAGTCGGTACACACCCAGACCGACTGCCCGTTAAAAAATGCAGCAGTTCAGGTCACCAGATGCAAGGAGTATCTGAGCCTGTTGCTGCCATCGGCAGGAGGCAGAGAAACTGCGTGCGTGAGGTGCGAGCAGGTGGATGACCTGGTCCGCATGGTGGCGGAGCTCAAGAAGGAGGTGGAGAGGTTGAGGGATATCAGGGAGTGTGAGCGGGAGATAGACTGGTGGAGTAACTCCCTGCAGGGCCTCAAGGAGAGGTACCGGGGTGAGACACCCCAAATGGGGGTGGACCCCCTGCCCTGTCGCCGTTGGGCAGAGGGAGGGAATCTGGGAGTTGAGGAGGAATGGAGACAGGTCCCTGCTTGACATCGCAGGCGATGCCCTCCCCTTCCGGCCCCACCTTCCCAGGTGCCCTTACGCAACAGGTTTGAGGCCCTGGAGCTCGACAGACCAGTAGCTGAGGAAGAGGTAGCAAGTGTTCTCAGGAGGATGCCTAGGGCGAGGAGGTTGACTCCACGCCTCAGGACTGCCTCCATCAAGAAAGACAGGAGGGTTATTGTTGTTGGAGACTCTATTCTTAGGGGAACAGAGGGCCCTATTTGTCGGCCTGACCCTACCCGTAGGGAAGTCTGCTGCCTCCCTGGGGCCAGGGTCAGGGACGTTGCCAGGAAGCTTCCCAACCTGGTACGCCCCTCTGACTATTATCCTCTTTTGATAGTCCAGGCAGGCAGTGACAACATTGAAGAGAGAAGCCTCAAGGCTATCAAACGAGACTTTAGGGGGCTGGGTCGGTTAGTGGATGGAGCGGGAGTGCAGGTGGTGTTTTCGTCCATCCCTACAGTGGCAGGGAGGGGTTCAGAGAGGACACGGAAAGCCCACCTGTTAAACACGTGGCTCAGGGGCTGGTGCCAATGCAGAAATCTTGGGTTTTTCGACCATGGGGCACTTTACTCGGCACCTGGCCTGATGGCCGCAGACAGGTCCCTATCTTTTAGGGGAAAAAGGATCCTGGGCCAGGAGCTGGCAGGGCTCATTGAGAGGGCTTTAAACTAGGTAAGAAGGGGGATGGGGCTGAAACAAGGATTGTTGGGGCTGAGCCAGGGGGAATAATAGCAAGGCCGGGGGATAAGGCAGTGGTCCAGCTGAAGTGCATCTACACCAATGCACACAGCATGGGTAACAAAGAGGAGGAGATGGAAGCCATCGTGCAGCAGGCAGGCTACGACTTGGTTGCCATCACGGAGACGTGGTGGTACCAGTCTCATGACTGGAGTGCTGCAATGCCTGGCTATAAGCTCTTCAGAAGGGACAGGCAGCACAGAAGGGGTGGTGGTGTGGCTCTCTATATTAGAGAGTCTTTCGATGTTGTAGAACTCGAGGCTGGGAATGACAAGGTCGAGTCCCTTTGGGTTAGGATCGGCAGGGACAACAAGGCTAGTGTCCTGGTTGGGGTCTGCTATAGACCGCCGAACCAGGATGAGGAGACGGATGAGGAGTTCTACAGGCAGCTGACAGAAGTTGCGAAATCGTCAGCTCTTGTACTCGTGGGGGACTTCAACTTCCCTGACATATCCTGGAAGCACAACACAGCCCTGAGAAAGCAGTCTAGGAGGTTTCTGGAGAGCGTGGAAGATAGCTTCCTGACGCAGCTGGTTAGTAAGCCTACCAGGGGTGGCGCCCCGCTAGACCTTCTCTTCACAAACAGAGAAGGACTGGTGGAGGATGTGGTGGTCGGAAGCTGTCTTGGGCAGAGTGACCACGAAATGGAAGAGTTCTCTATTCTTGGCGAGGCCAGGAAGGGGACTAGTAAAACCGCTGTTTTGGACTTACAGAGGGCTGACTTTGAGCTGCTCAGGACACTAGTTGGTAGAGTCCCTTGGGAGGCGGTTCTGAAGGGCAGAGGGGTCAAGGAAGGCGGGGCGCTATTCAAGAGGGAAATCTTAATGGCGCAGGAATGGTCTGTCCCCACGTGCCCAAAGACGAGCTGGCGGGGAAGAAGACCAGCCTGGCTGAACAGAGAGTTGCAGCTTGAGCTTAGGAGAAAAAAGAGGGTTTATAATCTTTGGAAAAGTGGGCAGGCCACTAGGGAGGACTTTAAGGATGTAGCGAGGCTGTTCAGGGACAAAATTAGGAAGGCCAAAGCTCATCTGGAGCTCAATCTGGCTACTGCCGTTAAAGATAACAAAAAACTTTTCTATAAATACATCAACACAAAAAGGAGGACTAAGGAGAATCTCCATCCTTTACTGGATGTGGGGGGAAACTTAGTTACAAGAGATGAGGAAAAGGCGGAGGTGCTTAATGCCTTCTTTGCCTCAGTCTTTAGCGGCAATACCGGATTTCTCTGGATACTCAGTACCCTGAGCTGGTGGAAGGGGATGGGGAGCAGGATGTGGCCCTCACTATCCATGAAGAACTGGTTGGTGACCTGGAACGGCACTTGGATGTGCACAAGTCGATGGGGCCGGATGGGATCCACCTGAGGGTACTGAGAGAACTGGCAGAGGAGCTGGCCAAGCCACTGTCCATCATTTATCAGCAGTCCTGGCGATCGGGGGAGGTCCCAGTTGACTGGCGGCTAGCAAACATGACGCCCATCTACAAGAAGTGCCGGAGGGCAGACCCGGGAAACTACAGGCCTGTCAGTTTGACCTCAGTGCCAGGGAAGCTCATGGAGCAGATCCTCTTGAGAGTCATCACGCAGCACTTGCAGGGCAAGCAGGCGATCAGGCCCAGTCAGCATGGATTTATGAAAGGCAGATCCTGCTTGACGAACCTGATCTCCTTCTATGACAAAGTGACGCGCTTGGTGGATGAGGGAAAGGCTGTGGATGTGGTCTACCTTGACTTCAGCAAGGCTTTTGACACCGTCTCCCACAGCATTCTCCTCGAGAAGCTGGCTGCTCTTGACCTGGACTGGCGCACGCTTCGTTGGGTTAGAAACTGGCTGGATAGCCTGGCCCAAAGAGTCGTGGTAAATGGAGTCAAGTCCAGTTGGAGACCAGTCACTAGTGGCGTCCCCCAGGGCTCGGTGCTGGGGCCAGTCCTCTTTAATATCGTCATCGATGATCTGGACGAGGGCATTGAGCGCACCCTCAGTAAGTTTGCAGATGACACCAAGCTATGCGCATGTGTCGATCTGCTTGAGGGTAGGAAGGCTCTGCAGGAGGATCTGGATAGGCTGCACTGATGGGCTGAGGTCAACTGCATGAAGTTCAACAAGGCCAAGTGCCGGGTCCTGCACCTGGGGCGCAATAACCCCAAGCAGAGCTACAGGCTGGGAGATGAGTGGTTGGAGAGCTGCCAGGCAGAGAAGGACCTGGGAGTGATGGTGGATAGTCGGCTGAATATGAGCCAGCAGTGTGCTCAGGTGGCCAAGAAGGCCAACGGCATCCTGGCTTGTATCAGGAACAGTGTGACCAGCAGGGCTAGGGAGGTGATCGTACCCCTGTATTCGGCTCTGGTGAGGCCGCACCTCGAGTACTGTGTTCAGTTTTGGGCCCCTCGCTACAAGAAGGACATCGAGGTGCTTGAGCGGGTCCAGAGAAGGGCGACGAAGCTGGTGAGGGGCCTGGAGAATAAGTCCTACGAGGAGCGGCTGAGGGAGCTTCAGCCTGGAGAAGAGGAGGCTCAGGGGCGACCTTATCGCTCTCTATAGGTACCTCAAGGGAGGCTGTAGTGAGGTGGGGGTTGGTCTGTTCTCCCACGTGCCTGGTGACAGGACGAGGGGGAATGGGCTTAAGTTGAGCCAGGGGAGTTTTAGGTTAGATGTTAGGAAAAACTTCTTTACTGAAAGGGTTGTGAGGCATTGGAACAGGCTGCCCAGGGAAGTGGTGGAGTCACCATCCCTGGAAGTCTTTAAAAGACTTTTAGATGTAGAGCTTAGGGATATGGTTTAGTGGGGACCGTTAGCATTAGGTCAGAGGTTGGACTCGATGATCTTGAGGTCTCTTCCAACCTAGAAATTCTGTGTGTGATTCTGTGTAAATCTCTCTTCACCCTTTATTTTACATAAATGGGGGATTTACATTAGCTCAGCACTCTGCAGCACTGCTTGCTTGTAACACCACTTTTCTCATCATTTGTTTTCCATGAAGCAAAGCAAAACTGTCAGGATATTATAAGAACTGTTTCAAGTCTCGCTTTTGTACTGGGTCTGGCTGGAATGTTAACTTTCCCGGCAGCAGCCCATACAGTGCCGTACTCTGCACTTGTAGCTGGAACAGCAGTGTTATCACACCAATGTTGTATCTACTGCTGAGCATCAGTGGCACAGCATCGGGCCTCTCTCTAACCCTCCTAGGGGGTGGGCAAAAAGTGAGGAGAGAAACATCACTAGGGCAGCTGACCTAAACCAATCAAAGGGATATTCCATACCATGTGATGTCACACTCAGCAATAAAAGGTGGAAACAGGAAGAAGAGGGGAGGGGTGGGCTCTCGTTGGGAAAACGTCGGTCCTCCTCCCGAACACCGGCTATGTGTGTTAAGGCCCTGCTTCAAGGACGTGGTCAATCATCGCTCATTTGTGGGAAGTAGAGAGTAATTTCTTTCCTCTGGACTTCCACATAGCCTTCATTTATTTTATTTGTTTTTTTTTCCTCCTTTCTTTTTATTTTCCCTTTCCCCCTCCCTTTTCCCCTTTCCCTTTTTATTTCCCTTTAGTTAAATTGTTTAGTTCATAATAATCTTTATTTAATTATTATTATGATTTCCCTTTAATTAAATTATTCTTATCTCAACCCGTGAGTTGTTCTTTGTTTTACTTCTCCCCCTCCTCATCTAGAGGAGGGGGAGTGAGAGAGCGGTTGTGGGGTTTAGCTGCCCAGCACAGTAAAACCAACACAGTCCTTTTTGGCGCCCAACGTGGGGCTCGAAGGGTTGAGATAACAATAGAATTGATTAAACGCATACAACTAACACACTTACTTGCTAGTCACCATGTTCAGTGTCCTGTTAATAATGGCTTTGATCATATGTCATGCAATCCGTGTCATATTCTCCTTTCTCCTATATATCCGATCCGACAAAGTGCTACAATCTGTGTTCACTTTTTTTAATTCGCTGTGCTGCCAAGCACTGACCTTGAGTTTAATCTGGAATTCAGGCTCTGCGCTGTTATCATTTGGGTCTCATGGAAACTATCTTTCAGAGAATATTCAGAACTACACTGCCTTCCTTTCCTCATCTGGACACCAGTTTATTAATAATATTAGGAATGGTACCTTTCCCTTCTTTCACAGTGGGCTAATTACAACAGTTTGGGAGTATTTTGAATATCCATCTGTAACCCATGTATTGCTATTTCTAATTCTGAATAACAGGTTTCATTTTCTCTCTAAGATTAGTCGATTGTTTAGAAAGCTTACTTGGGAATCTGTCTCGAAACAGTCTTGTGGTGAGTGGCAAGGTGTGTGGGATGATGTTGGCAGATACCTGTCACGAGTGTCTCCTCCAATAGTTTTGAACTTCACCCCTGAGCAAGTGCTAAATCCTAAAAACCTGGTAGAATGTTTGAGAGTTGTATGTCCTGACCCTGATAATGCCGGAGAATGACAGCTTGCAGCATTGTGCTGGGTCCTGGCTTATTCCTATCAAACACTGTTTAACATCATCCAGCAACTTGAAGAGAGAGAGCAAGTCTCTGAATCTGATGACCAAGTAACACATGCTGTGGCTGACCCAGAGGACCAACCGACTATGGTATCAGTCGCCCCCATAGTCAAGTCAAAACAATGGAAACGGAGGTCAGCTCGTTTAGTAAGGGAAGAAGCCTCTCCTAAGAAGGAGGGAGAAGGGGAATTGGCAGGCACCTCTAAAGCAGAGCCATCACAAAAACAGCAGGAAGAAGAGACGGAAATCATAAAGGAATCAGAAATCACTCGATCCTTATCCCTGAGTGAGTTGCGAGAAATACGAAAGGATTATGGTCGACGCCTAGGTGAACACATCCTTACCTGGCTGCTTCGATGCTGGGATGCTGAGGCCAATAGCCAACAATTAGAAGGCAATGAAGCCAAGCAGCTGGGATCCCTCTCTAGAGAAAGTGTAATTGACAAAGTAATCGGGAGAGGAGCACAGGCCTTCAGCCTCTGGAGACGACTCCTGGCAGCTGTGAGAGAAAGATATCCCCATAAGGAAGATATTGTATATCACGTAGGCAAGTGGACCACTATGGATAAAGGTCTCCAGCATCTGCGGGAATTAGCTGTGCGGGAGATGATTTATAGTGATTTGGACAATGCCCAGACACCTCAAGACCCCGATGAAGTCCAGTGCACAACATCCATGTGGCGTAAATTTGTGCGGAGTGCACCATCAGCACATGCCAGTACCCTGGCAGTAATTAACTGGGATGAAGGGATGGGACCAACAATGTATAATCTGTCCTGCCAGCTTCAAAAATATGAAGTCAATCTCTCTGCTCCGCTACAGTCCTGTGTCTCAGCTGTGGAGAAACTGTCTGAAAGACTTGACCAGCTCGTGGAACAAGCATATTCCCCATATTCCCCCTCATCTAGACAGAGTGATACTTCAACCACTAAGAATCAGCATTTGCCTGCTCAAGAGAGAGAGTACCCAAGACGCACACTAAGTGGCACCTTGTGGTTTTATCTGCGTGACCATGGGGAAGATATGAGGAAATGGGATGGTGTACCTACTTCAACCCTAGCTGCTCGGGTACGTGAACTGAAGGGAAATACAGCAGCAAGGAGAGGGGCTCCTAAGAGAAATGCTGCTCCAGTTTCTATTGGGCAGTACCCCAGAGGCAGTAGAAGAGCTGATGTTATTCTTGACCATGATGAAGGGACCTCTACCTCTCATTTGCAAGAATTAAGTGGGAGACTCTCCAACCAGGACTAGAGGGGCCCTGCCTCTGGCCAGGTAGAGGAGAGGGATAACCGGATTTATTGGACTGTGTGGATCCGATGGCCTGGCACATCAGAACCACAAGAATACAATGCTCTAGTGGACACTGGTGCACAATGTACCTTAATGCCATCAGGCTACCAAGGGACAGAACTCATCTGTATCTCTGGAATGACAGGGGGATCCCAACAGCTAACTGTACTGGAAGCTGAAGTGAGTCTAACTGGGAATGAGTGGCAAAAGCATCCCATTGTGACTGGCCCAGAGGCTCCGTGTATCCTTGGCATAGACTACCTCAAGAGAGGGTACTTCAAGGATCCAAAAGGATACCGGTGGGCTTTTGGCATAGCTGCTTTGAGCACAGAGAAGATTAGGCAGCTGTCTACCCTGCCTGGCCTTTCAGAAGACCCTTCTGTTGTAGGATTGCTGAAGGTTGAAGAACAACAGGTACCAATTGCTACTACAAAGGTGCACCGACGGCAATATCGCACCAACCGAGACTCCCTGATTCCCATCCATGAGTTGGTTCACCGACTGGAGAGTCAGGGAGTAATCAGCAAGACTCGCTCACCCTTTAATAGTCCTATATGGCCAGTACGAAAGTCTAATGGCGAGTGGAGGCTAACAGTGGACTATTGAGGCCTGAATGAAGTCACGCCACCACTGAGTGCTGCAGTGCCGGACATGCTAGAACTTCAGTACGAACTAGAGTCAAAGGCAGCCAAGCAGTACACCACAATTGATATTGCTAATGCATTTTTCTCCATCCCTTTGGCAGCAGCATGCAGGCCGCAGTTTGCTTTCACTTGGAGGGGCATCCAATACACCTGGAATCGGCTGTCCCAGGGGTGGAAACACAGCCCTACCATTTGCCACCTTTGCCATGGTTCCTTAATTATTTGCCATCTTTCCTTAATTTTTATTATTTCCCTTTAATTAAATTATCCTTATCTCAGCCCATGAGTTGTTCTTTACTTTACTTCTTCCCCTCCTCATCTAAGGAGGGGGAGTGAGAGAGCGGTTGTGGTGTTCAGCTGCCTAGCACGGTAAAACCACCACAGTCACCAAATATGTCTTCTGTGTACCCATCCAGCTAAGATGATACATAGCAGCATAAACCACTAAGACAGCTAGGTTCACACCTGAATAAGTGACAAGAGCATCAAGGGAAGAATGCATATTGCAAAATACATGAAAGCAAGTTTAGTCAAAAATAATTAAAGTGTGGGAGTCAGCCTTTTCTAGGGGCCCTAAGTATTCTCAAGCTTATTTCTGAGTCAAGAGCCATCCCTTTCCAGCTGTAGGAAAAGAACTTTTTCAAGTTTTTCCATGTTGCTAATATTTAAAGCTTTAACATTTCTTACTTGCACTGAAGGTACATACCTGAATAGACTAATGTTGTTTTCTCTGTGAAAATACAAGTCAGCCATCTAGAACTTGTGTGTGTTTTGCAGCTCTCTGACCTTATCAGTGTCACGCTAGTGTTATAATAAATCACCTCTTTTAGTGCCTGAAGTGCTACCTTTCACCCCCAAACACGTCTTGCAACTTTCCCTGTTGTCAATATGTCATCATAATGCCGTATGTACATGTGTCAGGCAATACAAGTGCATTTTTGGCAGATATCCTGTCAGGTTTATACTGAGAGGGAGGAGAGTGAGAGAGGATATGTAACTATTTCATCATACTTATATATTTTAGTCTCTTCATCTCCACTGTACTAGTAACTCATAATTGTTTTGTAAGTTGTTTGAGCTCATGTCTCTGCTTTCTTCTGGATAATCCATGTTGAAGGAATTGGTTTTTTGTTCTTAAAAATCGGCTTTACTAACCCGATTTTAGATGAGCAGTTAAAGAATGCATTCACAGTCAAACCTTATGCAGCAATCCTGTAAATCTCAGCAATCTTTCCATATTGCTGGTTTGTTGTTGTTGTTGTTGTTTGTTTGTTTTGTTTGTTGTTTTGTTTTGTTTTTTGTTTTTTGTTTGTATGTTTGTTTGTTTTGATTGTTTGTTTGTTTTGATTGTTTGTTTGTTTGCTTTGTCTTGTTTTTGCAGGTGTGGAAACTGAGGCAAAAAAAGATGTTCATGACAGTCAAAGGATAAAGAGCTATTACCAGAACCAAAAAGTAGAAACATCTCTCTCCAGATTCACATGATCACATAAGCCTTCTTCGGTAGTTTTACAGTGGTTATTAAGCCTTCTTTAATGTAAAAGTAACAGAAAACCCAGGGCCAGTACTGTCCTCAGAGATAACTCATAGTTTTCTGTTTTATTTCCATTGTTTCATTTTCCATTGTTTTGTTGATATTGCAGCTGAATTACATATTTTAACATTTCAAGAATATTGAAAAAGAGTGATAAATCTATGAGTTGACTTACAATGCAAAACGATTGCCCCAGAATTTGGGTCTTGTTCTTTCAAAAATTTATTTTCGATATTGTTACCTTTGTCATTTTCACCTTCCCTGCATGACCATGTTCTCAGTGGTGCTCATAGCAAAACAGAGCTACTTGTTCCCCATCCACAGAAGCTTATATCCCCAATTTCAGACTTTCTGAACTGTTTGATTTTCTTTTTGGGTAACTTCACAATTATCAGGCTCTTTAATTTCTCTGTATGCATGTGTATGTGTGGAGGGTAGTAAACAGCTGAAGAGCCTGTTCCTTCCTTAATCTTACATGAATTCTTCTAATACAGTAGAAAAGACATTCAGAACTCATCTTGGCGTAAGTGATAATGTGTCAGATTTGACTTCATTGTGATGTGTTGCCTAATTAGCTGAGAGAAAAACATTGCTGAGATCTGACAAGGAAAATATGTTCAGTTCAAAGTTGTGTCTGTAGTGAAGAATGTTGTTCAACTCATATAATGCGTATCGTGTAATATTTATCTCCAGTGAGATAAATATTAATTTAAAAATGTGAGTAGGAAATAAATTGTTGGGGACAGAATCCTGGGAATAATCAAAAGTTTGTGATGATTTCAAATTTTTACTGATATTCTAGGATTGTCATGGGGTTAGTTTTCTGCC
This sequence comes from Aythya marila, assembly GCF_965140915.1. NCBI lineage: Eukaryota > Metazoa > Chordata > Aves > Anseriformes > Anatidae > Aythya > Aythya marila. Next base: position 12,151,236 of record NC_139081.1, read on the forward strand.
TTTAGATATGTCTTTGGAAATATATCCTTTCTTTGCCTATAACCTTTAAATGTAATTTAAACAGCATTGCTGTCACTGGAAAAATGTGTCTGACTAAAAGAATAGATAAAAGAATTTCTGAGAAAAATGACAGTATCTTGAAATTTGTCTGCATTTTACACTGAAAGAGAAGGACAGCATTTCAAGCTACCCTAGTAAATATTTTTTTTTAAAGACCAGGAGGATGAGAAATTATCTATAAATCATATAATTTATAGTAGATGCGTAAATACAAATGTTTCCTATACATTTTTTTTAACAGAAAAAAAAAATCAGTTTGGTATTTTCAATAATTTTGATACTATTAAACAAAAGCACTTAATTTACCATTAATTGCTTTAGTTTCCTCTCCTAAATTTCATCCAAATTGGTTTTATTTCCAGGAGGTATTTTCATTTCACTTAATGATCATTCAGAAGCAGGAAACAAGTTCATCATTTTAATCACCAATGCCTTTAAAAAACAAATCTGAATTTTTGAGGGAGATGCACGTGGTCATTGTGCAGATCAGCAAGGACACCTCAACCCTGTTAAATTGAAGGGAATTGAATACTGACAGTATCATAGAATCTGGATGTTATCTTATACAAGATATAACAGTAGCTGATACTTTCAGAAACCCTAGGATTGGTAAGAAAAATAAATAAATAAAGGTGGACTGCATTTTAACCCAGAATATGACTTCTGTGAGGAGTTAAATGAAAGAATTGTCTTTTCCTTTGACATCATCAATTTTCCAGACCATGGGTTTGAAGTATGCAAGAGCTGCTACAACATTATAGAATAGCAACTGTTCTCCCACTCACAAGAAAATACAGATGCTGTCACTGCCAATTCATCACCGCTTCATGTACGGGGTATAATTTCCTATAGAAGGTATCACAGGAGCTAACTGCTAGTTTATATTAAGAAACCTGCAAACAATGCCAATTTACCACTCCCTGAAACGGCAGTAAACCAAGCCAGAGCATCTTAAATTATCATTACGTGGCACATATCAACAGTTAAAAAAAGGGAGAGAAGTACATGTGGTTGCTTAGAGGTTTCTTTCCATGGAATGAAATGGCTTTATCTTTTCTTGAAAGTCTTTTTCACAGCGAGCTAATAATGCTTGAGATAGGTAGCTGCAAGCCAGGGCACATTTGTATAAAGAACTAGCCTTTATATTTCTCATTTTCTGTACTTCCTTTATAAAATTAGGAGATTTATCCATCGACTTTAATCAAAATATGTCTATTTGTAACAATTCAGGATCTTCCTTATTGTTCTCTGAAATAACATCAGAAAATTGAGTCTATCAAGCTTTATTCTATGTATTCTGTTTTAAAAATCACATTATACTAGAGTCTGCTTTAAAACCTTTTTATGTCATTACATTTTGGTTTGCTCAGTAATGGCAGGCTTAAGGTACTATAGAATTTTCCAGCTGAAGTACAGTAGAAGACACATTAAGTTTTTTATTTTTCATACTGTTTTTAACTTGATGGAAGAAACACAGTGAGAAAATGCGCTAAGAGCAGAATTTGCCGGAAGTAATTTCTGTTTGATCTTGTCAAATCTTGTATGCTAAGCTGGGTAGGGAATGCTTGGTATATTTGTGGGAGACCTTTCTGGTGGGGGTCAGGCAGATACTATGGATGAAATGGTCCATAAGTAACAGCAATCTACCTTGTCATTATTGTTAATTTGTACTGCGTTACGGTGATGTGTCCTACATGGGGAATAAATACAAGTTTCTGCTCCCCTGTTCCCTTAAACACTGAACAGTATTTTTACTATGAGTTTTAGAATGCAGTGCATTCTGCCTTCCTAGATTGCACCAGGAACTGTCTTGATATAGATATTAATGTAAGTCAGAAGTTTTTAGTCCAACTGTTTTTCACTAGATTTTGCTGATTCAGAGGACAGAGAACTTTTCTGCAGTGAGAGCACTTCTGTTGAAGGTTTCCTGAAAGTTTCTCAAGTCCAGAATGAATTTTTGCTCAATTTCTCTTGCTGTCCCTGCTAGACAGCTGTAACCAGTAAGTGAAGCATGTCTTTTTTCACTGTTCACACTTTGAATACAAGTAGTGAGAACTCATGTCTTTACGCCTAATGCATGTGAGAAAGATCAATTTGAGACACTGAAATTAATGATTTATTCATTCCAAGTGGGTCTCAGAATAGCATCAAGATTTTTTTTCCCTGTCTTTTTTGTCTGTCTTTCTCAGGCAGAAAGAGATGCCTAATTCTTTGCTTTTACTCTGGTGGTAGATATTGCCACAACATAGAAAATTCAGAATCAAGTCCTTTGGTTCCTTCTGATATATTTTGCTCTTACTTCCCTTGTTCTTACTTTACAGTGGTAAAAACAAAACAAGAGAAAGCTTTTTTCTTGTTCTGCAGCGCAAACAACAAAATTTAGCTCTCCCAATTCAATTGTTATAAATGCTATTATTTTTTTCTTGCTTGCTATTTTTTAAAAGCTGTCAGTTATTATTCTAAAATGTTCTGTGTTCTAAATGCAGAATCCACAGATGAAATAAATACAAATCTACTGGGGAAGTATACTGTTTACTTACATTACATATTTCATCAGACTTAGTAAAGGGTAGAAAAAAAGATACCGTGCAGTACCTGAGTGCAATGAATTTTGGTCAAAGCAACAAAGAGTGCAGATGGGTTGGCTTTGACTGCGTGAATTGTGTATGAAGCTCTCTCAAATTCTTTTTTTCTTCCTCTTTTTTTTTTTTTCCCTACACTAGTATATCATAAACATATGGTCATTTAAGTTGTCTTGATTACAAAGCAATGCTTTCCATATGGAAACTTACCCCCAAGAAGCAAGAGGCTCTTTATAAAATATTTGAGATGAAAACCAGGTAGTATCTTAGGAAAGCAACCATTCATTTCCATCACTGATATTAGTTAAGGACCTAGTTATAGGTGCTATCAATATTAAAATATCTTGTGTTAAATTAATGTTTTCACCACTTAAATTGAGACTATAGGACAGAATTCTCCAAAAGAACCTTCTATATCACTGACTCCAGACAATCCTTTAACTTACAAAGCACCTTAAAATGAAACAGGTTTCTTGCCTCTTCCATCCATGTTTGAAATCAATTTCAGTAAATCCCTCATCTGGTGGCTAGAAATATTTTCAAATTTGCAACGTAAGTTTGTTTGTGGGAAAGGAATTCGCAGGTGTCTTTGCGCTGTTTCACACATCCCTGAATTAGAGATAATGAAAAAACAAGCGTTAGAAACAAAAACTTGAGCAAGGTCAAGATAAATTAACTTGGCTACAGTGTTAAAGATGAGCTTTGGGCAGTGGCCAATTGCTGGCTGGCTCAAGGTGTGTGTCTGAAGGTCTCTAACCAATTGTATGACCGATTCGGGTGTGTGGACAGCGCATGGGGCTACAGGGAAAGTATATGTAGTAGTGAAAAAGGGCAATAAAGGTCTCCTGTTCAAGAGCCATCAGGAGTCCGTGTCTTTCATCCCTTAATTTGTTCATAACTAGTATCTTCCCTTCACATTCACAGCAAAGTATCCCTTTAACTTAAATAATTTTTCTTTACTTGGTTGTCTTTTACCTTGATTTATTAAACTTGCAAAAACTGAACATACATGAAACCTTCCTCAGACTGACTGTATTTAGAGTTTTTCTAACTTTTTCTATTCCATTACTATTTTTTTTTTCCCTGTATATTTTCTAGCATTATTGGTATCTCTAGCCATTCAAAGTTCCTCTAAGTGTTACTGTAATTCAGAGATCAGATAAGATTCTGGAAAAACTACTGTCTTTCCTCTTTGCCTCTACTGTTCATCATGTGTATGTTTGCATATTGTTATTACAAAGTCTATTCGATACAATTCAATGGGCATAAGAATGGTTGAAATACCTCAATACCTGACAAGTCAATCTAAAAATTCAGGAATGAACTCTGAAAGAGTTACTTATAAGGGTGTTTATCATTTTTCCAAACCTATTAAAGAGAAGTCAAGGTTCCAGTTTTCAACAAGGAACATTTTAAAAGAGCATACATTTTAAAATATGATTTTTAGTCATATTTAAAATCATATTAAAATATGATTTGAAAAGAGTATACATTTTAAAATACCCGGGATCTTGTGGAGTTGAATCCATCAGAAAGACCAGGATTGTTCAAAGTATCCAGTACTTCAGGGATAAAATAGTACAAATAAAATGCTTGTCTAGTTTGCTGAAATAATCTAACTTTGATATCATAACATTTTTATATCTTTACTTATACACAAACATCTTATCAAAAGAGTAAAATCAGGTATGTTAAACATGTCCTGGCCATGTTTCTACGGAGTTATTTAATATTACAGATTGGTAGAGACAAGAATGTCTCTTAAACTTTTAGAATATTTATCACTTTTTCATTTCTATGATCAACTGGTGCATACTTTGTTGCCATATTCTGCTTTTCTATTTTTATACCCTGAGGCTTGTTTGCCACCTTCTCTATGCTAATAATACCCACATGCTTTCTTCTTTTCTCATGATCTTAATGAGCTAATCTAGAAGTCTACTTACTTTACCATGTTACATCATTTTTCAGCCCCTTACCTATGCTGGTATTTTTGTTACCTCACTGGTTTATGAAAACCAAACTAAAGATCTACTGGAATATTTTATCTCCATAAGAAACTAAAGTGAATTTAGTTAGAAGTGGCCTGACCTTGAGTACTGTGTGCAGTTCTGAACACCACAGTACAAAAAAGATGTAAAACTGTTGGAGAGTGTCCAGAGGAGGGCGACAAAGATGGTGAAGGGCCTAGAGGGGAAGACATATGAGGAGCGGCTGAGGTCACTGGGCCTGTTCTGTTCAGCCTGGAGAAGAGAAGGCTGAGGGGATACCTCATCGCAGTCTACTGATTCCTTGCAAGGGGGAGTGGAGGGGCAGGCGCCGACCTATTCTCCTTAATCACCAGTGAAAGGACCCGCAGGAATGGTGTCAAGTTGAGGCAGGGGAGGTTAGGCTAGACATCAGGAAGAGGTTCTTCACCGAGAGGGTGGTCACACACTGGAACAGGCTCCCCAGGGATGTAGTCACTTCACCACACCTGTCTGAATTTAAGAAGCGATTGGACTGTGCACTTGGTCACATGGTCTAAACTTTTGGGTAGACCCGTGCAGTGCCAGGAGTTGTACTAGATGATCCTTATGGGCCCCTTCCAACTCGGGATATTCTACGATTCTATGATTCTATGAATTAGCCATATGGAATCACAGACATCTGAGTTGCAGTTGCTGTGGTCATTTTATTAGACTATACAGATTGCAGGATTTTGTAATGAAGGTGAAGATTCTTTAGAAAATGTATTAGTATATGATCATACACAGCACCCAAAGTGTCAATATGTGGAAGTTCTTGGGTGAATAGATAGGGCTACGAAACTCAGGATGAGATATTGACATTACGGATACTGTTGTCATAAAGAATATTTTGTAAGCTCACAACCTGCTATCCTGCCTGGAAAAACAGGTATAGGACTACATTCAAAGCTGTTGGTACAAGTAAAATTTAGAACAAATTAGGAGGACCGTGGAATTAATTGTACTCTATGTTCTCTCATGGCGGTGGGCATTGTTCTTTTCTATTAGCCTATGTACCCATACAGACACATTTTTAAAAGCTGATACCTTTCTTTACATGAACTTTGATATAGCTGCAGTGATCAAAATGATACTTTGGAATAAATAATAAAAATTTAGCATAGTATTTCCTACTGGGAGGTAAATAAAATGCTATTAGGAAAAGCACAGGAATTTTATAGAAAGTGGCAGAGAGGAATAAGTTTGTTATTCATAAAAAACATGCATTTCAGTGTTAACATAGGTATAGTATATCTTTTTAGATAGTTAATGAACATTTGATAAACATAATTAGAAACAAATAAAAATTAAATTCAGGATCTTAACTCCTCTTTTTATTTTGAAAACACAAGAGAACTTTGAAGTTATATAGTTACCGATACATATTGGGCATATTTATTCATCTGAGGCAATCTGCATTTGCTTAGCCACAGATGAATATGAAGAAGATACTAATAATCTGAAACAGTGATTCTTTTACTTATCATAGCTGCCAGGTGATGTACATGCCCCATTTAAATGGAATGATCTTCACAGTGTTATAAAATATTCTTTTTTTTTTTTCCAAAAAACTTGCAATTCAAAACGTTTCATAATATCTGCTATGGATTTAAAGGTTCATTTTTCTTTTTTCTTTACCATATACATGTTTTTAACTGACTCCACTTGTACACATATATGTATTTATTCAAATATCAGTCTTATCCATTTATTCTGTTTTAATATCCTGCTTTAAAGCCACATTTTGATACAGTGCTTTGTGTGTGGCTTAAATTAGAGTTAAAAGTCCCTAATTTATAGATTTGCAAAATTTTGCAGCCGTATTATTTGGATTTCCAAAGGAAAATAGTCACAACAATATCTTATGATGGTTTGGATTCATGAAGTGGGAGTACTAATTTGAAAGAAAAAAGGATCATGGATAAGTGTCGTGGTTCCGCTAGAGTGGGCAGCCAAGCTCCACCACAGCCGCTCTCTCACTCCCCCTCCTCAAAGAGGAATGGGGAGAAAATATGTGAAAAGGGCTCAAAGGTTGAGATAAGGATGAGAAAATCACTCAGTAATTATTGTAACAGGCAAAACAGACTCAGCATAAGGAGATAGTAAGATTTATTGCCTATTACTAACAAGCGAGAGAAGTGAGAAACAAGGGAAAGAAACCAAAAGCACCTTCCCCCCCATCCACCCTCTTCCACCTCCTCCACCCGAGCGGCACAGGGGAACGGGGGAATGGGGGTTATGGTCAGTCTACAGCGCTTCTTCTCTGTTGCTCCTTCTCGGTCACTCTCGTCCCCTGTGCTGTGGGGTCCCACCCACGGGATGCAGTCCTTGATGAACTGATCCGGTGTGGGCTTCCCACAGGCAGCAGCTCTTCCAGAACTGCTCCAGATATGTGTCCGTACCACGGGGTCCATCCCTCAGGAGAAAACTGCTCCAACCTGGCTCCCCTACGGGCAGCAGCTCCTGCCGGTCACCTGCTCCTGAGTGGTCTCCTCTCCACGGGCTACAGGTCTGGCCCGGAATCTGCTCCAGCAGGGGTCTTCGACAGGCGGCAGCCTCCATCGGTGCAGGGCCACCTGCTCCACCGTGGTCTCCTCCACGGGCTGCAGCGCAGAACCCTGCTCCACCGTGGTACTCCATGGGCTGCAGGGGGACATCCTGCTTCACCATGGTCCTCACCACAGGCCACAGGGGACTTCTGCTCCGGCGCCTGGAGCACCTCTCCCCCTCTTTCTTCACTGACCTTGGCACCTGCAAGGCTGTTCCTCACTCTCCCAGCTGCTGTGTGGCGCAGCGTTTTTTTCCCTGTCTTAAATATGCTCTCACAGAGGCGCAAAACAACATCGCTTATTGGCTCAGCTCTGGAAAACAATGGGGCCCTTCCCAAACATGGGGCAGCTTCTAGATCTTTCTCACAGAAACCACCCCTATGGCCCCCTGCTACCAAAACCTTGCCACATAAACCCACTACAATAAGGAAAAAAGGAATGACCAATAATATTATTTTTATAAAACACCATGGAGTGCCCATAATATTTCCTGTTACTTTTCAGAATTAATTCTCTCTGAAAAATGACTTCGGTGCTGCTTTTGGTAACAATGAAGAAGTCAGCATATCCCAGCTGAGGCAGCAGGCCTGCTGGGCATCCTAGACTGATTTGGCTATAAGCCTGTTTAATTCCCCAGGCTCCATCTGGATTTGCATGGTTTCATGCCAGTGATGACTGAGCTCTCTTTTTGGTCTGGGAAGCATTGTTACAACTTCTGACCATCATTCAGAACTAACCTCCATGTCCAGCAGCCAAGACTGTGGAATATCTGATAAATCTGAATACAGCTGTTGTTGTACAACAGACCTGATGCTCTGAGACTTGCTTGAGGACCATCATCACAGAGTGAGGGGTTTGTCATTAGCAGACAAAAGCAAGGCATTCCTTTCCCTCAGAGGCAGTGACCTGGTATGCCTGCTCTGAAAAATGCTTGCTGCACCAATGTTCAGTAGGGTTTAACAGAAAGTGCTGCTTCTTATTTCAAAGAACATACAGGTGAAGATGTGTTGCAACTCCCACATTTTATACCCCAATTTCCTTATTTTGTATTGTAATTCAGTGCTGAAAAAGGTCAAAGAATACCTCAATTCCTTCCACCTGAGAAAACAAAACCATGTAACCTGCTTCTTGCAGAGGGTACTAATCCCCTTGCAGTAGGTGACAAATACTAAAGGCATCAGAGGTTCCTTACCCTGGTGATCAGGAGGGGGTCTGGGGACCAAACCCTTGACAAAGAGCTGTCACTGAAGTATTTGTAGGCCAAAATGCACGTGAAAGTGAGTTTTATTCACTATTTCCCCCACCAGCTGACATAAGACATTTCATTGAGTGGAGTGATTCAGTGAACATCTTTCTAAAATTTTGTACGTCTCCAGCTTCATTTTATATATAGCCAAATCAGCTTATGTAGAGCTCTGGGCTGAGATGAGGATCAGGCACATAAAAGTCAGTATTGTTGCACATGGCATTAGAAGACATAAATTCCTTTCCAGATCTGCCTGCAGAGCACTGTGTGCAACCTCTTCCTGTGCAAGGCCTGATGTATGTGCATGCCCAGTGTTCTGAGAGGGAGAAATTGTCTAAGTCCCAGTAGTTGACATTTTGCATGTTACTGTAGAAAGTCAGTATAATGCTTCCAAATTATTTTAGTCATGGCAACTCCTTGTAGTCGTCCTGGTAGCTTGGTTTGCTCAGCTGTAGCAAGTCATGGCCTCCTTGCTGTTTCAAAAATCCCTCAACAATTCCCCCTTTTTCTTTTTGAGTAATCCAAGCCTCATGTAACAGTCTTGCAAGTAACCCTTTAACCACATTTATTACAATACAACACGCAATGATGATTAACACCACAATAAGCAGAAGCCTCAATCCCTCTTTGATTAATCCCAGTAACCATCTAGGCATCATTTCAAACAAATCAGTGAGCCATTGATTGAAAGGATTGATATCATATTGAATCTTTCTCATGTGCTCTTTCAGGAAACTAATGGATTTGTGAATTGACTCACTGTGATCAGAAAGGTTCATACAGCACATTTCCTCAAAAATCCTCACACCCATGTCCTTGAACCAAAAGCAAAACGTTAATAGCAGCTTGATCCTGTAAAAGCGCATGTCGCAGACTATTTTGATCTAGTAACTTCTTCTCAAGTATTTCTGTCGTGGCATTGGCTTGCTTCTCGGCTCAGTATGCCAATTTTTCTAAATTATTAAGTGCATTTGCAGCTGCTGCTCCTGGCACAAAAAGTGCTAATGCCATTCTAACCACAACACCAAGCAACTCCACATTATCATTGCAATCTGATGTGAGCAATGCCCGTTTATGTCTAGTGATCTTATCCAACTATGACCAGCTAGGAGCAAATATAGTAAGTTTAGTAAGTAAGTATAGTAAGTAACGTGGACCTCCGATAGCATTTGCAGGGATACCTTGCCAGGCCCTATCCCCGCAAAGCAGAAAAACATCAGGAGGTAGTGCCATAGCTGTACGATTATTCCAAATGCTGTTGTTATTACCCTTTAGCAAATTTCATACAACCTTTGGTTTCAAACCAATACAATGCAAGTAACATTACAGTGCTTAGTCATTATTCATTAGGAGAGGATACTGTACAGTTGAGGGAGAAAAGTTGAAAAACAGGAGTACCAAAGTACTCTATTATGTAAAGGCTGAAGCAAAAATACTCTTGGGTATATCCTGTACATTGTGTAAACAGACATTCAGAACAGTAAACAGGATAAAATGTCTTTCAAGCCTCCCAAACAGTTACAATATAGCATACATACATATATATCATATATAACATCATCTTTAGGGAATGTAGCCTGTTACATCCGAATTTACTTCTGTGCTTAGCTCATTTGCGATTCAGACAATGCATTCATATAGTAGCAGTACATCTCATTCACTCTTTGGAGTTTGTTGGTTTCCACAGACACAGACATATCAAACAATACTGAGATTTCCTTTTAACTCAGATGCTGTTATTATATAATCAACACTCAACTGTTCAAGAGCCATCTTTCTTGCTACTGAAGCTTAGAATTTTCAGATTTATGCACAGCAAATCAAGCTGAAATTCTATTCTATGCAAAAAAGTAATTTTCAGTTTAAAACAGAACTTAATTGCCTGTTTTACCCAATCAATTTCAATTACTACATGTTAATTAAACAGTTAACTTCTATTTTAAAAAGCATATATGACAATGATCAGTAAGAATACGCTAAAAAAAAAAAAATTACTACTTGCCTCTGTAATATTCAGTCTATACGTGTTTTTCAAGAGTTTTGGATAGTAACACTTTGAAAAGAGACCAAAATTTTTTAAATGTTGTGAGAAGCAAGTTATTTGCTCACCTTCAACAAAAAGAAAAAATAAGTTTAGTAGTTTTACAATTTATCAATAGCACTGTGATATACACAAATCCTCTGAAGCAAAATGCTATAGACCAGTACTAGTATGTAGCAGATGTTAATGCAAGAAATTAAGCTTAAGATGTTTGTGGCTGTGTTTGTAAGAAAGATTGCAGTGCCTCATACTAAGAATTCCTTCTAATATTAAATCTTCTTCACTTCAGGGTAAATCACGACTGATCTTTCTTTAAAGCTTCTAGTCTTTGTAGTAATGCATTTCCAAACACCTCTCAATAGGCCAGGCTAAGAGAGTCCAATAAGGAGTAGACAGTTTCGTGGTATGGTGTCTGCAAACTGTCATCAGTCTGATCAAAATCATAAGCTACTACCCTGAGTCCTGCTTCAGTGAGCTCAGGCAGTACCTGTTCCTTTCCCTGGTTTCCACATTGATATATGCCACATCCTCTGTACATGGAAGGGTTTTTGAGACAAACGTTGCTGACAGCAAAAAGAACATCATTCACAAGCACTTCGGCTTCTGGTCTCATATCTTTCACATCTGTTCCTTCAAAGTCTGAATAATCAGAATCCTCTTCAAATCCTGTATTACTGGGAGACTCCATAGGATTGCAGTCAGTCTCCATTCGGTGCAGGTGCCTGGCATGGAAGAGTGATCGCCCCACTCGCCTTGTTTTCTTGTTTTTTTGTTTTTTTTTTTTGACCAAGCACTGCAAATGGATGAGACACGTGATTGCTAACTAGTAAGGAGAGTGCAACTTCTGCTATATGTCTGCAATCTTAGAAACTATTTGCGAAAAAGCCTGCTGTTGCTCATTTGTTAGTTTAATCTCCTGCTCTGCGCTTCTTCCTCGCAATAAAGGTAATAGTATAGCTAAGTTGTCTTTAGTAATCCCTACAATGTTCCGAACCCACTGAATATTACCCAGGAACATTTATACATCAGTCAAAAAGCCACTAAGCACTAGGAATGTTGCTTCGCAGAGATGCTGCATCTCACTCACATAGCACAATCACACAGTCACACAAAGAGGCCTTTTGCACTTCTCATTTATACCACAAAAATATCACTTAAACTAATTTGTCCGTGGCTTCAGGAGGTCCTTTTCTACTCCCATGGTGAGCAGCTAAGAGTGGAGACCCCTCCAAGGAAAATGCTCGGGGTGCACCTACGGGCGTCCGCTCCACAGTCAATGCCACAGCCAAGCAGAGCGGCTCCTGGCACAAGGAAGGATGCTATTATAGTATTGTATAATTACACCAAAGAGATGTATTGCAATAAGGAGCAAGTGTGGCATTGACGATTTGTTTCATGTTTTTGTTTCTTTTTTTTTTGCGAGCAATTGAACTTTACACATGCTGTTGATGTTAAACTTCCCAGGATATCTAATTCCTGTGGCTCTGCAAGTGAATAATACAATACAGGTGCACAGGTAGAGGAAGTGCCAGCTGCTTGCAACAATATTTTTAATTCCTCAATCGGGCGATAGAAGAACATTGTCATGGCAACTCCTCATAGTTGTCCTGGTAGCTTGGTTTGCTCAGCTGCAGCAAGCCATGGCCTCCTTGCTGTTTCAAAAAATCCTCAACGGGGGGACAAACCCATCTGGGCTGCTGCATTGTGGCAAGATATTGCTGCCTGAGTAGAGAACCCGGTTGTAAAGGTACGCCACGTAGATGCTCATGTGCCCAAGAATCGGGCTACTGAAGAACATCAAAACAACCAGGATCAGGTTGGTGGATCAGGCTGGTAAAACTGAAGAGGCTCAGGATGGACCTGGACTGGCAACATAAGGGTGAATTATTTATAGCCCGATGGGCCCATGACACCTCAGGCCATCAAGGTAGAGATGCAACATACAGATGGACTCGTGATCGAGGGGTGGACCTGACCATGGACGCTATAGCGCAGATTATTCATGATTCATGTGAAAGATGTGCTGCAATCAAGCAAGCCAAACGGTCAAAGCCTCTTTGGTATGGAGGACGATGGCTGAAATATCAATATGGAGAGGCCTGGCAGATTGATTACATCACACTCCCTCAAAACCCGCAACAACAAGCACCACGTACTTACAGTGGTGGAAGCAACCACCGGATGGCTGGAAACATATCCTGTGCCCCATGCCACTGCCCGGAACACTATCCTGGGCCTTGAAAAGCAAGTCCTATGGCGACATGGCACCCCAGAAAGAATAGAGTCAGACAATGGAACTCATTTCCGAAACAACCTTATAGACACTTGGGCCAAAGAGCATGGTATTGAGTGGGTGTATCACATCCCCTATCATGCACCAGCCTCCGGGAAAGTTGAACGATACAATGGACTGTTAAAGGCTACACTGTAACCAATGGGCGCTGGGACATTCAAAAATTGGGATACGCATTTGGCAAAGGCCACCTGGTTAGTCAATACTAGGGGATCTGCCAACCGAGCTGGACCTGCCCAATCCAACCTGTTATGTACTGTAGAAGGGGATAAAGTTCCTGTAGTGCATGTAAGAAATATGCTGGGTAAAACAGTCTGGGCTACTCCTATCTCAGGAAAAGGTAAACCCATTCGTGGAATAGCTTTTGCTCAGGGACCTGGATGCACTTGGTGGGTGATGCAAAAGAATGGGGAGGTCCGGTGTGTACCTCAAGGGGATTTAATACTGGGTGAGAATAGCCCATGAGTTGAATTGTATCGTGTTAATTATTACATAATACTGTATGTCATCACTACTATGATTGCTATATACCATAGATGAAAATGGTGATTAATTAGAATGTATTGGAAAGAGTGTAACCTGAGCATGACATAAATGGTATGGAATAAGGGGTGGATATATGTTCTGTTTTCAGCTAGCATAGAGTTAATTTTCCTCCTAGTTGCTGGTCGAATGCTATGTTTTGGATTTAGGATGAGAAGAGTGCTGATAACATGCTGATGTTTTAATTGTTGCAGAGCAGTGCTTACTCCAAGCCAAGGACTTTTCAGCTTCTTGCTCTGTCCTGCCAGTGGGCAGGCTAGGGGTGCAGCAGTAGCTGTGAGGGGATAAAGGGGTATTCCATACCATCTGGCGTCATGCTAAACAATATATAGGGGTGGCTAGCCAGGGTGGGGTGGCTGGCTGCTCGGGGATAGGCTGGGCATTGGTCAGCGGGTGGTGAGCAATTGCATTGTGCATCACTTGTTCCTTACATATTATTAGTAGTAGTACTATTATCATCATCATCATTATTATTATTATTTTCCTGTCTCATTAAACTGTCTTTATCTCAACTCATGGGCTTCACTTTCTCTTTTCTCTGCCCCATCCCAGAGAGGGAGGGGGGAGGGGGAGCAAACGGCTGAGTGGTATTTAGCTGCCGGCTGGGTTAAACCACAATGATAGGTGATACTCAACCATAAAGCAATCTGTTCAGAAGAAACCAAGCTGTATGTCATTAACAGAATCATTTCTCTGCTGCATCAATTTAATGAGTTAGGTATTCCTCAAATGCATCAGAAAGCAAATCAGGTATGGCAGTTGGTGACAGTTTGTAAAATATCATGAAAACTTTTAACATTGAGACTTCTAAATTATATTTTGAAGTTCTGGAGCAAAAGACAGCTGGTTATTTTTCTGTCAGCTGTCTCTCAGTGGTTGGCTGTAGGTTTTGAAACATATGTTTTTTCTTATTCCAAATGGAAAGTAGCAATAGATTTCATTAAACCGGTCCTTCAAATAGAGCAATGGCAGATTTTTGTTATTCAAAAGTGTTAGATGCAGATATAGACATTTTCTATCTCTTTAAAATTTTGCTGAAATTGCAGTTCATGTTGTTTCAGAAACCATTATGGAATTCAGCTGGAGTTAACTTGACTGTTGGATCTGTTTCACTTTGTAAAAATAATTGAAGATTTACTTGAGAAAGGAAGGATTTGTTATAAGATGATTAGAGATCCTTAGCTAGTTTGTGAGATACTCAAGTTCACTCATTTCTCTCAAATTCCTGTTATTTCTCAATCATTTAAATGTTGTATAGTAATTAAATCAGCTTTAATTAGGGTTATTAACTTTCAGCCTATGACCCGTCACATCTGCCTAATCCCAGTGTATGTTTTTTTCAGAATATGTTTGCAACATTTTCATGGATTCCAGTTAACTCAAATGTTCTATGTGAATAAAGCTCCATTTCCTCCATCCAAGGTCTACATATGGCTACATGATACTTAGTAAATTTTGATAATAATAATTTACTTATAAAATATAAATATAATAATATATAATAATATAATATAAATATCAAATATATTTGATAATAATTACTTAGTAGATTTTGATAATAATTTATTTATTTTTACTATAACACTTAATTTCCAGTACTTTTATTACAATTTATGGGAATTTTATGAGTTTCAGTTTATTAGGAATTTCTGTTTGTTAGGAAAATAAATGAAACCTTTTATTTTTAAATCACATCAAGCACTGTGACTAGTTTCTTTATTATATGTTTATGTGTTGGTTTGGCAGCCATGGTGAAACCTTAACTTCAGTAGTTGTCCTCAGAGAAGTATGTTCCATAGTCACCACGAAGACAGTTGACTGACCCCATATAAGTTTTAAAAACTAAAAGATCAAAATCTTGATTTTTAAAAAAATAATAGTGTGTTACTCAGTAAAGCTGATCCACGATTATGATCTATTTGTGTAAATACTATCCAGAATACCTAGTTAAGTTGTACTATGATGTGACTGGGAAAGTATTACAAAAAATTTTACCAAGATGATTTTCTTCTATAGACAATATTGGGGGTTAATAGTACTGACCAACTGTTAAAAAAATGCAACTTTGTACTGGGTCTGGCTGGGATGGAGCTAACTTTTCCCACAGCAGCCCATAAAGTGCTGTGCTCTGCACTTGCAGCTAGAACAGCATTGGTATCTCACCAGTGTTTTGTCTCTTACTGAGCAGTGCTGGCACAGTATTGACACTCCCTCCAAACCCCCAAGAGCCAGTAGGCTGGGGGTGGGCCAGGTAGAAGGGGGTGGATGGGGGGAAGGTGTTTTTAGTTTATTTTTTTTTTGTTTCTCACTTCTCTAGCTTGTTAGTAATAGGCAATAAATTTTATTAAACTACCTATGCTGAGTCTGTTCTGCCTGTGACAATAACTGTTGAGTGAGCTCCCTGTCCTTATCTCAAGCCCTGAGCCCTTTGCATTGTATTTTCTTCCCCTTTCCCTTTGAGGAGGGAGAGCGAGAGAGCAGTTGTGGTGGGGCTCGGCTGCCCACATGAGTATAACCACCAGAGTGGGTGAACATTGCTCACTGATGGGAAGTAGAGAAAAATTGTTTTCTCTCTCTTTGTGCTTCTGCATGGCCCTTGCTTGTTTTTCCTCTTTTTTTTTTTTTTTTTTTTTTTTTTTCCTTTAAGTTACCTTATCAGCCTGTAAGCCTCTTTTTTTTTTTTCCCATCATACTTTCTTTCCCCCATCTTCCTTTGAGAAGGGGGCACAAGAGAGTGATTTTGGTGGAGTCCATCAGGGTGAAACAACCACAAATATCTACATAGAGCAATTGATAAATGCAATTTAAAAAGGAAGAAGGTAGGACATATCATATATATATTTGCTGTTTATTAGTGCTTATTTATCACTATAATACAAATGCATTCTTGTCTCTGTAGTCATGAGACAGATGTTTGATTCACTTTCTAAGCTGATACTTGAATGAGTGAATTCTCCGTTGTTATCATAGAATCGTAGAATATCCCAAGTTGGAAGGGACCCATAAGGATCATCGAGTCCAACTCCTGGCACCGCACAGGTCTACCCAAAATTTTAGACCATGTGACTAAGTGCACAGTCCAAACACTTCTTAAATTCAGACAGGCTTGGTGCCTTGACTACTTCCCTGGGGAGCCTGTTCCAGCGCGCGACCACCCTCTCGATGAAGAACATCTTCCTGATGTCCAGCCTAAACCTCCCCTGCTTCAGCTTGACACCGTTCCTGTGGGTCCTTTCACTGGTGATTAAGGAGAATAGGTCGGCGCCTACCCCTCCACTCCTCCTCGTGAGGAAGCAGTAGACTGCGATGAGGTCCCCCCTCAGCCTCCTCCAGGCTGAACAGGCCAAGTGACCTCAGCCGCTCCTCATACGTCTTCCCCTCTAGGCCCTTCACCACCTTCGTCGCCCTCCTCTGGACACTCTCCAACAGTTTAACGTCCTTTTTGTACTGTGGTGCCCAGAACTGCACACAGTACTCGAGGTGAGGCCGCACCAGCGCAGAGCAGAGCGGGACAATCACTATCCCTCGACCGACTAGCCATGCCGTGCTTGATGCACCCCAGGATACGGTTGGCCCTCCTGGCTGCCAGGGCACACTGCTGGCTCATATTCAACTTACTATCAACCACAAGCCCCAGATCCCTCTCTGTGGGGCTGCTCTCCAGCGTCTCGGCACCCAGTCTGTACGTATAGCCAGGGTTGCTCTGTCCCAGATGCAGGACCTGGCACTCCCTCTTGTTAAACTTCATGCAGTTGGTGATTGCCCATCTCTCCAATCTGTCCAGATCTCTCTGCAAGGCCTTTCCACCCTCATCTGAGTCTACAACTCCTTGAAGTTTAGTGTTGTCAGCAAATTTGCTCAGAACACCTTCTAGTCCTATATCCAAACCATTTATAAAGACATTGAAGAGGACTGGCCCTAAAATGGAGCCTTGAGGGACCCCACTAGTGCCCATCTGCCAGACAGATGCGGCCCCATTTACCACAACCGTTTGAGCCCTGCCCGTCAGCCAATTGCTCATCCATCGAATGATGTTTTTGTTTAGTTGTATGCTAGACCTTTTGTTCAGTAGGATCCTATAGGAAACTATGTCAAAAGCTTTACTGAAATCCAAAAAGATCACATCATCTGGTTTCTCTTGATCAACTAGATGGGTGATTTATTATAAAAGTAAATCAAGTTAGTCAAACAGGACCTACCCCTCGTGAACCCATGCTGGCTGGGACCAATGACTGCATTGTTCCCCAGGTGTGCTTCAATAAAGTTGTGAAATATATTCATCTGATTGGTGTCAGTATGGAACAATGCTAGGGCCGCATGTTCTGATGAATGTGACCTTCTTTCTCACATACCCTTGTATAACCACAAGTGTAAGAAAAACAGTGTGGTTAATGTATATAATTATTGTATCTTGCAAAGGAATGTTTTAGCAACTCGTGTCAATAGAGGGCTTGAAGGGAAATGTATTTGTAGGCTTTTCCTTGAAGTCTCTGATATCTGGGGGGTTTCAGAATAACTGATAAATATTATTACTATTATGCATGGGGGGTTGCCTCCCTCGGTAGACCATACACACCACAGTGGAGGGTCCTGCCCCGGTCTTGCCTTCTCCCTTTCCTCCCTTCAGGCTTGTCCTCTTTATCTGGTGCCCTTAATTCATGCAGAGCCTCGTTGCCGTTGTTCTTCTTTAGCTTTAATTTCAGTTCCCCAGGAGCGGACTCAACCCTCCAAGTTTCGGTAGTTACTGGTCCTTTTATTCTGGATGTGTGGGTCCAACCCCTTTCTGCTGTTCTCACAGCTGTTTCAGTAGTAAGTAAAACAAGGTACAGCCCCTCACATCGGGGTTCAGTGATTCTTCCCTCCAAGTTTATTTATTAAGACCTTGTCTCCTGGTTGTATCTTATGAATAGCAAATCCTAAAGGTGGTGTTTGAGCCATCATTCCAATTTCTCTTAGTTCTTGTAATCTCTTTCCAATAGTAATTATATATTTCTGGATGCTACGATCCTCAACTATATTGTTCCTGTTATAAATGGCTCAATCTTCAAAATAGGATTAAATAAAAAAATAGGATTTATTAAAAGAATAGAGGTAAGCAAACAGCGCTGGGTGCACCGGGAGTCTCCGCTCCACCAGGACGCACACCAGTTACATCAAGTAGCTGATTTTTATGTTCCTAGACTAATACATATTCATTACTCCTTCTAAAAAAACCAGGTTATTATAATTAGCTTCCGGGGTCCAGTCCCTCCTACTGGAGCATGCGCATCAGTCTCCGGTGGTCCCTCTGGGGGTCTCTAGGGGTCTTTCATGCTGAAGGCTCGTAGTCTTCCTCTCCAAGTTTTTTTCTCGTCCTTCCCCTTTGTACTCCTTTGGCACCGTTTCAAGTTTATACAGCATCCCCTGCAGGTCTTGTCTCCAAGCCGTCCTTCAGCTTCTTTTTTTTCTTCTTCTTAATCTCTTGGCCACCTGGCTAGATATCAGAGGCCTGCATAGTATCCCATAACAGTCACTATTTGTTATGAGTTGTTCTGAAAACCCCAGACATCAAAGACTTCATACAAACACAAATAGCTTTCTTATTGACACTTCACCAGTAATTAAAACATTCTTCACCAGCCATTCACAGGGACAGTCACACCTATAGCAGTGTTAAGTTAATCTCGAAGACAAAAAAAAAGGGCTGTAACTGTTAGAAATAGAAGTTCGGAATAACAAAAGCAAAGAGGTTCATAAATTTGAGGAGTATTTTCTGAAGACTTGATAAATTGACTAGAATGAGGGGGAGACTGGGACATACTGCATCTGTGGTTCAAGAATTAAATTGCCAGTGCAGGACCCAGAGGCAGACAGGACTGTTCTTTGCTGACACGAATTGTTAAAACATTCCTAACAACCCCTTATCTTCTTTTTAATATCCCCAATTCGTGTCTCTTCTGTCGTTAATAACTGGATTTCATCAGTCCTTTCTTGGAGGGTCCAATTCTTAAGCATCATAATTGACATATCCCCTTCCTTTTTAATGAAGTTATTACCAATGTACTATTTATCACCCGGTGTATTAATAATGTAAGGCAAAGTATCATACAAGGTACAAACAATAACATCATTACACCACATAACAATAAAAATAACACTCTTTTAACCCATGGTCCACCAGGCAGCCATGAAAATAAATCCCATTCCATATCCTTCCAGGTTTGTGTTCGCTCGCTCACCTCCCCCCTTCCTTCTCTGGGATGGGAGAGAGAAATGGGAAAGTGAAGCCTGTGAGTTGAGATAAAAACAAGAAAATAATAACAATAATAATAATAACAATAATGATGATTAATAGTACTACTAGTAATAATGTGTACGAAACAAGTGATGCAAAATGCAATTGCTCACCACCTGCTGTCCAATGCCCAGCCTAACCCCGAGCAGTCCGGCCCTCCTCCCAGCCTGCCTGCTGGCAGGACAGTGAGAAGCTGTGTCGTGGTTTAACCTGACTGGCAGCTAAACACCACGCCGCCGTTCGCTCACCCTCCCCCTCCCTCTCTGGGACGGGGGAGAGAAATGGAAAGTGAAGCCCATGAGTTGAGATAAAGACAGTTTAATGAGACAGGAAAATAATAATAACAAAAGCAATAATGAATATAATAATAATAATAATGATACAATGGTGATAATAGGAAAATAATAATAATATGTACAAACAAGTGATGCACAATGCAATTGCTCACCACCCGCTGACCAATGCCCAGCCTAACCCCGAGCAGTCCGGCCCCCTCCCCCCCGGCTAGCCACCCCTATATATTATTCAGCATGATGTCAGATGGTATGGAATACCCCTTTGGCTAGTTTGGGTCAGTTGTCCTGGGTCTGTCCCCTCCCAGCTCTTACTGCACCCCCAGCCTGCCTGTTGGCAGGACAGAGCAAAAGGCTGAGGTGTCCTTGGCTTGGTATAAGCACTGCTCTGCAACAATTAAAACATCGGGGTGTTATCAGCACTCTTCTCATCCTAAGCCAAAACACAGCATTCCACCAGCTACTAGGAAGAGAATTAATTCTGTTCTAACTGAAACCAGGACATCTATCCACCCCTTATTCCATACCATTTATGTCATGCTCAGGTTACACTCTTTTCCATACATTCTAATTAGTCACCTATAGTAGTCATGGTAGTGATAACATACAGTATTATATAGTAATTAACATGGTACAATTCAGTTCATGGGCTATTCTCACCCAGTATTAAATCCCCTTGAGGTACACAACGGACCTCTCCGTTCTTTTGCATCACCCACCAAGTGCATCCAGGTCCCTGAGCGAAAACAGTTCCACAAATAGGTTTGCCTTTTCCTGAGGCAGGAGTAGCCCAGACTGTTTTACCCAGCATATTTCTTACATGCACTACAGGAACTTTATCCCCATCTACAGTACGTAACAGGTTGGATTGGGCAGGTCCAGCTCGGTTGGCAGATCCCCTAGTATTGACTAACCAGGTGGCCTTTGCCAAATGCGTATCCCAATTTTTGAATGTCCCAGCGCCCATTGGTTACAGTGTAGCCTTTAACAGTCCATTGTATCGTTCAACTTTCCCGGAGGCTGGTGCATGATAGGGGATGTGATACACCCACTCAATACCATGCTCTTTGGCCCAAGTGTCTATAAGGTTGTTTCGGAAATGAGTTCCATTGTCTGACTCTATTCTTTCTGGGGTGCCATGTCGCCATAGGACTTGCTTTTCAAGGCCCAGGATAGTGTTCCGGGCGGTGGCATGGGGCACAGGATATGTTTCCAGCCATCCGGTGGTTGCTTCTACCATTGTAAGTACATGGCGCTTGCCATTGCGAGTTTGAGGGAGTGTGATGTAATCAATCTGCCAGGCCTCTCCATAATTATATTTCAGCCATCGTCCTCCATACCAAAGAGGCTTTGACCATTTGGCTTGCTTGATTGCAGCACATGTTTCACAGCCATGAATAACCTGTGCTATAGCATCCATGGTCAGGTCCACCCCTCGATCACGAGTCCATCTGTATGTTGCATCTCTACCTTGATGGCCTGAGGTGTCATGGGCCCATCGGGCTATAAATAATTCACCTTTATTCTGCCAATCCAGGTCCACCTGAGCCACTTCAATCTTAGCAGCCTGATCTACCTGCTGGTTGTTTTGATGTACTTCAGTAGCCCGATTCTTGGGCACATGAGCATCTACGTGACGTACTTTCACAGCCAGGTTCTCTACCCGAGCCGCAATATCTTGCCACAATGCAGCAGCCCAGATGGGTTTGCCCCTACGCTGCCAGTTGTTTTGCTTCCATTGCTGTAACCATCCCCACAGGGCATTTGCTACCATCCATGAATCGGTGTAGAGATAGAGAACTGGCCATTTTTCTCGTTCAGCAATGTCTAAAGCCAGCTGAATGGCTTTCACTTCTGCAAACTGACTCGATTCACCTTCTCCCTCAGCAGCTTCTGCAACTCGTCGCGTAGGACTCCATACAGCAGCCTTCCATCTCCGATGCTTCCCCACAATACGACAGGACCCATCAGTGAACAGGGCATATTTCTTCTCATTCTCTGGCAACTGGTTGTACAGTGGGGCTTCTTCAGCACGACCCACCTCCTCCTCTGATGGTATCCCAAAGTATTTGCCTTCTGGCCAGTCCATAATCACTTCCAAGATTCCTGGGTGACTGGGGTTTCCTATTCGAGCCCTCTGAGTAATCAGTGCAACCCACTTGCTCCATGTAGCATCAGTTGCATGATGCGTAGAAGAGACCCTTCCCTTGAACATCCAGCCTAGTACCGGCAACCGGGGTGCTAGGAGGAGCTGCGCTTCAGTACCGACCACCTCCGAAGCAGATCGAACTCCTTCATATGCTGCCAATATCTCCTTTTCAGTTGGAGTATAGCGGGCCTCAGATCCTCTGTATCCCCGACTCCAAAACCCCAGGGGCCGACCTCGAGTTTCCCCAGGTTCTTTCTGCCAGAGGCTCCAGGTGGGGCCGTTCTCCCCGGCTGCAGTGTAGAGCACATTCTTTACATCTGGTCCTGTTCGAACTGGCCCAAGGGCTACTGCATGGACTATTTCCTGCTTGATTTGTTCAAAGGCTTGTCGTTGTTCAGGGCCCCATTCAAACTCATTCTTCTTACAGGTTACTTGGTAGATCGGGTTTACAATCAGACTGTAATTTGGGATGTGCATTCTCCAAAACCCCACAACACCTAGGAAGGTCTGTGTTTCTTTTTTGTTAGTTGGTGGAGACATAGCTGTTATTTTGTTGATCACATCCATTGGGATTTGACGACGTCCATCTTGCCATTTTATTCTTAAAACTGGATCTCTCGTGCAGGTCCTTTGACTTTATTTTGTTTTATGGCAAAACCGGCTTTCAGAAGGATTTGGACTATTTTCTTCCCTTTCTCGAAAACTTCCTCTGCTGTGTCACCCCACACAATAATGTCATCGATGTACTGCAGGTGTTCAGGAGTTTCCCCTGCTCTAGCGCAGACTGGATCAGCCCATGGCAAATGGAAGGGCTGTGTTTCCAGCCCTGGGGCAGCCGATTCCAGGTATATTGGACTCCCCTCCAAGTGAAGGCAAATTGTGGCCTGCACTCTGCTGCTAGAGGGATGGAGAAAAATGCATTAGCGATATCAATTGTGGCGTACCACTTGGCTGCCTTCGATTCCAGTTCGTACTGAAGTTCCAGCATGTCCGGCACTGCAGCACTCAGTGGTGGCGTCACTTCGTTCAGGCCACGATAGTCCACTGTTAGTCTCCACTCGCCATTAGACTTTCACACTGGCCATATGGGACTATTGAAAGGTGAATGAGTCTTGCTGATCACTCCTTGGCTCTCCAATTGACGAATTAGCTTATGGATGGGAATCAGGGAGTCTCGGTTAGTGCGATATTGCCGCCGGTGCACAGTTGTGGTAGCGATTGGCACTCGCTGTTCTTCGACCCTCAGCAACCCCACAACAGAGGGGTCCTCTGAGAGACCAAGCAAGGTAGATAATTGTTTAATGCCCTCTGTCTCTAAGGCAGCTATACCAAAAGCCCACCGGAACCCTTTTGGGTCCTTGCAATATCCTCTTCTAAGATAGTCTATGCCAAGGATACACGGAGCATCCGGGCCAGTCACAATGCGGTGCTTTTCCCACTCATTCCCAGTCAGACTCACTTCAGCCTCCAATACAGTCAACTGCTGAGATCCCCCGGTCACTCCACAAATACAGATGGGCTCTGGTCCTTTATATCTCGATGGCATTAGAGTACATTGTGCACCGGTGTCTACTAAAGCCTTATACTTCTGTGCGTCTGACGTGCCAGGCCATCGAATCCACACAGTCCAATAAACTCGATTGTCCCTTTCCTCCCCCTGGGTGGAGGCAGGGCCCCCCTAATCCTGGTCAGAATCTTCTTCGTTTCTGTGTTTGAAGGACTGTCTGCTGGAAGTTGGAGCAGCAAACTTTTCAGAGAATCCCTTTTTCTTGGTTGTTTTCTTTTGCAACTCACATACCCGTGCCTCTAGGGTCGCGGTAGATTTTCTGTCCCATTTTCTCATGTCCTCTCCATGGTCTCGTAAGTAAAACCACAGGGTGGCACGGGGTGAGTACCCACCATATCGTCTTCCTTGTGTGGATGAACGCCTACCCCTGATAGCTGAGACACTGCTTTGTACAGGTGCGGAGGAGAATAATCTCTCTTCAAGTTGGTGAACCTTTTCAGAAAGTTTCTCCCAGGTGTTCTCTTTCGGTCATTGGACACTGGTTGGTTCAGGTGGGGAGGACGATAGATTCTCTTCAAGTTGGTGAACCTTTTCAGAAAATTTCTCCACAGCTGAGATGCAGGCCTGTAAGGAAGAGGAGAGACTTTCTTCGTACTGCCGAAGTTGTTTAGCCACTTCATCCACTGTGGGTTCCTCATCCTCTTTCCAGGCCATTATTGCCAATGAGCTGGCATATGATGATGGTGCACTCCGTACAAACTTCCGCCACATGGGTCGTGTACACCTGACTTCATCTGGATCTTTGGATGTTTGTCTGAGGTCTGGATCCTCATAAATCACTTCCCGTATGGCTAATTCCCTCAGGTACTGGATTCCCTTCTCCATAGTGGTCCACTTGCCTGGTAGACATAAAAGTTCTTCCTTGAAGGGATACCTTTCCCTCACAGCTGAGAGGAGACGCCTCCAGAGGCTGTGAGATTGTGCTCCATCTGCAATTGCTTTGTCAATGCCAGCGTCTCTAGCAAGGGATCCCAGTCGCTTGGCTTCCCTGCCGTCTAATTCCACACAATTGGCTCCAGTGTCCCAGCATCGGAGCAGCCAGGTGACAAGCTGCTCACCTATACAGTGACCAAAATCTTTTCGCACATCTCGTAACTCACGCTCGTTTAGGCTTCGGGTAGTTACTGTTGATTTTTCAGCATCCTCATCTTCCTCCTCCTGAATCCTTAATGGCCCAGCGTCGTCGTCTTCTCCGTTGTCTCTATACCTAGATTTGGCAGAAGACTCTCTGCGTTCTAAACAACCTGAATCTCTATACCATTTTTTCACCTTCTCTACAGGGGCAGCTTGCACTGCTACTGCTCGTTTCTCTGACCTTGTTACAGGGTCTGCCGCAGAGGCTGGAATACCCTCTGCAGGGTCAACTTGCACTGCTACAGTTCGTTTCTCTGACCCAGCCACTGGAGCTGGAGCAGCTGCAGGAGCTGGAGCAGCTGCAGGAACCGGAGCTGGAGCGGCTGCAGGAACCGGAGCTGGAGCAGTTGCAGGAGCTGGAACTGGAGCAGCTGCAGGAGCTGGGGCTGGAGCGGCTGCAGGAGCTGGGACTGGAGCAGCTGCAGGAGCTGGGACTGGAGCGTCTGCAGGAGCTGGGACTGGAGCAGCTGCAGGAGCTAGGACTGGAGCGGCTGCAGGAGCTGGAACTGGAGTGGCTTCAGGAGCTGGGACTGGCGCGGCTGCAGGAGCTGGGACTGGAGCGGCTGCAGAGTCCACCGTAGGGGTCACAGTGGCCGTTGGATCTGTCACCGGGCTTGGAGTGGCCGCAGGGTCTGTCACTAAGTTGATAGCAGTATCAATGGCAGCTCGATAGGCATGAGCCAGGCCCCAGCATGTTACAATGATTTGTGTTACTTTGGAACTGCCAGAATCACGACACCTTTTTCTCAAGCATTCTGCCCGTTTTTGAGGATTTTGCAGTTGTTCAGGGGTGAATTTCCAAAACACTGGGGGTGCCAACTGCTCTAGATGCCTGCCCATATCCTCCCATACTCCCTGCCACCCACAACTATACTGCCTCCGGGCAGATCTCCGGATGAGCTTCCTAAGTAGTTGTTTAACTTTAAGCAGAACCTGAAGCGCATTCAGGAGGCAGAACAACAAGACTATGCTGGTCTGAGTATCCCAAGGATATTCAATATCTTGGAGAGCTATTGTAGCAAGCTCGGAGGGTAAGAGGGTGGTGAAGGAGGAAGGCATAGTGATCCAGGAGGATACAGGGGTGGTGAAGGAGAAAGGGAGAGTAATCAAGTAAGAAAAAATATCTTCCCCTTTCCCCTCCACAGATTGACTCCCTAATGGAAAAAAACAATAGGTATAATTGCTAATAGTTTCCAAGATACAGTTTCCAAAATACAGAGTCGACGATGTTACTGAGTACAAATACCAAGTTAGAGTCATGACCAGATATCTCATCGTCTCATAAGCCATTGCTACAACACTCAGTACCATAATGATCTGAAACCAGGGCCCGGAGAGGATAAACAACATGACAGAGAGCACATACGGAAAATAATGTACTATAATACTCAATTTGGAAAACAGGCGCAGCACAGTTGAGATTAAAGCAATCAGCATTATGACAAGTGACTATTAAGCAGGTCTAATACTTACACCAATTTTAGTTTAACACACTCTGGTCAGATATGCCGTTATCTCAACCTTTCGTGCCCCACGTTGGGCGCCAAAAAGACTGTCGTGGTTTAACCCGGCCGGCAGCTAAACACCACGCAGCCGTTCGCTCACCCTCCCCCCTCCCTCTCTGGGACGGGGGAGAGAAATGGAAAGTGAAGCCCGTGAGTTGAGATAAAGACAGTTTAATAAGACAGGAAAATAATAATAACAAAATAATAATAACAATAATAATAATAATGATACAATGGTGATAATAGGAAAATAATAATAATATGTACAAACAAGTGATGCACAATGCAATTGCTCACCACCCGCTGACCAATGCCCAGCCTAACCCCGAGCAGTCCGGCCCCCTCCCCCCGGCTAGCCACCCCTATATATTGTTTAGCATGATGTCAGATGGTATGGAATACCCCTTTGGCTAGTTTGGGTCAGCTGTCCTGGGTCTGTCCCCTCCCAGCTCTTACTGCACCCCCAGCCTGCCTGTTGGCAGGACAGAGCAAAAGGCTGAGGTGTCCTTGGCTTGGTATAAGCACTGCTCTGCAACAATTAAAACATCGGTGTGTTATCAGCACTCTTCTCATCCTAAGCCAAAACACAGCATTCCACCAGCTACTAGGAAGAGAATTAATTCTGTTCTAACTGAAACCAGGACAATCCCCATCACACTGCCATCTGTTTGGCACACACTGACCACTGTTGCCCACAAAGTCAGATTCAGCACACATCTTCTTCACACAAGCACTCTCATCACTGCCATCTGAGCAGTCTTCACATTTTACTCTAGCACCATAGGCAGCAGTGCACAGGCAGGCGAGGGCAAGCAGCAGGCAGAGCGCCCCGCACCGTCACCTGTGTCACTTATACTACTCCTATTACCCATGCTGTTAGTGTCAGTGGCATCCTCCTTTTCTTTTTGCTACTGACCATTCACCACAAATGGATGAGACACATGATTACTAGTTAGGAAAGAGAGTGTAACGTCTGCTATACGGCTGCAGGCAGTGCCAGCTGCAACCTTAGAAGCGGTTTGTGAAAGAGCCTGCTGGTGGTCATTTGGCAGTGTAATCTGCGTCTCTGCACTCCTGCCCCGCGATAGAGCTAAGTCGTCATTAGTAATAGTTATAACACCGATCTGGGGACGAATAGTCTTTTTTGAATTTGCAAGATAAACCTCTTATAAAAAGAATGCTTGAGTGAAGCAACAGAGCCGCTGCTGCCGCTGCCCCTATGGTTACGTCAGACAGGCTGCAGGGTCCTGATGTCCGCCCCTCTGCTCTGTGCCGGCTTGCCATACGGTGAGGGTCGGCTGCCGTTGTCCACTGATGCCTCTGGTCTCCTGTAGCAACTCAATCTCTCGGCGCCGCTCCGGGCTCCCGGCCTGTTCAGGTCTCAGCGAGTCCGGGTCTCAGCAAGTCCAGGTCTCGGCCTGTGCGGGCCTCAGCCTGTTCGGGTCTCATATGTTGCAGGAAACACGGCTGAAAGCACGACAATAGAGTCAGATCATGCTCCCGCCTTTTTCTTGTCACAGTCAAAACATTTAAGAGCAAAAATAGGATCACAAGATACACCGCCAGGCCCATATATTAGGCACCACCACTCAAAACTTGGATAAAATAGCACTTCTTTTCAGTCTGTCACACACTTCGTTCGTCTCTGCCCACTCCCCTTGCGGAGAGTACGGAACCACGGATCGGAACTCTGCACTCGCTTTGCATCTCACTCACACAGCACAATCGCACACAGAGGCCTCTAGCATATCTCATTCATACCACAAGAATATAGTTTAGAATGATAACCAACCAAACAAGTATTGTCTATGACTGTGTTCTTCGTGAAGTGACTTGTAACACTTTGTTTCAAACCCTTACATTTACACAAATACTTTCAACACAAAATACCTGGACATTTAAAAATAACACATACAATTACTAACACTCCAGTTAGTATCCCTCCAGCAGCCAAAAACATACTGTTTGTCTGCAGTTTCAGGAGATCTTTGTCTGCTCCCGCGGTGAGCAGCTGAGAGTGGAGTCCCCTCCGAGCAAAACACTCAGGGTGCACCTAGGGGCGTCTGCGCCGCAGCCGATCCCGCAGCCGAGCAGAGTGTCTCTTGCCTGGCTCACCAAAATGACTCACAGAAAGCTGACTCCACAATCAGTAAGACTGTAAAGTAGGTATGTTTACTCAGTTCTGGGCAGCACGGGGCGGGTAGTCCCACCAAAGTCGTGCACGCCTAACGTGGCGACTTGCTTTAGTAAAGAGTTACATATACATGAACATTCCTATACATATTCCTAACCTGTCCCTTTGTGAACAGTCCTCCTTATCTCAGACCCCTTGATTAAAGTCCGAACCATGAGGTTGTTTTTGATCTGGTTCTCAGGGTCCAAGAGGCTCCTGTTATCTGGAGGTATAAGCACAGCACAGCACAGTAGCACATATTCATTCTTAATCAATTGCTCTCTAATTTCTAATTCCAATGTTTCAGCTTGCTCTTTTCCGGATCCACGGGTATTCCACTATTAATGTTCAAAGCCTGACAGACCCCGTCCTCCGTGGATCAAAATACATGGGGTCTTAAGGGTTCTTTTGGTCATTCTGTCATATAATACTGGATCATTTTTAATTTACTCTTTAATTTTCTGGGGCCCCTATTGTTCCAATTTCTAATCATTATTCATAATGGACTTTTTGCTCCCTTCTTCCTGGTCCTTGGTCTTCGATTTTATCTGACCCATCTGGGAATTTTACTTGTGGCAATTCCCACAGCCCTTGGTTGCCCCCAGTGAGTGTCTTGCAGGGGGTTTAGGACCTATCACCCACCCATGTATCCCCGAATTCTATAGGAACCACTTCTCTAGAATCACTCCCTTCACTGGCCAAGCCCCCCCCCCCAGGAGATTAGAACATTCCTAACATTCCCTAGGGTCATCCCTTGAGAATAAGGCATACCATATAACATTTCAAATGGTGATAATCCTGTCTCACTGTGTGGTTTAGTTCTTATGTTTAAAAGTGCCAATGGTAAGCATTTCGTTCAGGGCATTTGATTTTAATCAAATCATTTAATCAAATCAGATCAATAATTTAGCCAATTGTTGTTTTATTGTTTGATTCAGTCTTTCGATTTTCCCTGAGCTTTGTGGGTGCCACGGAGTATGGTATTCCCACTGAATACCTAATGATTGACATAATAATTTTATTATTCTAGAAGTAAAGTGTGTGCCCTGATCAGAATCAATATACTGGATTATCCCATATCTAGGTATCAGGTATTCTAATAGAATTTTTACCACCATTTGTGCTGTAGCTCGTGCTACGGGATAAGCTTCTACCCATTGTGTTAAATGATCTACTATTACCAATAGATATTTTATCCTCTCTACTTTGGGCAATTCAGTGAAACCAACTTGTACTTTCTCAAAAGGCCTATAAGCTGTTTGTTTCTGTATCTCCCTCCCGTGGCTGCTTGTTGAAACTCTTTCTTATTTATCTTCTGACAAGTTAAGCAACGGTTATGTAATTTGCTTTGCTATTTCAAAAAAAAACAATGCAACCAAATTGTTTAAGTAAATGATCACTTAACGCCTTTGTACCCCAATGTGTTTGTGAATGCAAACGTCCCAATATTTGCTTTGCATAAACTTTTGGCCATATCTCTCGCCTGTCTGGCAGTGTCCATTTTCCTTGTTCTAATTTAGCCCCTATTTTCTCCAGTTTCTTTTGTTTGTTTTGTTTTGTTTTCCATTGCATTTCATAGTCAGTCCAAAAATTCCATAGGGGTTTCTTTTGGATTTTGTTGGAAAAGATTCGCAGTTCCCAATTTACACAGATTTTGGTATTTACCGTTCATTATTTCCGGGGTGATTAGAGTCTCAGTGGGGGGTCAGTCAGGGGAATGCAGTCGTCTACAGTTCCCTGAGCAGTCCCACTGGCAATCTGAGCTCACTCATAAACTCAGGTTGTTTTAAGAGTTAGCTGCTTTTCTCTTTCCATGACAACTCTCTCAGACCCATCATGGTCCCTCTGCCCCAAAGGGCTCACACCCATGATTTTGAGATCTCACCCTCAGTTGAGGCGGGACTATTAACATTATAGAATCATAGAATCATAGAATCATAGAATATCCTGAGTTGGAAGGGACCCTTAAGGATCATCAAGTCCAACTCTTGACACCGCACAGGTCTACCCAAAAGTTCAGACCATGTGCCTTAGTTCACAGTCCAATCTCTTCTTAAATTCAGACAGGCTCGGTGCAGTGACCACTTCCCTGGGGAGCCTGTTCCAGTGTGCAACCACCCTCTCTGTGAAGAACCCCCCAGAGTACGGCACTGTATGGGCTGCTGCCGGGAAATTTAACATTCCAGCCAGACCCAGTACACTTGTGTATCTATATATTGTGGATTTTGGAGGGATTGGGATTGACTAGTAAAGAGCTTCTAGGAAAACAGTGGAATATTAACCACTGTAGATTACAATAGGAAAAGTTCAAAGCAAAGAAATCCCGAGGAAAAGCCCCCTAGGGTGTATACTAACACTTTGGAGGGATATAGTGGGGTGAGAGGGTACAGAAAGTAAAAGAACTCTTATCAAATATTGTAATCAATGGTGGCCACTTTATAAACTAGAGGATGGAGCGGAGTGGCCCCTAAATGGAACTATTAATTATAACACCATATTACAGTCAATGTTGTTTTTGTGGAAAGAAGGAAAATGCGATGAAATATGGTATATTGATTGATATGTTGTTTCAGTATCTTGGAGGGAAAAGGTATGGAATTAAGTTGGACCCTGACTGAGCCTTTGGTGCTGGTATTAGAAAAGTACGGGCTGGAGAAAGATAAAGGAAGTGTTAAAAGGGTTGCTGAAGGTGTTAAAGATGTGGCATGTAGTATTTGACAGAGCTGTTTGAAATTGAATGAGCAGGGAAAGGGGATGTAGGCATTATCTAAGTAACAGTCTAGAAGTTTTGTTATATTTGCATATTTGCTGTGGTGTTTGTTCAGTTTCCCAAGCATCGGGGAGGGGGGAACAGCCTGCTCCACCAGGGGCCTCTCTAGCGGCTGCAGGGGGGCTTCGGCTCCAGCGCCTGGAGCGCCTCCTCCCCCTCCTTCTGCACTGACTTTGGTGTCTGCGGGGGGGTTTCTCCCTCTCCCAGCTGCTGTTGAGCAGCAGGTTTTTGTTCGTTTCTTTGTTTGTTTTCGTGGATGTGCTCTCACAGAGGCACGGACTGTGTTGCTCATGGCTTGGCTCTGGGCAGCAGTGGGCCCCTTTGGGGCCAGATGAAATTGTCCCTTATCTACCACGGGGAGGTTTCTGGGTTTTTCTCATGGAGGCTGCCACTGCAGTTTCCCACTCCTACACCCCTCACACCCCCCCCGAACCTTGCCAGCAAACCCAGTACACTGGGGCAGCTAATTCATTACTGACTTGTAAAGCATCAGGGATTAAATTAACTAATGAAACCCTAAATGTGATGGGGGCAGAAGGGACTGGGATAACAGTGCCAGTTTTGGGGGATACCAAGCTGAGACCAGGGGATAAAATGATCACTGGGCAATTATTGTATGTACCCAAGGCAGGGACTAACTAGATGGGAAGGGATTTTAAGATTAAATTGGGCATTCAAATAGTAAATTGTTAGACTGGAATAACAGTGTTATTAATGGAGTGCACTCTGGCCCTGAGAGCAAACATACATGTATATTCACCTCTGACTGGAAAGACCCTGAAATGGGGGCGGAAGCAACAATATAGGTGGACAATTTTACCTCAGGGGTTTACAGGGCCACCTATCTATTTGGGTAAATTCTAAAAAAGATTTTGGAGCAATTACAACCTCCCAAGGAGGAGTTTTAATGTTTATATTTAATATTTAATATTTAATGTTACAAATATGTGGATCATTTTAAGGAAAATGGATACTCCCTGATGGGAGAGAAATGCTGAATAAAGTGATAATGAGGCAAATATTAACTGTTTTACATCAGAAGAGTCATTGGGAGGTGCAAGCAATGTGTGATGTTGTTCTAAGAAAGCATGTCTGTGTAGGAATATATACTTTAGGGAAGCACACATGCAGAGGATGTACTATATGTCAAAGGGTAAATAAAAAGGTCTTCTGTAACCCATCTAGAGGGGGATGGGAGCCAGGGCTTTGACCTTTCCAAAGTATACAGGTAGACTTTACTGAGTTACTTGTTTGTCCTAATTGACCACGTGACTGGATGGGTGTAAAGCTTTACTGCAAGGATTAAAGCAGGCCTTAGAGATTGAGTGGGATTTTCACAGCCCCTGGCACCCCTCCTCTTCTGGAAAGGTAGAGCAAATGAATGGTGAAATTAAGAAACAACTAACAAAACTTATGCTGGAAACTAAGGCTTCTTGGGTAAAATGCTTCCCCCTTGCACTGTTAAACATATGGACGCAGCCCAGAACTGATGTAGGAATTTCTCCTTTTGAAATGCTATATGGTATGCCCTATGACTTGGAATTGCCACTTGATCACCCTCGATTCTAATTAAGACTTGGAAAGAGACTTTTTTAACACCACGATGGGGAAGGCCCCTATGTTGTTTTGCTTACCACAGAAACGGCTATTTGAACTGCAGAGAAAGGATGGACGCATGGCAGCCGTGTGAAAGGACCAATCTGGGAAGGTAAATGGGAGGCGGCTCCGGGCCCTCATGACTTGAAGCTGACACTAAGAGGGACTCGATAAGTATTGTGTATTATCTGTGTATCGTGGGAAGGGGAGGAGGCCCTGTTTCGAAGGCTCCCTAGTAGGTTCCCCTGAAGAACACTGCTGCTGCCAAGAAGAACCGATACCTTGTAGTTCGCTGCAACCGAACTGACAAGCGAGGCAGGGAAGTGAAAACGGTGGGGGATTGAGGGGCTGACAATTTAAAAACACCCAGGAGAGTATCATCGTTTTGGTCAGCTATGGGTCTGTGCATCCTTTTAAATGGAGCTTGATCAGATGGAAGGATCAATTCGTCATCCAGCAAACAATGACAGCAGGTGCCCCCAGTTTCTGCATCACATTATGTGACCTGGTGTCAGTGCAGCCATGCTTTAACCGATCAGGATTTTATTTCTGCCCAAGTTCTAACCCGGGAAAGGGGTGCTGTAAATGCCCGAACGTGTATTATTGTGCATACCGGGGGTGTGAAACCATTGCTACAGAGTGGACACTCGGGGCTGGATAAATTCTTACAAGTGGGATATGGGCTGCAAGGTTGTAACCGACAAGTGGATCCCTGTTACAGGTGGTGAGGGCATGGTATAGGGTATACAGGAACCTTCCATGGAAATAAAGACATTTGCAAGGTTCTATATATAAATATAACAAACTCGGACGATACTAGCTGGGTACTAGGAAAAATGTCAGATTTTATGAACACGGAACAGATAGGGGAGGACTCATACTAATAAAAAGGAGGATGTTGATAGGCCCCAGGCAGTAGGACCAAATGAGGTATTGTCAGAAAATGTCCAGGGAATCCAGCCTGCGGAAAATACTACAGTGTCAACCCTCGGCAGCCCTGCAAGCTCAGGTAAAGCCGAGAATGATAACATAGCTGAGAATAACATATGGGGGGGGTCATGAATGCCAGCTACCAATTATTAAACAAAACAAACCCAAATGTAACAAAACACTGTTGATTATGCGTGTCACCTATGTAATATCACGGAGAATAGAAAACAATCAGCTGAGTGGTTAATACCAGCCAACAACGCTAGGTGGGTTTGTTCGTCAGTGGGCGTAACTCCTTGTCTATCACTAAAACTCTTTAATGTGTCTCGTGATTTTTGTATAACAGGTGATAATTATACCAAGGATTCTATACCACCTTGAGGATTATATGTACCCAAATTGAACAATCCATCTCGGCCCTGGAAAATCTATCAGGTCG
Organism: Aythya marila; assembly: GCF_965140915.1. Lineage (NCBI taxonomy): Eukaryota > Metazoa > Chordata > Aves > Anseriformes > Anatidae > Aythya > Aythya marila. Next base: position 12,185,389 of record NC_139081.1, read on the forward strand.
CTTTCAGAGGTAGTGTTACAAAATCGTAGGGGATTAGATTTGGTATTTTTTACAACAGGGCGGGCTGTGTGCAGCCCTGAAAGAGGAATGTTGTGTATATGCTGATCACACTGGAGTAGTGAGAGACACAATGACCAAATTACGGGAAGGGTTAGAAAAACGAAAAAGGGAAAATGAAGCCCGCCAGAATTGGTACGAATCCTGGTTTAATTACTCACCTTGGCTTACTACCCTGCTATCAACTATAGCGGGGCCCTTGTTGTTACTTATATTAGCACTGACTTTTGGACCATGTATATTCAATCGAGTAATCGCAATTGTGAAAAGTCGATTAGAAGGTGCTCATCTTATGCTTGTGCGTGCTAAGTATGAATCTCTTGAGCAGGAGGAGGACGACGCAGAAACTTTGATGCTCAGCAAGCAAATATTGCAAAAATTCAGTGAACAAAATATGTTAGAAAAAGAAAAAGGAGGGATTGTGATAAAGTAGTGGGGGTTTGTTCATTGTCATTGAGGAATTTGGAGAATCTGCTGAGGAGATAAGGTTGTACAATTTAATGGCCTTGGTAAAGGGGAGGATTAAGGAAGCAGATAGCAGGAGGGGGTATTGGGTAAACATCCTTGAGTGAAACCAGACATCCTGTTTGCGGCTTCACTACCCCCACCTGAACAGGAGCACAAGGCGTGATCACCAGCAGAGGAACAATGACCCCCCTCTCAACAATAGACTGCGCAGCCTCAGCCAGTTCAACAAGTCCCAATAAGCTGGAACTCGACTGCTATAAAACAGCAACCCTGGAAAGGGAAGTTGCGTGCTGTTGCGGAGCGGAGACTCCCCAGCCGCCCAGCGCTGTTTTGCTTGTGTCTGCTTACTTGATTAATAAAATAATTTCAATGGACCAGTAAATTGTGTGGTCTAATTTATAACACCACATACAAACTTTACTATTTCAGATTATTAATGAGCCCTGTTTCAATCATAAATCCACAGAACTTCAGGAAAACAGCTGAAGCACTCAGCCTTCTGTCTTCTAGACAAACATTACCACCTTTTCCACAAAAAATTTACATTTCAACAGGACCAAATTTCAAGCCGAATGCCAATTTTTCTCATGCACTTTATTAGTAAGCCCATACAAAACAAGGAATCACTCCTGTGTATCCGTCAATATGGGGGTTTAAAAGGTATTGACGCCTAAATAAACTCGCTCCCCCCCTTCTTACCAAATTCCCAGGGCTCAAGCCCGAACCACCAAAGAAATGACTCTCTCAGTTCTGCTCTGATAATCAGTCAGCCCCCTTCCCCCACCCGCCAGTACTTAGGAAATTGACCAAACACCACAGCAAATACACCAACACTTCTCAACTGTTAGTTACTTAGATAATGCTCCTACCTTTTTTCTTGTCACACTCAAAGCATTTAAGAAAAAATAAATAAAAAAAAACAGGATCACAAGATACACTGCCAGGCCCATATATTAGGGACCACCAATCAAAACTTGGATAAAACAGCACTTCTTTTCAGTCTGTCACGCACTTCGTTCGTCTCTACCCAGTCCCCTCGCAGAGAATACAGAGATTGGAAATCCGCATTCATTTTGCAGCAACGCTGTGTCTCACTCACACGGCACGATCATGCAATCACACAGAGAGGCCTCTAGCACATCTCATTCATACCACAGGAATATAATTTAGAATGATAACCAACCAAACAAGTATTGTCTCTGACTGTGTTCTTTGTGAGGTGATTTGTAACACTTTGTTTTAAACCCTTACACTTACACAAATACTTTCAACACAAAATACCTGGACATTTAAGAATAACACATACAATTATTAACACTCCAGTTAGTATCCCTCCAGCAGCTGAAAACATACCGTTTGTCTGCAGCTTCAGGAGGTCTTTGTCTGCTCCTGCGGTGAGCGGCTGAGAGTGGAGTCCCCTCTGAGCAAAACACTCAGGGTGCACCTAAGGATCGCAGCCGATCCCGGAGCCGAGCAGAGTGTCTCCTGGCCGGCTCGCCAAAATGATTCACAGAAAGCTGACTCCACAATTAATAAGATTGTAAAGTAGGTATGTTTACTCAGTTCTGGGCAGCATGGGGCGGGGGGGGGGTGGGATAGTCCCGCCAAAGTCGTGGCAACTTGCTTTGGTTATATCTAGTAAAGTGTTACATATACATGAAGTTTCCCAACATTCCTATCTATATGCATAACCTGTCCCTTTGTGAACACTCCTCCTTATCTCAGACCCCTTGATTAAAGCCCAAACCATGAGGTTGTTTTGATCTGGTTCTCGGGGTCCAAGAGGCTCCTGTTATCTGGAGGTCTAAGCGCAGCACAGGCACAGTACATTACAAATGTAGCACATATTTACCCCAAGCAGAGCTACAGGCTGGGAGATGAGTGGTTGGAGAGCTGCCAGGCAGAGAAGGACCTGGGAGTGATGGTGGATAGTTGGCTGAATATGAGCCAGCAGTGTGCTCAGGTGGCCAAGAAGGCCAATGGCATCCTGGCTTGTATCAGGAACAGTGTGACCAGCAGGGCTAGGGAGGTGATCGTCCCCCTGTACTCAGCTCTGGTGAGGCCGCACCTCAAGTACTGTGTTCAGTTTTGGGCCCCTCGCTACAAGAAGGACATCGAGGTGCTTGAGCGGGTACAGAGAAGGGCGACGAAGCTGGTGAGGGGCCTGGAGAACAAGTCCTACGAGGAGCAGCTGAGGGAGCTGGGCTTGTTCAGCCTGGAGAAGAGGAGGCTCAGGGGCGACCTTATCGCTCTCTATAGGTACCTCAAGGGAGGCTGTAGCGAGGTGGGGGTTGGTCTGTTCTCCCACGTGCCTGGTGACAGGACGAGGGGGAATGGGCTTAAGTTGCGCCAGGGGAGTTTTAGGTTAGATGTTAGGAAAAACTTCTTTACTGAAAGGCTTGTGAGGCATTGGAACAGGCTGCCCAGGGAAGTGGTGGAGTCACCATCCCTGGAAGTCTTCAAAAGACATTTAGATGTAGAGCTTAGGGATATGGTTTAGTGGGGACTGCTAGCGTTAGGTCAGAGGTTGGACTCGATGATCTTGAGGTCTCTTCCAACCTAGAAATTCTGTGATTCTGTGATTCTGTGATATTCATTCTTAATTAATCGCTCTCTAATTTCTAATTCCAATGTTTCAGCTGTTATATATGGAGTGGTAATTCGTGTTGAGAAAATGGTTGATATTAATAAAGAAGGGGGAGATTTAGAGATGTGGCTATGGGGGTTGGAAAACCCCATGATTGAGATAACATTAGACCCTTAACGACGAGGCCATCAGGAATATAAAAGAGTCTAGAGGGAACAAAGAAGGGTGATTCAGGAGACTCCATGCAGTCTCTGGTTTCTTGTTCTCCAGCTGGTCTCTTGTTCTCCAGCCCTTAAGGCATGGATGTTTCTGGGTGTTTGCTGTTGTTGTTAAATTCAAAGTTGTTTGACCAATGAAAAGTTGTTTTGAAAAGAACTGCTGTGGAGAGAAGGGTATAAGAGGGGATCCTGCCCTCAAGATAAGAAAGGCAACAGAATGAAGTTACATCAATAAAGAAGCAGGAAAAAGAAGTGAAGAGGAACAGGCTGGCAGAACGGAGACCAGGACGGGAACAGGCACATTGATTGCCTCATGAAGATGGGTTCAGCTAAACTCAGCAAACTGCTCAGAGAAGTTCGTACAGAAAGTCGCTGGAAACAGGCGCACTGGAGCTGCAGAGAAGCTCGAGCTGAGAGAAGCGGACCTGTACACACAACTGCCTCTCGCTGGTAAACAGTTGCGCATTATGGGAAATCATACGTCCTTAGGAACAAAGGCTGTCCTGGTAACCTTACAGCTTATTCTCCTTATTAACAATCGGACAGTTTATGAGCCTGAAACATGGGACCAATCTGAGGTCAAGGTGTGGGACTCTGCAACTGAAAATGGCAAGGTTGCAGTGGGATTGCTCGGCACCTGGCGAGCAGTCTCTGAGGCCTTAAAGAGCCGTGTGGGAGCACAGTCAGAAACGTGTGGTTTGCCAGACAGTGAGGGAGCTGCAGGCTCCTTTACTGATCCGACTGCTACACCATGGGCCCCTCTGGTGCTACAGCCATCGAAGGCCTTTGCTGTTACACCCCCTGCTGACCTGGACGTGCCTTTTGACCCAGACCACATTCATCATACCATGCGGCCCTACCACTGTTCCATAGTGACACAAATCAGATGAACATATCTCACAAGGCCCAGGTCTCAAGTCACAGAATTCATCTCACTGCTTTTTGTACATGTGCTGGTAGGCACACTTTAACTGTTTTCCATCAATCTACTAAGATTTTATAGTTCCAGAGAATTTTCTGGGGTGTCAGAAAGAAAGATGATCCAAAATGAGCATATCCAGGGCCAAGGCTGTGCTGATAACAGGACTTGCCTGAGGGGAAGTGATTCCCTGAAGGTTTCAAGGAGATGCTTGTCACAAACCAAAACTTCATGTACCTTCAGGGAAGGTAGCCCTTTAAGGCAGTCAGAGCCTGTCTGTCCAGTCAGAGTTCTGCTTCTTGCAGCAACCCAGCAGCAGAAGTCCAAGAAATAAAAAACAGGCCAGGTATGAAATGTACCTTCACTCCAGCAGAATGGCAAAGCAGAAAACTGAACATAGCTTTCATCTGTTTGCAATAAAGGATGTCTTTGGAAATCAAAATATTGCCTTTTTTGTGTTATACATTTTAGGCCATTTTTATTCCTCAGAAATTTGTATCCTATTTATGGAACTTATGAGCTCTCCTGAACTCTGGATGTACTGACTTTAGATTTTAGTGTACTTCTTTGAAAATAACATATTTTGCTTACCTGTGGTTTTACTTGTCTTTGGGCATTTAAAGGAATAACAGTTTTTGTGACACACAACCAGTGCCACTGAGAGGGTGATAATCTATGGAAATAACAAGAAAAGATCTATAATGTGGTTAAATGATAAGCCACATATTTCCAGTATTAACCAGCTTGCTGAGTATCCTATGCTGCAGTTAAACTTTACAATCAGGTCCAGGGTTTCCAAGAGTTGGACTTGATGATCCTTATGGGTCCCTTCCAACTCAGGATATTCTATGATTCTATGTTTCTTATGTTTTACATGGACATACAGATCTAACAAATACCTACATATTTTTCATAAAGTTCTTCAGCTAGTTTCACCATTCTTTTTGTTTCCTATGGAGTGAGATTGTGGTAGCAGCAATTGTTATTTTGATCTGTGCAAATTTAGCCATGATTTAAGTAGGTAGTACAGACAGAAATGATATTGTACTGCCTTACATTTGATGGGGCCTTTTCTAAGAGTTGTCCTAATAGAAATACTGTGGATGGGGGGTTGTGAATTGGAGGAACCTTTGTAAATAACACTGTTGTATTTGACATCCCAGAAGTCTATCACTTTCAGTTTTACAGGAAAGACTTCAAAGGCCCCTGGGGTTACTAAGTCCTTATAACCACTTTGTCCATTTTAACTTTCCTCTGTCCACCTTCAGCATTGACATGGGAGTGGAATAATTTCATCTGCTTCTTACTTCTGTAGATTCTTAGGAAATACACTTGTGTATAGGTAAAAAAAATGGGATAATAAACCTTTCCCAAAGCACATGAGCACAAAACTGATATAATCTGGTAATCTAGGTGAAGAGCAAAAACACACCAGGTTCAGTCTGTTCTTAGAGCCACAAAAATATCTCGTATGATCAGCTTGCAATTATTAGGAACACATTAAAAACCTGAAACTACAATAGTTTTTGCTTTGACTTAAAAAGAAATGGCTGCCAACTGATTTTCATGTTTTATGTCATAAAAGTTCATATTTTTCAATCCTAAGAAATATGTTGAAGTTAAATTCTTCTGGTATAGAGAACACATTTTATGTCTTGACTTACTGCTTGGCTCCACACAGGCATACCTATGGGCAACTGAATTGTACTGCAAAGCTTTTGGAAGATTTTATTTTTGTCCTTATTTTATTTTTATTTTATATCTCATTTGTAAACTGATAAGAGAGTGAACTTTAAGGAGAGTCTACAGATAAGAATGAATTTCTGTTTTGTTTAGTTCTACATGAGACTATTTTGAGAACTGCTTAATGTTACTGACAAGAGAGGGAATATGGAGTCCTTTCATTTTAATATGGTGCCAAATTTTCTTTTTTCCACTTCTGCTTCCCTCCAAACACACACTGAGTAACTTGTCCTAAACATTGTGCAGTACTAATAAAAAAAAAAAAAGGCATAATTTTCCCCTTTGTTGCAACAATCTCCGGAAACACAGATTTTCCATATAATTTATTTTCATTGCGGTTTGAGATTATGTTAGTAATATATTAGAGTTCTCTTTTTCTACAGTGACTCATACCCCTTGTAGAAATACACAATTAGAATACAATAGTGCTTTGTACTTACGACTTTTCTTCTGTTATCCGCTGACATTTTTGAAATATTATTGGGGATCAACAAGAGTTGATCACAGAATGTTGCTGGTACTGTAAGGTGATGAAGAATTTGGGATAAAGGATATTTCAGTTGCTGCATTATACAATATTACATGTATGTGTTCATAGATTTGTATGTCAAATACATATATATTTCAAATATGCTAATTTTGATCCTGAAAGAGCTATGCAAATAGAAGTAGAATCATTTCCATGTTTTTCATTCACCTGTGTTTGTCACTTATAGATGTAGCTGTACTTCTGAAGAATTTACTGGATGGTGTGATGGACATTCCAATATTTTTTTAAAGACTAGTATGGTTTTGGTTGATAGACAAGGCTACGTTTTGTTCTGTTTATATGAGTGGTACATTTTTGTTCCAATAGGAATTTATTCAGAGAAGTCCTCAGGTCAATATCAAAATAAATGATCACAATAAATAATCCCTTCTAATATATAAACTGCCTTTTGTTTTATAAGCTGGTTGTCTTAGTTTGGAAAAGCTTATAAGACGGTAAGAAACTAGAACTGTAGACACATACAGGCATAAATAAATTTGCATACGCATAAATATCCAAATTGGTTTGTCATTATTTGTTTAAAATACAGAATTAACTTTGATTAAAAAGTTAAATGGTATCTGAAGTGATAATTTTAATGCTATCACTTTGAATTTAATTCCACTTCAAGATAAAGCAGGAATAATGATTGTATTTTAGGCTTGGCAGAAACATTCCAGTTCTGAATTTTGATACAGAAACAGTGTTTTTGTAAGTAAAAGGAGGAAATTCTTTCAGTATTAGATAGACCATATGTGGGCAAAGTTTCAGACATTAGCACTTCATGAAAATGAAATGATTTCAATGCACATTTAATATTTAATTGTAGTCAACAATGAGAACAGTTTCCAAGTGGCAGTGGATATGATCATTTCCTGGAACAAATGGATAAGAGCAATTTACACTCTGTACAGTCTTTGGCAATATCACAGAGAGTTAATGCAAATAAAGTGGCAGGAAAGGAAGCATGACATAGTGTGGCAAACTGAACAGCCTCCAAGATGCTCATTAGCCATGCGACTGTTATAAATTCCAGATCAATTTAACGTTATAAGATTTATTTATGGGGTTAATAAAAGGCAAGTAAACAGCACTGGGTGTGCTGGGAGTCTGGGCTCCTCCAACACACACACATTACATCAGGTGGCTGTTTTTTATGCTCCTAGGCTAATGCATATTCATTACTACTTCTAAAAAAAACCAGGGTTATTATAATTAGTTTCTGGAATCTGAACCCTCCTACTGGTGCATGTGTATCAGTCTCCGGTGGTCCCTCTGGGGGTCTCTCGTGCTGAAGGCTCGTAGTCTTCCTCCCAGGCTTTTTCCTTGTCCTTCTCCTTTGTCCATCTTGGCCGGATGTCAGAGACTTGTGCAGCGTCCCCTGCAAGCTTTGTCTTTTAGTTGTCCTTCAGCTTTTTCCCTTCTCCTTAATCTCTTGGCCAGATATCAGAGACTTGCATAGTGTCCCATGCAATAGTCATAATAGCAGTTATTCTGAAACCCTTTTTTTCTCTTATCCCCGGATATCAGAGACTCAAGGTTTACCCTTCAAGCCCTCTATTGACATGAACTGCTGGAACATTCCTTACAATCCCTCATCTTTTTAATATTCTGTGTCTCTTCTTCAACTTTTGCCAGTAACAACTGGATTTCATCAGTCGGTTCTTGGGGGGTCCAATTCTTAAGCATCATTATTGACACATCACCTTTCTTCTCCACCAAAGTCATCACAAATTGGGTACTATTTATTATTCGGCGTATCAATAATGTAAAGCAAGGTATCATACAAGGTATAAATAATAACATCATCACACCACATAAAAATAAAAATAACATCCTTTTAACCCATGGTCCACCGGGCAGCCGTGTGGACAAATCCCTATCCATACCCTTCCAAGTTTGTACTGGGACTTGAGCTAATTTTCTTTGTTATCTGTTTAACCCCTTTTCCATTATCATCAATTTTTAAACGACAATTAAAATTGTTCAGCTTTCCACATACTCCCTCTTCTTCTGCTAGTAAATAGTCTAAAACCATTCTATGTTGAAAGATAGCATTCCTCATCTGGGTGGACTGATCAGCCAAAAGATCCAAAGCTGTCGCTCTTTGATTGGTTACAATTTTGAGGACAGCTTGCAACCTAATTATTTGATTCAAATTATAAATAGGTTCTCGGGCCCCTGATACTACCTCATTCGGGTTTCAGGTAGCTGGTCCATACTGCTGTATGATTCTTTCAGGACGCCATTCATTCTCTCCCCATTTTTGGGCACTACCCCCGGCTAAGGAAGCATCAATAGATCGTTTTACTCTATTCAGATCACCATATAATTTTATTCCTAAATGATTTCCTTGTATTTGTGACAATAAAAAGAACAAGGGTCTTATGTACCCCACATAGCATATTCCCGACCAGTTTTTGGGTAGCCTCTTGTAGGCATGTTTGCCACATGCCCAATAATGTCTCTTTAGGGCCCACGTCCCATTTGGAAAAGAACCATCCCATCCTTCTTTATTCTTTGGAGCATGAAAATACAGAATGTTCTTGTTACCGAGTGGTCCTGTTACAATGTCTGCCCATTAGTACTCATATATGTACACCTCCAAGCTCCTGCATTGGATTCCCACTTACAATTACAATCAAGTTTTCCTTGGTGGCCTGTCATATTACGAGATGACCAGAAATGTTTAAAGAACACTCATCTCCCATTCTCATTTTGCCATCTCCAGCAGTAGACCCTTACCACATGCTGTTCCCTAGTGGTGTTATCACGCTGACAGCTCAAGATTTGACTGTCAAATTGTCCCCCCGCTTGTGTTCTTGCCATGGTTTCACATCCAGATCCAAAAAATTCCCTATATGAGCATTTCAGCCAAGTCCCGTTTCTTGGCTGGACATGTGTGGTGCTCCATTTCCCACTAAATGCGGTACAGTTTATAGGTCTACATTCAGGATCAGTACAATCATATCCGGGAGACAGAGTCCAATTACAAATGCTTTTTCCTACCGTTACCATTCCTGTTCTGTTTAAACAGTATATACCCCGATCTAACGAGTGCAATTGCCACAGGCCTCCTTCCTCTTTCCAAAATTGTGTCCCATTATGAACTTCACTCAAATTACTAACCCACCACTTGGGTTCGACCAGGCCAGCTACACAAGGCCAACTTTCAGTTCCCCCCGTCCTCCACAAACCCAGCGGTTACTGCGGTTAAAGGCCTTGGCCACTTCCTCCCCCAGAATGAAAAAGTTATTCCTCCATTCTTGCCCATGGTTCAATTGCCCATGTAAAAACAATACCAGGAAGTATAGCATTTCTTATCCTTTGTGCCGTCCAATCTTGAGGGTGTGGGAAACACCTTCAATCAAGGGGTTGGGCCCGCTTTCAGGGTCAATTTGGGCTTGTGTTACCGTTCAGCCTTTCATGGAGATCCAGCTCCTGGAAAACGAATCACAATTTTATATGGGTTTTAAAAAAGATGTTCTTATGTTATTTTCTTGGGACAACCTGATCTTAGTGTGGGAGAAGTCCGGTCGAGGCCCTCTCACTCAGCATTCAATACCCATAGAGGTTGCCTCCCTTGGTAGACCATACACACCGCAGTGGAGGGTCCTGTCCCGGTCTTGCCTTCTCCCTTTCCTCCCTTCAGGCTTGTCCTCTTGTTGTGGTTCCGCTCGAGTGGGCAGCCGAGCTCCACCACAGCCGCTCTCTCACTCCCCCTCCTCAAAGAGGAATGGGGAGAAAATATGTGAAAAGGGCTCAAGGATTGAGATAAGGACGAGAAAATCACGCAGTAATTATTGTAACGGGCAAAACAGACTCAGCATAAGGAGATAGTAAGATTTATTGCCTATTACTAACAAGCGAGAGAAGTGAGAAAACAAAGGAAAAAAAAAAACAAAAGCACCTTCCCCCTCCATCCACCCTCTTCCACCTCCTCCCCCCCCGAGCGGCGCAGGGGAACGGGGGAATGGGGGTTATGGTCAGTCTACAGCACTTCTTCTCTGCCGCTCCTTCTCGGTCACTCTCGTCCCCTGTGCTGTGGGGTCCCACCCACGGGATGCAGTCCTTGATGAACTGATCCAGCGTGGGCTTCCCACAGGCAGCAGCTCTTTCAGAACTGCTCCAGATATGGGTCCGTACCACGGGGTCCATCCCTCAGGAGAAAACTGCTCCAACCTGTCTCCCCTACGGGCAGCAGCTCCTGCCAGGTCACCTGCTCCTGCGTGGTCTCCTCTCCACGGGCTACAGGTCCGGCCTGGAATCTGCTCCAGCAGGGGTCTTCCACAGGCGGCAGCCTCCGTCAGTGCAGGGCCACCTGCTCCACCGTGGTCTCCTCCACGGGCTGCAGCGTGGAACCCTGCTCCACCGTGGTAATCCATGGGCTGCAGGGGGACATCCTGCTTCACCATGGTCCTCACCACAGGCCACAGGGGACTTCTGCTCTGGCGCCTGGAGCACTTCTCCACCTCCCTCTACACTGACCTTGGCACCTGCAAGGCTGTTCTCTCACTCCCGGCTGCTGTGTGGTGCAGCGTTTTTTTTCCCTGTCTTAAATATGCTCTCACAGAGGCGCAAAACAACATCGCTTATTGGCTCAGCTCTGGAAAACAATGGGGCCCTTCCCAAACATGGGGCAGCTTCTAGATCTTTCTCACAGAAACCACCCCTATGGCTCCCTGCTACCAAAAACTTGCCACGTAAACCCACTACACCTCTTTATCTGGTGCCCTTAATTCATGCAGAGCCTCGTTGCCAGAATATTAGTCCCTCTTTAGCCTTAGTTTCAGTTCCCCAGGAGTGGACTCAACCCTCCAAGCCTCGGTAGTTACTGGTCCTTTTATTCTGGATGTGTGGGTCCAACCCCTTTCTGCTGTTCTCACAGCTGTTTCAGTAGTAAGTAAAACAAGGTACAGTCCCTCCCATTTGGGGTTCAATGATTCTTCCCTCCAGGTTTTTATTAAGACCTTGTCTCCTGGTTGTATCTTATGAATAGCAAACCCCAGTGGGGCGTTTTGTGCTAAAATTCCCTTTTCCCTTAATTGTTGTAGTTGTTTCCCTGTCATGATCACATATTTCTGACTTTTATAACTCTCTATCAAAGAATAATCCAATGGCATTCCTTTGGAATACGGCATTCTGTATAACATCTCATAAGGTGAGATACCCGTTTCACTATGGGGCACAGTCCTAATATTCAATAATGCCAATGGCAAACATTTTATCCAAGACAGTTGGGTTTCAGTCATTAATTTAGCCAATTGTTGTTTAATCGTTTGATTCATTCTCTCAACTCGTCCTGAACTTTGTGGATGCCATGGAGTATGGTATTCTTATTTAATGCCTAGGGCTGTGGTTAAGTCCCGTAACACCTTAAATGTGAAATGCGTCCCCTGGTCAGAGTCAATACTCCCTACCAACCCAAAGCGTGGTATTATATTTTCCATCAAAATTTTAGCTACCATAGCGGCAGTTGCCCTCGCCACAGGGTAGGCCTCTACCCAATGGGTTAGTTGATCCACTATCACCAACAAATATTTATATCGTCCTATTTTCGGTAGCTCGGTGAAATCAACCTGTACTCTTTCAAATATGTGATCCTCCGTTCCCCAGTAGGTGCTTGCCTCACACTTCTCTTATTTACTTTCTGACATATTAGACACCCTTGAGTAATTTGCCGAGCAATCTCATATATCCCAGTTTACCCGTAAAATTTTAAAACTGATTGCTCAGTGCTCGAGCTCCCCAATGGGTTTGCAAATGCATCCAAAATAACAGCTTCTTTGCTCAACTCTTAGGCAGTATCTCTCTGCCATCCGGCAGGATCCACTTTTCTCCCTCTTGCTCAAAAGATTGTAATAATTTTTCCAAAGTTTGTTCAAACAGGTTAGGAGACTCAGTAAACCCCTGTGGTAGTACTGTCCATCGTAGGTGCTGTCTCCTTCCTGTTTCTCAGTCCTCCCATTCAAAAGCAAAATAATCCCTAGATTTTTCTTCTAATGGACATGCCCAAAAAGCATCCTTCAGGTCTATTACACTATACCAAATATGTTGTGGGGTCAAATGATTTAATAGCGTATAAGGATTTGCCACTACCGGGAATTTAGTCACCGTTCCTTGATTTACAGCCCTTAGATCTTGGACCAATCGGTATGTCCCATCAGCTTTCTTTACAGGTAATATAGGCATATTATTGGGGGACATATATGGTTCTAAAGTCCCTCCCTGTAATAGCCGGTGTATGACTGGTTTTAATCCCTTCCTTCCTTCTAATGGAATGGGATACTGGTTTACTCTTATAGGTTTCTGGGGTTCTGTTATTTCTACCATAAGGGGTTCCATTTCCAACTTTCCCAATTCCCCTTCCTTATACCATACTCGGGGATCTATATCGCCCTCATCTTCTTTTGTTAATGTATATAACCAGATTTTCCCATTTTCCCCTATAAGCTTTAAGCCCATTTTGATAATCAAATCCCTCCCCAGTAGGTTATATTCTGCTTCTGGAACAAGCAAGAGATCATTAAGACCCACACAGTTCTCAGATTCCACCTCAACATTTTCTAGTATTGACACAGGGAAGGACTCCCCTTTTGCCCCTACCACAGACATTTGTTTTTTCCCTTTTTTGAGTCCCCTTGGTATATTCTGAATAGTCACTCTTTCGGCCCCTGTATCTACCAGAAACCAAACTTCTTCTTTGTGGGGACCTATTAATAACTTTATCAAGGGCTCTGTAGATGTTTGAGTCCCCAGAAGGTATAGCCCCTGACACCCCTAATCTTCTTTAAACATTTTCTAAGGTTGGTTATATGGAGGAGGTAAATTATCAAGGGGCTCCCTCTCCTCCTTATCTTCTTCATCCTCCTTTTTGTAATTAAATTAAATATACGATTGGCGGGCGATTCTGTTAGTCCCAACCAGGCTGCAGCATACTTGTTCTCTTCCAGATCCACGGGTATTCTAGTATTAACATAAATGTTCAAAGCCTGACAGACCCAGTCCTCTGTGGACCCAAATATAGGCCAAAATACATGAGGTCTTATGGGTTCTTTTGGTTATTTAACCATACAAAATTGAATCATTCTCACCTTATTCTTATGTTTAGTGCTTCTAAAACTATCCCAATATCTTAGCATTAGCCCTAAGGGACTATCCAATGGAATATCTGGTAATTTTTTCCCCCTTTTTAAACCAGAGGCCCCTCCTTGAACATCCCGAGTCTAAGGATCTGCTTTGTCCCTGACCCATTCCTGGAACTTCTTCTTATACAAAAAAATTTCCGAACTCCTGTCTGTGCCTGTATCTAAAGGTGTCTTGTGAGTGTTATTCCACCCACGAATACCTAGAACGATCACTTTGGTCCTTCACCGGCCGAGTCCCTTGCAGGATATTGGAACCGCGGTTAGAAGACCTCCGCACTTGCTTCGGAACTGAGTTCCATCTCAATCACATCCTTACACACAGTCACACAACTGAATCCACCCAACAGAACGGCATACTCATGAAATGATAAATCTTCGTTCGGATCTTCGCGTGCAGAATTACGGGTTTAAACCAGAGGAGGGGAGAGCTCTTTGTTCTTTACTTGCCTCTTATGTTAGTAATCCTGCTGGGCTCTGTATTGCTCCCAGCAAAGAGCGACAATGAAACAAGGGTGGGGGCACCTCCCTTAGCCGTTCACAGCCTCGGGACCCAAGAGGATCATGTTGGGGTCACCAAATTGTTATAAATTCCAAGTCATGGTCGTTCCTTACATGACTAATCTTAAAATGAATACATAATGCAAAAGAGATGTGAAAGCAGCTTCTTGTTTTGGTGAGATATCACCACATGAGATTGTGTCAAATGAGCAGTTGAGGGCATTAAAGCTGTGTCAATGTCACGCTTTAATTGAAATGGGTGTGGGATGGGAGGCACTTTATCATTAAGCACATGAATTTCCATGAGGTTTCCTGACAAAGTAATGCATTCACCAAAGCATTAAATAAAACACATTTAAACTCATCTTTAATAAGATGATAGAAATATGTGGGAAATGTGTGGGTGAATTTGGGAAAGAAGATATGATGTGACTGAAAAGTATTATATATAATGCATAGAAAAAATGTATAACAAGGAATATATCTGTTTTCAAGGTACAGTAATGGAAAAGTATAAATCAAGGGAAATACAACCTCATTAGTAATGGCAGAGTAAAAGAAGACAAAGATGGGGTACAATTATTGTACCAGGAGAAGGGCATCTTGCTACAAAAGTACTAGTACAATTCTTTTTTTAGGGTACATGTTGAGGGATTTCTTGAAACAGCAAAAATCCCATGGCTTGCTGTAGCTGAGCAAACCAAGCTACCAGGGCAACTATGAGAAGTTCCCATGACAGTGTTGCCACATCACCCAGTTGAGGAATTCAGAAAAATATTGTTATCAGTAGCTGGCTTCAAGGACAAGGTCTATGTGACTGCTAATCACAAGGGGTTGTTTTCTTGCAGGTGGGGTTGTTTTCTTATAGTTGTTTGTCTGAGTGCTTTTGACCAATAATCTTGTGTGAAACACTGTCCTCCCCTGTTAAGTTCACTTTAAAAGTTAGGCTATTCGGGCAATGAAATGGAGCATGATCTGACTCTACTGGTGTCTGTCGTGCTTTCGGCCGTGCTTCCTGCAACATATGGCACCCGAACAGGCTGAGACCCGAACAGGCTGAGGCCGGGACATCGGAGCGGCGCCGGGACATCGGAGCGGCGCCGTGAGATCCGAGGCACACGACAAGCCGACCACCACACAGAGAGAAGCATTGAAACACCCTACTAACCGACCTGGGCAATGGCCTCGGGGTGAGAAACGGGACGCGGAATCGCGGGGGGACGCAGGAAACAGAATCGCAGTGGGACGCGGAATCGCGGTGGGACGCGGAAAAAGGAATCGAGGTAGGACGCGGAATCGCGGAGAGACGCGGAAAAGGGAATCGCGGACAGTGGCGGAATCGCGGGGGGACGCGGAAAAGGGAATCGCGGAGAGACGCGGAAGAAGGAATCGCGGAGAGACGCGGAATCGCGGGGGGACGCGGAAAAGGGAATCGCGGAGAGACGCGGAAAAAGGAATCGCGGAGAGACGCGGAATCGTGGAGAGACGCGGAATTGCGGGGGGACGCGGGAAATTTGAAGTAATCGCATGAAATTGAAGTAATCGCGGTGCGATACGGGACATCCGAGATCGAGTTGCTACGGGAGACCAGAGGCGTCAGTGGCAGCCGACCCTCACGGTGTGGCGAGTCGGCACAGAGCAGAGGGACGGACATCAGGACCCTGCAGCCTGTCTGACGGAACCATGGAGGCAGCGGCAGCAGCGGCTGTGCTGCTTCTCTCTGGCATTCTTTTTATAAGAAGTTTATCTTGCAATGCAAAAAAGACTATTCGTCCCCAGATCGGTGTTATAACTATGTTTCTGGATAACATTCCGTGGGGTTGCCACATTCTACAGACTATTAATGATGATTTAGCTCTATTGCAGGGCAGGAGAGCAGAGACGCAGATTACACTGCCAAATGACCACCGTCAGGCTCGTTCACAAACAGCTTCTAGGGTTGCAGCTGGCACGGCCTGCAGCCGTAAAGCAGACGTTACACTCTCTTTCCTAACTAGTAATCATGTGTCTCATCCATTTGTGGTGAATGGTCAGTGGCAAAAAGAAAAGGGGGAGAGTAAGGGGCGACAAAGACAGAAACGGTACCAGGAGGATGCCACTGACACTAACAGCATGGGTAATAGGAGCAGTATAAGTGACACAGGTGCAGGGCGGCGGTGGGTGCTGCTGCGCTGCGGGGCACTCTGCCTGCTGCTCGCCCTCGCCGGCCTGTGCACTGCTGCCGACGGTGCTAGAGCAAAATGTGAAGACTGCTTAGATGGCAGTGATGAGAGTGCTTGTGTGAAGAAGACGTGTGCTGAATCTGACTTTGTGTGCAACAGTGGTCAGTGTGTGCCAAATAGATGGCAGTGTGATGGGGATCCGGACTGTGAAAATGGGTCTGATGAGAGTGCTGAGCTGTGTCATACGAGAACATGCCGGGTAAATGAAATCAGCTGTGGTCCTCAGTCAACCCAGCGTATCCCAGTGTCCTGGAAATGTGATGGTGAAAAGGACTGTGACAGTGAAGATGAAGAGAATTGTGGCATTGTGACTTGTAGTGCAGCGGAATTCACATGCAGTAGTGGGCAATGTATTTCCAAAAGCTTTGTCTGCAATGTTCAAGATGACTGCAGTGATGGTAGCGATGAGCTGGAGTGTGCACCTCCTACCTGTGGTGTTCATGAGTTTCAGTGCAAGAGTTCTACCTGCATCCCTATCAGCTGGGTGTGTGTTGATGATGCTGACTGCTCCGACCACTCGGATGAATCTTTGGAGCAGTGTGTCCGCCAGCCTGCACCTCCAGTGAAGTGTTCTACGAGTGAGGTGCAGTGCGGCTCAGGTGAATGTATCCACAAGAAGTGGCGATGTGATGGAGATCCTGATTGCAAGGATGGAAGTGATGAAATTAACTGCCCTTCTCGGACCTGCAGGCCAGACCAGTTCAGATGTGAAGATGGGAACTGTGTCCATGGGAGTAGGCAGTGCAGTGGTGTGAGAGACTGTCTGGATGGCACTGATGAAGCAAACTATAACAATGTTATTCAGTGCTCTGGACCTGGCAAATTCAAGTGCAGAAGTGGAGAATGCATAGATATCAATAGTGTGTAACCAGCAGAGAGACTGCAAGGACTGGGGTGATGAGCCCCTGGAGGAATGCATCATAAATGAATGTGACTGTCCAGCTGGGTTTGAGTTTATAGACAAGAGAAACTGTGGAGATATCGATGAATGCCAAAACCCTGGTATCTGTAGTCAAATCTGTATCAACCTGAAGGGTGGCTACAAATGTGAATGTAGCCGTGGGTATCAGATGAATCCTGCTACAGGAACCTGGAAAGGGCCATACTGGTATAGAAATACAAATAACACCTGTGATTACAATGACGCTGCTAAGCAGGGTTTAGGGGTTTATAGCATGGAGACAACGGGTAACAACTACAGTGTTTGGAACAATTGTACAGCTTTGGCCTTACCTCCTGATGTACTTCTGATTTGTGGTGATAGGGCCTGGCAAGGTATCCCTGCAAATGCTATCAGATGTCCATGTTACTTAGATAAACTCATTGTATTTGCTCCTAGCTTGTTACAGTTGCGTGAGATCACCAGACATAAATGGGCATTGCTTGCATTGGATTGCAATGATAATGTTGAATTGTGTGGGGTTGCAGCTAGAGCGGCATTAGCAATTTCAGTGCCTGGAGTGGCATCTGCGGCCGCACGTAACAACTTAGAAAAATTGGTATGCTGGGCCAAGAGGCAAGCCTATGCCACGACAGAGATACTTGAGGAGATGTTACCAGATCAAAATAGTCTGCGACATCTGCTTTTACAGGATCAAGCTGCTATTGACATCTTGCTTTTGGCCCAAAGGAATGGGTGTGAGGACTTTAAGGGAATGTACTGTTCAAACCTTTCTGATCATAATGAGTCAATTCACAAATCCATTACTTTCCTGAAAGAGCACATGAGAAAGATTCAATATGGTATCAATCCTTTCAATCAGTGGTTCACTGACTTGTTTGAAACAAGGTATAGATGATTGCTGGGTTTAGTCACAAGGGGATTAAGGATTTGGTTTATGGTGGTGGTAATCATCATTGTGTGTTGTAAGTATAGCTAAAGAGTCACTTGTAAAACTGCTGTGTCGGGCTTGGTTTGCTCAAAAGAAGAAGGGGGAATTGTTGAGGGATTTCTTGAAACAGCAAAAATCCCATGGCTTGCTGTAGCTGAGCAAACCAAGCTACCAGGGCAACTATGAGAAGTTCCCATGACAGTGTTCCCACATCGCCCAATTGAGGAATTCAGAAAAATATTGTTACCAGTAGCTGGCTTCAAGGACAAGGTCTATGTGACTGCTAATCACAAGGGGTTGTTTTCTTGCAGGTGGGGTTGTTTTCTTATAGTTGTTTGTCTGAGTGCTTTTGACCAATAATCTTGTGTGAAACACTGTCCACCCCTGTTAAGTTCACTATAAAAGTTAGGCTATTCGGGCAATAAAATGGAGCATGATCTGACTCTACTGGTGTCTGTCGTGCTTTCGGCCGTGCTTCCTGCAACAGGTACATATACAGTGATAGATCATTTCTAAAACAAGTATATGTTTATACTCCATCCCTAATTTCTTTCTCATTCTTTTTTCTTTTTTTTTTTTTTTTCTTTTGCATGGAAGGTAAAATGTCCGGATTGGACTGAGCTAGCTGTAATTGCATTTGAGCTCTGAAATTATTTTTTCTTTTGGAAAATTCATATGATTAATAGCTAAATAGTCATCATAGTCTGTCATTCATCATTTTCCATAGATTTATTAGCCATATCTGAGACTGGATAAACAACTCATTTAAAATGATCTGGAATTAGTACAATTTGTCTCCAAAGATGTCTCCAAGGGTACTCAAACTGATTGTGTAGACCTATCTAAATAACCTATGTTTGTATTCCATATTCATCATCATATAAAATGACAAATGGAGAATATATAAGAATACTGGTGCATGCATTTGAACCATATTCCTAAACTTGTGTTTTATTACTAGTTTTATTTTTCTGTCTGTTGGTATTATCTGCATAATGTGTCACAGTAAGGTTTTAATACTCTGTATAAAGCATTTTTAGTTACATGGAGGAAGATGGGAAAACAGAAATTATGCCTACTATGCTGGGACTGAGCTCCAGATTCAGGAACCTAAAGTGTCTACATGTGATCTGTGTATCTTGGTTCTGGTTATGTGGGATTAAGGGAGATTTAGGTCTTTGCTTAATTCCCTTATTACAGGCTTCTGGAACCATTTGACATATCTCACAATATCCTGCCTCATTTCAATTTCCTGATCCAGAATGCTGTGAGTTTCCTACAGATTTTGTGTCACTGTCATCTGCCCCCCTGGATGTAACACAGGACCTGTGGGGGACCACAGAATCACAGAATCACAGAATCACAGAATTTCTAGGTTGGAAGAGACCTCAAGATCATCGAGTCCAACCTCTGACCTAACGCTAGCAATCCCCACTAAACCATATCCCTAAGCTCTACATCTAAACGTCTTTTGAAGACTTCCAGGGATGGTGACTCCACCACTTCCCTGGGCAGCCTGTTCCAATGCCTCACAACCCTTTCAGTAAAGAAGTTTTTCCTAACATCTAACCTAAAACTCCCCTGGCTCAACTTAAGCCCATTCCCCCTCGTCCTGTCACCAGGCACGTGGGAGAACAGACCAACCCCCACCTCACTACAGCCTCCCTTGAGGTACCTATAGAGAGCGATAAGGTCGCCCCTGAGCCTCCTCTTCTCCAGGCTGAAGCTCCCTCAGCCGCTCCTCGTAGGACTTGTTCTCCAGGCCCCTCACCAGCTTCGTCGCCCTTCTCTGCACCCGCTCAAGCACCTCGATGTCCTTCTTGTAGCGAGGGGCCCAAAACTGAACACAGTACTCGAGGTGCGGCCTCACCAGAGCCGAATACAGGGGTACGATCACCTCCCTAGCCCTGCTGGTCACACTGTTCCTGATACAAGCCAGGATGCCATTGGCCTTCTTGGCCACCTGAGCACACTGCTGGCTCATATTCAGCCGACTATCCACCATCACTCCCAGGTCCTTCTCTGCCTGGCAGCTCTCCAACCACTCATCTCCCAGCCTGTAGCTCTGCTTGGGGTTATTGCGCCCCAGGTGCAGGACCCGGCACTTGGCCTTGTTGAACTTCATGCAGTTGACCTCAGCCCATCGGTCCAGCCTATCCAGATCCTCCTGCAGAGCCTTCCTACCCTCAAGCAGATCGACACACGCACCTAACTTGGTGTCATCTGCAAACTTACTGAGGGTGCACTCGATGCCCTCGTCCAGATCATCGATGAAGATATTAAAGAGGACCGGCCCCAGCACCGAGCCCTGGGGGACGCCACTAGTGACTGGTCTCCAACTGGACTTGACTCCATTTACCACGACACTTTGGGCCAGGCTATCCAGCCAGTTTCTAATCCAATGAAGCGTGCGCCAGTCCAGGTCAAGAGCAGCCAGCTTCTCGAGGAGAATGCTGTGGGAGACGGTGTCAAAAGCCTTGCTGAAGTCAAGGTAGACCACATCCACAGCCTTTCCCTCATCCACCCAGCGCGTCACTTTGTCATAGAAGGAGATCAGGTTCGTCAAGCAGGATCTGCCTCTCATAAACCCATGCTGACTGGGCCTGATCGCCTGCTTGCCCTGCAAGTGCTGCGTGATGACTCTCAAGAGGATCTGCTCCATGAGCTTCCCTGGCACTGAGGTCAAACTGACAGGCCTGTAGTTTCCCAGGTCTGCCCTCCGTCCCTTCTTGTAGATGGGCGTCATGTTTGCTAGCCACCAGTCAACTGGGACCTCCCCCGATAGCCAGGACTGCTGATAAATGAAGGATAGTGGCTTGGCCAGCTCCTCTGCCAGTTCTCTCAGTACCCTTGGTTGGATCCCATCCGGCCCCATCGACTTGTGCACATCTAAGTGCCGTAGCAGGTCACCAACCAGTTCTTCGTGGATAGTGAGGGCCACATCCTGCTCCCCATCCCCTTCCACCAGCTCAGGGTACTGAGTATCCAGAGAACTACCGGTATTGCCGCTAAAGGCTGAGGCAAAGAAGGCATTGAGCACCTCCGCCTTTTCCTCATCTCTTGTAACTAAGTTTCCCCCCACATCCAGTAAAGGATGGAGATTCTCCTTAGTCCTCCTTTTTGTGTTGATGTATTTATAGAAACGTTTTTTGTTATCTTTAACGGCAGTAGCCAGATTGAGCTCCAGATGAGCTTTGGCCTTCCTAATTTTGTCCCTGAACAGCCTCGCTACATCCTTAAAGTCCTCCCTAGTGGCCTGCCCACTTTTCCAAAGATTATAAACCCTCTTTTTTCTCCTATGCTCAAGCCACAATTCTCTGTTGAGAGAATTGTGGCAGAAACTTTCTAGTCTAGGAGTCGAGTGCCAGGCAAAATATCTCAGAGCACATCAAATACCAAGGGTCATCTACATGTGGGCAACTGAATAGCTTCTATAGTACTATTAAGTGTAAGGAGATTTTAGGTACCTTGAATGTCGATGCATATTTTGTAGCTGTCTAAATGTAGGTGCCTGAATCTGAATTACAGTACCTTCCATGACAGCCTGTAAGAACAAGGGTCTTCAGAGATCCTGATGATATTTCTGGGTGTATAGATAGCTGTCCTGCAGTGAAAGGAGGGAAATGGACAGTGGGATTTGTTAAGCAGAATCTTTGTTATGAAGGGAAGCAGCACAGGTGCTCCCACTGGAATACTGAAAAAGAGTCATGAATAGAAAAGAAGGGAGTAGTTTTAAAGAAATGAAGAAATGTAGTTTTAAAGAAATGAAGAGAAAAAAGAAGTGCTCATTTAGTTTAGATTTCGATAAGGCAATGAAGTACCTTTTCCTTACTGCTGTTATTACATCCTGACATGAAGGGAAATAGAAATTCTTTGAAGCCACAGAGGATGGAGACTAGAAAATCATAGCAGATCTTTCTCTCTGTGATGGAAATAATTTTATTTAAAAGAAAAAAAAATAATCCCCCAAAAGCTCACCCAATATTCCCATTTCGCTAGGAAAGAAATATTTGAAAAGCTGGTTGTTACCACTCTGAAGAACAAATTAACAACAGCTTGATCACCTCTCAACGTTTCAGTCTCAGTTCTTTCCTATAACTGGGGTCTGTCCATTCTAAGCTCAAGCTTTGATTCTTTGACTCTTCCTCTGCTGGGAACGGCAGTATTTTCTTCACTGATGAAACAGCCTGACCCCATCTAAATATGCTCTGTTGCTCAGATACACGATCACTAGGTCTGCTGTTAAATTCTGGGGACATTACCTATAATTGTGATTTAACCCGGCCACCAGCTAAGCACCACATAGCTGTTCGTTCATCCTTCCCTCTCCCTCTCTGGGATAGAGGAGAGAAACAGGAAAATGAAGCCTGTGGGTTGAGATAGAGGCAGTTTATTAAAATACATGTACACACACACACACAAACAAAATTATAATAGTACTACTACTAATAATGTGTACGAAACAAGTGATGCACAATGCAATTGCTCACCACCCGCTGACCAATGCCCAGTCTATGCCTGAGCAACCGGCTCCCCCACCCCAGCTAGCCACACCTATATATCATTTAGCATGATGTCAGATGGTATGGAATACCCCTTTAGCCAGTTTTGGTCAGTGTTCTGGTTTCATTTAGGACAGAGTTAATTTTCCTCCTGGTAGCCACCCCTTATTCCATACCATTTATGTCATGCTCAGGTTACACTCTTTCCAAAACATTCTAATTAATCACCATTTTCATCTGTGGTATATAGCAATTATGGTAGTGATGACATACAGTGTTATATAATAATTAACATAATACAATTCAACTCGTGGACTATTCTCACCCAGTATTAAATCCCCTTGTGGTACACACCAGACCTCCCCATTCTTTTGCATTACCCACCAAGTGCATCCAGGTCCCTGAGCAAAAGCAATTCCACCAATGGGATGGAATGGGAATCAGGGAGTCTCGGTTGGTGCAGGTGCACAGTTGTGGTAGCAATTGGCACTTGCTGTTCTTCGACCCTCAGCAATCCCACAACAGAAGGGTCCTCTGAGAGACCAGGCAAGGTAGATAATTGTTTAATGCCCTCTGTCTCTAAGGCAGCTATACCAAAAGCCCACCGGAACCCTTTTGGGTCCTTGCAATATCCTCTTCTAAGATAGTCTATGCCAAGGATACACGGAGCATCCGGGCCAGTCACAATGCGGTGCTTTTGCCACTCATTCCCAGTTAGACTCACTTCAGCCTCCAATACAGTCAACTGCTGTCACTCCATAAATACAGATGGGCTCTGGCCCTTTATAGCTCGATGGCATTACAGTACATTGCGCACCGGTGTCTACTAAAGCCTTATACTTCTGTGCGTCTGATGTGCCAGGCCATTGAATCCACACAGTCCAATAAACTCGATTGTCCCTTTCCTCCCCCTGGCTGGAGGCAGGGCCCCTCTAGTCCTGGTCAGAATCTTCTTCGTTTCTGTGTTTAAAGGACTGTCTGCTGGAAGTTGGAGCAGCAAACTTTTCAGAGAACCCCTTTTTCCCGATTGTTTTCTTTTGCAACTCACGTACCTGTGCCTCTAGGGTCGCGGTGGATTTTCCATCCCATTTTCTCATGTCCTCTCCATGGTCTCGTAGGTAAAACCACAGGATGACACGGGGTGAGTACCCACCATATCGTCTTCCTTGTGTGGATGAACACTTATCCCTGATAGCTGAGACACTGGTTTGTACAGGTGCGGAGGAAAATAATCTCTCTTCAACTTGGTGGAACTTTTCAGACAATTTCTCCCAAGTATTCTCTTTTAGTTGGTGGACACTGGTTTGTTCATATGGGGAGGAAGATAAATTCTCTTTAAGTTGGTGGACCTTTTCAGAATGTTTCTCCATAGCCAAGACGAGGCCTGTAAGGAAGAGGTGAGACATTCTTCGTACTGCCGGAGTTGTTCAGCCACTTCATCCACTGTGGGTTCCATATCCTGTTTCCAGGCCATTACTGCCAATGAGCTGGCATATGATGATGGTGCACTCCGTACAAACTTCCGCCACATGGGTCGTGTACATTTAACTTCATTTGGATCTGTGGATATTTGTCCGTTGTCTAGGTCCTCATAAATCACTTCCCGTACGGCTAATTCCCTCAGGTACTGGATTCCCTTCTCCATAGTGGTCCACTTGCCTGGTAGACATACAAGTTCTTCCTTGAAGGGATACCTTTCCTTCACAGCTGACAGGAGACGCCTCCAGAGGCTGTAAGATCATGCTCCATCTCCAATTGCTTTGTCAATGCCTGCGTCTCTCCCAGCCGCCTGGCTTCCCTGCCCTCTAATTCCACACAATTGGCTCCGGTGTCCCTGCACCGGAGGAATCAGGTGACAAGCTGCTTACCTATGCAGCAACCAAAATCTTTTCGCACGTCTCATAGCTAACGCTGGTATAGATTTCGGGTAGTTACTGTTGATTTTTTGACATACTCATCTTCCTCCTCCTGCATCTCTGATGGCCCAGCCCCATCTTCTCTTTACCTAGACCTAGCAGAAGACTCTCTGTGTTCTAAATGACCTGAATGTCTATACCATTTTTTTCACCTAGTCTACAGGGGCAACTTGCACTGCTACAGCTTGTTTCTCTGACCCAGCCACAGGGCCTGCCACAGGGTTTGGAATACCCTCTGCACGGGCAACTTCCACTGCTAGAACTCATTCCTCGGATCCAGCCACAGGAGCTGGACTGGCTGCAGGAGCTGGAGTGGCTGCAGGGGCTGGAGCAGCTGCAGGGGCTGGAACGGCTGAGGGAGCTGGAGCGGCTGCGGGAGATGAAGCAGCTGCAGGGTTCATTGTAGGGGTTGGAGCGCCCGCAGGGTCTGTCACTAGGTTTACAGTAGCATCAATTGCAGCTCGATAGGCATGGGCCAGACCCCAGCACGCTACAGTGATTTGTGTCTCTTTGGAACTGCCAGAGTCATGACACCTTTTTTTTTCAAGCATTCTACCAGTTTTTTAGGATTTTGCAGTTGTTCAGGGGTGAATTTCCAAAACACTAGAGGTGCCCACTGCTCTAGAAACCTCCCCATATCCTCCCACACTCCCTGCCACTCACAACTATCCTGCCTCAGGACAGATCTCTGGATGGCATTCCTAAGTAGTTGTTTAACCTTAAACAAAACCTGAAGCACATTCAGGAGACATAACAATAACACCATGCTAGTCTGAACATCTCAAGGTCATTCAAAATCTTGGAGAACTATTGTAACTAGCTCGGAGGATAAGAGGGTGGTGAAGGAGAA
Source organism: Aythya marila (assembly GCF_965140915.1). NCBI lineage: Eukaryota > Metazoa > Chordata > Aves > Anseriformes > Anatidae > Aythya > Aythya marila. Next base: position 12,210,878 of record NC_139081.1, read on the forward strand.
AGGGAGAGTGAACAAGTAGGAAAAAATATCTTCCCCTTTCCCCTCCACATATTAGCTCCCTGACAAAAAAAGGCAATAGGTGTAATTGTTAATAGTTTCCAAGATATGGTTTCCAAAGTATAGAGTTGACGACAGTGCTGAGTACAAATACCAGGTTAGAGTCATGACCAGATATTTCGTCTCATAAGCCACTGTTACAACACACAGTACCATAATGATCTTAAACCAGGGCTTGGATGTGATAAATTAGTGGGGGTTTGTTCATTGTCATTGAGGAACTTGGAGAATCTGCTGAGGAGATAAGGTTGTACAATTTAATGGCCTTGATAAAGGGGGAGGATTAAGCAAGCAGATAGCAGCAGGGGGTGTTGGGTAAACATCCTTGAGTGAAACCAGACTCTGTGAAATTCCTTACCACAAGGCATCCTTTTTGCCGCTTCACTTCCCCCACCTGAACATGGAGCAGAGGAACAATGACCCCCCTCTCAACAATAGACTGCGCAGCCTCAGCCAGTTCAACAAGTCCCGATAAGCCGGAATTCGACTGCTATAAAACAGCAACCCTGGAAAGGGAAGTTGCGTGCTGTTGCGCAGCGGAGACTCTCCAGCCGCCCAGCGCTGTTTTGCTTGTGTCTGCTTACTTGATTAATAAAATAATTTCAATAGACCAGTAAATTGTGTGGTCTAATTTATAACACTGGAGAGGATAAACAACATGAAAGAGAGCACATACAGAAAGTAACGTGCTATAAAACTCAATTTGGAAAACAGGCACAGCAGACATGAGATTAAAGCAATTAACATTGTGACTAGCAACTATTAAGCAGGTCTAATACTTATACCAATCTTGGTTTAGCACACTCTGGTCAGATCTGCCATTATCTCAACCTTTTGGGCCCCACGTTGGTTGCCAAAAAGAACTGTTGTGTGGTTTAACCCAGCTGGCAGCTAAACACCACACAGCCATTTGCTCCCCCTCCCCCTCCCCCCCTGAGATGGGGGAGACACTTCTGCAACAATAGGTCTTTAAAGTGTAAACTGATAAACCTTGCCTGTAATTTTTATTGATAAGTTTCTAGTTCTTCCTTTCATTTTTCCATTTAATTATTTTTTCTTTGAGCTTTCTTTTGTGTTTGCTTCACAGAAGCATCATGAACAGGCTAAGCCTGAAAAAAACAAAAAACAAACAAACAAAAAAAATTGATTTATTTTTAGTAGAAAATAAGATTAATTTGTTGTGCTGAAGACAAAATAACATTTTAATGGTAGTTAGGGGTATATAAATAGATTTTAATAAGAAAGATTAATTCACTTTCAATAACCATTATAGCAAAATATTGAGGACAAACTACTAATACGCTGGCATCACTGATTTTACGAACTCATTTTATTTCAATTCCTGCTGTCATACAATAAAGTATATTTGAATGCTGCAGAAGCATATATAAATATAATTTTCTACACAGAACTGGTTAGGGATATGCAGTGAAAAATATCTGAACGGTTATGTAAATTGTTGTTATTCTTGGAAAGCAGAGGTTAACTAAGCATTTAAGTTTTACTGTGATATTTTTGTTATTATTATTTCACCTTTAATGGAGGCTATTTTGTGTGTGGGTGAACCAGAAGATAATGTTGTAGCTAGAAAGAATGTTAATATAATTTTGGTAGACTATGTTAATAAAACAAGTGTAATGAGCAATAGTGGTGTACAATATCAGGTTAATGTAGGAATTAAGCTGAAAGTAATTATAATACTAAGATAGTTTGTATTCTAATTATCCTATGGCTAATAGTACAGAGACGATTGGCTGAAACAAAAATTATTTGGGCTGGGCTCATTTTTGTATAAATGAATATTAGCTGTTACATTGTCATTGTGCTTCCGTGGAACAGGATGGACATTTATTTTTCATTTAAAAAATCACATACTCCTCAAAGAGTTCTTCAAAATTGAAATGAAAAATGTTGCTAGGTTGTAAGAAGCAATGCTACAAAAGTCCCCACTTTTATTCCAGGTTTTTATCATGTAAGTAGTGTTAAGCAAACTTGTATTTCATGTATGTCATAATGCAAGAACGTGATTGAAAAAAATATCCTCATTAAACCAGTAATTACCAGAGAGAAACAGAGGATGGATATAGCTGTATTCCGAGCACAAATTGGATACCAGTCTTGAGTGCAAACTTATTTCATGTACTAGCCGTTTGAATGCAAACTGGGAACTTTAGAGAAATTCCCACCACTGAAGAACAATAAGAGAAGAGTTGGAGCTGGTTGCATTAGCACATCACTACCAATGTAGGATGTGTAAGATTCACCTCATCTGATTAACCTAAGATAGCTTTAGTTCAGTTGTCTAAATCTGATCTGGTCACCCATTCCTTTGTTGTTCGAGAGCAAATGTTTTGTGCAATCAGATAATCATCTATCCTATTTAAGAATCTTTTCTTGGCGTTTGGTAAATACCTATCTGACAATGACTGTTTCTTCTTGATGATTATAAAATGCACGACTGGTTCAGTCTTACTGGCTTTTAGACACTTTATACAGTCCATCTGCATGAAAGGAATGTCACATATTTCAGAGGAGCCAGAAAGGTCAGCCACTTGGTTCATCACTGATGTATGATAAAATCATGTGTTGCAAGATTGGTTAGTAGAAAACCTCCTTCATGCTGCTTCATACTCCTTCATCTGGATTATACCTAGCTGTTAGTGCCCTACACTTGGCATCCAGACGTAGAACCTGGGCTTCAAAGTGTACTGGACTTTGGTTCTCTTTCCAGCTTATAATTTTGGAAATAGAACAAAAATAGTCGATGAAATGAAGAAAGTAAATAAAATTAAAAACATTTTGGCTTACAAGTAAATCCTGAGGGATATCTACTGTGAAGGAGTCTGATATTTGAAAGCATTGTATATTCTGAGAATCATATATGTTTAATTACCAGAACAATTTGGCTAGATGGACATTTTGCCCAAATAAAATGGTCCCTAAAGAGACCATTCTGCAGAGATCCTTGCCCCATCCCCTGACTGATAGAGATGACAGAGCCTGTTTTCTTAGTTTAATTGTTGCTTTGACTGAGTATGTACATTTGTTTCCTATATAACTTTCACAATAAATAATGTCCTCGGTTTTTATCAACAGTGGAATTTCCAGCAGTTTTATCCCTCTTTTCTCATTGTAATTTATCAGCAAACAAGCTTTTCCTTGCATGAATCTCTTTATTATTCAAAATTTCCATAAAGATAAGAATGTAGTTTATTTTAGAGATTGTTCATCAGTTTTGCTCCAAGACTATTATAAAGAATACTGGCTCATCATAATATGCAATTCATGCTTGTCCTGGTTTCAGTTAGAACAGAGTTAATTTTCTTCCTAGTAGCTGGTAGGTAGAATGCTATGTTTTGGCTTAGGATGAGAAGAGTGCTGATAACACCCCGATGTTTTAATTGTTGCAGAGCAGTGCTTATACCAAGCCAAGGACGTCTCAGCTTCTTGCTCTGTCCTGCCAACGGGCAGGCTGGGGGTGCAGCAAGAACTGGGAGGGGACAGACCCAGGACAGGTGACCCAAACTAGCCAAAGGGGTATTCCATACCATCTGACGTCATGCTAAACAATATATAGGGGTGGCTAGCTGGGAGTGGGGCGCCGGGACTGCTTGGGGTTAGGCTGGGCATCGGTCAGCGGGTGGTGAGCAATTGCATTGTGCATCACTTTGTTTGTACACATTATTAGTAGTAGTACTATTATCATCATTATTATTCTTATTGTTGTTTTCCTGTCTCATTAAACTGTCTTTATCTCAACTCACGAGCTTCACTTTCCCATTTCTCTCCCCCATCCCAGAGAGGGAGGGGGGAGGGTGAGCGAACAGCTGTGTGGTGTTTAGCTGTCAGCCGGGTTAAACCACGACAATGCTGCTCAATGGTTTGCATCACTCACAAGTTTCTGGTACTGCTCCTTGTTTATTTCCCCCTTAAGAGACTGATAATCAGGAGCTGAAGCAGATGCAGACATGCATGTCCCTACTGCTGGGACTGAGGGATATACTGCCCTATCAGGATCCCGTCTCATTTTGGGAAGCCTCACAATGGAGATTACCAGCCAATTCCCCCTGTTTTCTAAGCTGATGAGGATTCAGATAATACGTTTTCTAAAAGCAAGGAAAGTATTCACCCATGAACAAATTCTTGTTATTGAAGTAAATGAAAGATCATTACGTACATCAGTGCCTTCAGTGTGAAAACCAGCACTGGGCTGGTTGCTGGTGGAACTGCCAGGGAGCACAGGGGGGCTGGCTGCTCAGAATAGAATCACAGAGCCATGGAATCATCAAGGTTGGAAAAGTTCTCTAAGATCATCTGGTCCAATTATTCACCTACCACCAATATTGCCCACTAAACCATGTCCCTAAGTACCATGTCTACCCTTTCTTTAAACACCTTCAGGGACAGTGACTCCACCATTTCCGTGGGCAACCTGTTCCAATGCCTAACCACTCTTTCTGAGAAGAACTTTTTCCTAATTTCCAACCTTACTCTGTAAGGGCAGGGGGGCCAGGAGCCAAGCATCATAACAAGGCTGCAGAAGAGCGGCTTTGCCAACATGGGGTAGTCCTACAGCACCTGAGGGAGGTGAGCAGAGCAGAGCCAGTGACCGGAAAAAGGACTGGATAAGTCCAGGCCTTCACGTGAGTCCGTGGTAAAGAGGTGAGTCTGAGGTGAAACCAGGAAGACAAGCCAGCAAGTCAGAATCAGGTCTGGTGGCAGCAACCACCATCAACCACAGTCCAGTGGTCAGGCAAGCCCTTAGAGATGAGGCAGGTCCGAGATTAAGATCAGCAGAGTATGCGACATTCCGGGCATGGACATGGCTGCCACACCACTGCAGCACAGCTCAGGCAGGGACCCAGGGTGAGAACCCCAGCCTAAAAGCCATTTCTGAGCGTTGGTCAGGGGAGAACCCTCTGAAGCTTCTTAGCACAGCTTCATGGAAGAGCAATCTTCAAGGCTGGGTGTCTATGATATTTTCTAACCTAGCTCTGTACCCAGGCAACCCCAGAAATGAAGACAGATGTACTTAGGGACCTGACAGTGACAAGGCAGAACTCAGTGATAGCATTTCAGATCTCTGGTATAGTAAACAAGAGCAACAATCAATGTATTAACACTTCTAAATTTATTGGAGACAAAGTCACTATATAGTGCACTTGTTCACACATGAAAAGGAGCAAGATCAGGCCTATTCTAGTAGTATTTTGTGGTTTCACAAACATTTAAAGTGCATCTTCTGTATGATATCTGAAACAATCTAATAGGAAGTCTTGTATCAACAAATTATGGATAATTTTAAAGGTAAAACCAGATTCCAAGGGGGGATAATGTACCAATCCCAACTTGTTGATCAGTTTTTGAAGTTCTGTAGTTCTTCAATGAATGTAAAATTAGAAGCAGATTGTTTTATCATTTTACATATCCACTTTCAATTCATGAAGATTTTTAATGTGCAAGTATTGTAGATGAGGACACTTCTTAGAGCATTGTATAAGCAGCTGTACCTCAGTTAGATTTCAGCTGGTAAAAGAATCCTAACCGTTTGAAGTTAGATCATCTTTCTCCTCTCTGTTTTTAAACTTATTTAATACAGTTGACTGTGAATGGTCCAAGTTGTACATTCTAGCTACAGTAAGTACTCATCTAGAATGTGAGTACTGGGGCAACTGGACTGAATAATAAGCAGGTCTGTTGAAAGCAAACATTATGGCTATGCTTTCAACATTTGTAATGTTTTGGACAGTTTCCATTTTTTTTGGCAATTAATACCTATGTCTGAATCAAAATCTTTGCTAAGAAGCTGTAACTTCTGTTTTATATAGCAGTGATTTTATTTTCATTCAGTGTCAAATACTGTGAGAGTGATAGGTGGAATTTTGCTGGGAATACAGAAAAGCATTCTGAAGCTTTTCAAGTTACCTTTACAAAACACATTTCTGTTAACATATGTATTTAGTTTCCGGGTGACTCTTTATTCTTCTCTCCCTATATGCATCTGGAAGCTCAGGTCTGCCCAAGTAGACATATCCCCTACATTGTGCTCACAGGGTCAGATCTTAAATTCTTAAATCTTAAGTTCTTATCCATTTCATCATTAAGTTTGAAACTAATCTCACCTAGTTTTGGAAATCTAAAATGTAAAGTTCCACAGCAAGATGGGTAGACTCCTAAAGGGGATCTCTGAATGAACCATATATGAGTATGCTGATTTCTTTTTATTGGTAAAGAGAAAATGGAGTCAAGATGACTAACTCAGATCATTATGGCTTACAGCAGCTGAAAATCTCATCAATCTTAACTATTCTCTAAAGCTAGGATATGTCCATATAAAACCCCAGTGAAGATGAAATTCACAGCAGCCCATCTGTCAGAGTCTACTGGTAGAAAGTGCTGTATTCATCCTCATGGGGCTTTGTGTTTGTATTTTTGGATGGTGTGCGTGGCGTGTTTAAACAAAGCAGTTGTAAGAACACAGCACAATAGGTGTTTAATCAAGAGCATCCATAATAGACAGAGAAAAATTAGGGAGACTGTGAATGGTATACAGAAAAAAATCTGTTAAATAGGTTCAGAAATTATAACATGGTAAAGTGTAATCCTTTGTGGCTAATTTCCTACCAGGTGCATCTCTAGTTTAAGAAGGACAGTGATGAAAATGCTATTCATTAATTGTTTCCTACAGAACTTTCTTAAGGACTCAATCACCATCTGGAGACAGCTATTTTTTAAGAAAAGCTCTACAGATGTGGAGAATAATAATAACAGCAGTGTATACTTATGTTGAGTCTAGCATTTGGGAATTACAAGAACATCAAAAATACAGTGAAAACTTTCAGAACTACAGAAAGGAAGTTGAATAATAGAACTAGGAAATCTTATGGGTCAAGCAGAAAAACATTAGATTTATCTGTTAATATTTAAAGTGACCCTTGAACAGTCTGATGTTTACCTGGTCTTTTAATTAGAATTTAGCCAAAACCTCACTTTTAAATAACAAAGTTTGCTCTTCTCTGAACTGTTTGTGATAAAATTGTGCCAGTAACAATTATGTTTCTTTTTTTCAGTGTCCTAATTGAAGGTAAAAAAGTTCATTAGAGTAATCTGAAGCATTTATTGATTTTTTCCAACCAAAGATGTATATCAAATAAGACATTCTAAACAAAATAAAAATTCACTTTTATAGCATTTACAAAAAAAAAAAAAAAAGAGGGAGAGAGAAAAAAGCTATGGATACATCAGTGTTCTTTCCACCTTCCTCTTGTCCCCTTTGTTGCTGGTAATTCTTAAATATCAGTGATCTGTATTCAGATTCTTTTGTTATCATTTAATTCCAAACAAAACCCCAAAATCTCACACTTTTCACAGGGGCAAAATGGTCACAGGGTTTGCTCTATTACCAGGATATACTCTGAGCCTCAAATGAGCCTCAGAATAACTATTTTAGGAATCAGAAGCTACATACAATTTTTAATAATCATAAGAAATAGGTTATTCTATAATGTTATAAATGGCTCAGGATTCAAATTAGGATTAAATAAAAAAATAGGATTTATTAAAAGAATATAAAGGAATAGAGGTAAGCAAACAGCGCTGGGTGCACCGGGAGTCTCCGCTCCACCAGGACACACACCAGTTACATCAAGCAGATGATTTTTATGCTCCTAGACTAATACATATTCATTATTACTTCTAAAAAAAACAGGTTATTATAATTAGCTTCCGGGGTCCAGTCCCTCCTACTGGAGCATGTCTCCTCTGGGGGTCTCTTCTGGGGGTCTCTAGGGGTCTTTCATGCTGAAGGCTCGTAGTCTTCCTCTCCCCCTTTGTACTTACTTGGCACCATGCCAAGTTTATAGAACATTCTCTGCAGGTCTTGTCTCCCAGCTGTCCTTCAGCTTCTTTTTCCTTCCTCTTAATCTCTCGGCCCCCCTAACCAGATACCAAAGATCTGCATAGTATCCCGTAACAGTCACTAGTTGTTATCAGTTGTTCTGAAACTCCCAGACATCAAACACAAACAGCTTTCTTATTTGACGCTTCACGAGTAATTAAAACATTCTTCCCCAGCCATTCACAGACACATCTATAGCAGTGTTAAGTTAATCTCGAAGAAGACAGGAAAAAAGGCTGTAACTGTTAGAAATAGAAGTCCGGAATAACAAAAGCAAACAGGTTCATAAATTTAAGGAGTATTTTCTGAAGACTTGATAAATTGACTAGAATGAGGGGGAGACTGGGACACACTGCATCTGTGGTTCAAGAATTAAATTGCCAGTGCAGAGCCCAGAGGCAGACAGGATTCAAACAGAATTGTTCTTTATGGACACGAATTGTTAAAACATTCCTCACAATAACACGTATTAGATGTGAGGATTACTCATGTTTGACCTATTTCTACTCCAGTAGAAATATGTACTGGCTGGAGTTTATATTCCTAAGTAATATTATTTAATTTCTCTCCTTTCCGATTACATATTTACATGACTGTCACTAGTGTATTGTCTGAGTGGTTTCCTATAGTACAATAAGCAAAATGTTCACCATCTGTCACATGTGGCTCATCCTAACCATAGGAGGAGTGATGTATGATCATCTAAGTGTTTTGTTTTGGCAATATTTTGTTTTATTTGAATTTTTAAATACATTCTGTTATATATTCATCTTAGAAAAATTAGGTTAAAGGAAAAGAATCTTGATCTTGGACTGCAGTTTGACATTTCAGTCTTAAATCATTTAAGAGGTAATTCCTAGAGATGATTTTAAGAAAGCTTTGGGTAACACTGTTGTTGCTGGAGAAGTACTTAAAGGTTGTTTAAAAATCTCTCTTGCATCTGAGGCATTATCAGCCAGAGTCCTCATTTAGGCACTTCAGGTATGTTTCATGTTTCAGATATCACGAATATGGATCATTAAACACCTTAGATATAAATCAGAGCTTGTGATGCCTCTGACAAGGTGTGCTCATGTGCTAGGGACCAGGACCAATGTAATCTTTAGACAAGAAAGGTGAACAACATGTTCCATACCGATCAGAGCATGATGGTTGATGACTTCATGCCAAAGTTTACTGCATCAGAAGAGTGAAATGGGAGCATGAGTTGCAGCTATAAAAACCTCTCTCTGATTTCTCCAGTGAACATTGGGCATGGCTTATAAGAAATCACACAGGCTTGTTTAACAGGTAGTCTGATCTATAAAATTTAAAATATGAGATAGGCTATGAGGGCTTTGAAAGGCAATGTTACAGAGAGTTTTACACTCAGTGGGTCATCACCTAAGTTGTGGATACACAAAAACCTTAGGATTTAGGTATAGCTACAGTTATTCCTGAAAAACTACTTAGGCGGGTGTTAAGAAATGAGGTGCGTGCCTTCATCTGTTAGAGCTAAATAAGCATCTGCTTCACTATCTGCAGTGTCTCTGCAATGCTTTGCCCTCTGACATGCTGATTTATTGGGTTTCTGTGAGCTACCTCAATACTGTGTGCTGAGAAAGCTAAATAACAAACCTGGCTGGCTAAAAGACCCATGGAAAGCCTGGCATTTCTTCAGCAAGGAGTGATGGGGGTGTCGGGATGGGAAGCAAGGAGAGAATTTCCTGGATAAAAACTAATTCAGCAATTAGAATCTATTCTAGAATCAGTGAGAAGAGGACAAAAAGCAAATAGATAGAAGGAGAACAGCCAAAAGCCATATGTTGTAACATCTTAAAAAAATAAAAATAAAAATAAAAATAAAAATAAAAATAAAAATAAAAATAAAAATAAAAATAAAAATAAAAATAAAAATAAAAATAAAAATAAAAATAAAAATAAAAATAAAAATAAAAATAAAAATAAAAATAAAACAAACAGTGAAAAATAGTAATCCGAGATAAATAACAAGACAATGCAAAAGGAAGACGTGGCATCAGTCCTTCAGAGAGGCTGTGACTGACACAGCACACTGCTGAATTCTGTAGCCAGAGTCAGAATAAAAGTGAAATATCCTTAAATCAGAAGAATTAGACAATATACACCCTTGAACTTAGAATTAAATGGAAAATGGAATTGCAAGTCTGATTCACAGGGTTTTTAGTAAATACATTAAAATGTAGGTATACTGGAAGGCCAGAGAATAACAAACATGGTGTCTGTGAAAAGATGAGGGAGAAAGTTTGCTATGCTTACAAGAATAATAGTCTGAATTTAATTAGAGTACATATTCTATTCTAAATATATATATATAAATAATAATTCTAAGAAAGCAGAACATTTTGAAATAGAGATTTGCAAAATGTCTTGACTAAAGCTACAGTATTTGAAGATCTAGAAAACATGTTTTTCTTCAATTTTATTTTATTTTTTTATAAAACAAAATGTAGTAGTTACTTTACATATTAAAAAGGAAGGTATTTTTCTTCTGTTTTCTTTTTTTTTTCTATTTTGCATAAGCCTCAATTAAATTACAATATTAAACTGGTTGCACCAGGAGTCCATTAAAGATTTAGTTACCTTCTGTGGTGAACATTAAGAAGCTATTACTCAAATTCTATTTAAACAGTTAAAAGCAATTAAAATGTATAGGCAAGATCACCACATATCATGAGCTAATGTTCTAATGAAAACTTAGCAAGTGACATATTGTTTAAGCCTCTCAAAGTTTTTAGTTTTGTGCTCAGTAATTCAGAGATGAGAGTGAGGTTATGTTGATTTATAATTTGTTACCATCAGTTTTTCCCAGACAGAAGATGCTGTAGTACACTATCTGGCCTTATTTTATATTCTTTCTTTCAAGTTCTGTTCTTCACACTTGCACTCAAAAGGAAAATAACTGGTCTCCTGAACTGACCTTACTCCAAGCACAGTTGAGTTTTCTGTTTTCTGTTCTGAGAAAAGGAAAAGAGGATTTTTCTTCCTCCTTCCAATTGTTTCAGGTTCTTCAATTTGCAAAAATCTGTGACTGGTTTTATTCCAAAATGAGCAATTATTTTATCATTCTCATTCTGGTTTTAATCTGAATCTGTAATAGGTTGGTATTCATATTTTGTATAAAAAATTATTAGGTAGACATAAATGTGAACAGTAGAAAACCTGTATTTCAGGTTCACCTTAGTCTCATGACTTCTTACTAATAGGTCCAAGTTTCATGAGTTTTAAGTGAAGTCTGATAAACCTGAATAAACTGTGGTCAAAACCACAAGATTTGTAAATTCAAAAAAAAAAAAAATCTACAGAAACAGAATGTAGAGAGTCATACTTAAATCTTCACCTGGAAAGGGACTATGCAATTACCTAGGCCATGTTACTTCATTCTTCTTATTACTTACACGCCATATTTAATGGTATAAAATCCCTTTTTTGGTGTATGTGTCTTCCACAGGCCGCTGCACTGACGGAGGCTGCCGCCTGTGGAAGACCCCTGCCGGAGCAGGTTCCGGGCCAGACCTGTAGCCCGTGGAGAGGAGCACACGCAGGAGCAGGTGACCTGGCAGGAGCTGCTGCCCGTAGGGGAGACAGGTTGGAGCAGTTTTCTCCTGAGGGATGGACCCCGTGGTACAGACCCATATCTGGAGCAGTTCTGGAAGAGCTGCTGCCTGTGGGAAGCCCACACCGGATCAGTTCGGGAAGGACTGCATCCCATGGGAGGGACCCCACAGCACAGGGGACGAGAGTGACCAAGAAGGAGCAGTGGAGAAGAAGCGCTATAGACTGACCATAACCCCCATTCCCCCGTTCCCCTGCGCCGCTCAGGGGGAGGAGGTGGAAGAGGGTGGATGGGGGGGGAAGGTGCTTTTGGTTTCTCTCCTTTGTTTCTCACTTCTCTAGCTTTTTAGTAATAGGCAATAAATCTTACTATCTCCCTACTCTGAGTCTGTTTTGCCTGTCACGATAATTACTGTGCGATCTCCCCATCCTTATATCAACCCTTGAGTCCTTTTCATTGTATTTTCTCCCTGTTCCTCTTTGAGGAGGGGGAGTGAGAGTGCGGTTGTGATGGAGCTCGGCCGCCTACCCAAGTAAAACCTCCACAGTGTGCACCCATAATTTGCACAGGAAGAGCCTTCCTCCAAGACTACTTGGAGATCAAGGCCATGTCATATAGTTCTGCAAAAGTGATTTCTTTAGTCTTGCATGTGTAGTGGGTTTACGTGGCAAGGTTTTGGTAGCAGGGGGCTATAGGGGTGGTTTCTGTGAGAAAGATCTAGAAGCTGCCCCATGTTTGGGAAGGGCCCCATTGTTTTCCAGAGCTGAGCCAATAAGCGATGTTGTTTTGCGCCTCTGTGAGAGCATATTTAAGACAGGGAAAAAAACGCTGTGCCACACAGCAGCCGGAAGAGTCAAGGGAATGAGAAAACAGCCTTGCAGGTGCCAAGGTCAGTGTAGAAGGAGGGGGAGAAGTGCTCCAGGCGCCGCAGCAGAAGTCCCCTGCGGCCTGTGGTGAGGACCATGGTGAAGCGGGATGTCCCCCTGCAGCCCATGGAGTACACAGTGGAGCAGGGTTCCATGCTGCAGCCCGTGGAGGAGACCACGGTGGAGCAGGTGGCCCTGCACCGACGGAGGCTGCCGCCTGTGGAAGACCCCTGCCGGAGCAGATTCTGGGCCGGACCTGTAGCCCGTGGAGAGGAGGACTTGTGGTTATTTATACAAGGGTATATAAGACCTTGTATAAATACATGTAACGGTATGTATATATGTATGTATATAAATAAATATATGAATAATAAATATATAAAATATATTTATATAAATATATACATGGATATATGAATTATAAATAAATAAATATATGTAAGGCTATGTAAATATATGTAAGGGTATGTAAGGCCACATTTCATTATGAGGCCCTAGCATTGTTCCATATTGACATTGTGAGAAACACTCTGTAGCCAATAACTTAGGCTCAGGCGAGGATCTCAGGGAAGTTGTAATTTATTCGCGATTGCAATGGCGGGCGCCCCACAAGCAGGAAAGAGCGCATCTACTGGTTCCAAAACACAGTTTATATACTTTTTGATGACAGGACCCTCCCCTGTTTCCCCACTGAGTGGGTAATCCAGGTACACAATCTATCTGATGCTTCACAGACAATGCTCGGCCTTCAGTTGCTGGCCTGTTAAATTTCAAGTTTCTTTTGACACTTTTACTGTTTAAAGTGGTAATGTTTCTTCACTTATCTGACTTGACTTAACATCATGATTTTCTACTAATTACTCTAAGGAGTCTGGTTGTCTGCATTTTACAAGGTTGTTAGTTGAGCTTTCTTATCACTGCAAGCATATCTCAGTACCACATTCCTTCCTTCTAAACAATGTAACTCTGCAAAAACAACATTTATATTCCCACAGTTCCTCCCTTTTCCTTTTTTATAAACTGTTGATTTATGTAAAAAATCTTTTTAAACTTTTTTTTTTTAAGTGTAATTTGGTAAATATCTGCCTCTTCTTCACTTTCTTTGCTCTCCATTTCCTCTAATATCATCATTTTATCTGAGTAGGGTGGTGGATCCATGGTCATTTGTTTCAATAATGCAGTTTCAATTAACCGCTGGACAAGTCCCCTTACACAGGGGATAATGCAACAGCCAATGGCTGTCAAAACTCCTGCTACTACAATCAAGGATGTAAATATGGACATTACCATCCCTTTCCATTTACCGAATCAAGATTCCAACCATCCTGTGATGGAAGTGTCTGCTCCCGAATTTTCTGCCAATTCATTGGCGAGGGTGGTAAGCCCTTGCAATGCTCTTGTTACTGTGCTATTTGGGGCAGTATTGTTAGGGATGAAAGTAAAACAATGGTTTCCCAGCATCACGCATAATCAACCCTTCTCCGCGAGCATCATATCTAATGCTATCCTGTTTTCCCAAGCCATTTTGCTGGTGGCATCTAGTTATTCAGCGATTCCTGTTATCGCATCCCAGGTATAATTAATGAATCTCTGCTGATTATAATAGATATAATTAATCCAATTTTTATTGATTGTTACCCACCAGAACAGTGACTCAAACCCTGCAGCAATTTGATTCCTGGCTTTATGTTCATCCGGAACTCCTCTAGGTACCCCAATAGAATCTATGTATACTCTATCATCAAATGATATTCCTAAGCCTCTTTTACTTCTTCTGGGTATTTGTGATGTTTCTCTTTCAAATGCCAGGGTGAAGGGTATAGCTAATTGAACAAGCGCACAAGTGCCTCCCCAATTAGATGGTAGGGTGGACCGTAAGGTCTTCCCTCCACAGTACCATCAGAGATCTGCCCTGGGGATCTCAAGTCTTGAGCAGTTTCCCATCAAGTCCTTGGTAGCACAAGGGAAATTCTCCCAGATGCTGGGTAGCACTCACACCCTGCTGTGAGAGGCAAGCTGTATGGTTACCTATAGCTGTAGAGAATGCAGGGGGAACCCTGATATTGCTATCATGCAAGGAACAGCAAAGAGAGACTTACAGGCCTCATTTCCCCAGGCAGTCTTTTTTTTTGGTACAATGCAATCATACATCACATCCCCTGGGAATCCTTGGTCCACCCCCATGGGAAGGGCACTATCTGGGCAATCGGTCATCCCGAGGCATAAGCATAGAAATAGCTATGGTTGAGACTCTGGATAGTATATTTGACCCATTCTATCCAGGCATTCACATCCCCATACCCTGTTTCAATCTCAAATGTTTGAACTGCCACATTTCAGAAGGCCTCCTGTTTTCTCTCCTGTTTTCTCCTTGAGTTTCTCCCTTTCTCTGATGGCAATAGAGGATTGTTTCTATACAGCTATTCTCAATCTGGCTGTTGGGTCTCTCCCAGTTATTTGTTCTCTCTGCTCAGTTGTCCCTGGGCATTTAAATCTCCACAAGCTAACACCTCACAAGCATCAAACATGACGGATTGTGGTACATAACCCTCTGTCACAGTCACCCATATTTTGATGGGGTATCCCATTTTTGCTATTATCTGGTCATGTGTTGTCAACGGAAGGAAGACACAGACACTCAATATGAGTGAACAATGAACTTCAACTTTAATGGATAGCTCAGTCGCCTTTTATCTAGTTTGAACATAATCAACTCATACATATTGCAAAAACTAAGCTCAGGATTGGCTAACATTTCCCGCTCTTTTCAGGTAGTTCCTCCTTCTTTTAGCCACCATCCCGCCTTAGGGACTTTCCCCATCGCTCAAGGGCATCGTGTCCTTGAGCCTGATTGGCTCTCAGCCAGATGCGTACATGCCAGACTCATGTGAGTTGAGTACGGTACTTCACTAGCCCATTGCCTCCTAACTGCCCAACATCCACGTGTCCTATTTCACTTAACCATTCCTCCACAGTCATGCCTTTTCCAAGTTGCCAATTGACCGAGGCCTTCTCTGAGGCCTAGAATCACTACAAACAAAATTAGCAATCAATTTTTCCCTGTCATTATTTTTAAACCTTAGGTTTCCAAATAATTATCAATACAAAGAATAAGATGTGCACTACCACTATAATAACCCCCCCCCCCCCCTTGGGAGCACTGCAATTCACTATAGGTCTGTCCTTTCTCTCAATCACAAGTCACACTTGTTAGTTACCTGTTAAAATAAAAGGTTAGTTTACAATTGTAAGCTTTTATCCGGCTCAGAGTCCACTATGAGATTTTTCTCTTTTATTTCAACTTCCAACAAGTCTTCTGTAGGAACAGCTTCCCAGGTACTAGGGTCGACGTATGCCTTCACTCGAGTATAGTGAGTCCAACCTTTTTCCACAGTTCTTACAGCTGTTTCAGTGGTTAGTAATTGTCCTTCCCATTCAGGCCGCGGTTGACTCTTTCCAGGTCTTGATCAGGACCCAATTTCCTGGTTGATAGTGATGAATGGGGAATTCCAAAGGTGGGGTTTGAGCCGACAACCCAGAGGTCCTGAGATATGACAAAGAAGAGGACAACCCCAGAATACAGTTCTTAAGAAAACTCTCTTGTTTTGAATTGTGGTATCTCATCCTTTCTGCCCAGATAGGGCAATCATCTCATATGCAGCATCTCATATGGTGAAATTCCTATATCCTTTCTTGGTGCTGTTTGAACCTGTAGGAGTAAGCATTTTACCCAAGGAAGTTGGGTTTCTAACACTAATGTAGTTAATTGATTCTTTAATGTCTGGTTCATTTGCTCCACCTTCCCAGAAGAGGAGGGGTGCCAGGGGGTGTGAAAATCCCACTCAATCTCTAAGGCCTGCTTTAACCCTTGCAGTAAAGCTTTACACCCATCCAGTCATGTGGTCAATTAGGACAAACAAGTAACTCAGTAAAGTCTACCTGTATACTTTGGAAAGGTCAAATCCCTGGCTCCTGTCCCCCTCTAGATGGGTTACAGAAGATCTTTTTATTTACCTTTTGACATATGGTACATCCTCTGCATATGTGCTTTGCTAAAGTGTATATTCCTACAGACATACTTTCTTAGCACAACATCACACATTGCTTGCACCTCCCAATGACTCTCTTGATGTAAAACAGTTAATATTTGCCTCATTATCACTTTATTCAGCATTTCTCTCCCATCAGGGAATATCCATTTTCCTTCAGACTTCATGGCTCCTGATTCCTTAAAAAATCTTTCTTTTAAAACTTTTTAGTTCTTTCTTAATTTTCAACAATTCCCTGAATCCTCTCTGCATTTATTCTTTGTTTTCCTTCACACATTAGATGCCTTAAATACCTGACTTCTCTTTCTACATATTGTAATTTATTTTTCAATACTCCCAAGCCCTGCTTTCCCAGAAAGTTGGACAGCTTGTTAGTAGCTTCCTTCACAACTGTTTTCTCCTGTCCTGACAATAAAAGATCATCCACATATTTGTAACAGTAACACCTCCTCGGGAGGTTGGAATTGCTCCAAAATCTGTTCTAGAACTTGCCCAAATAAATAGGTGGCCCTGTAAACCCCTGAGGTAAAACCGTCCATCTGTATTGTTGCGTCTGCCCCCATTTAAGGGTCTTTCCAGTCAGAGGTGAGTATATCTTTGCTCTCAGGGCCTGAGAGCACTCCATTAATAATTACTCCATTAACTGTTATTCCACCATAACAATTTACTAGTTGAATGCCCAATTTCATCATCAAATCCCTTCCCAACAAGTTAGTCCCTGCCTTGGGTACATGCAATAATTGCCCAGTGATCATTTTATCCCCTAGTCTCAGCTTGGTATCCCCCAAAACTGGCACTTATAGCCCCTTCTACCCCCATCACTTTTTAGGGTTTCATTAGTTAATTTAATCCCTGATACTTTACAAGCCAGTAACGACCTAGCTGCCCCAGTGTATTGGGTTCAATGGCAAGGTTCGGAGCGGGAGGTGGGAGTGGGGAAGAGAATATTCTTCTTCATGAGAAGAATACAGAAGCCTCCCCATGGCAGATATGGGACAATTTCATCTGGCCCCAAAGGGGCCCACCGCTGCCCAGAGCCAAGCCATGAGCAACACAGTCGGTGCCTCTGTGAGAGCACATCCACAAAGACAAACAAACAAATAAACAAACAAAAACCTGCTGCTCAATACTAGCGGGAAGAGCAAGGAGCGAGAGACCTCCCCGCAGACATCAGTCAGCCCAGAAGGAGAGGGAGGAGACGCTCCAGGCGCTGGAGCCGAAGCCCCCCTGCGGCCCGTGGCTCCTGGTGGAGCAGGCTTTCCCCCCCCCATCCCCCTCTCCGATACTTGGGAAACTGACCAAACACCACAGCAAATATACCAAAACTTTTAGACTGTTACTTAGATAATGCCTACATCCCCTTTCCCTGCTCATTCAACTTCAAACAGCTCTGTTAAATATTACATGCCACAACTTTAACACCTTCAGCAACCCTTTTAACACTTCCTTTATCTTTCTCCAGCCTGTACTTTTCTAATACCAGCACCAAAGGCTCAGTCAGGGTCCAACTTAATTCCATACCTTTTCCCTCCAAGATACTGAAACAACGTATCAATATACCATATTTCATCCCATTTTCCTTCTTTCCTCCTTCTTCCACTCCAGATATTCCTATTCGAAGGGGCCAGCCTGGCCACACTTAAAACATCTTATCAAAGCCTGTCCCTGCTAGGATTCAGGCCACAACACAGGCAGCGTTCTTTGCCTGCCATTGCTTCATCTCTCTTCCTCTCCTTTCCATCCTAGCCCTGACCCCCCCTGAAGATTTTCTTCCTCTTTCTCCAACCCTCTGCCTCACTACCTGCTGCATGGTCAATACCATTAGTTTTCCTCTGCTTTTCCTTCTCATCTCCCCTCCGGACACACACCTCCAGGGCCTCCCGCAGGAGGGTCCCCCAGTGACTGTTCACTATATCCAACCACCTTCTGGAGCATTTTCTGTGTATCTTGCCAGGCTTTAATCACACAATGAACTTTCAAGAACCCTTGGGATACCGGGTCCTTGGGACTCATCCCCGAGTACTTTCTCATTACGACCCCAAGTCTCTCATATGATTTCTGTGTTGCACACTATTATTATTCCAGCCAGGATTGGCAAGTGGGTATTTCTGCCCTACCAGTATTACCCCTGGTCCTGGAGGATGAGCTCTTTCCCATTCTTGTATAGCAGCTCTCCTCCTGATCATTCCCATTTCTTTCCCTGTAAACAACATACTTATAGACATAATTCCCTTCCCAAAGAGTATAAGTCAGTGTTATAAATGAGGTCTCAACTCAATCTGAATTTTGTAATATTTATAAAACAAATATTTCTAAAAGGTATAAAAGGCAAGTAAACAGTGCTGGGTGTGCAGGGAGTCTTCTCTCCACCAACATGCACACACAAACATCAAACATTCTAAATATACAGAACATTGCTTTACATACTAAACCCAAGTATGTCTATACAATCAGAAAAGCTAACAAACAATCCTTTAAGTTCCATGACTTAACAGTCTCCATTTTCCATTCCTTTTCTTGATTACAAACAAGTCTCCATTTTCCATTCCTTTTGAACAATATGTCTCGCTTTAAGTTGTCAAGCAACTTGGTCTCCAGGCCTTATGCATGCCATTCTTCCCGGATCAAAGAAAAGCATATCCATCTCCTTTTCAAGGCCAATAGGCCTGGGTCAAAAGGCACGTTCAGGTAAACAGGGGGCATAACAGCAAAAGCCTTCGATGGCTGTAGCAGCAAAGGGGCCATGGCATAGCAGTCGGATCAGTAAAGGAGCCCTCAGCTCCCTCACTATCTGGCAAACCACATGATTCTGACTGTGGCTCCACATGGCTCTTTAGGGCCTCAGAGACTGCTCGCCAGGTGCCGAGCAATCCCACTGCAACCTTGTTGTTTCTAGTTGCAGAGTCCCACACCTTGACCTCAGTTTGGTCCCATGTTTCAGGCTCATAAACTGTCCGATTGTTAATAAGGAGAATAAGCTGTAAGGTTACCAGGACAGTCTTTGTTTCTAAGGATGTATGATTCCCCATAATGCGCAACTGCTTACCAGCGAGAGGCAGTTGTTTGCTGGGTCCGCTTCTCTCACCTTGAGCTTCTTCACAGCTCCAGTGCACCCATTTCCAGCGACTATCAGTATGAGCTTCCCTGGGCAGTTTGCTGAGTTTAGCTGAACCCATCTTCATGAGGCAATCAATGTGCCTGTTCCCGTCCTGGTCTCCATTCTGCCAGCCTGTTCCTCTTCACCTCTTTTTCCTGCTTCTTTATTGATGACATAACTTCATGATATCGTATTGGGATCCCCTCTTATACCCTTCTCTCCACAGCAGTTCTTTTCAAAACAACTTTTCATTGGTTAGACAACTTTGAATGTAACAACAACAGCAAACACCCAGAAACTTCCATGCCTTAATGGCTGGAGAACAAGAAACCGGTCTGGAGACTGCATGGAGTCTCCTGAATCACCCTTCTTTGTTCCTTCTAAACTCTTTTATATTCCTGATGGCCTCGTCCTTAAGAGTCTAATGTTATCTCAACCACGGGGCTTTCCAACCCCCATGGCCACATTCCCAAATCTCCCCCTTCTTTATTAATATCAACTATTTTCTCGACAGGAATTACCACTCCATATATAACGTCAGATAAGTGAAGAAACATTACCACTTCAAAGAGTAAAAAAGTCAAAAGAAATTTGGAATTTAACAGGCCGGAACTGAAAGCCATGCATTGTTTGTGAAACATCTGATAGATTGTCAACCTGGATTACCCACTCAGTGGGGAAACAGGGGAGGGTCCTGCCAAGAAAAAGTATATAAACTGTTTTGGAACTAGTAGGTGCCCTATTCTGCTTGTGGGGCACCCACCATTGCAATCGCGAACAAATTACTACTTTACTGAGATCCTCGCCTGAGCCTAAGTTTTTGGCTACGAAGTGTTTCTCACACTGTTGACCCAGAACCAGGGAAAGAGAAAACCCATTCCCTGATGATAATAAAAACAAACGAAGATCCAAAATTGATACCAGTTTGGCAAGTATTGACTTGATTAGAAAGGAAAACACGAAACAGTAGCATGAAAAAAGAGATGGGGGACTGTGAAATATGTTCACCTGATTCATGTTGTGGGAATAAAAATGTTGTTTTTGCAGAGTTACATTATTTAGGAGGAAGGAATGTGGTATTGAGATATGCTTGCAGTGATAAGAAAGCTCAACAAACAACCTTGTAAAATGCAGACAACTGGACTCCTTAGAGCAATTAGGAGAAAATCATGATGTTAAGTCAAGTCAGATAAGTGAAGAAACATTACCACTTTAAACAGTAAAAGTGTCAAAAGAAACTTGAAATTTAACAGGCCAGCAACTAAAGGCCGAGCATTGTCTGTGAAGCATCAGATTGTTATAAATGAAGTCTCAACTCAGTCTGAATTTAGTAACATAAAAGAATATTTATAAAAGGCAAGTAAACAGCGCTGGGTGCGCGGGGAGTCTACGCTCTACCAATATGCACACCCAACCGTCGAACTTTCCAAATATATATAGGACATTGCTGTTACATATTTACAAGAAACCCGAGTATGCCTATACATATGGATATCCTATCCCCGCTTCATATTATAATTCTCTTTGTGGTGGTCCTTGTGGGTGAAGGGCTCACTGTTTCCCCATCACCATTAGCAACCTTTTGCTCCAGACTGCAGGAGCGGCTTTGACTGTCTCCCTCTTCTTCTGCACATGCTCTGCCCACCACAAGGTTCCCGAAAGCAACAAAATGTGATTGCTTTTCCCGCCTTTTGTTAACCCTTGAAATCACACTAATAATATTATTATCATATAACATTAAACAATAAATGTTAACAGTTCTAACCAGCAACCCCCCCAACAACTTCCGTGCCTTAACAGAGGGGAAAACAAGCAACCCCAGACGGCAGGGCGTCGCCTCAATCACCCTTCTTTGTTTCCTCTAAACTCTTTACATTCCTGATGACCTCATCATTAAGAGTCTGATGTTATCACCAACCAGGAGGCTTTCCGACCCTCATCACCACACTTCCACATCTCATAGGTGTGCGGTAACCCTTGCACGGGGAAGTGCTTGGCAGTACACCCCCATTTTCCAGAATCTGAACATTAGTGTGTGGTACACTGCAGAAGGGAAATTTCTGTAGCAACATACTAACGAGGGCTAGCAAAAATGGGAAATATGAGTTCCAGGGGACAGGGAGATATCCCTGCGGGAGTGCCTACCAACAGTTCTTCCTGAAGAATGATAAGAAATTGGAAACATAATCCCAAAATTAGAGGAGATTGTAAAAGAAAAAAAAAAAAAAGGTTAAATATTGTGTATCAGTCTGGACAAAAGAACCAATTAAGGAAACAGCAGTATTTTGGCCAAAATACGGCTCTGATGAAAATTCAGGTTTAAATTTATGTGTAAACAATAAGATTCCTTTTTCGGAGAAGGAGCCAAGTTATGCTCCCTATAATCCTAATATTGTACCCGTGGCAGCAGCAGTCACTCCGGGAAGGGAGACAGGGACTGTAATTAACACTGTCCCTAAAGAAGGATCGTACTCTAGGCTCTGGCAAGAATTAGAACAAGGTAGAAGATATATTGAGAATTTTGCCTTCCCTGATACTACCAGTACTAACACTAACTGTGTATCCTCTTAGGTGAACTACCTCCCCTCCTTACCAACGGAGAGGTTAGGACTTTTAAGAAGGAGAGGAAGTCCTTATTCGAGGACCCCATCAGGCTAGCTGAACTATTAGATCAGTTCCTACAACCTGATGTTATATATGGAGTGGTAATTCATGTTGAGAAAATGGTTGATATTAATAAAGAAAGGGGAGATTTGGGAATGTGGCCATGGGGGTTGGAAAATCCCATGATTGAGATAACATTAGACTCTTAATGATGAGGCCATATGGAATATAAAAGAGTTTAGAGGGAACAAAGAAGGGTGATTCAGGAGACTCCATGCAGTCTCCGGTTTCTTGTTCTCCAGCTGGTCTCTTGTTCTCCAGCTGTTAAGGCATGGATGTTTCTGGGTGTTTGCTGTTGTTGTTACATTCAAAGTTGTCTGACCAATGAAAAGTTGTTTTGAAAAGAACTGCTGTGGAGAGAAGGGTATAAGAGGGGATCCTGCCCTCAAGATAAAAAAGGCAACAGAATGAAGTTACATCAATAAAGAAGCAGGAAAAAGAAGTGAAGAGGAACAGGCTGGCAGAATGGAGACCAGGACGGGAACAGGCACATTGATTGCCTCATGAAGATGGGTTCGGCCAAACTCAGCAAACTGCTCAGAGAAGCTTGTACAGAAAGTCGCTGGAAATAGGCGGCACTGGAGCTAGAGAGAAGCTCGAGCTGAGAGAAGCAGACCTGTGCACACAACTGCCTCTCACTGGTAAGCAGTTGCTCATTATGGGGAATCATACGTCCTTAGGAACAAAGACTGTCCTGGTAACCTTAGAGCTTATTCTCCGTATTAACAATCGGACAGTTTATGATCCTGAAATATGGGACCAAACTGAGGTCAAGGTGTGGGACTCTGCAACTGAAAATGACAAGGTTGCAGTGGGATTGCTCGGCACCTGGCGAGCAGTCTCTGAGGCCTTAAAGAGCCGTGTGGGACCACAGTCAGAAACGTGTGGCTTGCCAGATAGTGAGGGAGCTGAGGGCTCCTTTACTGATCTACAGCCATCGAAGGCTTTTGCTGTTACACCCCCTGTTGACCTGAACGTGCCTTTTGACCCAGGCCTATTGGCCTTGAAAAGGAGATGGATATGCTTTTCTTTGATCTGGGAAGAACGGGATACATAAGGCCTGAAGACCGAGTTGCTTGACAACTTAAAGCGAGACATATTGTTCAAAAGGAATGGAAAATGGAGACTTGTTAGTAATCAAGAAAAGGAATGGAAAATGGAGACTGTTAAGTCATGGAACTTAAAGGATTGTTTGTTAGCTTTTCTGATTGTATAGACATACTTGGGTTTAGTATGTAAAGCAATGTTCTGTATATTTAGAATGTTTGATGTTTGTGTGTGCATGTTGGTGGAGAGAAGACTCCCTGCACACCCAGCACTGTTTACTTGCCTTTTATAGCTTTTATACCTTTTATAGCTTTTATAACTCTTATGCCTTTTATGCCTTTTATAAATATTTGTTTTATAAGTATTACAAAATTCAGATTGAGTTGAGACTTCATTTTCTTTTTCCTTCTTCTTCTTTTTCCTGCTTCTTTTTCCTGCTTCTTTATTGATATAACTTCATTGCGCTGCCTTTTTTATCTTGAGGGCAGGCTTCCCTCTTATACCCTTCTCTCCACAGCAGTTCTTTTCAAAACAACTTTTCATTGGTCAGACAACTTTGAATGTAACAACAACAGCAAACACCCAGAAACATCCATGCCTTAATGGCTGGAGAACAAGAGACCAGCTGGAGAACAAGAAACCGGAGACTGCATGGAGTCTCCTGAATCACCCTTCTTTGTTCCCTCTAAACTCTTTTATATTCCATATGGCCTCATCATTAAGAGTCTAATGTTATCTCAATCATGGGGTTTTCCAACCCCCATGGCCACATTCCCAAATCTCCCCCTTTTTTTATTAATATCAACCATTTCTCGACACGAACTACCACTCCATATATAACAACTGTAAGCATATCTCACTACCACATTCCTTCCCTCTAAACAATGTAACTCTGCAAAAACAACATTTCTATTGCCATAACTGATACCGCAGACATTTGCATTCCTTGTATAACCGAGTGTATTAGTCTGGTAATACAAGGTATTAAACATGGAATTATTAACAATCCTCCACATATCCCCAGTACAACCATCCTTATTTTACAAACCAATCACCACCCATAAAGCCCCCTTCCATAATCCTCTTAGATTGATTCCATTCCAAGTTTGAACTGGGACATGTACAATTTTCTTCATTTCTTTTACAAGTTCATATACAGCTTTTCTTTCTGTTGTGGTTTA
Organism: Aythya marila; assembly: GCF_965140915.1. Taxonomy (NCBI): domain Eukaryota; kingdom Metazoa; phylum Chordata; class Aves; order Anseriformes; family Anatidae; genus Aythya; species Aythya marila. The sequence goes on from NC_139081.1 coordinate 12,235,310, forward strand.
TCCCAGCTGGCAGCAAACAACACATAGCCATTCACTCAGACTCCTCACTCCCTCTCTGAGATGGGGGAGAGAAAAGGAAAAGTGAAGCCTGTGAGTTGAGATAAAGACAGGAAAATAACAATAATAATAATGATAATAATGATGATAATAGTACTTCTAGTAATAATGTGTACGAAACAAGTGATGCACAATGCAATCGCTCACCACCCACTGTTCGATGCCCAGCCTAACCCTGAGCAGTCCGGCCCTCCTCCAAGCTCCTGTTGCACCCCCAGCCTGCCCGTTGGCAGGACAGAGTGAGAAACTGAAACTTCCTTGGCTTGGTGTAAGCACAGCTCTGCAACAATTAAAACATCACCATATTATCAGCAGTCAGATAGACCTTGTCCTTGAAGCCAGCTGCTGGCAACAATATTTTTCTAAATTCCTCAGTCGGGCGATGTGGGAACACTGTTATGGGAACTCCTCATAGTCATCCTGGTAGCTTGGTTTGCTCAGCTGCAGCAAGCCATGGGATCTTTGCTGTTTCAAAAATCCCTCAACAGCAAACATTTTATCCAAGACAGCTGGGTTTCAATCATTAATTTAGCCAATTCTTGAATCGCTTGGTTCATTCTCTCAACTCATCCTGAACTTTGTGGATTCCATGGAGTATGGTATTCCCATTTAATGCCTGGGTCTGTGGTTAAGTCCCGTAACACCTTAGATGTGAAATGTGTCCCCTGGTCAGTGTACCTGCTAGGGTAGAAGTCCCAGGTCCTTCCTATCATTCCTGCCTGCAGCCGAAGACAATTTCTTTCTGATATCAGAAAGAGGCTAGCCAATTGCCTCTGTTTGTATTCCGAAGACAGGTCCAAATTCTTCTTTTTATTTGTTTGTTTGTTTTGTTATGTGTTTTTTTTTTTTTCCATTGCATTTCAAAGTTGGTCCAAATATTCGATAGGGATTTCTTTTGGACCTTGTTGGAACAGATTCGCAGTTCCCAATTTAACCAGATTTTGGTATTTACCGTTCATTATTTCCGGGGTGATTAGAGTCTCAGTGGGGGGTCAGTCAGGGGAATGCAGTCGTCTACAGTTCCCTGAGCAGTCCCATTGGCAATCTGAGCTCACTCATAAACACAGGTTGTTTTAAGAGTTAGCTGTTTTTCTGTTTCCATGACAACTCTCTCAGACCCATCATGGTCCCTCTGCCCCAGAGGGCTCACACCCATGATTTTGAGATCTCACCCTCCGGTTGAGGTGGGACTATTAACATTCCTACATCCTCTTTCCCTGCTCATTCAACTTCAAACAGCTCTGTCAAATACTACATGCCACACAACCTTTAACACCCTCAACAACTCTTTTAACACTTCCTTTATCTTTCTCCAGCCTGTACTTTTCTCATGCCAACACCAAAGGCTCAGTCAGAGGCCAACTTAATTCCATTCCTTTTCCCTCTAAGATGCTGAAAACAACATATCAGTATACTGCATTTCATCCTATGTTCCTTCTCTCCTCAAAAACAACATTAATTGCAAGATAGCGTTACAGTCGATTGATCCATAAAGTGGCCATTTAGCTTATATACTGGCCACCATGGATTGCAATAATTAGATCCATAAAGTGGCCATTTAGCTTATACAGTGGCCACCACTGATTGCAATACTTAGTGAAAGTCCTCTTGCTTTCTGTGCCCCCAGTTCTAACAATATCCTTCGAATGTGCCAATATGCACCCAAGGAGGCTTTCTTTAAAACATCTTTGTTTTGGATATTACTCATTTCCTTGATTTCCCGTTCCCTTTTATTTGTTTGTTTGTTTATTTATTTATTTATTTATTACTATTACTAACTAGTCACTGTCCTTTGTTTCAATTTCCATGCAAAGCTTTTTACTGTAAGTTTTTACTATCTTTTCCTAATCTTCTTCCCAAATGTCCCAATTCTCTGGGATTAAACTCTTCTTCCCACATACAAACTTTACTATTTCAGACTATTAATGAGCCCTGTTCCAATCATAAATCCATGGAATTTCAGGAAAACAGCTGAAGAACTCAGCCTTCCGTCTTCTTGACAAACATTGCCACCTTTTCCACAAAATTTACATTTCAACAGGACCGAATTTCAAGCCTTAACATGACAGGCACTAGTATGGTCAGATCATGCCCTCTCCTTATTACCCGAATAGCCTGACTTTTATAGCAAACTTAACAGGGGCGGATGGTGTCTCACACAAGATTATTGGTCAAAAGCACTCAGACAAACAACTGCACGAAAACAACTCCTTTGTGATTAGCAGTCACGTAAATCCCGTCCTTGAAGCCAGCTGCTGGCAACAATACTTTTCTAAATTCCTCAATCGGGCGATGTGGGAACACTGTCATGGGAACTTCTCATAGTCGTCCTGGCAGCTTAGTTTGCTCAGCTGCAGCAAGTCACAGCCTCCTTGCTGTTTCAAAAATCCCTCAACAGGAGTCTTGCAAATTTAAAGGGAAAAAAAATAAAAATAAAAATAAAAATAAAAATAAAACCACCTAATATTGCAAGTTGTGGTTGCATGTAGAAGTGCTTAGCATAGTTTAAACATTTGCCTTATAAAAGCAATTACTTTTACCTTGCTTGAGTTCTGACCTCCAGGATGTGTTGTGGTTTAACCTGGCCGGCAGCTAAACACCATGCAGCTGTTCGCTCACCCCACTGTCCCCCCCTCCCTCTCTGGGATGGGGGAGAGAAATGGGAAAGTGAAGCCTGTGAGTTGAGATAAAGACAGTTTATTAAGACAGGAAAGTAATAACAGTAATAATAATAACATTAATGATGATAATAGTTCTACTAATAATAATCTGTACAAACAAGTGATGCACAATGTAATTGCTCACCACCCGCTGACCGATGCCCAGCCTAACCCCAAGCAGTCCAGCACCCCTCCCCCCGGCTAGCCACCCCTATATATTGTTTAGCATGACGTCAGATGGTATGGAATACCTCTTTGGCTAGTTTGGGTCAGGTGTTCTGGGTCTGTCCCCTCCCAGCTCTTGCTGCACCCCCAGCCTGCCCTTTGGCAGGACAGAGCGAGAAGCTGAAACATCCTTGGCTTGGTGTAAGCACTGCTCTGCAACAATTAAAACATTGGGGTGTTATCAGCACTATTCTCATCCTAAGCCAAAACATAGCATTCTACCAGCTACTAGGAAGAAAATTAACTCTGTCCTAATGTGGTGGTTTTACTGTGCTGGGCAGCTAAACCCCACAACCGCTCTCTCACTCCCCCTCCTTTAGATGAGGAGGGGGAGAAGTAAAGCAAAGAACAACTCACGGGTTGAGATAAGGATAATTTAATTAAAGGGAAATAATAATAATAATGAAATAAAGATTATTATGAACTAAACAATTTAACTAAAGGGAAATAAAAAGGGAAAGGGGAAAAGGGAGGGGGAAAGGGAAAATAAAAAGAAGGGAGGAAAACAAACAAACAAAATAAATGAAGGCTATGTGGAAGTGCAGAGGAAAGAAATTACTCTCTACTTCCCACAAATGAGCGATGATTGACCACGTCCTTGAAGCAAGGCCTCAACGCACGCAGCCGGTGTTCAAGAGGAGGACCAACGTTTTCCCAACGAGAGCCCACCCCTCCCCTCTTCTTCCTGTTTCCACCTTTTATTGCTGAGTGTGACATCACATGGTATGGAATATCCCTTTGATTGGTTTAGGTCAGCTGCCCTGGTGATGTTTCTCTTCTCACTTTTTTCCCACCCCCTAGGAGGGTTAGAGAGAGGCCCGATGCTGTGCCACTGCTGCTCAGCAGTAGACACAACACTGGTGTGATAACACTGCTGTTCCAGCTACAAGTACAGCACTGTATGGGCTGCTGCCGGGAAAGTTAACATTCCAGCCAGACCCAGTACACCTAACTGAAACCAGGACAAAGTACTTTTACCTTGCCTGAGTTCTGACTTCCAGGATGTTGTTTCTCTGTGATGCATTTGGTTCTTTGCTTCTGTGTTGAAAATGTTAGCAAATACAGCGGGTATTACTCCTCAGGAGAAACGTTACTATTTGATGATTTTCTGATAAGGTCATAGGTCAAGAGGACCATCACCTTCTACTTTGCTGCTGCTATCAAATACTTCCCAGAACATCATCTAATTACAATATCTAGGAAAGAGGGACAGCAGAAAGCATATGGAACATTTTAACCATCTGTATGTTTTGATTTTAACCTTATCACTCATCTACAGCTAAGACTATTATTTTGAATATTTAGGGAATGAGGAAAGGAGGATTAGTTTTCCCTTATAAATGTTCAAGGAACATTCCTCTGTATTACACATTACAGGTATTATCATAATCTTCTTTCATCAGTACTTCTAGTAATGATAATAATGGCCATTACATTAAGGTTATCGATAAATAAATCATAAGGATCTTTTATGTGTTGCTAATAATTAACTTCTAGGGTACAAAGAAAAAATGCAGCCCCAGTGTAAATGAAGATACTGTAGACTGCAATCACAGAAATGTAATGGAATCACACTATACCAGCTAGTGCTAACAGAGGAGCTCAAAATCATGTTGGCTCACCAATAAACTCACATCTTGCACTTTACTGTTTATAATTTTCCTCCTTGACTCACTGCAAGGGGTTTCAGTTGATACTAAAACATAGCAGTGTAGTGGGTTTACGTGGCAAGGTTTTGGTAGCAGGGGGCCATAGGGGTGGCTTCTGTGAGAAGAATCCAGAAGCTGCCCCATGTTTGGGAAGGGCCCCGCTGCTGACCAGAGCCGAGACAATAAGCGATATTGTTTTGCGCCTCTGTGAGAGCATATTTAAGACGGGAAAATAAAAAAATGCTGCACCACACAGAAGCTGGGAGAGTGAGAGGAGTGAGGAACGGCCTTGCAGGCACCAAGGTCAGTGAAGAAGGAGGGGGAGAGGTGCTCCAGGCGCCGAAGCAGAAGTCCCCTGCGGCCTGTGGTGAGGACCATGGTGAAGCAGGATGTCCCCCTGTAGCCCATGGAGTACACGGTGGACTGGGGTTCCACGCTGCAGCCTGTGGAGGAGACCACGGTGGAGCAGGTGGACCTGCACTGACAAAGGCTGCGGCCTGTGGAAGACCCCTGCTGGAGCAGATTCCGGGCCAGACCTGTAGCCCATAGAGAGGAGGCCACGCAGGAGCAGGTGACCTGGCAGGAGCTGCTGCCCGTGGGGGACCCAGGTTGGAGCAGTTTTCTCCTGAGGGATGGACCTTGTGGAACTGTTATAAATAGCTCAGTCCCAAAATAGGATTATAATCAAAGTTTACAATTTATTAAAAGAATAGAGGTAAGCAAACAGCGCTGGGTACACCGGGAGTCTCCGCTCCACCTAGTCGCACACCCGTTACATCAAGATGCTGATTTTTTATGCTCCTAGACTTACATATTCATTACTATTTCTAAAAAAAAAACAGAGTTATTATAATTAGTTCCGGAATCTGAACCCTCCTACTCGAGCATGCGTATCAGTCTCCGGTGGTCCCTCTGGGGGTCTCTGGGGGTCTTTCATGCTGAAGGCTCATAGTCTTCCTCTCAGGCTTTTTTTCTTGTCCTTCTTCTTTGTACTCCTTGGCTGTCAAAAGCTTGCACAGCGTTCCCTGCAAGCTTTGTCTTTTAGCTGTCCTTCAGCTTTTCCCTTCTCCTTAATCTCCTGGCCAGATATCAGAGGCTTGCATAGTGTCCCATTCAGAAGTCATAATAATTAGCAGTTGTTAGCAGTTGTTCTGAAACCCCCAGATATCAGAGACTTCAAGGAAAGAATAGACATTTTCCTTCAAGCTCTTTATTGACACGAATTGTTAAAACGTTCCTCACAGTACGGACCCATATCTGGAGCAGTTCTTGAAGAGTTGGTGCCTGTGGGAAGCCCACGCCGGATCAGTTCATCAAGGACTGCATCCCGTGGGTGGGACCCCACAGCACAGGGGACGAGAGTGACTGAGAAGGAGCAGTGGAGAAGAAGCGCTATAGACTGACCATAACCCCCATTCTCCCGTTCCCCTGCACCGCTCAGGGGGAGGATTTGGAAGAGGGTGGATGGGGGGGGAAGGTGCTTTTGGTTTCTTTCCTTTGTTTCTCACTTCTCTAGCTTGTTAGTAATAGGCAATAAATTTTACTATCTCCCTATTCAGAGTCTGTTTTGCCCGTCACAATAATTGTTGAGTAATCTCCCCATCCTTATCTCAACCCTTGAATCCTTTTCATTGTATTTTCTCCCTGTTCCTCTTTGAGGAGGGGGAGTGAGAGTGTGGTTGTGGTGGAGCTCGGCCGCCCACCCAAGTAAAACCACCACAAGTAGACACACATGAAGTACAGGGGACCTCTATGCTAGAAGCAGAAATTTTCATAATGAGGGATTAAGAACAGAGCTATATCAGGAAAAAACAGACCCCATGGTCTTTGGCTTTGAGGCCAGTTCATGCAAATCTGCTGGTCTCCATTAGTAGACTGAGCTAATGCACTGGAGAAATCTTGCAGACACCAGAATGACCATACACATGTGTATGTTGATCTCACATGAACTTTTGCCAGGTTTTAACTGGAGAGAGTACACTGAATGGATAAGCTTTCTGAAGTTGCTCATGGAAGCAGTCCTATTGGCTTTGCAGAAATAAGCACTATTTTACAAGGTAAAAATCACAGAACTGGGGTCAATCAGTAGTGTAGACAATCAGTATCATAAATTAGTTTTTTCCGAGTACAACCACCTGTAATTAGTCATGCAGCCCTACAAAGGAAAACAGATCGTTGTCATCTCTTTAATCAGTCCCAAGCAAGTGAATAGAACATGCAGAAAGTTTAATGGGTTTTAATCAAAACCCACAATCATCTTAATCTAATATTATAAAGATACTATCAGTCCCCCACGATGCTGTCTGCCAATTGTGTCCTGCATGGAAATAGAAACAAATTATTTGTAAAGGATATTAACACATTTATCATAGAATTAGAAGGTCTAACACAGATTTATGGGTAGTCAAAACATTATTCCTTACAATACAATCCATTAGCTGTGCATAAACATGTTGAAGTAATTTAGATAATTTGGGCAATGGTGGAACAGATAATATCAGTACCCGAGGGTAAAATCATTCAGAGACTGGTGTCATTCAGAGCTTCATGTCCAGATGTAACCTGACTACTTGTAATAACCACTTAATCATAGGAAGGCAAAAGGGTGGGGAGAAAGCAACCAAAGGTGTTGTGTTCAGAAATCCAAATCCATCCATTTTGACCAAACAACCTCAAACAATCATCCTGCTTAGTGAAAAATGTGTAGAAAAAAAAAATGGAAAAAGGAAAGTAACATTATTTTGCTTGGTGTGATGCTGGAACATTTTAAATCTTATCCCAGAACAGCTACTGAAAGCAATTAATCCTGATGAAGTTCTTGGAACCATGATAGAGGGTCAGCATTCACCAACTTCAGCAAGGAATATCTTATTGGCCCTAGAAAGGTGTTGCTAAAGAATCAGAGTAATATGCTCTATGCATCCAAAGGCATGAAGCCTAAAAGCAGTAGTAAGCAATAGAATGGGCATTTGATTGCTATGGCTATTTGTGGTTAATATTGGAATCCATAAAATTCTTCTAAAACTATATTTTTGAGGGAATTGAGAACTTGCAAATTATCTTGATTTAAACCATTGTGTCTACTTTTAAATCATCTAAACTCCCTTCAAGGCAGTGTATATGAACTGGTTTTAGAATCATAGAGTGGCTTGGGTTGGAGGGGACCTTAAAGGTCATCTAATTCCAAAACTAAAATTTTTTAGGAAACTATATCATATAGATTGTAATATTTTCTCTTCACAGGGAAAGAATTCCTAATACAATTTTAAATTAACAAAATCACAGTCCTTTTACATGAATCCCTTTGGTTTCTATTTTTGATTTTGACCAACCACAGACTTAGGAGTGGATCCTGTCCAGGATCACAAGGAACAGTAAACATTTCTCCAGAGGTCCCTTCCAACCTAAACCATTCTGTGATTATATGATTTCCTGTGCAAAAATTCATGTGCTGTCTGTTGAAACCATGTCCCAGGGATAATTTTCATCAGTTTTCTCTGACTGCAGGAGGAGTGTATGTGTGTGAAGCTGTGGTAAACATGTGATTTATATTATATAGCTGACTGACTGCTGTCTCTTAGTGAGGAATGTAAATTTTACTGCAAAAATTACAACTCATTTTCTGAAATATAAAGTGCAGCTCTTAAGGACGGCTTATGACTGATTTTCTAGCAATGATCAGGGAATAATACTAACTTATATTTTTACAGTTGGGTCTTCATCATGGGCCAGATTCAAGATTGCTTGAGCTCAATAAGAGTTGCTTCCTTCCCTTCTTCAGATATTTCAGTGTGTTTTGGTTTAGGCCGCTGAAATTGTATATCCACCATCAACAGAAGGAGGTTCAGTATCATAACGAGTGTCTAGCCTTTCTCTTTTCTGTTACTGTGGCAAAGAAACAATGATTTGATTTGATTCTGATCTTGAACAGCTAAGAGGAGCATGCTCATTTTCACAGGTATATGTTTTTTAGGGATTATTCAGAAATGTGCCCACCCATATTGCATAAAAATGGGATCACACTGAAGTTGATAATTAAGCAGGCATGTTGTAACCAGGTCATTTAATTCAGCTGTATAGAAAGGATTTTAAAAGGAATAGTGATCTAGTATATCATGGAAATTGTTCAAATACCAAACTTTGGTGAATCCTGCTTTTTATATTGTCTTTCCAAAGTCAAAAAGTGATGTATTTTCATCCACTGCTTGGACCATTGTATGCCAAACTGTAATGTTTATTGATCACCATTCTTTTATCACTTCCCATTGACCATTTGTGTCCGTAGTTATGCATAAGGACTATTGATTGTATAGTAATTACTCTCTAATGGAGGTCAGCTAAGGTCACCGGTACAAACTTGCCCTTCTTGATTTTTGTTAATTTAGTTTATTGGGATTTTGTTTTTCTCATTTTCAGTTTTGGAATCAATTTCCTTTTTGGTGCCTTTTTACATACCATGCAATATTTAAGTTGTTTACAAGCTGTGAAGAACCTTCAACTTTATCAATTGTCTAAAGAATATTTATTTCCACTGTTGCTATGTGCTAGTCTGCAAGAATATGATATATATTTTTCTGGGTAAAATCTAAAGTGCAAATAATTAGTATAAAAAATGCAACATAGAGAGGCTGTTTTTATTTGTTTCCCTTTGGGACACTGGTAGACTGTAACTCAGATTGCAAATCCTCTTTAGAATGCATAATGAATTTACCTTCCTGTAGAAGCTGCTGGAGTGTGAGCAGGGTGGAAGTGTTTGAAGACATTGGTCAGAACTTCAATTCTGGTTTTATAGTTATAGTAGCTGAGCCAGAACAGTGAGTGGGAGTATTAATTTGCTACTGAAGTGTGGGTTCACAAATAATTACTGCACTCCACAAGCAAATAATTACAGATGAAACTGGGAGACGGGGCTACTGTTTGTTACACTTGTCTGCTATCTCTGAAATTGAATACTGAGTTGTTCCAGGGAGAGGTCATATCTTCCAATTCACTTTCACAGAACCTAGCACTACAGGGCCTGATCCTTCCTGAGTTTGTCTTTGGCGATCAAAGAATTTATGATAAGCTGTAATACAGTTAGTTCACTCAGGCATCATATTGCAACAAATGTGGGTAACATTCAAGAAGGCAATTCTGGAGGGAGCAAAAGTAATTAGCTAATATCTTGTGCTTGTTGTTGTTGCTGTTGTTTTTAATTGAATTTCGTGTTTAGGTCAATTTTCATGCCCACATGTACAAAAGAATCTTACATTTTATGGTCGCACATATCTGAAACATCATCCAAAGCTGCTTAAATCACAGCAGACTGCTATTTTCTTTTGTGGGTTTGTATGTTTATAAAGAGTATGTTTTTTTTGGAAGAACTTCACTGAGAGGGTTGTTAGGCATTGGAATGGGCTTTCCAGGAAAGTGGTGGAGTCACCATCCCTGGAGGTCTTTAAAAGACGTTTAGATGTAGAGCTTAGGGATATGGTTTAGTGGGGGACTTGTTAGTGTTAGGTCAGAGGTTGGACTTGATGATCTTGAGGTCTCTTCCAACCTAGACAATTCTGTGATTCTGTGATTTTCATTTCTGGATTGCCTTTTGTCTAGCACTATGCTATGAATATGTTCACATAGCTTCTGAAACAAATGAAATTTCAAGTGTCTTCTTTTCCAGGCAGTTCACAGTAATAGTGTTGGTGGTTTAATGAATGATTGAGTAGTTATGGGGAAGTGGGGAAAGTCTGAAAATTCCCCATGGCTGTTATTCACAGTGGGGAAAGTCTGAAATTCCCCATGGCTGTTATTCACAGTGACCTTTACATTGGCTCATTGTCCATACTTGACATGGGTCAGGCAGACAAAAGCTGCTTTCCTCTTGTCAGTCAAACTGAGTTATTTCTAATTTCTCCTTTAAGGCCATGTCATGCCTTTTGTGAATCTTTTGGACATGACAAATCATATGAGAATGCATTACTCAAGGAAGGCCAAAATGCAGTATTCTGTTGAAAGAGCTCTGAAAATCACTTCAGATATTTACTGCTGATGTACAAAACAAAGCAAAATAAATCATGATTCATTAGAGGTTCACATGGTTTGGTTATTCTAGCCCTAAGATGAAGCTGTACTGTTTGATTTGCCCTATGAATGTATCTTAAGATAGTGTTACCATGAAACAGCTATGGATGAGAAGCTACTTTCCTGATTCCCTGAGAGGGAAGCTATAGAACCAGGTACAGGCAGACGATTTTACCTGGTAAAGTACAACCAAATGCCTCTTCAAAGAGGATGAACTTCAAATATTGCCCACAGCTACATGTTTTTTCCAGACCAGAGCTGATGTGTGTCTTACTCCCATCAAAGAAGCAGAGTTAGCATATGACTTTTCATTAGCTATCTGAATGTACCTTGTCTGCTGTTACATAACACTCTCCTGCGGAAAAACAAAAACAAAAACAAAAAAAAAAAACAAAAAACAAGTGTGTCTAAAGGGTGTTTTGCTGAGAATGAATGATTTTTGGTGTTAAATACATGGGCCAGAGGTAACACGTTGTTCAGCGTGGGATGGTAGGATCAAGCTTTTCCATTTTGCTCAATAGTCAGGTGTTGCTAACTATTGGGTTCAGTTTCAGAATCAATGAATCACAGAATCACAGAACCATAGGGGTTGGAAGGGACCTCGAAAGATCATCGGGTCCAACCCCCCTGCCAAAGCAGGTTCCTCAGAGCAGGCTGCCCAGGTAGGCGTCCAGACAGGCCTTGAATATCTCCAGAGAAGGAGACTTCACAACCTCCCTAGGCAGCCTGTTCCAATGTTCCGTCACCCTCACCGTGAAGAAGTTCTTTCGCATGTTGGTGCGGAACTTCCTGTGCTCTAACTTGCAGCCATTGCCCCTTGTCCTATCCCTACAAACCACTGAGAAGAGGTTGGCTACATCCTTCTGTCCCCCACACCTCAGATATTTATATACATTGAGGAGATCCCCTCTCAGTCTTCTCTTCTCCAGGCTGAACAGACCCAGGTCTCTCAGCCTTTCTTCATAGGAAAGATGCTCCAGGCCCTGTATCATTTTCGTGGCCCTCCACTGGACTCCTTCCAGGAGATCCCTGTCTTTCTTGTACCAGGGAGCCCAGAACTGGACACAGTACTCCAGGTGAGGCCTGCCCAGGGCAGAGTAGAGGGGGAGGATCACCTCCCTTGACCTGCTGGACACACTCCTTTTAATGCACGCCAGGATCCCATTAGCCCTCTTGGCCACAAGGGCACAGTGCTGGCTCATGGTCAACCTGTCGTCCACCAGGAACCCCAGGTCCTTCTCCTCAGAGCTCCTCTCCAGCAGGTCATCCCCCAGCCTGTACTGATACTTCGGGTTGTTCCTTCCCAGGTGCAGGACTCTACACTTGCTCTTGTTAAATCTCATTTGGTTTCTTGCTGCCCATCTCTCCAGCCGGTCCAGGTCTTGCTGAATGACAGCACAGCCTTCTGGCGTGTCAGCCACTCCTCCCAGCTTTGTGTCATCGGCGTACTTGCTGAGGGCAGACGCTATTCCTTCATCAAGGTTGTTGATGAAGATGTTGAACAAGACCAGACCCAGCACCGACCCCTGGGGAACACCGCTAGTCACAGTCCTCCAGCCGGACTCTGCTCCTCCGATAACCGTCCTCTGAGCTCAGCCAATCAGCCAGTTCTCAACCCACCTTGCCGTCCACTCATCTATCCCACACTTTCTCAGCTTTGCTAGTAGAATGTCATGGGAGACAGTATCAAAAGCCTTGCTAAAGTCAAGGTAGATGACATCCACCGCTCTCCCCTCATCCACCCAGCTGGTGATGTCATCGTAGAAGGCAACAAGGTTGGTCGAGCACGACTTCCCCTTGGTGAATCCATGCTGACTACTCCTCATAACCTTCTTCTCTTCCAATTGCTTGGAGATGGCATCCAGAACAAGTATGAGCTCTAATGAAAATGATAATATTAGTCCTGAAAAAGGATTAAAAAAAAAAAAAAAAAAGCAGAAACTTTAGCAAGTAAAAAAGGTAGAAAAGGGAATAGATTAATAAGTTCATGGTAACAGAGCTACTCAAGGGAAGAAAATGTCATCTATAAAATAAACCAGATTTTATTACACTGAAAATGTCTTCCAGTTACTGTGTTTATATATGATGTCAGCTGACATCCTGGCTGTAACAGTTTTTGAAAGGAGCTAAGAATCAGCCAATGTGGCTGAGATCAGCAGTTAGTAACTTCTCTTAGGATTAAGACTGAGCTGCAAAGTAGAATATGTCTCAGCTCTTTAAGTAGTTTTGAAAAAAAAAAAATCAGGCTACAATGATGGACAGCTCTTTGTACATTTGCAAAGTGCAGTTTCACTGCCTTGTCCTTCATTACTTAAACTGCTTTACACTTCTGTCATACCAAGAAAGCAATTTAAAAATGCTTAAGGTAGGATTCATCCCCATATTCTTATGAAGTTTAAAAACAAATTGCAAAACAAATTTATTTCTTGCAGGTACTTTCTGTAAACAGTAAGATTACAGAAGTCAGAGGTAAACATGTTCAGACAGCAAGTAAACCAATCCAAAAGTAGAAATTCAGTGTAGGTGGTTCATATGACCTTCCAAAGTTCTAGGTTTTGCTTAATAAATATATCTGTTCTGCCTTAACCAGAAGTTTCACATAGTTAAGTGTTGGAGAGTCTGATAACTCCTACTTTGCCAAAACAACCATTGATTTCAAGGACTTTCAAAAATGAAGGATCAGACCCTATATTGGGTCCATTAAGCTCTGCTCAGCTGACAAACATTTTGCATTTTGTCTGATGTCTCACTATAATTCTTGTTCTAGTTGCATTTACTGATAGAATAAGGACATCTAGAGGACTCTTACCTGACCAGCTCATTCAGCAATATTAAGTGGACTTTGTTTTCTGTTCAGACAGTTTAACAATTATGCCTTTTATATGACTAATTTATGTCAAACATGTGAAGAGACTTTTTTTCAGACGTGCTGCATACAATATGGCATCAGCTAGCTGCTGTTCAATGCACAGGCGCATACCTAAGTGGACAAAGTATTAAACATATGTATCAGGCCAGAGGCATTCCTACAAAAGAAACCCAGTAGAAGCAAAAACCTGGCAGCACCCCAATATACAAAGTGGATTTTCTTGAGAATTTATTGCAATTTTCTGTCTTTCAGCATTCCTTATTGTAACTTTATTTTATGGTACAATAACATCTGACTCATATATTTCTCCCACTCACACAGGGAGGCAATGAAACTTGGTGAAAATTTGTAATGAGGCATGAAAAGAACGTGTGGCCATTTGTAAGATAACTGACACATGGCATTTTTAATGATGTAGTCATTGTCATGAAATCCAAGGTCATATCCCAATAAGGTGTTATGACTCATATGTGAATTATTTTACTTGAACCGTGGCTGTTTTTTATCCATGGTTAGTAGCTGCAAGAAAAACAAACTGACTTAAATGTACTGTTTGTAAAAATTGTCATACAACTGTGGTGGTTTTACCTTGCTAGGCAGCTGAACTCCACCACAACCACTCTCTCACTCCCCCTCCTCAGAAGAGGAGGGGAAGAAGAAAAGAAACAACTCACGGGTTGAGATAAGGATAATTTAATTAAAAGAAAAAATAATGATTAAGGAAAAAACATTATTAATTAAATAATTTAACTAAAGGGAAAAAAGGGAAAAGTGAAAAATGGGAAAAAAAACAACAAGCAAAGGCTGTGTGGAAGTGCAGAGGAAAGAAATTACTCTCTGCTTCCCACAAATGAGCGATGATTGACCATGTCCTTGAAGCAGGGCCTCAACGCATGTAGCCGGTGTTTGGGAGGACAGATGTTTTCACAGTGAGAGCCCACCCCTCGCCTCCCCTCTTCTTCCTTTTTCCACCTTTTATTGCTGAGTGTGACATTATATGGATTGGAATATCCCTTTGGATGGTTTAGGTCAGCTGCCCTGGTGATGTTCCTTCCTCACTTTTTACCCACCCCCAGCGCTGGGGGGGTTAGAGGGAGTCCCGATGCTGTGCCAGTATTGCTCAGCAACAGACACAACACTGGTGTGATACCACTGCTGTTCTAGCTTCAAGTGCAGAGCACAGCACTGTATGGGCTGCTGCAGGGAAAGTTAACCCCATCCCAGACAGACCCAGTACAACAACAAGATTCAGAGCCCCAGCATGGTGTTTTTTCAAAGGGTGTTGGGTTTATGAAAGTATCTAAAACTGCATATGTAAGCTTACAGCTATTTTAAAAAATACGTTATTATGTTAGGTGTGTAGTTTACACTGAGAGGGCCATCACCTGTCCCTCATCCACGAGGAACAGATCATTTCCTCAACACCCAGGGAACAAACAGATACAGGGGAAGAAGAGGAAAGAGTTTATTCCTTTTTAGCTATACTGATGCTTCATAAAACACTGGGGAACTTTATTTTCAGTGCAGTCCTAGGTACCAAAACATGTAATAAATCTGTGCCATTGAAAACAGCCTAAGGAATACTAGGTCTGTTTGTAGTGCAATGCCTCTGAGACTTCCCTAATGTTTGAAGTATTACAGCATTCTCCAAAATGGTCTGCTCTTCTAACTAGTTCTTTATTGAACACAACTTGGTTGACTTCAAATTATGGCTTTGCTACTTTTCTCTTTAAGACACTGCATTCAATGAACATAACATTAAAATAGCTACCTCTCTTCAAAATTGAAGAATAGCCTTCAATATGGCTACAGCTGCTACAATATTGAACAGAACATGAGCATAGATTATGTGTTATGCACTGTCACTGTCTGTAGGAGTCCTCAAGGCTGGAAAGGTTTCAGATGCAAAAGAATTAAAATGAGACAGACATTAGCATGTGTTTGTGAGCCATGGTAGGTATTGATCCTAATGACTTACCTTAGACACTAAATTAGAAACCTGATATTGTGAGGCTCGTGATTTGCAGCTCAGACAGTCTATCGGGAAAAAAAAAAAAAAAAATCCTGTGGGGATGTGGGGAGAGAATCAACTCTGTTTTGAAGCAGCTTCCATATCATATTAAGCAATTCTATTAATTTGCTGTAAAAGCAAGAGTTTCTATAATAAAAGGTTAGTTTGCTTTCTTTTAGCAAATGGCATCAAGGGTACACATCATTTTCTTACATTCTGGAACTTTTTGACAATATGATAAAGAAAAAATGCTGTTTGAATATTTTAAACCAGTTCTTCATTTAGCACTGAAGACTTTGCATTCTTTCTATCTATATTCTTACCGAGTTCTACATGACTGATACTTAGACAAATAGATATTTAAAACCAGTATATGTACACTATAGAACATTTGGCCAATAAACTTACAAGAGAGAAAATACAGCAAAGCTTGAAAACTAGTCAGAGTATTTTAATAGTCTTGTAGCTTCAGTTCTAGGACTGTCAGCCTGGATGCTTTCCACAAGTTTTTAAAGAAATTTAACTAAGAAATTTAGTATAATCCCATAAACCCAAAGTTTGATTAGAAACACTGTTAGAAATATTGATTAGAAATAGCTCCTATCCTTTCTCCTTCCTGTAGAATATATCTGGAGAAAAGAAAAAAGGAAGAAAACATGAGACTGGAAAAACATTGATGAGTTTTAGCAAAAAAAATAAAAACCAAAATATTTTCACTTTTAAGGCATACATAATACTTGTTTGATAGTAAAGGATACTTCTTGCTTCCAGACTTGTTGGAGGAAACTGATGAGGCTGCATCTCCCATCATGACAATCAGTGGATAAGAGCAAGAATTTCTTTTATGTCTTTATAGCATAAAGCAAGTAGAGCTCACTTTTTCCTAGCAAAAAGACTCGTATAAGGAGTAGGCTGGAAATAAGTTTCAGACTAGTCTGTAACTCCCCTATTCAGTGTAGAGAGCTCGAGTTTTTAAGTGCATATGTAGGAAGGGTGAAGCAATTTAATATCATTGTAGATGAGCAGCAAATTACAACCCCTGAAAGCAAAGAAGAAATAAGGAAGACGTTATGATTTAGATGTGTTATGTTACTTCCTAAGGCTGTTCCTGGCTAAATGCTACTCATATATCATATCTTGCTTTTGGCTGTATATGAAGTCAAAACTAGATCCTGAAAGTGAAATTAATGTGGAGAAATCCTAGCCCCACTGAAGTCAGTAAAAAGAGTCCCACTGGCTTAAACTGAACCTATATTTCACACCTGGCATTTGCACAGTGTGATTGGAAGTATCTGTTCCAAATATTTCATGGGCTTAAAATAGCACAGACAGCCTGGCAAAACAACAGTGTACCTTATTCATAAAAAATGGCAAGATTGTAGTTATGTGACGTTCTTAAGGATTATTATTATTTTTTAATTTCCTGTGTAGCTTTCTCATATTAAAAAAATAAAAAAGATTTAGAATAGCGTTAGTGAGAGGTTAGCCTCAGAAAGTAATTTAATGTGAATATCATTATTAAAATCACACTGCTTCGAATTATTTTTTTCAGATTAATAAATCTGCTGAGATATAAAATTATCTGATTTGTAACTACTTATTAGTAAATCTGAAATGTCAGTTATCTCCCTGCTTAATGCTTAGATTGTTATATAAGTTTATGCAGTTTCTAGAGTAGGTTCAAAAGGAAGAGAAATAAAAATGTTCTGTCTACCATTACAATTAGATTTCCAGCACAGAGAATAGCACTTAAGGTTACATTTTCTCTGATTAACATAATCTGAAATAAGATATCATAGTGTTAGTAATTGGCATAGTAAATAGTTTCATTTACAAGAGTCATTTCTTGTTTAATGGAAACTCAGGAACTAGATACATTGGAAAGAATTTAGAATGCAAAGATTTTGTTTCAGCAGGAGGCTTGGTCATTGTGGTGTACATTTCATTAATAAATAAATTGAAAACAGCCTATTGGCTATAAGACAGCACAAAGATAATAATCCTAGAGATTGTACATTAAGTAAAAATGCTTCATGGATAGCAAAATCTTGACCTGATGCTGGGCAGCAAGAACTGGCAGTGCATTTTTTTTTTTTTTTTTTTTTTTGTTAGTGATCATAGGGTTAGTAAATTACTGGAGATGTAGTCTCTTTCACACTGCATGGGAATTAGGAGCCTGCCTGTTATTGCTAGGGATGCTTTGACTCTGAGAATGACCAGAAAATCCTCTACTGTGCTGGTTAATTCATATTTTACCACATTTGGCAACTGACTTCATTGGAGCCCTGTATTTATTCTGTTCTTGTCATAACCCTGTCCTTTATACCTCGTTTCTTTAAGGTAAAATATTCTCATTTCATTACCTGTCCTGCTTTGCTCTAAAATACAGTGCACTACCTAGTGTAGAAAATACATTAATTCCTGATGAGATTTCTGTGTGCAAATTTATTAGATAACCAGAATACATGACTGTATTCTTTGAGGAAAACTATTTTTTCCCACACCAACACCACTGGGGTTTCTGCATCTAGCTCAAGACAAATAGAATGGAGGGAATGTGGCTTCTCTACCCCATTCTCCATGAATACTCAGGGCATCTCCTGATGAAAAATAACTGAAATGTGATTTTTAAAACCCAGCCCCACATACACACACAAAGAAGATGTAAAGTTACCTTTAAGTAAAGATTTTGATGAAAAAGCACAACACAAACAACACAAGAAATACTAAACTGAGCCTTAGGACCTATCCCTGTAAGGAAAGAGCATCTATTCTGCTATTGCAGTTAGCAAAATCAGCTGTGGAGCTAGCAGAAGGTCACATTTAGCTGAGATGTCAGCAGCTGGCAATGAGTGATACAAAAGCCTAGCTCTCACTTTACCTTGTGTGTCAGGTACTTTTTTTTTTTTTTGGTAACTACACAGTTAGAATATAAATCTCAGTGTTGAATGTTATAAACCTACCTCATGCCCTGCATGTCTATAGAATCAAAAAAACGCAGGAACTTTTCTGTAGCCCTTAAGGCCAAGAACAATAGCTAGTTTTGCTCCTAATTCAGGCTCCATTTTAGAAAATCACTGAGCCATCAAGCAGAGAATACACTGATTTGGGGTTCAGTCTCAACGTCAGGTATTTAGTTGGAAGCATTCTGCCCAAGCACAGTTAATTTTATATCTTCAGCAATAAAGCAAGTAAAAAACTCTCCAATCACTTCTCCCACTCATTTCTCAGATATGGCTGGAGCTATTGTTGTTGTTGTTCTATTTATATCACAGCCTCTTTATATTAATGTTCTGCTGGGCTACAGGATTTCTGGACGGTGTTTTCTATCGTTGTGTCCCCCTGTAGTGGGTTTACGTGGCAAGGTTTTGGTAGCAGGGAGCCATAGGGGTGGTTTCTGTGAGAAAGATCTAGAAGCTGCCCCATGTTTGGGAAGGGCCCCATTGTTTTCCAGAGCTGAGCCAATAAGCGATGTTGTTTGCGCCTCTGTGAGAGCATATTTAAGACAGGGAAAAAACGCTGCGCCACACAGCAGCCGGGAGTGAGAGAACAGCCTTGCAGGTGCCAAGGTCAGTGTAGAGGGAGGGGGAGAGGTGCTCCAGGCGCAGGAGCAGAAGTCCCCTGCAGCCTGTGGTGAGGACCATGGTGAAGCAGGATGTCCCCCTGCAGCCCATGGAGTACCACGGTGGAGCAGGGTTCCACGCTGCAGCCCGTGGAGGAGACCACGGTGGAGTAGGTGGCCCTACACCGACGGAGGCTGCCGCCTGTGGAAGACCCCTGCTGGAGCAGATTCCGGGCCGGACCTGTAGCCCGTGGAGAGGAGCCCACGCAGGAGCAGGTGACCTGGCAGGAGCTGCTGCCCGTAGGGGAGCCAGGTTGGAGCAGTTTTCTCCTGAGGGATGGACCCCGTGGTACGGACCCATATCTGGAGCAGTTCTGAAAGAGCTGCTGCCTGTGGGAAGCCCAGGCCGGATCAGTTCATCAAGGACTGCATCCCGTGGGTGGGACCTGTACTGGGTCTGGCTGGAATGTTAACTTTCCCGGCAGCAGCCCATACAGTGCCGTACTCTGCACTTGTAGATGGAACAGCAGCGTTATCACACCAGTGTTGTGTCTACTGCTGAGCAGCAGTGGCACAGCATTGGGCCTTTCTCTAACCCTCCTAGGGGGTGGGCAAAAAGGATTATATTGATAATTTCACCTTCCCTGATGCTAATGGTACTAACACTAACCATGTATCCTCTTAGGTGAACTCCTCCGCTCCTTACCAGCAGAGAGGTAAGGAGTTTTAACTTAAACTTAAGGTGTTGTTTCTTAAAAGTCTTTAATTGAGGACCCTATAGAACTAGCAGAGAAGTCAAATCTGTTTCTGAGGCCTAATATGTATTCCAGGGGGAGGGGGGAATGTCAATCTTGAGTATGTTATTCACTGGAGAAAAATGTTTAGGAGGGGAATGGAAGGCAGGCAAAGCTGCCTGTGATGCAGCCTAAATCCTAGCAGGGACAGGCTTTGAGAAGATGTGTCCATGCTAGCCACTTCAAAAATAGGTATCCTAAACAGGAGTATCTGGAACAGGAGGAGGAAGAGAGATTGCTGTTATAAATTCAGAATAGGCGGGGGAGCTGCTGTCAGCCTGTAGTGCTTCGTTTCCACTGGTCTTTCACAGTCACTCTCTCCCCTGCTCTGGCGTGGGGCCCCTCTTGTGGAATGCCAACTTTCCCGGGCTGGTCCTGTGTGGATTTCTCCACAGGCAGTGAAAAATGGGCTCTTTGGGAGCTGCTCCAGGTGTTAGTCTGTACCACATGGTCTATATGTCAGGAGGGTGTTGGTCTGGCTTGGGACCCCCTGGGGTCCACCCCCTGCCCCCGATCACCTACTCCTGCATGGGCTCCTCTCTACAAGCCAAAGACCTGTCATGTTTTGACAAATGCTGTACCCTAGTGTACTTTTTGCTCATTATAATATCATTATAATACCAAAACACACCTCCATCCCAAAAGCTACCCGCCTCCAAAGTGCGACCACCCCTCACTGAGCATGCGCTCTGAATTTCTCGGAGCCTATTACTTTAAACGGAGACGGGAGAACTTTACACCAATCATAACTAAGATATGCTTGACTAGAGCCACTCAAGCTCCACCTAAAAGATAGAAAATAATATAAATTGGCCCAAGAGAAAGGGGATGTTAGGGAAGATACCACCGTCAGGTGAGATACCATCCCGAGGACAACATCCTTAGGACCTCCTGACTCCTGGGATCAGTCGACGGGCTGAGCCTCTCTTCCCCCCCCATTGGGACGCCTTTGGGTGAGATCTGAATACTTGCTTATAAACCTCTATAGAGTCTTTGATCCTTTTAACACGTTTATTTCTAGGCTGCGCACCTGTAACATCTGTAAACACCTATAACACCTATAACATCTATAACATCTGTAACACCTATAACACCTATAACACCTGTGTATTTTATGCATACTAGCTTGCTTTGCAGACAGTCACTATCGCCGGCAATCCAAAAGAACCTGATTATCTGTTGCTGTAATAAACCATACTTGATTGCATTGTGATAACTCTCATTGAGTGCAACGAGGGTGAGGGTGGTTATCCGTGATAGTTCAGTGTTCTGAATCTAACCAGACCCCCAGGCGGTTAATGCATTTTTGGTGAATGTCCGAACGGACCCCCAGATGGTTAATGCGTTTTTGGTGAATGTCTGACTGGACCCCCAGGCCGTTAATGTGTTTTTGGTGAATGTCCAACTGGTTCAGTATCCTGAATCTGACCGGGCCCGTAACGGTTAATCAGCTACACCCCTTAACGCGACAGCTAATTACAACAGTTTGGGAGTATTTTGAAGATCCATCTGTAACCCATGTATTGCTATTTCTAATTCTGAATAACAGGTTTCATTTTCTCTCTAAGATTAGTCGATTGTTTAGAAAACTTACTTGGGAATCTGTCCCGAAACAGTCTCGTGGTGAGTGGCACGGTGTGTGGGATGATGTTAGCAGATACCTGTCACGAGTGTCTCCTCCAATAGTTTTGAACTTCACCCCTGAGCAAGTGCTAAATCCTAAAAACTTGGTAGAATGTTTGAGAGTTGTATGTCCTGACCCTGATAATGCCGGAGAACAACAGCTTGCAGCATTGTGCTGGGTCCTGGCTTACTCCTATCAAACACTGTTTAACATCATCCAGCAATTTGAAGAGCGGGAGGAAGTCTCTGAATCTGATGACCAAGTAACACATGCTGTGGCTGACCCAGAGGACCAACCGACTATGGTATCAGTCGCCCCCATAGTCAAGTCAAAACAATGGAAATGGAGGTCAGCTCGTTTAGTAAGGGAAGAAGGCTCTCCTAAGAAGGAGGGAGAAGGGGAATTGGCAGGCACCTCTAAAGCAGAGCCATCACAAAAACAGCAGGAAGACGAGACGGAAATCATAAAGGAATCAGAAATCACTCGATCCTTATCCCTGAGTGAGTTGCGAGAAATACGAAAGGATTATGGTCGACGCCTAGGTGAACACATCCTTACCTGGCTGCTTCGATGCTGGGATGCTGAGGCCAATAGCCAACAATTAGAAGGCAATGAAGCCAAGCAGCTGGGATCCCTCTCTAGAGAAAGTGTAATTGACAAAGTAATCGGGAGAGGAGCACAGGCCTTCAGCCTCTGGAGACGACTCCTGGCAGCTGTGAGAGAAAGATATCCCCATAAGGAAGATATTGTATATCACGTAGGCAAAAGGACCACTATGGATAAAGGTCTCCAGCATCTGCGGGAATTAGCTGTGCGGGAGATGATTTATAGTGATTTGGACGATGCCCAGACACCTCAAGACCCCGATGAAGTCCAGTGCACAACATCCATGTGGCGTAAATTTGTGCGGAGTGCACCATCAGCACATGCCAGTACCTTGGCAGCAATTCGCTGGGACGAGGGGATGGGACCAACAATGTATGATGTCTCCTGCCAGCTTCAAAAATATGAAGTCAATCTCTCTGCTCCGCTACAGTCCTGTGTCTCAGCTGTGGAGAAACTGTCTAAAGGACTTGACAAGCTCGTGGAACAAGTATATTCCCCCTCATCTAGACAGAATGATACTTCAGCCACTAAGAATCAGCATTCGCCTGCTCAAGAGAGAGAGTACCCAAGACGTACACCATGTGGCACCTTGTGGTTTTATCTGCGTGACCATGGGGAAGATATGAGGAAATGGGATGGTGTACCTACTTCAAACCTAGCTGCTCGGGTACGTGAACTGAAAGGAAATACAGCAGCAAGAAGAGGGGCTCCTAAGAGAAATGCTGCTCCAGTTTCTATTGGGCAGTACCCCAGAGGCAGTAGAAGAGCTGATGTTATTCTTGACCATGATGAAGGGACCTCTACCTCTCATTTGCAAGAATTAAGTGGCAGACGCTCCAGCCAGGACTAGAGGGGCCCTGCCTCTGGCCAGGTAGAGGAGAGGGATAACCGGATTTATTGGACTGTGTGGATCCGATGGCCTGGCACATCAGAACCACAAGAATACAAAGCTTTAATTCTTCTTTTGGATGTTTTACTGTAATAATGAGTCTTATATATGTGTGTGTATATATATATATATAAAATAAAATTTGGATTAGGACAAAAAAAATCAAAACCTTCCACTCCTTCATTCTCACATGCAAGAGAAGGCAAGACTTCTCCCCAGTTAAAGGTGCTGCTTACTAGAGAAAGAGCAGCATTTAGAACTGCAAAATAAAATCTAAACAAAATGGTTCTTGGTATCACAGGACTAGATCATTAGTAGCACATCTGGAAAATGTATGAGCAAACTGATTATGACTGTGATTTCACCTAGTTTTACAAAGCAGCAAAACTTCTGTCATTTGGATAAAGCATTTATACTTCTCAATAGAGACCTAAAATCACTCCTAGCAAAATCAAAAGCAATATTGTGAGAAAAATCTCAAATAATTTTCTTCAGACAGGATCTTCTGTGAAGCTATTTTATTTGTGATTGCAATGGGGGGCATCCTGTCAATCAGGAGCGACTTTTAGTAAACAAATCATAACCTTTTATTCGCTATTACCCAATGCCTGATCACCTCCCCTGTTTCCTCATTGGCTGAGAACTACAGGTTTACAAGCTACTCGACTCTCCTCTATACCATATATGTACAATTTTTTTTTTCAACCCTTCAATTGCTCCTTTCTTATGTTTTGAGAACTTGTGATCTTTGTTTTACTGTTCTCACACTGCTCATCCTGTTTTTCTCAAGCTGCTACGTTATTTTGGAACAGTGAGGCCTTCTACTGTCCACTTATCTACTTAGCATTTCTCCTTATTATGACTACACAAGTACCTTGGAATATAGAAAAGTAATTCTCTACTGCAAAAACACAACTTAATTTATCACAATTCCCCCTTTCTTCTTTTCTTATTCCTATTGTTGTTTTTGCATGTCTTCACATGCCACACTCTTGAGTTTTTCCAACATTAAGGTGCAATATTCTTCTTCAGATGTCACAGGGGATGACAGATATACAATGCCAACAAATAGTTGTTTGAGCCAATTCCATTCAGGTAATCACGAAGTTAGTTTCTCCCAAATGTTTCTAAATCCCCAGGAATTGTCATCTTTAGCTACTCTATGTAGGATCTTGTGTGTTTTTTTTTCCCCAAATATTTTTGAGATCAGTCAAATTCATTCCATTTGATCTACATATATACAGCAACTAGTATTAATTACAGTACATGCTCCTCCGTATGAGGTTATTAATAAATCTTATACCATTTGATTCTAGAGTACTATTTTTGCAAACTTATCAAACTTATTTTCTAGTTCTTCAATTATAGCTGAGATATTTACAATAGCATTCACTCTCTAATTCACTCTCCCCTAACCACGGTAAAAACCATCTTGTAAAACTGTGAAATGCTAGAAAATTTTACTAGAGGATCATCGGGAGTCCACTTAATTCTGTGTGTGGTCTCAAGGGGGCTTTGGCTTTGTGGGTCTTCAATAATAGTTACTTTTGGAAATATTGCCCCCAGGGTGCAAGCTCCCTTCCATCCTAGGGGCAACACCTTCCTGGCTTTATGGCCACATGGCCAGTACCACCACTTGCCATTTGGCGCAGGCCATCCAGTTACAGGATTCTCATATGGTGTGCACTATGTATATTAGCATTCCCGTGGCTACCATATTCGGTACACTATGGATTATTCCCTACTTCATGGATACTATTAACACACCCAGGGTCAGTAATATTGCCCCCTGAGTTTCTATCAATGTTGTTTAAAAGGCACCTTTGAGAACACAGTATGTTGTAGCCAGGACTATGTGTAGGGAACTCAACTCTAAAATCTATTCCTTCCCAGGACTGAGTATGATCTGTCATTTTTAGAAATCTAGAGAATCCAGACATGGTTGCTGCTGGAAATAGCAATCAGGGACAAGGCCTTTTCAGTCTTTCTAGGCATCTGGGTGCAAATCCAACAATTATTTCGAGACAGAACTCGAGAGATGTTCTAGATTAATTGGAAATGCTGATTTTTCCCTCCATCCTATCGCTAATCCATTGAGAATAGGTATTGCTAAGATAAACTTAAAACACATCATTTCTATGTATATATACACCCCTCTAATAATTAAGAAATAATAATTAAGAAAAACAATAAAAATCACAAACTAATAAGGATTCTTCTGGTGGGGATTAAACACCCTCCTTTCTCCCACTTCCAGAGAGTGTTCCCTGGAAACGCTCCAGTTCTGTGTAATTCAATCCCTTTTACTCATTAATTCATTAAGAATTCATATAAGGAGAAGTTAAAGGTTCACAATAGATAGTTTTAACAGTTTTAACCTTAAAAGTCTTTGTTAATGCAGTCTCTCAGGTATCAGGGTTAACTTATGCTTTTACCCAGGTATGAGTCCACCCTTTCTCAGCCGTTCTTCATGCCATCTCAGTAGTCAGGAGCACTTGGAACAGTCCGTCCCACTAAGGTTGCAGTTTCATTTCTCTCCATGTTCACATCAGATCCCAATCTCCTACTCAGAATGGATGGATCAGGACTTCCAAGGGTAGGATTTGAGCTAACAGTCCGCAGGTCCTGAGAGATGACAAAGAGGACGACAGCCCAAGTATATAGTTCTTAAGAAAAGCATCTTTTGTCTCAAACTGAGGTAATTCATTCCCTTTGTCCATGTACAGCAATCCAAATAATATTTCATATGGTGAAACTCCCAAATCTTTTCTTGGTGCAGTTTGAATTCGGAGAAGTGCCAAAGGTAAGCACTTTGGGGAAGCCGAGTTTCCAGAACTTAGTCAATTGCTTCCTTACTATCTGATCCTCTCCACCCTTCCAGAAGAGGAAGGATGCCAAGGAGTGTGAAATTTCCACTTAATTCCTAGAGTCCACATTAGCCATTGCAATATTTATGACATAAAGTGATTTCTTTGATCAGAGTCAATATTTTCAACAATTCCATACCTGGGAGTTATTTTTTCTAGAATCGCTTTAGTTACTATATTCGCAGTAGCAGATACTGAAGGGAAAGCTTCCACCCACCCTGACAAATGATCAACCAAGATTAATAAGTATTTAAATCTACCTGTACATTTTGGAAGCGTTGAATTCCTGGTTCTCACCCTCCTTTAGGCTGACTGGGGATTATTTTCCTGTTTACCTTTTGATACACTACACAACTCCTGCATACTTGTTCAGCCAGAGAATATATATTCCTATGCATACATATTTCCATAGCACCACATCACACATTGCTTGAATTCTCCAATGACCCTCTTGATGCAAAACAGTTAATATTTGCCTCATTAATACTTCATTCAGCATTTCTCTCCCATCAGGGAGTATCTGTTTTCCTTTGGACTTTGTGACTCCTAATTCCTTAAAAACCTCTTTCACTTAAAACTTTTACTTCTTTTGAGTTTTGGGCAGGGGTAGCTCAACAATTCCCTGAATCCTCTCTGGATTTATTCTTCATTCCCCCTCAGACACTAGATGCCCTAAATACTTGACTTCTCTTTCTACTAATTTTAATTTATTTTCAATCCTTTCAAGCCCTGTTTTACCAGAACCTTTATTATCTTGTTAGTGTCTTCCTTCACAGCTGTTTTCTCCTGTCCTGACAATAAAAGATCATCCACATATTGTAACAGTAACACCTCCTGTAGAGGTTGGAATTGCTCCAAAATTTGTTCTACAAGTTGCCCGAATAAATTGGTGGCCCTGAAAACCCTTGAGGTAAAATTGTCCATCTGTATTGTTGCTTCCGCCCCCATTTCAGGGTCTTTCCACTCAAAGGTAAATATATCTTTGCTCTCAGGGTCTGAGAGCATCCCATTAATAACACGGTTATTCCAGCCTAACAATTTACTATTTGAATGCCCAATTTCATTATCAAATCCTTTCCCAACAATTTAGTCTAGCAGTTTAAATCTCTATGAGAGCACACCCAAGAAAAGGAAAAAAAAAAAAATGCTGCACAATAGCAGCTGGGGGAGCGAGGAGTGAGAAACCTCCCTGCAGACACCAAGGTCAGTGCAGAGGAGGGGGAGTGCAGTGCAGAGGTGCTCCAGGTGCTGGAGCCGAAGTCCCCCTGCAGCCCACAGAGATGCCCCTGGTGGGGAAGGTAGACCCCCGCAACCCATGGTGTACCGCAGCGGAGCAGATCTCCACTCTGCAGCCCATTCTGGAACAGCCCAGGAAGGTCGGGTCCCCACAAGAGGGACCCCACACCAGAGCAGCTCCCAAGGAGCCCATTTTTCACTGCCCGTGGAGAAACCCACACAGGACCAGCCCAGGAAGGTCGGCACCACAACAAAGCAGGAGAAAGAGTGACCGGGAAGGAGCAGAGGAAACGCACCACGGACTGACTGCAGCCCCCACTCCCGCCCCCCTCCCTGTGCCACTCAAAGCAGGGAAGAAGTGGAAGAGAGTGGATGGGGGAAGGTGCCCCCAGCTTTTTTCTTTGTTTCTCACCGCTCCAGACCATCAGCAATAGCTAATAAATTTTATTAATCTTCCTATGTTAAGTCTGTTTTGCCCGTGATGATAACTGTGGAGTGATCCCCGTTTAGGTAAACTTGAGGAGCCCTTGAGGTACACTTTTTCATTTATCAGTGTGAAATGTGTTCATCTGATTCGTGTCAATATGGAACAATGCTAGGGCCACATAATATGATGAAATGTGGCCTTCTGTCTTACATGCCCTTGTATAACCACAAGTCTAAGAAAAACAGAGTGGTTAATGTATATAGTTCTTGTATCTTGCAAAGGAATGGTCCAGCAATTCGTGTCAACAGGGGATAAGAGAACAAAGGGGTTTCAGAATAACTGCTATCTATTATGACTATTGCATGGGACACTATGCAAGTCTCTGATATCTGGCCAAGAGATTAAGGAGAAGGGAAAAAGATGAAGGACGACTAAAAGACAAAGCTTGCAGGGGACGCTGCACAAGTCTCTGACATCCGGCCAAGATGGACAAAGGAGAAGGACAAAGAAAAAGCCTGGGAGGAAGACTACGAGCCTTCAGCACGAGAGACCCCCAGAGGGACCACCGGAGACTGATACGCATGCGCCAGGAGGAGGGTTCGGATTCCGGGAACTAATTATAATAACCCTGTTTTTTTTTTAGAAGTAGTAATGAATATGTATTAGCCTAGGAGCATAAAAAACAGCCGCCTGATGTAATAGGTGTGCATCTTGGTGGAGCAGAGACTCCGGGCGCACCCAGCGCTGTTTGCTTACCTCTATTCATTTAATAAATTGTAAACTTTAATTGCAATCCTATTTGGGACTCAGTCATTTTTTACAATTGGTGGCTCATCCAGGATGGCTTTGGTTCCTGAATTCTGATTTGATCTAGGAGAGGCACCACAGCATTTGGTGGCTCCTGTTCATGTTGGGTCAGGACTAGCACCATCTTGAACCTGAATAAAGGTAAGCAAAGATTTTGATTTTTTATGACCTCCCTTGCCGGCTGCAGCACTGTATTTTGCCTGTAATTCTGCGCGCGAAGATCCGAACGAAGACGACGGAGTCATAAGTATTTAAGGCGTATACCGTTTGGTGGGGTGGGATTCAGTTGCCTGTGTGTGTAAGAGTGTGACTGAGATGGAACTCGGTTCCAAAGCGAATGTGGAGGTCTTCTAATCGCAGTTCCAATCTCCCACAAGGGACTTGGCTGGTGAAGGACCGAAGCGATTCCTATAGGATTCGTGGGTGGGTGATAGGTCCTAAACCCCCTGCAAGACAATCTTACTAAGGTAACCAAGGGCTGTGGGAATTGCCATAGTAAAATTCCTAGATGGGTCAGACAGAATTGAAGACCAATGACCAGAAGAAAGGGAGCAAATTACCAGACATACCACCAGAAAGTCCATTAGGAATAACGATTGCAAATTGGAATGATAGGGGCCCCAGAAAATGAAAGAGTAAATTAAAAATGGTCCAGTATTGTATGATAGAATGACCAAAAGAACCCTTAAGACTCCATGTATTTTGACTGATATTTGGGTCCATGGAGAACTGGGTCTGTCAGGCTTTGAACATTCATGTTAATAATAGAATACCCGTTGATCCGGAAGAGAGCAAGTATGCTGTAGCCTGGTTAGGACTAACGGAATTGCCTGCCACTTGTATATTTAATTTAATTAAGTATTGCAATCAATAGTGGCCACTATATAAACTAAATGGCCACTTTATGGATCAATCGACTGTAACGCTATCTTGCAATTAATGTTGTTTTTGAGGAGAGAAGGAAAATAGGATGAAATGTAGTATACTGATATGTTGTTTCAGCATCTTAGAGGGAAAAGGAGTGGAATTAAGTTGGCCCCTGACTGAGCCTTTGGTGTTGGCATGAGAAAAGTACAGGCTGGAGAAAGATAAAGGAAGTGTTAAAAGGGTTGTTGAGGGTGTTAAAGGTTGTGTGGCATGTAGTATTTGACAGAGCTGTTTGAAGTTGAATGAGCAGGGAAAGAGGATGTAGGAATGTTAATAGTCCCGCCTCAACCGGAGGGTGAGATCTCAAAATCATGGGTGTGAGCCCTCTGGGGCAGAGGGACCATGATGGGTCTGAGAGAGTTGTCATGGAAACAGAAAAACAGCTAACTCTTAAAACAACCTGTGTTTATGAGTGAGCTCAGATTGCCAATGGGACTGCTCAGGGAACTGTAGACGACTGCATTCCCCTGACTGACCCCCCACTGAGACTCTAATCACCCCGGAAATAATGAACGGTAAATACCAAAATCTGGTTAAATTGGGAACTGCGAATCTGTTCCAACAAGGTCCAAAAGAAATCCCTATCGAATATTTGGACCAACTTTGAAATGCAATGGAAAAAAAAAACACATAACAAAACAAACAAACAAATAAAAAGAAGAATTTGGACCTGTCTTCGGAATACAAACAGAGGTAATTGGCTAGCTTCTTTCTGATATCAGAAAGAAATTGTCTTCGGCTGCAGGCAGGAATGACAGGAAGGACCTGGGACTTCTACCCTAGCAGGTACACTGACCAGGGGACACATTTCACATCTAAGGTGTTACGGGACTTAACCACAGACCCAGGCATTAAATGGGAATACCATACTCCATGGAATCCACAAAGTTCAGGATGAGTTGAGAGAATGAACCAAACGATTCAACAACAATTGGCTAAATTAATGATTGAAACCCAGCTGTCTTGGATAAAATGTTTGCTGTTGAGGGATTTTTGAAACAGCAAAGATCCCATGGCTTGCTGCAGCTGAGCAAACCAAGCAGCCAGGACAACTATGAGAAGTTCCCATGACAGTGTTCCCACATCGCCCGATTGAGGAATTTAGAAAAATATTGTTGCCAGCATCTGGATTCAAGGACAAGGTCTACGTGACTGCTAATCACAAGGGGGTTGTTTTCTTGCAGGTGGGGTTGTTTTCTTGCAGTTGTTTGTCTGAGTGCTTTTGACCAATAATCTTGTGTGAGACACTATCTGCCCCTGTTAAGTTTACTATAAAAGTCAGGCTATTCAGGTAATAAGAGAGAGCATGATCTGACCATACTGGTGTCTGTCGTGTTTTCGGCCGTTCTTCCTGTAACAGTTTGCCATTGGCATTACTGAATATTAAGACTATGACTCATAGTGAAACGGGTATCTAACCTTATGAGATGTTATATGGAATGCCGTATTCCCAAGGAATGCCATTGGATTATTCTTTGATAGAGAGTTATAAAAGTCAGAAATATGTGATCATGACAGGGAAACAACTACAACAATTAAGAGAAAAGGGAATTTTAGCACAAAACGCCCCACTGGGGTTTGCTATTCATAAGATATAACCAGGAGACAAGGTCTTAATAAAAACCTGGAGGGAAGAATCATTGAACCCCAAATGGGAGGGACTGTACCTTGTTTTACTTACTACTGAAACAGCTGTGAGAACAGCAGAAAGGGGTTGGACCCACGCATCCAGAATAAAAGGACCAGTAACTACCGAGGCTTGGAGGGTTGAGTCCACTCCTGGGGAACTGAAATTAAAGCTAAAGAAGAACTAATATTCTGGCAACGAGGCTCTGCATGAATTAAGGGCACCAGATAAAGAGGACAAGCCTGAAGGGAGGAAAGGGAGAAGGCATGACCGGGGCAGGACCCTCCACTGCGGTGTTTATGGTCTACCGAGAGAGGCAACCCCTATGGGTATTGACTGCCGAGTGAGAGGGCCTCAACCGGACTTCTCCCACACTAAGGTCAGGTTGTCCCAAGAAAATAACATAAGAACCTCTTTTTTTAAACCTATATAAAATTGTGATTCGTTTTCCAGGAGCTGGATCACCCTGACAGGCCGAATGGTAACACAAGCCTGAATCAACCCTGAAAGCGGGCCCAACCCCTTGATTGAAGGCGTTTGCCTATTATGATCCAGCTATGTGGGCAGAAGACAGATCCTGGGGCTATAGGACCCCAATATATAAGTTTCATAGAATAATTAGGTTACAAGCTCTGGTAGAAATAGTTGTAAATAAAACTGGAGATGCACTTGGATTAATTGCAAAGCAAAATACCAAGATGAGAGCTGCTTTGTATCAAAATCACTTAACTTTGGATTATTTACTAGCACAAGAAAGAGGAGTCTGTGAAAAATTTAACCTTAGTAATTGCTGTTTAGAGATTGATGATGAAGGAAAAGCTGTAAATGAACTTGTATAAGAAATAAAGAAAATTGCGCATGTCCCAGTTCAAACTTCGAATGGAATTGATATAAGAGGATTATGGGGGGACTTTATGGGTGGTGATTGGCTTACTAAAATAAGGATGGTTGTATTGGGATATGTGGAGGATTGTTAATAATTCCATATTTAATACCTTGTATTACCAGACTAATACACTCGGTTATACAAGGAATGCAAATATCTGCAGAACCTGTTGACCCAGAACCAGGGAAAAAGAAAACCCATTCCCTGATGATAATAAAAACAAACAAAGTTCCAAAATTTGTATCAATTTGTCAAGTATTGACTCAATTGGAAAAGAAAACACAAATCAATACCATGAAAAAGGAGATGGGGGATTGTGAAATGTGTTCATCTGATTCGTGTCAATATGGAACAATGCTAGGGCCGCATGATATGATGAAATGTGGCCTTCTGTCTTACATGCCCTTGTATAACCACAAGTCTAAGAAAAACAGAGTGGTTAATGTATATAGTTCTTGTATCTTGCAAAGGAATGGTCCAGCAATTCGTGTCAACAGGGGATAAGAGAACAAAGGGGTTTCAGAATAACTGCTATCTATTATGACTATTGCATGGGACACTATGCAAGTCTCTGATATCTGGCCAAGAGATTAAGGAGAAGGGAAAAAGATGAAGGACGACTAAAAGACAAAGCTTGCAGGGGACGCTGCACAAGTCTCTGACATCCGGCCAAGATGGACAAAGGAGAAGGACAAAGGAAAAGCCTGGGAGGAAGACTACGAGCCTTCAGCACGAGAGACCCCCAGAGGGACCACCGGAGACTGATACGCATGCGCCAGGAGGAGGGTTCGGATTCCGGGAACTAATTATAATAACCCTGGTTTTTTTTTAGAAGTAGTAATGAATATGTATTTGCCTAGGAGCATAAAAAACAGCCGCCTGATGTAATAGGTGTGCATCTTGGTGGAGCAGAGACTCCGGGCGCACCCAGCGCTGTTTGCTTACCTCTATTCATTTAATAAATTGTAAACTTTAATTGCAATCCTATTTGGGACTCAGTCATTTATTAAAGTCAGTGACCTAGCTTTCTGAGAAGCCCTGACTCCCCTATTCTGAATTTTTAACAGAAATCTCTCCTCCTTTTTCCACTCCGGGTACTCCTATTTGAAGTGGCCAGCCTGGCCACACTTAAAACATCGTCTCAAAGCCCGTCCCTGCTAGGATTTAGGCTGCAACACAGGTAGCTTTCCTTGTCTGCTATTCCTTCCTCTCTCTTCCTCTCCTTTCCATCCTGGGCCCTCTATCTCCCCCTCTGCCTCACTACCCAGTACACTGTGGATACCATTTGTTTCGCTCTCTGCTTTTCCTTTTCATCTCCCGTCCTGGCATACACCTTCATACTACCTGCACTGTTCACTCCATCCTCCCACCTTCTGGAGTTTTTTCAGTATATCTGACCAGATTTTAATCACAAAATGAACTTTAAAGAGCCCTTGGGCTACTGGGTCCTCAGGATTCATCCTGACCTTTTAGAAAAGAATTTACTAACTTTAGAAAAGGGGGAACTGAGAGAGGGAGTTAGGGGCAAGTAGAGATAGAGTGCTGACATCATGAAACTAGGATGGTGCAAATTAATTAAAGCATTAATTAATTGGGCCCCTTTACCAAGGTTAGTCTCCTAATAAGAGTGTGAGCCTATCTTAAGAAACTGGTCCTGTGGATGGACAAGAGACAAGGAGCAACTGAGTCTGCGCAAAGACAAGAGGTCAACTAGCGGTGACAAGGAAGAGTCATCAATCTTCATCCCCATGACCCCCGAAGACCACCACCAGAATACACTGTGCAAGCACAGATGGGAGGAATTTATGGAAATGACTCCTTGGAACTAATTTTAATATGAAGCGGGGACAGGTTATGAAGCGGGGACAGGTTATGAATATGTATAGGCGTAGTGTGAAACTTCATGCATATGTAACTCTTTACTGCATAAAACCAATGAAAGTTGCTGCATCAGGTGCGCACGACTTTGGCGGGACTACCCCCCCCATGCTGCCCAGCACTGAATAAACATACCTACTTTACAATCTTACTGACTGTGGAGTCCGTTTTCTGCAAGGCACCCCATGTTAGATAAGGGCCAGTTTCAGCCAGCTCCAAAGGGGCCCACCGCTGCCCAGAACCAAGGCATGAGTAATGTAGTTTTGTGCCTATGTGAGAACACATAGAAGAAAAGGAAAAAAAAAAAAACAAAAAAAAACATGATGCACAACAGCATCTGGGAGAGTGAGGAGTGAGAATGTTATAAATAAGCGTGACAAATTGGAGGAGCCAGTTCAAATTAACCATAGAGAATTTTTTAGCAAGCAATAGCTGAGCAAAACAGCGCTGGGTGGCTGGGGAGTGCGGGGCTCCGCCAAAGGCTCGCAACTTAGGCTGGCTTTTAGTCCTTCATTTATACAGTTCTTATTTCCTGTGGACGCGGCTTTCCGGTGTACTCTGCGTTGTTTCTGCGCCTACGTGTCCCGTTGCTAGGGGGTCGTAATCTGCCTCCTGGTGGTCGTGGAGATGAAGGCCTGACATCTTCCTCAGATATCCTAGTGATGACCCCGTCCTCTGCTCATGCACTGCTTCTATATGTCTTGTATAAGCATTTTCCACATCCTGCAATTGTTTACTTTACCACATACTTGTGGTTACAGCTCAAGCTTCCTATGTCTACATTCGATTTGATGAACAAAGTCCTTAACCCATTCATTACAATCCCCCCTTTTTGTTTTTATCATTATTTTGTTCATCAAATAGGCTCAGAACTTCCTTTGCATTTTTAAGAATAGGAGTGTTCCCTTCCTCCCCAGTAATTTGTTCATATTGTTTTCTAATCAACATTAAATGTGCAGACTAGTGACCACTTAAATGGTTGGTGTGGGTTGGCTGAGGCAGGGAACAGAATCCATCCCACAGTTATTCCCTAGAGTACCATATTTCTAGGATACAATGCTGGTTGATCCAGCCACAGAGAGTAGTTATAATTCTTTAGTCCCCTAGGGTCTTTTTCGGGATGGTCAAGATATTTCCCAACCCCTCGCCTCCACTTAGTTACCGGTGTACGTCTCATTCTCTTAACCTTGGACTTGGCGCTCCTTTTGGGAGTCCGATTCCATACGACTCTGCCTCCTTCGCCTACTCCGGTGCAGGGAGCAGCAAGGTTGTCCATCTTCTCGGCAGCAGTCATATCCTTCCTGGATGCGCTTCCTTGTCCACAAGGCTGCCCAATTGCGGGCTTTTACTTGAGGGACTGTACACGGCAAGTGTAGCATTGTCATCCTGCAAAGTACTTGAAAAATATTAGTCAGTGGTCAGCGTTTGGGTTCGTTAGGATGGCCACACCCCGTTTCAGGATTTACCCCTTTTGCAAAGACCTCCCACCAGGCCGGGGACCGTTCAACTACTTTTCCTGATATTTCTGCAACCCAAAGGGCTTGCTCAGTTTTAGATCTTTCTGACCTATAGCATTGGGCACCGAAATCCATAGGCAGATACCCCCACCTACAGTGTGTCCACCAGCATTCTTTCCACAAAACACATTCAAAAAGTACAACAGGATAGCAAATACAACCAGGTGTCTCACAGAATATCATCAGTTAGGGTTTTATAGACCTCAGTTCTTCTTCCTCTTAAGCGTTAGTTTCAAGTCCTGTGGGGTTCCGACTACCTCCCACTGATCTCATGGAAGGGGGCCTTTAATCCTTGAGGCGTGTGTCCACCCCTGCTCTGCAGTCCGAACAGCAGTCTCTGTAGTAAGTAAAACAAGAAATGGTCCCTCCCATCAAGGAGTGAGATAAGTTTCTCTCCATGTCTTTACTAATACCTTGTCTCCGTGTTGTATCGAATGCAATGCTATTTCTAATGGAGGCCTTTGAGTGACTAACCCTTTCTTCCATAATTGCTGCTTCCGTTTCATCAGTTCTACTACATATGACTTAATGTTCTTATCTTCTAAAATTGGATAGTCAGCAGGAGATTCAATATCACATGGCATCCCATACATCATTTCAAAAGGTGAAATCCCAATATCTGTCCGGGGTTGTGTTCGGATGTTTAATAAGGCCAGCGGTAAACATTTTACCCATGACATCTTAAGTTTCTATCATTAGTTTGGTCAATTGTTTCTTAATTTCCCCATTCATGCTTTCTACCCTTCCAGAACTTTGGGGGTGCCAAGGGGTGTGGAATTTTCATTTTGTTCCCATGGGGGTCAAAGCCTTTTGTACCACTTTTGACACAAAGTGGGGACCTCGATCGGAATCAATGACTTCTATGATTCCGTATCATGGAATAATATTTTCAAACAGTATTTTAACTACTGGCAGTGGGAAAGGCTTCTACATAATGGGTTAAATGGCACACCATAACCAACAAATACTTATATCTCCCCACTTTGGGAAGATCGGTAAAGTCAATTTGTATTTTGGCAAATGGACAATAGGCCAAATTTCGTCCACCAGGAATTCTTTCTCTTAATTGCTGTTTATTAACCTTTTGGCATGTTAAACATCCTCCCATTATCCCTTTAGCTACATTATAAATCCCAATACACATATATTTTATAGCAAAGTGGTCTACCAGGGCTTGAGTACCCCAGTGGGTTTTTAAATGCAGTTGCTTCATAATTTTTACAGCTAATGCTTTGAGTACTACCTGCCTTCCATCTGGTAATTCCCATAATCCTTGTTTCTTTACCACCCCCATTTCTTGTAATTTGGCTTCCTTCGAATTAGTAAATTTTAGGTCGGGAAGCTTTTCTGTTTCAGGATCAATATCTTGCTTTGTGGATAGTGTTAGCAAGGCTGCTGCTTTACCCTCTTGATCAGCTAAATTCTTTCCTCTTATTTCAGGAGAGGTACCCCATTGATGTCCCTTAATATGTACTACTGCGATTCTTAATGGTCCTCTCAGGGCCTTTAGGGTTTTAGTAATTAATGTTTCATGGATGAGGCCTTTTCCTTGTGAATTAATAAGTCCCCTTTCTTCCCAAATCTTCCCAAATGTGTGTATTACCCCGTAAGCATATTTTGAATCAGTAAATATTATCCCTTCTTTTCCTTTTAATAGTTTTAAAGCCCGTAATACCGCATATAGTTCACATGCTTGGGCTGACCAGCTGGGGCTCAGGGATCCTGATTCTCTCACCGTCAACCGATTTCCATCAATTATGGCATATCCTGATTTTTTCTTCCCCTCCACAACTCGAGAAGATCCGTCAACAAATAATTTTTCCCCTTGGTCTAATTCCTCCTCTTCTAAATCAGGTCTAATTTTGGTCTGTTCTTCTATAGCTCTGAGACAATCATGGGCCAGTCCCTCTACGGGCTCCCCATAGAGGAATTGAGCTGGATTTTGCAAGTTTGTAGTTTCCATTTCCAATTTTGGGGATAGAACTAAAATGCCTTCATATTTTAAAAGCATTGAGTCAGTTATCCATTTTTCTGCCTTTTGTTGCAGTACTCCTCAAATATTGTGGGGGGAGTATACTTTTAATTCTCCCCCGAAGGTAATCTTATTTGCCTCCTGTACTATCAGGGGTACAGCCACTACTGCCTGTAGACAGGTAGGCCATCCCCTACTCACAGGGTCCAACAATTTGGAGATGTATCCCACCGGTTTCTTCTTCCCTGTCCATGCTTGAGTTAAAACTCCATAAGCAGTTCCATCCACTGTGGTCACAAATAAGTAAAATGGGAGTCTCACATCCGGGAGACTTAAAATGGGCATTTACGAGGTCAGTTTTTAACTCTTCTAATTTATCTTCATCCTCTTGGGTCCACTTTAGCAATCCATCTGTTGTTAACTTTTGGTACAAAAATCGTACTTTGGCACTAAAATTTTCAATCCATTGCCTGTAGTATCCGAACAGTCCCAAAAGCTGTTGAATTTGCCATTTATTCTTTGGGGCTATTAATGATAAAATCCCATTTACCCTATCGGGGTCTAATTTCTTAGTCCCTTTGCTAATCCAGTGTCCTAAATAATTCACCTCTTCCTCTACAAATTGCAAATTGGATTTTGAAACCTTTAACCCTTGTAGGCTGTTATAAATGAGGTCTCAACTCAATCTGAATTTTGTAATATTTATAAAACAAATATTTCTAAAAGGTATAAAAGGCAAGTAAACAGCGCTGGGTGTGTGGGGAGTCTACGCTCCACCAACATGCACACACAAACATCAAACATTCTAAATAAAACTAAACATTGCTTTACATACTATACCCAAGTATGCCTATACATATGTACAATCAGGAAAGGTAACAAACAATCCTTTAAGTTCCATGACTTAACAGTCTTCATTTTCCATTCCTTTTGAACAATATGTCTCGCTTTAAGTTGTCAAGCAACTCGGTCTTCAGGCCTTATGTATCCCATTCTTCCTGGATCGAAGAAAAGCATATCCAACTCCTTTTTAAGGCCAATGAGGCCTGGGTCAAAAGGCATGTCCAGGTCAGCAGGGGGCGTAACAGCAAAAGCCTTTGATGGCTGTAGCAGCAGAGGGGCCCATGGCATAGCAGTTGGATCAGTAAAGGAGCCCGTAGCTCCCTCACTATCTGGCAAACCACATGCTTCTGACTGTGGTTCCACATGGCTCTTTAAGGCCTCAGAGACTGCTCACCAGGTGCCGAGCAATCCCACTGCAACCTTGTCATTTTCAGTTGCAGAGTCCCACACCTTGACCTCAGTTTGGTCCCATGTTTCAGGATCATAAACTGTCCGATTGTTAATAAGGAGAATAAGCTGTAATGTTACCAGGACAGTCTTTGTTCCTAAGGACGTATGATTCCCCATAATGAGCAACTTCTTACCAGTGAGAGGCAGTTGTGTGCACAGGTCCGCTTCTCTCAGCTCGAGCTTCTCTGCAGCTCCAGTGTGCCTATTTCCAGCGACTTTCTGTACGAGCTTCTCTGAGCAGTTTGCTGAGTTTGGCCGAACCTATCTTCATGAGGCAATCAAAGTGCCTGTTCCCGTCCTGGTCTCCATTCTGCCAGCCTGTTCCTCTTCACTTCTTTTTCCTGCTTCTTTATTGATGACATAACTTCATCGTGTTGCCTTTTTTTTTTTTTTATCTTCTTCCTGAGGACAGGCTGCCCTCTTATAACCTTCTTTCCACAGCAGTTCTTTTCAAAACAACTTTTCATTGGTCAAACAACTTTGAATGTAACAACAACAGCAAACACCCAGAAACTTCCATGCCTTAATGGCTGGAGAACAAGAGACCAGCTGGAGAACAAGAAACCGGAGACTGCATGGAGTCTCCTGAATCACCCTTCTTTGTTCCCTCTAAACTCTTTTACATTCCTGATGGCCTCATCATTAAGAGTCTAATGTTATCTCCACCACGGGGCTTTCCAACCCCCATGGCCACACTCCCAAATCTCCCCCTTCTTTATTAATATCAACCATTTTCTCAACACGAATTACCACTCCATATTTAACAAGGATTCTTTATAACTACCTCAGAAGGTTCAGTGTCCAAACGTCCCACTTTTTCTGGGGTGTACCAAACCTCTGGGTTTATTTCCCCTTCATCCTTAACAGTAAGTGGGCACAGTTTTATTTGCAAGGCATCTCCTTCTACCTCCACTCGAATTCCCAATTCAATAACCATGTCTCTTCCTAATAAATTATAATCAGCCTCAGGTACCAAAAGGAGTGAACCCACCCCAAACTTACAGTCTGTTTCAAACATCACATTTTTAATTACTGGTACCTTAAATGGTTCTCCCTTTGATCCTACCACATTTACTCTTTCCTTCGATATTTCACATCCCAGGGGCAAACTTTGTATGGTAGACCTTTCCGCCCCGGTGTCTACAAGAAAGGTTACCTCCTGGCGTTGAGGACCCACTTTTAGGGTTATCAAGGGCTCCTTTTTTCCTGGGGTCCTCAGCAAATAGAGCCCCGATCCCGCTAATCTTGAAATGCTTTTTCTTTTTCTATTTTAGTTTCCTTTAAGGCAAACACTAATGCCGTTTGTCCCGCCTGAGGCTGGGGAATCCAGAGTGCTGGGGAATCCAGAGTGCTGCATATTCACTCTCCTCTGGACTTGGTAGAGGGTCCTTAAAGCAATGCAAACCCAATCTTCGAAAGATCCAAAAATAGGCCATGTAACGCCAGGACCTCAAATGGGTTTCCCTCCCCATACCTCCATGCAATAATGTGTCATTTTTTCCTTTGATTTGTCTCTTCTTCTAGGGGAATTGTTCCAGTGTTTTAACATTAGTCCTAGTGGGCTATCTGGGGGAATGTCTGGCAATTTTCTTCCCCCGCCCATGGGGCCAGAAGGCTTGCTTTTCTTCTGCCCCATCTTCCGAGGTGCTTTCTTGCAGACACCAAAGTCAGTGCAGAAGGAGGGGGAGGAGGAGCTCCAGGTGCCGGAGCCAAAGCCCCCCCCGCAGCCCACAGAGAGGCCCCTGATGGAGCAGGCTGACCCCCTGACCCCTCCCCCCGCAGCCCATGGTGTACAACAGGAGCAGATCTCCATGCTCCAGCCCATGGAGAGGAGCCCGTGCAGGATCAGGTGATTGGGGGAGAGGGGGCGGGGGGGCCAAGGGACCCTCCCAAGCCAGACCAGTTCTGGACGAATAGACCCCACGGCACAGACACACACCTGGAGCAACTCCCAAAGCGCCTGTTCTTCGCTGCCCGTGGAGAAACCCACTCAGTTCTGTGAGAAACACTCTCTAGCCAATAACATAGGCTCAGACGAGGATTTCAGTGAAGTAGTAATTTTATTTCTTTCTGTTCAATTGTCGCTGAGCATTTAAATCTCAACAAGCTAACACCTCACGAGCATCAAACATGACGGACTGTGGTACATAACCCTCTGTCACATTAACCCGTATTTTGATGGGGTATCCCATCTAACTATGTCATGCCTTTTCTAATGTGCCAATTGACCAAGGCCTTCTATGAGGCCTACAATCACTAGAAACAAAATTAATAGCTGATTTTTCCCTGTCGTTATTTTTAACCCTTAGGTTTCCAAATAATTATCAATACAAAGAATAAGATGTACACTACTACTAGAACAAAAACCTGCTGGGAGCGCTATAGGCCAGTCCTTTCTCTCAATCACAAGTCACACATTAGTTACCTGTGAAAATAAAAGGTTAGTTTACAATTGCAAGCTTTTATCCTGCTCAGAGTGACTTGCGGAAAACGGATTCCACAATCAGTAAGATTATAAAGTAGGTATGTGATTCGCGGAAAGATGGCTCCACAATCAGTAAGATTGTAAAGTAGGTATGTTTATTCAGCGCTGGGCAGCACGGGGTGGTAGTCCCGCCAAAGTCGTGCGCACCTGACACGGCAACTTGCTTTGGTTATATCCAGTAAAGAGTTACATATGCATAACCTGTCCCCGCTTAGTATTAAAATTAGCTACAAGAAGTCATTTCCATAAATTCCTCTTGTCTGCGCTTGCACGGTGCCTTGTGGTGGTGGGCGTTGAGGGTCGTGGGGATGAAGTAAGATGTCTTCATCAGGGTTGAACTTTTCACCTCATCTCTTTGTGCATGCTCTCTGAGGCCTTGGTCACAATCTGGGCCATAAGGTTGTTTTGATCTGGTTCTTGGGGTCTGAGGGGCTCCTGTTATCTCGAGGCCTTACACATTTGACATTATTTATCTTGTCCCTTTGTGAACAGTCCTTCTTATCTCTGACCCCTTGGTTAAAGTCCAAACCATGAGGTTGTTTTGATCTGGCTCTTGGGGTCCCAGGGGTTTCTGTTATCTGGAGGCCTAAGCGCAGCACAGGCACAGCACATCACAAATGTAGCACATATTCATTCTTAATCAATCGCTCTCTAATTTCTAATTCCATGTTTCAGTCCCCCCTTTTCTGGAAAATCTAGTAAGTTCTTTTACTTAATACAAAATTTCTTCTTCACAGTCTCTATGATATGTATCCCTCAATGCCTTGCCATGTACTTTTATCAAGGAAGCTAATATAGTCATTCGTTGTAACAATTTCCAGTTCCAAAGAAATATTACAAAAGACAATATTAAACTTATACCAACTAATATCAATAAAACAATAATTGGGTGACACAGTGTGTTCAAAATCCCAGTTGTAGTTGGCAACAATCCAAAGAGTGTATCCCACCAGTTGTGATTTGTGTCTTGTTTTACTCTTTGCAAAACTCTGCTTATTTCCTTTGTATCATGATGGACAGTGATTAGAGTCTTCTCTCCATTTTCCTGAATTCTTTTTAAAATTTTGATCAGGTCTTGGTGTTTAACTAGTTGCTTCACTAATGTGAGGTTCATCCCAATAGGTGTAGGTAATAACTTGTGATACATTATGTTGTTAGACTCGATCAACTGGTGGGATACCACTGGTGCCAAATATTGAAAATCACACCCGACGATTCTAACAAAGTTACAAATACAAAAGTTATAATGATTTTTGCTACGGAGAGTTATGTTCTCCTTATCTACTTCTACAAAATCATAAGCAGTTCTTAAACACACAGCCTTGACCAATATATACAAGCACAGTCTTTTGACTAGTATTTGGATGAACTTCAAAGTGGCAAACACCTTCACACAGAATCACAGAATTTCTAGGTTGGAAGAGACCTCAAGATCATCGAGTCCAACCTCTGACCTAACGCTAGCAGTCCCCACTAAACCATATCCCTAAGCTCTACATCTAAACGTCTTTTGAAGACTTCCAGGGATGGTGACTCCACCACTTCCCTGGG
The DNA here is from genome assembly GCF_965140915.1 of Aythya marila. Classification (NCBI taxonomy): domain Eukaryota; kingdom Metazoa; phylum Chordata; class Aves; order Anseriformes; family Anatidae; genus Aythya; species Aythya marila. The sequence goes on from NC_139081.1 coordinate 12,277,789, forward strand.
CAGCCTGTTCCAATGACTCACAACCCTTTCAGTAAAGAAGTTTTTCCTAACATCTAACCTAAAACTCCCCTGGCTCAACTTAAGCCCATTCCCCCTCGTCCTGTCACCAGGCACGTGGGAGAACAGACCAACCCCCACCTCACTACAGCCTCCCTTGAGGTACCTATAGAGAGCGATAAGGTCGCCCCTGAGCCTCCTCTTCTCCAGGCTGAACAAGCCCAGCTCCCTCAGCCGCTCCTCGTAGGACTTGTTCTCCAGGCCCCTCACCAGCTTCGTCGCCCTTCTCTGGGCCCGCTCAAGTACCTCAATGTCCTTCTTGTTTTGGGCCCTTGCTCCGTGTCAAGACATACGTCCTGAGCATCAATTGTATTGCTTTCACAAATAAATCCTTGTTGTTCCCGGGTAACACATGGTTCTAGATTTACAGGCTGCCATTTCCCATTCTCCATCCATGCCCATGTTCTATGCTCCGAAGCACTGTCTCCTCATGGTTTAATCCTAGTGCAATGATCGGGTGGATAACATAAACTGTGGCATTGCTTATAGTAGGCACAAAGGCAGTAGCCATGTTAACAGTGGGGTCATAGGTAAAATTTACCAGAGTCTTACTCTGGTAAGTTACTGGAACTTCTTCTCAAAATCATTAGCATTGTCCCAAACAGTCTTTCGGACTTCTGCCAGAAAAATGCCTTCACTTCCTTCCCTAATAATCAAGGCAGCCATTGCCTGCATCCATAACTGTGCTTGCATACAACAAACAGCTAAAGATACATTATCTTGAACCATACTAAGTGCATCTATTATTAGTTTGTGGTCTTGGTCTTCCGCCTTTTCCCATCTTGGTAACACCTTTGAAACTTGCCATTGGCTAGTTCCTAATGCCAATAAGGATGATTGTAGGGGCTGATCTAGTTTTGTCCCACTGCTGTAAGAAGTACAGCCAAAACCAGCTAATTACTGCAGTCTGTGTTAATATAAAATTATACCAGCAATCTGATTTACCTGGGCATATACAACCTTCTTGTTGGCCACTTCTGGAAATCAGTTTTACTAAAATCCCCGTTACTTTCTCGTGGGTCGTTCCATTAATCATTCAGCATCCTATTTTAATTTCGTCCCCTATGGTTCTTTGGTGTGTCCATTCTTCCCCTAATTTTTGCCATTCTTATAATGTATATAAATGGTCACCATTTGTTCACCAAATAACCACAACTGCTAACTTTCCATTAATGCTCTTATCCTCTGTTGTTACAGCTTCGGACCAAGGCCACTCACCATTCTCTGTTATCATAGAGGTACCTTCTTGAATCACAATTACAACTTATAAGCCAATAAAACAATTCTGTTAACTAAATTCCTGCTAACTATATTACTAAATACTCCTGACTGTAATGTCCTCATTTTGCTCGACTGAGCTTTAGTTTCAGTTCACCGTCACCTGGTGTTACTTTCCAAGGCGCTTCTGGAGCTTTCTTCACTTGAGAATGGTGAATCCAGGCACTCTGTTCCTTGATCTCAATTGTGGTGGAGGTTGTAAGGAGCACCTGGTATAGTCCTTCCCACTGTGGTTTCAAAGTTTTCTCTACAAGAGACTTAGTTGCCTCTCAGGCTTTGGCAGTCCTAGTGGGGAAAGCCTCTGGCCATCCTGAAAAGGTATCTGTTAACACCAGTAAATATCGACACCCACCTTTTCTTAGAAGTTCAAAAAAGTCAATTTGCCACTGTTGCCCAAGCCCATGACCTCTTCCAATTTGACCCAGTTTTGGTTTGGGGGCATTTTTGGGGTTAGTCTGGAGACAAAGATCACATTGTTAAGTTATTTGAGTGATGGTAGCATATAAGTTCCTGGCAATAATTTTTCCAATTAGATAGTTATACAAAGCATCTATTCCCCAATGTGTTTTCTGGTGTTCTTTCTTTACCAGTGACCACAATAAATCAGAGGGGATGACTGGCTTCCTTTCCCTTCTTTGGTAATAGCCCACACCTCTTGGTTATATTTTCCCTTCTGACTTTTGATTAATTGTCTATCCTTTTTGTTATATATAAGCTTACCTTCAAGGGGAATTTGCCTGTCTGGAATCAGGGCTCCCTCAGTTGCTACCTCACCTTCTGCTGCTTCTTTTGCCTCTCTGTCCACCAGATCATTTCCTTCCTCCAATTCTGAGCTCACTTTCTGGTGTGCCTTAAAGTGCATGATTGCTACCTTTTCAGGCAGCTGAATTGCTTCCAATAATCTAATTATTTAGTCCAGGTTCTATTACGTCTTTGCGAGTGGTAACTGCATACCCAGCATGTTGTTTTCCGCTGATGACGTAGCTGCTCCCATATTTCCACATCATCAAAAGGAGCATCCTTCAGATCTGGACGGCTCGAGTAGGTAGCTTCAATGGTCTCCAGGCAGTCATGGTGTACTGGATCCCTTTGGTTTCTGCTGATTTCAGGAACATGCTTCCTGGATATTTAGCACCACTGATGCAAAGGCTCTGAGGCATCCTGGCCATCCTTTCGTAGCAGCATCCAGCTGCTTAGAAAAAATTTATTTATTGACAGCTTGATTTTCCCATTCAAAGGCAAAGAGTTTCTGGTTTTCAGTTGCCACGGGCAGGCAGAAAAAGGCATCCTGTAAATCTAGTACCATAAACCAAACTTGACCGTTTTTCTCATTTTGTAATTCCAATCATTTTTCCCAATTTAAATTTCAAGCACTGCAAAAAAAAAAAAAAAAAAAAAAAAGCCTTTTCCTGTTGGCCAGTTGCTCCTATTACATTTACAGACTAATTAACACAGAGAAAGAAGCTCCCATAACCAACAAAAAATTCAAGCCTCACTTCTTCATTCCCTAGCTTTATTTCAACCAGATGACCTGCTAGGCTAGATGCCCCAGGTCCCCATCATTCCTGAATGTTGTAAATTTATCCTGCAACCTAAGACAGTTTCTTTCCAGTATCAGGGGCTGATTGCCCTAGAAAGAGGGTAACCACTTGCCTCTGTTTGTTTTCTGAAGCCAGGTCCAAATTTTTTATTTATATATATATTTTTAATTTTTTTCTCTTTGAAAGTTCCCTGAGCGGTCCCATTAGCAATCTGAGCTCACACATGAACTCAGGTTGTTTTAAGAGTTAGCTGCTTTTCTCTTTCCATGACAACTCTCTCAGACCCATCATGGTCCCTCTGCCCCAGAGGGCTCACACCCATGATTTTGAGATCTCACCCTCCGGTTGAGGTGGGACTATTAACATTCTTACATCCTCTTTCCCTGCTCATTCAACTTCAAACAGCTCTGTCAAATACTACATGCCACACAACCTTTAACACCCTCAACAACCCTTTTAACACTTCCTTTATCTTTCTCCAGCCTGTACTTTTCTCATGCCAACACCAAAGGCTCAGTCAGGGGCCAACTTAATTCCACTCTTTTTCCCTCTAAGATACTGAAACAACATATCAATATACAACATCTCATCCCATTTTCCTTCTCTCCCCAGAAACATTAATTGCAAGACGGTGTTATAGTCGATTGATCCATAAAGTGGCCATTTAGCTTATATAGTGGCCACCACTGATTGCAATACTTAGTTAAAGTCCTCTTGCTTTCTGTGCCTTCATTTCTAACAATATCCTTCGAATGTACCAATATGTACCCAAGGAGGCTTTCTTTAAAACATCTTTGTTTTGGATATTACCCATTTCCTTGATTTCCCATTCCGTTTTATTTATTTATTTATTACTATTCCTTACTAGTTACTGTCCCTTCTTTCAATTTCCACACAAACCTTTTTACTGCAAGTATGTATGATCTTTTCCTAATCTTCTTCCCAAATGTCCCAATTCTCTGGGATTAAACTCTTCTTCCCACATACAAATTTTACTATTTCAAATTATTAACGAGCCCCGTTCCAATCACAAATCCATGGGACTTCAGAAAAAGAGATGAAGAACTCAGCCTTCCGTCTTCTTGACAAACATTGCCACCTTTTCCACAAAATTTACATTTCAACAGGACTGAATTTCAAGCTTAATGCCAATTTTTCTCATGCACTTTGTTAGTAAGCCTACACAAAACAAGGAATCACTCCTGTGTATCCGTCAATATGGGGGTTTAAAAAGGTATTGAGGCCTAAATAAATTCACTCTCCTCCTTCTTACCAAATTCCCAGGGCTCAAGCCTGAACCACCAAAGAAATGACTCTCTCCTTTCTACCACTTTGATAATCAGTCTGCCCCCTCCCCCCCCAGTACTTGGGAAACTGACCAAACACCACAGAAAATACACCAACACTTCTCAACTGTTAGCTACTTAGATAATGGTCTTGCCTTTTTTCTTGTCACACTCAAAGCATTTAAGAGCAAAAATAGGATCACAAGATACACCGCCAGGCCCATATATTGGGCACCACTAATCAAAACTTGGATAAAACAGCACTTCTTTTCAGTCTGTCACGCATTTCATTCATCTCCGGCTGCTCCCTTCGCGGAGAATACGGAACCGTGGGTCAGAACTCCGCACTTGCTTCGCTGCGATGCTGTGTCTCACTCACACAGCACAATCATGCAGTCTCACAGAGAGGCCCCTAGCACATCTCATTCATACCACAAGAATATATAATTTAGAATGATAACCAACCAAACAAGTATTGCCTCTGTTTGTATTCTTCATGGAGTGACTTATTCCACTTTGTTTCAAACCCATACCCTTACACAAATACTTTCAACACAAAATACCTGGACATTTAAGAATAAGACATACAATTATTAACACTCCAGTTAGTATCCCTCCAGCAGATGAAAATATTACCCAGGTAACCTTGGCACAATTGTGAGTGGCCCGCTTACCCTTCTCCTGCTTCTTATCACAGAATCACAGAATCACAGAATTTCTAGGTTGGAAGAGACCTCAAGATCATCGAGTCCAACCTCTGACCTAACGCTAGCAGTCCCCACTAAACCATATCCCTAAGCTCTACATCTAAACGTCTTTTGAAGACTTCCAGGGATGGTGACTCCACCACTTCCCTGGGCAGCCTGTTCCAATGACTCACAACCCTTTCAGTAAAGAAGTTCTTCCTAACATCTAACCTAAAACTCCCCTGGCTCAACTTAAGCCCATTCCCCCTCGTCCTGTCACCAGGCACGTGGGAGAACAGACCAACCCCCACCTCGCTACAGCCTCCCTTGAGGTACCTATAGAGAGCGATAAGGTCGCCCCTGAGCCTCCTCTTCTCCAGGCTGAACAAGCCCAGCTCCCTCAGCCGCTCCTCGTAGGACTTGTTCTCCAGGCCCCTCACCAGCTTCGTCGCCCTTCTCTGCACCCACTCAAGCACCTCGATGTCCTTCTTGTAGCGAGGGGCCCAAAACTGAACACAGTACTCGAGGTGCGGCCTCACCAGAGCTGAGTACAGGGGGACGATCACCTCCCTAGCCCTGCTGGTCACACTGTTCCTGATACAAGCCAGGATGCCGTTGGCCTTCTTGGCCACCTGAGCACACTGCTGGCTCATATTCAGCTGACTATCCACCATCACTCCCAGGTCCTTCTCTGCCTGGCAGCTCTCCAACCATTCCTCTCCCAGCCTATAGCTCTGCTTGGGGTTATTGCGCCCCAGGTGCAGGACCTGGCACTTGGCCTTGTTAAACTTCATGCAGTTGACCTCAGCCCATCGGTGCAGCCTATCCAGATCCTCCTGCAGAGCTTTCCAGTCATTATACAGTCATTAGCAGGTCCATCCTGGCTCCCAAAACCGGGATGCAGCGGTAACCTCGGATTTGCTCAATCTGCTCCCAAGATTGCTAGCGGCCGCTCTATTGGTCAGCAAATCTCCCTTGACCGCTCTATCGGTCAGCCTGTAGGGTACCCTTCTCCCTTATGGGGACTATGCTGCACACCAGACGTCTCTGCATGATTTACCAGCTGCTCCGACCACGCGTACGACTTACAGGCCCTTCCTGTACTGTAAAACATACCATTTTTCCGCAGCTTCAGGAGGTCTTTGTCTGCTCCCGTGGTGAGCGGCTGAGAGTGGAGTCCCCTCTGAGCAAAATACCCAGGGTGCACCTAGGGGCATCCGCTCCGCAGCTGATCCCGCAGCTGAGCAGAGTGTCTCCTGGCTGGCTCGCAAAAATGACTCACAGAAAGCTGACTCCACAATCAGTAAGATTGTAAAGTAGGTATGTTTATGCAGCGCTGGGTGGCATGGGGGGTAGTCCCACCAAAGTCGTGCGCCGCTAACACGGCAACTTGCTTTGGTTATATGCAGTAAAGATTTACATATGCATGAGGTTTCCCAGTATGCCTATACATATTCATAACATGTCCCCGCTTAGTATTAAAATTAGCTCCAGGAAGTCATTTCCATAAACTCCTCCCCTCTGCGCTTGCGTGGTGCCTTCTGGTGGTGGGCGCTGAGGGTCGTGAGGATGAAGTAAGATGTCTTCATCAGGGTTGAACTTTTCACCTCGTCTGAAAAGTTGAACTTTTCACCTCGTCTCTTTGTGCATGCTCTCTGAGGCCTTGGTCACAATCTGGGCCTAAGGTTCGTTTGGTCCGGTTCTCCAGGTCTGAGGAGCTCCTATTATCTCGAGGCCTTCCATGTTTGACATTCTTTATCTTGTCCTTTTAAGAACAGTCCTCCTTATCTCTAAGCCCTTGGTCACAGTCCGAACCATGAGGTTGGTTTGATCTGGTTCTTGGGGTCCCAGGGGCTCCTGTTATCTGGAGGCCTAAGCGCAGCACAAGCACATCGCAAATGTAGCACATATTAAGCAATGAGTGTTGCCTAGATATTCATTCTTAATTGATCACTCTCTAATTTCTAATCCCATGTTTCAATACCACAGATGAAAATGGCGTTTAATTGGAATGTTTTGGAATTGGTGCAACCTGAGCATGACATAAATGGTATGGAATAAGAGGTGGATATATGTCCTGGTTTCAGCTAGGATAGAGTTAATTTTCCTCCTGGTAGCTGGTAGGGTGCTATGTTTTGGATTAGGATGAGAAGAGTGCTGATAACACACTGATGTTTTAATTGTTGCAGAGCAGTGCTTATACTAAGCCAAAAACTTTTCAGCTTCTTGCTCTCTCTTGCCAGTGGGCAGGCTAGGGATGCAGCAGGAGCTGGGAGGGGACAGACCCAGGACAGCTGACTCAAAGTGGCCAAAGGGGTATTCCATACCATCTGACGTCATGCAAAACAGTATATAGGGGTGGCTAGCCAGTGTGCGGGGACCTGCTGATCAGGGACAGACTGGGCATCGGTCAGTGGGCGGTGAGCAATTGCATTGTGCATCACTTGTTTTGTACACATTATTATTAGTAGTACTATTATCATTATTAGTAGTAGTATTGTGGGAATAGAAATGTTGTTTTTGCAGAGTTACATTGTTTAGAGGAAAGGAATGTGGTATTGACATAGGCTTACAGTGATAAGAAAGCTTAGCAGGCGACCTTGTAAAATGCAGACAACCAGACTCCTTAGGACAATTAGGTGAAAATCACGGTGTCAAGTCAAGTCAGATAAGTGAAGAAACAGTACCCCTTCAAACAGTAAAAAACTCAAAAGAAATTTGAAATTTAACAGGCCGTCAACTGAAGGCCATGCATTGTCTGTTAAGCATCAGATAGACTGTGAACCTGGATTACCCACTCAGTGGGGAAACAGGGGAGGGTCCTTTCATCAAAAAGTATATAAACTGTGTTTTGGAACTAGTAGGTGTGCTCTCCTGCTTGTGGGTCCCCCTCCATTTCAATTGTGAATAAATTACTACTTCACTGAGATCCTTGCCTGAGCCTAAATTATTGGCTATGGAGTGTTTCTCACAGTTTCTCATGGTGTTTTTCTATGTTTCACCATTTGCCAGGAAAAAAAGCAAACAAACCTTTTTTGGCTTCCTGTAGACAGAAGCAATGCTGAGAGCACTGATGTTTAGAATTCTTTAAACTGTTTTTCTACCTTATGCTTTCAAATTTTACAAACTATCAATTGTGTGAATAATAGAAAGGTAACCATTACTGTCAGAATGGGTAATCATCAGTTTTCTATCATTCTACCTCTTTCCCTGCTTCTCCTCGGTTGTCTTTCTTATAAATGAAGTCTCAACTCAATCTGAATTTAGTAATATTTATAAAACGAATATTTATAAAAGGTAAGTAATCAGCGCTGGGTGCGTGGGTAGTCTATGCTCTACCAACAAGCACACATGAACATTGAACTTTCTAAATATACAGAACATTGCTTTTGCATATTAAATACGAGTACGCCTATATATACGTACAATCAGGAAAGGTAACAAACAATCCTTTAAGTTTGTAATCAAGAAAAGGAATGGAAAATTGAGACTTTTAAGTCATGGAACTTAAAGGATTGTTTGTTATCTTTTCTGATTGTAAATATGTATAGGCATACTCGGGTTTAGTATGTAAACATCGTGTGTGCATGTTGGTAGAGCATAGACTCCCCATGCACCCAGCGCTGTTTACTTGCCTTTTATAAATATTACTAAATTCAGATTGAGTTGTATCTTCATTTATAACAACAATATATTGTAGATAAAGGCAGTTATATCTTTTACTTTTTTTTGACCCTTTCTGTACTGAGCTGGAGCATACTAAGCATAGAAATACAAAGAAAAACTTGCACTGAAATCCTTCAGTTAATGCATTTCTTCCCTCTGCTTCTCATGGGCTTCGAGATGGGCCTCAGAAGACAACTGATTTACCAAAGCACTACAATGAACATGTATCAAAGTATTAATAGCTCTTATTCTGGACATGCAAGCAAATTTGCTATTTTTTCTTCTTTTTGTTGCAAAGAGGTAAAGAACATTTTGAAGAATTTCATCTTTGTTAACATATCAGAAATGACATTTCCCCTTAATATATTGTGAAAATGCACATTATGAAAACCAAAGTAATTTTGATTTTCAGCAGCACTTTGTTTCAACATTTACATCAAAGTCTTTCACTTATATGAACAGATTTATGTTATCAGAGCATCAGGGTGTTAGAATTTTGCATCTTAAGGACACTCCTTTGAAACTCCATTGTCAACATTTTAATGGGGATTTGTGTTGTATAGCTACCAGGTACACAATATACAGGTAACAGAGGTAAAGTACAAACTCTGATTTGCTACATATTTGAGCAAGTCATAAAAAATAGTGACAAATGCATGAAGAGAAAACGTATTATTCAACAACTGTTGTCACTTACATTTTCTAAACCTCAGTGTTGGATAAAAATAAGAGTTCTATGTTTAAATTTAGTCAGGTAAAGCAGATAATTTATTTTTAATAACTATTTAAATGAATAATTTATTCTCTGAAGCTACCGAAAAGAATAGCTGAGATTTTTTGCAAGAACAGCCAGCTTCCCTCTTTTCCCCAATTTCCTGAAATAAATTTAAAAAGTAATGGATCAGGTTACTACATTTTGAGGAGAGTTCTTGGTCAGAAATATACATCATTACAGTTGTATGCAATCCATCTCTCTGAGAAGGTAGATTTAAAACACTCCAATCCTCATCATTTCCTTAGTAAATAGCTGAAACAGCCTACACTCAGCATCCATTACTGTATGTTCCACTCTGATTTACAGACCTTTCCTCACATAATGCCTAAAGAGCTTACATGTGACTTCAAGTCTGCAGTTCAACCTAAAAATATATGTTTGGTCATACACAATAGTATTTCTACACGTCAAGTAGAAACAGAAACCCAAACTTTGTGATCTTAGTCGTACTCATTAAGGACACTCTCCTTTTGCTCCAGCAAAGCATTAGCTCCCACCTTTGCCCCTGGACCTTCATGTTTTTGTCTTCCCAAGCACGAAGAAATTCATAAGTAACAATCACAAGCACACATCCAAATCTGAGTACTCAAATTTATCAGCTGTATCATAACTAAGGGTCCAGTGGATCTTTCTTTATCACTTTCTAGTATTCTGACATCTCTGAATAATATGAGCAGATGTGGAGTAGTTTTAGCATGACTGCCAGGTACCTAAACAACCAAAAATCTGCATATGGAAATGAGCTGAAATATGGATATCATTTCCAAATGGGGAAGGCTCTTATTGTCTCAGCTCTTTGAGAATCTATTATGATAATTCCCACTGACTTCAGAGATGCCTACCTGATTAAAGAAGAGCTGATGAGTTGAAGGTTTCCCAGCTGCTAAGCTTAGCCACAAAGTCACTGATGACTCCAACAGATGGTCCTGCTTTTAGACCATTGAGAACTTTATGAGCCATTTATCCTTCAGGCAACTCATAATCTGAAATAAGAAACAGAATGTACTAATGTATTTTGTTACAAAATGCTCTGGGACATGTCTTCTCTGAGTGGCATCCAAACACCCTCAACTTGAACACAATTGCCGTAGTCAAAAAAATCAGAAGAGTTTAAGTTTTGTTTGGTTGTTTTTAAGGATTAGTGAAACAGTTTGAACAGTATTATAGAATGAAAACATTTGTCTTCTCACATGAAAAAGTCAGGTTTAGAAAGGTTTTATGGAAGGAGCATTATGGAGGTTGTAAGGAAGCCAGCTCTCCCTTTGCACCCTCCTTTTAATTCCAGAGCCACAACAGGGCTATTCAGTAAATAAAATCTTTCTTCAAAAAGCATTCACTGGGAGTCAGAGTCAGCCTGACTACAGTTGTTCTTGTCTAGAATCAAGTGATTCAACAGAAACATAAGAAAATCTTTCATGTATTTTTTTAAAGCACAATTTTTTGCTGACATAAGACAAAGTTAATGAGACAAAGAACAAACTCTTAAATAGTGTATACTTTACTGTAATAAATGCTCCTCTGTGAAGGATGTACTTTCTGGGAAAAAAAATTAAATTATTAAATTAAATTATTAAAGTAATATCTGAACATGCATTCATAAGTATATATATGTACACTCTATCATAATTTGTGGGATCACATCTAGTCTTAATTCTACCAAAGAGTTCAGTGAGGTTCCCCAGGCATGGCATTTTAACCAACAACCTGTTTTTCTAAACTGTATGAGTAGTAAGTCTCTCCAGCACACATAAAGGAGGACTGTGATCTGGAACCATAGTGATTAGGGAGTTGTGCCTAAGGGTTACTGAAAGAGAATTGAAAGAAGGTGGGAAAATCTTATTTTTCCATTCACTCATTTGCCATTACCATTACTACTTTTTCAAACTGTAAGAATTAAATAATGCAATCAGTTTATTCTCACACACTCACTCTTTCTGTATGTGCTACTTGGTAATTAGCTACTTGGTAATTAGCTACTTAGCTACAGGCAATAAAAAAAAATATTCTATATCCTGTACAAGATACTTATACTTTAAATCAGGTCTTAATTCATCCTTTCTTGTTGTAAATTTACCTAAAATAATGATGTTGCAAGATGATGAGCAATACCACAGAATCTAACTTGCTTTGTGCTTGTTTTTATTTTCTTTCCCCAAGCACTTAAAATGTATTTATATTATGATTTTAGTTTAGAATGACTGTAATTCTATTGCAGAAACATGCATTGTAAGTGTCCAGTTCTATACCATCAGCTGTTTTGTTGTGCTCATTATGACCTCTGCTAAATCCATTGCAATAACTATGAGTTGATATAGAGGCATCAAGAACTCTCAACAGGAAGCCTGAAACTTTCAGTAAAACCACGGAAGCTTGTTAGTTGTTGGTGCTAAAGTTGCTGATTTTTAATGGTGTATTGAAGTTGCAGGTCAGCAAGTTTACAAGTTTGTGTTTTCATAATTCATTTTCTATTACCAAGCTGTCGTGGTTTAACCCGACCGGCAGCTAAACACCACGCAGCCGTTAGCTCACCCTCCCCCCTCCCTCTCTGGGACGGGGGAGAGAAATGGAAAGTGAAGCCCGTGAGTTGAGATAAAGACAGTTTAATAAGACAGGAAAAAAAATAACAAAAATAATAATAACAATAATAATAATGATGATACAATGGTGATAATACGAAAGTAATAATAGTATGTACAAACAAGTGATGCACAATGCAATTGCTCACCACCCGCTGACCGATGCCCAGCCTAACCCCGAGCAGTCCGGCCCCCTCCCCCCGGCTAGCCACCCCTATATATTGTTTAGCATGACGTCAGATGGTATGGAATACCCCTTTGGCTAGTTTGGGTCACCTGTCCTGGGTCTGTCCCCTCCCAGCTCTTACTGCACCCCCCAGCCTGCCCATTGGCAGGACAGAGCAAAGGCTGAGATGTCCTTGGCTTAGTATAAGCACTGCTCTGCAACAATTAAAGCATCGGGGTGTTATCAGCACTCTTCTCATTCTAAGCCAAAACACAGCATTCCACCAGCTACTAGGAAGAAAATTAATTCTGTGCTAACTGAAACCAGGACACAAGCATTTATGAACAAAAGAAAAAAGAAATCAACAGGGATGGCAACGTGCTCCAGTCTTGTATGAAAAAATTGCAACTATTATTCTCCATCTCTAGAGTATGTTTGTAATAGTGCAACCCTAATCAAACTTGCTATGGGGTTTATGACAAGCTATTTATTGCTTAATTCTTTTTCCTTTCTGCACCAATAAAATTTTTATTCTAAACATTTTCTATTGAATAATAGAAGCCTGCTGTGAGATCATTCCCACTGATTGAAGTCTGATTATTTTCATATAGCAGCTGTCACTAGGTATTCCACTTCCTTAAGCTCTATCATTAGAGAGGAATCACAGATCCATTTCTTACAGTAGATCCTGTCATTTTGGTAACTGTGAGCCTGCTGAGCTAACTTTCTACAGAAGGGGAGTGGGAGTTCAGCTTAAATTAAAAAAAATAAACAAACTTGTTTTAACATTATTTAAGTGAACAGACAGTTTTGCAGGGATATTGAAATGAAGACTTCATTGGGGGATCACACTCTTAGAAAGAGTGGGACAGATCTATCAACTTATTTTGGTGAAAGTCCAGTTTCATTCCATTTAGTATGATGGACAATGTTTAGTAGGTCTTCCGTTCTGTACTTATACTTTCTTGGCTTGGATTTCTTCCTGTATTTCATTAGCCTTGTTTTCATTAGCCTTGTAAACATTCTGGTATTAAAATGATCACTAATGACCTACTAATTAAATTTAAAGAGGTATTTTAACCATTGTATATGCAGACCCTAGTATATCTTTATATCTTAAGAGGCTATAGGATTCAAAAGCAGACTTCAGGTTTTCCTACAGTAAAGAATTTCTGGCTCAGTATAAGTATACACATTATAAATCCCCATGTAGGTTAAAAAAAAAAAAAAAAAAAAGTGCTTCTGTGCAATTAACCTGATGCTGTTCTCTAGTAAAGTGTCAATATACCTCTTTGAAAAGGATTGAAGTGGACAACCTAGCATAGTCCATTTTAATAATGATAAATGGGTATATATGGGTATATACATACTATAGAATCATAGAATATCCCAAGTTGGAAGGGACCTATAAGGATCATTGAGTCCAACTCCTGGCATCACACAGGTCTACCCAAAAATTCAGACCATATGACTAAGTGCACGGTCCAAATGGTTCTTAAACTCCGACAGGCTTGGTGCAGTGACTACTTCCCTAGGGAGCCTGTTCCAGTATGCAACAACCCTCTCAGTGAAGAGCCTCTTCCTGATGTCTAGCCTAAACCTTCCCTGACTCAGCTTGACACCATCCCCACAGGTCCTATCACTGGTGACTAAAGAGAATAGATTGGCGCCTTCCCCTCCACTGTCCTATGGTAAAAATATAAGTTATAAAGTCTATAAGATATTTGTGAGACAAAAGTTTGGTAGGTCATAGGTTTATGATATAACAAACTGAAAAGCTTAAATTATATGTCAACCTCCTGACACTAACATCATTTCAGACAGAAAGTTATTTTCAAGGCCCAAAGGAAGAAGAAAACAAATGCATCATTTTGCAGAGAGGTTAGTTCAATTTATTTTGTCAGGGCAGATGAAGCTTACCAAATATGGCAGGATCTAGACCAGAAATCTTGACCCTATGTGGTTGGTAACAACTGACAGAATCACCTACAAGAAGATTCCATGTTTTCTGCATTACTCAATATCCCCAAGTCAGTACTCACTACATCACCTTCCATACCTGCCTTTCCACTTTCACCTCATCCCAGAGCAGCTAGATAAAAACAGGAATGTGAATAGTAATAAGGTATCCATCCTAGACAGTTCCTGATAGCACAGCATTTCCCCTGATTTGAATATTTAATTTCAGATTCATAAAGTCAGATTTGGAAACAAACCATCAAGGAATATGCAATAAGCATTATATGTTTGTGAGAAAAAGTGTTCTACACATGGGGTTTCTTTTGTCTCCATTTCGACTCTAACAAATTCTCTAAGTCCTGTGTATTGGTATTTCCTTGTTGCTAACAATGGTACTAAAACACACAGGTGTACTAAGTTCTCCAAGAAAAATATCAGATGGAATAAAACATTTAATTCAGTTGATAAAATCCATTGTTTGCAGAACAAAATCTAATCCTGTTGTACACAGTTACTGTCTGTAGTTATGTGGCTATGTCTTATGTGTGGTATGCATGTACAGGTGCAGCAACAGATACCTCTCACTGGAGAATGAGGTATGATGCAGATTGCTTACGAGATCTATTAATAATTCTCCTTCTAGCAATGACAGTGTTTAGTGTGCTGGGGCTCTGCTTAATACTGAAATTTTGAAAGTAAGAGACCTGTCTGCTATGTTCAGATTCTGAAAAACAGAAACACAGGGTCAGAGCCTACACTATAAGATTGTAGCCTGAAGCCTGCAAGTTTCAAAAGTGTAACAAACAATCACAGACTGTAACTGCAGATCTTGATAGCTCTCCAGCTGCAATGTTTAAGTGAAACAATATGATTTGTATTTCTTCCTCTTAAAGAGCTACCAAAGATAAAAACAGATTTAATACACTCAAGAACACAAAATCAGTTCAAAAGTAAAACGTGGCAATCAGATTCTATGAATGCAATAATAGATTTGAATTATTAAAAAGCTACATAATTAATAATGATATACTTATAATTAGTACTTTTATATAACAATGTTAATAGCAAATTAATTTCATGTCAAGATTCTATTGAATTACTTCTTACTCAGAAAGAGCTAGAAGGCTGGGTGTGGGATTTCCTCCCTGCCACCTCAGTTTATACTGAAAACCTCACTGGACAACTAAGAACAATACCATAGCATTCAGTAGGATTTTCTTCCCATATATCTTTCTCAGAAAAAAAAAAAAATTGGTTGTGGTTGAGATTTATCTCACCTGAACCTCAGTGCACTATGTACGATGGACTTCCTTTAGTCAAAACATAGATGACAAAGGGGACTCACGCTATCCTAAAGTGCATTTCTAAGAAAAACTTGCTACATTTCTCCACTGCTTAAAAAGAAAGACTGGATAAGTGGTTTCAACTGGAGGAAAGTTAGACAAGCCAAATCTAAATGCTAGTTGCACTGAGAGATGCAATCACAGTAAAGATGAAGATACAAAGACATCTGTTGCAGGAACAACGACCAAAGTCATGACACACACCAGTATGGTCAGATCATGCTCTCACTTTATTACCTGAATAGCCTGGCTTTTATAGCAAACTTAAGAGGGGTGGCTAGTGTCTCACACAAGATTATTGGCCAAAAGCACTCAGACAAAACAACTGCAAGAAAACAACCCCACCTGCAAGAAAACAACCCCCTTGTGATTAGCAGTCACGTAAATCCCATCCTTGAAGCCAGCTGCTGGCAACAATATTTTTAATTCCTCAATCAGGCGATAATGGAACATTGTTATGGCAACTCCTCGTAGTCGTCCTGGTAGCTTGGTTTGCTCAGCTGCAGCAAGTCATGGCCTCCTTGCTGTTTCAGAAATTCCTCAACAGACATCAAGTGAACCCACAGCAAATTAAATTGAGAGAATTGTGCTTCAAATATCAGTATGAACAATGTAACTTGGCTTGGGCCCATACTGCTGTCCAGTACCATTAGCTCCAGAGTCCTCCAAAGCTATCCAGCTCATTTTGAAGCCACAACTACATCCAGGAAGCCCTCTAGCTCCACAGGCTCAACCAAGTACACCGAGTAGATTTCATGGGAGTTCAGTCATTTAAAACACATGAAGACATCTAAACAGACTCTGAGGATGACCCCATTTTCAGTAGTGAAAGACACTATCCCAGTGGGTCTAACCAGCTTAAGATTCTACTGAAAGGGCTTAAAATGAAAGGCCATAATCAAAATAGTCACTTTTTTGAATTCCAGAGTTCAGCATCTTTCCAGGAGAGGTATAGATGTTCTACATCAATTTTGGGATTTGCACTGACTTGCTTTATTTACTTTTCTTTCATAATTTAATACTGCCCATTTCCCCAAAACACTTACAGGTCACATGTTGAAAACCACTGAACTGCTAAGTATTGCTCTGTTCTGTTTTTTGTCCTCTTAAAGCCTACAGTCTGTGATCAGTGGTTTTCAGTCAGTTATATGATGCTTCAATATTTTTCCTCCATTGTCACTTTATTGGAATCAGAACTAAAACAGAACAGATCTGGAGCAGATATATTTTAAATGCTTTTTCAACATTATATTTCAGAATGAATTGAAAAGCTTCACCAAATGAAGCAATTTGGTTTCCAACTAACAGTTCTGTAGGGAACATTAGATGTCAAATGAATCAGGTGATTTCCAAATCATTAGACATTCATTTATGGTATACGTAGCATTGTCTTGGTTCTGTTTAGGATGTTCTTCCTGAGCTTTAAGAAAAACACCTCAGAAAACAAAAAGCCCAGAAAACATTCAGAGAGAAAAAGTTTCAACAAGTTCTTCTCCATAAAGAAGACACTTGAATTCAGTGAGCTTTTTTTTTTTTTCCTTCCCAGCATGATAGGTAATAACGAAGGACAAGAAAATTTTAAACAGGAAGGATGATTCCTGTGCACAGGAGAAAAACAGACGTTTTCTCTGGGGCAAGCAACCTATTGCAATGAGGTAAGCAAGGCTGCAGTGAGTCCAATTAAGAGAACTATACAGTGAAGGCTCAACCTTCTTTCACCGTCTCAACCAAAAAAAGTCAGACCGCACTGAGAGGAATGGATAATTAAAGGAAATAGAGGGCCACTAAGAAATAACCAGATATACTTCTTTTTCTAGTGAAAGACTAGTTGAGTATGATTGAACTGAATGAACTTGGACTTTTGATCAATTCTATAGTGAAGACAGGGATCTTACTAGGAAACTGCTGGCAGCATCAATTCACCGTGTCCTCCAAAGATCCTTATACCATGCAATATCACACGCAATTAGATGTATCACAAGCTTTAACGAAGCTGCACTAAAGCAGGAACATAATATTACCTTAGCAAATATCTCAGAGCACTAAAATTCTACCCAACTTTTCTGAGGTCTCTGTTGAGCCAGTAATCAGTCTAACTGAGAAGAGCCACAAGAAAAGAATGCATATCCCTTTCCCAGTCAGTTATATAGGACTACAGTTTTCTGAAAAGTTAATTACAAGCATTTAAAAAATTCAAAAATCTTCTGCTAAAACTTCTTGTTTGCTCATTAAGAGGATGACATTAGACCATAGACATTATCCATAATGTGTTAGTTTAATGCCAGGCACAATTAAGTCAATTTAGTTTGGTTCCATTTGGATTTAATACAAATATAGCTGCTCTTCACTGTTCCAATGACTTGTTTCACTGGTTTGCTGAGGAACATTATGGCTTCATGAGGGTTAAAAATAAAAATGGTAGTTTTAATATAGTTCATTGAAAGAGCATCGCTTTACACCCTTCGCAACTTTGATATTAACCTCAGTGCTATAGAATACACAAAATTATTTTGTTTTGAGTAGCAAGCCAAAATACTGGTAGGTTTGGTTGTTGTTTTGTTTTAGTTTGGTTTGGTTTGGTTTTTATTGGGACATTTAATCATTAGAAAATTAGAAACAATAGTTATAAACATGTTCTCTTTGCAAGTTATAATGGGTTTTTGAACAACAGACTTAAAGTGTTCATACAGAACAAAAACAGTTGTATTTTCATAAATAATTTTCAGTATTGTCATAGATTAATAAACCAAATCATTACATAAACACCTACCCAAGCATATAAATACAAGCCCCTGATCTCACAGTAAAATCTGACAATGGCATTACACAGCCTCACAGATTTTCCTCTAAAGGTCATTCCAGTACCAATTTTGTTTCTCTCCAGAGACAATACTGTTGTGCTGTTTCTTTTTTCAGATTACTCCTGCACCTTTTTTTTTTTTTTTTAAGTCTTATGATTGCTAGCAAAGGAACAATAGAAGCATTTCTATTTAAGATAGGCATACAAATAAAGTCAAGGCTTAATTCTGATTTCATTACAGAAATCAGTCCTGGCTGTCATCTCCTGTAATAAGTTTCTTGCATATCAAATTGCTGCTACCATAAAGCCACTATGAACCTATCATTTTTAATGAACTTAAGTCAGTTCAGCAAATTCAAATTTCATAATTTTATTACTGACACGTCTTTTAGTGCCAACACATTGGTAGAATTAACAGAAATTTCAAGCACCAATAACTTGTGTTATTTTAGAGACTAATTTCTCCAGTCAAATTATATTTTAATTATACCTCATTTGACCTTCTTCGGATGGCCCTTTAAGGGTCACTGAATTCCAATTCCCATCACAGGGGATCATACTGGATACAGCTTCTTCTGCTTCTTTAGTCTGGTGCCTTTACTTTGTTGATCATAATTAAGTACTGAGTACACACTAGAAGCTGTTCACAGCAGACAAGTCTGATATTAGGTTATCACATTTACACAATTTACATTGAATCCTAACTGCCTGTAAGAACACTTTAGAAAATTTTATGTAGTTTCTAAATACCCCTCCTTAAGATCTTGAAAACCTTCAGTGTGGGAGGGGAACAACACAGGGCTAGGAAAAGAAACCTAGCGTGTCCAGTGGACAACGTGATACATCATAGGAAGGTCTGAAAACTATCTTGTCTTTTGTGATCCCAATTGCACTCACATAAAGAGGATCTACTCATCCTTAGAACGGTGCAGGTTATTTTATACCAACTTGCTCTTTAGTTCAAACTCAGGCAACTTTTGAAACAGCAAGGAGGCTATGACTTGCTGCAGCTGAGCAAACCAAGCAGCCAGGACAACTATGAGAAGTTCCCATGACAGTGTTCCCACATCGCCCGATTGAGGAATTTAAAAAATATTGTTGCCAGCAGCTGGCTTCAAGGATGGGATTTACGTGACTGCTAATCACAAGGGGGTTGTTTTCTTGCAGTTGTTTGTCTGAGTGCTTTTGGCCAATAATCTTGTGTGAGACACTAGCCACCCCTGTTAAGTTTGCTATAAAAGCCAGGCTATTCGGGTAATAAGAGAGAGCATGATCTGACCGTACTAGTGTCTGTCGTGTTTACGGCCGTTCTTCCTGAAACATATGGCGCCCGAACAGACTGAGACCCAGAGACACTGAGAGACGCTGAGAGACCTGAGAGAAGCTGAGAGACCTGAGAGACGCTGAGAGACACAGAGAGACACTGACAGACACAAAGATACGCAGATAGCCTAGGAACAGAGACGCGGTTACATGCGGGACACTGAGAGACTTAGAGCACAGACCCGGACAGACGAGGTGAGACGCAGAGAGAGAGGTATCGCGGTGAGACGTGGAGACAGAGGGATCACGGTGAGATGCGGAAACAGAGGTATCCCGGTGAGACGCGGAGCAGAATCGTGGTGAGATGCGGGACATCCGGGGTTGAGTTGCTACGGGAGATCGGAGGCGTCAAGTGGAAACGGCAGACGACCGCCACCATGTGGTGAATTGGCACATAGCAGAGGGGTGGAGATCAAGACCCTGCGGCTCGTCTGATGTAACCACGGAGGAGGAAGCAGCTATCCAGCTTCTCTCTAGTATTCTCTCTAAGACAGGTGTATCTTGCAATGTAAAAAAGATCAAATCCTTGGTGCACTGGGCTCAGAAGGAGGGTTTTCTGAAGGAAATCCCTCTAATGTTTAGCCCAGATGAGTGGCAGCATGTAGAAGATCGCTTATGGGATAAAGCCATCTCAAGTGGAAAGCTAGATAAAGATGTAAGTGGGACGTGGCACACAGTGATTAATGTGCTGTGCGGTATGAAAACCGAACAGCAGCTCGCTATGGCGGCGGCACAATCTTTGTCAGTACTGTCTGGGACTGACAGACCGCCGAGTACAAAACCTGAGACCTCAGGAACACGGCTGGCATGATCTTTTTCGTCAGTTCCTGCACCCACCTGTTCGGGGTATGACCTCTTCAATAAATCAATCAGCGGCAGAAATAACTACGGAACTATCGGAGCAGAGTGCTGATGGGGAGTGGGGGCTGCCCTCCCCACCCCCTGCGCCGGAAAATCTTGATGCAGCTGCACTGCCTGCATCTGTGCCGCTGCCAGGCAGCAATAAATCCACATCCACTCAGGATTCTTTGCCAATGAGAGGTGCAGCAGCAGCTTGCGAAAATCGACCTTCACTGGAGGAGCTGTTCCATGAACTGATAGAGAAATTGGAGAACTTAAAAATTACAGATTTGGAGGAGCTTCCTTTCTCATCTGCCCCACTGGAACCGACTCCCTCATTATCTGTTGCTACAACACCATTGGCACCAAGGAGGGACAGGTGCTCTGACATCATACATGATGCCATCATAGAAGGGCATTGGCATGCTACATCCTTGGCCTGCCCTATTATTACCGACCCTGTGCGAGGCACCGGGTTGTGGCAGCCGCATGATTGCAAGCTTTTACAACAAGATCGAAAAATGGTTTTGGACTACGGTTTACAATCCCAGGTGGCTTGACAGGTAATTCAATGGGTTTTCCAGGCAAAACTAATGTGTCCACTTGACTGTCAAAACTTGTCACGCTCATTGTTAACTCCTTCCCCATTGTTATTATTTGAAAGGGAATGGTTGCAGTTACCACAGGGGGAAGCGGGTCAACTGCGTCAACTGGGGGACCCTCTGTATGGGATTCCTGCAGAGATGTTAAAGGGAACGGGTCCTTATCTCAATACCCAGGTTCAGCTGCAGTTCCCTGCGATTATTCACCAAACAGCTGTGCAGCTTGCACTGAGGGCTCTTCTTAGTCTTCCAGGGGAAAAGAAAGCATCCCCATTCACATCTGTAGAACAGGGCCCTGGGGAACCATATGCTAAATGTATCGGTCGGTTGTGGGCAGCAATTGCTGATCATCCTGATCTAACAGCGGAGTCTAAAAGCAGTGTGTTTAAAATGCTTGCATTTGATAATGCAAACCCCAAAAACTCAAAACATCTTAGTTACACTGCCGAGAACCGTAGCAGTAGAGGACATGTTGGTACAGAGAGCTGATCAGTCCAGGCAACCAGATGTGGTGGCACAGGACTGTCAGAGATTTGCTTTTATGGTACCCTCCATTAACAAACAGGCCCCGGCAAAGTGCTATGAATGGCTAGTGCTTCTACAGGGGATGAGGAATTCCCCTACATTATGTCAATTATATGTGGCCTGGGCGTTACAACCAATTCGGACAGCGTGGTGTGACGTAATTATTTACCATTATATGGATAACATTCGGTTTGGTAGGCCAGAATGCTTCCAGGATTCAGATTTAAAGTTCATTCAGGATAATTTGGAAGCAAAAGGGTTGAAGATAGCCCCAGAGAAGGTTCAACGGAAACAGCCATGGCTATACTTGGGATGGAAAATATCAGACATATACTTGGGATGGAAAATATTCTTCCACAGAAAGGTGATATAACTACAGTGTTACATACTTTGACAGATGTACAAATGTTCCTGGATAATATTCAGTGGGGTTGCCACATTGTACGGATTACTAATGACACCTTAGCTATATTACTACCTTTATTGCGGGGCATGACTGCAGAGCCGCAGATTACACTAACAATTACACTAACAATTGACCACCGGCAGGCTCTTTCACAAATAGTTTGCTATAAAAGTCAGGCTATTTGGGTAATAAAGAGAGAGCATGATCTGACCATACTAGTGTCTGTCGTGTTTTCAGACGTTCTTCCTGCAACACATTCCAATAAATACTTATTAGATAATCCTCCATGTTGTTTTTTTTTGTTTGTTTGTTTTCTAGTATTAGACATTCTTTCCACAACTCCATTGATTTCCTTGAGCTTTTTCTTTCAAAGTCATAATTACACTGTTGTCACTTCCTCTGAGGAATCTGGTTAAGCATGACTAAATGTCATGCCTGTTCTGTTTAAAGGGGCTTTAGATAGAGGCAACCCCAATGACACACTCAAAGGGAACAGAAGAACTTCTAGATCAGGTCCTGTGGTGTAATTGCCTGAAGTAACTAGGAAAATAAAACTAACATTCACATTTTTTAAGGAAAATGTACAGCACTGAAGAGGCTTTCAGGGTAGGGCATAGCTGCATTACCTGAGCATTCCCTAGGCTCCCAACCTTAGATGCTATCGTGCTGGGGAAACTTGGTGTGCTAGGCCTAAGAAACAGCACGGAGCATAGAGTGGAGTGGAGACACCACGGCTAGGCTCTGTAACCAGGTGGGGACTCGCCTGGTCTTGTGCACACCGAGACCAATAAGCTGCACTTTTGCCACCCTGAGCCAAGGACCTGTCATGTTTTGACAAATGCTGTACCCTAGTGTACTTTTTTTCTCATTATAATATCATTATAATACCAAAACACACCTCCATCCCAAAAGCTACCCACCTCCAAGGTACGACCACCCCTCACTGAGCATGCACTCTGAATTTCTCGGAGCATATTACTTTAAACGGAGACGGGAGAACTTTCACCAATCATAACTAAGGTATGCTTGACTAGAATCACTCAAGCTCCACCTAAAAGATAGAAAATAATATAAATTGGCCTAAGAGAGAGGGGATGTCAGGGAAGATACCACCGTCAGGTGAGATACCATCCTGAGGAAATATAACATCCTTAGGACCTCCTGACTCCTGGGATCAGTCGACGGGCTGAGCCTCTCTTCCCCCCGCATTGGGACGCCTTTGGGTGAGATCTGAATACTTGCTTATATCCTTTTAACACGTTTATTTCTAGGCTACGCACCTGTAACACCTGTAACACCTGTAACACCTGAATATTTCATGCATGATAGCTTGCTTTTGCAGACAGTCACTATCGCCGGCAATCCAAAAGAACCTGATTATCTGTTGCTGTAATAAACCATACTTGATTGCATTGTGATAGCTCTCATTAAATGCAACTAGGGTAAGGGTGGTTATCCGTGACAGTTCAGTGTTCTGAATCCAACCAGACCCCCCAGACGGTTAATGCGTTGTTGGTGAATGTCCGACTGGTTCAGTACCCTGAATCCGACTGGGCCCGTAACGGTTAATCAGCTACACCCCTTAACGTGACAGGTCCTTAATATTATTCTGCAGCAGGCTTGATCAAAATAAATTACCATCCAGATATAGCTGTTGCAACTAATTAATGCATTTAATATTGTTAATCCAATGTATTCATTTTAAGATAGAAATTATTTCTTTATTCCATAACATTACTACCTCGTATTTAAATATTCTGAAAGAAATGCTATGATTCCAATCTTTTAATTGAATTAAATAGTTACATGGTTTGGTTGTCTTTATGAAGGATTCAAGTAGCCTTAATGGCAACTATTTCATTTTTTTTTTTCATCTTTTCAGCCACCTCTTCTGTCAGAACACCATGCTAAATGAAGTTACTAGGCTATTCATTTCTGGCATGAAAAAAATTGAACTGTTCTTAAAAACAATGGTACCTTGCAATATCATCTTTTATTGCTTTCCCAAGTGTCTTGTTAATTCTTCCAAATCTCCTTTCAAATGTGTAATTATGGAAAATAAATGTGTTTTTTGTTATCAGTAGCAACTTTGTAAATTCATAAAAATGAGGTTTTCTAATTAAAATACCAAGTGTTATTTCTCATACTGAATGGCACTCAGTGCATCTGATACCTGCCTAGCATATGAGTAAGAAGATTCATCTTTCACTTGCAGAAGTGAAAAGATTTCATCTTATTTTTGATGCTTTATGCAGACTACCCTAACTATTCTGTCTGATGTTGGTGGCTGGGTTACTGCAGAATTTCTTCTTTGAGCAGGGGGTAAAGAATGAATAAGCTTGTAAAGGCATTGTTTAGCCCCCTGTGATTACTGGGAACACTTCAAATGTATAGACACTCCTATAAATTCAGGCAGAATGCCAGCAGAGGAAGCTGAGAAGTTTCTAAGTTCATTTTAATATTGTACTTGTGTTTAAGTGATGAGATGCAGAGAAAGAATATTATTATCATGAATGCTTTCCTCTTCTAAAGCTCAAAAATAGAAGGCTTCCTACACCCTTTGTCTCTAAATCCTAACTTTCAGGCTTACTATTGCCTAATGCATTATTCTTCCTAAGGATCTGTTCCAATGATTAAAGAAAAGCAGTGTCCACAGTGAACTTCAGCAATGCTATCTTTCAATAATTGAGAGCTAAAGTTTTAGATTTGCCAAAGACCAGCCCAAGCCACACTCTTTTGCTCTGCAGTGATCTTTCTTCTATTCTGTTCCTGTTATGAAATCTGTAAGTATGGTAATCAAGAATGTATACGTTTTGCTCCTTGTGTAACGTTTTGTATATTGTATTAAAAGCATTGATGCAGCAAATTGAGACTCTGGGCATACTATCAGAAGTAAGAGCATAATCTTCCATAAGTAAGGATTGTTTTTGGCAATATGTGGATCTTATGCACTGTATATTGAAAGTGCAAAGCCTGTGAAACAAAAGACTAGTCCTCCATTATAAACTCTAAATCAATGCAGAACACACATGACAATCTGAGAGCACCACCTCAAAAGTTCATGGTTATATTGTCAGATATTCTTCTATTCACATATTTCTAGTCATTGTCCTGGTTTCAGTTAGAACAGAATTAATTTTCTTCCTAGTAGCTGGTGGAATGCTGTGTTTTGGCTTAGGATGAGAAGAGTGCTGATAACACACCGATGTTTTAATTGTTGCAGAGCAGTGCTTATACCAAGCCAAGGACATCTCAGCCTTTCGCTCTGTCCTGCCAACAGGCAGGCTGGGGGTGCAGTAAGAGCTGGGAGGGGACAGACCCAGGACAGGTGACCCAAACTAGCCAAAGGGGTATTCCATACCATCTGACATCATGCTAAACAATATATAGGGGTGGCTAGCCGGGGGGAGGGGGCCGGACTGCTCGGGGTTAGGCTGGGCATCGGTCAGCGGGTGGTGAGCAATTGCATTGTGCATCACTTGTTTGTATATATTATTATTATTTTCCTATTATCACCATTGTATCATTATTATTATTATTGTTATTATTATTTTGTTATTATTATTTTCCTGTCTTATTAAACTGTCTTTATCTCAACTCACGGGCTTCACTTTCCATTTCTCTCCCCCGTCCCAGAGAGGGAGGGGGGAGGGTGAGCGAACGGCTGTGTGGTGTTTAGCTGCCGGCCGGGTTAAACCACTACAGTCTCTTTTGGCGCCCAACGTGGGGCTCGAAAGGGTGAGATAACGGCAGATCTGACCAGAGTGTGTTAAACTAAAATTGGTGTAAGTATTAGACCTGCTTAATAGTCACTTGTCATAATGCTGATTGCTTTAATCTCAACTCTGCTGCGCCTGTTTTCAAAATTGAGTATTATAGCACATTATTTTCCGTATTTGCTCTCTGTCATGTTGTTTATCCTCTCCGGGCCCTGGTTTCAGATCATTATGGTACTGAGTGTTGTAGCAATGGCTTATGAGACGATGAGATATCTGGTCATGACTCTAACTTGGTATTTGTACTCAGTAACATCGTCGACTCTGTACTTTGGAAACTGTATCTTGGAAACTATTAGCAATTATACCTATTGTTTTTTTCCATTAGGGAGTCAATCTGTGGAGGGGAAAGGGGAAGATATTTTTTCTTACTTGATTACTCTCCCTTTCTCCTTCACCACCCCTGTATCCTCCTGGATCACTCTGCCTTCCTCCTTCACCACCCTCTTACCCTCCGAGCTTGCTACAATAGCTCTCCAAGATATTGAATATCCTTGGGATACTCAGACCAGCATAGTCTTGTTGTTCTGCCTCCTGAATGCACTTCAGATTCTGCTTAAAGTTAAACAACTACTTAGGAAGCACATCCGGAGATCTGCCCGGAGGCAGTATAGTTGTGGGTGGCAGGGAGTATGGGAGGATATGGGCAGGCATCTAGAGCAGTTGGCACCCCCAGTGTTTTGGAAATTCACCCCTGAACAACTGCAAAATCCTCAAAAACTGGCAGAATGCTTGAGAAAAAGGTGTCATGATTCTGGCAGTTCCAAAGTAACACAAATCATTGTGACATGCTGGGGCCTGGCTCATGCCTATCGAGCTGCCATTGATACTGCTATCAACTTAGTGACAGACCCTGCGGCCACTCCAAGCCCGGTGACAGATCCAACGGCCACTGTGACCCCTACGGTGGACTCTGCAGCCGCTCCAGTCCCAGCTCCTGCAGCTGCTCCAGTCCCAGCTCCTGAAGCCACTCCAGTTCCATCTCCTGCAGCCACTCCAGTTCCAGCTCCTGCAGCCACTCCAGTCTCAGCTCCTGCAGCCACTCCAGTCCCAGCTCCTGCAGCCACTCCAGTCTCAGCTCCTGCAGCTGCTCCAGTCCCAGCTCCTGCAACT
Organism: Aythya marila; assembly: GCF_965140915.1. NCBI lineage: Eukaryota > Metazoa > Chordata > Aves > Anseriformes > Anatidae > Aythya > Aythya marila. The sequence goes on from NC_139081.1 coordinate 12,304,507, forward strand.
GCTCCAACTCCAGTTCCTGCAGCTGCCCCAGCTCCTGCAGCCGCTCCAGCTCCTGTGGCTGGGTCAGAGAAACGAGCTGTAGCAGTGCAAGTTGACCCTGCAGAGAAGGTGAAAAAATGGTATAGAGATTCAGGTCGTTTAGAACGCAGAAAGTCTTCTGCCAAATCTAGGTATAGAGACAACGGAGACGACGCCGACGCTGGGCCATCAAGGATTCAGGAAGAGGAAGATGAGGATGCTGAACAATCAACAGTAACTACCCGAAGCCTATACGAGCGTGAGTTACGAGATGTGCGAAAAGATTTTGGTCGCTGTATAGGTGAGCAGCTTGTCACCTGGCTGCTCCGATGCTGGGACACTGGAGCCAATTGTGTGGAATTAGACGGCAGGGAAGCCAAGCGACTGGGATCCCTTGCTAGAGACGCAGGCATTGACAAAGCAATTGCAGATGGAGCACAATCTCACAGCCTCTGGAGGCGTCTCCTCTCAGCTGTGAGGGAAAGGTATCCCTTCAAGGAAGAACTTGTATGTCTACTAGGCAAGTGGACCACTATGGAGAAGGGAATCCAGTACCTGAGGGAATTAGGCGTATGGGAAGTGATTTATGAGGATCCAGACCTCAGACAAACATCCAAAGATCCAGATGAAGTCAGGTGTACACGACCCATGTGGCGGAAGTTTGTACGGAGTGCACCATCATCATATGCCAGCTCATTGGCAATAATGGCCTGGAAAGAGGATGAGGAACCCACAGTGGATGAAGTGGCTAAACAACTTCGGCAGTACGAAGAAAGTCTCTCCTCTTCCTTACAGGCCTGCATCTCAGCTGTGGAGAAACTTTCTGAAAAGGTTCACCAACTTGAAGAGAATCTATCGTCCTCCCCACCTGAACCAACCAGTGTCCACCGACCAAAAGAGAACACCTGGGAGAAACTTTCTGAAAAGGTTCACCAACTTGAAGAGAGATTATTCTCCTCCGCACCTGTACAAAGCAGTGTCTCAGCTATCGGGGTATGCGTTCATCCACACAAGGAAGACGATATGGTGGGTACTCACCCCGTGCCACCCTGTGGTTTTACTTACGAGACCATGGAGAGGACATGAGAAAATGGGATGGAAAATCTACCGCGACCCTAGAGGCACGGGTACGTGAGTTGCAAAAGAAAACAATCAAGAAAAAGGGATTCTCTGAAAAGTTTGCTGCTCCAACTTCCAGCAGACAGTCCTTCAAACACAGAAACGAAGAAGATTCTGACCAGGATTAGGGGGGCCCTGCCTCCACCCAGGGGGAGGAAAGGGACAATCGAGTTTATTGGACTGTGTGGATTCGATGGCCTGGCACGTCAGACGCACAGAAGTATAAGGCTTTAGTAGACACCGGTGCACAATGTACTCTAATGCCATCGAGCTATAAAGGACCAGAGCCCATCTGTATTTGTGGAGTGACCGGGGGATCTCAGCAGTTGACTGTATTGGAGGCTGAAGTGAGTCTGACTGGGAATGAGTGGGAAAAGCACCGCATTGTGACTGGCCCGGATGCTCCATGTATCCTTGGCATAGACTATCTCAGAAGAGGATATTGCAAGGACCCAAAAGGGTTCCGGTGGGCTTTTGGTATAGCTGCCTTAGAGACAGAGGGCATTAAACAATTATCTACCTTGCCTGGTCTCTCAGAGGACCCCTCTGTTGTGGGGTTGCTGAGGGTCAAAGAACAGCGAGTGCCAATCGCTACCACAACTGTGCACCGGCAGCAATATCGCACTAACCGGGACTCCCTGATTCCCATCCATAAGCTAATTCGTCAATTGGAGAGCCAAGGAGTGATCAGCAAGACTCATTCACCTTTCAATAGTCCCATATGGCCAGTGCGAAAGTCTAATGGCGAGTGGAGACTAACAGGGGACTATCGTGGCCTGAACGAAGTGACGCCACCACTGAGTGCTGCAGTGCCGAACATGCTGGAACTTCAGTACGAACTGGAATCGAAGGCAGCCAAGTGGTACGCCACAATTGATATCGCTAATGCATTTTTCTCCATCCCTCTAGCAGCAGAGTGCAGGCCACAATTTGCTTTCACTTGGAGGGGAGTCCAATATACTTGGAATCGGCTGCCCCAGGGGTGGAAACACAGCCCTACCATTTGCCATGGGCTGATCCAGTCTGCGCTAGAGCAGGGGGAAGCTCCTGAACACCTGCAGTACATCGATGACATTATTGTGTGGGGTGACACAGCAGAGGAAGTTTTCGAGAAAGGGAAGAAAATAGTCCAAATCCTTCTGAAAGCCGGTTTTGCCATAAAACAAAATAAAGTCAAAGGACCTGCACGAGAGATCCAGTTTTTAGGAATAAAATGGCAAGATGGACGTCGTCAAATCCCAATGGATGTGGTCAACAAAATAACAGCTATGTCTCCACCAACTAACAAAAAAGAAACACAGACTTTCCTAGGTGTTGTGGGGTTTTGGAGAATGCACATCCCAAATTACAGTCTGATTGTAAACCCGCTCTACCAAGTAACCCGTAAGAAGAATGAGTTTGAATGGGGCCCTGAGCAACGACAAGCCTTTGAACAAATCAAGCAGGAAATAGTCCATGCAGTAGCCCTTGGGCCAGTTCGAACAGGACCAGATGTAAAGAATGTGCTCTACACTGCAGCCGGGGAGAACGGCCCCACCTGGAGCCTCTGGCAGAAAGAACCTGGGGAAACTCGAGGTCGACCCCTGGGGTTTTGGAGTCGGGGATACAGAGGATCTGAGGCCCGCTATACTCCAACTGAAAAGGAGGTATTGGCAGCATATGAAGGAGTTCGATCTGCTTCGGAGGTGGTCAGTACTGAAGCGCAGCTCCTCCTAGCACCCCGATTGACGGTACTAGGCTGGATGTTCAAGGGAAGGGTCTCTTCTACGCATCATGCAACTGATGCTACATGGAGCAAGTGGGTTGCACTGATTACTCAGAGGGCTCGAATAGGAAACCCCAGTCGCCCAGGAATATTGGAAGTGATTATGGACTGGCCAGAAGGCAAATACTTTGGGATATCATCAGAGGAGGAGGTGGGTCGTGCTGAAGAAGCTCCACTGTACAACCAGTTACCAGAGAATGAAAAGAAATATGCCCTGTTCACTGATGGGTCCTGTCGTATTGTGGGGAAGCATCGGAGATGGAAGGCTGCTGTATGGAGTCCTACACGGCGAGTTGCAGAAGCTGCTGAGGGAGAAGGTGAATCGAGTCAGTTTGCAGAAGTGAAAGCCATTCAGCTGGCTTTAGACGTTGCTGAACGAGAAAAATGGCCAGTTCTCTATCTCTACACCGTTTCATGGATGGTAGCAAATGCCCTGTGGGGATGGTTACAGCAATGGAAGCAAAACAACTGGCAGCGTAGGGGCAAACCCATCTGGGCTGCTGCATTGTGGCAAGATATTGCTGCTCGGGTAGAGAACCTGGCTGTGAAAGTACGTCACGTAGATGCTCATGTGCCCAAGAATCAGGCTACTGAAGAACATCAAAACAACCAGCAGGTGGATCAGGCTGCTAAGATTGAAGTGGCTCAGGTGGACCTGGATTGGCAGCATAAAGGTGAATTATTTATAGCCCGATGGGCCCATGACACCTCAGGCCATCAAGGTAGAGATGCAACATACAGATGGGCTCGTGATCGAGGGGTGGACCTGATCATGGACACTATAGCACAGGTTATTCATGATTGTGAAACATGTGATGCAATCAAGCAAGCCAAACGGTCAAAGCCTCTTTGGTATGGAGGACGATGGCTGAAATATAAATATGGAGAGGCCTGGCAGATTGATTACATCACACTCCCTCAAACTCGCAATGGCAAGCGCCACGTACTTACAATGGTGGAAGCAACCACCGGATGGCTGGAAACATATCCTGTGCCTCATGCCACCGCCCGGAACACTATCCTGGGCCTTGAAAAGCAAGTCCTATGGCGACATGGCACCCCAGAAAGAATAGAGTCAGACAATGGAACTCATTTCCGAAACAACCTTATAGACACTTGGGCCAAAGAACATGGTATTGAGTGGGTGTATCACATCCCCTATCATGCACCAGCCTCCGGGAAAGTTGAACGATACAGTGGACTGTTAAAGACTACATTGAAAGAAATGGGCGCTGGGACATTCAAAAATTGGGATAGGCATTTGGCAAAGGCCACCTGGTTAGTCAATACTAGGGGATCTGCCAACCGAGCTGGACCTGCCCAATCCAACCTGTTACGTACTGTAGATGGGGATAAAGTTCCTGTAGTGCATATAAGAAATATGCTGGGTAAAACAGTCTGGGCTACTCCTGCCTCAGGAAAAGGCAAACCCATTCGTGGAATTGTTTTCGCTCAGGGACCTGGATACACTTGGTGGGTGATGCAAAAGAACGGAGAGGTCCGGTGTGTACCTCAAGGAGATTTAATACTGGGTGAGAATAGCCCATGAACTGAATTGTACCATGTTAATTACTATATAATACTGTATGTTATCACTACCATGACTACTATAGGTGACTAATTAGAATGTATGGAAAAGAGTGTAACCTGAGCATGACATAAATGGTATGGAATAAGGGGTGGATAGATGTCCTGGTTTCAGTTAGAACAGAATTAATTTTCTTCCTAGTAGCTGGTGGAATGCTGTGTTTTGGCTTAGGATGAGAAGAGTGCTGATAACACCCCGATGTTTTAATTGTTGCAGAGCAGTGCTTATACCAAGCCAAGGACATCTCAGCCTTTCGCTCTGTCCTGCCAACAGGCAGGCTGGGGGTGCAGTAAGAGCTGGGAGGGGACAGACCCAGGACAGGTGACCCAAACTAGCCAAAGGGGTATTCCATACCATCTGACGTCACGCTAAACTATATATAGGGGTGGCTAGCCGGGGGGAGTGGGGCTTGGACTGCTCGGGGTTAGGCTGGGCATCGGTCAGCGGGTGGTGAGCAATTACATTGTGCATCACTTGTTTGTACATATTATTATTACTTTCTAATTATCACCATTGTATCATTATTATTATTGTTGTTATTATTATTTTGTTATTATTATTTTCCTGTCTTATTAAACTGTCTTTATCTCAACTCACGGGCTTCACTTTCCATTTCTCTCCCCCGTCCCAGAGAGGGAGGGGGGAGGGTGAGCGAAGGGCTGCGTGGTGTTTAGCTGCCGGCCGGGTTAAACCATGACAGTCATATTTAATGAAGTAGATGTATATTACTGCCATATTATGGGGAGGAAAGCTGATCAACAATTTAATGTTAACTGGAGGCTCTGAGTCCTATTTCATCCTCATGTTACAGGCCTGAACAGAGGAACAACTGACATCTTGTTAGGCCACTGGGCTGCAAGTCGTCAAGAGCCTACATTCAGAAGTCCCTGAGAATTTTGCAGAGTAATTTATGTCTCAGACCCCTTTGCCCATAAAGCAAACTAAGAACAGTTATGTTTCTTAACCCTGACAGCAAAACAAATTTGTGTTCAGAGACACAAACAGCAGTGTTCCAGCCCTGACCTCTTCAAGGGATCTCTGTCACCCCAGGAAACACCCATCAAAAGAGAAGCCCATAGAGGAATGAGCTGTAATCACTAGTAAAAATCTGACTTTACCCCAAAAATCTCTAATCCTGTTTTTATTACCTATAAAATGATAGAAAATAATGCATTTAATTTGAATGCTATTCTCTTCCATTCTAGATCGCAGTGCATTAATATGGAAAAATACTCTCAGAAAAGCCCTGGAAGCTAAGAAGTTCCCCCAGGCTCATTTACATCTATAGCCTGGGATTAATTTGTGTTACTTTAAGCACATTAAATTTGCACAATATAATTCCTAAAACAAAGCTGCTTTTTCTTGTAAAACAAATTATATTCTGAACAGCATTTCAAAACTTATCATCTGAGAATTCAGACTGTGCTGTAGTTTCAAGTCTTTACATCAGCATCACTGTTGCAACAAATAATTAGAAATGTAGTTCTATTCACAAATACGAAAACTATTTGTTTACATATTGTCTAAATGATATAAAGCATATTACTTACTTACTGTGGTACACAAACACAATATTGAAAAAAATGTAAAACCTTGAACCAAAACAAAAAACAATGAAGTTGGAATCAAATACCAACATCTCCACATTCTCACTTTGACAACTCAAATATTTTCAACGTTATTTACAAAAAAATATTCAAATTCTGAAAGTGTCAAAATTATGTTTCCCCAAAACTGTTTTTCCTGTGAGAACTTCATCTTTTGACTAGCTTCAAATGCAGATTCTAGTAGAACTCTGCTTTTCAAGACAAAGCTTTTCAGCAGGGTCCTGCTCCCACTATCTCACAAAGCACAAAGCTAAGCAGAGATCTCTTGCCCTCGCTGGCCCCACTCATTAGGCAGAGCAAGTCTCTGAACACAGCTCTCCAAAGCACTGCAGAGGTTATGGCCTAAGTATCACAGCATTGCCTTGGGTGTGTGTGCTGGGCGTGCTCCCTGTTACTTGCTATTACTGCACTCCCATTTATCTGAGAAGATAATAATCATAACATGCTGTTTTAAGTCTTCTAGTTTATACTGAAGTTATATAATTGATAACCTAGTTACTAGACAATAAGTTTTCATAAAGATCTGGTAGAAGCAAATACATCCACTTCACCAATAGCACCTGTATTTTCATACAGCTGGAACTGTCTGCTCTCAAAATCCATAGATTTCCCCCCTCAACACTCACCTCTTCCCACCAGCTACTAAACTAGCTGAACACATCTGATAGAGCATGACTTCCCATGCACGCACAGAAGATGAACCAAAACAGCAGTACATCAGCAGAGCCAGGCAAGGCATTGGATCAAACACTGCAGGAGCAATGGGCAGAAGTTAATGGCTCCATTTGCAGTATGACACCTACACAGCTGCTGGAGAGGGAACTACCTTTCACCAAGTTTTCTGTGGTTTAGATTTTCCTGCACCCTGATCCATCCAGGAATTCAGGCAGACCAACAGGGCTTCAGAAGCTCTGTAAGATATTTTCACATGTTTTTGATCAAAAGGGTTGTAGTGGGTTTACGTGGCAAGGTTTTGGTAGCAGGGGGCCATAGGGGTGGTTTCTGTGAGAAGGATCTAGAAGCTGCCCTATGTTTGGGAAGGGCCCCACTGTTTTCCAGAGTTGAGCCAATAAGCGATGTTGTTTTGCGCCTCTCTGAGAGCATATTTAAGACAGGGAAAAAAAAAACGCTGCGCCACACAGCAGCTGGGAGAGTGAGAGGAGTGAGGAACGGCCTTGCAGGTGCCAAGGTCAGTGAAGAAAGAGGGGGAGAGGTGCTCCAGGCGCCGGAGCAGAAGTCCCCTGCGGCCTGTGGTGAGGACCATGGTGAAGCAGGATGTCCCCCTGCAGCCCATGGAGTACCACAGTGGAGCAGGGTTCCACGCTGCAGCCCGTGGAGGAGACCATGGTGGAGCAGGTGGCCCTGCACTGACGGAGGCTGCCGCCTGTGGAAGACCCCTGCCGGAACAGATTCCGGGCCGGACCTGTAGCCCGTGGAGAGGAGCCCACGCAGGAGCAGGTGACCTGGCAGGAGCTGCTGCCCGTGGGGGAGCCAGGTTGGAGCAGTTTTCTCCTGAGGGATGGACCCCGTGGTATGGACCCATATCTGGAGCAGTTCTGGAAGAGCTGCTGCCTGTGGGAAGCCCACGCTGGATCAGTTCATCAAGGACTGCATCCCGTGGGTGGGACCCCACAGCACAGGGGACGAGAGTGACTGAGAAGGAGCGGCAGAGAAGAAGTGCTGTAGACTGACCACATCCCCCATTCCCCCGGGGAGGAGGTGGAAGAGGGTGGATGGGGGGGGAAGGTGCTTTTGGTTTCTTTCCTTTGTTTCTCACTTCTCTAGCTTGTTAGTAATAAGCAATAAATCTTACTATCTCCTTATGCCGAGTCTGTTTTGCCCGTTACAATAATTACTGCGTGATTTTCTCATCCTTATCTCAACCCTTGAGCCCTTTTCACATATTTTCTCCCCATTCCTCTTTGAGGAGGGGGAGTGAGAGAGCGGCTGTGGTGGAGCTCGGCTGCCCACTCGAGCAGAAGCACGACAAGGATAGAAAAATGACAAGTAGCTAACACAATGGGGCAACATAGCATGAGTATTATAGAAAAACGTTTTTCTTTTCAGCTCGGATAGCAAACATTAATTCAGATAATATATATTTCATTTAATTTTATTGCACTGAATAAAAGTGACATGAACACTATATACCTTACTATAACTCTTTCATTCATTACTATAGGCCAGTTTCAGCATTTCACATAAACAAAAGAAAAAAAAAAGAAAAGGTATTATGGGCCTAATGACTTATCATAAATATTTTGGTTGCATTGCCTTTATTCCTGTTTCATATCAATTTTACGGACTACATTTCAGAGAGGATTCATATTGAGCATTGTCTGGTTTATAAAGGTACTATATATTGTAGATTTAGGCAAAGCAGTCCAGGAGGTTTCTGGAGAGTGTGGAAGACAGCTTCCTGACACAGCTGGTTGGTGAGCCTACCGGGGAAGTACGCTGCTGGACCTTCTGTTCACAAACAGAGAAGGACTGGTGGGAGATGTGGTGGTTGGAAACTGTCTTGGGCAGAGTGACCATGAAATGGTGGAGTTCTCTATTCTTGGCCAAGTCAGGAAGGGGATCAGTAAAACTGCAGTCTTGGACTTCTGGAGGGCAGACTTTGAGCTGTTCAGGACACTGGTTGGTAGAGTCCCTTGGGAGGCGGTTCTGAAGGGCAGAGGAGTCCTTTAGCGGCAAGACCAGTTGTTCTCTGGATACCCAGTACCCTGAGGTGGTGAAAGGGGATGGGAAGCAGAATGTGGCCCTCACTATCCATGAGGAAATGGTTGGTGACCTCCTACGGTACTTGGATGTACGCAAGTCGAAGGGGACAGATAGGATCCACCTGAAGGTACTGAGAGAACTACCGGAAGAGCTGGCCAAGCCGCTTTCCATCATTTATCAGCAGTCCTGGCAGTCAGGACCTCAGTGCCGCTGTATTGGACTTTCGGAGGGCTGACTTTGAGCTGCTCAGGACACTAGTTGGTGGAGTCCCTTGGGAGGCGGTTCTGAAGGGCAGAGGGGTCCAGGAAGGCTGGGCGCTCTTCAAGAGGGAAATCTTAATGGCGCAGGAATGGTCTGTCCCCACGTGCCCAAAGACGAGCTGGCGGGGAAGAAGACCAGCCTGGCTCAACAGAGAATTGTGGCTTGAGCTTAGGAGAAAAAAGAGAGTTTATAATCTTTGGAAAAGTGGGCAGGCCACTAGGGAGGACTTTAAGGATGTAGCGAGGCTGTGCAGGGACAAAATTAGGAAGGCCAAAGCTCATCTGGAGCTCAATCTGGCTACTGCCGTTAAAGATAACAAAAAACTTTTCTATAAATACATCAACACAAAAAGGAGGACTAAGGAGAATCTCCATCCTTTACTGGATGCCGGGGGAAACTTAGTTACAAGAAATGAGGAAAAGGCGGAGGTGCTCAATGCCTTCTTTGCCTCAGCCTTTAGCGGCAATACCGGTTGTTCTCTGGATACCCAGTACCCTGAGCTGGTGGAAGGGGATGGGGAGCAGGATGTGGCCCTCACCATCCATGAAGAACTGGTTGGTGACCTGCTACGGCACTTGGATGTATGCAAGTCGATGGGGCCGGATGGGATCCACCCAAGGGTACTGAGAGAACTGGCAGAGGAGCTGGCCAAGCCACTGTCCATCATTTATCAGCAGTCCTGGCGATCGGGGGAGGTCCCAGTTGACTGGCAGCTAGCAAATGTGATGCCCATCTACAAGAAGGGCCGTAGGGCAGACCCAGGGAACTATAGGCCTGTCAGTTTGACCTCAGTGCCAGGGAAGCTCATGGAGCAGATCCTCCTGAGAGTCATCACGCAGCACTTGCAGGGCAAGCAGGCGATCAGGTCCAGTCAGCATGGGTTTATGAAAGGCAGGTCCTGCTTGACGAACCTGATCTCCTTCTATGACAAAGTGACGCTCTGGGTGGACGAGGGAAAGGCTGTGGATGTGGTCTACCTTGACTTCAGCAAGGCTTTTGACACCGTCTCCCACAGCATTCTCCTCAAGAAACTGGCTGCTCTTGGATTGGACTGGCGCACGCTTCGTTGGGTTAGAAACTGGCTGGATAGCCGGGCCCAAAGAGTCGTGGTAAATGGAGTCAAGTCCAGTTGGAGGCCAGTCACTAGTGGCGTCCCCCAGGGCTCGGTGCTGGGGCCAGTCCTCTTTAATATCTTCATCGATGATCTGGATGAGGGCATCGAGTGCACCCTCAGTAAATATGCAGATGACACCAAGTTAGGTGCGTGTGTCAATCTGCTTAAGGGTAGGAAAGCTCTGCAGGAGGATCTGAATAGGCTGCACCGATGGGCTGAGGTCAACTGCATGAAGTTCAACAAGGCCAAGTGCCGGGTCCTGCACCTGGGGCGCAATAACCCCAAGCAGAGCTACAGGCTGGGAGAGGAATGGTTGGAGAGCTGCCAGGCAGAGAAGGACCTGGGAGTGATGGTGGATAGTCGGCTGAATATGAGCCAGCAGTGTGCTCAGGTGGCCAAGAAGGCCAACGGCATCCTGGCTTGTATCAGGAACAGTGTGACCAGCAGGGCTAGGGAGGTGATCGTCCCCCTGTACTCGGCTCTGGTGAGGCCGCACCTTGAGTACTGTGTTCAGTTTTGGGCCCCTCGCTACAAGAAGGACATCGAGGTGCTTGAGCGGGTGCAGAGAAGGGCGACGAAGCTGGTGAGGGGCCTGGAGAACAAGTCCTATGAGGAGCGGCTGAGGGAGCTGGGCTTGTTCAGCCTGGAGAAGAGGAGGCTCAGGGGCGACCTTATCGCTCTCTATAGGTACCTCAAGGGAGGCTGTAGCGAGGTGGGGGTTGGTCTGTTCTCCCACGTGCCTGGTGACAGGACGAGGGGGAATGGGCTTAAGTTGCGCCAGGGGAGTTTTAGGTTAGATGTTAGGAAGAACTTCTTTACTGAAAGGGTTGTGAGGCATTGGAACAGGCTGCCCAGGGAAGTGGTGGAGTCACCATCCCTGGAAGTCTTCAAAAGACGTTTAGATGTAGAGCTTAGGGATATGGTTTAATGGGGACTGCTAGCGTTAGGTCAGAGGTTGGACTCGATGATCTTGAGGTCTCTTCCAACCTAGAAATTCTGTGATTCTGTGATTCTGTGCCAGGGAAGTTAATGGAGCAGAATATCTTGAGTGTCATCACGCGGCACTTACAGGGCAACGAGGTGATCAGGCCCAGTCAGGAGTGGCTGAGGGAGCTGGGTTTGTTCAGCCTGGAGAAAAGGAGGCTCAGGGGCGACCTTATAACTCTTTATAGGTATACTAAAGGAGGCTGTAGCAAGGTGGGTGCTGGTCTGTTCTCCCACATGCCTTGTGATAGGACGAGGGAGAATGGGCTGAAGTTGCGCCAGGGGATGTGGGAGTGTGGCCATGGGGGTCAACATGCCCCATAGTTGGTGATAACATTGGACTCCTAAGGATGAGACCATCAGGAATGTAAAAGAGTTTAGAGGGAACAAAGAAGGGTGATTCAGGAGAGGCCTTGCCGTATGGGGTTGCTTGTTCTCCAGCTGTTAAGGCATGGAAGTTGCTGGGTATTTGCTGTTGCCAGGCAAAGTTGTTTGACCAATGAAAAGTTAGTGGAAAAGGACTGCTGAGGGGCGAATAGTATAAGAAAGGATCCTGTCCTCAAGATGAAAATGCAACACGATATAATGAAGTTATGTCATCAATAAAGAAGTAGAAAAAAGAAGTGAATAGGGACAGGCTAGCAGAACAGGGACCAGGACAGGAACAGGCACACTGATCGCCTCACGAAGATAGATTCGGCCAAACTCAGCAAACCGCTCAAAGAAGCTTGTATAGAAAGTCGCTGGAAATAGGTGCACTGGAGCTGGAAAGAAGCTTGAGCTGAGAGAAGCGGACCCAGCACACAACTGCCCCTCACTGGCCGAAGGTAAGCAGTTGTGCATTATGGGGAATCATACGTCCTTAGGAACAAAGACTGTCCTGGTAACCTAACAGCTTATTCCCTTTATTAACAATCAGACAGTTTATGATCCTGAAATATGGGACCAAACTGAGGTCAAGGTGTGGGACTCTGCTATGAAAAACAACAAGGTTGCGGCGGGATTGCTCGGCCCCTGGCGAGCAGTCTCTGAGGCTTTAAAGAGCCATGTGGGACCACAGTCAGAAACGTGGTTTACCAGATAGTGAGGGAGCTGAGGGCTCATCCACCAATCCTTCTTCTACATCATCAGCCCCCCCACCTCTACTGCCATCGCGGGCCTTTGCTGTTATGCCCCCTGGTGACTTGAACATTTCTTTTGATCTAGGCCCTATTGACCTTGAAAAGGAGATGGATATGTTTCCCTTCGATCCAGGAGGAATAGAATACATAGGGCCCTAAGGCCGAGTTGCTTAACAACTTAAAGCGAGACATATAGTTTCCAAGACTAGCCCTGGAATTCTCCAGTGTTTGTAATCAAGAAAAGGAATGGAAAATGGAGAATGTTATATGATCTGAGAAAAATTAATGAAGTCATGGAAGACATGGGAGCACTTCAACCAGGATTGCCAACTCCAACTATGCTCCCCCAGTCATGGACATTAATAGTAATAGACTTAAAGGATTGTTTGTTAAACACTTGTCAGAATTCGGAAAACTTTGCTGTGTTTATGTTTCAGTTGATACCTTTTCTGATTGTACATATATATAGGCATATTCGTGTTTCTTATGAATATGTAAAAGCAATGTTCCATATATTTAGAAACTTTGACGGTTATGCGTGCATGTTGGTAGAGCGTAGACTCCCCATGCACCCAGCATTGTTTACTTGCCTTTTATAAATATTACTAAATTCTGATTGAGTTGTATCTTCATTTATAACAAAACACAAGCACAACCTCGGCCCCAAGTTATTAGAGTGTAGGGCCCTTCCCAATGATTGGTGCTTTAGTTTTTTACTATGACTTGTGCCCTTTTTATAACAGAGTTTCTCCCAGGTCTTCCTCCCTCCCTTCCAGGGCTCTCAGGTGTCCCTCCCTCCCTCCCTGGTCTCCCTCCCAGGTCTTCCTGAAGCCAGGGATAGAAGAATGGGGGCTTGCTTAATCATATTAATGATTTCTAAATAAAACAATCATAATTATTAAAGCCAGGAATGAAAGAATGAGGGCTTACTTAACCGCTTTAAAATAGATATTGCTGAGTGTCTTTGCTTACTACTGTGCAAATTAACCAAAACAAGGAGTCTCGAGGTCCCTCACAGAAGATGTTTCCTGACAAAAATGGGGAACCTGTCTCAAAAAACAGCTGAGACCAACCTTGTGGTTTGGACAAGAGCCAAGGAGCAGCTGAGTCTGTACAAAGGAATGGGGTCAACTAGTGGTGATGAAGAGGAGTTATCGGACTTCATCCCCACGAACCCCCGATGACCACCACCAGAAGGCACTGCGCAGACATAAATGGGAGGAGTTTATGGAAATGACTTCTTGGAGATAATTTTAATACAAAGCAGGGAGAGGTTATGAATACATATAGGCGTATTGGGAAACTTCATGCATATGTAACTTTTTACTGCATATAACCAAAGCAAGTTCCCGTGTTAAGGTTTGCATGTCTTTGGGAGCTATCTCGCATGTGCCTGGTGCCGAAATAAACCACGTAACTACTTTATAACTTATTTGCTTTGAGTTATAGAGTTCTTCCATGAATCACCCCTCCTTCCCTCCCTCCCTCCAAGGTTGGTCTCCCTCCCTCCCTCCCTCCCTCCATCCCAGGTCTCCATGTCTCCCTCCCTCCCAGGTCTCCCTCCTTTCCTCCCTCCCAGGTCTCCCAGGTCTCCCTCCTTTCCTCCCTCCCTGGTCTCCCTGATTCACTCCCATGTCTGTCTCCCTCCCTGTTGCAGGAAGAATGGCCGAAGACATGACACACACCAATATGGTCAGATCATGCTCCCTTTATTACCTGAATAGCCTGATTCTTATAGCAATCTAGCAGGGGCAGATAGTTTCTCACACAAGATTATTGGTCGAAAGCACTCAGACAAAAAAACTGCAAGGAAACAACCCCACCTGCAAGAAAACAACCCCCTTGTGGTAGCAGTCACATAGACCTTGTCCTTGAAGAAGTGCCGGCTGCTTGCAACAGTATTTTTAATTCCTCAATCAGGCGATAGAAGAACATCGTCATGGGAACTCCTCATAGTCGTTCTGGTAGCTTGGTTTGCTCAGCTGCAGCAAGTCATGGCCTCCTTGCTGTTTCAAAAATCCCTCAACAATTCCCCCTTTTTCTTTTTGAGCAATCCAAGCCTGATGTAACAGTTTTGCAAGTAACTTTTTAACCGCATTTATCACAACACAACACACAATGATGAGTAACACCACAATAAGCAGAATCCCTCTTTGATTAATCTCTGTAACCATCTAGACATTGTCCCAAACAAATCAGTGAGCCATTGATCGAAAGGATTAATATCATATTGAATCTTTCCCGTGTGCTCTTTCAGGAAAGTAATGGATTTGTGAATTGACTCACTGTGATCAGAGAGATTCATACAGCACATTCCCTCAAAGTCCTCACACCCATGTCGCCCACAGATTTCGTCACGGCTCGATCTTGGTCACAAGCGCAAGCCCTGCTGGCAGTATTAGAATCACCATCAGCAACTTCCCCATCCCTTGAAACATCTTGGGCAGCCTCCACAACTTGACTTGGCACCCAAACTGGTCCTGCTCAGCATACTGCGAGTCTGATACAATATTGTGTCCTGCATCTCTCCGCGTTTCTGTTCCACGTCTCACCGCATCCCACGTCTCACTGCGTCCCTCCTTTTTTTTTTTTTTTTTTCCCCATTATAATCGGCATCAATGATCCTCAGCAAAACAAACAATCTGGTCAAAGTTGTATTTGATCATCCTAACAGCAATACACTACAGTCATTCCCAATTGGTCCTTTGAGGTTCAATGGAATTTTTATGAACGTGAGTACCCCACAAAGTGGTGTCTGTTACTGTGGAGACATCCACTCTGGAACTCCCTCTGGTTCTTGCTGAGAGGGTGTCCACGGTGGTAACCGTGGCAGTGAGGCTGCAGCATGGAATCCTGCTCCATTGTGGTACTCCATGGGCTGCAGGGGGACAGCCTGTTTCACCATGGTCCTCACCGCAGGCCGCAGGGGACTTCTGCTTCAGCTCAAACGTCACTTATTGGCTCAGCTTTGGTCAGTACCGGGGCCCTTACCTCACATGGGGCAGCTTCTAGATTCTTCTTACAGAAGACACCCCTATGGCCCCCTGCTACCAAAAGCTTGTGTCGTGGTTTAACCCGGCCGGCAGCTAAACACCACACAGCCGTTCGCTCACCATCCCCCCTCCCTCTCTGGGATGGGGGAGAGAAATGGAAAGTGAAGCCCGTGAATTGAGATAAAGACAGTTTAATAAGACAGGAAAATAATAATAATAATAATAACAATAATACAATGATGATAATAGTACTAGTAATAATAATGTGTACAAAACAAGTGATGCACAATGTAATTGCTCACCACCCGCTGACCGATGCCCAGTCTATGCCTGAGCAACCGGCTCCCCTCCCCCGGCTAGCCACCCCTATATATTGTTTAGCATGATGTCAGATGGTATGGAATACCCCTTTGGCTAGTTTGGGTCACCTGTCCTGGGTCTGTCCCCTCCCAGCTCTTGCTGCACCCCCAGCCTGCCCGTTGGCAGGACAGAGCAAGAAGCTGAGACGTCCTTGGCTTGGTATAAGCACTGCTCTGCAACAATTAAAACATCGGGGTGTTATCAGCACTCTTCTCATCCTAAGCCAAAACGTAGCATTCTACCAGCTACTAGGAAGAAAATTAACTCTGTTCTAACTGAAACCAGGACAGCTTGCCATGTAAACCCACTACATTCTACCCCTCGCCTTACTGAAAAGCATATTTAAGAATAATCACAATATACTCTTTGCAATTATCACAATCTTCACAAACTTCACTTCCAACAAAAAGAAAAAGAATTCCCCACACCAAAATAAACATAACATCATCACAACACCGACAAGCTGGACAGTTTACACACACACCACCCCTCATCCCTTCACCACACTAATATGAAACATATTCCTCACATTTCCAAGGGATGTGTTTACAAAGCTTGTTAAAGATAGAATTAGTATGCCTGGTAGTTTTTCTCTGTGTTTTAGTTTGTGTTAGTCGTGCTTTTTTATGTTAATAAAGAAGGGGGCGATGTGGGAGCATGGCCATAGGGGTCGACAAGCCCCTTGGTTGGTGGTAACATCAGACTCTTAATGATGAGGCCACCAGGAATGCAAAGAGTTTAGAGGGAACAAAGAAGGGTGATTCAGGAAAGGCCTTGCCACCTTGGGTTGTTTGTTCTCCAGCTGTTAAGGCATGGAAGTTGCTGGGTGTTTGGGGGTGCTGGACAAAGTTGACCAATGAATAGTTAGTGGAAAAGGACTGCTGAGGGGTGAATAGTAATAAGAAGGGAGCTTATCCTTAATATGATGATGCATCAGGATAATGAAGTTAAGCCCTCAGTAAGAGAGAAGGAAATTATGTCATCAATAAAGTAGCAGCAGTTTGATCCTGAAAGAACCCTGATGTCCATTCGCCTTGCTGAGGCAATTGGCTCCGGGGTAGACGCTTTCTGAAGTGGAGCGGGGGATTGGGACAGGCAGGGCTATTTTTTCCGGCATTGAGCACACTTGAGGGAGCCACCAGGTCCCGGTAGCCCTTGCGAGGGAGGCTGACGAGGCGTAGGCAGAGCCAGCAGCACCCCACCCCTGGCCGTTCAAAAGCTGCCCCTAGGGAGCGCGAGAGACCAGGATGGGCAAACAGGGCGGGGCACCTTAGTAAGGAGTGGTGTGGCAGTTCACGCAGGAAGGGCGAGCAGGAAGGGCAGAGCGTTCCCCCCCCCCCCCGCCCATACGAACAACTCCTCTAATGGCAGTCTACCGCTAGCTCAACTGCAATGGTGTGCACCAGGCACAGTGCTCTCTCTAGGAAGTCTGTACACACCCAGACTGACTGCCTGCTCAAAAATGCAGCAGTTCAGGTCTCTGGATGCAGAGAGTGCCTGGGCCTTATGTTACCACCTGCAGGGGGGGCAGAGAGACTGTGTGTGTGAGGTGCAAGCAGGTGGCTGACCTGGTCCGCCTTGCCCGGCTAGCAAACATGACGCCCATCTACAAGAAGGTCCGGAGGGCAGACCCAGGGAACTATAGGCCTGTCAGTTTGACTTCAGTGCCAGGGAAGCTCATGGAGCAGATTATCTTGAGTGTCATCACGCGGCACTTGCAGGGCAACCAGGTGATCAGGCCCAGTCAGCATGGGTTTATGAAAGGCAGATCCTGCTTGACGAACCTGACCTCTTTCGATGACAAAGTGACGCGCTTAGTGGATGAGGGAAAGGCTGTGGATGTGGTCTACCTTGACTTCAGCAAGGCTTTTGACCCTGTTTCCCACAGCATTCTCCTCAAGAAACTGGCTGCTCGTGGCTTGGACTGGCATACGCTTTGTTGGGTTAAAAACTGGTTGGATAGCCAGGCCCAAAGAGTTGTGGTGAATGGAGTCAAATCCAGTTAGAGGCCAGTCACTAGTGACTGGGCCTGATTGCCTGCTTGCCCTGCAAGTGCTGCGTGATGACTCTCAGGAGGATCTGCTCCATGAGCTTCTCTGGCAGAGGTCAAACTGACAGGCCTATAGTTCCCTGGGTCTGCCCTACGGCCCTTCTTGTAGATGGGTGTCATGTTTGCTAGCCGCCAGTCAACTGGGACCTCCCCCGATTGCCAGGACTGCTGATAAATGATGGACAGTGGCTTGGCCAGCTCCTCTGCCAGTTCACTCAGTACCCTCGGGTGGATCCCATCAGGCCCCATCGACATGCATACATCCAAGTGCCGTAGCAGGTCGCCAACCATTTCTTCGTGGATAGTGAGGGCCACATCCTGCTCCCCATCCCCTTCCACCAGCTCAGGGTACTAGGTATCCAGAGAACAACTGGTATTGCTGCTAAAGACTGAGGCAAAGAAGGCATTAAGCCCCTCAGCCTTTTCCTCATCTTCTGTAACGAAGTTTCCCCCGGCATCCAGTAAAGGCTGGAGATTCTCCTTAGTCCTCTGTTTTGCGTTGTATTTGTAAAAACATTTTTTGCTGTCTTTGACAGCAGTAGCCAGATGGAGCTCCAGATGAGCTTTGGCCTTTCTAATTTTGTCCCTTATAGTCCTCCTGAGTGGCCCGCCCTGTTTTCCAAAGATTGTAAACCCTCTTTTTTCTCCTAAGCTCAAGCTGCAATTCTCTGTTGAGCCAGGCCGGTCTTCTTCCCCACCAGCTCGTCTTTGGGCACGTGTGGACAGACCGCTCCTGCGCCATTAAGATTTCCTTCTTGAAGAGCGCCCAGCCTTCCTGGACTCCTCTGCCCTTCAGAACCGCCTCCCAAGAGACTCTGTCAACCATTGTCCTGAACTGGAACAGTCGGCCCTCCAGAAGTCCAAGACTGCGGTTTTACTGGTCCCCTTCCTGGCCTCACCAAGAAAAGAGAACTCTTCCATTTCGTGGTCACTCTGCCCAAGACAGCTCCCGACAATCACATCCTCCACCAGTCCTTCTCTGTTTGTGAAGAGAAGGTCTAGCGGGGCGCCACCCCTGGTAGGCTCACTAACCAGCTGCGTCAGGAAGCTATCTTCCACGCTCTCCAGAAACCTCCTAGATTGCTTTCTCTGGGCTGTGTTGTGCTTCCAGGATATGTCAGGGAAGTTGAAGTCCCCCACGAGAACAAGCGCAGATGATTTCGCAACTTCTGTCAGCTGCCTGACGTTTAGATGTTGAACTTAGCGATATGGTTTAGTGGAGGACTTGTTAGTGTTAGGTCAGAGGTTGGACTCAATGGTCTTTTCCAACCTAAATGATTCTCTGAAAGAGCAAATTCAGTTAAGTGCCTGTGGATATATGTTATTTTTGCAGCACCATTTACATTTAACAGACATTATCAGCAAGGGGATTCTAGGACAGACTTTTTTTGGCGAGTTTTAATTGCAATAATTGATGTTGGCTGAGAGTATGATCTTTTTGCAAATGTTTCTTAGCTCTGGTTATCATAACTTTCATTTCTACATCACAGTCTCACCCAAGAGAAGGCAAAAAGCACCAGGCAAGCAGAAGTTCAAGCTTTATCACTTCCGCAACAATTCTTAGCCATGCTCATCTACATACAGGTTTGTGTTTTTTTTGGTTAAGCTTTATGAACACTCCGAAGTACATCGTTCTTACACCTTCCAACTGAGATTACACTGACCCATCATCCTTTACAAAAGCAGTCAGTTGCTGTCAGAATAAGACAAATCAGAAGCACACATATGAACACTGGGATTCTGTCCCCAGCAGCTTTGTGCTCTTTGCCCTGAGGTTCTGTACACACCCCGATAGAAACAGAAAAGGATATTTGGGATCAATATTCCTCTTGAGCCAGGAGACACCTCCTGTTAATTTACACTTAGACATTTATACCAACCTCTTTATGCTACCACTAACTTCTGAAGATAACATACTCCATTTTGTACCATAGAAACTCAAGATCATATTGATGTTTTTGTTATTCTGGTTGCTAAAGAACAGGGTGACAAACATCAATATATATATATATTTTTATATTCCATTCTAAGCTAAGTACTTGAAGAACTTGTTACACTTCAGTGTGAAATGAACTGTTTTTATAGCCCAAATCTTCAGAATATTCTTTTTCTGCAACAAGGCATTCATGCCTCTTCTAACTCTTATCAGGTTTAAAGGGGGTAAGAAAAAAGCACTTTTCTGAGCTGGAGGTGGCCTCAGTCCAACACTTCGCTTGAAGGAGAGATATGGGCTTTTGTGCTCCTCCTTGGGGAATTATTGGGAAAGTTGTGCATAGTTCCAGAGCTGGTTATCAAACAAACCACAAGTGGGAAGGCAATGCATCTCTAAGTACCCAGTGATCTCAAAGACAAGATAATTACCTGGAACAGAGTCAGAGTAACAACTTATGCCAGCATGCTTCATCTCAAACACCTTAACCATTCAATTAATATAATACAGATCAAAAAAACAGACTTTCCTTCTTTAATTTGGATCTAAATAACGCTATCTAAAACATCTATGAAACCTGTTCCCTTTTGAAACTCTTGGGCTTCTACACCAGGAAAAAAAATCATAGTAGAATTTCCATCCCTATAACACATTTTCTGAGCTCCATATAATGTTGGTAGCCACCTTTTTCCACTCAAGACTACCTCCACTAGAATTCCATGTCAAGCTTGCCTTCATGGGTTGTGAACACACCCCCTTGGGACAGATAGGCAGGTCCAGTGATCAGACATACTTAATAACAAGATTTTTCTATCCTGAATGAATGTGAATATTAAGAAATACCAGTCAAAACTCTCCACTCACAATGAAGCTCGTAGGTAACATATTACCTCTCTATAAGGAATATTTTGATATCATTACCCAAGAGACAATAATTTGGCCACTTCACGCTACCTTACCCTGAAAATTGGCATAAGTTTGCTTTTAACTTAATTGCATTTTTATAGTTTTAATCAGAGATGGATGAACTTTTATTTTGAAATTTCAGAGCTGCTCCAGTTTCATGGACATGGATTTTCCATTGAGTATCAAAGGATCATTTGTACGTTCATGTCTGGCTTAGCAATGTTGGCTTTAGGGAGACATGGATAAAGCACAGGTTTGCTGCTGAGTACGCTGAAGCACTGCATTTGTTCATTGTATGTTTTATGCATTAACTGTATGGTAACAGTTCCTCTAAATTAGAAATAACATAATAAACAGAATTCAACAAAGGCAGTCTTCAAAAGATTTAACATAGAAAGTTATAGCCATTTAAATGTGGTGTTAATAAGTACCACAGTTTTATGTAAATGCCTTTCCGTTTACCTCTCAGGGCAGTAATTGCCCTGAAGCAGCTTCATAAGGGCACCTACTACTACTCTTCACTCAGATAAGCTGTAGAGACTCCTTCTCTGCTTTTGTTCAGGTTTCAGTCAAGCAACGAGACAACACCCAGGCCTCAGCCTGAGGTTCAGATACCTGAACAGAAATGTTACTGAGCATTGTAGCGGGTTTACGTGGCAAGGCTTTGGTAGCAGGGGGCCATAGGGGTGGTTTCTGTGAGAAAGATCTAGAAGCTGCCCCATGTTTGGGAAGGGCCCCATTGTTTTCCAGAGCTAAGCCAATAAGCGATGTTGTTTTGCGCCTCTGTGAGAGCATATTTAAGTCAGGGAAAAAAACGCTGCGCCAGACAGCAGCCGGGAGAGTGAAGGGAGTGAGAGAACAGCCTTGCAGGTTCCAAGGTCAGTGTAGAAGGAGGGGGAGAGGTGCTCCAGGCGCCGGAGCAGGAGTCCCCTGTGGCCTGTGGTGAGGACCATGGTGAAGCAGGATGTCCCCCTGCAGCCCATGGAGTACCACGGTGGAGCAGGGTTCCATGCTGCAGCCCGTGGAGGAGACCACAGTGGAGCAGGTGGCCCTGTACCGACGGAGGCTGCCGCCTGTGGAAGACCCCTGCCGGAGCAGATTCCGGGCCGGACCTGTAGCCCATGGAGAGGAGACCACGCAGGAGCAGGTGACCTGGCAGGAGCTGCTGCCCGTAGGGGAGCCAGGTTGGAGCAGTTTTCTCCTGAGGGATGGACCCCGTGGTACGGACCCATATCTGGAGCAGTTCTGGAAGAGCTGCTGCCTGTGGGAAGCCCACGCTGGATCAGTTCATCAAGGACTGCATCCCATGGGTGGGACCCCACAGCACAGGGGACGAGAGTGACCGAGAAGGAGCGGCAGAGAAGAAGCGCTGTAGACTGACCATAACCCCCATTCCCCCGTTCCCCTGCGCCGCTCAGGGGGAGGAGGTGGAAGAGGGTGGATGGGGGGGAAGGTGCTTTTGTTTTTTTTTTTCCTTTGTTTTTTCACTTCTCTCGCTTGTTAATAATAGGTAATAAATCTTACTATCTTCTTATGCTGAGTCTGTTTTGCCCGTTACAATAATTATTGCATGATTTTCTCGTCCTTATCTCAACCCTTGAGCCCTTTTCACATATTTTCTCCCCATTCCTCTTTGAGGAGGGGGAATGAGAGAGAGGCTGTGGTGGAGCTCAGCTGCCCACTCGAGTGGAACCACAACAAGCATGACACAAAAAAATTTCTGAATGTGACCAACATTGTAAGGAGCAAAATAAATAAATAAATAAATAAAAAGTTGCAGATAGAACAGTGAGGGAGGGCTAGATCTCACAGGTGGTTAAGGGGGAGTCAGAAATTACTAAACTTCACATACAATTGGAGGGAAGCACTGGGGACCTTTGTGGGACCCAAGCTTTGCAGAACCAGAGTTTCCAAGAAAAGGTATCAGTAAAAGCATGTGAGCATGACATTACCTAGGTAACTGCACCAGAAGTTCCAAATTTAGGTATGGATGTAGCAAAACTGGCTCTAAGTGAGGATGGAGGCGGGGGAATAATAGAGGTAGATTGGCTAGCTGGACAAAGCTCAAGGCAAAGAAAAGGAGGTACTAGGGCAGCAAAACATAAGGGCTGGCAAGCAGGAAAAAGTAAGTATGCGAGTTGCATTACACAGGTTGCCTGACAGATCTGTACTTACTCAGGAAGCCTGGAGCACAGCAATAAACCAAACCAATCATTCTGTGTTAGGAAGCACGGCCAAAAGCATGACAGACACCAGTAGAGTCAGATCATGCTGCTCCATTTTATTGCCCGAATAGCCTAACTTTTATAGTGAACTTTACAGGGGCGGACAGTGTTTCACACAAGATTATTGGTCAAAAGCACTCAGACAAACAACTACAAGAAAACAACCCCACCTGCAAGAAAAGAACCCCCCTTGTGATTAGCAGTCAGGAAAACAACCCCCCTTGTGATTAGCGGTCACGTAGACCTTGTCCTTGAGGCCAGCTGCTGGTAACAATATTTTTCTGAGTTCCTTAATTGGGCGATGTGGGAGTCATTGCCGTGGGAGCTTCTCACAGTTACTCTGGTAGCTTGGTTTGCTCAGCTACAGCAGGCCATGAGATTTTCTAAGGCCTACTCCTGGTTGCTTAAGGCAAGCTCAGATCGAACAATTGTTCCACGGACTCATGTCCAGGCCCTGTATGCCAATTCCCAACAATTCTGACCATATCCAAGGTTAAGCTTCCCTTCCCCAGTCCTCTTGCCCAGGAGCAAAAGCTGCTTTCCCTAGATAGCAGGGGAGCACTTGAGACAAAAGGACAGAGCACACCAGGGTCCTCCCATCAGGCCAGACCTTACAGCATCAGCCTTGTCCCAGTCACTTGCTAACAGCAAAGCCTCAGCAGTCTTTCAGGCAGTACATAGAAGAGTACACTTAACCCTCATGGCTTTTGTTCAAAGCAAATTCAGGACCCATCACACAAAGTAAAACTTCATTAATGTTGGAAAAAATGTCCATTAACCTATGTGACTCAAAGCAGTCTAAAATAAGGTGTGTTGTTTGCATTGAGGGGAAAAACAACCAAAAGAAATGTGCAGATGCAGACTGTTTTTTCTTTTTTCTTTTTTTTTTTTTTTTTATTTGACATAATATTGCACTTCTACCTCTGCTGACAACATTTTACTTATGTTCATTTTCCTCACACTGACTTACTTATCTCTAACTTTTACTGCTGCTAACCATCACTTCTAATTTTATTCCGGGATAATTCTCTATTGTTATATGCCTGTTTGCAATTCACATTCATTTTCTACTCCATATCTATCTCCATTGTAGCATACAGCTTTGAGGGACTTATCTCAAGAAAGTGCAGTCCCCAGAGCAGCATTACTACCCTGGAGAAAGGTGGAAAATAACTCATAACAGAAGTTAGTAGCTACTATTGATATTGTTAAGCTTTATCTTAATGCTACTGAAAGGAAAACTGAGGATAGAATACTGTTTATTTGCCCTACAAATCAATGTACACAGGCACCTCAGATACAGACATGGAGGCTCCCCCATCCATCCATTAGTAACCAACTAGAAACTTTCATTGATACCATCCTAAAGGCAAACTCATTTGGAAGGTATTACTGAAACATAATCAATATTGCTGCTGATACTGTGAGACACTTCATACTTATTTCCTTAAAACCAGACATGTTCTCAGAACCACGTAAATTATTTACAGCAACTGTCAGAGAAAATATATGGTTATCTCTGTGACTGTCTTCAAGACTAAATTAAATCCTCCTGTCATCATATAGTACCCTTGGTTGGTTAGAAGAAGAGACACTTAAGAGCCATACTATTAATACTCTTTTAAAATCATGCTGCTTCTCTAGCAATTTCAAGAGACAATGGTCTAACATGGTTCTTTTGTGAATTCTGACCTTCAGCAACATGGACTTGGTGCTTCCCCCCCCATATATTCAATGCTTTTGCTAGAACCAAAGTCTTTCATAAGGCAGTATTTATTCCATGGAGAAAAGGCAGGGATCTTTCTGCAACATTAACATATCAGAAACACTATTCTAATATATTTCTGCAAATTAACTGAAAATCCAGACTGCCATGCCTCAGAGCTGCTATGGAGTGCACTCACACAGTCCTGCACACAGCCACAGTCCTCTGGAATCTGCCTACAGTATCACTGTCCTTACCTGTCACCCACTGGGACCTCACATTCCTGCACATTTCACTTCAAACCAAACTCTGTGCCACACTGTCCACTAAAAGACAACATCATGCACCCTCTAACTGCTCAATCACTTAGAAGCTCTCTCTTGAGAGATTACCTAAAGAGTAACAGCACTGAATTATGGACGAAGCTTTCTTCCTGAGGATAAGAAGAAACAGGATTTCCAGACAGGCCCAGCCTGTTCTTCAGTAGCATCACATCCTAGGATGCCTACAGAAAGAACACCCCCCCCCCCCCCCCCAGCTCTGCAGGGCAGCTCTCTGCTCTCTACAAGAGGGGGTTTATGAACTCAAACTACTTGGTAGTATCTAGGATCTCCACCACTGGGACTTCCACAGCTGCATGCACTGCAAGGCTGCAAGGGGGGGGGGGGGTGAGGCATACACCACAGCTGAGAGCGCATAGCAGTTGTGTCAGCATGCCAAAGACTTCACAACACTGAGCCATGTTACTTACCTTGGCCTGTTGGAGACCCAGACAGAGCTCTGGGTGTGGAGTCTGGGACTGCCACTGCCTGTCTGGCACTTGGTGGAGGGTAGCTCTCAGAATGAAAAGCTGCAAGCTGTGGGTCCTGGCAACAGGGGAAGCAAACAAACACTCCCACCTTTGACTTCAGGGCAAATATAGTGCTCTTGTCACTGAGAGCTGTAGATTATTGAAACTAGCATTGTTCAAACCTTGTGTCTGCATAGAAGAGGAGTGTTGTAATTATTTGAGATGAGCTTCTTCTGGGGATAGGGGCCCAATTTGCTGGCCTGCCCTGATGCCCTGGGAGGCTTGGTGCTTGCTATAAGGCCAGGATTCAGGATGGTGCCAGGGCTTGCCCAGGTCTTGAACTATTACAGTTCTTCCACGTATGCTGGGGTAACCCAGAGATTATCAGGGTGACTGCAGAGAGTGGGGGGCAGAGGTAAGATTGACGTGCAGAAAACGGACTCCACAGTCAGTAAGATTGTAAAGTAGGTATGTTTATTCAGTGCTGGGCGGCACGGGGGGGAAGGTAGCCCCACTGAAACCGTGCGCACCTGATGCAGCAACTTTCATTGGTTTTATGCAGTAAAGAGTTACATATGCATGAAGTTTCACACTACGCCTATACATATTCATAACCTGTCCCCGCTTCATAACCTGTCCCCGCTTCATATTAAAATTAGTTCCAAGGAGTCATTTCCATAAACTCCTCCCATCTGTGCTTGCACAGTGTATTCTGGTGGTGGTCTTCGGGGGTCATGGGGATGAAGATTGATGACTCTTCCTTGTCACCGCTAGTTGACCTCTTGTCTTTGCGCAGACTCAGTTGCTCCTTGTCTCTTGTCCATCCACAGGACCAGTCTCTTAAGATAGGCTCACACTCTTATTAAGAGACTGACCTTGGTAAAGGGGCCCAAGGCTTCTTGCTTTAATTAATTTGAACATCCTAGTTTCATGCTGTCTATCACTCTGTCTCTACTTGATAAGATTCCCCTAACTTCCTCTCTCAAGGTAAGGGGCCTACATGGTGTCTTCTCAGGCCTGCTGCTGTAAGTACAAATGCAAACTTTGTTACTGTCACCTCTAAGGGTGAAGGCTCAAGCAGAAGTGGACTCATCAGTGGACACAATCACACCTGGTTGTGTCACTGTTGGTATAAGCACAGCTTTTGCTTCTATGACCAGCCATTTTCTGGTTAAGTATGAAGGGCTTTAAATGCACAAAAGCCAAAGTAACATAATAATATAAACATAACAATAGTATAGCGAAGAGACTAACTCCTCCAACTTCTTGTCTTCCATTCTTACTTCTGAACTAAAAGGTGCTGCCATGCTGTACCTATAATCACTGCTTCAAAGCCTCTGGACCCGAAGTCATGTTGCAGCTGTGATAGAAGGTAAAAGATACTAAGGAAAAGTGTATGAGAACTGAGAAGAGCTTCTTGAATAAAGATTGTTGCTCAGGAGTTACCAGCAGAGCAAAACTAGTCATAGCAGTTGTAAGAGCACTCTGACCTGTTCAGCAGCTTCAGACATAACAAAGCAGAGAGCAGAGGCTGAAAGGTAGCAGCTTACACAGAACATATATGAATCTTTTTTTGAGGAAAAGAAGTATTGCTCATGTGGTTATGCATTGCTACTGTGTGTGCAGCATGTTGCTATCCATGATGCTGTGTAAATGCAAGGGGCTTACAAAATAGAGTTATACCTTAGGAATCAGACCTACTGCAAAGGGGAGGGCATCTGTAAGGTCTCTTGTGAAGCCTTACAGGACTTGTCTGTTGCAATAATTTGAGATACAAATAGCAATCAGGACGGTAGACTTGAGACTTTCCCTGAGGCTCAACAGCATTATAGTCAAAAAAAAGCTAAAGATATTCTCCATGTGTCCTGAAGAAAAGGTCTGAAATATGACTCATGAATCACCATTGTTTGAGGAGAACTGCACAATGCAGGGAAGAAAAAAGAAAAGTTGCTGCACAGAACAGAAGAGAGCAGTCTTTCAGACTTGATACCCTTCCCTTGGGGACAGATTTGGCAGGCAGGTTTTGCCAGCTTACATCCATATAATATGTTCTGTGTCATTTGTTTGACAGTATATCCTGTCATAGTTTTCACGCATCAATTTATGTGACAAGGATCAGGGATCCATTCCAGGGAAGCAGTTGTAGGTTTACACTGGGAGTCGCTAAATGGCAATGTGTATCCCATGTGCAACCTCCTTCCATTCCCTTGATTTAGGTTTGTGTTGGTAAAATACCCTAATATCTTAGAGGTGACAGTAACAAAGTTTGCATTTGTACTTAACATTTGAAGGAATGTGTTCTCTATCCATCTCATCTGATGAGAAAGTGCCTGACATGACTATAAAGGAAGTAAGAGTGTTACAGCATGATTGTCCAAGGGATATTTTTTACTTCTGGAAGACAAAATGGAATGTCATCAGGATTCCAAAAGTAATGTGACTTGCATTTTACTTCTTTCACCTAATATTCTAGAATTCATCCTCATTTAGTAGGACTCAGATTTTCCAACATGGGCAATGCCTCAAGTTCTAGCCTGAGTGTATAGTAAAATTCAAGAAAAATACACCAAGAATCTGAGAATAAAGAATATGTGATAAGCCTGGGTAATATTTGGCAGAATAACTCTGATCCACCTCTGTGAGAAGAGGAAGATTTTTTAGGTCATTTTTTTTTTTTTTTTTTTTGACAGAAGCATGAAAGAGTAAACTGTGAGCAGAAATAATAGCAGAAGTCTCTGGAAAAGACACATTGGTGGGATAATTGTTTTGGGATGGGATGAATAAAAGCAGCAGTTTATTCTTGTCTTACACACATGGCACAACATACAGAACCAGAACAAATAACTTAGAAAATCTTACAGATGTGTTACAAGTCTTCTTTACTCAACTTTCCAAGCTAAACATTGCTTTAAATGAAAAAAAAAATCTATTTACAGTTTTCTCAATTTAATAAAAACTTATTTGCTTCCCTTTTCCATTCCTACCCCCCACCCCCATCAACGACTGCCATTTAGCTGGTAAAAATATTAACCCTCAGGCTGCTATATAATCTTTTAAACAGTTTTGATGACAACTTGTTAGATGCAAAATGAACAATGGTCATCGCCCATCATTAACTTTAAAGGGTGGATTTTTTTCTCCCGATGTCAAAATTTGTGTCCATTGGAGACAGATGACACTTGTCATCTGATTTTTAGATATAATGTGTTATTTATGGGCCAATATTCAAAACCTCCTTTCTTTTTTTTTTTTTTTTTTTTTTTAAATTGCAGGCAATACCACTCTATCACTCTATTTGGTGCACTCACTTTCATTATGAAGTTTGTTATGTCCTTACTAGAAATAGTAACAACTCTGGCCGCATGGTACTGCCTTAAACTCTCTCAGACAATATTAAATCAAAGAGTGTCTCCCCCTATCTATGGTGCCATTGTGCTGTTGTCTCACAAGAAGAGTTTTGCTCTGTGATTCCACTTCAAACCCCACTGAAGCCTGTGGGCATCTTTTCTTTGACTTAGTGTCCTTGAATTATATCTACTTGATATAATTGGATTGGCAAACTCTAGCCCTTGAGCAGTTCATCAGCTTTCTAAAGAAATAAGCAAAAAAGATTCCTCTCCTTTATACATACAATACGCATTTTTTTACATTGAGTGTTATCATAGACAGCTTGTTTATGTTATTTTGAAAATGAATTTTTACAAAATTTATAAACACTGTTATATCAAACATTCTCAAAAACTGGAGAAATTACTGACACAAAACCTGAAAGACCCTCAATAGAATTCTTCCAGTACTATTTCTCTACTTGCATATTTCATATTTCAGTGTCCTTTACTGCAAACATAATTTGGCCATATGGGAACAGAGAAAAGTCAACAAATCTCCAACAGTTTTGAATAAGACCTGCATTCGTTGTTTAATGAGCGTAACTGAACATCTAAAAAATTTTTTTTTCCTGGTATGCCCATTCTGTTACCTTTACTCATATTGAGCAATACCTTAATTCCCAAATAGTTTCATTCACTGTAGTGGGATTACATGTGACAAAATTATATATGCAAAAATACTGAAAATTGTTTTCCACTTTTAAAATCATTATTCAGTTAACAACTAACATCATATTCTTCTTTATATATAATGTAAAAATGACATAAGAGTAGTATTTGCAACTTCTGTATCAGAAATCAGTGTACAAACTTTAGGAAATAATCTTATAGTTGTGCTATAGTTCTGACAGCCTAAAAATGTATGAAGCGTGACCAAGAGTAAATTTAACAGGCCTAGATGCTTTGTTTATATACTTGGGTTTTTGACACTTTATATTCCCCTAGCCTGGCACAATTTAAGTTTAAGCATACATATGTCACACTAACATGACATTAGAAAAAATTTTCTTACCACCACCAATTTTCAGTACAATCAGTAATGGACATTAATGCATATCAGCTAAGTGAAATGCACTTTTCAAGTAGTTTGTCTAACATAATACTGTATAAATTATAATGATAGTTTGTTTTCCTATCCTGCAAAAGTTAAAAAATGCATTAAGCTTCGTATGTTGTGAGTAGTCTTATTGACTGTAATGATATAACTCACAGCTCAGGAAGCTAAACGGCTGAAAAAGGTTTTGTATTCTGTCTCACTATTTTCTTTGTTTTTCATTTAATGAAACAATCAAGAAGATAAACTTCCTTGTTGAAGTTTATACTGCTTCAGAAGTTTTAGGCTATGTAAACTGCAGAAGAATATAAATTTAATCAAATTAAGTTAAAGCCTAATGAAATAGAAATTCCTTTATTTACTCTGAAAATTTAGTTACCTTCTATTTTGATAATTCAATCCAGTTTTTACTCCCCCACCCCCACAAAAAAAAAAAGTCTTGTAGTTACAAGCCTGTAATTATACATAGCAAAGAAAGAAAGAAAACTGCTCCTTGCCTATGGAAATTATATATAGTTTTTCAAGTTCCAACCCCTCTCTGAGCTGCTAACCATCACACAACATATGCCATTTGGCAATTTGTCTCCTAGGATATTCGCAAATTTCCTTCCAGTGTTCTCCACCTGTTCCTTCTGCTGAACATCCCAAGGTTAACTGGCCAATGACCTCATTTCTTGACCCTCTATCTGAATCTAAAACCAAAAATTCAATGCTGATATCATCAAGGCCCTCACAAGGAATGTCAAAGACAAACAATTCATTGAACACTGCATTGGGGGTACACTTCTTCACATGGGTTTTCTTTTTAGAAATTCTTTTCTTAGCATGGTACAGGTTCACTTTGACATAAGGATCTGCAATGAAAAGAAAGAACACAGATAAGCTATTGAATTGTCATTTAGAAATTCCTTGATCTAGTTGATGGTAAACTTTGTAATATACCAACAGAATTATGTCCCAGTGAGGGATAGTTACTAAAGATGATTCGTCTCATTCTTTTTTTTTTTTTTTTTTTTTTTTTTTTTTTGTATTTGCTTCTGAATTAGTCTCTTTAAGCTCCTTTTATGGTCACCAAATATGTAATCAAGACAGTCAGTAAAGTTTAGGGCATAATTCATCTAACCAAATGCTGGTGACTCCTCTATGAGATAAATTCTGCCCTGTAGTTTGTTAACACTCATGTTTACATGTCTACTGCCTCTAAAACTGGTCTGAAAGAACATAAAATTGTAATGAATTCTGACAAATATATATCATTATATATTTACATGTAATAGAAATCTGCTTTTCACACATTTTACAAGTAGGGGAAAATCATTAGTGTTAATAAGACTCATGGAAAGCAAAGCCTCAAAACCAAGAGAATAATCCCATGCTGAGAGAATGGATGCAATTCATTTCAGTTGTGGATCTTTCTAAGTCAATTAGTTTGATTAAATTTCTCCCACCAATTTTTATTGAACAAATTTAACATTAAACTTTAAATGTAAGACTACATTTCTTGATAGGATATGTACTTGACTTTATGTCTGTACTGTACTATTGAAAAAGGGAAGAGAAAATATCCATATTTTAGCTCTGTTAAACAATTTTGAGTGTTTGCAATCCTCGGAATCTTTCAACTGTTGCAAGATTCCTTCGCTATTGTCTTCAACAGTAGTTATACTTCTTCAGAGCAATTCTAAAGAACACTTTAGAAATCATCCATTTCAAGTATATTTATTTTGCATTTATATTTACACGTATTTCAGTGCAAATATGTACCTGTTTCCAAAATCTCACAGTGCAGAGATGCAATGCAAATTCATTTCTATTAAGTGAAGTAGTCTATGCAAACAGTCAGCTAATAAACATCAAGAACAGTTGAACTTCTTTTTTTTTTAATTTATTTAAGTGAAATTAAATTGACCCATATTTAGAAATTCTATGCCAAAGCTATCAGACTGAAATGGTCAGATAATGAAAATTTTTTTGTTTCCTTGGATTGACAATGGTTTGACAGGAGTAAGGTATGATAGAATACATCTTCACTTTCATAATCTATCATCATAATAAACATTCTAAAAAATAGCTTTATATAATTAAAATGTTCATTAGCTTTGGAATGAGAATATGCTACACAAGCACTAAAAATATCAAAATCAGTATCCATCAGTGCTTTCATGCCATTGTTCATTTCTTTTTAAATGAACTTTTCTGTTATTTCTGGCTAATAGATAAGGCTGAAATGTTCCTCTTGATTTTATTAAGACTACTAGGAGACCTCAGCACCAATATTTCTTGGTGTTAGAAGTAGAAAGACTGTATTATTGGCTGTAGTAATTATGATTCAGTAGTTCCAAAGGGTACTTCCTCCTTCCTTCAAGAAAATCCTGTGTTGAAAGAGTTAAGTCTTACACAGAATCAATAGCAGATGTGCTATAATTTGTATAGTCCTCTGCTGTGTACTGTTCTTCTTGTGTGTTTGTCTTATTCTCAAGTGGTTAGTATATTGCATTTTAAATTTTATTATGTTATTATATTATCTAGCATTAACATGCATTTAAATGCAATTCTAGTATTGACTTCAAAGAAAGTTTCACTGAATGCAAAATGGCACAAGACCAGGAGAAGGGACTGCAAAAGCTTTAGTATACCCCCAAGCAGTGGGATAGTTCACCTTTTCACCTTGCCAAATAAATGTTAATGCTCAGTGGGTCAAATTCAGCACAAATGCAACTGGTTGCCTTTTTGGATGCTAAACTGAAATATACCATAATATACCCTATGAGGATCTCACTCAATATTGATCGTCATAAATAAACTGATCTTTTGTCATAAATAAAAGCTTTTAGTATCTGCAAACAACATCCCATACTTATGTCAGATGGGTTCTGTTCAAGACAACGACAAAACTCATTGGCTTCCAGTGCTAACAGATGTCATAGTTTTTCTAATGTGTTTGAAGAACAAATTTCTAAAATATATACTCTGCAAAATAAAGCATTGACCTAGATATGAATGAAATTAATAGGCTGCAAATAATACAGACACCACTTCTGCATTTCTGGGCTATTTTTAATCTTTGAAATGTCACATTTCAACTGTCTTCTATGTTTATTGTACATTCTTTGGCCTTATTCATTAGTAAAACCATTACCTGATAATCCTGACACATCAGATTTAGGTAGATGCCTGGCTTTTAAAATAACAACAGTTAGCGTGTTTGTTGCAGACTGATAACAGAGAGAGATCAGTAATTCTCCACACCCAGATGATTTCTAAGGAAATGAAAGGGAAAAAGAAAAGAAAAGAAAAGAAAAGAAAAGAAAAGAAAAGAAAAGAAAAGAAAAGAAAAGAAAAGAAAAGAAAAGAAAAGAAAAGAAAAGAAAAGAAAAGAAAAGAAAAGAAGACTATTTACGAGCAATTCTATTGACCATGCTTGAAAGTAGAGCTAATAAGATTTCTAAAACGTCACATAACTGTGCATCCCAGACTAGTGTAGAAGTATATAACTTATGAAGCTATGCTGCTTTGTCTAGCAAATATAATTTTCCTGTACTATAGTTACATAACTCTTCTTATTGTTGGCTATTAGACTGAACAAAAGTAAATAAGTAAATAAATAACTAAATGAAAATATGGGTTGACATGGCATCATTAGCTTCACAGATTAGAAATGAAATCCTACATCCTGAGAAAAAAGTCTCAGTGAAAGAAAAACACCTTAAGAAAAACAAACTCCTGTGAAAGCTATGTTGAAAAAAAAAAGAATAAAGGTAATATACAAAAAATCTTCCATAAAATCTTTTTAGCCATTAGCTATTCAAAAGCAATTAGTGAAATCTCATCCCTGACACTTTCTAATGTAGCATAATATAAATGGAATAAAGATAAGATCAAAGACTTTCTCTATGATTATTAGATATGAATTTGCAGGAGTAATTTAGTTCACAGAAAGGAGGAAGTCAAGGGAAGCAAGCAAAAAGAATACCTTATATACCAGAAAACCCAGTAAATTATCAACAAAATATCAGTGACATAGTTATAGTTGTAACATAGTGATAGAATTGCAAAATAATGATATTAGTTAAAGGTATGTGTCTGGTAGACATTTATTTGATTTGTCAGCATGCTTGCTCTTTGAAAACAATCAGATTGAAAGCCAATATACAGTCCACTTCCTTAGCAGAGATTAAAAGACGTGTGTGAGGCATGTGCATTTCTGTGGTTCAACTATGATTGTGGTCTTTACATTCTGAAATGAGACAATTATTTTACATATTTTTAGCCTAGTGAAGTTAATATGCTTTGTCATTGACTTCAGTGAGGTTTTGGCATCTCCCTCATATCTTATTGTCCTTAGAAGTGCTACAGCCTCTACCACGGTTGTTAAGAGAGAAAAGGTAGTAACAGCACTGAAGTGAAAGAACATGCTACTGCACCACCAGTAGAGTCTCAAAGAGGTTCCAGTTCCTTCAGTAAAGACTACCTGTATTGTTTAAGAACCTGCTTATCAACCTCTGGATATGAAATGAAAGATGTGCATTGATTTCAATACACTTTGAGAAAACATGATTTCAAACAGAAAAGAGGAGTATAATAATAATAATAATAATAATGTATAAATCTTTGCATTCTTTCCTGTAATGTTCTTTTATTTCATTTGTATAGCTACCTCCTTATGCTGCCATTATGGAAACATCTCAATAGCTTACATGGTAAACTTGTACCCTTCTCTTTCCAATATGCTAGCAGCATTGCACAAGAATCAGCTAAAACTAGTACAACACTTCTAAATTTTAAATAAGAAATATGTTACCCTAACATTTCTTTTGATGATCTCTCTGTCCATTAGCATCCTTCCTTCTGATAATTCAGTTCCTTCAAGGGGGATGAGGACTTCTCCAATGACATCATCTCTGGAAAACCTGTCAAAGCTCAAGATCATAAAGTGAAGTGTTAAGTCTTGAATTTGGCTGTAGGGGATCCCATAGAATGTGAAAGTCTCATCAAAAGCTGGATCTAAGGTTTTTCTCAGCACTCTGGTTTTCACCTTGTGCTTTTTCTTAGGCAGGATTGTCATTTTGATATAGGGATCAGAAGTCATTGACTGTTCATCCATTGCTGGCAGCCCACGTGCTTCCTTGATGTTCACTACAAATGCCTTTTTCTCAAAGTTGTACTCTAAAGAGAAAAAGAGTATTCCTAGCTTTTCTTGTTTTTCTTCAGATGAAAGGGATGTGATGGACTTTAAACTATCAGGGGATACTGAATTTTTCTTACTTTCCGAAAAGTGTTTCAGAGACACATTTTCAAGATCTGGAGAGCTCTGTATTTCAGAGGTTGTTTTGGGGAAATTGCCATTTAGATCTCTCTTCTCTAGGTCTAGATGGAGAGAATTCTTAGGCATTGCCAATTTGTTCTTTGCTTCACTTTTATCATCTGCTCCAAACTTCTTCTTACTATTGAGATTCTCAGGATAAACATCAACTCCCTTCAGAATATGGACAAACTCATATGGAGGGGTCTTGTTGGATTTGGAAGATTTGCGCTGGCAGCAGATCCAAGCAAAAAGGGAGACAGAGAAGACAAGGCCAAATGCACTGAAGAGCCCAACCACTGTAGGAATTTCATCTGCAAATTAAATAAACAGCAACAAGCACATAAGAAGCAATGCCTTCGACTGTGGGATACTTAATAAAGTAATAATTTAGCAAAACAAACTGGTACAAAATGGTAATAACAGCAGTGTCAATGGACTAAAAGTGCTTTGCACTGTACATATCACTCGCCACGTTCAGGCATGAATGTGCAGTCCCATACAAAGACAATTGCTATGTTAGTATTTTTCCATTTATTGAGTGTCTGGAAAGAAAATACTGTTCTCATCCTAACAGCAATAATCATCCCTCTAGGTGTAGTTTCTGTGTTTATGTCAGTGAGTAAAACTACTTCAGGTTTCAGCTTTGAATTTATGCAGCTTTGTTGGTTAGGTAGTACAGATTCTGAAATATGTGTTACTTATAGATACATCATCTGCTTTTCACACCACTTCCTAGAACACTTTGTACACTCAATTAGCTCATTCTTATGGTCTGATCCCATAACTGCCTAGAGGTATCTCTTGAAAAAAATCTGAGTTTAACACAAAGTTAAAACACTCAGTTTCAATGGGATTTTCAATACTTTGCAGGAAAAAGGCTACTAAGAAAATTTAGGATGATTATATACCAAGTGTATTATACATGTTATAAATGGCTCAGGATTCAAATTAGGATTAAATAAAAAAATAGGATTTATTTAAAGAATATAAAGGAATAGAGGTAAGCAAACAGCGCTGGGTGCACCGGGAGTCTCCGCTCCACCAGGACACACACCAGTTACATCAAGCAGCTGATTTTTATGCTCCTAGACTAATACATATTCATTACTACTTCTAAAAAAAATAGATTATTAAAATTAGCTTCCGGGGGGCAGTCCCTCCTACTGGAGCATGCGCAGTCTCTTCTGGGGTCTCTTCTGGGGGTCTCTAGGGGTCTTTCATGCTGAAGGCTCGCAGTCTTCCTCTCCACCTTTGTACTTACTGGGCACCATGCCAAGTTTATAGAACATCTTCTTCAAGTCTTGTCTCCCAGCCACCCTTCAGCTTCTTTCTCCTTCCTCTTAATCTCTCGGCCCCCCCTAACCAGATACCAAAGATCCACATAGTATCCCATAACAGTCACTAGTTGTTATCAGTTGTTCTGAAACTCCCAGACACACGAGTAATTAAAACATTCTTCCCCAGCCATTCACAGACACATCTATAGCAGTGTTAGAAATAGAAGTCCGGAATAACAAAAGCAAACAGGTTCATAAATTTAAGAAGTGATAAATTGACTAGAATGAGGGGGAGACTGGGACACACTGCATCTGTGGTTCAAGAATTCAATTGCCAGTGCAGGGCCCAGAGGCAGACAGGATTCAAACAGAATTGTTCTTTATGGACACGAATTGTTAAAACATTCCTCACAATCCCTTATCTTCTTTTTAATATCAACAATTCGTGTCACTTCTGTTGTTAATAACTGGATTTCATCAGTCCGTTCTTGGAGGGTCCAATTCTTAAACATCATAATTGACATATCCCCTTCCTTTTTTAATGAAGTTATTACAAATGTACTATTTATCACCCAGTGTATTAATAACGTAAGGCAAGGTATCATACAAGGTATAAACAATAACATAATTACACCACATGACAATAAAAATAACACTCTTTTAACCCATGGTCCACCAGGCAGTCATGAAAATAAATCCCATTCCATATCCTTCCAGGTTTGTGTTTGCTCGCTCACCTCCCCCCTCCTTCTCTGGGATGGGAGAGAGAAATGGGAAAGTGAAGCCTGTGAGTTGAGATAAAAACAAGAAAATAATAACAATAACAATAACAATAATGATGATAATAGTACTACTAGTAATAATGTGTACGAAACAAGTGATGCACAATGCAATTGCTCACCATCTGCTGTCCGATGCCCAACCTAACCCCAAGAAGTCCGGCCCTCCTCCCAGCCTGCCTGCTGACAGGACAGTGAGAAGCTGAATTTGACTTGGTCCTTGGCTTGGTGTAAGCACTGCTCTGTAACAATTAAAAACAATTAAAACATCATCATATTATTAACATTCTTCTCATCCTAAACCAGAACATAACATTCTATCAGCTACTAGGAAGAAACACCCTTTTTATCAATCTTTAAACAGCAATTACTAAAGCTAAATTTTCCACAGACTTCTCCTTCTTGTGCTAGTAAATAATCCAAAGCTAGGCAATTTTGATACAAAGCAGTTCTAATCTTTAAAACTCATTTAAATCAGTTCTCATCATTTATAACTATTTCTATTGCAGCTAATAACCTAATTATTCTATTAAGTATATATACTGAGGTCCTATAGCCCCAGGATCTATCTTCTGCCCACGTAGCTGGATCATAATAGGCAAAAGCCTTCAGTCAAGGAGTTAGGCCCGCTTTCAGGGTCAATTCAGGCTTGTGTTACCGTTCAGCCTGTCAGGGTGATCCAGCTCCTGTAAAACGAATCACAATTTTATATAGGTTTAAAAAAAAGAGTTTTTTTTATGTTATTTTCTCGGGACAACCTGATCTTAGTGTGGGAGAAGTCCGGTCGAGGCCCTCTCACTCGGCAGTCAATACCCATAGGGGTTGCCTCCCTCGGTAGACCATACACACCGCAGTGGAGGGTCCTGCCCCGGTCTTGCCTTCTCCCTTTTCTCCCTTTAGGCTTGTCCCCTTTATTTGGCATCCTTAATTCATGCAGAGCCTCATTGCCAGAATATTAGTTCTCCCTTAGCTTGAGTTTCAGTTTCCCAGGAGCGGACTCAACCCTCCAAGTTTTAGTAGTTACTGGTCCTTTTATTCTGGATGCGTGGGTCCCTTTCTGCAGTTCTCACAGCTGTTTCAGTAGTCAGTAAAACAAGGTACAGTCCCTCCCATCGGGGGTTCAGTGATTCTTCCCTCCCATGGCTGCTTGTTGAAACACTTTCTTTTTTATCTTCTGACAAGTTAAATAACAGTTATCTAATTTGCTTTGCCATATGGCCCTTTCCAGGTTCCTGTAGCAGGATTCATCTGATAGCCTTTCAGGTTGTTACAGATTTGACTACAGATACCAGGGTTTTGGCATTCATCAATACCTCCACAGTTTCCCAGCTGGACAGTCACATTCACTTATGTTGCATTCCCTCAGGGGCTCATCACCCCAGTCCTTGCAGTCTCTCTGCTAGTTACACACTTTACTGATATCTATGCATTCTCCACTTCTGCACTTGAATTTGCCAGGTCCAGAGCACTGAATAACATTGTTACAGTTTGCTTCATCAGTGCCATCCAGACAGTCTCTCACACCACTGCACTGCCTACTCCTATGGACACAGTTCCCATCTTCACATCTGAACTGGTCTGGCCTGCAGGTCCAGGAAGGGCAGTTAATTTCATCACTTCCATCCTTACAATAAGGATCTCTGTCACATCACCACTTCTTGTAGATACATTCACCTGAGCCGCACTGCACCTCACTCACAGAACACTTCACCGGAGGTGCAGGCTGGCGGCCACACTGATCCAAAGATTCATCCGAGTGGTCGGAGTAGTCACCTTGACCATTGCAGACAAAGCTTTTGGAAATACATTGTCCACTACTGCATGTGAACTCTGCTGCACTACAAGTCACATTGCCACAATTCTCTTCATCTTCTCCACTGTCACAGTCTTTTTCACCATCATATTTCCATGACACTGTTCTCATATGACACAGCTCAGCACTTTTGTCAGACCCATCTTCACAATCCGGGTCCCCATCACACTGCCATCTGTTTGGCACACACTGACCACTGTTGCACACAAAGTCAGATTCAGCACACATCTTCTTCACACAAGCACTCTCATCACTGCCATCTGAGCAGTCTTCACATTTTGCTCTAGCACCATCGGCAGCAGTGCACAGTCAGGCGAAGGCGAGCAGCAGGCAGAGCACCCCGCACCGTCACCTGTGTCACTTATACTACTCCTATTACCCATGCTGTTAGTGTCAGTGGCATCCTCCTTTTCTTTTTGCCACTGACCATTCACCACAACTGGATGAGACACATGATTACTAGTTAGGAAAGAGAGTGTTACCGTCTGCTATACGGCTGCAGGCAGTGCCAGCTGCAACCTTAGGTTTGTGAAAGAGCCTGCCGGTGGTCATTTGGCAGTGTAATCTGCGTCTCTGCACTCCTGCCCTGCAATAGAGCTAAGTCGTCATTAGTAATAGTTATAACACCGATCTGGGGACTAATAGTCTTTTTTTTTTTTTTTGCATTGCAAGATAAACCTTTTATAAAAAGAATGCTAGAGTGAAGCAGCACAGCCGCTGCTGCCGCTGCCTCCATGGTTACGTCAGACAGGCTGCAGGGTCCTGATGTCCGCCCCTCTGCTCTGTGCCGACTCGCCTCACGGTGATAGTCGACTGCCGGTGTCCACTGACGCCTCTGATCTCCCGTAGCAACTCGATCTCGGATGTTCCGAAATTACTTCAATTTCCCCGCGTTTTGCAGCTTCTGTCAGGTCTATTCTTTTTCTCTCAGAGCCGTCCGTGGCTCTGCAGCGTCCCAGGGCTCTCTCCGTCCAGCGGTAGTCCCTCCGTAGTTTCTCTGGTCTCCCAGCGCCGCTCCAGTCTCTCGGCGCCGCTCCGGTCTCTCGGCCTGTTCAGGTCTCAGCGAGTCCAGGTCTCGGCCTGTGCGGGCCTCATATGTTGCAGGAAGCATGTCATATCATGCTCCTGCCTTTTTCTTGTCACAGTCAAAACATTTAAGAGCAAAAAATAGGATACACAAGATACACAAGATACACCGGGCACCACCACTCAAAACTTGGATAAAACAGCACTTCTTTTCAGTCTGTCAAGCACTTCATTCGTCTCTGCCCACTCCCCTTGCAGAGAGTACGGAACCATGGATCGGAACTCTGCACTCGCTTTGCAGCAACGCTGCGTCTCACTCACACAGCACAATCGCACACAGAGGCCTCCAGCACATCTCATTCATACCACAGGAATATAATTTAGAATGATAACCAACCAAATAAGTATTGTCTCTGACTGTGTTCTTCGTGAAGTGACTTGTAACACTTTGTTTCAAACCCTTACATTTACACAAATACTTTCAACACAAAATACATACAATATGCAAATATTACAATATACAAAATGTCAACACAAAATACATACATAAAAACACATACAATTATTAACACTCCAGTTAGTATCCCTCCAGCAGCCGAAAACATACCGTTTGTCTGCAGTTTCAGGAGATCTTTGCTCCTGCGGTGAGCAGCTGAGAGTGGAGTCCCCTCCGAGCAAAACACTCAGGGTGCACCTAGGGGTGTCCACGCTGCAGCAGATCCCACAGCTGAGCAGAGTGTCTTCTGCCTGGCTCTCCAAAATGACTCAGAGAAAGCTGACTCCACAATCAGTAAGATTGTAAAGTAGGTATGTTTACTCAGTTCCATGCAGCACGGGGCGGGTAGTCCCACCAGAGTCGTGCACGCCTAACGTGGCAAATTGCTTTAGTAAAGAGTTACATATACATGAACATTCCTATACATATGCATAACCTGTCCCTTTGTGAACAGTCCTCCTTATCTCAGACCCCTTGATTAAAGTCCGAACTGTGAGGTTGTTTTTGATCTGGTTCTCGGGGTCCGAGAGGCTCCTGTTATCTGGTGGTATAAGTGCAGCACAGGCACAAATGTAGCACATATTCATTCTTAATCAATTGCTCTCTAATTTCTAATTCCAGTGTTTCAGCTTGCTCTTTTCCGGATGCACAGGTATTCTACTATTAATGTTCAAAGCCTGACAGACCCCGTCCTCCATGGATCAAAATACATGGGGTCTTAAGGGTTCTTTTGGTCATTCTATCATATAATACTGGATCATTTTTAATTTACTCTTTAATTTTCTGGGGCCCCTATTGTTCCAATTTCTAATCATTATTCATAATGGACTTTTTGGTCATATATCTGTTAATTTGCTCCCTTTCTGGTCCTTGGTCTTCGATTTTATCTGACCCATCCGGGAATTTTACTAGTGGCAATTCCCACAGCCCTTGGTTGCCCCCAGTGAGAGTGTCTTGCAGGGGGTTTAGGACCTATCACCCACCCACGTATCACTCCATTCACCAGCCCAGCCCCCCCGACAGGAGATTAGAACCAGTGAGAAAACAAAAAGACTTCTACGCAGACTTTAGAAGCCTCAGTTACACTCTCACACACAAACACGGGCAACCGTACCTTTACCCAACCGGACGGTATCTTACGAATCAGTCGTCTTCGTCCAGAGTCCAACCGGACGGTATCCACAAGCGTCTTCGTCTGGGATCGAACCAGACGGTATCCAAACGACTGTCGTCTTCGTCCGGTTCGATTCCGGACACCGTAATCCAACCAAACGGTATCCAAATGACCCTGTCGTCTTCGTCCGGATCTTCGCGCGCAGAATTACGGGCAAAAAACAGCCGGCAAGGGAGCTAAAAAAAAATCAAATTCTTTGCTTACCTTTATTCAGGTTCAGGATGGCATTAGTCCTGATCTGACTCAAACAGGAGCCACCAAATGGTGGGGCGCCTCTCCTAGATTAAATCAGAATTCAGGAACTATAGCCCTCCCGGATGAGCCCCCAAATTGTTATAAATGGCTCAGGATTCAAATTAGGATTAAATAAAAAAATAGGATTTATTGAAAGAATATAAAGGAATAGAGGTAAGCAAACAGCGCTGGGTGCACCGGGAGTCTCCGCTCCACCAGGACGCACACCAGTTACATCAAGCAGCTGATTTTTATGCTCCTAGACTAATACATATTCATTACTACTTCTAAAAAAAATAGATTATTATAATTAGCTTCCGGGGTGCAGTCCCTCCTACTGGAGCATGCGCAGTCTCCTCTGGGGTCTCTTCTGGGGGTCTCTAGGGGTCTTTCATGCTGAAGGCTCGCAGTCTTCCTCTCCCCCTTTGTACTTACTGGGCACCATGCCAAGTTTATAGAACATCCTCTTCAAGTCTTGTCTCCCAGCCACCCTTCAGCTTCTTTCTCCTTCCTCTTTATCTCTCGGCCCCCCCTAACCAGATACCAAAGATCCACATAGTATCCCATAACAGTCACTAGTTGTTATCAGTTGTTCTGAAACTCCCAGACACACGAGTAATTAAAACATTCTTCCCCAGCCATTCACAGACACATCTATAGCAGTGTTAGAAATAGAAGTCCGGAATAACAAAAGCAAACAGGTTCATAAATTTAAGAAGTGATAAATTGACTAGAATGAGGGGGAGACTGGGACACACTGCAGCTGTGGTTCAAGAATTAAATTGCCAGTGCAGGGCCCAGAGGCAGACAGGATTCAAACAGAATTGTTCTTTATGGACACGAATTGTTAAAACATTCCTCACATACAGATGGATGAGACACTGGGCAGTTACATGTGAGTCCAAAGCTGAAAAAAATTGCTTAAATGTATCACTGATACCCAGAAAGCTTTGAATTTAAAACACTATGAATTGAAGCCATAGAGAGTTTACAGGAAGGATCACAACTTTTTAGGAATATATAAGAAAAACATTAAACCAGAATTCTCCTGTAGCTTAATATGAATCCTATACTAAAATACTTAATGAAGAAAAAACTGAGCAAGCATTACAACCTCAATTGTCACGTGGGATACATTAGTTACATACAGAGTATCATTAGCCCTTCACAAGCATGCATTGAAAGGGCAAATGAGCACAACTAATTAGAAATCCAATTTTGCCCATAAGTAACACTACTAAGTGAGTTTAAACCTCCCACAATGTAAGAGCTTAATATTTATTCTTTGCAACAATGGAGACCAGTAGAATATTAATGGAATGATATTGTTGATGCATAAAGGCAATTGTGTAACAATTCTGGTTCCTCTAGCAAATAATTAGCAGATCCTCCTGGATGAGAGAAGCAAAACTATCTCCCTCTGTGAATTACTAAATCAGGTTCATCTAGGTAAAAGCTGGACAAATAGATGTGCTACCACCATAACTTTGCTTTTCAGTGAGATGAGTCAAAAAAAAAAACAAACAAAAAAAAACCACAATAACCATCACAATGAAGTAGGACATAATGTTCCAGCAAAGAAGGAATCAGGCCCGGCTATTAATTGCTTCTGACAATGCTCATGCCACTTCACCTTTGCCTACAAACCATATCAGTCTACATACTTAATTATAAGAATTTAATGAGATGACTAAAATATATATACGTAATCAAAGTATTTTTCTAAGTTAAGCACGTGGCTCTGAGTTTCAAGAATTCTCTGGGCTGCAGAAATGTAAATGTACATGGTATAAAGGTAGAAAGCAAGGAGTAACTGAAAATTAATTAGAATACTTTAAATAGCTTTTAAGAAAGATTTGCACATTTTCAATACTTTTTCATGAGATGACAATTAAAATTTTGATAGTAATGGAAATTATGCAATATTTTTATTCTACAAATATTGAAAGCAGTTGTAGAATCAATTTATTATTTAAAATATTAATTAACTGCCTTAAATAAGCAATTAGATGAGGATGATTTCACAAGCTTATTAGAAACATCAAGTGGGTAGGGTAGGCAGGAAAGGTAACGGTAACTAAAATGTTTTTACATCTACAGCTAATTATAATACAACCTGAATTTTTTGCTGTTGTCATAATGTAAATCAGTTAGTTAGCATTCAAGGCAGTGTATTAATAGGAAACATCACTTATTGATCCTGGGAGAAATTCTTGTTTCAGTTATGTGATGCAAATCTGGAGCTACCTCACTTAAGTCAGTGAAGTGATCCTCGAATTAAACCACTGCTAAAGCAAATAACATCCAGGCTAGAGTCAATATTTGTAAAGCAGAGTTCAAAAACATTTTTACTCACAGCTTTTCTGAGTAAAGCTATTTAGTTACCTA
Source organism: Aythya marila (assembly GCF_965140915.1). NCBI lineage: Eukaryota > Metazoa > Chordata > Aves > Anseriformes > Anatidae > Aythya > Aythya marila. Next base: position 12,348,702 of record NC_139081.1, read on the forward strand.
TTTCATAAGTGCACGTTATGACTTTTTCTGAAACTTGCAGTATCACAGTTATTCAACGTGTAGAAATGCCACAACTGAAAAGTTCATTGTTATCATTGCTATTCTTAGTGAACACAGATTAATCACGACAGAGCTGTTTAGCCAAAAACACTGGGATCCTGTATTTTCATCCTCCTAGCAATGTTCTTTACAGGACTACATTTCACTTTAACTAACGGTTGACAAGTCTTCCTCTATGACAAGTAAAAAGGAATGACAATTATTCCAAGAATGACAAAGATTTTCTCTGTGGCACAAGATGCATTTACATCATTTAACTCTGAAGCCGTGCTACTTTAACCGAGACAGAGAAAACAACCTCAAACCGCCGTCATCCAAAAACACACCTAGTCCAACACGCTGCGTACTGGGAGGCGCCAGGGTGGCTCAGCAGAGCCTGCCTGCATGCTCTTCTCCTGGGGAAGGGAGCAGTCCCCAGCAACCTCCAGCCCCTCTGCCGGGATGGGGATGCGCTTACCGAAGTGCTGGCGGCTGGCCGTGATCTGAGCCATGTTGGCGGCGTGCGCTGCCCGTGGTGCTGGGGATGCTGTCCGCGGTGTTGGGGATGTGGCCCGCGATGCTGGAGCTTTCTGACAGGGAACAGGAGCCTCTCCCCCGGTGTCCAGAGATCTGCCCGGAGCTCCGAAGCCGTCTCCCTGTCTCTCAAACCACTCAGGCAGCCGGCTTTTCCAACGTGGTTTAAAAAAAAATAATAATAATAAAAAAAGTAAAAAAAAAAAAAAAGTAAAAAAAAGAAAAAAAAAGAAAAAAATAAAGAAAAAAAAAAAGCAGTGGGGAAGGTGGAGGAAGAGGATGTGAGGGGACTGGAGGAGCGGGGGGAGGGGAAGCTTTGGTCCTCCCCTTTTGCACACTGATATGCAACCTCCTTCCTGTTTTGGCTCTTCTGTGTAGCTCTGCTCCGAGACTGAAGACGTGGCTGAAACCCAAATTGACGCAATCCTGACGCTACAGGGCTGAAATCAGCACCTTTCCCACGTCCCATCCCCCTCCTCCCAACCACCACACCCTCCATCTCTTCGTCCCGTCCCCCCCCCCCCCCCCGGTCTTTCTGGGGATTGAACACTCTGTTTCTGTTTTGCTGTGGTAACATCTATTTATCTGCTTATTTATCTATCAGCTGGACAGGCTACAATGATGTGAAGTAGATGCCAGCTCAGATGGTCCAGATGTCTTGGCTCCAACTGCAAGGCAGTTTTCTCCTATGACTAATGTGATACACTTACTGGATTTGAATCACGAAAACTCCTGATGTGTTCTCCCTGTCCCTCCTCCCTGATTCTCCCCACCAGCCATTCCGACATAAAACCCCAAGCCATTGTAATAAGTGGTCAAAACCAAAACCACTCTCAGAATAATCTTTATCAGAGTCAAATTTATTAAGCAAGCATTCAAGCAGGCAAAACAGCGCTGGGCGGCTGGGGAATCTCTGCTCCACCAACGGCACGCACCTCACCCCCACCAGAGTCCCCCTTTTATAGCTTGGTTGTTCTGGGTGTACGTGGCATATCCTGGTATGTCCTGCGGTTGTGCATACTGTTGCTAGGGGGTCGTCTCGGACCTCCCGGTGGTCGTGAGGATGAAGGCCATAGTCTTCCTCTGCATTGCGGGTTGTGATCTTGCTGAGCAAACACTATACATGTTCTTATCAGGATGGTCAGCTGGAAACTTTACAGCTATACAGGGTTGTCACAGCCCCCACAAGCTTTCCCACTGGTTTGATTAACAAACTTATTATACAATATTTATTACAATCCCCCCTTTTTGTTTTCACCATTTTGTTCATCAAACCAGGCAACAGCTTCTCGTGCTAGTGGGAGGATGGGAGTTTCTTTACTGATAACCTGGTCTCCCTCTAAGTGTTCATATTGTTTTCTTATTAACATTAGGTGTGCTGCTTCCAATCTGCTCTTTACTATCCCGATCGCTTTATTCAGTATATAGGGTCCAAAGGTTAAAATGAGTGTTAGAAGTACCAAAGGCCCAGCTATTGTCGACAGCAAGGTAGTTAACCAGGGAGAATGACTAAATCAAGATTCATACCATCCTTGTTGAGCTTCTCTCTCCTTTTTACGCTTCTCGAGCCCTTCCCGTAGTTTAGCCATGGTGTCCCATACTACCCCTGTATGGTCAGCATAGAAACAACATTCTTCTCCCAATGCCGCACAGAGCCCACCTTGCTGTAGGAAAAGGATATCCATCCCCCTTCTGTTTTGTAATGCTACCTCCGATAATGAAGTTAGGGACTTTTCCAATGCTGTGATCGACTTTTCTATTCGATCTAAATCCTCATCTACTGCTGCTCTTAGAGAATTAAACCCTTGTTGTTGTTTTATGAGAGAAGTTATTCCAGTTCCTGCTGCCACTGCTCCAATACCCAGTAATGTGTCTATGGTAATCGCAGTTATAGGTTCCCTCTTTATCCTGTGATGTGCTCCAGTATCCCAATAATCATAAACCTCTCCTTCTGTATGGTATAATATCTTCGGAATGATAGTGACTTGTATACAGTATTCCTGGGAGGGTTTGAACACATTAAGAGCTACACACGGGGTAAGTCCTGTTTTAGAACATATCCATTGGGTTCCTTCTTGAGGAATGATCCATGCTTTACTAGTTTGGTTGATAGTGAGTTGGAGAGAGCTGCAAAGCAATCCTTTAGATTTGGGTACGTTGCCTATGCAGGCTCCTGTCCCAGTGATGTGTTGCATGGTTATCTCTTTTCTCCTATCTCCCCAAGAGCACTGGGAGGGTGCATCTTCAGTGCTCAAATTATATGTACTGTTGACTCCTACCACTTCATAAAAAGGGGGTTGTATATCGTAGCACAGCCAGCAATTCTCAGTCAGTTCAGGCCTAGTTCTATTCAGGGTATCGCAAGTAGCTTGCATTACTTTCCGAAGAGGGTTCTCCTCAGCCACACCTGTAGGGGGTGGTATGGTACTAGTTATAACTGTGGTATGATTCTCAGCCGGGGTTACTGTGTTTATCATACTCGAGGGAGATGGCCTCTTGTTCTTACGTAGTTTTCTATTCTTTGGTCTTGTGAGGACTCTATTAGGGCCCACGGCATGGGTATATCTTACTTCTTCCTTTTTTATCAATATGAGTATTCCCCTATCTGTTCCGGGTTCCCAGAACTTTACACCCCAAGTTCTTCCCATCATCCACCCTGGATCTTGAGGCTGTAATATTGTGACTTCTAAAGATTTACAGGTTCCAGCATTGTTTACGCCACCATCATAACTATAAGTAGGCTTGCGGCAACCTCCTGGTATCCAGGTAACTCTGAGATATCTATCCTTGGTATGGGTGTCCCATCCTGTGGCTACGGTCTCACAGCCCCAGTATGTACAATAATAGTGTCCTGGAGAGTTACAGTACCCCTTTCCTAGGTTCGAGCTAGGACACCAGTAGGTAGCTTTTACATTTGTAGCTCCCCAGGAGTATTTTCTCCTCCGTATCCTATTATTGTTTCCTCCGTATCCTATTATCATTTCAAATAATTCACAATTAGTTATATTAAAGGAGGGTGAGTCTGCTGTAGTATTGACCTTGAGGGTCCGAGAGTCATCCCACCTAGTTAAACTCCACAAATAGGGTTGGTGGGGGCTTCCTTCTCCCTTAGTTACATCTATGCAGACTATCAGAAATCCTGTTACACACAGAGACCATGTTAAACCCAAGAAAAATGGAGGGGTCCTACCTTTACTACGGGTATCCCAGGGCTTTTGTGCACTTGGTCTCTTATCCCTGTTGCTTCCTGCTGCAGGCGGGAGGTGTTGGGGAGGTACTGGGGTAACTGGGCTTGGAACCATTATTCCAAGAGGCCTCGTGAGCTGGTTCAGGAGGTGGTTTACCAACCTTGATCCCCACTGCATTACGTCTCTGCCTCCTTCGTCTACTCTTTTGCTTAGAGCAACGAGGTGTACCATCTTCTCGGCAGCAGCCGTATCCTTCAGGGGAACCTCCTTCATCTTTAGCCCACCTTAATTTGTATGCTCCACTTCCCCAGTTCCACACTTTATCCTGGCCACTGTCCTTCCACAGACCACTGAAATATTTGCTGCTGGGTGTGGCTCACTTATGTGGAAGTGATATAAACAAAAAATAATAATAATAAAAAGTAATATTGTCCCAGTTGCCACCCCCACACACAAAGGCTGTCACAAATACCTCGGGAGGGATACCCGTAGAAGCAATGAGCCCTCCACTTTTCTTTACAAAACAAAGGATATCAGATACATGAAGTGTTATCACTCATTAATCTTTTTCCGGAAAGTGACCTTCAGATTGTCGGGGTTTCCAACCACCTCCCAATGAGAATCCTGGACGGGTCCTTTTATTCTGCTAGCATGCGTCCATCCTCGTTCTGCCGTCCGGACCGCGGTGTCTGTAGTAAGTAAAACGAGAAAGGGTCCTTCCCAACGAGGGGTCAGGGAGGACTCTTTCCAAGCCTTGATCATCACCCTATCCCCTGGCTTAACCTTGTGGATTGCCATGTCTAAAGGTGGCCTCTGTACTACTAATCCTTTCTTTATTAGCTCCTGTCTTTGTTTCATTAGCTCAATGATGTATTCTTGTAGCACCTTTTCTTCTACCTTTGGGTGCTCAACTGGTATTTCCAAATCATAAGGCATCCCGTACAACATTTCAAAAGGGGAGATGCCAGTATCTGTCCGAGGTTGTGTTTTCAGATTTAATAGGGCCATCGGTAGGCACTTTATCCAGTTCATTTTGGTTTCAATCATCAATTTGGTAAAGTATTTCTTAATCTCTCCATTTACTCTTTCCACTTTGTGGATGCCAAGGGGTATGATATTCCCATTTGATTCCTAAAGGACCTAGGGACTCTTTGATGGTTTTAGAAGTAAAATGTGGCCCTCTGTCTGAATCAATTACTGCTATGTTCCCATATCTCAGAATCACAGAATCACAGAATTTTCTAGGTTGGAAGAGACCTCAAGGTCATTGAGTCCAACCTCCAACCTAACGCTAACAGCCCTCCACTAAACCATATCCCTAAGCTCTACATATAAGTGTCTTTTGAAGACTTCCAGGGATGGTGACTCCACCACTTCCCTGGGCAGCCTGTTCCAATGCCTCACAACCCTTTCAGTGAAGAAGTTCTTCCTAACATCTAACCTAAAACTCCCCTGGCTCAACTTAAGCCCATTCCCCCTTGTCCTGTCACCAGGCACGTGGGAGAACAGGCCAACCCCCACCTCGCTACAGCCTCCCTTGAGGTACCCATAGAGAGCAATAAGGTCGCCCCTGAGCCTCCTCTTCTCCAGGCTGAACAAGCCCAGCTCCCTCAGCCGCTCCTCGTAGGACTTGTTCTCCAGGCCCCTCACCAGCTTTGTCGCCCTTCTCTGCACCCGCTCAAGCACCTCCATGTCCTTCTTGTAGCGAGGGGCCCAAAACTGAACACAGTACTTGAGGTGCGGCCTCACCAGAGCTGAGTACAGGGGGACGATCACCTCCCTAGCCCTGCTGGTTACGCTGTTCCTGATACAAGCCAGGATGCCGTTGGCCTTCTTGGCCACCTGAGCACACTGCTGGCTCATATTCAGCCGACTATCCACCATCACTCCCAGGTCCTTCTCTGCCTGGCAGCTTTCCAACCATTCCTCTCCCAGCCTGTAGCTCTGCTTGGGGTTATTGCGCCCCAGGTGCAGGACCCGGCACTTGGCCTTGTTAAACTTCATGCAGTTGACCTCAGCCCATCGGTGCAGCCTATCCAGATCCTCCTGCAGAGCTTTCCTACCCTCAAGCAGATCGACACACGCACCTAACTTGGTGTCATCTGCGAACTTACTGAGGGTGCACTAGATGCCCTCGTCCAGATCATCGATGAAGATATTAAAGAGGACCGGCCCCAGCACCGAGCCCTGGGGGACGCCACTAGTGACTGGCCTCCAACTGGACTTGGCTCCATTCACCACGACTCTTTGGGCCCGGCTATCCAGCCAGTTTCTAACCCAACGAAGCGTGCGCCAGTCCAAGCCAAGAGCAGCCAGTTTCTTGAGGAGAATGCTGTGGGAGATGGTGTCAAAAGCCTTGCTGAAGTCAAGGTAGACCACATCCACAGCCTTTCCCTCGTCCACCCAGCGCGTCACTCTGTCATAGAAGGAGATCAGGTTCGTCAGGCATGACCTGCCTTTCATAAAGCCATGCTGACTGGGCCTGATCGCCTGCTTCCCCTGCAAGTGCTGCATGATGACTCTCAGGAGGATCTGCTCCATGAGCTTTCCTGGCACTGAGGTCAAACTGACAGGCCTGTAGTTTCCCGGGTCTGCCCTCCGGCCCTTCTTGTAGATGGGCGTCACGTTTGCTAGCCGCCAGTCGATTGGGACCTCCCCTGATAGCCAGGACTGTTGATAAATGATGGACAGTGGCTTGGCCAGCTCCTCTGCCAGTTCCCTCAGTACCCTTGGGTGGATCCCATCCGGCCCCATCGACTTGTGCACATCTAAGTGCCGTAGCAGGTCACCAAACAGTTCTTCATGGATAATGAGGGCCACTTCCTGCTCCCTATCCCCTTCCACCAGCTCAGGGTACTGAGTATCCAGAGAACATCCGGTATTGCCGCTAAAGACTGAGGCAAAGAAGGCATTGAGCACCTCCGCCTTTTCCTCATCTCTTGTAACTAAGTTTCCCCCCGCATCCAGTAAAGGATGGAGATTCTCCTTAGTCCTCCTTTTTGTGTTGATGTATTTATAGAAACGTTTTTTGTTATCTTTAACGGCAGTAGCCAGATTGAGCTCCAGATGAGCTTTGGCCTTCAAAAGGCACAATCTCGGCACAATGTTTTCTAACAAAATTTTTACTACCATCCATGCAGTGGCTTGCACCACTGGGAAGGCTTCTACAAAGTGGGTTAAATGATCTACCAATACTAAAAGGTACTTATACCTCCCAACCTTGGGAAGTTCTGTGAAATCGACCTGTATCTTTTCAAACGGTCTCTTAGCTAGCCCCCGCCCTCCCGACACTTTTTCTCTAAGCTGTTTCTTATTAACCTTCTGGCACGTTAAACATTCCCCTACAATTCTCTTAGCAATTTCGTAAATCCCAATACACATATACTTAGTTCCAAAGCGGTCCACAAGTGCCTGTACTCCCCAGTGGGTCTGCCTGTGGAATTCTTTCATTATTCTCCACGCCATGATTTTAGGAATAACCTCCCTCCCATTGGGAAGTGCCCACCTCCCTTCCTTCTCAACGATTCCCATTTGTTGCAGTTTTTCTGCCTCTTGGGCAGTAAAGCTCTTGCTACCTCCTGCTGTTTCTCTGACCTGTTCTGCTTCTTTCATTACCAATAGTGCAGCCCGTTTTGCTTCCTCATCAGCTAAATTGTTTCCTTTTATCTGGATAGAGGTACACCTCTGATGGCCTTTTACATGTACAACAACAATCTGCTTAGGTCCTCTCAAGGCCTTCAGAGTTTGCCTTATCAGAGCCTCGTGTACCAGACCCTTCCCTTGAGAATTTATTAACCCCCACTCTTCCCAGATTTTCCCAAAGGTATGCACCACTCCATATGCATATATGGAGTCAGTAAATACAGATCCCATCTTTCCTTTCAGCAGCTGTAAAGCCCTTAATACTGCAAATAACTCACATGCCTGGGCTGACCAGGTCGTATCCAAGGGACCAGATTCTTTTACCTCCATAGTGTTCCCGTCTATTATGGCATAACCTGATTTTCGTTTCCCATTTATTACCCTTGATGATCCATTTACAAATAATTTCTCCCCATTTGGTAATTCCTCTTCCTCCAAGTCTTCCCTTATTTTGGTCTGGGAGTCGATTAATCGGACACAGTCATGTGTCAATTCTTCACTTGGTTCCCCATATAAAAATTGAGCTGGATTCTGTAAACTAGTTGTTTCAAGTTCTAATTTGGGGGAGTGTATTAATATACCTTCATACTTCAATAGTCTGGCATCAGTAATCCACTTATCTGTTTTCTTTTGTAACACCCCTCTTATGTTATGAGGTGTGTATACCTTTAATTCTCCCCCCAGGGTGACTTTTCTGGCTTCCTCAACTAAGAGGGCTGTAGCCACTATAGCCTGTAAGCAGGTGGACCAACCTCTATTAACTGGGTCCAACAATTTTGAAAAGTAACCTATGGGCTTCTTTCTTTCTGCCCACTTCTGTGTTAAAACTCCAAATGCCATTCCCTCTTCTGTGTTTACAAACAGATAGAAGGGTCTCCTAGTATCAGGTAGGCTTAGCACCGGGGCATTTACTAAGTCTGTTTTTAAATCCTCAAAGCACTGTTCGTCTGTCTGGTTCCATTTTATTAGCCCTTCCCCAATCAATTTCTGATATAAGAATTTTACTTTACTGCTGTAATTTTCTATCCATTGCCTACAATAACCAAGTAATTGCCTTAATAATAACCCAGCAATTGCCTTACTTGTCTCTTACTCTTTGGTGCCCGTAGTGACAGGATGCCATTCACCCGTTCAGGGTCTAATTTCTTAGTCCCCTTACTTAGCTAATGTCCCGGGTATTTCATCTCTTCTTCAGTGAACTGTAACTTGGATTTGGATACTTTTAGTCCCTTTAAGCTTAAAAAGTTCAGTAACCTAATACTTTCTTTCCTCACAGCTTCCTGACTCTCCCCTGCTAACAACAGGTCATCTACATATTGTACCAGCGTTACTTCTGGGTTTAGTTCATAGGTGCTTAATACCTGCTCCAGGGCCTGCCCGAACAAGTTCGACGACTCCATAAATCCCTGCGGAAGCACGGTCCACCTTAACTGCTGTTTCCAATGGGTCTCAGGATCCTCCCATTCAAAGGCAAAGTAATCTCTGCATTCTTCCTTAAAGGGACAAGCCCAAAAGGCATCCTTCGTCTATAACACTGTACCATTTCAGTTCTGGGGAAAGCTGGCTCAACAAGGTATACGGATTGGCTACCACTGGGAATCTGGTGACTGTTCTCTTATTTACCTCTCTTAGATCTTGGACTAAAAGGTAAGAGCCATCTAACTTCTTAATGGGTAGTATAGGAGTGTTATGGGGAGACATGTAAGGTTCCAATAACCCTTGCTTCAATAGCCTTTCAATTTCCAGCTGCAACCCCTTTCTACCCTCTTGCGACATCGGATACTGCTTTACTCGAATGGGGATTTCAGGATTTCTAATGGTAATTTCAAAAGGAGTGATGTCCAATTTCCCCACTGACTCAGGAGTGTACCACACCTCAGGATTGATTTTTGCCTCATCTTCCATAGTGAGGGTACACAGTTTAACTACGATTTCCTCATTTCTTACTTCTAAAGTAATTCCCAGTTCTACCATTAGATCCCTTCCTAATAGGTTATATTCTGCTTCGGGTACCAGTAAAAAGGATCCTACTATACACCGAGATAGGGTTTCTATTTTTACTCCTTTTATTATTGGGACCTTAAAAGGTTCTCCTTTTGCTCCTATTACTTGCAATTTCTCTGGGGAAAGCGAACATCCCTGGGGCACAGCCTTTACAGTAATTCTTTCTGCCCCTGAGTCCACAAGGAACTCCATTTTTTGGTGCTGAGGACCTAATTTTAATTTTATCAAGGGATCCGTTTTCTTATGGGTCCCCAGCAAATAGAGCCCCTGAACCCCCTAATCTTCCTTAAACATCTGCTCATCCTGCATGCGCTTCCTGCAATCCCTCTTCATGTGCCCTTTCTTCTGACAATAGAAACACTTAACCTGCCTCATGTCCCTCAAATCACTCTGACTCCTGTGGGGCTTTTCCCTGGGTTTTGAAATACCCGCTCCCCCTTTACGGGTTGGAGCTGCCTTTTGTCCTTCTCGGACTGCCGCCACCAAAATCTTTGCCTGCCTCTTCTGAATCTCCTCCTCTCTCCACACGTACACCTTCTGCGCTTCCCTCAGTAATTCATCTAATCCCTTCTCCTGCCAATCCTCCAATTTTTCCAGTTTCCTTCTAATATCCACCCACAATTTTGCCACAAACTGAGTTTTCAATAGAGCCTGCCCTACGGGAGTGGCAGGGTCTAATCCCAAATACAGCTGCAGATTCTTCCGCAGTCTCTCTAGCCACTCAGTAGGGGTTTCATCCTTCCTTTGGTGTTTGCTAAATGCTTTATTAATGTTCTGTCCTCTAGGAACAGATTCCTTAATCCCTTGAACAATTATAGTGCGCAGATCTACCATATGGGTTCTATGTTCACAGTTCTGGTTGTCCCAGTTCGGTCGTTGTAATGGCCATTTTATATCTGCGCCAGGACCATGTTGGTGTTGTTGGTCCCAAACTCTCATGCCTGCCCTCCGAATCATTTCCCTCTCTTCCATTGTGAAAAGTATACCTAAAATTGCCTGCAACTCTTCCCAGGTGTATACATTAGGACCCAGGAACTGGTCCAGCCTCTCAGACACTCCCAGGGGATCCTCCAAAAGATTCCCCATTTCCTTCTTAAATTCTCTCACGTCTCCTGAACTCAGGGGAACAGATACGAACCCCATTCCCAGCTGCGGCCCTCCCATAGCTATTTCTCTTAGGGGGTAAAGCCCTCCTTCTGACTACCCCTTTTTTCTACTTTGACTCCTAGTTACTCTTCGATTTTCCCTAAGGGAACTGAGGGAGTCCGGGTCGAGGTCCGGAGGGTTTGGAAGGTGCGGGGGGGAGGAAGGAGGAGGGATAGGGTCTGGTGAAGGAGCGGGAGGGACATAGGGAGGAGGGGACATGGGGGGGGCCTCAGGACTCTTAGTCTTCCTTGTGGGATTCTCTTGACCCTTTTCCTTTAGGGTAAATACATAAGTCCGGGTATCTGATCTTATCCATAAGCCAGCATATTCGCTTTCCTCTGAATTGAAAGGTTCCTTGGAATTCACATATATATTTAGAGCTTGGCAAACCCAATCCTCAAAGGACCCAAAAACAGGCCAGTATAGGTGATCTCCTCTTATTTGTTTCCCTCCTGTCCTGGTTTCAGTTAGCACAGAATTAATTTTCTTCCTAGTAGCTGGTGGAATGCTGTGTTTTGGCTTAGAATGAGAAGAGTGCTGATAACACCCCGATGCTTTAATTGTTGCAGAGCAGTGCTTATACTAAGCCAAGGACATCTCAGCCTTTGCTCTGTCCTGCCAACAGGCAGGCTGGGGGGTGCAGTAAGAGCTGGGAGGGGACAGACCCAGGACAGGTGACCCAAACTAGCCAAAGGGGTATTCCATACCATCTGACGTCATGCTAAACAATATATAGGGGTGGCTAGCCGGGGGGAGGGGGCCGGACTGCTCGGGGTTAGGCTGGGCATCGGTCAGCGGGTGGTGAGCAATTGCATTGTGCATCACTTGTTTGTACATACTATTATTACTTTCGTATTATCACCATTGTATCATCATTATTATTATTGTTATTATTATTTTTGTTATTTTTTTTCCTGTCTTATTAAACTGTCTTTATCTCAACTCACGGGCTTCACTTTCCATTTCTCTCCCCCGTCCCAGAGAGGGAGGGGGGAGGGTGAGCGAACGGCTGCGTGGTGTTTAGCTGCCGGTCGGGTTAAACCACGACAGTCTTTTTGGCGCCCAACGTGGGGCTCGAACCCACGACCCTGAGATTAAGAGTCTCATGCTCTACCGACTGAGCTAGCCGGGGAGAACGGTACTCTCCCTTTCTCCTTCACCACCCCTGTATCCTCCTGGGTCACTCTGCCAATCCAGGTAAGGCTTCTGCCAAAACTAAGTATAGAGATGACGAAGATGATGACGACGCTGGGCCGTCAAGGATTCAGGAGGAGGAAGATGAGGATGCCGAAAGAGCAACAGTAACTACCCGAAGCCTAAACGAGCGCGAGCTACGAGATGTGCGAAAAGATTTTGGTCGCTGTATAGGTGAGCAGCTTGTCACCTGGCTGCTCCGGTGCTGGGACTCTGGAGCCAATTGTGTGGAATTAGACGGCAGGGAAGCCAAGCGGCTGGGATCCCTTGCTCGAGACGCCGGCATTGACAAAGCAATTGCAGATGGAGCACGACCCACCAGCCTCTGGAGGCGTCTCCTCTCAGCTGTGAGGGAAAGGTATCCCTTCAAGGAAGATATTTTATGTCTACCAGGCAAGTGGACCACTATGGAGAAGGGAATCCAGTACCTGAGGGAATTAGCCGTACGGGAAGTGATTTATGAGGATCCAGACCTCAAACAAACATCCACAGATCCAGATGAAGTCAAGTGTACACGACCCATGTGGAGGAAGTTTGTACGGAGTGCACCATCATCATATGCCAGCTCATTGGCAATAATGGCCTGGAAAGAGGATGAGGAACCCACAGTGGGTGAAGCGGCTAAACAACTCCGGCAGTACGAAGAAAGTCTCTCCTCTTCCTTACAGGCCTGTGTCTCAGCTGTGGAGAAACTTTCTGAAAAGGTTCACCAACTTGAAGAGAATCTACTGTCCTCCCCACCTGAACCAACCAGTGCCCACCGACCAAAGGAGAACACTTGGGAGAAACTTTCTGAAAAGGTTCACCAACTTGAAGAGAGATTATTCTCCTTCGCACCTGTACAAAGCAGTGTCTCAGCTGTCAGGGGTAGGCGTTCACCCACACAAGGAAGACGATATGGTGGGTACTCACCCCGTGCCACCCTGTGGTTTTACTTACGAGACCATGGAGAGGACATGAGAAAGTGGGATGGAAAATCTACCGCGACCCTAGAGGCACGGGTACGTGAGTTGCAAAAGAAAACAATCAGGAAAAAGGGATTCTCCGAAAAGTTTGCTGCTCCAACTTCCAGCAGACAATCCTTCAAACACAGAAACGAGGAAGATTCTGACCAGGATTAGGGGGGCCCTGCCTCCAGCCAGGGGGAGGAAAGGGACAATCGAGTTTATTGGACTGTGTGGATTCGATGGCCTGGCACATCACGCGCACAGAAGTATAAGGCTTTAGTAGACACCGGTGCACAATGTACTATAATGCCATCGAGCTATAAAGGACCAGAGCCCATCTATATTTGTGGAGTGACAGGGGGATCTCAGCAGTTGACTGTATTGGAGGCTGAAGTGAGTCTGACTGGGAATGAGTGGGAAAAGCACCGCATTGTGACTGGTCCGGATGCTCCATGTATCCTTGGCATAGACTATCTTAGAAGAGGATACTGCAAGGACCCAAAAGGGTTCCGGTGGGCTTTTGGTATTGCTGCCTTAGAGACAGAGGACATTAAACAATTATCTACCTTGCCTGGTCTCTCAGAGGACCCCTCTGTTGTGGGGTTGCTGAGGGTCGAAGAACAGCAAGTGCCAATTGCTACCACAACTGTGCACCGGCGGCAATATCGCACCAACCGAGACTCCCTGATTCCCATCCATAAGCTAATTCGTCAATTGGAGAGCCAAGGAGTGATCAGCAAGACTCATTCACCTTTCAATAGTCCCATATGGCCAGTGCGAAAGTCTAATGGCGAGTGGAGACTAACAGTGGACTATCGCGGCCTGAACGAAGTCACGCCACCACTGAGTGCTGCAGTGCCGGACATGCTGGAACTTCAGTATGAACTTGAATCGAAGGCAGCCAAGTGGTACGCCACAATTGATATCGCTAATGCATTTTTCTCCATCCCTCTAGCAGCAGAGTGCAGGCCACAATTTGCCTTCACTTGGAGGGGAGTCCAATATACTTGGAATAGGCTGCCCCAGGGGTGGAAACACAGCCCTACCATTTGCCATGGGCTGATCCAATCTGCACTAGAGCAGGGGGAAGCTCCTGAACACCTGCAGTACATCGATGACATTATTGTGTGGGGTGACACAGCAGAGGAAGTTTTCGAGAAAGGGAAGAAAATAGTCCAAATCCTTCTGAAAGCCGGTTTTGCCATAAAACAAAATAAAGTCAAAGGACCTGCACGGGAGATCCAGTTTTTAGGAATAAAATGGCAAGATGGACGTCGTCAAATCCCAATGGATGTGATCAACAAAATAACAGCTATGTCTCCACCAACTAACAAAAAAGAAACACAGGCTTTCCTAGGTGTTGTGGGGTTTTGGAGAATGCACATCCCAAATTACAGTCTGATTGTAAACCCACTCTACCAAGTAACTCGTAAGAAGAATGAGTTTGAATGGGGCCCTGAACAACGACAAGCCTTTGAACAAATCAAGCAGGAAATAGTCCATGCAGTAGCCCTTGGGCCAGTTCGAACAGGACCAGATGTAAAGAATGTGCTCTACACTGCAGCCGGGGAGAACGGCCCCACCTGGAGCCTCTGGCAGAAAGAACCTGGGGAAACTCGAGGTCGGCCTCTGGGGTTTTGGAGTCGGGGATACAGAGGATCTGAGGCCCGCTATACTCCAACTGAAAAGGAGATATTGGCAGCATATGAAGGAGTTCGATCTGCTTCGGAGGTGGTCGGTACTGAAGCGCAGCTCCTCCTAGCACCCCGGTTGCCGGTACTAGGCTGGATGTTCAAGGGAAGGGTCCCCTCTACGCATCATGCAACTGATGCTACATGGAGCAAGTGGGTTGCACTGATTACTCAGCGGGCTCGAATAGGAAACCCCAGTCGCCCAGGAATATTGGAAGTGATCATGGACTGGCCAGAAGGCAAATACTTTGGGATATCATCAGAGGAGGAGGTGGGTCGTGCTGAAGAAGCCCCACTGTACAACCAGTTGCCAGAGAATGAAAAGAAATATGCCCTGTTCACTGATGGGTCCTGTCGTATTGTGGGGAAGCATCGGAGATGGAAGGCTGCTGTATGGAGTCCTACAAGACGAGTTGCAGAAGCTGCTGAGGGAGAAGGTGAATCGAGTCAGTTTGCAGAAGTGAAAGCCATTCAGCTGGCTTTAGACATTGCTGAACGAGAAAAATGGCCAGTTCTCTATCTCTACACCGATTCATGGATGGTAGCAAATGCCCTGTGGGGATGGTTACAGCAATGGAAGCAAAACAACTGGCAGCGTAGGGGCAAACCTATCTGGGCTGCTGCATTGTGGCAAGATATTGCTGCTCGGGTAGAGAACCTGGCTGTGAAAGTACGCCACGTAGATGCTCATGTGCCCAAGAATCGGGCTACTGAAGAACATCAAAACAACCAGCAGGTGGATCAGGCTGCTAAGATTGAAGTAGCTCAGGTGGACCTGGATTGGCAGCATAAAGGTGAATTATTTATAGCCCGATGGGCCCATGACACCTCAGGCCATCAAGGTAGAGATGCAACATACAGATGGGCTCGTGATCGAGGGGTGGACTTGACCATGGACGCTATAGCACAGGTTATTCATGACTGTGAAACATGCGCTGCAATCAAGCAAGCCAAACGGTCAAAGCCTCTTTGGTATGGAGGACGATGGCTGAAATATAAATATGGAGAGGCCTGGCAGATTGATTACATCACACTCCCTCAAACTCGCAATGGCAAGCGCCACGTACTTACAATGGTGGAAGCAACCACCGGATGGCTGGAAACATATCCTGTGCCTCATGCTACCGCCCGGAACACCATCCTGGGCCTTGAAAAGCAAGTCCTATGGCGACATGGCACCCCAGAAAGAATAGAATCAGACAATGGGACTCACTTCCGAAACAACCTTATAGACACTTGGGCCAAAGAACATGGTATTGAATGGGTGTATCACATCCCCTATCATGCACCAGCCTCCGGGAAAGTTGAACGATACAATGGCCTGTTAAAGACTACCTTGAAAGCAATGGGCGCTGGGACGTTCAAAAACTGGGATACGCATTTGGCAAAGGCCACCTGGTTAGTCAATACTAGGGGATCTACCAACCGAGCTGGACCTGCCCAATCAAACCTGTTACGTACTGTAGATGGGGATAAAGTTCCTGTAGTGCATGTAAAAAATATGCTGGGTAAAACAGTCTGGGCTACTCCTGCCTCAGGAAAAGGCAAACCTATTCGTGGAATTGTTTTCGCTCAGGGACCTGGATATACTTGGTGGGTGATGCAAAAGAACGGAGAGGTCCGGTGTGTACCTCAAGGAGATTTAATACTGGGTGAGAATAGCCCATGAACTGAATTGCACCATGTTAAATAGTATATTATACTGTATGTTATCACTACCATGATTACTATAGGTGACTAATTAGAATGTATGGAAAGGAGTGTAACCTGAGCATGACATAAATGGTATGGAATAAGGGGTGGATAGATGTCCTGGTTTCAGTTAGCACAGAATTAATTTTCTTCCTAGTAGCTGGTGGAATGCTGTGTTTTGGCTTAGAATGAGAAGAGTGCTGATAACACCCCGATGCTTTAATTGTTGCAGAGCAGTGCTTATACTAAGCCAAGGACATCTCAGCCTTTGCTCTGTCCTGCCAACGGGCAGGCTGGGGGGTGCAGTAAGAGCTGGGAGGGGACAGACCCAGGACAGGTGACCCAAACTAGCCAAAGGGGTATTCCATACCATCTGACGTCATGCTAAACAATATATAGGGGTGGCTAGCCGGGGGGAGGGGGCCGGACTGCTCGGGGTTAGGCTGGGCATCGGTCAGCGGGTGGTGAGCAATTGCATTGTGCATCACTTGTTTGTACATACTATTATTACTTTCGTATTATCACCATTGTATCATCATTATTATTATTGTTATTATTATTTTTGTTATTTTTTTTCCTGTCTTATTAAACTGTCTTTATCTCAACTCACGGGCTTCACTTTCCATTTCTCTCCCCCGTCCCAGAGAGGGAGGGGGGAGGGTGAGCGAACGGCTGCGTGGTGTTTAGCTGCCGGTCGGGTTAAACCACGACACCTCCCCACACCTGCATACAGTAATATACCATCTTTTCTCTCATCTTGCCTTGTCTCAAAGGCCAGTCATCCCAGCGGGCAATCATCAACCCTAAGGGACTTTCTGTCGGTATATTGGGCAACCCTACCTTAGGGCCACCCATGGGGTCAGAAGGCTTGCTTTTCTTCTGCCCCATCTTCCAAAGTCCTTCCGTACACTCACACACACGCTCCCCTCGTTCATGGCCCACACCCTCGCGGGCAATGAGAACCGCACTACAGGAGGGTCCGTACTCACTTCGCTCCCCAGGAGCATCTCATTTAATCGCACTTTGGGATACCCACCCCGACCGAACGGCACCGCTTATCAATACTCACTCAATCCTGAGTCTTCGTTCGGATCTTCGTGCACAAAAATTATGGGGTACCGCGGGATTCTTTTGCCTGCTTGCCCAAATTTAAGGTTCGGATGTACAGGATTTGGACAAGGGGTCAGTCACCCAAGGGCCATCCAAAGATGGGGCGCCCCCCCCGAGCTCATATCCCAGACCAAAATGACCTGCATCCGAGTCACGGCACCAGTTATAATAAGTGGTCAGAACCAAAACCACTCTCAGAATAATCTTTATCAGAGCCAAATTTAAAAAGCAAGCATTCAAGCAGGCAAAACATATTTATTAGCCTAGGAGCATAAAAACCAGTCACCTGATGTAACAGGTGTGCGTCTTGGTGGAGCAGAGACTCCTGGCGCACCCAGCGCTTTTTGCTTGCCTCTATTCGTTCAATAAATTGCAAACTTTAATTGCAATCCTATTTGGGACTCAGTCATTTATTACAATCTTTTATTGTCAGGACAGGAGAAAAGAGTTGTGAAGGAAGCTACTAACAAACTATTCAACTTTCTGGGAAAGCAGGGCTTGGGAGTATGGAAAAATAAATTACAATATGTAGAAAAAGAAGTCAAGTATATAAGGCATCTAATGTCTGAGGGAAAATGAAGAATAAATCCAGAGAGGATTCAGGAAATTGAAAGAACTAAGAAAGAACTAAAAAGTTTTAAGAGAAAGATTTTTTTAAAGAATCAGGAACCATGAAGTCTGAGGGAAAAAGGATACTCCCTAATGGGAGAAAAATGCTGAATAAAGCACCAATGAGGCAAATATTAATTGTTTTACATCAAGAGTCATTGGGAGGTGCAAGCAATGTGTGATATTGTGCTAAGAAAGTATGTCTGTGTAGGAATAAACACTTTAGCGAAACAAATATGCAGCGGATTATTAGAGGATTATATGCAGAGAATATTGCTGTATGTCAAAAGGTGAATAAAAAGGTCATCCGTAACCTACCTAGAGTGAGACGGGAGCCAGGGATTTGACCTTTCCAAAGTATACAGGTAGACTTTACTGAGTTACTTGTTTGTCCTAATTGACCACATGACTGGATGGGTGTAAAGCTTTACTGCAAGGGTTAAAGCAGGCCTTAGAGATTGAGTGGGATTTTCACACCCCCTGGCACCCCTCCTCTTCTGGGAAGGTGGAGCGAATGAACCAGACATTAAAGAAGCAATTAACTACATTAGTGTTAGAAACCCAACTTCCTTGGGTAAAATGCTTACTCCTACAGGTTCAAACAGCACCAAGAAAGGATATAGGAATTTCACCATATGAGATGCTGCATATGAGATGATTGCCCTATCTGGGCAGAAGGGATGAGACACCACAATTCAAAACAAGAGAGTTTTCTTAAGAACTGTATTCTGGGGTTGTCCTCTTCTTTGTCATCTCTCAGGACCTCTGGGTTGTCGGTTGTCACCTTTGGAATTCCCCATTCATCACCATCAACCAGGAAATTGGGTCCTGATCAAGACCTGGAAAGAATCAAATCTCCGCCCTGAATGGGAAATACCATTCCAAATAATACTAACAACTGAAACAGCCATAAGAACTGCAGAAGAAGGTTGGACTCACTATACTAGAGTGAAAGCACCCGTCGACCCTAGTACATGTGCAGTTGTTCCTACAGAGGAGTTGTTAAAAGTTAAAATCAGAAAGAAAAATCTCATAATGGACTCGAAGCAGGATAAAAGTGCACCATCATCATATGCCAGCTCATTGGCAATAATGGCCTGGAAAGAAGATGAGGAACCCACAGTGGATGAAGTGGCTAAACAACTCCGGCAGTATGAAGAAAGTCTCTCCTCTTCCTTACAGGCCTGTGTTTCAGCTGTGGAGAAAGTTTATGACAAGGTCCACCAACTTGAAGAGAATTTAACTTCCTCCCCACCTGAACAAACCAGTGTCCATCAAATAAAAGAGAATTCTATGGAGAAACTTTCTGAAAAGTTCCACCAACTCGAAGAGAGATTATTTTCCTCCTCCCCACCTGTACAAACCAGTGTCTAAGCTATCAGGGATAAGCGTTCATCCGCACAAGGAAGACGATATGGTGGGTACACACCCCATGACACCCTGTGGTTTTACCTATGAGACCATGCAGAGGACACGAGAAAATGGGACGGGAAATCTACCGCGATCCTAGAGGCACGGGTACGTGAGTTGCAAAAGAAAACAATCAAGAAAAAGGGATTCTCTGAAAAGTTTGCTGCTCCAACTTCCAGCAGGCAGTCCTTCAAACACAGAAACGAAGAAGATTCTGACCAGGACTAGAGGGGCCCTGCCTCCAGCCAGGGGGAGGAAAGGGATAATCGAGTTTATTGGACTGTGTGGATTCGATGGCCTGGCACGTCAGACGCACAGAAGTATAAGGCTGTAGTAGACGCCAGTGCACAATGTACTCTAATGCCATCAAGCTATAAAGAAAGGGCCAGAGCCCATCTGTATTTATGGCTGTTGAGGGATTTCTTGAAACAGCAAAAATCCCATGGCTTGCTGTAGCTGAGCAAACCAAGCTACCAGGGCAACTATGAGAAGTTCCCATGACAGTGTTCCCACATCGCCCGATTGAGGAATTCAGGAAAATATTGTTACCAGTAGCTGGCCTCAAGGACAAGGTCTATGTGACTGCTAATCACAAGGGGGTTGTTTTCTTGCAGGTGGGGTTGTTTTCTTGTAGCTGTTTGTCTGAGTGCTTTTGACCAATAATCTTGTGTGAAACACTGTCCACCCCTCTTAAGTTCTCTATAAAAGTTAGGCTATTCGGGCAATAAAATGGAGCATGATCTGACTCTACTGGTGTCTGTCGTGCTTTCGGCCGTGCTTCCTGCAACATATGGCGCCCGAACAGGCTGAGACCCGAACAGGCTGAGGCCGGGACATCGGAGCGGCACTGGGACATCGGAGCGGCGCCGTGAGATCCGAGGCACACGGCAAGCCGACCACCGCACAGAGAGAAGCATTGAAACACCCTACTAACCGACCTGGGCAACGGCCTCGGGGTGAGAAACGGGACGCGGAGAGACGCGGAAAAAGGAATCGCGGTGAGACGCGGAATCGCGGGGGGACGCGGAAAAAGGAATTGCGGTGAGACGCGGAAAAGGGAATCGCGGAGAGACGCGGAATCGCGGTGGGACGCGGAAAAAGGAATCGCGGAGAGACGCGGAATCGCGGTGAGACGCGGAATCGCGGGGGGACGCGGAAAAGGGAATCGCGGTGAGACGCGGAATCGCGGAGAGACGCGGAAAAGGGAATCGCGGAGAGACGCGGAATCGCGGTGAGACGCGGAATCGCGGAGAAACGCGGAAAAGGGAATCGCGGTGAGACGCGGAATCCCGGAGAGACGCGGAATCGCGGTGAGACGCGGAATCGCGGAGAGACGCAGAAAAAGGAATCGCAGTGAGACGCGGAATCGCGGGGGGACGCGGAATCGCGGGGGGATGCGGGAAATTTGAAGTAATCGCATGAAATTGAAGTAATCGCGGTGCGATACGGGCCATCCAAGATCGAGTTGCTACGGGAGACCAGAGGCGTCAGTGGACAATGGCGGCCGACCCTCACCCTGTGGCGAGTCGGCACAGAGCAGAGGGGCGGAGATCAGGACCCTGCAGCATGTCTGACGTAACCATGGAGACAGCGGCAGCAGCGGCTGTGCTGCTTCTCTCTGGCATTCTTTTTATAAGAAGTTATCTTGCAATGCAAAAAAAGACTATTCGTCCCCAGATGGGTGTTATAACTATGTTTCTGGATAACATTCCGTGGGGTTGCCACATTCTACAGACTATTAATGACGATTTAGCTCTATTGCAGGGCAGGAGAGCAGAGACGCAGATTACACTGCCAAATGACCACCGTCAGTCAGGCTCGTTCACAAACAGCTTCTAGGGTTGCAGCTGGCACGGCCTGCAGCCGTATAGCAGACGTTACACTCTCTTTCCTAACTAGTAATCATGTGTCTCACCCATTTGTGGTGAATGGTCAGTGGTAAAAAAGAAAAGGGGGAGAGTAAGGGGCGACAAAGACAGAAACGGTACCAGGAGGATGCCACTGACACTAACAGCATGGGTAATAGGAGCAGTATAAGTGACACAGGTGCAGGGCGGCGGTGGGTGCTGCCGCGCTGCGGGGCACTCTGCCTGCTGCTCGCCCTCGCCAGCCTGTGCACTGCTGCCAATGGTGCTAGAGCAAAATGTGAAGACTGCTTAGATGGCAGTGATGAGAGTGCTTGTGTGAAGAAGACGTGTGCTGAATCTGACTTTGTGTGCAACAGTGGTCAGTGTGTGCCAAATAGATGGCAGTGTGATGGGGATCCGGACTGTGAAAATGAGTCTGATGAGAGTGCTGAGCTGTGTCATACGAGAACATGCCGGGTAAATGAAATCAGCTGTGGTCCTCAGTCAACCCAGTGTATCTCAGTGTCCTGGAAATGTGATGGTGAAAAGGACTGCGACAGTGGAGAAGATGAAGAGAATTGTGGCATTGTGACTTGTAGTGCAGAAGAATTCACATGCAGTAGTGGGCCATGTATTTCCAAAAGCTTTGTCTGCAATGTTCAAGATGACTGCAGTGATGGTAGCGATGAGCTGGAGTGTGCACCTCCTACCTGTGGTGTTCATGAGTTTCAGTGCAAGAGTTCTACCTGCATCCCTATCAGCTGGGTGTGTGTTGATGATGCTGACTGCTCCGACCACTCGGATGAATCTTTGGAGCAGTGTGGCCACCAGCCTGCACCTCCAGTGAAGTGTTCTACGAGTGAGGTGCAGTGCGGCTCAGGTGAATGTATCCACAAGAAGTGGTGATGTGACAGAGATCCTGATTGCAAGGATGGAAGTGATGAAATTAACTGCCCTTCCTGGACCTGCAGGCCAGACCAGTTCAGATGTGAAGATGGGAACTGTGTCCATGGGAGTAGGCAGTGCAGTGGTGTGAGAGACTGTCTGTATGGCACTGATGAAGCAAACTGTAACAATGTTATTCAGTGCTCTGGACCTGGCAAATTCAAGTGCAGAAGTGGAGAATGCATAGATATCAATAAAGTGTGTAACCAGCAGAGAGACTGCAAGGACTGGGGTGATGAGCCCCTGGAGGAATGCATCATAAATGAATGTGACTGTCCAGCTGGGTTTGAGTTTATAGACAAGAGAAACTGTGGAGACATTGATGAATGTCAAAACCTTGGTATCTGTAGTCAAATGTGTATCAACCTGAAAGGTGGCTACAAAAGTGAACGTAGCCGTGGATATCAGATGATTCCTGCTACAGGAACCTGGAAAAGGCCATACTGGTACAAAGACACAAATAACACCTGTGATTGCAATGACGCTGCTAAGCAGGGTTTAGGGGTTTATAGCATGGAGACAAGGGGTAACAACTACAGTGTTTGGAACAATTGTACAGCTTTGGCCTTACCTCCTGATGTGCTTCTGATTTGTGGGAATGGGGCCTGGCAAGGTATCCCTGCAAATGCTATCAGATGTCCATGTTACTTAGATAAACTCATTGTATTTGCTCCTAGCTTGTTACAGTTGTGTGAGATCACCAGACATAAATGGACATTGGATTGCAATGATAATGTTGAATTGTGTGGGGTTGCAGCTAGAGCGGCATTAGCAATTTCAGTGCCTGGAGTGGCATCTGCGGCCACACGTAACAACTTAGAAAAATTGGTATGCTGGGCCGAGAGGCAAGCCTATGCCACGACAGAGATACTTGAGGAGATGTTACCAGATCAAAATAGTCTGCGACATCTGCTTTTACAGGATCTTGCTTTTGGCTCAAAGGAATGGGTGTGAGGACTTTAAGGGAATGTACCGTTTAAACCTTTCTGATCATAATGAGTCAATTCACAAATCCATTACTTTCCTGAAAGAGCACATGAGAAAGATTCAATATGGTATCAATTCTTTCAATCAATGGTTCACTGACTTGTTTGAAACAAAGTGTAGATGGTTGCTGGGTTTAATCACAAGGGGATTAAGGATTTGGTTTATGGTGGTGGTAATCATCGTTGTGTGTTGTAAGTATAGCTAAAGAGTTACTTGTAAAACTGCTGTGTCAAGCTTGGTTTGCTCAAAAGAAGAAGGGGGAATTGTTGAGGGATTTCTTGAAACAGCAAAAATCCCATGGCTTGCTGTAGCTGAGCAAACCAAGCTACCAGGGCAACTATGAGAAGTTCCCATGACAGTGTTCCCACATCGCCGGATTGAGGAATTCAGGAAAATATTGTTACCAGTAGCTGGCCTCAAGGACAAGGTCTATGTGACTGCTAATCACAAGGGGGTTGTTTTCTTGCAGGTGGGGTTGTTTTCTTGTAGCTGTTTGTCTGAGTGCTTTTGACCAATAATCTTGTGTGAAACACTGTCCACCCCTGTTAAGTTCTCTATAAAAGTTAGGCTATTCGGACAATAAAATGGAGCATGATCTGACTCTACTGGTGTCTGTTGTGCTTTCGGCCGTGCTTCCTGCAACATATGGAGTGACGGGGGGATCCCAGCAGTTAACTGTATTGGAGGCTGAAGTGAGTCTAACTGTGAATGAGTGGCAAAAGCACTGTACTGTGACTGGCCCGGATGCTCCATGTATCCTTGGCATAGACTATCTTAGAAGAGGATATTGCAAGGACCCAAAATGGTTCCAGTGGGCTTTTGGTATAGCTGCCTTAGAGACAGAGGACATTAAACAATTGTCTACCTTGCCCGGTCTCTCAGAGGACCCTTCTGTTGTGGGGTTGCTGAGGGTCGAAGAACAGCAAGTGCCAATCACTAACACAACTGTGCATTGGTGGCAATATCGCACCAGCCGAGACTCCCTGATTCCCATCCATAAGCTAATTTGTCAGTTGGAGAGCCAAGGAGTGATCAGCAAGACTCATTCCCCTTTAAGTAGTCCCATATGGCTAGTGCGGAAGTCTAATGGTGAGTGGAGACTAACAGTGGACTGTTGTGGCGTGAATGAAGTCACGCCACCACTGAGTGCTGCAGTGCCGGACATGCTAGAAATCCAGTACGAACTGGAATTGAAGACAGCCAAGTGGTATGCCACAATTGGTATCGCTAATGCATTTTTCTCCATCCCTCTAGCAGCAGAGTGCAGGCCACAATTTGCCTTCACTTGGAGGGGAGTCCAATATACTTGGAATCGGCTGCCCCAGGGGTGGAAACACAGCCCTGCCATTTGCCATGGGCTGATCCAGTCTGCGCTAGAGCAGGGGGAAGCTCCTGAACACCTGCAGTACATCGATGACATTATTGTGTGGGGTGACACAGCAGAGGACGTTTTCGAGAAAGGAAAGAAAATAGTCCAAATCCTTCTGAAGGGCAGTTTTGCCATAAAACAAAATAAAGGACCTGCACGAGAGATCCAGTTTTTAGGAATAAAATGACAAGATGGACGTCGTCAAATCCCAATGGATGTGATCAACAAAATAACAGCTATGTCTCCACCAACTAGCAAAAAAGAAACACAAACTTTCCACATTGTCGTGGGGTTTTGGAGAATTCACATTTCTAATTACAGTCCGACTGTAAAGCCTCTCTACCAAGTAACCCATAAGAAGAATGAGTTTGAATGGGGCCCTGAGTAAGGACAAGCCTTTGAACAAATTAAGCAGGTAAAAAAAGGTAAAAAAAAATATGCAGTAGCCCTTGGGCCAGTCCGAACAGGACTAGATGTAAAGAATGTGCTCTACACTGCAGCCGGGGAGAATGACCCCACCTGGAGCCTCTGGCAGAAGGGACCTGGGGAAACTCGAGGTCGACCCCTGGGGTTTTGGAGTCGGGGATACAGAGGATCTGAGGCCCGCTATACTCCAACTGAAAAGGAAGTATTGGCAGCATATGAAGGAGTTCGATCTGCTTCGGAAGTGGTCGGTACTGAAGTGCAGCTCCTCCTGGCACCCCGACTGCCAGTACTGGGCTGGATGTTCAAAGGAAGGGTCCCCTCTACACATCATGCAACTGATGCTACATGGAGCAAGTGGGTTGCACTGATTACTCAGAGGGCTCGAATAGGAAACCCCAGTCGCCCAAGAATCTTGGAAGTGATTATGGACTGGCCAGAAGGCAAATACTTTGGGATATCATCAGAGGAGGAGGTGGGTCGTGCTGAAGAAGCCCCACTGTACAAGCAGTTACCAGAGAAGGAGAAGAAATATGCCCTGTTCACTAATGGGTCCTGTCATACTGTGGGGAAGCATCGGAGATGGAAGGCTGCTGTATGGAGTCCTACACGACAAGTTGCAGAAGCTGCTGAGGGAGGTGAATCGAGTCAGTTTGCAGAAGTGAAGGCCATTCAGCAGGCTTTAGATATTGCTGAACGAGAAAAGTGGCCAGTTCTCTATCTCTACACTGATTCATGGATGGTAGCAAATGCCCTGTGGGGATGGTTACAGCAATGGAAGCAAAACAACTGGCAGCACAGGGGCAAACCCATCTGGGCTGCTGCACTGTGCCAAGATATTGCTGCTCGGGTGGAGAACCTGGCTGTAAAGGTATGCCACGTAGATGCTCATGTGCCCAAGAATCGGGCTACTGAAGAACATCAAAACAACCAGGATCAGGTTGGTGGATCAGGCTGCTAAGATTGAAGTGGCTCAGGTGGACCTGGATTGGCAGCATAAAGGTGAATTATTTATAGCTCGATGGGCCCATGACACCTCAGGCCATCAAGGCAGAGATGCAACATACAGATGGGCTCGTGATCGAGGGCTGGACCTGACCATGGGCGCTATAGCACAGGTTATTCATGACTGTGAAACGTGCTGCAATTAAGCAAGCCAAACGGTCAAAGCCTCTTTGGTATGGAGGACGATGGCTGAAATATAAATATGGAGAGGCCTGGCAGATTGATTACATCACACTCCCTCAAACTCGCAATGGCAAGCGCCATGTACTTACAATGGTGGAAGCAACCACCGGATGGCTGGAAACATATCCTGTGCTCCATGCCACCGCCCGGAACACTATCCTGGGCCTTGAAAAGCAAGTCCTATGGCGACATGGCACCCCAGAAAGAATAGAGTCAGACAATGGAACTCATTTCCGAAACAAACTTATAGACACTTGGGCCAAAGAGCATGGTATTGAGTGGGTGTATCACATCCCCTATCATGCACCAGCCTCCGGGAAAGTTGAACGATACAATGGACTGTTAAAGACTACACTGTAACCAATGGGCGCTGGGACATTCAAGCATTGGGATACGCATTTGGCAAAGGCCACCTGGTTAGTCAATACTAGGGGATCTGCCAACCGAGCTGGACCTGCCCAATCCAACCTGTTGCGTACTTTAGATGGGGATAAAGTTCCTGTAGTGCACGTAAAAAACATGCTGGGTGAACCAGCCTGGGCTACTCCTGCCTCAGGAAAAGGCAAACCCATTGGTGGAATTGCTTTTGCTCAGGGACCTGGATGCACTTGGTGGGTAATGCAAAAGAATGGGGAGGTCCGGTGTGTACCTCAAGGGGATTTAATACTGGGTGAGAATAGCCCGTGAGTTGAATTGTATCATGTTAATTACTATACAATACTGTATGTCATCACTACCATGACTACTATATACCCTAGATGAAAATGGTGATTAATTAGAATGTATTGAAAAGAGTGTAACCTGAGCATGACATAAATGGAATGGAATAAGGGGTGGATAGATGTCCTGGTTTCAGTTAGGACAGAGTTAATTTTCTTCCTAGTAGCTGGTAGAGTGCTATGTTTTGGCTTAGGATGAGAAGAGTGCTGATAACACCCCGATGTTTTAATTGTTGCAGAGCAGTGCTTATACCAAGCCAAGGACGTTTCAGCTTCTCACTCTGTCCTGCCAACGGGCAGGCTTGGGGTGCAGCAAGAGCTGGGAGGGGACAGACCCAGAGCAGCTATCCTAAACTGGCCAAAGGGGTATTCCATACCATCTGACGTCATGCTAAACGTCAGAGAGGGAGGGGGGAGGGTGAGTGAAGAGCTGTGTGTTGTTTAGCTGCCTGCCGGGTTAAACCACAACAAATTGTAACCTAACCTTTCATTTTCACTGGTAACTAATGAGTGTGACTTGTGATTGAGAGAAAGGACTAGCCTATAGGGAATCGAAGTGCTCCTGAGGGGTTTTTGTTCTAGTAGTAGTGTACATATATCTTATTCTTTGTATCGACAATTATTTGGAAACGTAAGTGTTAAAAATAATGATGGGGAAAATCAACTATCAGTTTTCTTTCTAGTGATTTTATGGCCTCAGAGAAGGCCTTGGTTAATTGGCAACTTGGAAAAGGCATGACCAGATAACAGTAAGACGTGATACCCTATCAGAATTGGGGTGAATGTGACAGAGGGTTATGTACCACTATCCGTCACGTTTGATGCTTGTGAGGTGTTAGCTTGTGGAGATTTAAATACCCAACGACAATTGAGCAGAGAGAACAAATAACTGGGAGAGACCCAACAGCCAGATTGAGAATGGCTGTATGGAAACGATCCTCTGTTGCCATCAGAGAAAGGGAGAAACTCAAGGAGAAAACAGGAGAGAAAACAGGAGGCCCTCTTTGAAATGCAGCCGTTCAGACATTTGAGATTGAAACAGCCCATTCCAATGCCAAACAAACCTCTCAGTAAAGAAGTTCTTCCTAATATCCAACCTAAACCTCCCCTGGTGCAACTTTAGCCCATTCCACCTCGTCCTGTCACCAGGCACATGGGAGAATAGACCAACCCCCACCTTGCTACAGCCTCCTTTAAGGTACCTGTAGAGACTTTTTCTCCAGACACTTCACCAGCTTCATCGCCCTTCTCTGGACTCGCTTGAGCACCTCCATGTCCTTCTTGTAGTGAGGGGCCCAAAACTGAACACAGTACTCGAGGTGCGACCTCACCAGAGCCCAGTACAGGGGGACAATCACTTCCCTAGCCCTGCTGGCCACACTGCTTCTTATACAAGCCAGGATGCTATTGGCCTTCTTGGCCACCTGAGCACACTGCTGGCTCATATCCAGCCGACTATCCACCAATACTCCCAGGTCCTTCTCCGCCAGGCAGCTTTCCAACCATTCCTCTCCCAGCCTGTAGCTCTGCTTGGGGTTATTGCGCCCCAGGTGCAGGACCCGGCACTTGGCCTTGTTGAACTTCATACGGTTGACCTCAGCCCATTGGTGCAGCCTATCCAGATCCTCCTGCAGAGCCTTCCTACCCTCAAGCAGATCGACACATGCACCTAACTTGGTGTCATCTGCAAACTTACTGAGGGTTCACTCAATGCCCTCATCCAGATCATCAATAAAGATATTAAAGAGGACTGGCCCCAGTACTGAGCCCTGGGGGACGCCACTAGTGACCGGCCTCCAACTGGATTTGACTCCATTCACCACCACTCTTTGGGCCCAGCTATCCAACCAGTTTTTAACCCAACGAAGCGTGTGCCAGTCCAAGCCAAGAGCAGCCAGTTTCTTGAGGAGAATGCTGTGGGAAACGGTGTCAAAAGCCTTGCTGAAGTCAAGGTAGACCACATCCACAGCCTTTCCCTCATCCACCAAGCGTGTCACTTTGTCATAGAAGGAGATCAGGTTCGTCAAGCAGGACCTGCCTTTCATAAATCCATGCTGAGTGGGCCCGATCACCTGGTTACCCTGCAAGTGCCACGTGATGACACTCAAGATAATCTGCTCCATGAACTTCCCTGACACTGAAGTCAAACTGACAGGCCTATAGTTCCCCGGGTCTACCCTCTGGCCCTTCTTGTAGATGATGCGTCACGGTTGCTAGCTGCCAGTCGACTGGGACCTCCCCCGATAGCCAGGACTGTTAATAAATGATAGAAAGTGGTTTGGCGAGCTCCTCCGCCAGTTCTCTCAGTACCCTTGGTTGGATCCCATCCGGCCCCATCGACTTGCGTACATCCAAGTGCTGTAGCAGGTTGCCAACCATTTCCTCGTGGATAGTGAGGGCCACATCCTGCTCCCCATCCCCTTCCACCAGCTCAGGATGCTGGGTATCCAGAGAACAACTGCTCTTGCGGCTAAAGACTGAGGCAACGAAGGCATTAAACACCTCAGCCTTTTCCTCATCTCTTGTAACTAAGTTCCCCCCCGTATCCAGTAAAGGATGGAGATTCTCCTTAGTCCTCCTTTTTTGTGTTGATGTCTTTATAAAAACATTTTTTGTTATCTTTAACGGCAGTAGCCAGATTGAGCTCCAGATGAGCTTTGGCCTTTCTAATTTTGTCCCTGCTCTGCCTCGCAACATCCTTATAGTCTTCCTGAGTGGCCTGCCCTCTTTTCCAAAGATTATAAACCCTCTTTTTTCTCCTAAGCTCAAGCCACAATTCTCTGTTCAGCCGGCTTGGTCTTCTTCCGCACCGGCTTGTCTTTGGGCACATGAGGATAGACCGCTCCTGCGCCATTAAGATTTCCTTCTTGAAGAGTGCCCAGCCTTCCTGGACTCCTCTGCCCTTCAGAACCGCCTCCCAAGGGACTCTGCCAACCAGTGTCCTGAACAGTTCAAAGTCTGTCCTCCGGAAGTCCAATACTGCGGTTTTACTTATCCCCCTCCTGACTTCGCCAAGACTGGAGAAATCTAACATTTTGTGGTCACTCTGCCCAAGACAGCTTCCGACCACCACATCTCCCACCAGTCCTGCTCTCTTTGTGAAGAGAAGGTCTAGCGGGGCACGTCCCATGGTAGGCTCACTAACCAGCTGTGTCAGGAAGCTATCTCCTGGCCCAGGATCCTTTTTCCCCTTAGAGATAGGGACCCGTCTTCGGCCATCAGGCCGGGTGCCGAGTAAAGTGCCCCATGGTCAAAAGAAACAAAATTTCTGTGTTGGCACCAGCCTCTGAGCCATGTGTTTATCAGTTGGGCTTTCCGTGTCCTCTCTGTACCCCTCCCTGCCACCGTAGGGATGGACAAAAATACCACCTGTACTCCCGCTCCATCCACTACCCGTCCCAGTCCCCTAAAGTCCCTTTTGATAACCTTCAGGCTTCTCTCTTCAGTATTATCACTGCCAGCCAGAGACACGGTGTCTCTGCTTCCATCAGAAGGCAGCAACATGCTCAGGCATTCCCTGCATCTGGAGACCTGAACTGCCGCATTTTTGAGCGGGCAGTCAGCCTCGGTGAATGCAGACTTCCTAGGGAGAGCTCTCTGCCTGGTGTAGACCATTGCGGCCTCGCTAGGGGAAGACAGCCATTAGAGGATCTGTTCTTATGGGTGGGGGGCCCTCCCTGCTCACGCAAACTGATGCGCCCCATCCTGGTCACTGCGCTCCTGGTCGCTCGTGCTCCCTAGAGGCTGGTTTTGAACTTCAGGGTAGAGGGGGCGCTGCTGGCTCCGCCTACGCCTCATCAGCCTCCCTCATGAAGGCTGCTGGGCCCTGGCAGCTCCCTTGGCTGCCTCGAATGGTGTCGATGCCAAAAAAAAAAGCCCTGACTGTCCTGATCCCTGCTCTGCTGCAGAATGCTTCTGCCCCTGAGCCGATCACCTTGGCAAGTGGAATATTGCTCCTTGGAGGAAGCCCAGGAAATCTGTAAGTTGGCTAGCCTTTTGGCTAGTGACCAGGTCATCCACCTGCTTGCACCTCAAAAAAAAAAAAAAAAAGGAAAAAAAGGAAAAGGAGAACTTAACAGTTTGTCAAATAAAATTGTACATATATGGTATAGAAGTGCGTTGAGTAGGTTGTGAATCTGTAGTACTCAGCCAATGAGGAAATGAGGGAGAAATCAGGTGTCGGGAAATAGGAAATATAAGGTTATGATAAACTTTTACTGTGCGCTCCTGCTTGCAGGACACCTGCCATTGCAATCACGAATAAAATAGCTTCACAGAAGGTCCTGTCTGAAGAAAATCATTGAGATTTTTCTCACAGTTTCAAGAGACATGATATCATTCTGCATTTCATTTGTCTCAGAGTTTAGATTTTGATGACTTTAAAGATAAGATTCTTGTAGCAGTGATATTTCATGCGTTAGGTGTGTCTACAGTGTGACATGGATGCATGACATCAGATTCCTCAGGCTTGGCATGCAGATTTTCCAGGTAAAAGACTATGATCATGTGCATGCATTTTCATTTCATATGTATAAAAACAGTCAAACAACCCCTGTACTGAGGGACTCCATCCATATGGTCTACAAACACTATAGTTGCTTATCAGACGTGGGAGAAGACAGCAGATTTTGAAAGTGCCTGTAAAATAAGACAGTAGAATAGGAAATAAATGGTTGTGTCCTGCCTGATGAGTAGTACAAGGACTTTAAAGAATAGTTGTGAGCGTAAAGACTCTGGGACAAGACTATGCATTTAGAGATTAATTAGGTGTTTGATTTATTTTGAACTCCTTTAGTTTGAGTATTTGATAAGAAGCAACATAATCTATAAAACAAACAAACAAACAAAAAAAACAAACAAAACATATCTGCCTAATTTATTTCAGCTGCAAATGGACATTAAGTCCCTTGGACTGGACCAGAGTTATTATTCCAAACTAAAAATTCCCTGAACTGTGTGTAGCTTGGGCATCAGGTCTCCAGAACAAACAGTTTCAGTCTACAGATGCCCTTCTTTCAATTTGCACTATATTTTAAAACTACTGCAGGCCTTGTAGAGGTTCTTGATTTTGGAGTTTAATTATTTCTGGACCCATAGATCAGACCAGCAATCTGTTAGTCTCTTCAGGTGTCATGCGGTATGGCCCAGACTCAGTCATGTCTGGGCCATAACCCTAACCCAACATGTATAGTTCAAGCACTTTGGACAAAGACTGCATATATCTCAAAGAAGATAATCCAGAGTTCAGAAACTGTCTGAGTTTTATTTAGGACTTTCAAGCTATTCACTCTTTAATTAGTTGAGAAAATTTCAGTGCCTAGATTGCACCCAGCATATAGTAGTTGCCTCAACAAAAGAGTGGTCTTTTTTATAGTGCAAATTTTTCATTACTGTGATGTACCTAATCAGCTATATTGATCTAGCACTTTGGTAGAATAGCTGTTGTGCATTAAGTGCTTCAACATGAAGAAATAATTCAACACAATGTTACAAAGATTTGAAGAATTAACATAAAAAGAGCTTTCCTGAAAATATATTCTGGGAACATCATGTAAAACTTGGACAACATCAAAAATCCTTTCCAAACTGCCAAATGAACCTGTCAAATTACATGCCACCTATCTGAAAGTTAAATGTGAAGCTTTTCTCACAGGGAATATGCTCATTGACTATCCCTACGAATACACATCGCTTCTGTTAGGAAGGAGTCTGTTAAGAGGTTTTCTCATTGTCATCGACCAGCAAAATTTCAAAGTGAGTAAGAGTTAATGGAACTATATATTATGAACTAAAGATGAACACAAGATAGAGGAAGAAAATCTTGAATACTGTGATGAAGCAAGTCAAGGAGGACTCAGAAATTCTGCCAACATATATTTCCTACATAATCACAGTAATTATTCAATTCTATCTTACCTGAACTCTTTAAATTACATCATTTATGTTCAGTCATGAAGACTAAAATAAGGTTAAAAAAAAAAAAGTTGTCCAAGAAAATTCTGGGACAGCATACTGCAACATTTATAATGACTTTTTACCTAAGCTTTTTTTTTTTTTTTTTTTTGTGATATTGGTGGTATTTTTTCCCCATTGGAATATGAACTCAGTCTTTATTGTTATTAGTGTGTTTTTTTTTGTTTTTTTTTTTTTGGGGGGGGGGGTGTTCTATTTTTTCAAGAACAAAAAATTGAATAGATAAATCACAGAAATATAACAAGGACACTTTTTTTTTTTTTTTTTTTTTTTTTTTTTTCTGATCCTAGCGTATAGTTTTAACTTGGCAGTTGTGGTGGTTTTACTCAGGTGGGCGGCCGAGCTCCACCACAACAGCTCTCTCACTCCCCCTCCTCAAAGGGAAAGGAGGATAAAAATACAATGCAAAGGGCTCAAGAGTTGAGATAAGGATGGGGAGATAGCTCAGCAATTAATGTGACGGGCAAAACAGAGTAGGGAGACAGTAAGATTTATTGCCTATTACTAACAAGATAGAGAAGTGAGAAACAAGGGAAAGAAACCAAAAGCACCTTCCCCCCCATCCACCCTCTTCCACCTCCTCCCCCGGAGCAGCGCAGGGGAACGGGGCAATGGGGGATGTGGTCAGTCTATAGCGCTTTGTCTCCGCTGCTCTTTCACTGTCACTCTCGTCCCCTGTGCTGTGGGGTCCCACCCACGGGATAAAGTCCTTCCTGAACTGATCCTGCATGGGCTTCCCACAGGCAGCAGCTCTTCAAGAACTGCTCCAGATATGGGTCCGTACCATGGGGTCCATCCCTCAGGAGCAAACTGCTCCAACCTGGGTCCCCCACAGGCAGCAGCTCCTGCCAGGTCACCTGCTCCTGTGTGGGCTCCTCTCCATGGGCTACAGGTTTGGCCTGGAATCTACTCCAACGGGTCTCTTCCACAGGCCACAGCCTCCATCAGTGTAGGTCCACCTGCTCCACCGTGGTCTCCTCCACGGGCTGCAGCATGGAACCCTGCTTCACCGTGGTACACCATGGGCTGCAGGGTGACAGCCTGCTTCACCATGGTCCTCACCACAGGCCTCAGGGGACTTCTGCTCCGGTGCCTGGAGCACCTCTCCCCCTCCTTCTTCACTGACCTTGGTACCTGCAAGGTTGTTTCTCACTCCTCTCACTCTCCCAGCTGCTGTCTAAGTTTTTTTTTTTTGTTTTTTGTTTTTTTTTCCCTTTTTCCCCCTTTCTTAAATATGCTCTCACAGAGGCACAAACAACTTCGCTTATTGGCTTGGCTCTGGTCAGCAGCGGGGTCCTTATCTAACATGGGGCAGCTTCTAGATTCTTCTCACAGAAGACACCCCTATGTCCTCCTGCTACCAAAACCTTGCCATGTAAACCCACTACAACAGTGCTTTAAACAAAGAAGCTATGCAGTTCATTAATCCTTACAAATGGTCATTCATATGACTTATTAGTATAGAGTGGAGGATATATGCTCGTTTGTGCTTAGAGATGTACAAGAATCAGCCTCATCAAGTTTAATGGCAATTATGAAGGTATATCTTCTACACTCCCTGTTTTAACCTGTCTGAGAATAACACTATTAATATTAAGATACCAAATGCAAGCACCATGCAGATTAATGAAGATAGCTAATACAGAAAAAATGTATCTGTCTTTTGACCTTTAAACAATACTTATAATTAAATATACCTAATACTTCAAATACTTTATTGAATCTCAGAATCATAGAAAATCCTAAGTTGGATGTGACACACAAGGATCATCAAATACAATTCATGTGGTCAGAATTCTGTTTAAAATATGAGTTAAAATTCTTATTTGTTGTTTTATTGTGATCAATGAGATTCTATCCAACTAATGTTTCATTGGAGAAGGAAATGGTTCAAGCCCAGGTGAGGGAGGTGGTGAGGAGAATGCCTGAAGGACCAAATAGATTCAAGGGACCATGAATAAGAGAATCTACAGAAGAAAAAGTTCCAAATGTGAGAAGGAGTTGTTGGATGCAGGAGAAGGAGGGGAGGGGGGGAGGCAAGATAAAAGACAAGAGTTTTTAGATGTACAGGAAAAAGAGGTGAAACAATTTGGGATGGAAACATCATAATTATAAAACAAAAATAAAAACATAACTATTTGGAGGTGAAGCAAATGTTTTGATATTTATGCATTTTTTAAGACGTAAATTGTTCAGCGTCTAACTAATCTTTTTTGCAGCTCAAGACCCACCTTCTTCTGAGTTTTCTTTGCCATGCCAACTTATGACAGAAGCACTTCCCATGTCTTTACCATTTGGTGTTGTCTCTATATGTCTGGGTGTGCTATTTCTCTGCTATAGTCTCCATTTGCCCTTCCACTACTGCTATGCCTAGTTAATGGCTGCCTTGTGAGACACATTTTTTTTTTTTGAGGAAAATTTTACTGTTTCCTGATGTTACCTTTTTTTTTTTTTTTTTTTTTGAGTGTGAGCAACAGGTGCTCACCTGAACATGATAAGCTCATGTCTTTACATCGTCTTACACCCTTTACTGAGAGGTTCCTGCTAAGGCCAAATTCTCAAATCCTTATTTACACTGTTCACTCACTGGCAAACATTGAGACAAAAGGGACTAGAGTTTAATAGCAAGGGACTACCTTCACCCAGACTGAAACATGACACAGTCTAAAGAAAGACTTAAGTCTTTAAGAAATGACGGTGGGAAGATAAATAACAGAGCCAGAAGACATCCAGATAAAGAGATAAAACACAGTGGGATAACCCTAACAACCTGCAGTAGTGTGACAAGATGGAGTAACAAAACGTTACACTCTCTGTCAGCTTCTTAAGTGTATAAAAGATATCTAAAACAGGCAGGAGGATGCCAAGCAAAGAAGAACATAGGAGATGTAATGAGATATACTGTGTCTGTTTGTTTTCTGTCATTGCGAGTAATTCAGACCACCAGAACACCTGAATAGATGAAATGTGGTGCTTTGGAGTATGTGCTTTGAAGTATGCATCTACAAGAATATGAGAGTGTGACTTGCGGAAAACAGACTTCACAATCAGTAAGATTGTAAAGTAGGTATGTTTATTCAGCGCTGGGCAGCATGGGGGGTAGTCCCACCAAAGTCGTGCGCACCTGACATGGCAACTTGCCTTGGTTTTATGCAGTAAAGAGTTACATATGCATGAAGTTTCACAATACGCCTATACAAATTCATAACCTGTCCCCGCTTCATATTAAAATTAGTTCCAAGGAGTCATTTTCATAAACTCCCCCCATCTGCACTTGCGCAGTGTCTCCTGGTGGTGGTTGTCGGGGGTTGTGGGGATGAAGATTGATGACTCTTCCTTGTCACCGCTAGTTGACCTCTTGTCTTTGCGCAGACTCAGTTGCTCCTTGGCTCTTGTCCATCCGCAGGACCAGTTTCTAACAGTTTCTTAAGATAGGCTCACACTCTTATTACAAGACTGACCTTGGTAAGGGGCCCAAGGCTTCTTGCTTTAGTTAATTTGCACAATGCACCATAGTTAGCTAAGACACTAAGTAGCATCCTAGTTTAATGCCATCAGCGCTCTATCTCTACTTGATAAGATTCTCCTAACTCCCTCTCTCAAGTGGAATTGGTTTAATTTAAAAATAATATCACATTTCATTCCTATAGTGTTTCATTGATCTTTGCTACATTATTGCCACAGTGCAGAAACATTATTTCCTAGGTTTATTCCAGCTATTAATTTATTTTGTTCCTTATGCTTTACCAGGCACACTCTAATAAATGTGTTGTGTTGCACAGAGAAAGCTGAGACAGGTCTGTGGGCTCCATAGCTGATGGCACACCTTGATTTCAAAATTACCATGGAGAGGACTGGAAAAGCAACAGGAAAACTTTTCCTCAGTGCTCATGTGGAAGAGGAGTGATAGAGTTCCCAGGTGAGCATCATCCTCACGTGTCCTCTCCAGGGTGGTAGCTGGTCAGCCCAAACTTTTTTCGCACTATACTCGTGTAGTTTCCATCAGGACCTGTTCATTAGCAGTTCCTGTTTATGGTGCCACTAACACTAATTGGAGTACAGTCAACCAAGTCTGGATGTTGTGTAATGATTGGTTATTAAGTTTTGGGCGTGCATATTATTTATTAATATTTAATGGGAATGTAAATGACATCTGCTATGGGCTCTAACATTATAAACTAGAAACTATAAGGAAAAGAGATCATAATATTGTGTTGTAAAAAGCGACAAGGCAGAGAAGGCAGAGCATGAGAAGGAAAGGGTGACACAACTGAGTGGAAGCCACTTTCATAACAGTGCTTCACTGCAAGACAGGGATGATTATGGCATTTGGAATACCATACTAAAGGCAACTTCAGGGTGTATAGATGAAAGATTGACAGTTTGCAAGTTGAAAGAAGTTGCAGAACTGCTGATAGAAGGTCCTTAGCATTACAGTAGTTAGGGCACCTAAGGCACCTCTCACCAGAACCACAAATCCGGAGCTGCCCCACACTTGTTTTTATCTGCTACATAGGTGTCCTGGTTGCAGTGAGAATAGAGTTAATTTTTCTCCT
This sequence comes from Aythya marila, assembly GCF_965140915.1. Classification (NCBI taxonomy): domain Eukaryota; kingdom Metazoa; phylum Chordata; class Aves; order Anseriformes; family Anatidae; genus Aythya; species Aythya marila. The sequence continues at coordinate 12,385,915 of NC_139081.1, forward strand.
GGTAGCTGGTAGGGTGCTGTGTTTTGGATGAGGATGAGAAAAGTGCTGATAACATGCTGATGTTTTAATTGTTGTAGAGCAGTGCTTACACCAAGCCAAGGACTTTTCAGCTTCTTGCTCTCTCCTGCCAGCGGTCAGGCTGGGGGTTCAGCAGGAGCTGGGAAGGGACAGACCCTGGACAGCTGACCCAAAGTGGCCAAAGGGGTATTCCATACCATCTGACGTCATGCTAAACAATATATAGGGGTGCCTGGATGGGGGGGGGGGCTGCTCGGGGATAGGCTGGGCATCTGTCAGAGGGTGGCGAGCAGTTGTATTGTGCATCACTTGTTTCACTTGTTTTATACATTTGTACTCTTAGAAGAGGATATTTCAAGGACCCAAAAGGGTTCCGGTGGGCTTTTGGCATAGCTGCCTTAGAGACAGAGGACATTAAACAATTGTCTACCTTGCCCAGTCTCTCAGAGGACCCTTCTGTTGTGGGGTTGCTGAGGGTCAAAGAACAGCAAATGCCAATCACTACCACAAGGAGGAGGGCCGGACTACTACCGGGTTAGGCTGGGCATCAGTCAGCGGGTGGTGAGCAATTGCATTTTGCATCACTTGTTTCGTACACATTATTATTATTAGTACTATTATCATCATTATTGTTATTATTATTATTGTTATTATTATTTTTCTGTCTTAATAAACTGTCTTTATCTCAACTCACAGGCTTCACTTTCCCGTTTCTCTCCCTGTCCCAGAGAGGGAGGGGGAAGGATGAGCGAACGGCTGTGTGGTGTTTAGCTGCTGGCTGGGTTAAACCACAACAATGGGTGTGGATTAGCTCTCTCTACCCTGATCTACCCTGCAGTTCAAGGCACTTACTTCTGAAAGCATAATATATGTACAGGACCCTCTCTCTCTCCCTGACCTTTCCTCAGCTACAGAAGTATAGCAGCATATTGACAGTGTGGGAATATAAATGTTGTTTTTGCAGAGTTACATTGTTTAGAAGGAGGGAATGTGGTACTGAGATATGCTTACAGTGATAAGAAAGCTTAGCAGGCGAACTTGTAAAATGCAGACAACCAGACTCCTTAGGACAATTAGGTGAAAATCATGGTGTTAAGTCAGATAAGTGAAGAAATATTACCCCTTCAAGCAGTAAAAATGTCAAAAGAAATTTGAAATTTAACAGGCTGGCAACTGAAGGCCATGCATTGTTTGTGAAGCATCAGATAGATTGTGAACCTGGATTACCCATTCAGTGGGGAAACAGGGGAGGGTCCTGTCATCAAAAAGTATATAAACTGTGTTTTGGAACCAGTAGATGCGCTCTTTCCTGCTTGTGGGGCGCCCGCCATTGCAATCATGAATAAATAACTACTTCACTGAGATCCTCGCTTGAGCCTAAGTTATTGGCTATGGAGTGTTTATCACAATTTGGGGACTCGTCTGGGATCCAGTCACCTACTGGGGAGCCCCAGCGCCGCAGCAGCTGGAAGGCATGCCCCTCTGATTTCAGCGGTCCTGTGCATCGGCGGTGGTGGTTCTGCGGAAAGCTGACAGAGGGCCCGAGACTGGTTAAAGAGGCAGGATCCGTGAAGTAGTGGGGAAAGGAAGAAGGTAGGAACCCCGGGTTTTTAAGAATTGATCCGGTAACTCTGTGCACAGACCAAGGTAAGAAATATTAAGTATTGCCTTGGGGGTCGGGTGAGACTCTGTGTGATGTGTGAGTGAGACGTACTTCTGTACGAAGCGAGTGTGGAGTCCTGATCCGCGGTTCCATAGCTCCACGAGGGGTGCGGCCGGAGACAGACGAAGTGTGAGATAAAGGAAAGAAAGGAAGAGTCTTGGGAAATTTGGTGTATGGTAAGCCCTCGCACAGGAAAGTGATGGGTAGTACACGAGGGAAATTTGGTGTACGGTAATCCTTGCATGGGGAAGTGCTTGGCAGTACACCCCCATTTTCCAGAATCAGAACGTTAGTGTGTGGTACACATCAGAAGGGAAATTTGTGTAGCAACATACTGACGAGGGCTAGGAAAAATGGGAAATATGAGTTCCAGGGGACAGGGAGATATCCCTGCGGGTGTGGAGTGCCTACCAATAGTTCTTCCTGAAGAACTTTGCCTTCCCTGATACTAACAGTACTAATACTAACTGTGTATCCTCTTAGGTGAACTACCCCCCCTCCTTACCAGCAGAGAGGTTAGGACTTTTAAGAAGGAGAGGAAGTCTTTATTTGAGGACCCCAACAGCCTAGCTGAACAATTAGACCAGTTCCTATGACCTGACTTATACTCTTGGCGGAGGGAATTATGTCTATAAGTATGTTGTTTACAGGGAAAGAAATGGGAATGATCAGGAGGAGAGCTGCTATACAAGAAAGGGAAAGAGCTCATCCTCCAGGACCAGGGGTAATACCGGCAGGGCAGAAATACCCACTTGCCAATCCTGGCTGGAATAATAATAGTGTGCAACACAGAAATCATATGAGAGACTTGGGGTCAGAATGAGAAAGTACTCGGGGATGAGTCCCGAGGACCCGGTATCCCAAGGGTTCTTGAAAGTTCATTGTGTGATTAAGGCCTGGCAAGATACGCAGAAAATGCTCCAGAAGGTGGGTGGATGTAGTGAACAGTCACTGGGGGACCCTCCTGCGGGAGGCCCTGGAGGTGTGTGTCCGGAGGGGAGATGAGAAGGAAAAGCAGAGAGCGAAACTAATGGTATTGACAGTGCAGTGGATAGTGAGGAAGAGGGTTGGAGAAAGAGGAAGAAAATCTTCAGGGGGAGTCAGGGCCAGGATGGAAAGGAGAGGAAGAGAGATGAAGGAATGGCAGGCAAAGAAGGCTGCCTGTGTTGTGGCCTGAATCCTAGCAGGGACAGGCTTTGATAAGATGTTTTAAGTGTGGCTAGGCTGGCCACTTCGAATAGGAATATCCGGAGTGGAAGAAGGAGGAAAGAAGGAAAATGGGATGAAATATGGTATATTGATATGTTGCTTCAGCATCCTGGAGGGAGAAAGGTATGGAATTAAGTTGGCCCTTGACTGAGACTTTGGTGAAAGTAAAGGCTGTAGAAAGAAAAATAGAAAGAAGTGTTTAAAAAAAAAAAAAAAAGGTTACTGAAGGTGTTAAAGGTGTGGTATGTAGCATTTGACAGAGCTGTTTGAAGTTGAATGAGCGGGGAAAGGGGATGTAGGCATTATCTAAGTAACAGTCTAGAAGTTTTGGTATATTTGCTGTGGTGTTTGGTCAGTTTCCCAAGTATCGGAGAGGGGGATGGGGGGGGGACAGCCTGCTCCACCAGGAGCCACAGGCCGCAGGGGGGCTTCGGCTCCAGAGCCTGGAGCGCCTCCTCCCTCTCCTTCTGCGCTGACTTTGATGTCTGCGGGGAGATTTCTTGCTCCTTGCTCCCCCAGCTGCTATTGAGCAGCAGGTTTTTGTTTGTTTATTTGTTTGTTTGTCTTTGTGGATGTGCTCTCACAGAGGCACCGACTGTGTTGCTCATGGCTTGGCTCTGGGCAGCGGTGGGCCCCTTTGGGGCCAGATGAAATTGTCCCTTGTCTGCCACGGGGAGGCTTCTGGATTCTTCTCATGAAGAAGAATATTCTCTTCCCCACCCCCACCCCCCGCAAACCTTGCCGTTGAACCCAATACACTGGGGCAGCTAGGTCATTACTGGCTTGTAAAGTATCAGGGATTAAATTAACTAATGAAACCCTAAAAAGTGATGGGGGTAGAAGGGGCTGGGATAACAGTGCCGCTTTTGGGGGATACCAAGCTGAGACTAGGGGATAAAATGATCACTGGGCAATTATTGCATGTACCCAAGGCAGGGACTAACTTGTTGGGAAGGGATTTGATGATGAAATCGGGCATTCAACTAGTAAATTGTTATGGTGGAATAACAGTTAATGGAGTAATTATTAATGGAGTGCTCTCAGGCCCTGAGAGCAAAGATATACTCACCTCTGACTGGAAAGACCCTTAAATGGGGGCGGAAGCAACAATACAGATGGACGGTTTTACCTCAGGGGTTTACAGGGCCACCTATTTATTTGGGCAAGTTCTAGAACAGATTTTGGAGCAATTCCAACCTCCCGAGGAGGTGTTACTGTTACAAATATGTGGATGATCTTTTATTGTCAGGACAGGAGAAAACAGTTGTGAAGGAAGCTACTAACAAGCTGTCCAACTTTCTGGGAAAGCAGGGCTTGGGAGTATTGAAAAATAAATTACAATATGTAGAAAGAGAAGTCAGGTATTTAAGGCATCTAATGTGTGAAGGAAAACAAAGAATAAATGCAAAGAGGATTCAGGGAATTGTTGAAAATTAAGAAAGAACTAAAAAGTTTTAAAAGAAAGATTTTTTAAGGAATCAGGAGCCATGAAGTCTGAAGGAAAATGGATATTCCCTGATGGGAGAGAAATGCTGAATAAAGTGATAATGAGGCAAATATTAACTGTTTTACATCAAAAGAGTCATTGGGAGGTGCAAGCAATGTGTGATGTTGTGCTAAGAAAGTATGTCTGTAGGAATATACACTTTAGCAAAGCACATATGCAGAGGATGTACCATATGTCAAAAGGTAAATAAAAAGGTCTTCTGTAACCCATCTAGAGGGGGACAGGAGCCAGGGATTTGACCTTTCCAAAGTATACAGGTAGACTTTACTGAGTTACTTGTTTGTCCTAATTGACCACATGACTGGATGGGTGTAAAGCTTTACTGCAAGGGTTAAAGCAGGCCTTAGAGATTGAGTGGGATTTTTACACCCCCTGGCACCCCTCCTCTTCTGGGAAGGTGGAGGAGCGAATGAACCAGACATTAAAGAAGCAATTAACTACATTAGTGTTAGAAACCCAACTTCCTTGGGTAAAATGCTTACTCCTACAGGTTCAAACAGCACCAAGAAAGGATATAGGAATTTCACCATATGAGATGCTGCATATGAGATGATTGCCCTATCTGGGCAGAAAGGATGAGATACCACAATTCAAAACAAGAGAGTTTTCTTAAGAACTGTATTCTGGGGTTGTCCTCTTCTTTGTCATCTCTCAGGACCTCTGGGTTGTCGGTTGTCACCTTTGGAATTCCCCATTCATCACCATCAACCAGGAAATTGGGTCCTGATCAAGACCTGGAAAGAGTCAACCGCGGCCTGAATGGGAAGGACAATTACTAACCACTGAAACAGCTGTAAGAACTGTGGAAAAAGGTTGGACTCACTATACTCGAGTGAAGGCATACGTCGACCCTAGTACCTGGGAAGCTGTTCCTACAGAAGACTTGTTGGAAGTTGAAATCGAAGAGAAAAATCTCATAGTGGACTCTGAGCAGGATAAAAGCTTACAATTGTAAACTAACCTTTTATTTTAACAGGTAACTAACAAGTGTGACTTGTGATTGAGAGAAAGGACAGACCTATAGCGAATTGCAGTGCTCCCAAGGGGGGGGGGGGTTATTATAGTAGTAGTGTACATCTTATTCTTTGTATTGATAATTATTTGGAAACCTAAGGTTTAAAAATAATGACAGGGAAAAATTGATTACTAATTTTGTTTTTAGTGATTCTAGGCCTCAGAGAAGGCCTCGGTCAATTGGCAACTTGGAAAAGGCATGACCAGATAATAGTAAGACGGGATACCCCGTCAAAATATGGGTGACTGTGACAGAGGGTTATGTACCACCATCCGTCATGTTTGATGCTTGTGAGGTGTTAGCTTGTGGAGATTTAAATGCCCAGGGACAACTGAGCAGAGAGAACAAATAACTGGGAGAGACCCAACAGCCAGATTGAGAATAGCTGTATGGAAACAATCCTCTATTGCCATCAGAGAAAGGGAGAAACTCAAGGAGAAAACAGGAGAGAAAACAGGAGGCCCTCTGAAATGTGGCAGTTCAAACATTAGAGATTCAAACAGGGTATGGGGATGTGAATGCCTGGATAGAATGGGTCAAATATACCGTCCAGAGTCTCAACCATAGCTACTGCTATGCTTGTGCCTCGGGATGACCGATTGCCCAGATAGTGCCCTTCCCATGGGGGTGGACCAAGGATTCCCAGGGGATGTGATGTATGATTGCATTGTACCAAAAAAAGACTGCCTGGGGAAATGAGGCCTGTAAGTCTCTCTTTGCTATTCCTTGCATGATAGCAATATCAGGGTTCCCCCTGCATTCTCTACAGCTATAGGTAACCATACAGCTTGCCTCTCACAGCAGGATGTGAGTGCTACCCAGCATCTGGGAGAATTTCCCTTGTGCTACCAAGGACTTGATGGGAAACTGCTCAAGACTTGAGATCCCCAGGGCAGATCTCTGGTGGTAATGTGGAGGGAAGACCTTACGGTCCACCCTACCATCTAATTGGGGAGGCACTTGTGCGCTTGTTCAATTAGCTATACCCTTCACCCTGGCATTTGAAAGAGAAACATCACAAATACCCAGAAGACGTAAAAGAGGCTTAGAAATATCATTTGATGATAGAGTATACATAGATTCTATTGGGGTACCTAGAGGAGTTCCGGATGAACATAAAGCCAGGAATCAAATTGCTGCAGGGTTTGAGTCACTGTTCTGGTGGGTAACAATCAATAAAAATGTGGATTGGATTAATTATATCTATTATAATCAGCAGAGATTCATTAATTATACCTGGGATGCGATAACAGGAATCGCTGAATAACTAGATGCCACCAGCAAAAAGGCTTGGGAAAACAGGATAGCATTAGATATGATGCTCGCGGAGAAGGGTGGTGTATGCGTGATGCTGGGAAACCATTGTTTTACTTTCATCCCTAACAATACTGCCCCAAATGGCATGGTAACAAGAGCATTGCAAGGGCTTACCACCCTCGCCAATGAATTGGCAGAAAATTCGGGAGCAGACACTTCCATCACAGGATGGTTGGAATCTTGGTTCGGTAAACGGAAAGGGATGGTAATGTCCATATTTACATCCTTGATCGAAGTAGCAGGAGTTTTGACAGCCATTGGCTGTTGCATTATCCCCTGTGTAAGGGGACTTGTCCAGCGGTTAATTGAAACCGCATTATTGAAACAAAAGACTACGGATCAATACCCTACGCAAATACAATGATGATATTAGAGGAAATGGAGAGCAAAGAAAGTGAAGAAGAAGAAGATATTTACCAAATTACACTTAAAAAAAAAAAGTTTAAAAAGATTTTTTGCATAAATCAACAGTTTATAAAAAAAAGGAAAAGTGGGGAACTATGGGAATATAAATGTTGTTTTTGAAGAGTTACATTGTGTAGTGGTTTAACCTAGTCGGCAGCTAAACACCACACAGCCGTTCGCTCACCCTCCCCCCTCCATCTCTGGGAAGGGGGAGAGAAACGGGAAAGTAAAGCACGTGAGTTGAGATAAAGACAGTTTATTAAGACAGAAAAATATTAATAACAACAATAATAATAACAATAATAATAATAATAACAACAATTATGATAATAGTACTACTAATAATAATGTGTACAAACAAGTGATGCACAATGCAAGTATTCACCACCCGCTGGCCAATGCCCAGCCTAACCCCGAGCAGTCCAAGCCCCACTCCCCCCGGCTAGCCACCCCTATATATAGTTTAGCGTGACGTCAGATGGTATGGAATACCCCTTTGGCTAGTTTGGGTCACCTGTCCTGGGTCTACCCCCTCCCAGCTCTTGCTGCACCCCCAGTCTGCCCGTTGGCAGGACAGAGCGAGAAGCTGAGATGTCCTTGGCTTGGTATAAGCACTGCTCTGCAACAATTAAAACATCGGGGTGTTATCAGCACTCTTCTCATCCTAAGCCAAAACATAGCACTCTACCAGCTACTAGGAAGAAAATTAACTCTGTCCTAACTGAAACCAGGACATCTATCCACCCCTTATTCCATTCCATTTATGTCATGCTCAGGTTACACTCTTTCCCATACATTCTAATTAATCACCATTTTCATCTAGGGTATATAGCAATCATGGTAGTGATGACATACAGTATTGTATAGTAATTAATATGATACAATTCAACTCCCGGGCTATTCTCACCCAGTATTAAATCTCCTTGAGGTACACACCGGACCTCTCCGTTCTTTTGCATCACCCACCAAGTGTATCCAGGTCCCTGAGCGAAAACAATTCCACGAATGGGTTTGCCTTTTCCTGAGGCAGGAGTAGCCCAGGCTGTTTTACCCAGCATATTTCTTACATGCACTACAGGAACTTTATCCCCATCTACAGTACGTAACAGGTTGGATTGGGCAGGTCCAGCTCAGTTGGCAGATCCCCTAGTATTGACTAACCAGGTGGCCTTTGCCAAATGCATATCCCAATTTTTGAATGTTCCAGCGCCCATTGCTTTCAAGGTAGTCTTTAACAGTCCGTTGTATCGTTCAACTTTCCCGGAGGCTGGTGCATGATAGGGGATGTGATACACCCACTCAATACCATGTTCTTTGGCCCAAGTGTCTATAAGGTTGTTTCGGAAATGAGTTCCATTGTCTGACTCTATTCTTTCTGGGGTACCATGTCGCCATAGGACTTGCTTTTCAAGGCCCAGGATAGTGTTCCGGGCGGTGGTATGAGGCACAGGATATGTTTCCAGCCATCCGGTGGTTGCTTCCACCATTGTAAGTACATGGCGCTTGCCATTGCGAGTTTGAGGGAGTGTGATGTAATCAATCTGCCAGGCCTCTCCATATTTATATTTCAGCCATCGTCCTCCATACCAAAGAGGCTTTGACCGTTTGGCTTGCTTGATTGCAGCACATGTTTCACAGTCATGAATAACCTGTGCTATAGCATCCATGGTCAGGTCCACCCCTCGATCACGAGCCCATCTGTATGTTGCATCTCTACCTTGATGGCCTGAGGTGTCATGGGCCCATCGGGCTATAAATAATTCACCTTTATGCTGCCAATCCAGGTCCACCTGAGCTACTTCAATCTTAGCAGCCTGATCCACCTGCTGGTTGTTTTGATGTTCTTCAGTAGCCCGATTCTTGGGCACATGAGCATCTACGTGACGTACTTTCACAGCCAGGTTCTCTACCCGAGCAGCAATGTCTTGCCACAATGCAGCAGCCCAGATGGGTTTGCCCCTGCGCTGCCAGTTGTTTTGCTTCCAGTGCTCTAACCATCCCCACAGGGCATTTGCTACCATCCATGAATCTGTGTAGAGATAGAGAAATGGCCATTTTTCTCATTCAGCAATATGAAAAGCCTGCTGAATGGCCTTCACTTCTGCAAACTGACTTGATTCACTTTCTCCCTCAGCAGCTTCTGCAACTCGTTGTGTAGGACTCCATACAGCAGCCTTCCATCTCCGATGCTTCCCCACAATACGACAGGACCCATCAGTGAACAGGGCATATTTCTTTTCATTCTCTGGTAACTGCTTGTACAGTGGGGCTTCTTCAGCACGACCCACCTCCTCCTCTGATGACATCCCAAAGTATTTGTCTTCTTGCCAGTCCATAATCACTTCCAAGATTCTTGGGCGACTGGGGTTTCCTATTCGAGCCCTCTGAGTAATCAGTGCAACCCACTTGCTCCATGTAGCATCAGTTGCATGATCACAGAATCACAGAATTTCTAGGTTGGAAGAGACCTGAAGATCATCGAGTCCAACCTCTGACCTAACACTAACAAGTCCTCCACTAAACTATATCGCTAAGCTCTACATCTAAACGTCTTTTAAAGACCTCCAGGGATGGTGACTCCACCACTTCCCTGGGCAGCCCTTTCCAATGCCTAATAACCCTTTCGGTAAAGAAGTTCTTCCTAACATCCAACCTAAAACTCCTCTGGAGCAACTTTATCCCATTCCCCCTTGTCCTGTCACCAAGCACATGGGAGAACAGACCAACCCCCACCTCGCTACAGCCTCCCTTAATGTACTTCTAAATAGCGATATGGTCGCCCCTGAGCCTCCTTTTCTCCAGGCTGAACAAGCCCAGCTCCCTCAGCCACTCCTTGTAGGACTTGTTCTCCAGACCCCTCACCAGCTTCATCGCCCTTCTCTGGACTCGCTCGAGCACCTCCATGTCCTTCTTGTAGCAAGGGTCCCAAAACTGAACACAGTACTCGAGGTGCGGCCTCACCAGAGCCGAGTACACGGGGACAATCACTTCCCTAGCCCTGCTGGCCACACTGCTTCTTATACAAGCCAGGATGCTGTTGGCCTTCTTGGAAACCTGAGCACACTGTTGGCTCATATTCATTCGACTATCAACCATCACTCCCAGGTCTTTCTCTTCCAGGCAGCTTTCCAACCATTCCTCTCCCAGCCTGTAGCTCTGCTTGGGGTTGTTGCGCCCCAGGTGCAGGACCCTGTGTAGATGATGTGTAGAGGATACCCTTCCTTTGAACATCCAGCCTAGTACTGGCAGTCGGGGTGCCAGGAGGAGCTGCGCTTCAGTACCAACCACCTCTGAAGCAGATCGAACTCCTTCATATGCTGCCAATATCTCCTTTTCAGTTGGAGTGTAGTATGGAGCAGAGGAGGTGCATCCAAAATTTTTTTGTGCATCTGAATGGACTGTTCCTCTAGCATCCCCTCCTAGGCAGAAACCTAACAAGGGGCAAACAGTTTGGGCTGTTGTTTCCCTTCATTGCCTTTACCTCATGCAAGTTACCAAATTATATTCTTGAACTAGTTTTCTGCCATCTTTTCACCACTGATATCTTCAGAGACATTTGCAGTGAATACAAGGATCTCTCTTCTGTGCAGGATTTATTAATTGCTTCTTCCACGGCCTCATCAGGAGTAATAGAAATTGGCACAATATAGTCCAGTAGCCTATGCATGGGAGTTCTCCTCTGAACTTCAGCTTGTCCTTGAAATATGTCATATGAAATATTCTATTCTATTACAGTTCTTGATAGGACCCATACCATTTTCTCTCTCTCCTCACTCCCCAGCAGAGTGTATCATCACAACTTTCTTATCAATAGTTCTAATTTGCCTACTAAGCTCAGAATAACTTATTGTATAGCCATAATACATGGGCAATGCTTACACTGTTGTTATAAATGAAGTCTCAACTCAATCTGAATTTTGTAATATTTATAAAAGAATATTCATATATTATATATATTATATATTTATATATAATATATATATTATATATTATGTACATTATATATAAATTATATATATATATATATATTTTTATATGTATTTATATATATTTATATATTTATATATTCAAGTAAACAGCGCTGGGTGTGCGGGGAGTCTACGCTCCACCAACATGCACACACAAATATCAAACATTCTAAATATATAGAACGTTGCTTTACATACTAAACCCAAGTATGCCTACACATATGTACAATCAGGAAAGGTAACAAACAATCCTTTAAGTTCCGTAACTTAGTAAAATTCAGTACGTCTATACATATTCACGATCAGAAAAGGTAACAAACAATCCCTTAAGTTCCATGACTTAACAGTCTCCATTTTCCATTCCTTTTCTTGATTACATACAAGTCTCCGTTTTCCATTCCTTTTGAACAATATGTCTCGCTTTAAGTTGTCAAGCAACTCAGTCTTCAGGCCTTATGTATCCCGTTCTTCCCAGATCGAAGAAAAGCACATCCATCTCCTTTTCAAGGCCAATAGGCCTGGGTCAAAAGGCACGTTCAGGTCAACAGGGGGTGTAACAGCAAAAGCCTTCGATGGCTGTGGCAGCAGAGGGGCCCATGGCGTAGCAGTCGGATCAGTAAAGGAGCCCGTAGCTCCCTCACTATCTGGCAAGCCACACGTTTGTGACTGTGGCTCCACGTGACTCTTTAAGGCCTCAGAGACTGCTCGCCAGGTGCCGAGCAATTCCACTGCAACCTTGTCGTTTTTAGTTGCAGAGTCCCACACTTTGACCTCAGATTGGTCCCATATTTCAGGCTCATAAACTGTCCAATTATTAATAAGGAGAATAAGCTGTAAGGTTACCAGGACAGCCTTTGTTCCTAAGGACGTATGATTCCCCATAATGCGCAACTGCTTACCAGCGAGAGACAGTTGTGTGCACAGGTCCGCTTCTCTCAGCTCGAGCTTCTCTCCAGCTCCAGTGCGCCTATTTCCAGCGACTTTCTGTACGAGCTTCTCTGAGCCGTTTGCTGAGTTTGGCTGAACCTGTCTTCGTGAGGCAATCAGAATGCCTGTTCCCGTCCTGGTCTCCATTCTGCCAGCCTGTTCCTCTTCACTTCTTTTTCCTGCTTCTTTATTGATATAACTTCATTGTTGTGCCTTTTTTTTCTTTTTTCTCTTTCTTCTTGAGGGCAGGTTCCCCTCTTATACCTTTCTCTCCACAGCAGTTCTTTTCAAAACAACTTTTCATTGGTCAGACAACTTTGAATGTAACAACAACAACAAACACCCAGAAACATCCATGCCTTAATGGCTGGAGAACAAGAGAACCAGCTGGAGAACAAGAAACCGGAGACTGCATGGAGTCTCCTGAATCAGCCGTCTTTGTTCCCTCTAAACTCTTTTATATTCCTGATGGCCTCTTCGTTAAGAGTCTAATGTTATCTCAACCATGGGGCTTTCCAACCCCCATGGCCACATTCCCAAATCTCCCCCTTCTTTATTAATATCAACCATTTTCTCGACACGAATTACCACTCCATATATAACACTATGTAACTGAGAGTGGTGCAGGGATACCTAAGCAGGGTTGTGTTTCCCCACATAACCCCACATTATTCTTAGGGACCACATGCTTTTCTTACTGCCTGTACTGTTACTTGCAGACTAAAATGTGATTTTGGTGGGATTTCTGTTATTCTTGTGCTATGTTGCTCCTATAGCTTGCATCTCTCCACAAATCCTGCATAAAATGTTTCTCTTCTTTCTTCCCTTCCCAGGACAATTCAGCTTCCTTTAGGATTTGGACCTATTTTTAATGGGTCTGATTAATTTCCTTACTGGCTTCTCTCATAAAATAAACTTAGGGAAAGACCCCTTCATGAGTTATTTCACCTTTCATATAGGAGTTTCAATGTTTTCAAATTACAGATGCAGATCATCATTCACAGTGTCCTGAAATTCTCATCTCGTTAACAGGACCCAGACTCCTTTCTCAATAGTCCAGTGCATTACCTCTAACAAAAGAGTCTATCTGAAACTCATCTGAGGTTCCCCAGTGAGGACTGATAAAGGTCTCATTCTTTTCTGCTTCTCCTAAAAGTAAATTTAGGTCAGCTCTAAATATAAATTACATTCTTGCTTCTGTTTATTTGTGCTTAGTTTACTTTAGAAATACCATTTTACCTATTATCTTAATGTGGTATGTCTTTGTTTCTATGTACAGCCTTTTCTTTTTTTTTCGCTCATGATCACACTGCTCACTTTAATAAAGGTCTTGCGTAAATTATTAGTTTTTACCATGTTCCATGAACCTGCTTATGGGTAGCAACATGAGGTGACTCCATTATGTCTAAATCACTTTGCTTCTTTGGTGAGAGTTCTATTTTCAGAGAGGCTGCAACCATAGCTAGCATTTCTGGCATTCATGCAGTGACTGGCTGCTTGCCCCAGAGGTCACTTGCCCAGTCATGTCTTGTGCGTTTCCATCATAAAACAGATGTCAGCTGATCAGGATCAGGATCTGGTCTCTCCTACGAGGAGTGTTACAAAAGAAGGAAACGGGAGTACAGCTCATGGTTCCCACTTATCATTTATGCTTTTGACTTTCCATTTCCTGTTCATGATCTTGTTGATTAATTTATCTGGACAGACTGCTGTACCTATGCAGATACCAGCAGAAGGTCACATGTGGGTAGGAACTGCTTGCAGGTATAATTCAAGATCAGGGATGTATATGAGACCTTTGTATTGCAGGCTGCCTTGTACAACAATATTTTTTTTTAGTACAAAAATCACCTGAGACATACCTGGTGCTATGAAGTAATTCAAAACACAAATTAGTAAAAGGAAAAAGTTATGCTAGGGCTAAGTCATGATCTTACTGATGGGGACTATTCCTTATATGTTTTCACTGATGGATTTACTGCTTTGAGATATTTTTTACTCTAGTATAAGAAATGGACTACTTCAAGAATACACATTTTCATTATAATAACAATTAATCAGGTTTCTTCTTTCCTCCAACAATAAGATATCTTTTTTACCTGTATGACAAACAAAAAACCAAACAAACAATAAAATAAAGCCTCAAAGAGCAGAAGATGGTTGCTTGTTTTCCAGACATTGACCATAGTAAACTGAGCAGTGAAAATTACGCACATTGCAATTGCTGGTAATAACTGGATGGTTTCACCACTCCACACATTATTCTCCAAAATGAACAGAAAATGTGACTGTAATGGATATATTCTTGCTCCAGTGAGCTAGGTAACAATATCAAACTTAGACTGCTTAATGCAAGTAGTTCCTGTGTGAGAAAGTAAGTTGTGTTTTTGCAGTAGAGAACTAATTTTCTATATTAAAAGGTAGTTGTGTAGTCATGTGTTGGGTCTGTCTGGGCTGGAGTCACCTTTCCCTGCAGCAGCCCACATAGTGCTGTGCTCTGCACTCGTAGCTGGAACAGCACTGATATCACTCCAGTGTTGTGTCTATTGCTGCATAGTGCTGGCACAGCATCAGGACTCCTTCCAAGCCCCCAGGAGCCAGCGGGGAGGGGGGTGGGCAAGTGATGGGGAGGGGACATTGCCAGGGCAGCTGACCTAAACCAATCAAAGGGATATTCCATAACACCTGATGTCACACTCAGCAATAAAAAGAGGGGCTCTCGTGGAGGAGGGGGCTGTTCCTCCTGAACAACCACTACGCGTTTGAGGCCCTGCTTCCCAGGATGTGGCCGAACATCGCTCGTTGATGGGAAGTAGAGAATATTTTTTTCCCTTCTCTCTGTGCTTCCGCGCGGACTGATTGTTTCTTTTGTTTCTTTTTCTCCCCATTCCCTTTCCCTTTAATTAAACCTTTCTCATCTCAAACCTCGAGTTCTCTGTGTTGTATTTTCTCCCCCTTCCTCTTTGAGGAGAGGGGGAGTGAGAAAGCAGTTGTGGTGGAGCTCGGCTGCCCACCTGAGTAAAACCACCACAAGTAATAACAAGGAGAAATGCTAAGTAGATGCCTCTGTCCTAATCCTAGGTGAAGGCGTGTGGTACCCTGTGGGTGGTAAAGTCCACAGCAGCACGTCAGGAAGAGCTGGGGATTAAGGGTTCCAAGAGTCAGCAGGGTGGGGTTGGAGACCCTGGGATTGTGCCTAAAGATAGCCCTTTGGAGAGAATGATAAGGATTTGGAAAAACAACTCAAAAACTAAGAAAAAAGATTAAAAAATGGTTTGATATTGTGTAATTGTCTGGCCTAAAAAGCTAATAAAAGGAACTTCAGTATTTTGGCCAAAATACGGGTCTGACAAAAATTCAGGCTTTAAATTTATATGTAAACAATAAGGTTCCGTTTTCAGAGGAGGAATCAAGTTATGTTCCCTATAATCCTAATATTGCACCGGAGGCAGTGGCAGCTGCTCCAGGAGGGGAGACAGGGACTGCAAATGACGCTGTCCATGGAGAAGTTGCACAGGGGAGCGTGGAGCAGCAAGAACGGAGGCAGGGGGGTCCCGGCAGGGCCTCAGGGCTGTGCAAGGCTGACGTGGGGCCGCTGCCACTCCACCCTTACCAGCAGAGAGATTAGGAGTTATAAGAAGGAAATGGAAATCTTTACGTGAGTGCCTAGCAGAACAGTCAAATCCATTTCTAAGGCCTAATTTGTATTCCTGGGGGGGAAATGTCAATCTTAATTATGTTACTCACTGGAGAAGAATGTTCAGGAGGGGAATGATTTGCCAGGCAGCTATGCAAGAATGGGAAATGTGAGAAACACTCCATAGCCAATAACTTAGGCTCAAGCGAGGATCTCAGGGAAGTTGTAATTTATTCGCGATTGCAATGGCGGGCGCCCCACAAGCAGGAAAGAGCGCATCTACTGGTTCCAAAACACAGTTTATATACTTTTTGATGACAGGACCCTCCCCTGTTTCCCCACTGAGTGGGTAATCCAGGTACACAATCTATCTGATGCTTCACAGACAATGCACGGCCTTCAGTTGCCAGCCTGATAAATTTCAAGTTTCTTTTGGCACTTTTACTGTTTAAAGTGGTAATATTTCTTCACTTATCTGACTTGACTTAACACCATGATTTTCTCCTAATTGCTCTAAGGAGTCCGGTTGTCTGCATTTTAAAAGGTCACCTGCTAAGCTTTCTTATCACTGCAAGCATATCTCAATACCACATTCCTTCCTTCTAAACAATGTGTCCTGGTTTCAATTAGGACAGAGTTAATTTTCTTCCTAGTAGCTGGTAGAATGCTATGTTTTGGCTTAGGATGAGAAGAGTGCTGATAACACCCCGATGTTTTAATTGTTGCAGAGCAGTGCTTATACTAAGCCAAGGACATCTCAGCTTCTCGCTCTGTCCTGCCAACGGGCAGACTCGGGGTGCAGCAAGAGCTGGGAGGGGGTAGACCCAGGACAGGTGACCCAAACTAGCCAAAGGGGTATTCCATACCATCTGACGTCATGCTAAACAATATTTAGGGGTGGCTAGCCGGGAGAGTGGGGCTGGGACTGCTCGGGGTTAGGCTGGGCATCGGTCAGCGGGTGGTGGTATGCAATTGCATTGTGCATCACTTGTTTGTACACATTATTAGTAGTAGTACTATTATCATCATTGTTATTATTATTATTATTGTTATTATTATTATTATTATTGTTATTATTATTATTATTATTCTGTCTTATTAAACTGTCTTTATCTCAACTCACGGGCTTCACTTTCCCGTGATCCCAGAGAGGGAGGGGGGAGGGTGAGCGAACGGCTGTGTGGTGTTTAGCTGCCGGCCGGGTTAAACCACTACAGTCCTTTTGGCGCCCAACGTGGGGCTCGAAAGGTTGAGATAACGGCAGATCTGACCAGAGTGTGTTAAACTAAAATTGGTGTAAGTATTAGACCTTCTTAATAGTTACTTGTCATAATACTGATTGCTTTAATCTCAAGTCTGCTGTGCCTGTTTTCAAAATTGAGTATTATAGCACATTATTTTCCTTATGTGCTCTCTGTCATGTTGTTTATCCTCTCCGGGCCCTGGTTTAAGATCATTATGGTACTGTGTGTTATAACAGTGGCTTATGAGACGGAGAGATATCTGGTCATGACTCTAACTTGGTATTTGTACTCAATAACGTCGTTGATTCTATACTTTGGAAACCGTATCTCAGAAACTATTAGCAATTATACCTGTTGCATTTTTCATCAGGGAGCAAATCTGAGGAGGGGAAAGGGGAAGATATTTTTTCTTACTCGTTCACTCTCCCTTTCTCCTTCACCGCCCTCTTATCCTCCAAGCTTGTTACAATAGCTCTCCAAGATATTGAATATCCTTGGGATACTCAGACCAGCATGGTCTTGTTGTTATGCCTCCTGAATGCACTTCAGGTTTTGCTTAAAGTTAAACAACTACTTAGGAATCTCATCCAGAGATCTGGAGGCAGGATAGTTGTGAGTGGCAGGGAGTATGGGAGGATATGGGCAGGCATCTAGAGCAGTGGGCACCCCCAGTGTTTTGGAAATTCACCCCTGAACAACTGTAAAATCTTAAAAAACTGGCAGAATGCTTGAAAAAAAGGTGTAATGACTCTGGCAGTTCCAGAGTGACACAGATGCTGGGGCCTGGCTGATGCCTATCAAGCTGCAATTGATACTATCAACTTAGTGACAGACCCTGAGGCCACTCCAAGTCCTATGACAGATCCAACTCCGACCCCTACGATGGACCCTGCAGCCGCTCCAGCTCCTGCAGCCACTCCAGCTCCTGTGGCTGGATCAGAGAAACGAGCTGTAGCAGTGCAAGTCGCACTTGCACAGACAAGATGAAAAAATGGTATAGGGATTCAGGTCGTTCAGAATGCAAAGTCTTCTGCCAAGTCTAGGTATAGAGACAACGATGCTGGGCCATCATGGATTCAGCAGGAGGAAGATGAGGATGCTGAACAATCAACAGTAACTACCCAAAACCTATACCAGTGTGAGCTACGAGATGTGCGAAAAGATTTTGGTTGTTGCATAGGTGAGCAGATTGTCACCTGGCTCCTCCATTGCTGGGACACCGGAGCCAATTGTGTGGAATTAGAGGGCAGGGAAGCCAGACAGCTGGGATCCCTTACTAGAGATGCAGGCATTGAAAAAGCAATTGCAGATGGAGCACAATCTCACAGCCTCTGGAGGCGTCTCCTCTCAGCTGTGAGGGAAAGGTATCCCTTCAAGGAAGAACTTGTATGTCTACCAGGCAAGTGGACCGCTATGGAGAAGGGAATCCAGTACCTGAGGGAATTACCATACGGGAGGTGATTTATGAGGACCCAGACCTCAGACAAACATCCATAGATCCAGATGAAGTCAGGTGTACACGACCCATGTGGCGGAAGTTTGTACGGAGTGCACCATCATCATATGCCAGCTCATTGGCAATAATGGCCTGGAAAGAGGATGAGGAACCCACAGTGGATGAAGTGGCTAAACAACTTCGGCAGTATGAAGAAAGTCTCTCCTCTTCCTTACAGGCCTGCGTCTCAGCTGTGGAGAAACTTTCTGAAGAGTTCCACCAACTTAAAGAGAATCTATCTTCCTCCCCACCTGAACCAACCAGTGTCCACCAACTAAAAGAGAACACTTGGGAGAAACTTTCTGAAAAGGTTCACCAAGTTGAAGAGAGATTATTTTCCTCCCCACCTGTACAAAGCAGCGTCTCAGCTATCAGGGGTAAGCATTCATCCGCACAAGGAAGACGATATGGTGGGCACACACCCCGTGCCACCCTGTGGTTTTATTTACGAGACCATGGACAGGACGTGAGAAAATGGGATGGAAAATCTACCGTGACCCTAGAGGCACGGGAATGTGAGTTGCAAAAGAAAACAATCGGGAAAAAGGGATTCTCTGAAAAGTTTGCTGCTCCAACTTCCAGCAGACAGTCTTTCAAACACAGAAACGATATGGCATCATGCTAAACAATATATTGGGATTGGCTAGCCGGGGGAGTGGGGCCGGGACTGCTCAGGGTTAGGCTGGGCATCGGCCAGCGGGTGGTGAGCAATTGCATTGTGCATCACTTGTTTGTACACATTAGTAGTAGTATTATCATCATTGTTGTTATTATTATTGTTATTATTGTTTTTCTGTCTTAATAAACTGTCTTTATCTCAACTCACAGGCTTTACTTTCCCGTTTCTCTCCCCCATCCCAGAGAGGGAGGGGGGAGGGTGAGCAAACGGCTGTGTGGTGTTTAGCTGCCAGCCGGGTTAAACCACGACAGACATGAAAAGTGACACAAATTGATAGCAGTCTTGTTGCCATCAGACTGTAAAAGAATTAAAATGAAGGTAGATGTACATGTTAGACTGAATACATACCTAGCCAAACGTCCGACAGGATCCAATAACAGCTACTGGAAAGGGGAAAAATAGGGTAACTTTGTAGCAGTATTACAGTCAACATACCCTGCCAAATTATGTAAAAATGCATTTGCTTCAATTCAATACTCCCTTTACAAGATCATTTGTGATTGTCAGTAGGACTAAACCTAAACACAGAGAAACAAATGACACAGACTCGAATGGCTCTCTGGAGTCAGGTCTAGATTCCTGCAGCTATAAGCAGAAAAATTAAAAAACTAATATATCTTAGTCCATTTTGTTTTCAAGTTTCTGAAGTAATCAAAAAATATATTTTTCCACTGCCAACCTAAGTTCATTTACTACTGAACTACTTGCTTTTGTAGTCACGCTGATCTTCAGTTACAAAGCTGAGCTCTCACCTGAGCTTTACCCTTGTTATCCATATTCAGCTTCTTTGTTAGCCAAACAAGCCACATTATTTTGTTTTGTCTAGATGGACTTTTCTCTCTGATCCTTCTGCTCCTGTCTTTCCTGAACAGGGATATACAGAAGCAGAACTTAGCAGTACTTTATGCAGAGGAAATAACCCTTTCCTCTTTCGCTGGAAAGGCCTCACTTGAGATATCAAACAACATTGAATGAGATTAACTTCTTTACTGACTGAGGGTAGAAATCCTCTCTGTTAAAATAATAACTAGCGTCCTTAAGACTGTTATAAATGGCTCAGGATTCAAATTAGGATTAAATAAAAAAATAGGATTTATTGAAAGAATATAAAGGAATAGAGGTAAGCAAACAGCGCTGGGTGCACCGGGAGTCTCCGCTCCACCAGGACGCACACCAGTTACATCAAGCAGCTGATTTTTATGCTCCTAGACTAATACATATTCATTACTACTTCTAAAAAAATAGATTATTATAATTAGCTTCTGGGGTCCAGTCCCTCCTACTGGAACATGCGCAGTCTCTTCTGGGGGTCTCTTCTGGGGGTCTCTAGGGGTCTTTCATGCTGAAGGCTCGTAGTCTTCCTCTCCCCCTTTGTACTTACTTGGCACCATGCCAAGTTTATAGAACATTCTCTGCAAGTCTTGTCTCCCAGCCGTCCTTCAGCTTCATTTTCCTTCCTCTTAATCTCTCGCCCCCCCTAACCAGATACCAAAGATCCGCATAGTATCCCATAACAGTCACTAGTTGTTATCAGTTGTTCTGAAACTCCCAGACATCAAACACAAACAGCTTTCTTATTTGACGCTTCACGAGTAATTAAAACATTCTTCCCCAGCCATTCACAGACACATCTATAGCAGTGTTAAGTTAATCTCGAAGAAGACAGGAAAAAAAAGGCTGTAACTGTTAGAAATAGAAGTCCGGAATAACAAAAGCAAACAGGTTCATAAATTTAAGGAGTGTTTTCTGAAGACGTGATAAATTGACTAGAATGAGGGGGAGACTGGGACACACTGCATCTGTGGTTCAAGAATTCAATTGCCAGTGCAGGGCCCAGAGGCAGACAGGATTCAAACAGAATTGTTCTTTATGGACACGAATTGTTAAAACATTCCTCACAATCCCTTATCTTCTTTTTAATATCAACAATTCGTGTCACTTCTGTTGTTAATAACTGGATTTCATCAGTCCGTTCTTGGAGGGTCCAATTCTTAAACATCATAATTGACATATCCCCTTCCTTTTTTAATGAAGTTATTACAAATGTACTATTTATCACCTGGTGTATTAATAATGTAAGACAAGGTATCATACAAGGTATAAACAATAACATCATTACACCACATAACAATAAAAATAACACTCTTTTAACCCATGGTCCAGCAGGCAGCCATGAAAATAAATCCCACTCCATATCCTTCCAGGTTTGTGTTTGCTTGCTCACCTGCCCCCCCTCCTTCTCTGGGATGGGAGAGAGAAATGGGAAAGTGAAGCCTGTGAGTTGAGATAAAAACAAGAAGATAATAACAATAATAACAATAATGATGATAATAGTACTACTAGTAATAATGTGTACGAAACAAGTGATGCACAATGCAATTGCTCACCACCTGCTGTCCGATGCCCAACCTAACCCCGAGCAGTCCGGCCCTCCTCCCAGCCTGCCTGCTGGCAGGACAGTGAGAAGCTGAATTTGGTTTGGTCCTTGGCTTGGTGTAAGCACTGCTCTGTAACAATTAAAACAATTAAAACATCATCATATTATTAACATTCTTCTCATCCTAAACCAGAACATAACATTCTATCAGCTACTAGGAAGAAACACCCTTTTTATCAATCTTTAAACAGCAATTACTAAAGCTAAATTTTCCACAGACTTCTCCTTCTTGTGCTAGTAAATAATCCAAAGCTAGGCAATTTTGATACAAAGCAGTTCTCATCATTTATAACTATTTCTATTACAGCTAATAACCTAATTATTCTATTAAGTATATATACTGGGGTCCTATAGTCCCAGGATCTGTCTTCTGCCCACGTAGCTGGATCATAATAGGCAAACGCCTTCAGTCAAGGAGTTAGGCCCGCTTTCAGGGTCAATTCAGGCTTGTGTTACCGTTCAGCCTGTCAGGGTGATCCAGCTCCTGTAAAATGATCACAATTTTATATAGGTTTAAAAAAGAGGTTTTTTATGTTATTTTCTCGGGACAACCTGATCTTAGTGTGGGAGAAGTCCGGTCGAGGCCCTCTCACTCGGCAGTCAATACCCATAGGGGTTGCCTCCCTCGGTAGACCATACACACCGCAGTGGAGGGTCCTGCCCCGGTCTTGCCTTCTCCCTTTTCTCCCTTTAGGCTTGTCCCCTTTATTTGGCATCCTTAATTCATGCAGAGCCTCATTGCCAGAATATTAGTTCTCCCTTAGCTTGAGTTTCAGTTTCCCAGGAGCGGACTCAACCCTCCAAGTTTCAGTAGTTAATGGTCCTTTTATTCTGGATGCATGGGTCCCTTTCTGCAGTTCTCACAGCTGTTTCAGTAGTCAGTAAAACAAGGTACAATCCCTCACATCAGGGGTTCAGTGATTCTTCCCTCCCATGGCTGCTTGTTGAAACACTTTCTTTTTTATCTTCTGACAAGTTAAGCAACGGTTATGTAATTTGCTTTGCCGTAGCAGGATTCATCTGATAGCCATGGCTACATTCACATTTGTAGCCACCTTTCAGGTTGATACACATTTGACTACAGATACCAGGGTTTTGGCATTTATCACTATCTCCGCAGTTTCCCAGCTGGACAGTCACATTCATTTATGTTGCATTCCTTCAGGGGCTCATCACCCCAGTCCTTGCAGTCTCTCTGCTGATTACACACTTTACTGATATCTATGCATTCTCCACTTCTGCAGTTGAATTTGCCAGGTCCAGAGCACTGAATAACATTGTTACAGTTTGCTTCATCAGTGCCATCCAGACAGTCTCTCACACCACTGCACTGCCTACTCCTATGGACACAGTTCCCATCTTCACATCTGAACTGGTCTGGCCTGCAGGTCCAGGAAGGGCAGTTAATTTCATCACTTCCATCCTTACAATAAGGATCTCTGTCACATTGCCACAATTCTCTTCATCTTCTCCACTGTCACAGTCTTTTTCACCATCACATTTCCATGACACTGTTCTCATATGACACAGCTCAGCACTTTCGTCAGACCCATCTTCACAATCCGGATCCCCATCACACTGCCATCTGTTTGGCACACACTGACCACTGTTGCACACAAAGTCAGATTCAGCACACATCTTCTTCACACAAGCACTCTCGTCACTGCCATGTGAGCAGTCTTCACATTTTGCTCTAGCACCGTCGTCAGCAGTGCACAGTCAGGCGAAGGCGAGCAGCAGGCAGAGCGCCCCGCACCGTCACCTGTGTCACTTATACTACTCCTATTACCCATGCTGTTAGTGTCAGTGGCATCCTCCTTTTCTTTTTGCCACTGACCATTCATCACAACTGGATGAGACACATGATTACTAGTTAGGAAAGAGAGTGTTACCGTCTGCTATACGGCTGCAGGCAGTGCCAGCTGCAACCTTAGGTTTGTGAAAGAGCCTGCCGGTGGTCATTTGGCAGTGTAATCTGCGTCTCTGCACTCCTGCCCTTCAATAGAGCTAAGTCGTCATTAGTAATGGTTATAACACCAATCTGGGGACTAACAGTCTTTTTTGCATTGCAAGATAAACCTTTTATAAAAAGAATGCTAGAGTGAAGCCGCTGCTGCCGCTGCCTCCATGGTTACGTCAGACAGGCTGCAGGGTCCTGATGTCCGCCCCTCTGCTCTGTGCCGACTCGCCTCACGGTGAGAGTCGACTGCCGGTCTCCACTGACGCCTCTGATCTCCCGTAGCAACTCGATCTCGGATGTCCCGAAATTACTTCAATTTCCCCGCGTTTTGCAGCTTCTGTCAGGTCTATTCTGTGTCTCTCAGAGCCGTCCGTGGCTCTGCAGCGTCTCTCAGGGCTCTCTCCGTCCAGCGGTAGTCCCTCCGTAGTTTCTCTGGTCTCCCAGCGCCGCTCCAGTCTCTCGGCGCCGCTCCGGTCTCTCGGCCTGTTCAGGTCTCAGCGAGTCCAGGTCTCGGCCTGTGCGGGCCTCATATGTTGCAGGAAGCACAGCCGAAAGCACCAGTAGAGTCAGATCATGCTCCTGCCTTTTTCTTGTCACAGTCAAAACATTTAAGAGCAAAAATAGGATACACAGGATACACAAGATACACCGGGCCCATATATTAGGCACCACCACTCAAAACTTGGATAAAATAACACTTCTTTTCAGTCTGTCAAGCACTTCGTTCGTCTCTGCCCTTGTGGAGAGTACGGAACCATGGATCGGAACTCTGCACTCGCTTTGCAGCAACGCTGCGTCTCACTCACACAGCACAATCGCACACGGAGGCCTCCAGCACATCTCATTCATACCACAGGAATATAATTTAGAACGATAACCAACCAAACAAGTATTGTCTCTGACTGTGTTCTTCGTGAAGTGACTTGTAACACTTTGTTTCAAACCCTTACATTTACACAAATACTTTCAACACAAAATACATACAATATGCAAATATTACAATATACAAAATGTCAACACAAAATACATACATAAAAACACATACAATTATTAACACTCCAGTTAATATCCCTCCAGCAGCCGAAAACATACCGTTTGTCTGCAGTTTCAGGAGATCTTTGCTCCTGCGGTGAGCAGCTGAGAGTGGAGTCCCCTCCGAGCAAAACACTCAGGGTGCACCTAGGGGTGTCCACGCTGCAGCAGATCCCACAGCTGAGCAGAGTGTCTTCTGCCTGGCTCTCCAAAATGACTCACAGAAAGCTGACTCCACAATCAGTAAGATTGTAAAGTAGGTATGTTTACTCAATTCTATGCAGCACAGGGCGGGTAGTCCCGCTAAAGTCGTACACGCCTAATGTGGCAAATTGCTTTAGTAAAGAGTTACATATACATGAACATTCCTATACATATTCCTAACCTGTCCCTTTGTGAACAGTCCTCCTTATCTCAGACCCCTTGATTAAAGTCTGAACCATGAGGTTGTTTTTGATCTGGTTCTCGGGGTCCGAGAGGCTCCTGTTATCTGGAGGTATAAGTGCAGCACAGCACAGTAGCACATATTCATTCTTAATCAATTGCTCTCTAATTTCTAATTCCAATGTTTCAGCTTGCTCTTTTCCGGATCCACAGGTATTCTACTATTAATGTTCAAAGCCTGACAGACCCCGTCCTCCGTGGATCAAAATACATGGGGTCTTAAGGGTTCTTTTGGTCATTCTGTCATAAAATACTGGATCATTTTTAATTTACTCTTTAATTTTCTGGGGCCCCTATTGTTCCAATTTCTAATCATTATTCATAATGGACTTTTTGGTCATATATCTGGTAATTTGCTCCCTTTCTGGTCCTTGGTCTTTGATTTTATCTGACCCATCCGGGAATTTTACTAGTGGCAATTCCCACAGCCCTTGGTTGCCCCCAGTGAGAGTGTCTTGCAGGGGGTTTAGGACCTATCACCCACCCACGTATCCCTCTCTTCACCAGCCCAGCCCCCCCGACAGGAGATTAGAACCAGTGAGAAAACAAAAAAGACCTCCACTCTGACTTTACAAGTCTCAGTTACACTCTCACACACAAACACTGGCAACCGCACCTTTACCAAACCGGACGGTATCTTACGAATCAGTCGTCTTCATCCAGAGTCCAACTGGACGGTATCCACAAGCATCTCTGCTGTCTTCGTCTGGGATCGAACCAGACGGTATCCACAAATGACTGTCGTCTTCATCCGGTTCGATTCCGGACACCGGAATCCAACCGAACGGTATCCAAACGACCCTGTCGTCTTCGTCCGGATCTTCGCACGCAGAATTACGGGCAAAAAACAGCCGGCAAGGGAGCTCAAAAAAAATCAAATTCTTTGCTTACCTTTATTCAGGTTCAGGATGGCATTAGTCCCGATCCGACTCAAACAGGAGCCACCAAATGGTGGGGCGCCTCTCCTAGATTAAATCAGAATTCAGGAACTATAGCCATCCCGGACGAGCCCCCAAATTGTTATAAATGGCTCAGGATTCAAATTAGGATTAAATAAAAAAATAGGATTTATTGAAAGAATATAAAGGAATAGAGGTAAGCAAACAGCGCTGGGTGCACCGGGAGTCTCCGCTCCACCAGGACGCACACCAGTTACATCAAGCAGCTGATTTTTATGCTCCTAGACTAATACATATTCATTACTACTTCTAAAAAAATAGATTATTATAATTAGCTTCCGGGGTCCAGTCCCTCCTACTGGAGCATGCGCAGTCTCCTCTGGGGTCTCTTCTGGGGGTCTCTAGGGGTCTTTCATGCTGAAGGCTCGCAGTCTTCCTCTCCCCCTTTGTACTTACTGGGCACCATCCCAAGTTTATAGAACATTCTCTGCAAGTCTTGTCTCCCAGCCGTCCTTCAGCTTCATTTTCCTTCCTCTTAATCTCTCGCCCCCCCTAACCAGATACCAAAGATCCGCATAGTATCCCATAACAGTCACTAGTTGTTATCAGTTGTTCTGAAACTCCCAGACATCAAACACAAACAGCTTTCTTATTTGACGCTTCACGAGTAATTAAAACATTCTTCCCCAGCCATTCACAGACACATCTATAGCAGTGTTAAGTTAATCTCGAAGAAGACAGGAAAAAAAAGGCTGTAACTGTTAGAAATAGAAGTCCGGAATAACAAAAGCAAACAGGTTCATAAATTTAAGGAGTGTTTTCTGAAGACGTGATAAATTGACTAGAATGAGGGGGAGACTGGGACACACTGCATCTGTGGTTCAAGAATTCAATTGCCAGTGCAGGGCCCAGAGGCAGACAGGATTCAAACAGAATTGTTCTTTATGGACACGAATTGTTAAAACATTCCTCACAAGACTAATACATATACCAGCTGATCATGCTGGCTGGAGTTACAGACAAAATTAACAACAACAAAAAAAAAACAGCTTCAAAATGAGGGCAGATGTCCATCATATATCCCTTTTACAGGGGTCCATTTCTAGCCATGAATCATTAATTAACTTTGTTAATATGTCTGAAGAAGTGCAAATGTTTTAATGAAAAATTAATAAATAAGAATTTATTCAAACCAATTGCTTTACAGAAGTATAAAATTCAAGTCACCAAGTGTTCCTCTTATTTTTTTTTTAATTTTTTTTTCTTTTTTTCTTTGCAAGGGAGGCTGAGTAGCATCTATGCTTCACTACTTTTCTTTCTGTCTTTAGGAAACTGTGTATTCTTTTTACAGCTATACCTGGTAAGTGATACTGGGGAATGTGACTTTGTATCCATCAAACTTTTAGTTGCTACCTTCTAAATGTTCTCTATGGTATTAAGCTTAATACCAAAGTATCAATATAACCAAATATTATTTTTTTTTTCATATTTATTACACTTATTGGCTTTAATTATTGCCAGAATTTCTGGCAGGTAAGTGAAAGAAATTGAAACAGTGACAAAAGATTGGTTAGAGCATCAAAATTAGGTTCAGAATGTCTCTCAAATTTACTGAACTACTTGTCTCTTTAAACAAGCCCTTTTACTGTTTTAACAAATAAGAATCATGCCTAGTACTCTTTCTTATCATCCATGGCTAACAGTAATTGTAAAATCACTGAGCTGATACCAGAAGCATAGCAGTGCTTGCATGTAACTCAGAATTAATGCTTATACCACTTTAATGCAATTAGTTACTTATCAATTTGCTACAGTATTAATTAAAGGTTTTTTTTTTAATCAAAATACGTCAAACATGAGGAAAAAAATAAAATGAAGGAAGCTCTTTGCATACATTTGAGATGAAATCATGGCCTCATAGAAAGAAATAGGAGTGTTGTTCTTGTCTGCTTTTTTTAGGCCTGTGTGTATTTTGAATTTTTGTGCTCTTTCTATATCAACAACATCAACAAAAAAAAAGATCACAGAATCACAGAATCAAAGAATCATCTAGGTTGGAAGAGACCTCCAAGATCACCTAGTCCAACCTCTGACCTAACACTAACCAGCCCTCCACTAAATCATATCACTAAGCTCTACATCTAAATATCTTTTAAAGACCAAAGACCTCCAGAGATGGTGACTCAACTACTTCCCTGGGCAGCCCATTCCAATGCCTAACAACCCCCTCAGCAAAGAAGTTCTTCCTAATATCCAATTTAAAAGATATTTGCTTTACCTATAACAGCCTCTAGGAATATAAGCAGTCTACATTAATGATGTATAAAAAACAGTTTCCAGGCCCACTAAAGTAATCTTACAAATGAAAGACAACCTTATAATACTAGAAAATGATTTTAAAAGCATAGACCTCTTCTGTTCTGAATACTTAATAGATTTCTTGCAATACCAAGATCCTTAGATGAAGGGTTTCTATATATTGCCTTTTCTTAGATGAGATGCAAATTCTTTGAATACTCCTATATGGGTCCTGGCTTACTCCTATCAAACACTATTTAACATCATCCAGCACCTTGAAGAGAGGGAGGAAGTCTCTGAGTCTGATGACCAGATAACACATGCTGTGGCTGACCCAGAGGACCAACCGACTATGGTATCAGTTGCTCCCATAGTCAAGTTAAAACAATGGAAACGGAAGTCAGCTCATTTAGTAAGGAAAGAAGCTCCTCCTAAGGATGAGGGAGAAGAGGAAAAGGCAGGCAGCTCTAAAGCAGCGTCATCATGGCAACATCAGGGAGAAGAGACTGAAATCATAAATCAATCAGAAACTACTCGATCTCTATCCTTGAGTGAGTTGTGAGAAATACGAAAGGATTATGGTCATCATCCAGGTGAGCACATCCTCACCTGGCTGCTTCGATGCTGGGATGCAGGGGCCAATAGCCAACAATTAGATGGCAATGAAGCCAAGCAGCTGGGATGCCTCTCTAGAGAAATGGTAATTGACAAAGTAACTGGGAAGGAGGCACAAGTTCTCAGCCTCTGGAGGCGACTCCTGGCAGCTGTGAAAGAAAGATATCCCCATAAGGAAGATATGTATATCAAGTAGGCAAGTGGACCACTATGGATAAAGGTCTCCAGCATCTGCAGGAATTAGCTGTGCTGGAGATGATTTATAGTGATTTGGACAATGCCCAGACACCTCAAGACCCCGATGAAGTCCAGTGCACAACATCCATGTGACATAAATTTGTGCGGAGTGCACCATCAGCACGTGCCAGTACGCTGGCAGTAATTAACTGGGAGGAGAGGATGGGACCAACAGTGTATAATCTGTCCTGCCAGCTTCAAAAATATGAAGACAATCTCTCTGCTCCGCTACAGTCCTGTGTCTCAGCTGTGGAGAAACTGTCCGAAAGACTTGACCAACTTGTAGAACGAGCATATCCATCCTCATCTAGACGGAGTGATATTTCAGCCACTAAGAATCAGCATTTTGCTTTCACTTGGAGGGGCATCCAATACACCTGGAATCGACTGCCCCAGGGGTGGAAAAAAAGCCCTACTATTTGCCACGGACTGATCCAGTCTGCACTGGAACAAGGGGGAGCTCCTGAACAACTGCAGTCTGTTGATGACATCTTCGTGTGGGACAACACAGCAGAAGAAGTTTTTGAGAAAGGGAAGAAAATAATCCAAATTCTCCTGAAAGCTGGCTTTGCTATTAAAGAGAATAAGGTCAAGGGACCTGCACAGGAAGTCCAGTTCTTGGGGGTAAAAAGGCAGGATGGACATCGCCATATTCTGATGGATGTGATCAATAAAATAACAGCAATGTCTCCGCCAACTAGAAAAAAGAAACACAAGCTTTCCTAGGCCTCGTGGGATTCTGAAGAAGGCATGTTCCAGGCTATAGTCAGCTTGTGAGTACTCTATATCGAGTGAATCGAAAGAGAAACTATTTTGAGTGGGGCCCCGAGCAACAACAGGCCTTTGAACAAATCAAACAAGAAATAGCTCGTGCAGTAGCCCTTGGGCCTGTCCGGACTGGACCAGCTGTGCAAAACATACTGTACACTGCAGCTGGGGAGCATGGGCTCACCTGGAGCCTCTGGCAGAAAACCCCAGAAGAAACTCGAGGTCTACCCCTGTGGTTCTGGAGCTGGGGCTATCGAGGATCAGAAGCCAATTACACCCCAACTGAAAAGGAAATATTAACAGCATATGATTCAAAGTTGTTTGACCAATGAAAAGTTGTTTTGAAAAGAACTGCTGTGGAGAGAAGGGTATAAGAGGGGAGCCTGCCCTCAAGAAAGGAGAAGAAAAAAAGAAAAAAGGCAACACGATGAAGTTACATCAATAAAGAAGCAGGAAAAAGAAGTGAAGAGGAACAGGCTGGCAGAATGGAGACCAGGACGGGAACAGGCACTTTGATTGCCTCATGAAGATAGGTTCGGCCAGACTTAGCAAACCGCTCAGAGAAGCTCATACAGAAAGTCGCTGGAAATAGGCGCACTGGAGCTGGAGAGAAGCTCGAGCTGAGAGAAGCGGACCTGTGCACACAACTGCCTCTCGCTGGTAAGCAGTTGCGCATTATGGGGAATCATACGTCCTTAGGAACAAAGGCTGTCCTGGTAACCTTACAGCTTATTCTCCTTATTAACAATTGGACAGTTTATGAGCCTGAAATATGGGACCAATCTGAGGTCAAGGTGTGGGACTCTGCAACTAAAAATGGCAGGGTTGCAGTGGGATTGCTCGGCACCTGGCGAGCAGTCTCTGAGGCCTTAAAGAGTCACGTGGTGTTGAGGGATTTCTTGAAACAGCAAAAATCCCATGGCTTGCTGTAGCTGAGCAAACCAAGCTACCAGGGCAACTATGAGAAGTTCCCATGACAGTGTTCCCACATCGCCCGATTGAGGAATTCAGGAAAATATTGTTACCAGTAGCTGGCCTCAAGGACAAGGTCTATGTGACTGCTAATCACAAGGGGGTTGTTTTCTTGCAGGTGGGGTTGTTTTCTTGTAGCTGTTTGTCTGGGTGCTTTTGACCAATAATCTTGTGTGAAACACTGTCCACCCCTGTTAAGTTCTCTATAAAAGTTAGGCTATTCGGGCAATAAAATGGAGCATGATCTGACTCTGCTGGTGTCTGTCGTGCTTTCGGCCATGCTTCCTACAACATATGGCGCCCGAACAGGCTGAGACCCTAACAGGCTGAGGCCGGGACATCGGAGCGGCGCCGGGACATCGGAGCGGCGCCGTGAGATCCGAGGCACACGGCAAGCCGACCACCGCACAGAGAGAAGCATTGAAACACCCTACTAACCGACGTGGGCAACGGCCTCGGGGTGAGAAACGGGACGCGGAGAGACGCGGAAAAAGGAATCGCGGTGAGACGCGGAATCGCGGAGAGACGCGGAAAAGGGAATCGCGGAGAGACGCGGAATCGTGGGGGGACGCGGAAAAAGGAATCGCGGTGAGACGCGGAAAAGGGAATCGCGGAGAGACGCGGAATCGCGGAGAGACGCGGAAAAGGGAATCGCGGAGAGACGCGGAATCGCGGGTGGACGCGGAAAAAGGAATCACAGAGAGACGCGGAATCGCGGAGAGACGCGGAAAAAGGAATCGCAGTGAGACGCGGAATCGCGGGGGGACGCGGAAAAGGGAATCGCGAAGAGACGCGGAATCGCGGAGAGACGCAGAAAAAGGAATCGCGGTGAGACGCGGAATCGCGGGGGGACGCGGGAAATTTGAAATAATCGCATGAAATTGAAGTAATCGCAGTGCGATATGGGCCATCCGAGATCGAGTTGCTACAGGAGACCAGAGGCGTCAGTGGACAACGGCAGCCGACCCTCACCCTGTGGCGAGTCGGCACAGAGCAGAGGGACGGACATCAGGACCCTGCAGCCTGTCTGACGGAACCATGGAGGCAGCGGCAGCAGGGGCTGTGCTGCTTCTCTCTGGCATTCTTTTTATAAGAAGTTATCTTGCAATGCAAAAAAGACTATTCGTCCCCAGGTGGGTGTTATAACTATGTTTCTGGATAACATTCCGTGGGGTTGCCACATTCTACAGACTATTAATGATGATTTAGCTCTATTGCAGGGCAGGAGTGCAGAGACGCAGATTACACCGCCAAATGACCACCGTCAGTCAGGCTCGTTCACAAACAGCTTCTAGGGTTGCAGCTGGCACTGCCTGCAGCCGTATAGCAGACGTTACACTCTCTTTCCTAACTAGTAATCATGTGTCTCATCCATTTGTGGTGAATGGTCAGTGGCAAAAAAAAGAAAAGGGGGAGAGTAAGGGGCGACAAAGACAGAAACGGTACCAGGAGGATGCCACTGACACTAACAGCATGGGTAATAGGAGCAGTATAAGTGACACAGGTGCAGGGCGGCGGTGGGTGCTGCCGCGCTGCGGGGCACTCTGCCTGCTGCTCGCCCTCGCCAGCCTGTGCACTGCTGCCAATGGTGCTAGAGCAAAATGTGAAGACTGCTTAGATGGCAGTGATGAGAGTGCTTGTGTGAAGAAGACGTGTGCTGAATCTGACTTTGTGTGCAACAGTGGTCAGTGTGTGCCAAATAGATGGCAGTGTGATGGGGATCCGGACTGTGAAGATGGGTCTGATGAGAGTGCTGAGCTGTGTCATACGAGAACATGCCGGGTAAATGAAATCAGCTATGGTCCTCAGTCAACCCAGCGTATCCCAGTGTCCTGGAAATGTGATGGTGAAAAGGACTGTGACAGTGGAGAAGATGAAGAGAATTGTGGCATTGTGACTTGTAGTGCAGCAGAATTCACATGCAGTAGTGGGCCATGTATTTCCAAAAGCTTTGTCTCCAATGTTCAAGATGACTGCAGTGATGGTAGCGATGAGCTGGAGTGTGCACCTCCTACCTGTGGTGTTCATGAGTTTCAGTGCAAGAGTTCTACCTGCATCCCTATCAGCTGGGTGTGTGTTGATGATGCTGACTGCTCCGACCACTCGGATGAATCTTTGGAGCAGTGTGGCCACCAGCCTGCACCTCCAGTGAAGTGTTCTACGAGTGAGGTGCAGTGCGGCTCAGGTGAATGTATCCACAAGAAGTGGCGATGTGATGGAGATCCTGATTGCAAGGATGGAAGTGATGAAATTAACTGCCCTTCCTGGACCTGCAGGCCAGACCAGTTCAGATGTGAAGATGGGAACTGTGTCCATAGGAGTAGGCAGTGCAGTGGTGTGAGAGACTGTCTGTATGGCACTGATGAAGCAAACTGTAACAATGTTATTCAGTGCTCTGGACCTGGCAAATTCAAGTGCAGAAGTGGAGAATGCATAGATATCAATAAAGTGTGTAACCAGCAGAGAGACTGCAAGGACTGGGGTGATGAGCCCCTGGAGGAATGCATCATAAATGAATGTGACTGTCCAGCTGGGTTTGAGTTTATAGACAAGAGAAACTGTGGAGACATTGATGAATGTCAAAACCTTGGTATCTGTAGTCAAATGTGTATCAACCTGAAAGGTGGCTACAAAAGTGAACGTAGCCGTGGATATCAGATGATTCCTGCTACAGGAACCTGGAAAAGGCCATACTGGTACAAAGACACAAATAACACCTGTGATTGCAATGACGCTGCTAAGCAGGGTTTAGGGGTTTATAGCATGGAGACAAGGGGTAACAACTACAGTGTTTGGAACAATTGTACAGCTTTGGCCTTACCTCCTGATGTGCTTCTGATTTGTGGGAATGGGGCCTGGCAAGGTATCCCTGCAAATGCTATCAGATGTCCATGTTACTTAGATAAACTCATTGTATTTGCTCCTAGCTTGTTACAGTTGCGTGAGATCACCAGACATAAATGGACATTGCTTGCATTGGATTGCAATGATAATGTTGAATTGTGTGGGGTTGCAGCTAGAGCGGCATTAGCAATTTCAGTGCCTGGAGTGGCATCTGCGGCCGCACGTAACAACTTAGAAAAATTGGTATGCTGGGCCGAGAGGCAAGCCTATGCCACAACAGAGATACTTGAGGAGATGTTACCAGATCAAAATAGTCTGCGACATCTGCTTTTACAGGATCAAGCTGCTATTGACATCTTGCTTTTGGCTCAAAGGAATGGGTGTGAGGACTTTAAGGGAATGTACTGTTTAAACCTTTCTGATCATAATGAGTCAATTCACAAATCCATTAGTTTCCTGAAAGAGCACATGAGAAAGATTCAATATGGTATCAATTCTTTCAATCAATGGTTCACTGACTTGTTTGAAACAAAGTGTAGATGGTTGCTGGGTTTAATCACAAGGGGATTAAGGATTTGGTTTATGGTGGTGGTAATCATCGTTGTGTGTTGTAAATATAGCTAAAGAGTTACTTGTAAAACTGTTGTGTCGGGCTTGGTTTGCTCAAAAGAAGAAGGGGGAATTGTTGAGGGATTTCTTGAAACAGCAAAAATCCCATGGCTTGCTGTAGCTGAGCAAACCAAGCTACCAGGGCAACTATGAGAAGTTCCCATGACAGTGTTCCCACATCGCCCAATTGAGGAATTCAGGAAAATATTGTTATCAGTAGCTGGCCTCAAGGACAAGGTCTATGTGACTGCTAATCACAAGGGGGTTGTTTTCTTGCAGGTGGGGTTGTTTTCTTGTAGCTGTTTGTCTGGGTGCTTTTGACCAATAATCTTGTGTGAAACACTGTCCACCCCTCTTAAGTTCTCTATAAAAGTTAGGCTATTCGGGCAATAAAATGGAGCATGATCTGACTCTGCTGGTGTCTGTCGTGCTTTCGGCCGTGCTTCCTGCAACAACGTGGAGCCACAGTCACAAACGTGTGGCTTGCCAGATAGTGAGGGAGCTACGGGCTCCTTTACTGATCCGACTGCTACGCCATGGGCCCCTCTGCTGCCACAGCCATCGAAGGCTTTTGCTGTTACACCCCCTGTTGACCTGAACGTGCCTTTTGACCCAGGCCTATTGGCCTTGAAAAGGAGATGGATGTGCTTTTCTTCGATCTGGGAAGAACGGGATACATAAGGCCTGAAGACTGAGTTGCTTGACAACTTAAAGCGAGACATATTGTTCAAAAGGAATGGAAAATGGAGACTTGTATGTAATCAAGAAAAGGAATGGAAAATGGAGACTGTTAAGTCATGGAACTTAAGGGATTGTTTGTTACCTTTTCTGATCGTGAATATGTATAGGCATACTCGATTTTCGTAAGTCATGGAACTTAAAGGATTGTTTGTTACCTTTCCTGATTGTACATATGTATAGGCATACTTGGGTTTAGTATGTAAAGCAATGTTTTGTATATTTAGTATGTTTAATGTTCGTGTGTGCGTGTTGGTGGAGCGTAGACTCCCCGTACACCCAGCGCTGTTTACTTGCCTTTTATACCTTTTATACCTTTTATGCCTTTTATACCTTTTATAGGTATAAATATTACAAAATTCAGATTGAGTTGAGACTTCATTTATAACACAAACAATCCTTTAAGTTCCATGACTTACTAAACTCGAGTACTCCTATACATACATGTATGTACAATCAGAAAAGGTAACAAACAATCCTTCCCAGTTCCATGACTTAACGGTCTCCATTTTCCATTCCTTTTGAACGATATGTCTTGCTTATTGTTGTACCTGTATTTTTTGTACCAGGGTGTCCAGAACTGGACACTGTATTCCAGGTGAGTAGAGGGGGAGGATCACCTCCCTTGACCTGCTGGCTATGCTCCTTTTAATGCATGCCAGGATCCCATTGGCCCTCTTGGCCACAAGGGCACAGTGCTGGCTCATGGTCAACCTGTCGTCCACCAGGAACCCCAGGTCCTTCTCCTCAGAGCTCCTCTCCAGCAGGTCATCCCCCAGCCTGTACTGATACGTGTGGTTGTCCCTTCCCAGGTGCAGGACTCTACACTTGCTCTTATTAAACCTCATTTGGTTTCTTCCTACTCATCTCTCTAGCCTGTCCAGGTCTTGCTGAATGGTAGCACAGCCTTCTGGCGTGTCAGCCACTCCTCCCAGCTTTGTGTCATCAGCGTTCTTGCTGAGGGCAGACTCTATTCCTTCATCAAGGTTGTCGATGAAGATGTTGAACAAGACCGGAACCAGCACCGACCCCTGGGGAACACCGCTAGTCACAGGTCTCCAGCCGGACTCTGCGCCACCAATCACTACCCTCTGAACTTGACCAGTCAGCCAGTTCTCAACCCACCTTACTGTCCATTCATCTATCCCACACTTTCTCAGCTTTGCTATCAGGATGTCATGGGAGACAGTACCAAAAGCCTTGCTAAAGTCAAGGTAGATGACATCCACTGCTCTCCCCCCATCTACCCAGCTGGTGATGCCATCATAGAAGGCAATGAGGTTGGTTGAGCACGATTTCCCCTTGGTGAATCCATGCTGACTACTCCTCATAACCTTCTTCTCTTCCAATTGCTTGCATCCAGAACAAGCTGTTCCAACACCTTTCCAGGGACAGAGGTGAGACTGAATGGCCTGTAGTTTCCCAGATCCTCCTTCTTCCCCTTCTTGAAGACTGGAGTGACATCGGCTATCCTCCAATCTTCAGGCACCTCTCCTGTTCTCCAGGACCTTTCAAAGTTGATAGAGAGCGGTTCGGCAATCACCTCTGCTAACTCCCTTAGCACACGTGGATGCATCCCATTGGGACCCATGGATTTGTGTGCGATTTCTGTAGCCCAAACTCAGGGACACTTGATTCATAATTACATCCATTCAGGGAGTCCTGCCTGGAGCTTTCTCTGGACTCAACAGGGATAATATGTAACTTTTATTTCCATTTTCCCTTGTTTGAAAGAAATTTTGCATCCCATTTTTCCAGCAAGTCCCTTCTCAATAAGGGTCTTGGTGAATTGGGCAAGTATAAAAATTGATGTGTTTCAATCATTTTCCCCCAATTTAAATTTCAAGCATTAAAAAACAAACAAACAAACAAAACAAAACAAAAAAAAAACAAACACCTTTTCTTGTTGGCCAGTTTCTCCTATTACATTTACAGACTCAGCACTTTTCCAGAATCAATTTTTGGATTAACACAGAGAAAGAGACTCCCATAACCAACAAAAAATCCAAAAAAATCCAAGCCTCTCTCTTCGTTCTCTAGCTTTATTTCAACCAGTAGACCTGCTACAGTAGATGACCCAGGTCCCTGTCATTCCTGCTCTGACTGTTGCAAGTTTATCCTGCAACCTAAGGCAATCCTTTTTTTTTTCTTTTTTTTTTCTTTTTTTCTTTTTCTTTTCCTCAGTGTCCTTCCTTCTTCTTTCTTTCTGTTCTAGTGCAGACACTGTTTGCCGTGGCTATTTTTCTGCCATTTTGCAAACCCTTAGTGCTTTATATAACATGATTGCTTCTTTAGCTGGAAAAGCTTCTAAAAATGTCACCCCCCTAACAGAATCACACGTTAGAAGGAGGGAAAAATCACAAAATTGCAAGTCTTTTGAAAATTCTGCAATGTGAAGTTTACTGCTCTCTGATATTGCTCTTTCATGAATTTCAGTAGATAATGTCAGAAGAAAAAGTGTGTGTATATATATATTACTCTCTTGAGGATTCCTTTCTGTCTTTTGCAACTTAACATATTCTGGCTTCATTTAAAGTAAAAAATTATAAGTACCTGCCTTTCTACCCTATGTCCAAACTGTATTTCTGCAAAAACATTTGTTTTCTCCAAGGAAAGCATAAATCAGGGTATTTGATGTTTAACAAAAGGGGCCAGAAAGTCGTAGGGGATGCCCGTGCTTGGCTGGGGCTGCTGGTAAACCGCGCAGAGACGTCTGGCGTATGGCATAGTCCCCATAAGGGAGGAGGGTACCCTACAGGCTGATCGATATAGTGGTCAAGGGGATTTGCTGACCAATAGAGTGGTCGCTAATGATCTTGTGAGCAGATCGAGCAAATCTGAGGTTACCGCTGCATCCCAGTATTGGGAGCCAGGACGAACCTGCTAATGACTGTATAAGAAGCAGGAGAAGGGTAAACTGGCCCCTCACAATTGTGACAAGGTTACTTGGGTAATATTTGCAGCTGCTGGAAGGATATTAACTGGAGTGGTAATAAGTGTATGTCTTATTTTTAAATGTCTGGGTATCTCATGTTGAAAGCATTTGTGTAAGCATCTTTGAGACAAGGTATTGTTGTGAAGTGAGTTACTCCATGAAGAACATGGCCAGAGACAATACAAACAAGTTTGGTTATTGTTTTAAGTGATATACTCTTGTGGTATGAATGAGAAGGTCAAGGCAGCCCCTTTTTTCTGATTGCATGATTGTGCTGTGTGAGTGAGATGCTATGGGAGTGTAGCCATTGGGGTCGACAAGCCCCATTGTTGGTGATAACATTAGACTCTTAAAGATGAGGCCATCAGGAATGTAGAGTTTAGAAGGAACAAAGAAGGGTAATTCAGGAGACGCCTTGCTGTCTTGGACTGCTTGCTCTCCAGCTGTTGAGTCATGGAAGTTGCTGGGTGTTAGCAAGAAACTCGAGGTCAACCCCTGGGGTTCTGGAGCTGGGGCTATCAAGGATCAGAAGCCAATTACACCCCAACTGAAAAAGAGATACAGCATAAGAGGGTGTTTGAGCTGCCTCAGAAGTTTTGGGTACAGAGGCACAGCTCCTCCTGGCACCGCGGCTACCTGTGTTACACTGGATGTTCAAAAGGAAAATTCCCACTACACATCATGCAACCGACGCTACATGGAGTAAGTGGATAGCGTTAATTACACAGCGGGCTCAAATGGGAAAACCTAATTGCCCAAGAATCCTGGAAGAGGTTATGGACTGGCTGAAAGGAAGAGATTTTGGAGTGCCAACAGAGGAGGTAACCCGTGCTGAAGAGGCACCACCATACAATGAGTTGCCAGAAGACAGAAAGCAGTATGCATTGTTTACTGACGGATCCTGCCGTGCAGTAGGGAGACATTGGAAATGGAAAGCTGCTGTGTGGAGTCCCACATGACAAGTTGTGGAGGCCATGGAAGGGGAAGGTGAGTCGAGTCAGTATGCAGAAGTAAAAGCCATACAACTAGCCTTAGAGATTGCCTAAAGAGAAAAATGGCCAGTACTGTATCTCTACACTGACTCATGGATGGTGGCAAATGCTCGGTGGGGGTGTCTGCAGCAATAGAAACAGAGCAACTGGCAGCACAGAGGTAAACCTATCTGGACTGCTACCCTGTGGCAAGATATTGCTGCCCGGGTAGAAAACCTGGATGTAAAAGTACATCATGTAGATGCCCACATGCCCAAGAGTCTCGCTACTGAAGAACATCAGAACAACAAAGAAGTGGATCGAGCTTCGAAAATTGAAGTGGCTCAGGTGGACCTAGACTGGGAACATAAGGGTGAGCTGTTTGTAGCTCGATGGGCCCATGAAACATCAGGACATCTGGGGAGGGATGCCACTTACAGATGGGCTCGTGATCGAGGGGTGGACTTGACCATTGAGGCCATCACACAGGTTACCCATGAGTGTGAGACCTGTGCTGCAATCAAATGAGCCATGAGGGTAAAATCTCCCTGGAACAGGGGGAGATGGCTAGGGTTTCAATATGGTGAGGCCTGGCAAATTGACTATATCGGACCACTCCCAAAAACTCGCCAAGGCAAACGGTACATACTCACCATGGTAGAAGCAACTACTGGGTGGCTGGAAACATATCCAGTAAACCATGCCACGGCCCGAAACACTATCTTGGGCCTGGAAAGGCAAGTGCTGGAAAGGTGACGTGCTACACCAGAGAGAATTGAGTCTGACAATGGGAGTCATTTCTGAAACAATCTTGTTACCTCCTGGGCCAAGAGGCATGGTATTGAGTGGGTATATCACCTCCCTTATCATAAACGAGCCTCTGGGAAGTCTGAGAGGTGCAATGGATTATTAAAGAACATATTAGGAGCATTGGGTGCTGGGACGTGGAAACATTGGGACATAAATCTACCAGAAGCCACTTGGCTAGTTAACAACAGGGGGCATGACAGCCGTGCTAGTCCTGCCGAAACAAAACCCTACACATAGTGAAAGGAGCTAAAGTCCCCATTAGTGTGTGAGGAATGTTTTAACAATTCGTGTCCATAAAGAACAATTCTGTTTGAATCCTGTCTGCCTCTGGGCCCTGCACTGGCAATTTAATTCTTGAACCACAGCTGCAGTGTGTCCCAGTCTCCCCCTCATTCTAGTCAATTTATCACTTCTTAAATTTATGAACCTGTTTGCTTTTGTTATTCTGGACTTCTATTTCTAACACTGCTATAGATGTGTCTGTGAATGGCTGGGGAAGAATGTTTTAATTACTCGTGTGTCTGGGAGTTTCAGAACAACTGATAACAACTAGTGACTGTTATGGGATACTATGTGGATCTTTGGTATCTGGTTAGGGGGGGCCGAGAGATAAAGAGGAAGGAGAAAGAAGCTGAAGGGTGGCTGGGAGACAAGACTTGAAGAAGATGTTCCGTAAACTTGGGATGGTGCCCAGTAAGTACAAAGGGGGAGAGGAAGACTGCGAGCCTTCAGCATGAAAGACCCCTAGAGACCCCCAGAAGAGACCCCAGAGGAGACTGCGCATGCTCCAGTAGGAGGGACTGAACCCCGGAAGCTAATTATAATAATCTATTTTTTTAGAAGTAGTAATGAATATGTATTAGTCTAGGAGCATAAAAATCAGCTGCTTGATGTAACTGGTGTGCGTCCTGGTGGAGCGGAGACTCCCGGTGCACCCAGCGCTGTTTGCTTACCTCTATTCCTTTATATTCTTTCAATAAATCCTATTTTTTTTATTTAATCCTAATTTGAATCCTGAGCCAATTATAACAAGTGCATGTAGGAAAGTGGATGGGGAAGGCTGTGTGGGTTGCCCCTGCCATGGGAAAAGGCAAAACCACTTGTGGGATTGTCTTCGCCCAAGGACCAGGGTATACCTGGTGGGTCATGCAAAAGAATGGGGATATCAGGTGCGTGCCTCAAAGAGATTTAACCTTGAGAGAAAACTAATCTGTAATCTAAGTTATATGTTGTAGGAAGATGCTGCAGGATCAACTACAGGTCAACTTTGCAAGTGTCGTGGTTTAACCCGGCTGGCAGCTAAATACCACGCAGCCGTTCGCTCACCCTCCCCCCTCCCTCTCTGGGACGGGGGAGAGAAATGGAAAGTGAAGCCCGTGAGTTGAGATAAAGACAGTTTAATAAGACAGGAAAATAATAATAACAAAATAATAATAATAACAATAACAATAATGTTACAATGGTGATAATAGGAAAATAATAATAATATGTACAAACAAGTGATGCACAATGCAATTGCTCACCACCCGCTGACCGATGCCCAGCCTAACCCCGAGCAGTCCGGCCCCCTCCCCCCGGCTAGCCACCCCTATATATTGTTTAGCATGATGTCAGATGGTATGGAATACCCCTTTGGCTAGTTTGGGTCACCTGTTCTGGGTCTGTCCCCTCCCAGCTCTTACTGCACCCCCAGCCTGCCTGTTGGCAGGACAGAGCAAAAGTCTGAGGTGTCCTTGGCTTGGTATAAGCACTGCTCTGCAACAATTAAGACATCGGGGTGTTATCAGCACTCTTCTCATCCTAAGCCAAAACACAGCATTCCACCAGCTACTAAGAAGAAAATTAATTCTGTTCTAACTGAAACCAGGACATCTATCCACCCCTTATTCCATACCATTTATATCATGCTCAGGTTACACTCTTTTCCATACATACTAATTAGTCACCTACAGTAGTCATAGTAGTGATAACATACAGTATTATATAGTAATTAACATGGTACAATTCAGTTCATGGGCTATTCTCACCCAGTATTAAATCTCCTTGAGGTACACACCGGACCTCTCCGTTCTTTTGCATCACCCACCAAGTGTATCCAGGTC
Organism: Aythya marila; assembly: GCF_965140915.1. NCBI lineage: Eukaryota > Metazoa > Chordata > Aves > Anseriformes > Anatidae > Aythya > Aythya marila. Next base: position 12,427,670 of record NC_139081.1, read on the forward strand.
CCTGAGCGAAAACAATTCCACGAATAGGTTTGCCTTTTCCTGAGGCAGGAGTAGCCCAGACTGTTTTACCCAGCATATTTTTTACATGCACTACAGGAACTTTATCCCCATCTACAGTACGTAACAGGTTTGATTGGGCAGGTCCAGCTCGGTTGGCAGATCCCCTAGTATTGACTAACCAGGTGGCCTTTGCCAAATGCGTATCCCAATTTTTGAATGTTCCAGCGCCCATTGCTTTCAATGTAGTCTTTAACAGTCCGTTGTATCGTTCAACTTTCCCGGAGGCTGGTGCATGATAGGGGATGTGATACACCCACTCAATACCATGTTCTTTGGCCCAAGTGTCTATAAGGTTGTTTCGGAAATGAGTTCCATTGTCTGACTCTATTCTTTCTGGGGTACCATGTCGCCATAGGACTTGCTTTTCAAGGCCCAGGATAGTGTTCCGGGCGGTGGCATGAGGCACAGGATATGTTTCCAGCCATCCGGTGGTTGCTTCCACCATTGTAAGTACGTGGCGCTTGCCATTGCGAGTTTGAGGGAGTGTGATGTAATCAATCTGCCAGGCCTCTCCATATTTATATTTCAGCCATCGTCCTCCATACCAAAGAGGCTTTGACCGTTTGGCTTGCTTGATTGCAGCGCATGTTTCACAGTCATGAATAACCTGTGCTATAGCGTCCATGGTCAGGTCCACCCTTCGATCACGAGCCCATCTGTATGTTGCATCTCTACCTTGATGGCCTGAGGTGTCATGGGCCCATCGGGCTATAAATAATTCACCTTTGTGCTGCCAATCCAGGTCCACCTGAGCTACTTCAATCTTAGCAGCCTGATCCACCTGCTGGTTGTTTTGATGTTCTTCAGTAGCCCGATTCTTGGGCACATGAGCATCTACGTGACGTACTTTCACAGCCAGGTTCTCTACCCGAGCAGCAATGTCTTGCCACAAAGCAGCAGCCCAGATGGGTTTGCCCCTACGCTGCCAGTTGTTTTGCTTCCATTGCTGTAACCATCCCCACAGGGCATTTGCTACCATCCTTGAATCGGTGTAGAGATAGAGAACTGGCCATTTTTCTCGTTCAGCAATGTCTAAAGCCAGCTGAATGGCTTTCACTTCTGCAAACTGACTTGATTCACCTTCTCCCTCAGCAGCTTCTGCAACTCGTCGTGTAGGGCTCCATACAGCAGCCTTCCATCTCCGATGCTTCCCCACAATACGACAAGACCCATCAGTGAACAGGGCATATTTCTTTTCATTCTCTGGTAACTGGTTGTACAGTGGGGCTTCTTCAGCACGACCCACCTCCTCCTCGGATGACATCCCAAAGTATTTGCCTTCTGGCCAGTCCATAATCACTTCCAAGATTCTTGGGCGACTGGGGTTTCCTATTCGAGCCCGTTGAGTAATCAGTGCAACCCACTTGCTCCATGTAGCATCAGTTGCATGATGCGTAGAAGAGACTCTTCCCTTGAACATCCAGCCTAGTACTGGCAATCGGGGTGCTAGGAGGAGCTGCGCTTCAGTACCGACCACCTCCGAAGCAGATCGAACTCCTTCATATGCTGCCAATATCTCCTTTTCAGTTGGAGTATAGCGGGCCTCAGATCCTCTGTATCCCCGACTCCAAAACCCCAGGGGCCGACCTCGAGTTTCCCCAGGTTCTTTCTGCCAGAGGCTCCAGGTGGGGCCGTTCTCCCCGGCTGCAGTGTAGAGCACATTCTTTACATCTGGTCCTGTTCGAACTGGCCCAAGGGCTACTGCATGGACTATTTCCTGCTTGATTTGTTCAAAGGCTTGTCGTTGCTCAGGGCCCCATTCAAACTCATTCTTCTTACGGGTTACTTGGTAGAGCGGGTTTACAATCAGACTGTAATTTGGGATGTGCTTTCTCCAAAACCCCACAACACCTAGGAAAGTCTGTGTTTCTTTTTTGTTAGTTGGTGGAGACATAGCTGTTATTTTGTTGATCACATCCATTGGGATTTGACGATGTCCATCTTGCCATTTTATTCCTAAAAACTGGATCTCTCGTGCAGGTCCTTTGACTTTATTTTGTTTTATGGCAAAACCGGCTTTCAGAAGGATTTGGACTATTTTCTTCCCTTTCTCAAAAACTTCCTCTGCTGTGTCACCCCACACAATAATGTCATCGATGTACTGCAGGTGTTCAGGAGCTTCCCCCTGCTCTAGCGCAGACTGGATCAGCCCATGGCAAATGGTAGGGCTGTGTTTCCACCCCTGGGGCAGCCGATTCCAAGTATATTGGACTCCCCTCCAAGTGAAGGCAAATTGTGGCCTGCACTCTGCTGCTAGAGGGATGGAGAAAAATGCATTAGCGATATCAATTGTGGCGTACCACTTGGCTGCCTTCGATTCAAGTTCGTACTGAAGTTCCAGCATGTCCGGCACTGCAGCACTCAGTGGTGGCGTCACTTCGTTCAGGCCACGATAGTCCACTGTTAGTCTCCACTCGCCATTAGACTTTCGCACTGGCCATATGGGACTATTGAAAGGTGAATGAGTCTTGCTGATCACTCCTTGGCTCTCCAATTGACGAATTAGCTTATGGATGGGAATCAGGGAGTCTCGGTTAGTGCGATATTGCCGCCGGTGCACAGTTGTGGTAGCGATTGGCACTTGCTGTTCTTCGACCCTCAGCAACCCCACAACAGAGGGGTCCTCTGAGAGGGCAGGCAAGGTAGATAATTGTTTAATGCCTTCTGTCTCTAAGGCAGCTATACCAAAAGCCCACCGGAACCCTTTTGGGTCCTTGCAATATCCTCTTCTAAGATAGTCTATGCCAAGGATACATGGAGCATCCGGGCCAGTCACAATGCGGTGCTTTTCCCACTCATTCCCAGTCAGACTCACTTCAGCCTCCAATACAGTCAACTGCTGAGATCCGCCTGTCACTCCACAAATATAGATGGGCTCTGGTCCTTTATATCTCGATGGCATTATAGTACATTGTGCACCGGTGTCTACTAAAGCCTTATACTTCTGTGCGTCTGACGTGCCAGGCCATCGAATCCACACAGTCCAATAAACTCGATTGTCCCTTTCCTCCCCCTGGCTGGAGGCAGGGCTCCCCTAATCCTGGTCAGAATCTTCTTCATTTCTATGTTTGAAGGACTGTCTGCTGGAAGTTGGAGCAGCAAACTTTTCAGAGAATCCCTTTTTCTTGATTGTTTTCTTTTGCAACTCACGTACCCGTGCCTCTAGGGTCGCAGTAGATTTTCCATCCTATTTTCTCATGTCCTCTCCATGGTCTCGTAAGTAAAACCACAGGGTGGCACGGGGTGAGTACCCACCATATCGTCTTCCTTGTGTGGATGAACGCCTACCCCTGATAGCTGAGACACTGCTCTGTACAGGTACGGAGGAGAATAATCTCTCTTCAAGTTGGTGAACCTTTTCAGAAAGTTTCTCCACAGTGTTCTCTTTTGGTCGGTGGACACTGGTTGGTTCAGGTGGGGATGAATATAGATTCTCTTTAAGTTGGTGGAACTCTTCAGAAAGTTTCTCCACAGCTGAGACGCAGGCCTGTAAGGAAGAGGAAAGACTTTCTTCGTACTGCCGGAGTTGTTTAGCCACTTCATCCACTGTGGGTTCCTCATCCTCTTTCCAGGCCATTATTGCCAATGAGCTGGCATATGATGATGGTGCACTCCGTACAAACTTCCGCCACATGGGTCGTGTACACCTGACTTCATCTGGATCTTTGGATGTTTGTCTGAGGTCTGGATCCTCATAAATCACTTCCCGTACGGCTAATTCCCTCAGGTACTGGATTCCCTTCTCCATAGTGGTCCACTTGCCTGGTAGACATAAAAGTTCTTCCTTGAAGGGATACCTTTCCCTCACAGCTGAGAGGAGACGCCTCCAGAGGCTGTGAGATTGTGGTCCATCTGCAATTGCTTTGTCAATGCCTGCGTCTCTAGCAAGGGATCCCAGTCGCTTGGCTTCCCTGCCGTCTAATTCCACACAATTGGCTCCAGAGTCCCAGCATCGGAGCAGCCAGGTGACAAGCTGCTCACCTATACAGCGACCAAAATCTTTTCGCACATCTCGTAACTCACGCTCGTTTAGGCTTCGGGTAGTTACTGTTGATTTTTCGGCATCCTCATCTTCCTCCTCCTGAACCCTTGATGGCCCAGCGTCGTCGTCGTCTCCGTCGTCTCTATACCTAGATTTGGCAGAAGACTCTCTGCGTTCTAAACGACCTGAATCTCTATACCATTTTTTCACCTTCTCTACAGGGGCAGCTTGCACTGCTACTGCTCGTTTCTCTGACCTTGTTACAGGGTCTGCCACAGAGGTTGGAATACTCTCCGCAGGGTCAACTTGCACTGCTACTGCTCGTTTCTCTGACCTTGTTACAGGGTCTGCCACAGAGGTTGGAATACCCTCTGCAGGGTCAACTTGCACTGCTACAGCTCGTTTCTCTGACCTTGTTACAGGGTCTGCCACAGAGGTTAGAATACCCTCTGCAGGGTCAACTTGCACTGCTACAGCTCTTTTCTCTGACCCAGCCACAGGAGCTGGAGCGGCTGCAGGAGCTGGAGCAGCTGCAGGAACCGGAGCTGGAGTGGCTGCAGGAACTGGAGTTGGAGCACTTGCAGGAGCTGGGACTGGAGTAGCAGCAGGAGCTGGGACTGGAGCAGCTGCAGGAGCTGGGGCTGGAGCGGCTGCAGGAGCTGGGACTGGAGCGGCTGCAGGAGCTGGAACTGGAGCATCTGCAGGAGCTGGGACTGGAGCATCTGCAGAAGCTGGGACTGGAGTAGCTGCAGAGTCCACCGTAGGGGTCACAGTGGCCGTTGGATCTGTCACAGGGCTTGGCGTGGCCGCAGGGTCTGTCACTAAGTTGATAGCAGTATCAATGGCAGCTCGATAGGCATGAGCCAGGCCCCAGCATGTTACAATGATTTGTGTTACTTTGGAACTGCCAGAATCACGACACCTTTTTCTCAAGCATTCTGCCAGTTTTTTAGGATTTTGCAGTTGTTCAGGGGTGAATTTCCAAAACACTGGGGGTGCCAACTGCTCTAGATGCCTGCCCATATCCTCCCATACTCCCTGCCACCCACAACTATACTGCCTCCGGGCAGATCTCCGGATGAGCTTCCTAAGTAGTTGTTTAACTTTAAGCAGAACCTGAAGTGCATTCAGGAGGCAGAACAACAAGACTATGCTGGTCTGAGTATCTTAAGGATATTCAATATCTTGGAGAGCTATTGTAGCAAGCTCGGAGGGTAAGAGGCTGGTGAAGGAGGAAGGCATAGTGATCCAGGAGGATACAGGGGTGGTGAAGGAGAAAGGGAGAGTAATCAAGTAAGAAAAAATATCTTCCCCTTTCCCCTCCACAGATTGACTCCCTAACGGAAAAAAACAATAGGTATAATTGCTAATAGTTTCCAAGATACAGTTTCCAAAATACAGAGTCGACGATGTTACTGAGTATAAATACCAAGTTAGAGTCATGACCAGATATCTCATCGTCTCATAAGCCATTGCTACAACACTCAGTACCATAATGATCTGAAACCAGGGCCCGGAGAGGATAAACAACATGACAGAGAGCACATACAGAAAATAATGTACTATAATACTCAATTTGGAAAACAGGCGCAGCAGATTTGAGATTAAAGCAATTAGCATTATGACAAGTGACTATTAAGCAGGTCTAATACTTACACCAATTTTAGTTTAACACACTGTGGTCAGATCTGCCGTTATCTCAACCTTTCGGGCCCCACGTTGGGCGCCAAAAAGACTGTCGTGGTTTAATCCGGCTGGCAGCTAAATACCACGCAGCCGTTCGCTCACCCTCCCCCCTCCCTCTCTGGGACGGGGGAGAGAAATGGAAAGTGAAGCCCGTGAGTTGAGATAAAGACAGTTTAATAAGACAGGAAAATAATAATAACAAAATAATAATAACAATAATAACAATAATGTTACAATGGTGATAATAGAAAAATAATAATAATATGTACAAACAAGTGATGCACAATGCAATTGCTCACCACCCGCTGACCGATGCCCAGCCTAACCCCGAGCAGTCCGGCCCCCTCCCCCCGGCTAGCCACCCCTATATATTGTTTAGCATGACGTCAGATGGTATGGAATACCCCTTTGGCTAGTTTGGGTCACCTGTTCTGGGTCTGTCCCCTCCCAGCTCTTACTGCACCCCCAGCCTGCCTGTTGGCAGGACAGAGCAAAAGTCTGAGGTGTCCTTGGCTTGGTATAAGCACTGCTCTGCAACAATTAAAACATCGGGGTGTTATCAGCACTCTTCTCATCCTAAGCCAAAACACAGCATTCCACCAGCTACTAAGAAGAAAATTAATTCTGTTCTAACTGAAACCAGGACAGCAAGGAACCGGGAAGTGCAAGGACTTGAGCTAAGCTGGTGCTGGCATCCAGACATCCAACTTTGCCTGCCCTGAGTGACCATTTTGGCCGATGAAGACCAAATCGTCAACAGTTCTTATGAACATTTTCTGAGAAAGACCTATAGAATGAAAAGATATACCTGCCTATTAATCCTGTCCTGTTAAATCCTTGTCCTGTTAAAGGACAAGGAATAATGCTGATGAGAATACATATACGCTAAAGTATGTGGGATCTGAGAGTGACACAAATGTTATAAATGACTGAGTCCCAAATAGGGTTACAATCCAAGTTTACAATTTATTAAAGGAATAGAGGTAAGCAAACAGCGCTGGGTGCGCCGGGAGTCTCTGCTCCACCAATACACACACCAGCTACATCAGGCGACTGGTTTTTATGCTCCTAGGCTAATATTCATCACCACTTTTGGAAAAGCATTGCATTTCAAAGTTGGTCCAAAAATTCCATAGGGGTTTCTTTTGGACCTTGTTAGAACAGATTCTCCATTCCCAATTTAACCAGATTTTGGTATTTACCATTCATTATTTCCGGGGTGACTATAATCTCAGTGTGGGGTCGGTCAGGGGAAAGCAATTGTCAACAGTTCCCTGAGCGGTCCCATTGGCAATCTGAGTTCACTCATAAACTCAGGTTGTTTTAAGAGTTAGCTGCTTTTCTGTTTCCATGACAACTCTCTCGGACACATCATGGTCCCTGTGCCGCAAGCAAAGGGCTCACACCAAGCAAAGGGCTCACACCGGTGATTTTGAGATCACAGCCTCCTGTTGAGGCAGAACTATTAACATTCCTACAACATGTTTCCCTGCTCATTCAACTTCAAACAGCTCTGTCAAATACTACATGCCACACAACCTTTAACACCTTCAACAACCCTTTTAACCCTTCCTTTATCTTTCTCCAGCCTGTACTTTTCTCATGCCAACACCAAAGGTTCAGTCAAGGGCAAATTAATTCCACTCCTTTTCTCTCTAAGATGCTGAAACAACATATCAGTATACTACATTTAATCCTATTTTCCTTCTCTCCTCAAAATCAAAATTAATTGCAAGATAGTGTCGTGGTTTAACCCGGCCGGCAGCTAAACACCACGCAGCCGTTCGCTCACCCTCCCCCTCCCTCTCTGGGACGGGGGAGAGAAATGGAAAGTGAAGCCCGTGAGTTGAGATAAAGACAGTTTAATAAGACAGGAAAATAATAATAACAATAATAATAAAATAATAAAACAATAAAACAATAAAACAATAAAATAATAATAATAATAATAATAATAATAATAATAATAATACAATGGTGATAATAGTACTACTACTAATAATATATACAAACAAGTGATGCACAATGCAATTGCTCACCACCCGCTGACAGATGCCCAGCCTAACCCCGAGCAGTCTGCCCCCCTCCCCCGGCTAGCCACCCCTATATATTGTTTAGCATGATGTCAGATGGTATGGAATACCCCTTTGGCTAGTTTGGGTCACCTGTCCTGGGTCTGTCCCCTCCCAGCTCTTACTGCACCCCCAGCCTGCCTGTTGGCAGGACAGAGCAAAAGGCTGAGATGTCCTTGGCTTGGTATAAGCACTGCTCTGCAACAATTAAAACATCGGGGTGTTATCAGCACTCTTCTCATCCTAAGCCAAAACACAGCATTCCACCAGCTACTAGGAAGAAAATTAATTCTGTTCTAACTGAAACCAGGACAGATAGTGTTGTTATAAATGAAGTCTCAACTCAATCTGAATTTTGTAATATTTATAGTTATAAAACAAATAAAAGCTATAAAAGGTATAAAAGGTGTAAAAGGCAAGTAAACAGCACTGGGTGTATGGGGAGTGTACGCTCCACCAACAAGCACACACAAACATCAAAGTTTCTAAATATACAGAACATTGGTTTTACATACTAAACCCGAGTATGCCTATACAATCAGAAAAGTTAACAAACAATCCTTTAAGTTCCACGACTCAACAGTCTCCATTTTCCATTCCTTTTCTTGATTACTAACAAGTCTCCATTTTCCATTCCTTTTGAACAATATGTCTCGCTTTAAGTTGTCAAGCAACTCGGTCTTCAGGCCTTATGTATCCCGTTCTTCCCGGATCGAAGAAAAGCATATACACCTCCTTTTCAAGGCCAATAGGTTGTACTGGGTCTGGCTGGAATGTTAACTTTCCCGGCAGCAGCCCATACAGTGCCGTACTCTGCACTTGTAGCTGGAACAGCAGTGTTATCACACCAGTGTTGTGTCTACTGCTGAGCAGCAGTGGCACAGCATTGGGCCTTTTTCTAACCCTCCTAGGGGGTGGGCAAAAAGTGAGGAGAGAAACATCACTAGGGCAGCTGACCTAAACCAATCAAAGGGATATTCCATACCATGTGGTGTCACACTCAGCAATAAAAGGTGGAAACAGGAAGAAGAGGGGAGGGGTGGGCTCTCGTTGAGAAGACGTCGGTCCTCCTCTCGAACACCGGCTGTGCGTTGAGGCCTTGCTTCAAGGACGTGGTCAATCATCGCTCATTTGTGGGAAGTAGAGAGTAATTTCTTTCCTCTGCACTTCCATATAGCTTTCATTTATTTTGTTTGTTTGTTTTCCTCCCTTTTTCCCCTTTCCCTTTTATTTCCCCTTAGTTAAATTGTTTAGTTCATGGTAGTCTTTATTTCATTATTATTATTATTTCCCTTTAATTAAATTATCCTTATCTCAACCCGTGAGTTGTTCTTTGCTTTACTTCTCCCCCTCCTCATCTAAAGGAGGGGGAGTGAGAGAGCGGTTGTGGGGTTTAGCTGCCCAGCACGGTAAAACCACCACAGTCCTTTTTGGCGCCCAACGTGGGGCTCGAAGGGTTGAGATAACAATAGAATTGATTAAACGCATACAACTAACACACTTGCTTGCTAGTAACCATGTACATTGTCCTGTTAATAATAGCTTTGTTCATATGTCATGCAATCCGTGTCATATTCTCCTTTCTCCTATATATCCGATCCGACAAAGTGCTACAATCTGTGTTCACTTTTTTTAATTCGCTGTGCTGCCAAGCACTGACCTTGAGTTTAATCTGGAATTCAGGCTCTGCGCTGTTATCATTTGGGTCCCATGGAAACTATCTTTCAGAGAATATTCAGAACTACACTGCCTTCCTTTTCTCATCTGGACACCAGTTTATTAATAATATCAGGAATGGTACCTTTCCCTTCTTTCACAGTGGGCTAATTACAACAGTTTGGGAGTATTTTGACGATCCATCTGTAACCCATGTATTGCTATTTCTAATTCTGAATAACAGGTTTCATTTTCTCTCTAAGATTAGTCGATTGTTTAGAAAACTTACTTGGGAATCTGTCCCGAAACAGTCTTGTGGTGAGTGGCACGGTGTGTGGGATGATGTTAGCAGATACCTGTCACGAGTGTCTCCTCCAATAGTTTTGAACTTCACCCCTGAGCAAGTGCTAAATCCTAAAAACTTGGTAGAATGTTTGAGAGTTGTATGTCCTGACCCTGATAATGCCGGAGAACAACAGCTTGCAGCATTGTGCTGGGTCCTGGCTTATTCCTATCAAACACTGTTTAACATCATCCAGCAACTTGAAGAGAGGGAGGAAGTCTCTGAATCTGATGACCAAGTAACACATGCTGTGGCTGACCCAGAGGACCAACCGACTATGGTATCAGTCGCCCCCATAGTCAAGTCAAAACAATGGAAATGGAGGTCAGCTCGTTTAGTAAGGGAAGAAGGCTCTCCTAAGAAGGAGGGAGAAGGGGAATTGGCAGGCACCTCTAAAGCAGAGCCATCACAAAAACAGCAGGAAGACGAGACGGAAATCATAAAGGAATCAGAAATCACTCGATCCTTATCCCTGAGTGAGATGCGAGAAATATGAAAGGATTATGGTCGACGCCCAGGTGAACACATCCTCACTTGGCTGCTCCGATGCTGGGATGCTGGGGCCAGTAGCCTACAATTAGAAGGCAATGAAGCCAAGCAGCTGGGATCCCTCTCTAGAGAAAGGGTAATCGACAAAGTAATCAGGAGAGGAGCACAGGCCCTCAGCCTCTGGAGACGACTCCTGGCAGCTATCAAAGAAAGATATCCCCATAAGGAAGATATTGTATATCACATAGGCAAGTGGACCACTGTGGATAAAGGTCTCCAGCATCTGCGGGAATTAGCTGTGCAGGAGATGATTTATAGTGATTTGGACAATGCCCAGACACCTCAAGACCCCGATGAAGTCCAGTGCACAACATCCATGTGGCGTAAATTTGTGCGGAGTGCACCATCAGCACATGCCAGTACGCTGGCAGTAATTAACTGGGACGAGGGGATGGGACCAACAATGTATGATGTCTCCTGCCAGCTTCAACAATATGAAGACAATCTCTCTGCTCCGCTACAGTCCTGTGTCTCAGCTGTGGAGAAACTGTCTAAAGGACTTGACAAGCTCATGGAACAAGTATATTCCCCCTCATTTAGACAGAGTGATACTTGAGCCACTAAGAATCAGCATTCACCTGCTCAAGAGAGAGAGTACCCAAGACGGACACCAAGTGGCACCTTGTGGTTTTATCTGCGTGACCATGGGGAAGATATGAGGAAATGGGATGGTGTACCTACTTCAAACCTAGCTGCTCGGGTACGTGAACTGAAAGGAAATACAGCAGCAAGAAGAGGGGCTCCTAAGAGAAATGCTGCTCCAGTTTCTATTGGGCAGTACCCCAGAGGCAGTAGAAGAGCTGATGTTATTCTTGACCACGATGAAGGGACCTCTACCTCTCATTTGCAAGAATTAAGTGGGAGACGCTCCAGCCAGGACTAGAGGGGCCCTGCCTCTGGCCAGGTAGAGGAGAGGGATAACCGGATTTATTGGACTGTGTGGATCCGATGGCCTGGCACATCAGAACCACAAGAATACAAAGCTTTAGTGGACACTGGCGCACAATGCACCTTAATGCCATCAGGCTACCAAGGAACAGAACTCACCTGTATCTCTGGAGTGACAGGGGGATCCCAACAACTATCTGTACTGGAAGCTGAAGTGAGTCTAACTGGGAATGAGTGGCAAAAGCATCCCATTGTGACTGGCCCAGAGGCTCCGTGTATCCTTGGCATAGACTACCTCAAGAGAGGGTACTTCAAGGATCCAAAAGGATACCGGTGGGCTTTTGGCATAGCTGCTTTGAGCACAGAGAAGATTAGGCAGCTGTCTACCCTGCCTGGCCTTTCAGAAGACCCTTCTGTTGTAGGATTGCTGAAGGTTGAAGAACAACAGGTACCAATTGCTACCACAACGGTGCACCGACGGCAATATCGCACCAACCGAGACTCCCTGATTCCCATCCATGAGTTGGTTCACCGACTGGAGAGTCAGGGAGTAATCAGCAAGACTCGCTCACCCTTTAATAGTCCTATATGGCCAGTACGAAAGTCTAATGGCGAGTGGAGGCTAACAGTGGACTATCGAGGCCTGAATGAAGTCACGCCACCACTGAGTGCTGCAGTGCCGGACATGCTAGAACTTCAGTACGAACTAGAGTCAAAGGCAGCCAAGTGGTAGGCCACAATCAATACTGCTAATGCATTTTTCTCCATCCCTTTGGCAGCAGCATGCAGGCCGCAGTTTGCTTTCACTTGGAGGGGCATCCAATACACCTGGAATCGGCTGCCCCAGGGGTGGAAACACAGCCCTACCATTTGACATGGACTGATCCAGTGTGCACTGGAGCAAGGGGGAGCTCCTGAGCACCTTCAGTACATTGACGACATCCTCGTGTGGGGCAACACAGCAGAAGAAGTTTTTGAGAAAGGGAAGAAAATAATCCAAATTCTCCTGAAAGCTTGTTTTGCCATTAAAAAGAGCAAGGTCAAGGGGCCTACACAGGAAATCCAGTTCTTGGGGGTAAAAAGGCAGGATGGACATCGCCATATTCTGATGGATGTGATCAATAAAATAACAGCAATGTCTCCGCCAACTAGCAAAAAGGAAACGCAAGCTTTCCTAGGCCTCGTGGGATTCTGGAGAATGCATGTGCCAGGCTATAGTCAGCTTGTGAGTCCTCTATATCGAGTGACTCGAAAGAGAAACTATTTTGAGTGGGGCCCCGAGCAACAACAGGCCTTTGAACAAATCAAACAAGAAATAGCTCGTGCAGTAGCCCTTGGGCCTGTCCGGACTGGACCAGCTGTGCAAAATATACTGTACACTGCAGCTGGGGAGCATGGGCTCACCTGGAGCCTCTGGCAGAAAACCCCAGAAGAAACTCGAGGTCGACCTCTGGGCTTCTGGAGTCAGGGCTATCGAGGATCAGAAGCCAATTACACCCCAACTGAAAAAGAAATACTCACAGCATATGAGGGTGTTCGAACTGCTTCAGAAGTTGTGGGTACAGAGGCACAGCTCCTCTTGGCACCGCGGCTACCTGTGTTACACTGGATGTTCAAAGAGAAAATTCCCACTACACACCATGCAACTGATGCTACATGGAGTAAGTGGATAGCGTTAATTACACAGCGGGCTCGAATGGGAAAACCCAATCGCCCAGGAATCCTGGAAGAGGTTATGGACTGGCCGGAAGGCAGAGATTTCGGAGTGCCAACAGAAGAGGTAACCCGTGCTGAAGAGGCACCACCATAAAATAAGTTGCCAGAAGACAGAAAGCAGTATGCGTTGTTTACTGACGGATCCTGCCGTCTGATAGGGAGCCATCAGAAATGGAAAGCTGCTGTGTGGAATCCCATACGACGAGTTGTGGAAGCCATGGAAGGGGAAGGTGAGTCGAGTCAGTATGCAGAAGTAAAAGCCATACAATTAGCCCTAGATATCGCCGAAAGAGAAAATTGGCCAGTATTGTATCTCTACACTGACTCATGGATGGTGGCAAATGCTCTGTGGGGGTGGCTGCAGCAATGGAAAGAGAGCAACTGGCAGCGCAGAGGTAAACCTATCTGGGCTGCTACCCTGTGGCAAGATATTGCTGCCCGGGTAGAAAACCTGGATGTAAAAGTACGTCATGTAGATGCCCACATGCCCAAGAGTCTCGCTACTGAAGAACATCAGAACAACAAAGAAGTGGATCGAGCTTCGAAAATTGAAGTAGCTCAGGTGGACCTAGACTGGGAACGTAAGGGTGAGCTGTTTGTAGCTCGATGGGCCCATGAAACATCAGGACATCTGGGGAGGGATGCCACTTACAGATGGGCTCGTGATCGAGGGGTGGACTTGACCATTGAGGCCATCACACAGGTTACCCATGAGTGTGAGACCTGTGCTGCAATCAAGAAAGCCATGAAGGTAAAATCTCCCTGGAACAGGGGGAGATGGCTAGGGTTTCAATATGGTGAGGCCTGGCAAATTGACTATATCGGACCACTCCCAAAAACTCGCCAAGGCAAACGGTACATACTCACCATGGTAGAAGCAACTCCTGGGTGGCTGGAAACATATCCAGTAAACCATGCCACGGCCCGAAACACTATCTTGGGCCTGGAAAGACAAGTATTGTGGCGTCATGGTACACCAGAGAGAATTGAGTCTGACAATGGGAGTCATTTCTGAAACAATCTTGTTACCTCCTGGGCAAAGAGGCATGGTATTGAGTGGGTGTACCACATCCCTTATCACCCACAAGCCTCTGGGAAGGTTGAGAGGTACAATGGACTGTTAAAGACTATGTTACGAGCATTAGGTGCTGGGACGTGGAAACAATGGGACACAAATCTACCAGAAGCCACTTGGCTAGTAAACAATAGGGGGTCTGACAGCCGTGCTGGTCCTGCCAAAACAAAACCCCTACACATAGTGAAAGGAGCTAAAGTCCCCATTAGTGCATGTAGGAAAGTGGATGGGGAAGGCTGTGTAATTATTTCCCTTTAATTAAATTATCCTTATCTCAACCCGTGAGTTGTTCTTTGCTTTACTTCTCCCCCTCCTCATCTAAAGGAGGGGGAGTGAGAGAGCGGTTGTGGGGTTTAGCTGCCCAGCACGGTAAAACCACCACATAGGCCTGGGTCAAAAGGTACGTTCAGGTCAACAGGGGGTGTAACAGCAAAAGCCTTTGATGGCTGTGGCAGCAGAGGGGCCCATGGCGTAGCAGTCGGATCAGTAAAGGAGCCTGCAGCTCCCTCACTGTCTGGAAAGCCACACGTTTCTGACTGTGGTCCCACATGGCTCTTTAAGGCCTCAGAGACTGCTCGCCAGGTTCCGAGCAATCCCACTGCAACCCTGCCATTTTTAGTTGCAGAGTCCCACACCTTGACCTCAGATTGGTCCCATATTTCAGGCTCATAAACTGTCCAATTATTAATAAGGAGAATAAGCTGTAAGGTTACCAGGACAGCCTTTGTTCCTAAGGACGTATGATTCCCCATAATGAGCAACTGCTTACCAGCGAGAGGCAGTTGTGTGCACAGGTCCGCTTCTCTCAGATCGAGCTTCTCTTCAGCTCCAGTGCGCCTATTTCCAGTGACTTTCTGTACGAGCTTCTCTGAGCCGTTTGCTGAGTTTGGCCGAACCTGTCTTCGTGAGGCAATCAGAATGCCTGTTCCCGTCCTGGTCTCCATTCTGCCAGCCTGTTCCTCTTCACTTCTTTTTCCTGCTTCTTTATTGATATAACTTCATTGTTGTGCCTTTTTTTTTCTTTTTTCTCTTTCTTTACGAGCTTCTCTGAGCGTTTTGCTGAGTTCTCATCACCTAAAAGAGGCTTAATTGAGCATCCTACCTCATTGACTTCATTTTTTTCCTCATCTCATTTTGAAACCTATTGACTGTTTCTTAATTTCTCTCTCCATAAATTATTGCCTTTACAACTGAATGCCTGAATTTATTCCCCATCTCATGTCTACACACTACTGCTTTCTGTGATTTATGACATATGTGGTCTTCTATTGTTTAACTCCATAAAGGTACTTTGGATTAAAATTCTGTGGAAGAAGCTATACTCCCAAATGGCTTATGAAGTCAGCATGCACTACTGACTCCTCAGAATCTTGAAAATATAGACAGAAGTTTACAGACATAGTCAAAAGTGGAATCTTTAAAACATTTTCATTGGAATTTATGAACCTGCTACATTGTTACTGAAATTTCTGCCTATTCTTTAAAACTAGCAAAAATAACAACAACAAAAAGCTATTGAAATTCTCCAAACTACAACAAAGCAAATAAGAACTGGGAAAAAAGAATTCTTATTCTTTGGGTATCTGGGGATTCCAGAACATCTGTGGACCTGTTAATCTTGCTTTGTAATAAGTATGTAGGAAATCCAATCAGCTGGGGGATTTAGACAAAACTTGATTAGGGAAGACAACTTTCAAATTCAAAACTATTTTTTTTATATACATTTTAAGTCCTACAAAGTGCAAAGCATTCTTTTTCCTCACATTGACATTAATGGAAAAAAAGATTGTTTAGTAACTTACAGAACTTGGACCAAGAAGGGCCAATGTTTTTGTTTAATAATGTTCATTCCTTCTCTCCTGCACATACTTATACAATGTATGCAACTAAAAATAATAGCACAGTTGAGATTTATCTTCTGCTGCTTCTAATGTACACCTGTTTGCAGTTCATCACCTGCCATTTACTCAGCAAAAACATAATTATGATGCTCTAATTTAAATGTCAAAAAGGTTCACAACTCCATTCGAAAGAATGGGAAATAAGGGGGAAAAATGCTATTTGCATATTAAAGATGCTGCACGACTTTATGAAAAGCTAAAAACACATGAAGACAAACTGCATAAATTAAGACAGCATTGTATAATACTTATGTCTCTGTACTGGTCTTCTAGGCTAAGTTTGTATATGTATCTTGGTGTCCTGGTTTCAGTTGGGATAGAGTTAATTTTCCTCCTAGTAGCTGGTAGGGTACTATGTTTTGGATTAGGATGAAAAGAGTGTTGATAACACACCAATGTTTTAATTGTTGCAGAGCAGTGCTTACACCAAGCCAAGGACTGTTCAGCTTTCTCACTCTGTCCTGCCAGCGGGCAGGCTAGGGGTGCAGCAGGAGCTGGGATGGGACAGACCCAGGACATCTGACTCAAACCGGCCAAAGGGGTATTCCATACCATCTGACGTCATGCTAAACAATATAGGGGTGGTTAGCGGGGGGGGGGGGGGGGGTGCTGCAATTGCATTGTGCATCACTTGTTTGTACACATTATTATTAGTAGTACTATTATCATTATTACTACTATTATTATTATTACTTTCCTGTCTTAATAAACTGTCTTTACCTCAACTCACGGGCTTCACTTTCCCATTTCTCTCCCCCATCCCAGAGAGGGAGGGTGGAGCAAATGGCTGTGTGGTGTTTAGCTGCCGGCCGGGTTAAACCACAACAGTCCTTTTTGGTGCCCAACGTGTGGCTCAAAGGGTTGAGATAACGGCAGATCTGACCAGAGTGTGTTAAACTAAAATTGGTGTAAGTATTAGACCTGCTTAATAGTGGTTAGTCACAATGTTGATTGCTTTAATCTCAAGTCTGCTGTGCCTGTTTTCCAAATTGAGTTGTATAGCACGTTACTTTATGTGCTCCCTGTCATGCTGTTTATCCTTTCCGGGCCCTGGTTTAAGATCATTATGGTACTGTGTGGTGTAACAACGGCTTATGATACAATGAAATTTCTGGTCATGACTCTAACCTGGTATTTGTACTCGACTCTATACTTTGGAAACCGTATCTCGGAAACTATTAACAATTGCACCTATTGCCTTTTTTTGTCAGGGAGCCAGTCTGTGGAGTGGACGGGGAAGATATTTTTTCCTACCTGTTCACTCTCCCTTTCTCTTTCAGAGAATTATGTTGTATTAAGTTTGGAAATTGTTGAATTTCCTTCAACATAATTCCTATTTTTTTTCCTAAAGGCAACATTGGAAAATGATTATTAAAACATCAATTAATAAAGGAAGATCTATTTTATAAGCAGCAATCTTATGTTTTCTGGCATCCATATCAACACTTCAAGTTGAGGTAAAAACTTATTCAGAAACACCTTACGTGGACTGCAACATTATTATACTCCTGTGAGTACAACTGCATCATGAATCTTCAATTTACAAAACAAGATTCTTAAATTACAATGTTCTGATTTATTTGGCATAAGAAAACTTAATGTGCTTAGGAGATAGCACAGTAATGGAGTCCTCTGTATCAAAACAACATCAAATATGGCTTTTTGGTATTTATTTTTGTATTTCAGCTTAGATTATATACCAACAGCAATATAGTATACTTCCATTCATTTGCTCCAGATAAACATATTATCATCCTCATGTTCACCATTTAATCATATGAAAGATCAAATATTTGCTGGAAATAAGAATAGACAGAAAAGTAGGTCAAGATCAGACAATAAGCAGTGAGCTTTGCATTATGTTTACATTTATAGGCAGCCTGATATACAGTAGTAGACAACAACATAGTTGTAATTTCTCTATGTGGGTTGTTATGTTTTTAGACCATCTGTCTTTCTAAGTCATTTCTGCATGCAAGGAGATAATTAAACATAAGATTCAACTCTAATAAGGATCTAATTAAATATAAGATTAGACTCTATACTGGGGTAATTGGGCTAAACATTTTGTAGTCAATGAGATTCCAGCAACAAAATAAATAAATTTGTAATGACATCAAGTATAGGAACAAAACTTAAAGAATGGTTGTTTCTTTTGGCTGCCCGAGCATCTACCAAGAATATGGAAGGTCACAGTAATGACTCTTTTTTTCAAAACTACAAATAATTATTTTTTTATAGATATAAATTAATATATATATAAATTAATTTTTATAGAATTAGACTGTAAACTACCAGGCTTGGAAGTGATCTTTGGAAGTCTGTTCCAAGTACTCCACTCTCAAGACTCAAACCAGGTGTTTGTATAACTTATTTTAAAACTCCTTCAGTAATGGGGATCCAATGCCTTTTAAGTAATGTGTTCTAAATTTCCAGTATCCTTAAATTCAGGTAATGAAGTAGAGAAAGAAAATTGTAACTTATATCCCTTCCATCTCCTCATTTCTTGTCCTGCCCTTAATGGGCATAAGGAAGATTTTTTTTCCTTTCAATTTGCAAATGCATCTTTACTTATGTGAAATTTCATACGCTGCTTCCTCATTGGCTGATATTTATTTCCTGCAATGTTTCTTACTGGTTTACTGCCTTCAGACTATACTTCTCTGAACTTCCAAATATTTTACTGCTGTTACCTACACATTCAAGTATCTTTCTGAAAGGTTGATTGTCCGTTATGCGTCTGAAAACCTTTGGGATGAAAGGGTGATGATAAGTTACAAAAATGGGAAGTTGGAGTTCCTGGACAGGTCACCAGGCAGCAGAAAAGGGAAGTACAGGAATCCATTCATTCTTTGACAAAAGGCTTTGTAAAAGACATATTTTTCTTTTAGCAGTTAGTATCTTCAGCATAAGCCTCATTTCATCAGAAAATTCCATCTGACTGAGGAATCTTGACATATATTCTGCTAAGAAAAGGAGGCACTACTTAAACCTCCTATGTGCTTTTTCTAGTTCTAGAATTGGTTCACTGTGACCTTGGAGACAAACTAAAACTCACTGTTCTAACATATTTAACTTTTCATAAGTCAGGACGCTTATTTGATGCAGAATATCAAGGTACAACTGTAATGAATTTCCTGTACTGTGTTTATAAAATAAAAACCACAAAGATTCATGCTTAATAAAGAAATATTACATAAAAGACTTAAAAATATTGCATTTGTTAGGAAAAATAAAGGACACGGAAGAGAAGGTTTTAAATACAAAAAAAATACAATTTGTGTTAATGATCTAATTATTGCACATAAGGCTACAGTGAGTTCTTCACCTAAAGCACTGAAATGCCTGTCTCTTGTGAAGCAAATATTGCTTAGGGATGTTCTCAGAGTGGGTATGATTGCAGAGAATGAAACCCATACACGATCCGGAGAATTGTTACAAACTAAGTGTAGGGGATCAATATATTATTTCCCATACTTTTTGTGAACTTCTAACAATTTCTAGCACACATCACTATCTTGCCTTCCTGTGTATTATTTTTCTTCTTTGTCTCTGTGTGTGAGTACAATAATAATAATAAAATACACAAGATCAAAAGAATATAGCTGGTATCAAATATATTCAAAATAGTTAGATTTTCCGATTTTTTAGATCTAGTTTAGATCTAGTTAGGTTTTCCTATTCTTTAGACACAAATAGCTAGAGTATAAACCAGGGTATATCAGAGGTAGTACAGGGTAAATGTATGTATGGTACATCTAGCACTACCTGGTTGCAGGCAGAATACAATTCTGAGAATTTATTATTAAAGCAACAGAATGATAGTGGCCACAATATATTAAAAAGAAAACTGAAAAGAGCAGTAAATAAATAAAGAAGTGGAGACAAACCATGTAGGAGAGCTTCTTTTCTCCATCACATTACTTATCTTATTCTAGCATGACAGACAAGTTTTAGACTACAGAATATTTTTTTCCTACAGGAGGAATATATCATGGAAGATACCTTTTGACTTCTTATCCTAAAGGAACAGCAGGCAGAGTGTATAAGTCTGTCTCATGATATGCATCAAGAAACCTCCAGGAAGTATGAAGTATAAGATCTAAGAAGATAGCCAGGACAAGATACTTTAGTTGAAGCTACTCAACAAGTTGTTACTAGTCAGCGGTCTAATAGAAAGACAGAAGTGACTCATTCATTGCCACAGTAGCCTTTACCTGATAAAAAACAGAAGTTGGATTGACATCACCAGGGCTGTTTGCTTAAGCATCACTTGCCTGTCATTATGGTCTCACTCTGGAGGATTCTTTGATTCCTTTAAATAAATACAAGCATTAACATACAAGTGACACCTGTCTGTACTGTGGATTTCTATTGCTGAAATCACAGAATCACAGAAAATGAAAATGAAGATGTTATAGATTCCCCTTATTGTTAAAACTTATACATATAGGCATTTCTAGTGCAGGACTCATCTCATTCTAAAGTAGACATTTAAGATAGCTCAGATGAGATACCACAAAGTTCCCATTTCTCTTAATTGCCAATAGGAAAATGCAGAGTGACCAGGCTCAGATTTAGTCATATCTACATTGCAAATATTTATCTTAAGCTAAAGTGAGTGTTATTTTTCCTGCTGTTTGGTGGTAGTACTGGCACTGACACCCACTCAAGGACTTATGTTTTTCCTTATTGTCATTCTAGGTTAAGTTTTCAAATTCTGTTTACTCAAGATCTCTCAGTGAAAATGAATGGTAGCTTACATTAGCTTAAATTTTAAGCTGTTATCACAGGGTTTCCACACATCTAAGAGTTCCTTTGGTAGTATATAACTTGTATAGCTGAAATGGGTGTCTGCACTGCACTAATATATTCAATGTCTGGGACACTGCAGCAATGACCTATTTCAGTGTCCTGTTCAGCAAGCAGGTCTCTGCCTGGCATAGTGATACACACTGTTCAGACTTCAGAAGGTCTGAATGTAATTTTTACATAAGCAAACAAATATAAAAATTGGTTTCTGCTTATAGTGGACTGCACTAGTCCAATGAATTGGCATTGGCATTGTTCTGTTCTTCTTTAATGGGTCTACTTTTTACTACCTGAAAAATAAGGGGGGGAAAAAAGTATATTGCTAAGAATATACAGGAAGGAATACCATCTTAACAGCTTGTTCTGGATGCCATCTCTAAGCAACTGTAAGAGATGAAGGTTATGAGGAGTAGTCAACATGGATTCACCAAGGGGAAGTCGTGCTCGACCAACCTCGTTGCCTTCTATGATGGCATCACCAGCTGGGTGAAAGGATTTACACACATCCTTTGCCTTTTCTCCTGCATGGACAGATGCAAAAATACAATCAGAAAAGGTATCAATTGAAACATAAACATAAAAAAACAATTGTTTAAGTCTGTTAGTATTAATGTCCATGACCGGAGGAGCATAGTTGGAGTTGGTAATCCTGGTTGAAGTGCTCCCATATCTTCCACGAATTCATTAATTTTCTCAGATAATGGTCTCCATTTTCCATTCCTTTTCTTTATTACAAACACTGGAGAATTCAAGGGCCAGTTGTGGAAACAATATGTCTTGCTTTATGTTCTTAAGCAACTCAGCCTTCGGACCTTATGTATCCTATTCCTCCTGGATCGAAGGGAAACAGATCCGGATCCTTTTCTGGCTCTATAGGGCCTGGACCAAAAGGAAAGTTCAGGTCATCAGGGGGTGCAACAGCAAAAGCCTGCAATGGCAGTAGCGGCGGCAGGGCCGATGGCATAGCAGAAGGATCGGTGGACGAGCCCGCAGCTCCCTCACTATCTGGAAAACCACAGGTTTCTGATTGTGGTCCCACATGGCTCTTTAAGGCCTCAGAGACTGCTTGCCAGGTGCTGAGCAATCCCACCGCAACCTTGTCGTTTTTAGTAGCAGAGTCCCACACCTTGACCTCAGTTTGATCCCATGTTTCAGGATCATAAACTGTCTGATTCATAATAAAGGGACTAAGCTGGAAGGTTATCAGGACATTTTTTGTTTCTAGGGCCATATGATTCCCCATAGTGCGCAAGTGCTTACCTTCAGCCAGTGAGGGGCAGTTGTGTGCGCGGGTCCGCTTCTCTCAGCTTCTGCTTCCTTCCAGCTCGGGTGCGCTTCTTTCCAGCGGCTTTCAATACGAGTTTCTTTCCAGCTCCGGTGCACTTCCATTCAGCGACTTTCAGTATGAGCTTCTTTCCAACTTGGGTGTGGTTCTTTCCAGCGACTTTCTGTACGAGCTTCTTTGAGCAGTTTGCTGAGTTCAGCCAAACCTATCTTCAGGAGGCAATCAATGTCCCCATTCCTTTCCTGGTCCCTGTTCTGTTAGCCTGTCACTGTTTATTCATTTTTTTTTGTTGTTTTTGTCCCTGTTCTATTAGCTTGTCCCTGCTCTTCAGGTAGTCCCTGTTCATTTTCTTTATGTCCCTGTTCCTTTTCTTCATGTCCCTGTTCGGGCGCCATTTGTGGCGTAAGGACCACACGGACACCAGGGTTCTTTCAGGATCAGTAACTGCTACCACTTTACTGATGACATAACTTCAACGTTCTCTTATTGAGGACATAACTTCATCCATATTGAGGAAAGACTCCCTTCTTATACCATTTGCCCCACATCAGTACTTTTCTATGAACTATTCATTGGTCAACAACTTTGCTCGGCAACAGCTAACACCCAGCAACTTCCATGACTCAACAGCTGGAGAGCAAGCAGTCCAAGACAGCAAGGCGTCTCCTGAATTACCCTTCTTTGTTCCTTCTAAACTCTACATTCCTGATGGCCTCATCTTTAAGAGTCTAATGTTATCACCAACAATGGGGCTTGTCGACCCCAATGGCTACACTCCCATAGCATCTCACTCACACAGCACAATCATGCAATCAGAAAAAAGGGGCTGCCTTGACCTTCTCATTCATACCACAAGAGTATATCACTTAAAACAATAACCAAACTTGTTTGTATTGTCTCTGGCCATGTTCTTCATGGAGTAACTCACTTCACAACAATACCTTGTCTCAAAGATGCTTACACAAATGCTTTCAACATGAGATACCCAGACATTTAAAAATAAGACATACACTTATTACCACTCCAGTTAATATCCTTCCAGCAGCTGCAAATATTACCCAAGTAACCTTGTCACAATTGTGAGGGGCCAGTTTACCCTTCTCCTGCTTCTTATACAGTCATTAGCAGGTTCGTCCTGGCTCCCAATACTGGGATGCAGCGGTAACCTCAGATTTGCTCGATCTGCTCACAAGATCATTAGCGACCACTCTATTGGTCAGCAAATCCCCTTGACCACTATATCGATCAGCCTGTAGGGTACCCTCCTCCCTTATGGGGACTATGCCATACGCCAGACGTCTCTGCGCGGTTTACCAGCAGCCCCAGCCAAGCACGGGCATCCCCTACGACTTTCTGGCCCCTTTTGTTAAACATCAAATACCCTGATTTATGCTTTCCTTGGAGAAAACAAATGTTTTTGCAGAAATACAGTTTGGACATAGGGTAGAAAGGCAGGTACTTATAATTTTTTACTTTAAATGAAGCCAGAATATGTTAAGTTGCAAAAGACAGAAAGGAATCCTCAAGAGAGTAATATATATATACACACACTTTTTCTTCTGACATTATCTACTGAAATTCATGAAAGAGCAATATCAGAGAGCAGTAAACTTCACATTGCAGAATTTTCAAAAGACTTGCAATTTTGTGATTTTTCCCTCCTTCTAACGTGTGATTCTGTTAGGGGGGTGACATTTTTAGAAGCTTTTCCAGCTAAAGAAGCAATCATGTTATATAAAGCACTAAGGGTTTGCAAAATGGCAGAAAAATAGCCACGGCAAACAGTGTCTGCACTAGAACAGAAAGAAAGAAGAAGGAAGGACACTGAGGAAAAGAAAAAGAAAAAAAGAAAAAAAAAAGAAAAAAAAAAGGATTGCCTTAGGTTGCAGGATAAACTTGCAACAGTCAGAGCAGGAATGACAGGGACCTGGGTCATCTACTGTAGCAGGTCTACTGGTTGAAATAAAGCTAGAGAACGAAGAGAGAGGCTTGGATTTTTTTGGATTTTTTGTTGGTTATGGGAGTCTCTTTCTCTGTGTTAATCCAAAAATTGATTCTGGAAAAGTGCTGAGTCTGTAAATGTAATAGGAGAAACTGGCCAACAAGAAAAGGTGTTTGTTTTTTTTTTGTTTTGTTTTGTTTGTTTGTTTGTTTTTTAATGCTTGAAATTTAAATTGGGGGAAAATGATTGAAACACATCAATTTTTATACTTGCCCAATTCACCAAGACCCTTATTGAGAAGGGACTTGCTGGAAAAATGGGATGCAAAATTTCTTTCAAACAAGGGAAAATGGAAATAAAAGTTACATATTATCCCTGTTGAGTCCAGAGAAAGCTCCAGGCAGGACTCCCTGAATGGATGTAATTATGAATCAAGTGTCCCTGAGTTTGGGCTACAGAAATCGCACACAAATCCATGGGTCCCAATGGGATGCATCCACGTGTGCTAAGGGAGTTAGCAGAGGTGATTGCCGAACCGCTCTCTATCAACTTTGAAAGGTCCTGGAGAACAGGAGAGGTGCCTGAAGATTGGAGGATAGCCGATGTCACTCCAGTCTTCAAGAAGGGGAAGAAGGAGGATCTGGGAAACTACAGGCCATTCAGTCTCACCTCTGTCCCTGGAAAGGTGTTGGAACAGCTTGTTCTGGATGCAAGCAATTGGAAGAGAAGAAGGTTATGAGGAGTAGTCAGCATGGATTCACCAAGGGGAAATCGTGCTCAACCAACCTCGTTGCCTTCTATGATGGCATCACCAGCTGGGTAGATGGGGGGAGAGCAGTGGATGTCATCTACCTTGACTTTAGCAAGGCTTTTGGTACTGTCTCCCATGACATCCTGATAGCAAAGCTGAGAAAGTGTGGGATAGATGAATGGACAGTAAGGTGGGTTGAGAACTGGCTGACTGGTCAAGTTCAGAGGGTAGTGATTGGTGGCGCAGAGTCCGGCTGGAGACCTGTGACTAGCGGTGTTCCCCAGGGGTCGGTGCTGGTTCCGGTCTTGTTCAACATCTTCATCGACAACCTTGATGAAGGAATAGAGTCTGCCCTCAGCAAGAACGCTGATGACACAAAGCTGGGAGGAGTGGCTGACACGCCAGAAGGCTGTGCTACCATTCAGCAAGACCTGGACAGGCTAGAGAGATGAGTAGGAAGAAACCAAATGAGGTTTAATAAGAGCAAGTGTAGAGTCCTGCACCTGGGAAGGGACAACCACACGTATCAGTACAGGCTGGGGGATGACCTGCTGGAGAGGAGCTCTGAGGAGAAGGACCTGGGGTTCCTGGTGGACGACAGGTTGACCATGAGCCAGCACTGTGCCCTTGTGGCCAAGAGGGCCAATGGGATCCTGGCATGCATTAAAAGGAGCATAGCCAGCAGGTCAAGGGAGGTGATCCTCCCCCTCTACTCACCTGGAATACAGTGTCCAGTTCTGGACACCCTGGTACAAAAAATACAGGTACAACAATAAGCAAGACATATCGTTCAAAAGGAATGGAAAATGGAGACCGTTAAGTCATGGAACTGGGAAGGATTGTTTGTTACCTTTTCTGATTGTACATACATGTATGTATAGGAGTACTCGAGTTTAGTAAGTCATGGAACTTAAAGGATTGTTTGTGTTATAAATGAAGTCTCAACTCAATCTGAATTTTGTAATATTTATACCTATAAAAGGTATAAAAGGCATAAAAGGTATAAAAGGTATAAAAGGCAAGTAAACAGCGCTGGGTGTACGGGGAGTCTACGCTCCACCAACACGCACACACGAACATTAAACATACTAAATATACAAAACATTGCTTTACATACTAAACCCAAGTATGCCTATACATATGTACAATCAGGAAAGGTAACAAACAATCCTTTAAGTTCCATGACTTAACAGTCTCCATTTTCCATTCCTTTTCTTGATTACATACAAGTCTCCATTTTCCATTCCTTTTGAACAATATGTCTCGCTTTAAGTTGTCAAGCAACTCAGTCTTCAGGCCTTATGTATCCCGTTCTTCCCAGATCGAAGAAAAGCACATCCATCTCCTTTTCAAGGCCAATAGGCCTGGGTCAAAAGGCACGTTCAGGTCAACAGGGGGTGTAACAGCAAAAGCCTTCGATGGCTGTGGCAGCAGAGGGGCCCATGGCGTAGCAGTCGGATCAGTAAAGGAGCCCGTAGCTCCCTCACTATCTGGCAAGCCACACGTTTGTGACTGTGGCTCCACGTTGTTGCAGGAAGCACGGCCGAAAGCATGACAGACACCAGCAGAGTCAGATCATGCTCCATTTTATTGCCCGAATAGCCTAACTTTTATAGAGAACTTAAGAGGGGTGGACAGTGTTTCACACAAGATTATTGGTCAAAAGCACCCAGACAAACAGCTACAAGAAAACAACCCCACCTGCAAGAAAACAACCCCCTTGTGATTAGCAGTCACATAGACCTTGTCCTTGAGGCCAGCTACTGATAACAATATTTTCCTGAATTCCTCAATTGGGCGATGTGGGAACACTGTCATGGGAACTTCTCATAGTTGCCCTGGTAGCTTGGTTTGCTCAGCTACAGCAAGCCATGGGATTTTTGCTGTTTCAAGAAATCCCTCAACAATTCCCCCTTCTTCTTTTGAGCAAACCAAGCCCGACACAACAGTTTTACAAGTAACTCTTTAGCTATATTTACAACACACAACGATGATTACCACCACCATAAACCAAATCCTTAATCCCCTTGTGATTAAACCCAGCAACCATCTACACTTTGTTTCAAACAAGTCAGTGAACCATTGATTGAAAGAATTGATACCATATTGAATCTTTCTCATGTGCTCTTTCAGGAAACTAATGGATTTGTGAATTGACTCATTATGATCAGAAAGGTTTAAACAGTACATTCCCTTAAAGTCCTCACACCCATTCCTTTGAGCCAAAAGCAAGATGTCAATAGCAGCTTGATCCTGTAAAAGCAGATGTCGCAGACTATTTTGATCTGGTAACATCTCCTCAAGTATCTCTGTTGTGGCATAGGCTTGCCTCTCGGCCCAGCATACCAATTTTTCTAAGTTGTTACGTGCGGCCGCAGATGCCACTCCAGGCACTGAAATTGCTAATGCCGCTCTAGCTGCAACCCCACACAATTCAACATTATCATTGCAATCCAATGCAAGCAATGTCCATTTATGTCTGGTGATCTCACGCAACTGTAACAAGCTAGGAGCAAATACAATGAGTTTATCTAAGTAACATGGACATCTGATAGCATTTGCAGGGATACCTTGCCAGGCCCCATTCCCACAAATCAGAAGCACATCAGGAGGTAAGGCCAAAGCTGTACAATTGTTCCAAACACTGTAGTTGTTACCCCTTGTCTCCATGCTATAAACCCCTAAACCCTGCTTAGCAGCGTCATTGCAATCACAGGTGTTATTTGTGTCTTTGTACCAGTATGGCCTTTTCCAGGTTCCTGTAGCAGGAATCATCTGATATCCACGGCTACGTTCACTTTTGTAGCCACCTTTCAGGTTGATACACATTTGACTACAGATACCAAGGTTTTGACATTCATCAATGTCTCCACAGTTTCTCTTGTCTATAAACTCAAACCCAGCTGGACAGTCACATTCATTTATGATGCATTCCTCCAGGGGCTCATCACCCCAGTCCTTGCAGTCTCTCTGCTGGTTACACACTTTATTGATATCTATGCATTCTCCACTTCTGCACTTGAATTTGCCAGGTCCAGAGCACTGAATAACATTGTTACAGTTTGCTTCATCAGTGCCATACAGACAGTCTCTCACACCACTGCACTGCCTACTCCTATGGACACAGTTCCCATCTTCACATCTGAACTGGTCTGGCCTGCAGGTCCAGGAAGGGCAGTTAATTTCATCACTTCCATCCTTGCAATCAGGATCTCCATCACATCGCCACTTCTTGTGGATACATTCACCTGAGCCGCACTGCACCTCACTCGTAGAACACTTCACTGGAGGTGCAGGCTGGTGGCCACACTGCTCCAAAGATTCATCCGAGTGGTCGGAGCAGTCAGCATCATCAACACACACCCAGCTGATAGGGATGCAGGTAGAACTCTTGCACTGAAACTCATGAACACCACAGGTAGGAGGTGCACACTCCAGCTCATCGCTACCATCACTGCAGTCATCTTGAACATTGCAGACAAAGCTTTTGGAAATACATGGCCCACTACTGCATGTGAATTCTGCTGCACTACAAGTCACAATGCCACAATTCTCTTCATCTTCTCCACTGTCACAGTCCTTTTCACCATCACATTTCCAGGACACTGGGATACGCTGGGTTGACTGAGGACCATAGCTGATTTCATTTACCCGGCATGTTCTCGTATGACACAGCTCAGCACTCTCATCAGACCCATCTTCACAGTCCGGATCCCCATCACACTGCCATCTATTTGGCACACACTGACCACTGTT
Organism: Aythya marila; assembly: GCF_965140915.1. Taxonomy (NCBI): domain Eukaryota; kingdom Metazoa; phylum Chordata; class Aves; order Anseriformes; family Anatidae; genus Aythya; species Aythya marila. The sequence continues at coordinate 12,456,144 of NC_139081.1, forward strand.
GCACACAAAGTCAGATTCAGCACACGTCTTCTTCACACAAGCACTCTCATCACTGCCATCTAAGCAGTCTTCACATTTTGCTCTAGCACCATTGGCAGCAGTGCACAGGCTGGCGAGGGCGAGCAGCAGGCAGAGTGCCCCGCAGCGCGGCAGCACCCACCGCCGCCCTGCACCTGTGTCACTTATACTGCTCCTATTACCCATGCTGTTAGTGTCAGTGGCATCCTCCTGGTACCGTTTCTGTCTTTGTCGCCCCTCACTCTCCCCCTTTTCTTTTTTTTGCCACTGACCATTCACCACAAATGGATGAGACACATGATTACTAGTTAGGAAAGAGAGTGTAACGTCTGCTATACGGCTGCAGGCAGTGCCAGCTGCAACCCTAGAAGCTGTTTGTGAACGAGCCTGACTGCCGGTGGTCATTTGGCGGTGTAATCTGCGTCTCTGCACTCCTGCCCTGCAATAGAGCTAAATCATCATTAATAGTCTGTAGAATGTGGCAACCCCACGGAATGTTATCCAGAAACATAGTTATAACACCCACCTGGGGACGAATAGTCTTTTTTGCATTGCAAGATAACTTCTTATAAAAAGAATGCCAGAGAGAAGCAGCACAGCCGCTGCTGCCGCTGCCTCCATGGTTCCGTCAGACAGGCTGCAGGGTCCTGATGTCCGTCCCTCTGCTCTGTGCCAACTCGCCACAGGGTGAGGGTCGGCTGCCGTTGTCCACTGACGCCTCTGGTCTCCTGTAGCAACTCGATCTCGGATGGCCCATATCGCACCGCGATTACTTCAATTTCATGCGATTCCGTGTCTCTTCGCGATTCCCTTTTCCGCGTCCCCCCGCGATTCCGCGTCTCACCGCGATTCCTTTTTCCGCGTCTCTCCGCGATTCCGCGTCTCTCCGTGATTCCTTTTTCCGCGTCCACCCGCGATTCCGCGTCTCTCCGCGATTCCCTTTTCCGCGTCTCTCCGCGATTCCGCGTCTCTCCGCGATTCCCTTTTCCGCGTCTCACCGCGATTCCTTTTTCCGCGTCTCTCCGCGTCCCGTTTCTCACCCCGAGGCCGTTGCCCACGTCGGTTAGTAGGGTGTTTCAATGCTTCTCTCTGTGCGGTGGTCGGCTTGCCGTGTGCCTCGGATCTCACGGCGCCGCTCCGATGTCCCGGCGCCGCTCCGATGTCCCGGCCTCAGCCTGTTAGGGTCTCAGCCTGTTCGGGCGCCATATGTTGTAGGAAGCATGGCCGAAAGCACGACAGACACCAGCAGAGTCAGATCATGCTCCATTTTATTGCCCGAATAGCCTAACTTTTATAGAGAACTTAACAGGGGTGGACAGTGTTTCACACAAGATTATTGGTCAAAAGCACCCAGACAAACAGCTACAAGAAAACAACCCCACCTGCAAGAAAACAACCCCCTTGTGATTAGCAGTCACATAGACCTTGTCCTTGAGGCCAGCTACTGGTAACAATATTTTCCTGAATTCCTCAATCGGGCGATGTGGGAACACTGTCATGGGAACTTCTCATAGTTGCCCTGGTAGCTTGGTTTGCTCAGCTACAGCAAGCCATGGGATTTTTGCTGTTTCAAGAAATCCCTCAACACCACGTGACTCTTTAAGGCCTCAGAGACTGCTCGCCAGGTGCCGAGCAATCCCACTGCAACCCTGCCATTTTTAGTTGCAGAGTCCCACACCTTGACCTCAGATTGGTCCCATATTTCAGGCTCATAAACTGTCCAATTGTTAATAAGGAGAATAAGCTGTAAGGTTACCAGGACAGCCTTTGTTCCTAAGGACGTATGATTCCCCATAATGCGCAACTGCTTACCAGCGAGAGGCAGTTGTGTGCACAGGTCCGCTTCTCTCAGCTCGAGCTTCTCTCCAGCTCCAGTGCGCCTATTTCCAGCGACTTTCTGTATGAGCTTCTCTGAGCGGTTTGCTAAGTCTGGCCGAACCTATCTTCATGAGGCAATCAAAGTGCCTGTTCCCGTCCTGGTCTCCATTCTGCCAGCCTGTTCCTCTTCACTTCTTTTTCCTGCTTCTTTATTGATGTAACTTCATCGTGTTGCCTTTTTTCTTTTTTTCTTCTCCTTTCTTGAGGGCAGGCTCCCCTCTTATACCCTTCTCTCCACAGCAGTTCTTTTCAAAACAACTTTTCATTGGTCAAACAACTTTGAATCATATGCTGTTAATATTTCCTTTTCAGTTGGGGTGTAATTGGCTTCTGATCCTCGATAGCCCCAGCTCCAGAACCACAGGGGTAGACCTCGAGTTTCTTCTGGGGTTTTCTGCCAGAGGCTCCAGGTGAGCCCATGCTCCCCAGCTGCAGTGTACAGTATGTTTTGCACAGCTGGTCCAGTCCGGACAGGCCCAAGGGCTACTGCACGAGCTATTTCTTGTTTGATTTGTTCAAAGGCCTGTTGTTGCTCGGGGCCCCACTCAAAATAGTTTCTCTTTCGATTCACTCGATATAGAGTACTCACAAGCTGACTATAGCCTGGAACATGCCTTCTTCAGAATCCCACGAGGCCTAGGAAAGCTTGTGTTTCTTTTTTCTAGTTGGCGGAGACATTGCTGTTATTTTATTGATCACATCCATCAGAATATGGCGATGTCCATCCTGCCTTTTTACCCCCAAGAACTGGACTTCCTGTGCAGGTCCCTTGACCTTATTCTCTTTAATAGCAAAGCCAGCTTTCAGGAGAATTTGGATTATTTTCTTCCCTTTCTCAAAAACTTCTTCTGCTGTGTTGTCCCACACGAAGATGTCATCAACAGACTGCAGTTGTTCAGGAGCTCCCCCTTGTTCCAGTGCAGACTGGATCAGTCCGTGGCAAATAGTAGGGCTTTTTTTCCACCCCTGGGGCAGTCGATTCCAGGTGTATTGGATGCCCCTCCAAGTGAAAGCAAAATGCTGATTCTTAGTGGCTGAAATATCACTCCGTCTAGATGAGGATGGATATGCTCGTTCTACAAGTTGGTCAAGTCTTTCGGACAGTTTCTCCACAGCTGAGACACAGGACTGTAGCGGAGCAGAGAGATTGTCTTCATATTTTTGAAGCTGGCAGGACAGATTATACACTGTTGGTCCCATCCTCTCCTCCCAGTTAATTACTGCCAGCGTACTGGCACGTGCTGATGGTGCACTCCGCACAAATTTATGTCACATGGATGTTGTGCACTGGACTTCATCGGGGTCTTGAGGTGTCTGGGCATTGTCCAAATCACTATAAATCATCTCCAGCACAGCTAATTCCTGCAGATGCTGGAGACCTTTATCCATAGTGGTCCACTTGCCTACTTGATATACATATCTTCCTTATGGGGATATCTTTCTTTCACAGCTGCCAGGAGTCGCCTCCAGAGGCTGAGAACTTGTGCCTCCTTCCCAGTTACTTTGTCAATTACCATTTCTCTAGAGAGGCATCCCAGCTGCTTGGCTTCATTGCCATCTAATTGTTGGCTATTGGCCCCTGCATCCCAGCATCGAAGCAGCCAGGTGAGGATGTGCTCACCTGGATGATGACCATAATCCTTTCGTATTTCTCACAACTCACTCAAGGATAGAGATCGAGTAGTTTCTGATTGATTTATGATTTCAGTCTCTTCTCCCTGATGTTGCCATGATGACGCTGCTTTAGAGCTGCCTGCCTTTTCCTCTTCTCCCTCATCCTTAGGAGGAGCTTCTTTCCTTACTAAATGAGCTGACTTCCGTTTCCATTGTTTTAACTTGACTATGGGAGCAACTGATACCATAGTCGGTTGGTCCTCTGGGTCAGCCACAGCATGTGTTATCTGGTCATCAGACTCAGAGACTTCCTCCCTCTCTTCAAGGTGCTGGATGATGTTAAATAGTGTTTGATAGGAGTAAGCCAGGACCCATATAGGAGTATTCAAAGAATTTGCATCTCATCTAAGAAAAGGCAGTATATAGAAACCCTTCATCTAAGGATCTTGGTATTGCAAGAAATCTATTAAGTATTCAGAACAGAAGAGGTCTATGCTTTTAAAATCATTTTCTAGTATTATAAGGTTGTCTTTCATTTGTAAGATTACTTTAGTGGGCCTGGAAACTGTTTTTTATACATCATTAATGTAGACTGCTTATATTCCTAGAGGCTGTTATAGGTAAAGCAAATATCTTTTAAATTGGATATTAGGAAGAACTTCTTTGCTGAGGGGGTTGTTAGGCATTGGAATGGGCTGCCCAGGGAAGTAGTTGAGTCACCATCTCTGGAGGTCTTTGGTCTTTAAAAGATATTTAGATGTAGAGCTTAGTGATATGATTTAGTGGAGGGCTGGTTAGTGTTAGGTCAGAGGTTGGACTAGGTGATCTTGGAGGTCTCTTCCAACCTAGATGATTCTTTGATTCTGTGATTCTGTGATCTTTTTTTTTGTTGATGTTGTTGATATAGAAAGAGCACAAAAATTCAAAATACACACAGGCCTAAAAAAAGCAGACAAGAACAACACTCCTATTTCTTTCTATGAGGCCATGATTTCATCTCAAATGTATGCAAAGAGCTTCCTTCATTTTATTTTTTTCCTCATGTTTGACGTATTTTGATTAAAAAAAAAACCTTTAATTAATACTGTAGCAAATTGATAAGTAACTAATTGCATTAAAGTGGTATAAGCATTAATTCTGAGTTACATGCAAGCACTGCTATGCTTCTGGTATCAGCTCAGTGATTTTACAATTACTGTTAGCCATGGATGATAAGAAAGAGTACTAGGCATGATTCTTATTTGTTAAAACAGTAAAAGGGCTTGTTTAAAGAGACAAGTAGTTCAGTAAATTTGAGAGACATTCTGAACCTAATTTTGATGCTCTAACCAATCTTTTGTCACTGTTTCAATTTCTTTCACTTACCTGCCAGAAATTCTGGCAATAATTAAAGCCAATAAGTGTAATAAATATGAAAAAAAAAATAATATTTGGTTATATTGATACTTTGGTATTAAGCTTAATACCATAGAGAACATTTAGAAGGTAGCAACTAAAAGTTTGATGGATACAAAGTCACATTCCCCAGTATCACTTACCAGGTATAGCTGTAAAAAGAATACACAGTTTCCTAAAGACAGAAAGAAAAGTAGTGAAGCATAGATGCTACTCAGCCTCCCTTGCAAAGAAAAAAAGAAAAAAAAATTAAAAAAAAAATAAGAGGAACACTTGGTGACTTGAATTTTATACTTCTGTAAAGCAATTGGTTTGAATAAATTCTTATTTATTAATTTTTCATTAAAACATTTGCACTTCTTCAGACATATTAACAAAGTTAATTAATGATTCATGGCTAGAAATGGACCCCTGTAAAAGGGATATATGATGGACATCTGCCCTCATTTTGAAGCTGTTTTTTTTTTGTTGTTGTTAATTTTGTCTGTAACTCCAGCCAGCATGATCAGCTGGTATATGTATTAGTCTTGTGAGGAATGTTTTAACAATTCGTGTCCATAAAGAACAATTCTGTTTGAATCCTGTCTGCCTCTGGGCCCTGCACTGGCAATTGAATTCTTGAACCACAGATGCAGTGTGTCCCAGTCTCCCCCTCATTCTAGTCAATTTATCACGTCTTCAGAAAACACTCCTTAAATTTATGAACCTGTTTGCTTTTGTTATTCCGGACTTCTATTTCTAACAGTTACAGCCTTTTTTTTCCTGTCTTCTTCGAGATTAACTTAACACTGCTATAGATGTGTCTGTGAATGGCTGGGGAAGAATGTTTTAATTACTCGTGAAGCGTCAAATAAGAAAGCTGTTTGTGTTTGATGTCTGGGAGTTTCAGAACAACTGATAACAACTAGTGACTGTTATGGGATACTATGCGGATCTTTGGTATCTGGTTAGGGGGGGCGAGAGATTAAGAGGAAGGAAAATGAAGCTGAAGGACGGCTGGGAGACAAGACTTGCAGAGAATGTTCTATAAACTTGGGATGGTGCCCAGTAAGTACAAAGGGGGAGAGGAAGACTGCGAGCCTTCAGCATGAAAGACCCCTAGAGACCCCCAGAAGAGACCCCAGAGGAGACTGCGCATGCTCCAGTAGGAGGGACTGGACCCCGGAAGCTAATTATAATAATCTATTTTTTTAGAAGTAGTAATGAATATGTATTAGTCTAGGAGCATAAAAATCAGCTGCTTGATGTAACTGGTGTGCGTCCTGGTGGAGCGGAGACTCCCGGTGCACCCAGCGCTGTTTGCTTACCTCTATTCCTTTATATTCTTTCAATAAATCCTATTTTTTTATTTAATCCTAATTTGAATCCTGAGCCATTTATAACAATTTGGGGGCTCGTCCGGGATGGCTATAGTTCCTGAATTCTGATTTAATCTAGGAGAGGCGCCCCACCATTTGGTGGCTCCTGTTTGAGTCGGATCGGGACTAATGCCATCCTGAACCTGAATAAAGGTAAGCAAAGAATTTGATTTTTTTTGAGCTCCCTTGCCGGCTGTTTTTTGCCCGTAATTCTGCGTGCGAAGATCCGGACAAAGACGACAGGGTCGTTTGGATACCGTTCGGTTGGATTCCGGTGTCCGGAATCGAACCGGATGAAGACGACAGTCATTTGTGGATACCGTCTGGTTCGATCCCAGACGAAGACAGCAGAGATGCTTGTGGATACCGTCCAGTTGGACTCTGGATGAAGACGACTGATTCGTAAGATACCGTCCGGTTTGGTAAAGGTGCGGTTGCCAGTGTTTGTGTGTGAGAGTGTAACTGAGACTTGTAAAGTCAGAGTGGAGGTCTTTTTTGTTTTCTCACTGGTTCTAATCTCCTGTCGGGGGGGCTGGGCTGGTGAAGGGAGTGATACGTGGGTGGGTGATAGGTCCTAAACCCCCTGCAAGACACTCTCACTGGGGGCAACCAAGGGCTGTGGGAATTGCCACTAGTAAAATTCCCGGATGGGTCAGATAAAATCAAAGACCAAGGACCAGAAAGGGAGCAAATTACCAGATATATGACCAAAAAGTCCATTATGAATAATGATTAGAAATTGGAACAATAGGGGCCCCAGAAAATTAAAGAGTAAATTAAAAATGATCCAGTATTTTATGACAGAATGACCAAAAGAACCCTTAAGACCCCATGTATTTTGATCCACGGAGGACGGGGTCTGTCAGGCTTTGAACATTAATAGTAGAATACCTGTGGATCCGGAAAAGAGCAAGCTGAAACATTGGAATTAGAAATTAGAGAGCAATTGATTAAGAATGAATATGTGCTACTGTGCTGTGCTGCACTTATACCTCCAGATAACAGGAGCCTCTCGGACCCCGAGAACCAGATCAAAAACAACCTCATGGTTCAGACTTTAATCAAGGGGTCTGAGATAAGGAGGACTGTTCACAAAGGGACAGGTTAGGAATATGTATAGGAATGTTCATGTATATGTAACTCTTTACTAAAGCAATTTGCCACATTAGGCGTGTACGACTTTAGCGGGACTACCCGCCCTGTGCTGCATAGAATTGAGTAAACATACCTACTTTACAATCTTACTGATTGTGGAGTCAGCTTTCTGTGAGTCATTTTGGAGAGCCAGGCAGAAGACACTCTGCTCAGCTGTGGGATCTGCTGCAGCGTGGACACCCCTAGGTGCACCCTGAGTGTTTTGCTCGGAGGGGACTCCACTCTCAGCTGCTCACCGCAGGAGCAAAGATCTCCTGAAACTGCAGACAAACGGTATGTTTTCGGCTGCTGGAGGGATATTAACTGGAGTGTTAATAATTGTATGTGTTTTTATGTATGTATTTTGTGTTGACATTTTGTATATTGTAATATTTGCATATTGTATGTATTTTGTGTTGAAAGTATTTGTGTAAATGTAAGGGTTTGAAACAAAGTGTTACAAGTCACTTCACGAAGAACACAGTCAGAGACAATACTTGTTTGGTTGGTTATCGTTCTAAATTATATTCCTGTGGTATGAATGAGATGTGCTGGAGGCCTCCGTGTGCGATTGTGCTGTGTGAGTGAGACGCAGCGTTGCTGCAAAGCGAGTGCAGAGTTCCGATCCATGGTTCCGTACTCTCCACAAGGGCAGAGACGAACGAAGTGCTTGACAGACTGAAAAGAAGTGTTATTTTATCCAAGTTTTGAGTGGTGGTGCCTAATATATGGGCCTGGTGTATCTTGTGTATCCTGTGTATCCTATTTTTGCTCTTAAATGTTTTGACTGTGACAAGAAAAAGGCAGGAGCATGATCTGACTCTACTGGTGCTTTCGGCTGTGCTTCCTGCAACATATGAGGCCCGCACAGGCCGAGACCTGGACTCGCTGAGACCTGAACAGGCCGAGAGACCGGAGCGGCGCCGAGAGACTGGAGCGGCGCTGGGAGACCAGAGAAACTACGGAGGGACTACCGCTGGACGGAGAGAGCCCTGAGAGACGCTGCAGAGCCACGGACGGCTCTGAGAGACACAGAATAGACCTGACAGAAGCTGCAAAACGCGGGGAAATTGAAGTAATTTCGGGACATCCGAGATCGAGTTGCTACGGGAGATCAGAGGCGTCAGTGGAGACCGGCAGTCGACTCTCACCGTGAGGCGAGTCGGCACAGAGCAGAGGGGCGGACATCAGGACCCTGCAGCCTGTCTGACGTAACCATGGAGGCAGCGGCAGCAGCGGCTTCACTCTAGCATTCTTTTTATAAAAGGTTTATCTTGCAATGCAAAAAAGACTGTTAGTCCCCAGATTGGTGTTATAACCATTACTAATGACGACTTAGCTCTATTGAAGGGCAGGAGTGCAGAGACGCAGATTACACTGCCAAATGACCACCGGCAGGCTCTTTCACAAACCTAAGGTTGCAGCTGGCACTGCCTGCAGCCGTATAGCAGACGGTAACACTCTCTTTCCTAACTAGTAATCATGTGTCTCATCCAGTTGTGATGAATGGTCAGTGGCAAAAAGAAAAGGAGGATGCCACTGACACTAACAGCATGGGTAATAGGAGTAGTATAAGTGACACAGGTGACGGTGCGGGGCGCTCTGCCTGCTGCTCGCCTTCGCCTGACTGTGCACTGCTGACGACGGTGCTAGAGCAAAATGTGAAGACTGCTCACATGGCAGTGACGAGAGTGCTTGTGTGAAGAAGATGTGTGCTGAATCTGACTTTGTGTGCAACAGTGGTCAGTGTGTGCCAAACAGATGGCAGTGTGATGGGGATCCGGATTGTGAAGATGGGTCTGACGAAAGTGCTGAGCTGTGTCATATGAGAACAGTGTCATGGAAATGTGATGGTGAAAAAGACTGTGACAGTGGAGAAGATGAAGAGAATTGTGGCAATGTGACAGAGATCCTTATTGTAAGGATGGAAGTGATGAAATTAACTGCCCTTCCTGGACCTGCAGGCCAGACCAGTTCAGATGTGAAGATGGGAACTGTGTCCATAGGAGTAGGCAGTGCAGTGGTGTGAGAGACTGTCTGGATGGCACTGATGAAGCAAACTGTAACAATGTTATTCAGTGCTCTGGACCTGGCAAATTCAACTGCAGAAGTGGAGAATGCATAGATATCAATAAAGTGTGTAATCAGCAGAGAGACTGCAAGGACTGGGGTGATGAGCCCCTGAAGGAATGCAACATAAATGAATGTGACTGTCCAGCTGGGAAACTGCGGAGATAGTGATAAATGCCAAAACCCTGGTATCTGTAGTCAAATGTGTATCAACCTGAAAGGTGGCTACAAATGTGAATGTAGCCATGGCTATCAGATGAATCCTGCTACGGCAAAGCAAATTACATAACCGTTGCTTAACTTGTCAGAAGATAAAAAAGAAAGTGTTTCAACAAGCAGCCATGGGAGGGAAGAATCACTGAACCCCTGATGTGAGGGATTGTACCTTGTTTTACTGACTACTGAAACAGCTGTGAGAACTGCAGAAAGGGACCCATGCATCCAGAATAAAAGGACCATTAACTACTAAAACTTGGAGGGTTGAGTCCGCTCCTGGGAAACTGAAACTCAAGCTAAGGGAGAACTAATATTCTGGCAACGAGGCTCTGCATGAATTAAGGATGCCAAATAAAGGGGACAAGCCTAAAGGGAGAAAAGGGAGAAGGCAAGACCGGGGCAGGACCCTCCACTGCGGTGTGTATGGTCTACCGAGGGAGGCAACCCCTATGGGTATTGACTGCCGAGTGAGAGGGCCTCGACCGGACTTCTCCCACACTAAGATCAGGTTGTCCCGAGAAAATAACATAAAAAACCTCTTTTTTAAACCTATATAAAATTGTGATCATTTTACAGGAGCTGGATCACCCTGACAGGCTGAACGGTAACACAAGCCTGAATTGACCCTGAAAGCGGGCCTAACTCCTTGACTGAAGGCGTTTGCCTATTATGATCCAGCTACGTGGGCAGAAGACAGATCCTGGGACTATAGGACCCCAGTATATATACTTAATAGAATAATTAGGTTATTAGCTGTAATAGAAATAGTTATAAATGATGAGAACTGCTTTGTATCAAAATTGCCTAGCTTTGGATTATTTACTAGCACAAGAAGGAGAAGTCTGTGGAAAATTTAGCTTTAGTAATTGCTGTTTAAAGATTGATAAAAAGGGTGTTTCTTCCTAGTAGCTGATAGAATGTTATGTTCTGGTTTAGGATGAGAAGAATGTTAATAATATGATGATGTTTTAATTGTTTTAATTGTTACAGAGCAGTGCTTACACCAAGCCAAGGACCAAACCAAATTCAGCTTCTCACTGTCCTGCCAGCAGGCAGGCTGGGAGGAGGGCTGGACTGCTCGGGGTTAGGTTGGGCATCGGACAGCAGGTGGTGAGCAATTGCATTGTGCATCACTTGTTTCGTACACATTATTACTAGTAGTACTATTATCATCATTATTGTTATTATTGTTATTATTTTCTTGTTTTTATCTCAACTCACAGGCTTCACTTTCCCATTTCTCTCTCCCATCCCAGAGAAGGAGGGGGGGCAGGTGAGCAAGCAAACACAAACCTGGAAGGATATGGAGTGGGATTTATTTTCATGGCTGCCTGCTGGACCATGGGTTAAAAGAGTGTTATTTTTATTGTTATGTGGTGTAATGATGTTATTGTTTATACCTTGTATGATACCTTGTCTTACATTATTAATACACCAGGTGATAAATAGTACATTTGTAATAACTTCATTAAAAAAGGAAGGGGATATGTCAATTATGATGTTTAAGAATTGGACCCTCCAAGAACGGACTGATGAAATCCAGTTATTAACAACAGAAGTGACACGAATTGTTGATATTAAAAAGAAGATAAGGGATTGTGAGGAATGTTTTAACAATTCGTGTCCATAAAGAACAATTCTGTTTGAATCCTGTCTGCCTCTGGGCCCTGCACTGGCAATTGAATTCTTGAACCACAGATGCAGTGTGTCCCAGTCTCCCCCTCATTCTAGTCAATTTATCAAGTCTTCAGAAAACACTCCTTAAATTTATGAACCTGTTTGCTTTTGTTATTCCGGACTTCTATTTCTAACAGTTACAGCCTTTTTTTTCCTGTCTTCTTCGAGATTAACTTAACACTGCTATAGATGTGTCTGTGAATGGCTGGGGAAGAATGTTTTAATTACTCATGAAGCGTCAAATAAGAAAGCTGTTTGTGTTTGATGTCTGGGAGTTTCAGAACAACTGATAACAACTAGTGACTGTTATGGGATACTATGCGGATCTTTGGTATCTGGTTAGGGGGGGCCGAGAGATTAAGAGGAAGGAAAAAGAAGCTGAAGGACGGCTGGGAGACAAGACTTGCAGAGAATGTTCTATAAACTTGGCATGGTGCCAAGTAAGTACAAAGGGGGAGAGGAAGACTGCGAGCCTTCAGCATGAAAGACCCCTAGAGACCCCCAGAAGAGACCCCCAGAAGAGACTGCGCATGTTCCAGTAGGAGGGACTGGACCCCAGAAGCTAATTATAATAATCTATTTTTTTAGAAGTAGTAATGAATATGTATTAGTCTAGGAGCATAAAAATCAGCTGCTTGATGTAACTGGTGTGCGTCCTGGTGGAGCGGAGACTCCCGGTGCACCCAGCGCTGTTTGCTTACCTCTATTCCTTTATATTCTTTCAATAAATCCTATTTTTTTATTTAATCCTAATTTGAATCCTGAGCCATTTATAACAGTCTTAAGGACGCTAGTTATTATTTTAACAGAGAGGATTTCTACCCTCAGTCAGTAAAGAAGTTAATCTCATTCAATGTTGTTTGATATCTCAAGTGAGGCCTTTCCAGCGAAAGAGGAAAGGGTTATTTCCTCTGCATAAAGTACTGCTAAGTTCTGCTTCTGTATATCCCTGTTCAGGAAAGACAGGAGCAGAAGGATCAGAGAGAAAAGTCCATCTAGACAAAACAAAATAATGTGGCTTGTTTGGCTAACAAAGAAGCTGAATATGGATAACAAGGGTAAAGCTCAGGTGAGAGCTCAGCTTTGTAACTGAAGATCAGCGTGACTACAAAAGCAAGTAGTTCAGTAGTAAATGAACTTAGGTTGGCAGTGGAAAAATATATTTTTTGATTACTTCAGAAACTTGAAAACAAAATGGACTAAGATATATTAGTTTTTTAATTTTTCTGCTTATAGCTGCAGGAATCTAGACCTGACTCCAGAGAGCCATTCGAGTCTGTGTCATTTGTTTCTCTGTGTTTAGGTTTAGTCCTACTGACAATCACAAATGATCTTGTAAAGGGAGTATTGAATTGAAGCAAATGCATTTTTACATAATTTGGCAGGGTATGTTGACTGTAATACTGCTACAAAGTTACCCTATTTTTCCCCTTTCCAGTAGCTGTTATTGGATCCTGTCGGACGTTTGGCTAGGTATGTATTCAGTCTAACATGTACATCTACCTTCATTTTAATTCTTTTACAGTCTGATGGCAACAAGACTGCTATCAATTTGTGTCACTTTTCATGTCTGTCGTGGTTTAACCCGGCTGGCAGCTAAACACCACACAGCCGTTTGCTCACCCTCCCCCCTCCCTCTCTGGGATGGGGGAGAGAAACGGGAAAGTAAAGCCTGTGAGTTGAGATAAAGACAGTTTATTAAGACAGAAAAACAATAATAACAATAATAATAATAACAACAATGATGATAATACTACTACTAATGTGTACAAACAAGTGATGCACAATGCAATTGCTCACCACCCGCTGGCCGATGCCCAGCCTAACCCTGAGCAGTCCCGGCCCCACTCCCCCGGCTAGCCAATCCCAATATATTGTTTAGCATGATGCCATATCGTTTCTGTGTTTGAAAGACTGTCTGCTGGAAGTTGGAGCAGCAAACTTTTCAGAGAATCCCTTTTTCCCGATTGTTTTCTTTTGCAACTCACATTCCCGTGCCTCTAGGGTCACGGTAGATTTTCCATCCCATTTTCTCACGTCCTGTCCATGGTCTCGTAAATAAAACCACAGGGTGGCACGGGGTGTGTGCCCACCATATCGTCTTCCTTGTGCGGATGAATGCTTACCCCTGATAGCTGAGACGCTGCTTTGTACAGGTGGGGAGGAGAATAATCTCTCTTCAACTTGGTGAACCTTTTCAGAAAGTTTCTCCCAAGTGTTCTCTTTTAGTTGGTGGACACTGGTTGGTTCAGGTGGGGATGAAGATAGATTCTCTTTAAGTTGGTGGAACTCTTCAGAAAGTTTCTCCACAGCTGAGATGCAGGCCTGTAAGGAAGAGGAGAGACTTTCTTCGTACTGCCGGAGTTGTTTAGCCACTTCACCCACTGTGGGTTCCTCATCCTCTTTCCAGGCCATTATTGCCAATGAGCTGGCATATGATGATGGTGCACTCCGTACAAACTTCCGCCACATGGGTCGTGTACACCTGACTTCATCTGGATCTATGGATGTTTGTCTGAGGTCTGGGTCCTCATAAATCACCTCCCGTATGGTAATTCCCTCAGGTACTGGATTCCCTTCTCCATAGTGGTCCACTTGCCTGGTAGACATACAAGTTCTTCCTTGAAGGGATACCTTTCCCTCACAGCTGAGAGGAGACGCCTCCAGAGGCTGTGAGATTGTGCTCCATCTGCAATTGCTTTTTCAATGCCTGCATCTCTAGTAAGGGATCCCAGCTGTCTGGCTTCCCTGCCCTCTAATTCCACACAATTGGCTCCGGTGTCCCAGCAATGGAGGAGCCAGGTGACAATCTGCTCACCTATGCAACAACCAAAATCTTTTCGCACATCTCGTAGCTCACACTGGTATAGGTTTCGGGTAGTTACTGTTGATTGTTCAGCATCCTCATCTTCCTCCTGCTGAATCCATGATGGCCCAGCATCGTTGTCTCTATACCTAGACTTGGCAGAAGACTTTGCATTCTGAACGACCTGAATCCCTATACCATTTTTTCATCTTGTCTGTGCAAGTGCGACTTGCACTGCTACAGCTCGTTTCTCTGATCCAGCCACAGGAGCTGGAGTGGCTGCAGGAGCTGGAGCGGCTGCAGGGTCCATCGTAGGGGTCGGAGTTGGATCTGTCATAGGACTTGGAGTGGCCTCAGGGTCTGTCACTAAGTTGATAGTATCAATTGCAGCTTGATAGGCATCAGCCAGGCCCCAGCATCTGTGTCACTCTGGAACTGCCAGAGTCATTACACCTTTTTTTCAAGCATTCTGCCAGTTTTTTAAGATTTTACAGTTGTTCAGGGGTGAATTTCCAAAACACTGGGGGTGCCCACTGCTCTAGATGCCTGCCCATATCCTCCCATACTCCCTGCCACTCACAACTATCCTGCCTCCAGATCTCTGGATGAGATTCCTAAGTAGTTGTTTAACTTTAAGCAAAACCTGAAGTGCATTCAGGAGGCATAACAACAAGACCATGCTGGTCTGAGTATCCCAAGGATATTCAATATCTTGGAGAGCTATTGTAACAAGCTTGGAGGATAAGAGGGCGGTGAAGGAGAAAGGGAGAGTGAACGAGTAAGAAAAAATATCTTCCCCTTTCCCCTCCTCAGATTTGCTCCCTGATGAAAAATGCAACAGGCATAATTGCTAATAGTTTCCGAGATACGGTTTCCAAAGTATAGAATCAACGACGTTATTGAGTACAAATACCAAGTTAGAGTCATGACCAGATATCTCTCCGTCTCATAAGCCACTGTTATAACACACAGTACAATAATGATCTTAAACCAGGGCCCGGAGAGGATAAACAACATGACAGAGAGCACATAAGGAAAATAATGTGCTATAATACTGTCGTGGTTTAACCCGGCTGGCAGCTTAATACCACGCAGCCGTTCGCTCACCCTCCCCCCTCCCTCTCTGGGACGGGGGAGAGAAATGGAAAGTGAAGCCCGTGAGTTGAGATAAAGACAGTTTAATAAGACAGGAAAATAATAATAACAAAATAATAATAACAATAATAACAATAATGTTACAATGGTGATAATAGGAAAATAATAATAATATGTACAAACAAGTGATGCACAATGCAATTGCTCACCACCCGCTGACCGATGCCCAGCCTAACCCCGAGCAGTCCCAGCCCCACTCTCCCGGCTAGCCACCCCTATATATTGTTTAGCATGACGTCAGATGGTATGGAATACCCCTTTGGCTAGTTTGGGTCACCTGTCCTGGGTCTACCCCCTCCCAGCTCTTGCTGCACCCCGAGTCTGCCCGTTGGCAGGACAGAGCAAAAGTCTGAGGTGTCCTTGGCTTGGTATAAGCACTGCTCTGCAACAATTAAAACATCGGGGTGTTATCAGCACTCTTCTCATCCTAAGCCAAAACACAGCATTCCACCAGCTACTAGGAAGAAAATTAATTCTGTTCTAACTGAAACCAGGACATCTATCCACCCCTTATTCCATACCATTTATGTCATGCTCAGGTTACACTCTTTTCCATACATTCTAATTAGTCACCTATAGTAGTCATGGTAGTGGTAACATACAGTATTGTATAGTAATTAACATGGTACAATTCAGTTCATGGGCTATTCTCACCCAGTATTAAATCTCCTTGAGGTACACACCGGACCTCTCCGTTCTTTTGCATCACCCACCAAGTGTATCCAGGTCCCTGAGCGAAAACAATTCCACGAATAGGTTTGCCTTTTCCTGAGGCAGGAGTAGCCCAGGCTGTTTTACCCAGCATATTTCTTACATGCACTACAAGAACTTTATCCCCATCTACAGTACGTAACAGGTTTGATTGGGCAGGTCCAGCTCGGTTGGCAGATCCCCTAGTATTGACTAACCAGGTGGCCTTTGCCAAATGCCTATCCCAATTTTTGAATGTCCCAGCGCCCATTGCTTTCAATGTAGTCTTTAACAGTCCGTTGTATCGTTCAACTTTCCCGGAGGCTGGTGCATGATAGGGGATGTGATACACCCACTCAATACCATGCTCTTTGGACCAAGTGTCTATAAGGTTGTTTCGGAAATGAGTTCCATTGTCTGACTCTATTCTTTCTGGGGTACCATGTCGCCATAGGACTTGCTTTTCAAGGCCCAGGATAGTGTTCCGGGCGGTGGCATGAGGCACAGGATATGTTTCCAGCCATCCGGTGGTTGCTTCCACCATTGTAAGTACGTGGCGCTTGCCATTGCGAGTTTGAGGGAGTGTGATGTAATCAATCTGCCAGGCCTCTCCATATTTATATTTCAGCCATCGTCCTCCATACCAAAGAGGCTTTGACCGTTTGGCTTGCTTGATTGCAGCGCATGTTTCACAGTCATGAATAACGTGTGCTATAGCGTCCATGGTCAAGTCCACCCCTCGATCACGAGCCCATCTGTATGTTGCATCTCTACCTTGATGGCCTGAGGTGTCATGGGCCCATCGGGCTATAAATAATTCACCTTTGTGCTGCCAATCCAGGTCCACCTGAGCTACTTCAATCTTAGCAGCCTGATCCACCTGCTGGTTGTTTTGATGTTCTTCAGTAGCCCGATTCTTGGGCACATGAGCATCTACGTGACGTACTTTCACAGCCAGGTTCTCTACCCGAGCAGCAATGTCTTGCCACAAAGCAGCAGCCCAGATGGGTTTGCCCCTACGCTGCCAGTTGTTTTGCTTCCATTGCTGTAACCATCCCCACAGGGCATTTGCTACCATCCATGAATCTGTGTAGAGATAGAGAACTGGCCATTTTTCTCGTTCAGCAACGTCTAAAGCCAGCTGAATGGCTTTCACTTCTGCAAACTGACTCGATTCACCTTCTCCCTCAGCAGCTTCTGCAACTCGTCGCGTAGGACTCCATACAGCAGCCTTCCATCTCCGATGCTTCCCCACAATACGACAAGACCCATCAGTGAACAGGGCATATTTCTTTTCATTCTCTGGTAACTGCTTGTACAGTGGGGCTTCTTCAGCACGACCCACCTCCTCCTCGGATGACATCCCAAAGTATTTGTCTTCTGGCCAGTCCATAATCACTTCCAAGATTCTTGGGCGACTGGGGTTTCCTATTCGAGCCCTCTGAGTAATCAGTGCAACCCACTTGCTCCATGTAGCATCAGTTGCATGATGCGTAGAAGAGACCCTTCCCTTGAACATCCAGCCTAGTACCGGCAATCGGGGTGCTAGGAGGAGCTGCGCTTCAGTACCGACCACCTCCGAAGCAGATCGAACTCCTTCATATGCTGCCAATATCTCCTTTTCAGTTGGAGTATAGCGGGCCTCAGATCCTCTGTATCCCCGACTCCAAAACCCCAGGGGCCGACCTCGAGTTTCCCCAGGTTCTTTCTGCCAGAGGCTCCAGGTGGGGCCGTTCTCCCCGGCTGCAGTGTAGAGCACATTCTTTACATCTGGTCCTGTTCGAACTGGCCCAAGGGCTACTGCATGGACTATTTCCTGCTTGATTTGTTCAAAGGCTTGTCGTTGCTCAGGGCCCCATTCAAACTCATTCTTCTTACGGGTTACTTGGTAGAGCGGGTTTACAATCAGACTGTAATTTGGGATGTGCATTCTCCAAAACCCCACAACACCTAGGAAAGTCTGTGTTTCTTTTTTGTTAGTTGGTGGAGACATAGCTGTTATTTTGTTGATCACATCCATTGGGATTTGACGACGTCCATCTTGCCATTTTATTCCTAAAAACTGGATCTCTCGTGCAGGTCCTTTGACTTTATTTTGTTTTATGGCAAAACCGGCTTTCAGAAGGATTTGGACTATTTTCTTCCCTTTCTCGAAAACTTCCTCTGCTGTGTCACCCCACACAATAATGTCATCGATGTACTGCAGGTGTTCAGGAGCTTCCCCCTGCTCCAGCGCAGACTGGATCAGCCCATGGCAAATGGTAGGGCTGTGTTTCCACCCCTGGGGCAGTCGATTCCAAGTATATTGGACTCCCCTCCAAGTGAAGGCAAATTGTGGCCTGCACTCTGCTGCTAGAGGGATGGAGAAAAATGCATTAGCGATATCAATTGTGGCGTACCACTTGGCTGCCTTCGATTCAAGGTCGTACTGAAGTTCCAGCATGTCCGGCACTGCAGCACTCAGTGGTGGCGTCACTTCGTTCAGGCCACGATAGTCCACTGTTAGTCTCCACTCGCCATTAGACTTTCGCACTGGCCATATGGGACTATTGAAAGGTGAACGAGTCTTGCTGATCACTCCTTGGCTCTCCAATTGACGAATTAGCTTATGGATGGGAATCAGGGAGTCTCGGTTAGTGCGATATTGCCGCCGGTGCACAGTTGTGGTAGCGATTGGCACTTGCTGTTCTTCGACCCTCAGCAACCCCACAACAGAGGGGTCCTCTGAGAGGGCAGGCAAGGTAGATAATTGTTTAATGCCTTCTGTCTCTAAGGCAGCTATACCAAAAGCCCACCGGAACCCTTTTGGGTCCTTGCAATATCCTCTTCTAAGATAGTCTATGCCAAGGATACATGGAGCATCCGGGCCAGTCACAATGCGGTGCTTTTCCCACTCATTCCCAGTCAGACTCACTTCAGCCTCCAATACAGTCAACTGCTGAGATCCGCCTGTCACTCCACAAATATAGACGGGCTCTGGTCCTTTATATCTCGATGGCATTATAGTACATTGTGCACCGGTGTCTACTAAAGCCTTATACTTCTGTGCGTCTGACGTGCCAGGCCATCGAATCCACACAGTCCAATAAACTCGATTGTCCCTTTCCTCCCCCTGGCTGGAGGCAGGGCTCCCCTAATCCTGGTCAGAATCTTCTTCATTTCTATGTTTGAAGGACTGTCTGCTGGAAGTTGGAGCAGCAAACTTTTCAGAGAATCCCTTTTTCTTGATTGTTTTCTTTTGCAACTCACGTACCCGTGCCTCTAGGGTCGCAGTAGATTTTCCATCCTATTTTCTCATGTCCTCTCCATGGTCTCGTAAGTAAAACCACAGGGTGGCACGGGGTGAGTACCCACCATATCGTCTTCCTTGTGTGGATGAACGCCTACCCCTGATAGCTGAGACACTGCTCTGTACAGGTACGGAGGAGAATAATCTCTCTTCAAGTTGGTGAACCTTTTCAGAAAGTTTCTCCCAAGTGTTCTCTTTTGGTCGGTGGACACTGGTTGGTTCAGGTGGGGATGAAGATAGATTCTCTTTAAGTTGGTGGAACTCTTCAGAAAGTTTCTCCACAGCTGAGACGCAGGCCTGTAAGGAAGAGGAGAGACTTTCTTCGTACTGCCGGAGTTGTTTAGCCACTTCATCCACTGTGGGTTCCTCATCCTCTTTCCAGGCCATTATTGCCAATGAGCTGGCATATGATGATGGTGCACTCCGTACAAACTTCCGCCACATGGGTCGTGTACACCTGACTTCATCTGGATCTTTGGATGTTTGTCTGAGGTCTGGATCCTCATAAATCACTTCCCGTACGGCTAATTCCCTCAGGTACTGGATTCCCTTCTCCATAGTGGTCCACTTGCCTGGTAGACATACAAGTTCTTCCTTGAAGGGATACCTTTCCCTCACAGCTGAGAGGAGACGCCTCCAGAGGCTGTGAGATTGTGCTCCATCTGCAATTGCTTTGTCAATGCCTGCGTCTCTAGCAAGGGATCCCAGTCGCTTGGCTTCCCTGCCGTCTAATTCCACACAATTGGCTCCAGAGTCCCAGCATCGGAGCAGCCAGGTGACAAGCTGCTCACCTATACAGCGACCAAAATCTTTTCGCACATCTCGTAACTCACGCTCGTTTAGGCTTCGGGTAGTTACTGTTGATTTTTCGGCATCCTCATCTTCCTCCTCCTGAACCCTTGATGGCCCAGCGTCGTCGTCGTCTCCGTCGTCTCTATACCTAGATTTGGCAGAAGATTCTCTGCGTTCTAAACGACCTGAATCTCTATACCATTTTTTCACCTTCTCTACAGGGGCAGCTTGCACTGCTACTG
The DNA here is from genome assembly GCF_965140915.1 of Aythya marila. Taxonomy (NCBI): domain Eukaryota; kingdom Metazoa; phylum Chordata; class Aves; order Anseriformes; family Anatidae; genus Aythya; species Aythya marila. Next base: position 12,476,478 of record NC_139081.1, read on the forward strand.
CTCGTTTCTCTGACCTTGTTACAGGGTCTGCCACAGAGGTTGGAATACTCTCCGCAGGGTAACTTGCACTGCTACAGCTCTTTTCTCTGACCCAGCCACAGGAGCTGGAGCGGCTGCAGGAGGTGGAGCAGCTGCAGGAACCGGAGCTGGAGTAGCTGCAGGAACTGGAGTTGGAGCACTTGCAGGAGCTGGGACTGGAGTAGCGGCAGGAGCTGGAACTAGAGCGGCTGCAGGAGCTGGAACTGGAGCAGCTGAAGGAGCTGGAACTGGAGCGGCTGAAGGAGCTGGGACTGGAGCAGCTGCAGGAGCTGTGGCTGGAGCGGCTGCAGGAGCTGGGGCTGGAGCGGCTGCAGGAGCTGGGGCTGGAGCGGCTGCAGGAGCTGGGGCTGGAGCGGCTGCAGGAGCTGGGACTGGAGCGGCTGCAGGAGCTGGAACTGGAGCATCTGCAGGAACTGGGACTGGAGCATCTGCAGAAGCTGGGACTGGAGTGGCTGCAGAGTCCACCGTAGGGGTCACAGTGGCCGTTGGATCTGTCACAGGGCTTGGCGTGGCCGCAGGGTCTGTCACTAAGTTGATAGCAGTATCAATGGCAGCTCGATAGGCATGAGCCAGGCCCCAGCATGTTACAATGATTTGTGTTACTTTGGAACTGCCAGAATCATGACACCTTTTTCTCAAGCATTCTGCCAGTTTTTTAGGATTTTGCAGTTGTTCAGGGGTGAATTTCCAAAACACTGGGGGTGCCAACTGCTCTAGATGCCTGCCCATATCCTCCCATACTCCCTGCCACCCACAACTATACTGCCTCCGGGCAGATCTCCGGATGAGCTTCCTAAGTAGTTGTTTAACTTTAAGCAGAACCTGAAGTGCATTCAGGAGGCAGAACAACAAGACTATGCTGGTCTGAGTATCCCAAGGATATTCAATATCTTGGAGAGCTATTGTAGCAAGCTCGGAGGGTAAGAGGGTGGTGAAGGAGGAAGGCATAGTGATCCAGGAGGATACAGGGGTGGTGAAGGAGAAAGGGAGAGTAATCAAGTAAGAAAAAATATCTTCCCCTTTCCCCTCCACAGATTGACTCCCTAACGGAAAAAAACAATAGGTATAATTGCTAATAGTTTCCAAGATACAGTTTCCAAAATACAGAGTCGACGATGTTACTGAGTATAAATACCAAGTTAGAGTCATGACCAGATATCTCATCGTCTCATAAGCCATTGCTACAACACTCAGTACCATAATGATCTGAAACCAGGGCCCGGAGAGGATAAACAACATGACAGAGAGCACATACGGAAAATAATGTACTATAATACTCAATTTGGAAAACAGGCGCAGCAGAGTTGAGATTAAAGCAATCAGCATTATGACAAGTGACTATTAAGCAGGTCTAATACTTACACCAATTTTAGTTTAACACACTCTGGTCAGATCTGCCGTTATCTCAACCTTTCGGGCCCCACGTTGGGCGCCAAAAGAGACTGTCGTGGTTTAACCCGGCTGACAGCTAAATACCATGCAGCCGTTCGCTCACCCTCCCCCCTCCCTCTCTGGGACGGGGGAGAGAAATGGAAAGTGAAGCCCGTGAGTTGAGATAAAGACAGTTTAATAAGACAGGAAAATAATAATAACAAAATAATAATAACAATAATAACAATAATGTTACAATGGTGATAATAGGAAAATAATAATAATATGTACAAACAAGTGATGCACAATGCAATTGCTCACCACCCGCTGACCGATGCCCAGCCTAACCCCGAGCAGTCCCAGCCCCACTCTCCCGGCTAGCCACCCCTATATATTGTTTAGCATGACGTCAGATGGTATGGAATACCCCTTTGGCTAGTTTGGGTCACCTGTCCTGGGTCTACCCCCTCCCAGCTCTTCCTGCACCCCCAGCCTGCCCGTTGGCAGGACAGAGCGAGAAGCTGAGATGTCCTTGGCTTAGTATAAGCACTGCTCTGCAACAATTAAAACATCGGGGTGTTATCAGCACTCTTCTCATCCTAAGCCAAAACATAGCATTCTACCAGCTACTAGGAAGAAAATTAACTCTGTCCTAATTGAAACCAGGACACATTGTTTAGAAGGAAGGAATGTGGTATTGAGATATGCTTGCAGTGATAAGAAAGCTTAGCAGGTGACCTTTTAAAATGCAGACAACCAGACTCCTTAGAGCAATTAGGAGAAAATCACGGTGTTAAGTCAAGTCAGATAAGTGAAGAAATATTACCACTTTAAACAGTAAAAGTGTCAAAAGAAACTTGAAATTTAACAGGCTGGCAACTGAAGGCCGTGCATTGTCTGTGAAGCATCAGATAGATTGTGTACCTGGATTACCCACTCAGTGGGGAAACAGGGGAGGGTCCTGTCATCAAAAAGTATATAAACTGTGTTTTGGAACCAGTAGATGCGCTCTTTCCTGCTTGTGGGGCGCCCGCCATTGCAATCGCGAATAAATTACAACTTCCCTGAGATCCTCGCTTGAGCCTAAGTTATTGGCTATGGAGTGTTTCTCACATTTCCCATTCTTGCATAGCTGCCTGGCAAATCATTCCCCTCCTGAACATTCTTCTCCAGTGAGTAACATAATTAAGATTGACATTTCCCCCCCAGGAATACAAATTAGGCCTTAGAAATGGATTTGACTGTTCTGCTAGGCACTCACGTAAAGATTTCCATTTCCTTCTTATAACTCCTAATCTCTCTGCTGGTAAGGGTGGAGTGGCAGCGGCCCCACGTCAGCCTTGCACAGCCCTGAGGCCCTGCCGGGACCCCCCTGCCTCCGTTCTTGCTGCTCCACGCTCCCCTGTGCAACTTCTCCATGGACAGCGTCATTTGCAGTCCCTGTCTCCCCTCCTGGAGCAGCTGCCACTGCCTCCGGTGCAATATTAGGATTATAGGGAACATAACTTGATTCCTCCTCTGAAAACGGAACCTTATTGTTTACATATAAATTTAAAGCCTGAATTTTTGTCAGACCCGTATTTTGGCCAAAATACTGAAGTTCCTTTTATTAGCTTTTTAGGCCAGACAATTACACAATATCAAACCATTTTTTAATCTTTTTTCTTAGTTTTTGAGTTGTTTTTCCAAATCCTTATCATTCTCTCCAAAGGGCTATCTTTAGGCACAATCCCAGGGTCTCCAACCCCACCCTGCTGACTCTTGGAACCCTTAATCCCCAGCTCTTCCTGACGTGCTGCTGTGGACTTTACCACCCACAGGGTACCACACGCCTTCACCTAGGATTAGGACAGAGGCATCTACTTAGCATTTCTCCTTGTTATTACTTGTGGTGGTTTTACTCAGGTGGGCAGCCGAGCTCCACCACAACTGCTTTCTCACTCCCCCTCTCCTCAAAGAGGAAGGGAGAGAAAATACAACACAGAGAACTCGAGGTTTGAGATGAGAAAGGTTTAATTAAAGGGAAAGGGAATGGGGAGAAAAAGAAACAAAAGAAACAATCAGTCCGCGCGGAAGCACAGAGAGAAGGGAAAAAAATATTCTCTACTTCCCATCAACGAGCGATGTTCGGCCACATCCTGGGAAGCAGGGCCTCAAACGCGTAGTGGTTGTTCAGGAGGAACAGCCCCCTCCTCCACGAGAGCCCCTCTTTTTATTGCTGAGTGTGACATCAGGTGTTATGGAATATCCCTTTGATTGGTTTAGGTCAGCTGCCCTGGCAATGTCCCCTCCCCATCACTTGCCCACCCCCCTCCCCGCTGGCTCCTGGGGGCTTGGAAGGAGTCCTGATGCTGTGCCAGCACTATGCAGCAATAGACACAACACTGGAGTGATATCAGTGCTGTTCCAGCTACGAGTGCAGAGCACAGCACTATGTGGGCTGCTGCAGGGAAAGGTGACTCCAGCCCAGACAGACCCAACACATGACTACACAACTACCTTTTAATATAGAAAATTAGTTCTCTACTGCAAAAACACAACTTACTTTCTCACACAGGAACTACTTGCATTAAGCAGTCTAAGTTTGATATTGTTACCTAGCTCACTGGAGCAAGAATATATCCATTACAGTCACATTTTCTGTTCATTTTGGAGAATAATGTGTGGAGTGGTGAAACCATCCAGTTATTACCAGCAATTGCAATGTGCGTAATTTTCACTGCTCAGTTTACTATGGTCAATGTCTGGAAAACAAGCAACCATCTTCTGCTCTTTGAGGCTTTATTTTATTGTTTGTTTGGTTTTTTGTTTGTCATACAGGTAAAAAAGATATCTTATTGTTGGAGGAAAGAAGAAACCTGATTAATTGTTATTATAATGAAAATGTGTATTCTTGAAGTAGTCCATTTCTTATACTAGAGTAAAAAATATCTCAAAGCAGTAAATCCATCAGTGAAAACATATAAGGAATAGTCCCCATCAGTAAGATCATGACTTAGCCCTAGCATAACTTTTTCCTTTTACTAATTTGTGTTTTGAATTACTTCATAGCACCAGGTATGTCTCAGGTGATTTTTGTACTAAAAAAAAATATTGTTGTACAAGGCAGCCTGCAATACAAAGGTCTCATATACATCCCTGATCTTGAATTATACCTGCAAGCAGTTCCTACCCACATGTGACCTTCTGCTGGTATCTGCATAGGTACAGCAGTCTGTCCAGATAAATTAATCAACAAGATCATGAACAGGAAATGGAAAGTCAAAAGCATAAATGATAAGTGGGAACCATGAGCTGTACTCCCGTTTCCTTCTTTTGTAACACTCCTCGTAGGAGAGACCAGATCCTGATCCTGATCAGCTGACATCTGTTTTATGATGGAAACGCACAAGACATGACTGGGCAAGTGACCTCTGGGGCAAGCAGCCAGTCACTGCATGAATGCCAGAAATGCTAGCTATGGTTGCAGCCTCTCTGAAAATAGAACTCTCACCAAAGAAGCAAAGTGATTTAGACATAATGGAGTCACCTCATGTTGCTACCCATAAGCAGGTTCATGGAACATGGTAAAAACTAATAATTTACGCAAGACCTTTATTAAAGTGAGCAGTGTGATCATGAGCGAAAAAAAAAGAAAAGGCTGTACATAGAAACAAAGACATACCACATTAAGATAATAGGTAAAATGGTATTTCTAAAGTAAACTAAGCACAAATAAACAGAAGCAAGAATGTAATTTATATTTAGAGCTGACCTAAATTTACTTTTAGGAGAAGCAGAAAAGAATGAGACCTTTATCAGTCCTCACTGGGGAACCTCAGATGAGTTTCAGATAGACTCTTTTGTTAGAGGTAATGCACTGGACTATTGAGAAAGGAGTCTGGGTCCTGTTAACGAGATGAGAATTTCAGGACACTGTGAATGATGATCTGCATCTGTAATTTGAAAACATTGAAACTCCTATATGAAAGGTGAAATAACTCATGAAGGGGTCTTTCCCTAAGTTTATTTTATGAGAGAAGCCAGTAAGGAAATTAATCAGACCCATTAAAAATAGGTCCAAATCCTAAAGGAAGCTGAATTGTCCTGGGAAGGGAAGAAAGAAGAGAAACATTTTATGCAGGATTTGTGGAGAGATGCAAGCTATAGGAGCAACATAGCACAAGAATAACAGAAATCCCACCAAAATCACATTTTAGTCTGCAAGTAACAGTACAGGCAGTAAGAAAAGCATGTGGTCCCTAAGAATAATGTGGGGTTATGTGGGGAAACACAACCCTGCTTAGGTATCCCTGCACCACTCTCAGTTACATAGTGTTATATATGGAGTGGTAATTCGTGTCGAGAAAATGGTTGATATTAATAAAGAAGGGGGAGATTTGGGAATGTGGCCATGGGGGTTGGAAAGCCCCATGGTTGAGATAACATTAGACTCTTAACGAAGAGGCCATCAGGAATATAAAAGAGTTTAGAGGGAACAAAGACGGCTGATTCAGGAGACTCCATGCAGTCTCCGGTTTCTTGTTCTCCAGCTGGTTCTCTTGTTCTCCAGCCATTAAGGCATGGATGTTTCTGGGTGTTTGTTGTTGTTGTTACATTCAAAGTTGTCTGACCAATGAAAAGTTGTTTTGAAAAGAACTGCTGTGGAGAGAAAGGTATAAGAGGGGAACCTGCCCTCAAGAAGAAAGAGAAAAAAGAAAAAAAAGGCACAACAATGAAGTTATATCAATAAAGAAGCAGGAAAAAGAAGTGAAGAGGAACAGGCTGGCAGAATGGAGACCAGGACGGGAACAGGCATTCTGATTGCCTCACGAAGACAGGTTCAGCCAAACTCAGCAAACGGCTCAGAGAAGCTCGTACAGAAAGTCGCTGGAAATAGGCGCACTGGAGCTGAAGAGAAGCTCGAGCTGAGAGAAGCGGACCTGTGCACACAACTGTCTCTCGCTGGTAAGCAGTTGCGCATTATGGGGAATCATACGTCCTTAGGAACAAAGGCTGTCCTGGTAACCTTACAGCTTATTCTCCTTATTAATAATTGGACAGTTTATGAGCCTGAAATATGGGACCAATCTGAGGTCAAAGTGTGGGACTCTGCAACTAAAAACGACAAGGTTGCAGTGGAATTGCTCGGCACCTGGCGAGCAGTCTCTGAGGCCTTAAAGAGTCACGTGGAGCCACAGTCACAAACGTGTGGCTTGCCAGATAGTGAGGGAGCTACGGGCTCCTTTACTGATCCGACTGCTACGCCATGGGCCCCTCTGCTGCCACAGCCATCGAAGGCTTTTGCTGTTACACCCCCTGTTGACCTGAACGTGCCTTTTGACCCAGGCCTATTGGCCTTGAAAAGGAGATGGATGTGCTTTTCTTCGATCTGGGAAGAACGGGATACATAAGGCCTGAAGACTGAGTTGCTTGACAACTTAAAGCGAGACATATTGTTCAAAAGGAATGGAAAACGGAGACTTGTATGTAATCAAGAAAAGGAATGGAAAATGGAGACTGTTAAGTCATGGAACTTAAGGGATTGTTTGTTACCTTTTCTGATCGTGAATATGTATAGACGTACTGAATTTTACTAAGTTACGGAACTTAAAGGATTGTTTGTTACCTTTCCTGATTGTACATATGTGTAGGCATACTTGGGTTTAGTATGTAAAGCAATGTTCTATATATTTAGAATGTTTGATATTTGTGTGTGCATGTTGGTGGAGCGTAGACTCCCCGCACACCCAGCGCTGTTTACTTGAATATATAAATATATAAATATATATAAATACATATAAAAATATATAAATATATATATATATAATTTATATATAATGTACATAATATATAATATATATAAATATATATTATATATAAATATATAATATATATAATATATGAATATTCTTTTATAAATATTACAAAATTCAGATTGAGTTGAGACTTCATTTATAACAACAGTGTAAGCATTGCCCATGTATTATGGCTATACAATAAATTATTCTGAGCTTAGTAGGCAAATTAGAACTATTGATAAGAAAGTTGTGATGATACACTCTGCTGGGGAGTGAGGAGAGAGAGAAAATGGTATGGGTCCTATCAAGAACTGTAATAGAATAGAATATTTCATATGACATATTTCAAGGACAAGCTGAAGTTCAGAGGAGAACTCCCATGCATAGGCTACTGGACTATATTGTGCCAATTTCTATTACTCCTGATGAGACCGTGGAAGAAGCAATTAATAAATCCTGCACAGAAGAGAGATCCTTGTATTCACTGCAAATGTCTCTGAAGACATCAGTGGTGAAAAGATGGCAGAAAACTAGTTCAAGAATATAATTTGGTAACTTGCATGAGGTAAAGGCAATGAAGGGAAACAACAGCCCAAACTGTTTGCCCCTTGTTTGGTTTCTGCCTAGGAGGGGATGCTAGAGGAACAGTCCATTCAGATGCACAAAAAAAATTTTGAATGCACCTCCTCTGCTCCATACTACACTCCAACTGAAAAGGAGATATTGGCAGCATATGAAGGAGTTCGATCTGCTTCGGAGGTGGTTGGTACTGAAGCGCAGCTCCTCCTGGCACCCCGACTGCCAGTACTAGGCTGGATGTTCAAAGGAAGGGTATCCTCTACACATCATCTACACAGGGTCCTGCACCTGGGGCGCAACAACCCCAAGCAGAGCTACAGGCTGGGAGAGGAATGGTTGGAAAGCTGCCTGGCGGAGAAGGACCTGGGAGTGATGGTTGATAGTCGAATGAATATGAGCCAACAGTGTGCTCAGGTTTCCAAGAAGGCCAACAGCATCCTGGCTTGTATAAGAAGCAGTGTGGCCAGCAGGGCTAGGGAAGTGATTGTCCCCCTGTACTTGGCTCTGGTGAGGCCGCACCTCTAGTACTGTGTTCAGTTTTGGGACCCTTGCTACAAGAAGGACATGGAGGTGCTCGAGCGAGTCCAGAGAAGGGCGATGAAGCTGGTGAGGGGTCTGGAGAACAAGTCCTACAAGGAGTGGCTGAGGGAGCTGGGCTTGTTCAGCCTGGAGAAAAGGAGGCTCAAGGGCGACCATATCGCTATTTAGAAGTACATTAAGGGAGGCTGTAGCGAGGTGGGGGTTGGTCTGTTCTCCCATGTGCTTGGTGACAGGACAAGGGGGAATGGGATAAAGTTGCTCCAGAGGAGTTCTAGGTTGGATGTTAGGAAGAACTTCTTTACCAAAAGGGTTATTAGGCATTGGAAAGGGCTGCCCAGGGAAGTGGTGGAGTCACCATCCCTGGAGGTCTTTAAAAGACGTTTAGATGTAGAGCTTAGCGATATAGTTTAGTGGAGGACTTGTTAGTGTTAGGTCAGAGGTTGGACTCGATGATCTTCAGGTCTCTTCCAACCTAGAAATTCTGTGATTCTGTGATCATGCAACTGATGCTACATGGAGCAAGTGGGTTGCACTGATTACTCAGAGGGCTCGAATAGGAAACCCCAGTCGCCCAAGAATCTTGGAAGTGATTATGGACTGGCAAGAAGACAAATACTTTGGGATATCATCCGAGGAGGAGGTGGGTCGTGCTGAAGAAGCCCCACTGTACAACCAGTTACCAGAGAATGAGAAGAAATATGCCCTGTTCACTGATGGGTCCTGTCATACTGTGGGGAAGCATCGGAGATGGAAGGCTGCTGTATGGAGTCCTACACGACGAGTTGCAGACGCTGCTGAGGGAGAAAGTGAATCGAGTCAGTTTGCAGAAGTGAAGGCCATTCAGCAGGCTTTTCATATTGCTGAATGAGAAAAATGGCCATTTCTCTATCTCTACACAGATTCATGGATGTTAGCAAACGCCCTGTGGGGATGGTTACAGCACTGGAAGCAAAACAATTGGCAGCGCAGGGGCAAACCCATCTGGGCTGCTGCATTGTGGCAAGATATTGCTGCTCGGGTGGAGAACCTGGCTGTAAAGGTATGCCACGTAGATGCTCATGTGCCCAAGAATCGGGCTACTGAAGAACATCAAAACAACCAGGATCAGGTTGGTGGATCAGGCTGCTAAGATTGAAGTGGCTCAGGTGGACCTGGATTGGCAGCATAAAGGTGAATTATTTATAGCCCGATGGGCCCATGACACCTCAGGCCATCAAGGCAGAGATGCAACATACAGATGGTCTCGTGATCGAGGGGTGGACATGACCATGGACGCTATAGCACAGGTTATTCATGACTGTGAAAGATGTGATGCAATCAAGCAAGCCAAATGGTCAAAGCCTCTTTGGTATGGAGGACGATGGCTGAAATATAAATATGGAGAGGCCTGGCAGATTGATTACATCACGCTCCCTCAAACTCGCAATGGCAAGCGCCATGTACTTACAATGGTGGAAGCAACCACCGGATGGCTGGAAACATATCCTGTGCCTCATACCACCGCCCGGAACACTATCCTGGGCCTTGAAAAGCAAGTCCTGTGGCGACATGGTACCCCAGAAAGAATAGAGTCAGACAATGGAACTCATTTCCGAAACAACCTTATAGACACTTGGGCCAAAGAACATGGTATTGAGTGGGTGTATCACATCCCCTATCATGCACCAGCCTCCGGGAAAGTGGAACTATATAATGGACTGTTAAAGACTACACTGAAAGCAATGGGCGCTGGGACATTCAAAAATTGGGATATGCATTTGGCAAAGGCCACCTGGTTAGTCAATACTAGGGGATCTGCCAACTGAGCTGGACCTGCCCAATCCAACCTGTTACGTACTGTAGATGGGGATAAAGTTCCTGTAGTGCATGTAAGAAATATGCTGGGTAAAACAGCCTGGGCTACTCCTGCCTCAGGAAAAGGCAAACCCATTCGTGGAATTGTTTTCGCTCAGGGACCTGGATACACTTGTTGGGTGATTCAAAAGAACGGAGAGGTCCGGTGTGTACCTCAAGGAGATTTAATACTGGGTGAGAATAGCCCGGGAGTTGAATTGTATCATATTAATTACTATACAATACTGTATGTCATCACTACCATGACTGCTATATACCCTAGATGAAAATGGTGATTAATTAGAATGTATGGGAAAGAGTGTAACCTGAGCATGACATAAATGGAATGGAATAAGGGGTGGATAGATGTCCTGGTTTCAGTTAGGACAGAGTTAATTTTCTTCCTAGTAGCTGGTAGAGTGCTATGTTTTGGCTTAGGATGAGAAGAGTGCTGATAACACCCCGATGTTTTAATTGTTGCACAGCAGTGCTTATACCAAGCCAAGGACATCTCAGCTTCTCGCTCTGTCCTGCAAACGGGCAGACTGGGGGTGCAGCAAGAGCTGGGAGGGGGTAGACCCAGGACAGGTGACCCAAACTAGCCAAAGGGGTATTCCATACCATCTGACGTCACGCTAAACTATATATAGGGGTGGCTAGCCGGGGGGAGTGGGGCTTGGACTGCTCGGGGTTAGGCTGGGCATTGGCCAGCGGGTGGTGAATAATTGCATTGTGCATCACTTGTTTGTACACATTATTATTAGTAGTACTATTATCATAATTGTTGTTATTATTATTATTATTGTTATTATTATTGTTGTTATTAATATTTTTCTGTCTTAATAAACTGTCTTTATCTCAACTCACGTGCTTTACTTTCCCGTTTCTCTCCCCCTTCCCAGAGATGGAGGGGGGAGGGTGAGCGAACGGCTGTGTGGTGTTTAGCTGCCAGCTAGGTTAAACCACTACACAATGTAACTCTTCAAAAACAACATTTATATTCCCATAGTTCCCCACTTTTCCTTTTTTTTATAAACTGTTGATTTATGCAAAAAATCTTTTTAAACTTTTTTTTTTTTAAGTGTAATTTGGTAAATATCTTCTTCTTCTTCACTTTCTTTGCTCTCCATTTCCTCTAATATCATCATTGTATTTGCGTAGGGTATTGATCCGTAGTCTTTTGTTTCAATAATGCGGTTTCAATTAACCGCTGGACAAGTCCCCTTACACAGGGGATAATGCAACAGCCAATGGCTGTCAAAACTCCTGCTACTTCGATCAAGGATGTAAATATGGACATTACCATCCCTTTCCGTTTACCGAACCAAGATTCCAACCATCCTGTGATGGAAGTGTCTGCTCCCGAATTTTCTGCCAATTCATTGGCGAGGGTGGTAAGCCCTTGCAATGCTCTTGTTACCATGCCATTTGGGGCAGTATTGTTAGGGATGAAAGTAAAACAATGGTTTCCCAGCATCACGCATACACCACCCTTCTCCGCGAGCATCATATCTAATGCTATCCTGTTTTCCCAAGCCTTTTTGCTGGTGGCATCTAGTTATTCAGCGATTCCTGTTATCGCATCCCAGGTATAATTAATGAATCTCTGCTGATTATAATAGATATAATTAATCCAATCCACATTTTTATTGATTGTTACCCACCAGAACAGTGACTCAAACCCTGCAGCAATTTGATTCCTGGCTTTATGTTCATCCGGAACTCCTCTAGGTACCCCAATAGAATCTATGTATACTCTATCATCAAATGATATTTCTAAGCCTCTTTTACGTCTTCTGGGTATTTGTGATGTTTCTCTTTCAAATGCCAGGGTGAAGGGTATAGCTAATTGAACAAGCGCACAAGTGCCTCCCCAATTAGATGGTAGGGTGGACCGTAAGGTCTTCCCTCCACATTACCACCAGAGATCTGCCCTGGGGATCTCAAGTCTTGAGCAGTTTCCCATCAAGTCCTTGGTAGCACAAGGGAAATTCTCCCAGATGCTGGGTAGCACTCACACCCTGCTGTGAGAGGCAAGCTGTATGGTTACCTATAGCTGTAGAGAATGCAGGGGGAACCCTGATATTGCTATCATGCAAGGAACAGCAAAGAGAGACTTACAGGCCTCATTTCCCCAGGCAGTCTTTTTTTGGTACAATGCAATCATACATCACATCCCCTGGGAATCCTTGGTCCACCCCCATGGGAAGGGCACTATCTGGGCAATCGGTCATCCCGAGGCACAAGCATAGCAGTAGCTATGGTTGAGACTCTGGACGGTATATTTGACCCATTCTATCCAGGCATTCACATCCCCATACCCTGTTTCAATCTCTAATGTTTGAACTGCCACATTTCAGAAGGCCTCCTGTTTTCTCTCCTGTTTTCTCCTTGAGTTTCTCCCTTTCTCTGATGGCAATAGAGGATTGTTTCCATACAGCTATTCTCAATCTGGCTGTTGGGTCTCTCCCAGTTATTTGTTCTCTCTGCTCAGTTGTCCCTGGGCATTTAAATCTCCACAAGCTAACACCTCACAAGCATCAAACGTGACGGATGGTGGTACATAACCCTCTGTCACAGTCACCCATATTTTGACGGGGTATCCCGTCTTACTATTATCTGGTCATGCCTTTTCCAAGTTGCCAATTGACCGAGGCCTTCTCTGAGGCCTAGAATCACTAAAAACAAAATTAGTAATCAATTTTTCCCTGTCATTATTTTTAAACCTTAGGTTTCCAAATAATTATCAATACAAAGAATAAGATGTACACTACTACTATAATAACCCCCCCCCCCCCCCCCTTGGGAGCACTGCAATTCGCTATAGGTCTGTCCTTTCTCTCAATCACAAGTCACACTTGTTAGTTATCTGTTAAAATAAAAGGTTAGTTTACAATTGTAAGCTTTTATCCTGCTCAGAGTCCACTATGAGATTTTTCTCTTCGATTTCAACTTCCAACAAGTCTTCTGTAGGAACAGCTTCCCAGGTACTAGGGTCGACGTATGCCTTCACTCGAGTATAGTGAGTCCAACCTTTTTCCACAGTTCTTACAGCTGTTTCAGTGGTTAGTAATTGTCCTTCCCATTCAGGCCGCGGTTGACTCTTTCCAGGTCTTGATCAGGACCCAATTTCCTGGTTGATGGTGATGAATGGGGAATTCCAAAGGTGACAACCGACAACCCAGAGGTCCTGAGAGATGACAAAGAAGAGGACAACCCCAGAATACAGTTCTTAAGAAAACTCTCTTGTTTTGAATTGTGGTATCTCATCCTTTCTGCCCAGATAGGGCAATCATCTCATATGCAGCATCTCATATGGTGAAATTCCTATATCCTTTCTTGGTGCTGTTTGAACCTGTAGGAGTAAGCATTTTACCCAAGGAAGTTGGGTTTCTAACACTAATGTAGTTAATTGCTTCTTTAATGTCTGGTTCATTCGCTCCTCCACCTTCCCAGAAGAGGAGGGGTGCCAGGGGGTGTAAAAATCCCACTCAATCTCTAAGGCCTGCTTTAACCCTTGCAGTAAAGCTTTACACCCATCCAGTCATGTGGTCAATTAGGACAAACAAGTAACTCAGTAAAGTCTACCTGTATACTTTGGAAAGGTCAAATCCCTGGCTCCTGTCCCCCTCTAGATGGGTTACAGAAGACCTTTTTATTTACCTTTTGACATATGGTACATCCTCTGCATATGTGCTTTGCTAAAGTGTATATTCCTACAGACATACTTTCTTAGCACAACATCACACATTGCTTGCACCTCCCAATGACTCTTTTGATGTAAAACAGTTAATATTTGCCTCATTATCACTTTATTCAGCATTTCTCTCCCATCAGGGAATATCCATTTTCCTTCAGACTTCATGGCTCCTGATTCCTTAAAAAATCTTTCTTTTAAAACTTTTTAGTTCTTTCTTAATTTTCAACAATTCCCTGAATCCTCTTTGCATTTATTCTTTGTTTTCCTTCACACATTAGATGCCTTAAATACCTGACTTCTCTTTCTACATATTGTAATTTATTTTTCAATACTCCCAAGCCCTGCTTTCCCAGAAAGTTGGACAGCTTGTTAGTAGCTTCCTTCACAACTGTTTTCTCCTGTCCTGACAATAAAAGATCATCCACATATTTGTAACAGTAACACCTCCTCGGGAGGTTGGAATTGCTCCAAAATCTGTTCTAGAACTTGCCCAAATAAATAGGTGGCCCTGTAAACCCCTGAGGTAAAACCGTCCATCTGTATTGTTGCTTCCGCCCCCATTTAAGGGTCTTTCCAGTCAGAGGTGAGTATATCTTTGCTCTCAGGGCCTGAGAGCACTCCATTAATAATTACTCCATTAACTGTTATTCCACCATAACAATTTACTAGTTGAATGCCCGATTTCATCATCAAATCCCTTCCCAACAAGTTAGTCCCTGCCTTGGGTACATGCAATAATTGCCCAGTGATCATTTTATCCCCTAGTCTCAGCTTGGTATCCCCCAAAAGCGGCACTGTTATCCCAGCCCCTTCTACCCCCATCACTTTTTAGGGTTTCATTAGTTAATTTAATCCCTGATACTTTACAAGCCAGTAATGACCTAGCTGCCCCAGTGTATTGGGTTCAACGGCAAGGTTTGCGGGGGGTGGGGGTGGGGAAGAGAATATTCTTCTTCATGAGAAGAATCCAGAAGCCTCCCCGTGGCAGACAAGGGACAATTTCATCTGGCCCCAAAGGGGCCCACCGCTGCCCAGAGCCAAGCCATGAGCAACACAGTCGGTGCCTCTGTGAGAGCACATCCACAAAGACAAACAAACAAATAAACAAACAAAAACCTGCTGCTCAATAGCAGCTGGGGGAGCAAGGAGCAAGAAATCTCCCCGCAGACATCAAAGTCAGCGCAGAAGGAGAGGGAGGAGGCGCTCCAGGCTCTGGAGCCGAAGCCCCCCTGCGGCCTGTGGCTCCTGGTGGAGCAGGCTGTCCCCCCCCCATCCCCCTCTCCGATACTTGGGAAACTGACCAAACACCACAGCAAATATACCAAAACTTCTAGACTGTTACTTAGATAATGCCTACATCCCCTTTCCCCGCTCATTCAACTTCAAACAGCTCTGTCAAATGCTACATACCACACCTTTAACACCTTCAGTAACCTTTTTTTTTTTTTTTTAAACACTTCTTTCTATTTTTCTTTCTACAGCCTTTACTTTCACCAAAGTCTCAGTCAAGGGCCAACTTAATTCCATACCTTTCTCCCTCCAGGATGCTGAAGCAACATATCAATATACCATATTTCATCCCATTTTCCTTCTTTCCTCCTTCTTCCACTCCGGATATTCCTATTCGAAGTGGCCAGCCTAGCCACACTTAAAACATCTTATCAAAGCCTGTCCCTGCTAGGATTCAGGCCACAACACAGGCAGCCTTCTTTGCCTGCCATTCCTTCATCTCTCTTCCTCTCCTTTCCATCCTGGCCCTGACTCCCCCTGAAGATTTTCTTCCTCTTTCTCCAACCCTCTTCCTCACTATCCACTGCACTGTCAATACCATTAGTTTCGCTCTCTGCTTTTCCTTCTCATCTCCCCTCCGGACACACACCTCCAGGGCCTCCCGCAGGAGGGTCCCCCAGTGACTGTTCACTACATCCACCCACCTTCTGGAGCATTTTCTGCGTATCTTGCCAGGCCTTAATCACACAATGAACTTTCAAGAACCCTTGGGATACCGGGTCCTCGGGACTCATCCCCGAGTACTTTCTCATTCTGACCCCAAGTCTCTCATATGATTTCTGTGTTGCACACTATTATTATTCCAGCCAGGATTGGCAAGTGGGTATTTCTGCCCTGCCGGTATTACCCCTGGTCCTGGAGGATGAGCTCTTTCCCTTTCTTGTATAGCAGCTCTCCTCCTGATCATTCCCATTTCTTTCCCTGTAAACAACATACTTATAGACATAATTCCCTCCGCCAAGAGTATAAGTCAGGTCATAGGAACTGGTCTAATTGTTCAGCTAGGCTGTTGGGGTCCTCAAATAAAGACTTCCTCTCCTTCTTAAAAGTCCTAACCTCTCTGCTGGTAAGGAGGGGGGGTAGTTCACCTAAGAGGATACACAGTTAGTATTAGTACTGTTAGTATCAGGGAAGGCAAAGTTCTTCAGGAAGAACTATTGGTAGGCACTCCACACCCGCAGGGATATCTCCCTGTCCCCTGGAACTCATATTTCCCATTTTTCCTAGCCCTCGTCAGTATGTTGCTACACAAATTTCCCTTCTGATGTGTACCACACACTAACGTTCTGATTCTGGAAAATGGGGGTATACTGCCAAGCACTTCCCCGTGCAAGGATTACCGTACACCAAATTTCCCTCGTGTACTACCCATCACTTTCCTGTGCGAGGGCTTACCATACACCAAATTTCCCAAGACTCTTCCTTTCTTTCCTTTATCTCACACTTCGTCTGTCTCCGGCCGCACCCCTCGTGGAGCTATGGAACCGCGGATCAGGACTCCACACTCGCTTCGTACAGAAGTACGTCTCACTCACACATCACACAGAGTCTCACCCGACCCCCAAGGCAATACTTAATATTTCTTACCTTGGTCTGTGCACAGAGTTACCGGATCAATTCTTAAAAACCCGGGGTTCCTACCTTCTTCCTTTCCCCACTACTTCACGGATCCTGCCTCTTTAACCAGTCTCGGGCCCTCTGTCAGCTTTCCGCAGAACCACCACCGCCGATGCACAGGACCGCTGAAATCAGAGGGGCATGCCTTCCAGCTGCTGCGGCGCTGGGGCTCCCCAGTAGGTGACTGGATCCCAGACGAGTCCCCAAATTGTGATAAACACTCCATAGCCAATAACTTAGGCTCAAGCGAGGATCTCAGTGAAGTAGTTATTTATTCATGATTGCAATGGCGGGCGCCCCACAAGCAGGAAAGAGCGCATCTACTGGTTCCAAAACACAGTTTATATACTTTTTGATGACAGGACCCTCCCCTGTTTCCCCACTGAGTGGGTAATCCAGGTTCACAATCTATCTGATGCTTCACAAACAATGCATGGCCTTCAGTTGCCAGCCTGTTAAATTTCAAATTTCTTTTGACATTTTTACTGCTTGAAGGGGTAATATTTCTTCACTTATCTGACTTAACACCATGATTTTCACCTAATTGTCCTAAGGAGTCTGGTTGTCTGCATTTTACAAGTTCGCCTGCTAAGCTTTCTTATCACTGTAAGCATATCTCAGTACCACATTCCCTCCTTCTAAACAATGTAACTCTGCAAAAACAACATTTATATTCCCACACTGTCAATATGCTGCTATACTTCTGTAGCTGAGGAAAGGTCAGGGAGAGAGAGAGGGTCCTGTACATATATTATGCTTTCAGAAGTAAGTGCCTTGAACTGCAGGGTAGATCAGGGTAGAGAGAGCTAATCCACACCCATTGTTGTGGTTTAACCCAGCCAGCAGCTAAACACCACACAGCCGTTCGCTCATCCTTCCCCCTCCCTCTCTGGGACAGGGAGAGAAACGGGAAAGTGAAGCCTGTGAGTTGAGATAAAGACAGTTTATTAAGACAGAAAAATAATAATAACAATAATAATAATAACAATAATGATGATAATAGTACTAATAATAATAATGTGTACGAAACAAGTGATGCAAAATGCAATTGCTCACCACCCGCTGACTGATGCCCAGCCTAACCCGGTAGTAGTCCGGCCCTCCTCCTTGTGGTAGTGATTGGCATTTGCTGTTCTTTGACCCTCAGCAACCCCACAACAGAAGGGTCCTCTGAGAGACTGGGCAAGGTAGACAATTGTTTAATGTCCTCTGTCTCTAAGGCAGCTATGCCAAAAGCCCACCGGAACCCTTTTGGGTCCTTGAAATATCCTCTTCTAAGAGTACAAATGTATAAAACAAGTGAAACAAGTGATGCACAATACAACTGCTCGCCACCCTCTGACAGATGCCCAGCCTATCCCCGAGCAGCCCCCCCCCCCATCCAGGCACCCCTATATATTGTTTAGCATGACGTCAGATGGTATGGAATACCCCTTTGGCCACTTTGGGTCAGCTGTCCAGGGTCTGTCCCTTCCCAGCTCCTGCTGAACCCCCAGCCTGACCGCTGGCAGGAGAGAGCAAGAAGCTGAAAAGTCCTTGGCTTGGTGTAAGCACTGCTCTACAACAATTAAAACATCAGCATGTTATCAGCACTTTTCTCATCCTCATCCAAAACACAGCACCCTACCAGCTACCAGGAGAAAAATTAACTCTATTCTCACTGCAACCAGGACACCTATGTAGCAGATAAAAACAAGTGTGGGGCAGCTCCGGATTTGTGGTTCTGGTGAGAGGTGCCTTAGGTGCCCTAACTACTGTAATGCTAAGGACCTTCTATCAGCAGTTCTGCAACTTCTTTCAACTTGCAAACTGTCAATCTTTCATCTATACACCCTGAAGTTGCCTTTAGTATGGTATTCCAAATGCCATAATCATCCCTGTCTTGCAGTGAAGCACTGTTATGAAAGTGGCTTCCACTCAGTTGTGTCACCCTTTCCTTCTCATGCTCTGCCTTCTCTGCCTTGTCGCTTTTTACAACACAATATTATGATCTCTTTTCCTTATAGTTTCTAGTTTATAATGTTAGAGCCCATAGCAGATGTCATTTACATTCCCATTAAATATTAATAAATAATATGCACGCCCAAAACTTAATAACCAATCATTACACAACATCCAGACTTGGTTGACTGTACTCCAATTAGTGTTAGTGGCACCATAAACAGGAACTGCTAATGAACAGGTCCTGATGGAAACTACACGAGTATAGTGCGAAAAAAGTTTGGGCTGACCAGCTACC
This sequence comes from Aythya marila, assembly GCF_965140915.1. Lineage (NCBI taxonomy): Eukaryota > Metazoa > Chordata > Aves > Anseriformes > Anatidae > Aythya > Aythya marila. Next base: position 12,495,466 of record NC_139081.1, read on the forward strand.
ACCCTGGAGAGGACACGTGAGGATGATGCTCACCTGGGAACTCTATCACTCCTCTTCCACATGAGCACTGAGGAAAAGTTTTCCTGTTGCTTTTCCAGTCCTCTCCATGGTAATTTTGAAATCAAGGTGTGCCATCAGCTATGGAGCCCACAGACCTGTCTCAGCTTTCTCTGTGCAACACAACACATTTATTAGAGTGTGCCTGGTAAAGCATAAGGAACAAAATAAATTAATAGCTGGAATAAACCTAGGAAATAATGTTTCTGCACTGTGGCAATAATGTAGCAAAGATCAATGAAACACTATAGGAATGAAATGTGATATTATTTTTAAATTAAACCAATTCCACTTGAGAGAGGGAGTTAGGAGAATCTTATCAAGTAGAGATAGAGCGCTGATGGCATTAAACTAGGATGCTACTTAGTGTCTTAGCTAACTATGGTGCATTGTGCAAATTAACTAAAGCAAGAAGCCTTGGGCCCCTTACCAAGGTCAGTCTTGTAATAAGAGTGTGAGCCTATCTTAAGAAACTGTTAGAAACTGGTCCTGCGGATGGACAAGAGCCAAGGAGCAACTGAGTCTGCGCAAAGACAAGAGGTCAACTAGCGGTGACAAGGAAGAGTCATCAATCTTCATCCCCACAACCCCCGACAACCACCACCAGGAGACACTGCGCAAGTGCAGATGGGGGGAGTTTATGAAAATGACTCCTTGGAACTAATTTTAATATGAAGCGGGGACAGGTTATGAATTTGTATAGGCGTATTGTGAAACTTCATGCATATGTAACTCTTTACTGCATAAAACCAAGGCACGTTGCCATGTCAGGTGCGCACGACTTTGGTGGGACTACCCCCCATGCTGCCCAGCGCTGAATAAACATACCTACTTTACAATCTTACTGATTGTGAAGTCTGTTTTCCGCAAGTCACACTCTCATATTCTTGTAGATGCATACTTCAAAGCACATACTCCAAAGCACCACATTTCATCTATTCAGGTGTTCTGGTGGTCTGAATTACTCGCAATGACAGAAAACAAACAGACACAGTATATCTCATTACATCTCCTATGTTCTTCTTTGCTTGGCATCCTCCTGCCTGTTTTAGATATCTTTTATACACTTAAGAAGCTGACAGAGAGTGTAACGTTTTGTTACTCCATCTTGTCACACTACTGCAGGTTGTTAGGGTTATCCCACTGTGTTTTATCTCTTTATCTGGATGTCTTCTGGCTCTGTTATTTATCTTCCCACCGTCATTTCTTAAAGACTTAAGTCTTTCTTTAGACTGTGTCATGTTTCAGTCTGGGTGAAGGTAGTCCCTTGCTATTAAACTCTAGTCCCTTTTGTCTCAATGTTTGCCAGTGAGTGAACAGTGTAAATAAGGATTTGAGAATTTGGCCTTAGCAGGAACCTCTCAGTAAAGGGTGTAAGACGATGTAAAGACATGAGCTTATCATGTTCAGGTGAGCACCTGTTGCTCACACTCAAAAAAAAAAAAAAAAAAAAAGGTAACATCAGGAAACAGTAAAATTTTCCTCAAAAAAAAAAAATGTGTCTCACAAGGCAGCCATTAACTAGGCATAGCAGTAGTGGAAGGGCAAATGGAGACTATAGCAGAGAAATAGCACACCCAGACATATAGAGACAACACCAAATGGTAAAGACATGGGAAGTGCTTCTGTCATAAGTTGGCATGGCAAAGAAAACTCAGAAGAAGGTGGGTCTTGAGCTGCAAAAAAGATTAGTTAGACGCTGAACAATTTACGTCTTAAAAAATGCATAAATATCAAAACATTTGCTTCACCTCCAAATAGTTATGTTTTTATTTTTGTTTTATAATTATGATGTTTCCATCCCAAATTGTTTCACCTCTTTTTCCTGTACATCTAAAAACTCTTGTCTTTTATCTTGCCTCCCCCCCTCCCCTCCTTCTCCTGCATCCAACAACTCCTTCTCACATTTGGAACTTTTTCTTCTGTAGATTCTCTTATTCATGGTCCCTTGAATCTATTTGGTCCTTCAGGCATTCTCCTCACCACCTCCCTCACCTGGGCTTGAACCATTTCCTTCTCCAATGAAACATTAGTTGGATAGAATCTCATTGATCACAATAAAACAACAAATAAGAATTTTAACTCATATTTTAAACAGAATTCTGACCACATGAATTGTATTTGATGATCCTTGTGTGTCACATCCAACTTAGGATTTTCTATGATTCTGAGATTCAATAAAGTATTTGAAGTATTAGGTATATTTAATTATAAGTATTGTTTAAAGGTCAAAAGACAGATACATTTTTTCTGTATTAGCTATCTTCATTAATCTGCATGGTGCTTGCATTTGGTATCTTAATATTAATAGTGTTATTCTCAGACAGGTTAAAACAGGGAGTGTAGAAGATATACCTTCATAATTGCCATTAAACTTGATGAGGCTGATTCTTGTACATCTCTAAGCACAAACGAGCATATATCCTCCACTCTATACTAATAAGTCATATGAATGACCATTTGTAAGGATTAATGAACTGCATAGCTTCTTTGTTTAAAGCACTGTTGTAGTGGGTTTACATGGCAAGGTTTTGGTAGCAGGAGGACATAGGGGTGTCTTCTGTGAGAAGAATCTAGAAGCTGCCCCATGTTAGATAAGGACCCCGCTGCTGACCAGAGCCAAGCCAATAAGCGAAGTTGTTTGTGCCTCTGTGAGAGCATATTTAAGAAAGGGGGAAAAAGGGAAAAAAAAACAAAAAACAAAAAAAAAAACTTAGACAGCAGCTGGGAGAGTGAGAGGAGTGAGAAACAACCTTGCAGGTACCAAGGTCAGTGAAGAAGGAGGGGGAGAGGTGCTCCAGGCACCGGAGCAGAAGTCCCCTGAGGCCTGTGGTGAGGACCATGGTGAAGCAGGCTGTCACCCTGCAGCCCATGGTGTACCACGGTGAAGCAGGGTTCCATGCTGCAGCCCGTGGAGGAGACCACGGTGGAGCAGGTGGACCTACACTGATGGAGGCTGTGGCCTGTGGAAGAGACCCGTTGGAGTAGATTCCAGGCCAAACCTGTAGCCCATGGAGAGGAGCCCACACAGGAGCAGGTGACCTGGCAGGAGCTGCTGCCTGTGGGGGACCCAGGTTGGAGCAGTTTGCTCCTGAGGGATGGACCCCATGGTACGGACCCATATCTGGAGCAGTTCTTGAAGAGCTGCTGCCTGTGGGAAGCCCATGCAGGATCAGTTCAGGAAGGACTTTATCCCGTGGGTGGGACCCCACAGCACAGGGGACGAGAGTGACAGTGAAAGAGCAGCGGAGACAAAGCGCTATAGACTGACCACATCCCCCATTGCCCCGTTCCCCTGCGCTGCTCCGGGGGAGGAGGTGGAAGAGGGTGGATGGGGGGGAAGGTGCTTTTGGTTTCTTTCCCTTGTTTCTCACTTCTCTATCTTGTTAGTAATAGGCAATAAATCTTACTGTCTCCCTACTCTGTTTTGCCCGTCACATTAATTGCTGAGCTATCTCCCCATCCTTATCTCAACTCTTGAGCCCTTTGCATTGTATTTTTATCCTCCTTTCCCTTTGAGGAGGGGGAGTGAGAGAGCTGTTGTGGTGGAGCTCGGCCGCCCACCTGAGTAAAACCACCACAACTGCCAAGTTAAAACTATACGCTAGGATCAGAAAAAAAAAAAAAAAAAAAAAAAAAAAAAAAGTGTCCTTGTTATATTTCTGTGATTTATCTATTCAATTTTTTGTTCTTGAAAAAATAGAACACCCCCCCCCCCAAAAAAAAAAAAACAAAAAAAAACACACTAATAACAATAAAGACTGAGTTCATATTCCAATGGGGAAAAAATACCACCAATATCACAAAAAAAAAAAAAAAAAAAAAGCTTAGGTAAAAAGTCATTATAAATGTTGCAGTATGCTGTCCCAGAATTTTCTTGGACAACTTTTTTTTTTTTAACCTTATTTTAGTCTTCATGACTGAACATAAATGATGTAATTTAAAGAGTTCAGGTAAGATAGAATTGAATAATTACTGTGATTATGTAGGAAATATATGTTGGCAGAATTTCTGAGTCCTCCTTGACTTGCTTCATCACAGTATTCAAGATTTTCTTCCTCTATCTTGTGTTCATCTTTAGTTCATAATATATAGTTCCATTAACTCTTACTCACTTTGAAATTTTGCTGGTCGATGACAATGAGAAAACCTCTTAACAGACTCCTTCCTAACAGAAGCGATGTGTATTCGTAGGGATAGTCAATGAGCATATTCCCTGTGAGAAAAGCTTCACATTTAACTTTCAGATAGGTGGCATGTAATTTGACAGGTTCATTTGGCAGTTTGGAAAGGATTTTTGATGTTGTCCAAGTTTTACATGATGTTCCCAGAATATATTTTCAGGAAAGCTCTTTTTATGTTAATTCTTCAAATCTTTGTAACATTGTGTTGAATTATTTCTTCATGTTGAAGCACTTAATGCACAACAGCTATTCTACCAAAGTGCTAGATCAATATAGCTGATTAGGTACATCACAGTAATGAAAAATTTGCACTATAAAAAAGACCACTCTTTTGTTGAGGCAACTACTATATGCTGGGTGCAATCTAGGCACTGAAATTTTCTCAACTAATTAAAGAGTGAATAGCTTGAAAGTCCTAAATAAAACTCAGACAGTTTCTGAACTCTGGATTATCTTCTTTGAGATATATGCAGTCTTTGTCCAAAGTGCTTGAACTATTGTAGTGGGTTTACGTGGCAAGGTTTTGGTAGCAGGGAGCCATAGGGGTGGTTTCTGTGAGAAAGATCTAGAAGCTGCCCCATGTTTGGGAAGGGCCCCATTGTTTTCCAGATCCGAGCCAATAAGCGATGTTGTTTTGCGCCTCTGTGAGAGCATATTTAAGACAGGGAAAAAACGCTGCGCCACACAGCAGCCGGGAGAGTCAAGGGAGTGGGAGAACAGCCTTGCACCAAGGTCAGTGTAGAAGGAGGGGGAGAGGTGCTCCAGGCGCCGGAGCAGAAGTCCCCTGCGGCCTGTGGTGAGGACCATGGTGAAGCAGGATGTCCCCCTGCAGCCCATGGAGTACCACGGTGGAGCAGGGTTCCACGCTGCAGCCCGTGGAGGAGACCACGGTGGAGCAGGTGGCCCTGCACCGACGGAGGCTGCCGCCTGTGGAAGACCCCTGCCGGAGCAGATTCCAGGCCGGACCTGTAGCCCGTGGAGAGGAGACCACGCAGGAGCAGGTGATCTGGCAGGAGCTGCTGCCCGTAGGGGAGCCAGGTTGGAGCAGTTTTCTCCTGAGGGATGGACCCCGTGGTACGGACCCATATCTGGAGCAGTTCTGGAAGAGCTGCTGCCTGTGGGAAGCCCACGCCGGATCAGTTCATCAAGGACTGCATCCCGTGGGTGGGACCCCACAGCACAGGGGACGAGAGTGACCGAGAAGGAGCGGCAGAGAAGAAGTGCTGTAGACTGACCATAACCCCCATTCCCCGTTCCCCTGCGCCGCTCGGGGGGAGGAGGTGGAAAAGGGTGGATGGGGGGGGAAGGTGCTTTTGGTTTTTTTTTCCTTTGTTTTCTCACTTCTCTCGCTTGTTAGTTGTAGGCAATAAATCTTACTGTCTCCTTATGCCGAGTCTGTTTTGCCCGTTACAATAATTATTGCGTGATTTTCTCGTCCTTATCTCAATCTTTGAGCCCTTTTCACATATTTTCTCCCCATTCCTCTTTGAGGAGGGGGAGTGAGAGAGCGGCTGTGGTGGAGCTCAGCTGCCCACTCGAGCGGAACCACGACAACTATACATGTTGGGTTAGGGTTATGGCCCAGACATGACTGAGTCTGGGCCATACCGCATGACACCTGAAGAGACTAACAGATTGCTGGTCTGATCTATGGGTCCAGAAATAATTAAACTCCAAAATCAAGAACCTCTACAAGGCCTGCAGTAGTTTTAAAATATAGTGCAAATTGAAAGAAGGGCATCTGTAGACTGAAACTGTTTGTTCTGGAGACCTGATGCCCAAGCTACACACAGTTCAGGGAATTTTTAGTTTGGAATAATAACTCTGGTCCAGTCCAAGGGACTTAATGTCCATTTGCAGCTGAAATAAATTAGGCAGATATGTTTTGTTTGTTTTTTTTGTTTGTTTGTTTGTTTTATAGATTATGTTGCTTCTTATCAAATACTCAAACTAAAGGAGTTCAAAATAAATCAAACACCTAATTAATCTCTAAATGCATAGTCTTGTCCCAGAGTCTTTACGCTCACAACTATTCTTTAAAGTCCTTGTACTACTCATCAGGCAGGACACAACCATTTATTTCCTATTCTACTGTCTTATTTTACAGGCACTTTCAAAATCTGCTGTCTTCTCCCACGTCTGATAAGCAACTATAGTGTTTGTAGACCATATGGATGGAGTCCCTCAGTACAGGGGTTGTTTGACTGTTTTTATACATATGAAATGAAAATGCATGCACATGATCATAGTCTTTTACCTGGAAAATCTGCATGCCAAGCCTGAGGAATCTGATGTCATGCATCCATGTCACACTGTAGACACACCTAACGCATGAAATATCACTGCTACAAGAATCTTATCTTTAAAGTCATCAAAATCTAAACTCTGAGACAAATGAAATGTAGAATGATATCATGTCGCTTGAAACTGTGAGAAAAATCTCAATGATTTTCTTCAGACAGGACCTTCTGTGAAGCTATTTTATTCGTGATTGCAATGGCAGGTGTCCTGCAAGCAGGAGCGCACAGTAAAAGTTTATCATAACCTTATATTCCCTATTTCCCGACACCTGATTTCTCCCTCATTTCCTCATTGGCTGAGTACTACAGATTCACAACCTACTCAACGCACTTCTATACCATATATGTACAATTTTATTTGACAAACTGTTAAGTTCTCCTTTTCCTTTTTTTCCTTTTTTTTTTTTTTTTTTTTGAGGTGCAAGCAGGTGGATGACCTGGTCACTAGCCAAAAGGCTAGCCAACTTACAGATTTCCTGGGCTTCCTCCAAGGAGCAATATACCACTTGCTGAGGTGATCGGCTCAGGGGCAGAAGCGTTCTGCAGCAGAGCAGGGATCAGGACAGTCAGGGCTTTTTTTTTTTGGCATCGACACCACTCATGGCAGCCAAGGGAGCTGCCAGGGCCCAGCAGCCCTCATGAGGGAGGCTGATGAGGCGTAGGCGGAGCCAGCAGCGCCCCCTCTACCCTGAAGTTCAAAACCAGCCCCTAGGGAGCACGAGCGACCAGGAGCGCAGTGACCAGGATGGGGCGCATCAGTTTGCGTGAGCAGGGAGGGCCCCCCACCCATAAGAACAGATCCTCTAATGGCTGTCTTCCCCTAGCGAGGCCGCAATGGTCTACACCAGGCAGAGAGCTCTCCCTAGGAAGTCTGCATCCACCGAGGCTGACTGCCCGCTCAAAAATGCAGCAGTTCAGGTCTCCGGATGCAGGGAATGCCTGAGCCTGTTGCTGCCTTCTGATGGAAGCAGAGACACCGTGTCTCTGGCTGGCAGTGATAATACTGAAGAGAGAAGCCTGAAGGTTATCAAAAGGGACTTTAGGGGACTGGGACGGGTAGTGGATGGAGCGGGAGTACAGGTGGTATTTTTGTCCATCCCTACGGTGGCAGGGAGGGGTACAGAGAGGACACGGAAAGCCCAACTGATAAACACATGGCTCAGAGGCTGGTGCCAACACAGAAATTTTGTTTCTTTTGACCATGGGGCACTTTACTCGGCACCCGGCCTGATGGCCGAAGACGGGTCCCTATCTCTAAGGGGAAAAAGGATCCTGGGCCAGGAGATAGCTTCCTGACACAGCTGGTTAGTAAGCCTACCATGGGACGTGCCCCGCTAGACCTTCTCTTCACAAACAGAGCAGGACTGGTGGGAGATGTGGTAGTCGGAAGCTGTCTTGGGCAGAGTGACCACAAAATGTTAGATTGCTCCATTCTTGGCGAAGTCAGGAGGGGGATAAGTAAAACCGCAGTATTGGACTTCCGGAGGACAGACTTTGAACTGTTCAAGACACTGGTTGGCAGAGTCCCTTGGGAGGCGGTTCTGAAGGGCAGAGGAGTCCAGGAAGGCTGGGCATTCTTCAAGAAGAAAATCTTAATGGCGCAGGAGCGGTCTATCCTCATGTGCCCAAGGACAAGCCGGTGTGGAAGAAGACCAAGCCGGCTGAACAGAGAATTGTGGCTTGAGCTTAGGAGAAAAAAGAGGGTTTATAATCTTTGGAAAAGAGGGCGGGCCACTCAGGAGGACTATAAGGATGTTGCGAGGCTGTGCAGGGACAAAAGTAGAAAGGACAAAGCTCATCTGGAGCTCAATCTGGCTACTGCCGTTAAAGATAACAAAAAATGTTTTTATAAATACATCAACACAAAAAAGGAGGACTAAGGAGAATCTCCATCCTTTACTGGATACGGGGGGGAACTTAGTTACAAGAGATGAGGAAAAGGCTGAGGTGCTTAATGCCTTCTTTGCCTCAGTCTTTAGCTGCAAGAGCAGTTGTTCTCTGGATACCCAGCATCCTGAGCTGGTGGAAGGGGATGGGGAGCAGAATGTGGCCCTCACTATCCACGAGGAAATGTTTGGCGACCTGCTACAGCACTTGGATGTGCACAAGTCGATGGGGCTGTATGGGATCCACCTGAGGGTACGGAGAGAACTGGCGGAGGAGCTCGCCAAACCACTTTCTATCATTTATTAACAGTCCTGGCTATTGGGGAGGTCAGAGTCAACTGGCAGCTAGCAACCGTGACACATCATCTACAAGAAGGGCCGGAGGGTAGACCCAGGGAACTATAGGCCTGTAAGTTTGACTTCAGTGTGTCGTGGTTTAACCCGGCCGGCAGCTAAACACCACACAGCCGTTCGCTCACCCTCCCCCCTCCCTCTCTGGGACGGGGGAGAGAAATGGAAAGTGAAGCCCGTGAGTTGAGATAAAGACAGTTTAATAAGACAGGAAAATAGTAATAATAATAATAATAATAATAATAATAATAATAATACAATGATGATAATAGTACTACTACTAATAATATGTACAAAAAAGTGATGCACAATGCAATTGCTCACCACCCGCTGACCAATGCCCAGCCTAACCCCGAGCAGTCCGGCCCCCTCCCCCAGCTAGCCACCCCTATATATTGTTTAGCGTGACGTCAGATGGTATTGAATACCCCTTAAGCTAGTTTGGGTAACCTGTCCTGGGTATGTCCCCTCCCAGCTCTTCCTGCACCCCCAGCCTGCCTGTTGGCAGGACAGAGCGAAAGGCTGAGGTGTCCTTGGCTTGGTATAAGCACTGCTCTGCAACAATTAAAACATCGGGGTGTTATCAGCACTCTTCTCATCCTAAGCCAAAACACAGCATTCCACCAACTACCAGGAAGAAAATTAATTCTGTTCTAACTGAAACCAGGACATCTATCCACCCCTTATTCCATACCATTTATGTCATGCTCAGGTTACACTCATTTCCATACATTCTAATTAGTCGCCTATAGTAGTCATGGTAGTGATAACATACAGTATTGTATAGTAATTAACATGGTACAATTCAGTTCATGGGCTATTCTCACCCAGTATTAAATCTCCTTGAGGTACACACCGGACATCTCCGTTCTTTTGCATCACCCACCAAGTGTATCCAGGTCCCTGAGCGAAAACAATTCCACGAATGGGTTTCCCTTTTCCTGAGGCAGGAGTAGCCCAGACTGTTTTACCCAGCATATTTCTTGCGTGCACTACAGGAACTTTATCCCCTTCTACAGGACGTAACAGGTTGGATTGGGCAGGTCCAGCTCAGTTGGCAGATCCCCTAGTATTGACTAACCAGGTGGCCTTTGCCAAATACGTATCCCAGTTTTTGAATGTCCCAGCGCCCATTGTTTTCAAGGTAGTCTTTAACAGTCCATTATATCGTTCCACTTTCCCGGAGGCTGGTGCATGATAGGGGATGTGATACACCCACTCAATACCATGCTCTTTGGACCAAGTGTCTATAAGGTTGTTTCGGAAATGAGTCCCATTGTCTGACTCTATTCTTTCTGGGGTACCTTGTCGCCATAGGACTTGCTTTTCAAGGCCCAGGATAGTGTTCCGGGTGGTGGCATGAGGCACAGGATATGTTTCCAGCCATCCGGTGGTTGCTTCCACCATTGTAAGTACGTGGCGCTTGCCATTGCGAGTTTGAGGGAGTGTGATGTAATCAATCTGCCAGGCCTCTCCATATTTATATTTCAGCCATCGTCCTCCATACCAAAGAGGCTTTGACCGTTTGGCTTGCTTGATTGCATCACATGTTTCACAGTCATGAATAACCTGTGCTATAGCGTCCATGGTCAGGTCCACCCCTCGATCACGAGCCCATCTGTATGTTGCATCTCTACCTTGATGGCCTGAGGTGTCATGGGCCCATCGGGCTATAAATAATTCACCTTTATGCTGCCAATCCAGGTCCACCTGAGCTACTTCAATCTTAGCAGCCTGATCCACCTGCTGGTTGTTCTGATGTTCTTCAGTAGCCCGATTCTTGGGCACATGAGCATCTACGTGACGTACTTTCACAGCCAGGTTCTCTACCCGAGCAGCAATATCTTGCCACAATGCAGCAGCCCAGATGGGTTTGCCCCTGCGCTGCCAGTTGTTTTGCTTCCAGTGCTGTAACCATCCCCACAGGGCATTTGCTACCATCCATGAATCTGTGTAGAGATAGAGAACTGGCCATTTTTCTCGTTCAGCAATGTCTAAAGCCAGCTGAATGGCCTTCACTTCTGCAAACTGACTCGATTCACCTTCTCCCTCAGCAGCTTCTGCAACTCGTCGTGTAGGACTCCATACAGCAGCCTTCCATCTCCGATGCTTCCCCACAACACGACAGGACCCATCAGTGAACAGGGCATATTTCTTTTCATTATCTGGTAACTGCTTGTACAGTGGGGTTTCTTCAGCACGACCCACCTCCTCCTCTGATGATATCCCAAAGTATTTGCCTTCTGGCCAGTCCATAATCACTTCCAATATTCCTGGGCGAATGGGGTTTCCTATTCGAGCCCTCTGAGTAATCAGTGCAACCCACTTGCTCCATGTAGCATCAGTTGCATGATGCGTAGAAGAGACCCTTCCCTTGAACATCCAGCCTAGTACCGGCAATCGGGGTGCTAGGAGGAGCTGCGCTTCAGTACCGACCACCTCCGAAGCAGATCGAACTCCTTCATATGCTGCCAATATCTCCTTTTCAGTAAGAGTATAGCGGGCCTCAGATCCTCTGTATCCCCGACTACAAAACCCCAGGGGCCGACCTCGAGTTTCCCCAGGTTCTTTCTGCCAGAGGCTCCAGGTGGGGCCGTTCTCCCCGGCTGCAGTGTAGAGCACATTCTTTACATCTGGTCCTGTTTGAACTGGCCCAAGGGCTACTGCATGGACTATTTCCTGCTTGATTTGTTCAAAGGCTTGTCGTTGCTCAGGGCCCCATTCAAACTCATTCTTCTTACGGGTTACTTGGTAGAGCGGGTTTACAATCAGACTGTAATTTGGGATGTGCATTCTCCAAAACCCCACAACACCTAGGAAAGTCTGTGTTTCTTTTTTGTTAGTTGGTGGAGACATAGCTGTTATTTTGTTGATCACATCCATTGGGATTTGACGACGTCCATCTTGCCATTTTATTCCTAAAAACTGGATCTCTCGTGCAGGTCCTTTGACTTTATTTTGTTTTATGGCAAAACTGGCTTTCAGAAGGATTTGGACTATTTTCTTCCCTTTCTCGAAAACTTCCTCTGCTGTGTCACCCCACACAATAATGTCATCGATGTACTGCAGGTGTTCAGGAGCTTCCCCCTGCTCCAGCGCAGACTGGATCAGCCCATGGCAAATGGTAGGGCTGTGTTTCCACCCCTGGGGCAGTCGATTCCAAGTATATTGGACTCCCCTCCAAGTGAAAGCAAACTGTGGCCTGCACTCTGCTGCTAGAGGGATGGAGAAAAATGCATTAGCGATATCAATTGTGGCGTACCACTTGGCTGCCTTCGATTCAAGTTCGTACTGAAGTTCCAGCATGTCCGGCACTGCAGCACTCAGTGGTGGCGTCACTTCGTTCAGGCCACGATAGTCCACTGTTAGTCTCCACTCGCCATTAGACTTTCGCACTGGCCATATGGGACTATTGAAAGGTGAACGAGTCTTGCTGATCACTCCTTGGCTCTCCAATTGACGAATTAGCTTATGGATGGGAATCAGGGAGTCTCGGTTGGTGCGATATTGCCGCCGGTGCACAGTTGTGGTAGCGATTGGCACTTGCTGTTCTTCGACCCTCAGCAACCCCACAACAGAGGGGTCCTCTGAGAGACCAGGCAAGGTAGATAATTGTTTAATGCCCTCTGTCTCTAAGGCAGCTATACCAAAAGCCCACCGGAACCCTTTTGGGTCCTTGCAATATCCTCTTCTAAGATAGTCTATGCCAAGGATACATGGAGCATCCGGGCCAGTCACAATGCGGTGCTTTTCCCACTCATTCCCAGTCAGACTCACTTCAGCCTCCAATACAGTCAACTGCTGAGATCCCCCTGTCACTCCACAAATATCGATGGGCTCTGGTCCTTTATATCTCGATGGCATTATAGTACATTGTGCACCGGTGTCTACTAAAGCCTTATACTTCTGTGCGTCTGACGTGCCAGGCCATCGAATCCACACAGTCCAATAAACTCGATTGTCGCTTTCCTCCCCATGGCTGGAGGCAGGGCCCCCCTAATCCTGGTCAGAATCCTCTTCGTTTCTGTGTTTGAAGGACTGTCTGCTGGAAGTTGGAGCAGCAAACTTTTCAGAGAATCCCTTTTTCCTGATTGTTTTCTTTTGCAACTCACGTACCCGTGCCTCTAGGATCGCGGTAGATTTTCCATCCCATTTTCTCATGTCCTCTCCATGGTCTCGTAAGTAAAACCACAGGGTGGCACGGGGTGAGTACCCACCATATCGTCTTCCTTGTGTGGACGAACGCCTACCCCTGATAGCTGAGACACTGCTCTGTACAGGTACAGAGGAGAATAATCTCTCTTCAAGTTGGTGAACCTTTTCAGAAAGTTTCTCCCAAGTGTTCTCTTTTGGTCGGTGGACACTGATTGGTTCAGGTGGGGATGAATATAGATTCTCTTTAAGTTGGTGGAACTCTTCAGAAAGTTTCTCCACAGCTGAGACGCAGGCCTGTAAGGAAGAGGAGAGACTTTCTTCGTACTGCCGGAGTTGTTTAGCCACTTCATCCACTGTGGGTTCCTCATCCTCTTTCCAGGCCATTATTGCCAATGAGCTGGCATATGATGATGGTGCACTCCGTACAAACTTCCGCCACATGGGTCGTGTACACCTGACTTCATCTGGATCTTTGGATGTTTGTCTGAGGTCTGGATCCTCATAAATCACTTCCCATACGGCTAATTCCCTCAGGTACTGGATTCCCTTCTCCATAGTGGTCCACTTGCCTGGTAGACATAAAAGTTCTTCCTTGAAGGGATACCTTTCCCTCACAGCTGAGAGGAGACGCCTCCAGAGGCTGTGAGATTGTGCTCCATCTGCAATTGCTTTGTCAATGCCTGCGTCTCTAGCAAGGGATCCCAGTCGCTTGGCTTCCCTGCCGTCTAATTCCACACAATTGGCTCCAGTGTCCCAGTACCGGAGCAGCCAGGTGACAAGCTGCTCACCTATACAGCGACCAAAATCTTTTCGCACATCTCGTAACTCATGCTCGTTTAGGCTTCGGGTAGTTACTGTTGATTTTTCGGCATCCTCATCTTCCTCCTCCTGAACCCTTGATGGCCCAGCGTCGTCGTCGTCTCCGTCGTCTCTATACCTAGATTTGGCAGAAGATTCTCTGCGTTCTAAACGACCTGAATCTCTATACCATTTTTTCACCTTCTCTACAGGGGCAGCTTGCACTGCTACTGCTCGTTTCTCTGACCTTGTTACAGGGTCTGCCACAGAGGTTGGAATACCCTCTGCAGGGTCAACTTGCACTGCTACAGCTCGTTTCTCTGACCTTGTTACAGGGTCTGCCACAGAGGTTGGAATACCCTCTGCAGGGTCAACTTGCACTGCTACAGCTCGTTTCTCTGACCCAGCCACAGGAGCTGGAGCGGCTGCAGGAGCTGGAGCAGCTGCAGGAGCCGGAGCTGGAGCAGCTGCAGGATCTGGAACTGGTGCAGCTGCAGGAGCTTTAACTGGAGCAGCTGCAGGAGCTGGGACTGGAGCAGCTGCAGGAACCGGAGCTGGAGCGGCTGCAGGAGCTCGGACTGGAGCGGCTGCAGGGTCTGTTACTAAGTTGATAGCAGTATCAATGGCAGCTCGATAGGCATGAGCCAGGCCCCAGCATGTTACAATGATTTGTGTTACTTTGGAACTTCCCGAATCGCGACACCTTTTTTTCAAGCATTCTGCCCGTTTTTGAGGATTTTGCAGTTGTTCAGGGGTGAATTTCCAAAACACTGGGGGTGCCAACTGCTCTAGATGCCTGCCCATATCCTCCCATACTCCCTGCCACCCACAACTATACTGCCTCCAGGCAGATCTCAGGATGAGCTTCCTAAGTAGTTGTTTAACTTTAAGCAGAACCTGAAGCGCATTCAGGAGGCAGAACAACAAGACTATGCTGGTCTGAGTATCCCAAGGATATTCAATATCTTGGAGAGCTATTGTAATAAACTCGGAGGATAAGAGGGTGGTGAAGGAGGAAGGGAGAGTGATCCAGGAGGATACAGGGGTGGTGAAGGAGAAAGGGAGAGTGATCAAGTAAGAAAAAATATCTTCCCCAGCCAGTTTTCCCCAGAAACTGGCTGCTCTTGGCTTCGACTGGCGCACGCTTCGTTGGGTTAAAAACTGGCTGGATAGCTGGGCCCAAAGAGTTGTGGTGAATGGAGTCAAATCCAGTTGGAGGTCGGTCACTGGTGGAGTTTCCCAGGGCTTGGTGCTGGGGCCAGTCCTCTTTAATATCTTCATCGACGATCTGGATGAGGGCATTGAGTGCACCCTCAGTAAGTTTGCAGATGACACCAAGTTAGGTGACTGTGTCGATCTGCTTGAGGGTAGGAAGGCTCTGCTGGAGGATCTGGATAGACTGGACCGATGGGCTGAGGCCAACTGTATGAAGTTTAACAAGGCCAAGTGCCGGGTCCTGCACCTGGGGCGCAATAACCCCAAGCAGAGCTACAGGCTGGGAGAGGAATGGTTGGAAAGCTGCCTGGCGGAGAAGGACCTGGGAGTATTGGTGGATAGTCGGCTGAATATGAGCCAGCAGTGTGCTCAGGTGGCCAAGAAGGCCAACAGCCTCCTGGCTTGCATAAGAAGCAGTGTGGCCAGCAGGGCTAGGGAAGTGATTGTCCCCCTGTACTGGGCTCTGGTGAGGCCGCACCTTGAGTACTGTGTTCAGTTTTGGGCCCCTCACTACAAGAATGACATGGAGGTGCTCAAGCGAGTCCAGAGAAGGGCGACGAAGCTGGTGAGGGGTCTGGAGAAAAAGTCTCTACAGGTACCTTAAAGGAGGCTGTAGCGAGGTGGGAGTTGGTCTATTCTCCCATGTGCCTGGTGACAGCACGAGGTGGAATGGGCTAAAGTTGCACCAGGGGAGGTTTAGGTTGGATATTAGGAAGAACTTCTTTACTGAGAGGTTTGTTTGGCATTGGAATGGGCTGCCCAGGGAAGTGGTGGAGTCACCATCCCTGGAGGTTTTTAAAAGATATTTAGATGTAGAGCTTAGTGATATGGTTTAGCGGAGGACTGGTTAGTTTTAGGTCAGAGGTTGGACTAGATGATCTTGGAGGTCTCTTCCAACCTGATGGTCCCACAAGACTTGTTTGCCTAAAAAAAAATACATAAATTCGAAATAAATGACTTAGCTATGTTCTTGACATAACTGCTCCTCAGAGAGAACCCACCCATTTCTTAGCCTACTTACTCTGTCTTAGAGGGAGAAATTACTAACTTTAACTTTTCCTCTTTCCTTTTCCACAAGTGTAAAAAACAGCTGCTGCATGATATAATTATTTTAATTGTTTGCATGCTGTTGTAGTGGGTTTACCTGGCAAGGTTTTGGTAGCAGGGGGGCCATAGGGGTGGTTTCTGTGAGAAGGATCTAGAAGCTGCCCCATGTTTGGTAAGGGCCCCACTGCTGACCAGAGCCGAGCCAATAAGCGATGTTGTTTTGTGCCTCTCTGAGGGCATATTTAAGACAGGGAAAAAAAATGTTGTGCCTCACACCAGCTGGGAGAGTGAGAGGAGTGAAGAACAGCCTTTCAGGCGCCAAGGTCAGTAAAGAAGGAGGGGGAGAGGTGCTCCAGACGCCGGAGCAGAAGTCCCCTGCGGCCTGTGGTGAGGACCATGGTGAAGCAGGATGTCCCCCTGCAGCCCATGGAGTACCATGGTGGAGCAGGGTTCCACGCTGCAGCCCGTGGAGGAGACCACGGTGGAGCAGGTGACCTGGCAAGAGCTGCTGCCTGTGGGGGACCCAGGTTGGAGCAGTTTTCTCCTGAGGGATGGACCCCGTGGTACGGACCCATATCTGGAGCAGTTCTGGAAGAGCTGCTGCCTGTGGGAAGCCCACGCTGGATCAGTTCATCAAGGACTGCATCCCGTGGGTGGGACCCCACAGCACAGGGGACGAGAGTGACTGAGAAGGAGCGGCAGAGAAGAAGTGCTGTAGACTGACCACATCCCCCATTCCCCCGTTCCCCTGCGCCGCTCGGGGGGAGGAGGTGGAAGAGGGTGGATGGGGGGGAAGGTGCTTTTGGTTTCTTTCCTTTGTTTCTCACTTCTCTAGCTTGTTAGTAATAAGCAATAAATCTTATTATCTCCCTATGCTGAGTCTGTTTTGCCCGTTACAATAATTACTGCATGATCTTCTCATCCTTATCTCAACCTTTGAGCCCTTTTCACATATTTTCTCCCCATTCCTCTTTGAGGAGGGGGAGTGAGAGTGGCTGTGGTAGAGCTCAGCTGCCCACTCGAGCGAAACCTGTGTTTAGTTTTTGTCCCTCACTACAAGAAGGACATGGAGGTGCTCAAGCGAGTCCAGCGAAGGATGACAAAGCTGGTGAGGGGTCTGGAGAACAAGTCTTATGAGGAGCGGCTGAGGGAGATAGGTTTGTTCAGCCTGGAGAAAAGGAGGCCCAGGGGCAACCTTATTGCTCTTTAGAAGTACATTAAGGGAGGCTGTAGCGAGGTGGGGGTTGGTCTATTCTACCACGTGCCTGGCGACAGGACGAGGGGGTATGGGCTGAAGTTGCGCCAGGGCTGTTTTAGGTTGGATATTAGGAAGAACTTCTTTACTGAGAGGGTTGTTAGGCATTGGAACGGTCTGCCCAGGGAAGTGGTGGAGTCACCATCCCTGGAGGTCTTTAAAAG
Organism: Aythya marila; assembly: GCF_965140915.1. Lineage (NCBI taxonomy): Eukaryota > Metazoa > Chordata > Aves > Anseriformes > Anatidae > Aythya > Aythya marila. The sequence continues at coordinate 12,512,878 of NC_139081.1, forward strand.
ACGTTTGCATGTAGTGCTTAGTGATATAGTTTAGTGGAGGACTTGTTAATATTAGGTCAGAGGTTGGACTAGGTGATCTTGGAGGTCTCTTCCAAACTAGATGATTCTGTGATTCTGTGATTCCTTCTTCTCTCAGGACCTGAGGGCCCATGATTTTTGTTTTTACTGATTTCATAGTGCTCATCCTGTTTTTCTTAGCTATCCTCCTTATTTTGGGACAGTAGGAGCTTCCCCTTATCTGCTTAACTTACTCTCCACTGCTATGCTACACAATCACTTTTGAATATGCAAGGTTAGTGGAATTTTCCACTGCAAAAACACCTTCTATTGCAAAAACATTACTTTGTTTCTCACAGAACTATACCAAGTTTCAGTGCACACATTTCTGTTTCAAAGTACAATGAAATAACTTGAAAATTAGTTTATTATATTGCAGGAGAGAGCCGTCTTTCCAGTGTTTCCACCTGCAATAGGAATAATAAGCAATTAATATTTTATAAAACCTTGTGGAGCATGTAAAGCAGCTGTATATGTATCTGTAATATAGCTGTATCTGTAACTGTACCTGTAGTAACTGGTCTATGAGTATGTATGACTTAAATCTTTCAAAACAGCTGTATACATCAAAGACGTGATCAAGATATATTAGGACAGGAGTGAAATGGTATATGAAGCTTTCAAAAACTGAATTTCATGGCATTTTGGTAGGAAATATTCATTCAGCTGTATAAAGTAGGATAATAGAATTTTCATGATCATGTCATCTGGAAAATAAAACACTTGGGAATTTACTGTAAGACTTAATATTCAGTACATTAGGGTTTTTAACATAAATTAATCAGAACATTTGGACATTTCTGAAAAACACTGAATTGATCGTTCTATCCTGTTTATTTCATGTTATGCTGACAGATGGTAATTACTTCTGTCAGGTAATTATTAGATCCCATGGCATTCACTAAAACTACAGTATAATTAAAGAGAAGAAATATGAAAGGATTCCTCCCTTAAGATCAACAAAAGGGAGTAACCGAGTCCCATTAGGCGGGGAGCAGGTAAGTTTCCATCCAAAGTCATTAAGGCTGTGCTCATGGGCAATTCGTACTTTGGTTCATTCCCACAAACATTTTAAGCATAGGTAAATATTACCTATGCTTAACCTATGTATTACCCTCTATGCTATGTATTACCCTCTTGTGCTAAGCACAAACAGTGCACATCCCAACACACAATGAACGACAAGCAGAAGATTATGCTGGAGCTGTACCCTGCATTCATCTCTGAAATCCCAAACCTAGTTCCAACAAAACTGCTCGCACTGTCTCTACCTCCACCATATCTCACAATCCACTTTGAACTATTCAATTGTGCTGCTTTTTATCTAGCATTTTTGGTATTAAGCTGTATCTCAGATTTCCCTGAATATGAATCGGACTACCTATGAAGCAGTCTGTGATACACTGGGATACATCACAAGCTTGTGTCTGTCTAGCAACAGAGGAGGGGAAAGGAGCAGTGGAAACACTGGGTGTCAGGTTTAAATGAAGATAAATGGTTGTTGGATGATTTTCTTAGATTTAAACCTGAATATATAGGTATTATCTGGTGGATTCTTAGGAACTTTAGGGCTATCAGAAAGCAGTCAAGGTAGGATCCAGCAGCAGAACTAACCTAAGTGCAGTTTAGTATCCAACAAATTTAACCCACTGCACTGTGAAATGGCATTTATGTTTGATCCCCACAGCATGACTGAATACAAGAGGCTGCAGCACAACCTTAACCAGCAAAGCCATCAGGAAGAAAATAATTCCACACTTAATCTAACGTGTGGTGGTTTTACTCGAATGGGCGGCCGAGTTCCAACTCAACAGCTCTCTCACTCCCCCTCCTAAAAAGGGAAAGGAGGAGAAAATACGATGCAAAGGGCTCAAGGGCTGAGATAAGGATGGGGACATCACTCAGTAATTATCGTAATGGACAAAACAGACTAAGAGTAGGGAGATAGCAAGATTTATTGCCTATTACTAACAAGCTAGAGAAATAAGAAACAAAGGAAGGAAACAAAAAATGCCTCTTCCTCTTCCAACTCCTCCCCCTGATCAGGGCAGGGAAATGGGGCAATGAGGGTTGCGGTCAGTCTATAGAGCTTTGTCTCCGCTGATCCTTCATGGTCACACTCTCATCCCCTGTGCTGTGGGGTCCCTCCCACGGGATAAAGTCCTTGATGAACTGATCCTGCATGGGCTTCCCACAGGCAGCAGCTCCTGCCAGGTCACCTGCTCCTGTGTGAGCTCCTCTCCAAGGGCTACAGGTCTGGCCTGGAATCTGCTCTGGCAGGGGTCCTCCACAGGCCACAGCCTCCATCAGTGTAGGTCCACCTGCTCCACCGTGGTCTCCTCCACGGGCTGCAGCGTGGAACCCTGCTTCACTGTGGTACTCCATGGGCTGCAGGGGGACAGCCTGCTTCACCATGGTCCTCACTACAAGGTGTAGGGGACTCCTGTTCGGACACCTGGAGCACCTCTCCCCCTCCTTCTTCACTGGCCTTGGCACCTGCAAGGCTGTTTCTCACACCTCTCACTCTCCCAGCTGCTGTGTAGCAGCATGTTTGTTTGTTTGTTTGTTTTTTCCCTGTCTAAATATGCTCTCACAGAGGCACAAACAACATCGCTTATTGGCTCGGCTCCGGACAGCGGCAGGGCCCTTAACTAACATGAGACAGTTTCTAGATTCTTCCCACAGAAGCCATCGCTATGGTCCACTGCTTCCAAAGCCTTGCCACGTGTGAAATGTGTTTATCTGATTCATGTCAATATGGAACAATGCTAGGGCCACATGGTATGATGAATGTGACCTTCTGTCTCACATACCCTTGTATAAACACAGGTCTAAGAAAAACAGTGTGGTTAATGTATATAGTTCTTGTATCTTGCAAAGGAATGTTTTAGCAATTCATGTCATTAGAGAGCTTGAAGGGACATGCATTTGTAGGCTTTTCCTTGAAGTCTCTGATATCTGGTCAGAATCTTAAGGAGAAGGGGAGAGCTGAAGAACGACTAAAAGACAAAGCTTGCAGGGGACGCTGCACAAGTCTCTGACATACAGCCAAGTTGGACAAAGGAGAAGGACAAGAGGGAGGAAGGCTATGAGCCTTCAGCACGAGAGACCCTCAGAGGGACCACCGGAGACTGACACGCATGCACCAGTGGGAGGGTTTGGATTCTGGAAACTAATTATAATAACCCTGGTTTTTTTAGAAGTATTAATGAATATGTATCAGCCTAGGAGCATAAAAATCAGCTGCTTGATGTAACTGGTGTGCGTCTTGGTGGAGCAGAGACTCCCGGCACACCCAGCGCTGTTTGCTTACCTCTATTCCTTTAATAAACTGTAAACTTTGATTATAGTCCTATTTTGAAGACTGAGCCATTTATTACACACGTAAACCCCCTACACCATGCTGCAGTGAAATTTGGCTTTATTTTACAAAAAGATTTACCAGGGCTTTATCTGAAATCACCAAATAAAAGAAATCACTGGTATTGGGTTAAGGATTAGAATCATATGATTGCTAATGAAAAATACATACTGAGGTAACAAGCATGTGCAAATTAGGTTCTTTTTTTCCCTCCTTCTTAACACAAGCTATAATATTCTATTTCGCTAAGTGATCCTATCAGAATATTAAATTTTTCCATTAGCAAAATTAGATTAGGTCTTAATATTAAACCATGTACATTAGTCCTATTAAACAAAATATGTTCCCCAGCCCTGCCACCAACTCGGTTTTATTCCAGCTAAATACCTTTTTCTTACATTCACCTGGGATTTGAGTAGGACACAGCTTTAAATATTAGGAGCTGTCCTGGGTAAATGTTCATAAAGAAGAATAACAACTAGGAGGCAAATCCCTGCAGTCAAATAGGCTTAAACAAAAATAACATTTTTATTTTTGATGGAGTAATTTACATGAAATGCCAAGCACATTAATTTAATGGATATGACTTTCTAAAGCCATAAACAATATTGGGTTTACATATATATATTTTTTTTAACAGCACAGCAGAAACAAATTAAATTTGCTCTGAGAAGTACTTCTCGTAACTATCATCTGTGTTGTAAACATCCATAATCAGAAATTCAGTGTTACAGAAAACAAAGCTGAAAGGTAGGTGTTCTGGTTTAACCTGGCTCGCAGCTAAACACCACACAGCCATTCACTCACGTTCCCCTTCCCTCTCTGGGATGGGGGAGAGAATTAGGAAAATTAAGCCTGTGGGTTGAGATAGAGACAGTTTATTAGGACAGAAAATATAATACTAATACTAATACTAATACTAATACTAATACTAATACTAATACTACTAATAATATATACAAAACAAGTGATGCACAATACAATTGCTCGCCACCCACTGACTGATATCCCCGAGCAGCCCGGCCCCCCCACCCCCGGCTAGCCACCCCAATATATTGTTTAGCATGTCAGAAGGTATGGAGTACCCTTTGGCCACTTTGGGTCAGCTGTCCTGGGTCTGTCCCCTCCCAGCCCCTGCTGCACCCCTAGCCTGCCTGCTGGCAGGACAGAGCGAGAAGCTGAAAAGTCCTTGGCTTAGTGTAAGCACTGCTCTGCAGGTGGTCTTGCTGGAATTGGAGGTTAGTTTTGCTACTGGTGAAATAAAGATACAGGAAGAACACCTCAATCTAGTAATAATACATATTTACAAAAAAAAATGAAGTGGTTATAGAAAGATAAAACAGCAAGATGGAGCATTTAACTTACACTTGATAGCAGAGTCACTGCTGTTAATTATAGGGTAGTCACTGCTAGTCACTGGAAGGTGGACATTCACTCACTCCATTAACTTATGAGCCTGGTCACCTGGACTGGTGTTCTTGGGAGCTCCAGAGCCATATTTAATAGCTTCCTTCTTTTCTTTGTTGTTTACCTCTTGAAATAATTCCTACTGTCACCAGTGACTGGATGCTGGAGCCAAAGATCATCAACTATATGAGACATGAGGCCCCTTTCTCTCTCTTTCCAAACATTTGATGCGTCACACACCCAACATATGCCTCCTTTACACATTTCTTCCATCTTCAGTAACTGATACGAGTTCCAGCAATATCTACCTTCTAATAGATTTTACTAGTCATGTACTTTAAAGCACAGTTTTATACAAACATTTTATTAGAATCAAAGAAGTCAGTATGATGAGAGCTCCATATAGGGTGTGTCTGCATGTTAGCATTTGCAAAGACACATAACCACAAAGTGATTATATGAAGGTGCTTTTATTTGGCGTCAGAAGTTAGGGGCATGTCTGCCCAAATCTATATTCATTCTTTACTGATACTTTACTGATTGGATTTCAATGGTATTTACCTTATTTATCCTAACTATCTCTTGTTTAGATCAAATTAAGCATTTATGGTACGCATTGCTAGTAGCAATACTGGTTTCACTACCAAGACACCTGTTGTTATATTAGCATTTACCAACATTTCCCCCCTTTGAAAGTATTTCACTCCTTCAAGGAGGGCAAATGCTTTCACTAACTAATTAAAATGTCTTACACTTAGCATACATCAATAACATAATCAAGAAAATTACAAAGATTAGGATTGTCACAACATTCTGTAAATCCTAAATCCACTGCTTCTGCTTTATGTTGTATTCACTTTTCTGGCCGGGTTCATTTAATCCGGAATGGATGCCATCTTTAACCTCTGGGTTCCTCAGGTTCTCTCTGAAATCCAGAATTGTCATATGCCGGTGTACGGTATTGCGGATGTGGCTCCATATGCCAAGCAATGGTCTGCATCACTTTCCAGTTCCAGGCTGTTTTCTTTAGACTTTTCAGCATTACAAATGTTAACCAAATTAATACCCCTTCAATTACCAATATAATTAATGTCTCCAGTAAGGATTTAACCCATTTACTAATATTCCATCCACTAAAAATTTTATCCAACCAGCTTGTTGTCATATCTTTCTCTTCCTGTTCTGCATCTCATTCTACTCGAGTCAACTGTTCTATGTCATGTTCTATATCAATAGTCACATTTGGAATGTGGATACAGCAGTGATCAATCCGATCTTTTAAAAATCCGCACACTCCATGTTCCTTTAATAACAGTGTATCTAATGCCAATCGATTTTGTAGAACCATTTTAGTTGTAGCTTGTAGTTGGATATTAAAATCTCTAAAGCCTTCTTTCGTGGCTTTCGTGAGCCTACTTACTTGTCCTGTAAGTTTATAAATCATTTCCCTATTTCGATAAGTAGCTACCTGTGCAAACAGAGACTCTAATGCCCAATTGAATTTTACTCCACTCGAGGGTTCATGCCATATATCTTCATCTGCCCCTTCTTCCAAACTTCTTTTTGCTCTACTAATTTGTAGGGTTTCCAATTTTCCTTTAAAAGGAGATTTTTTCCATATTGGACACAATGTAGGGAGTCCTAAAGTTACTTCTTTTACTTCGCCATTTATTGGCAGGTGTGTAGTCCAAGTTCCATCACTGGCTGCCCATACAAATTGTCCTGGACTTTGTACTGTAGTATAGCTACAATCTACTGCGATTTGACTTGCCTAGCTACTTCTTTCCGAATTATACTTAATTCCTCGGCAAGCACATCCTGCCCTAGGGACTATCAGTACTGGGGGTAAGTGCTTGATATCTTCATTATTACTGTCACAAGTATATCTCTTCTCACAGGTTCACCAAGCTAACTTTGTTGGTTCTTGTTTACCACTACTGTCAACCCGGCTTACTGTATAAAGTTCATCAGTTCCATTCTGCTTTCCCTGCCATTTAATACACCATGATGTATTCCCTCCATACTGGAATTTCTGCAGTAAACTTACTGTCCAAGCACTATCCTATTCTTTCATCCCTTTTGGCTCATTTTCCTCTTGGCATTCACAAGTAATCTTTTCTCTAGGTCTTTCTATTATACGGGGTTCATTGTATTCACACCATCCCACACCCTTAAATCTGCCTATCGTTATGAATTGGTAGTTCTTCCTCTTTTCACATTCAGACCTTGATACTGGGGCGCTCAGCTTTTTCCTATAGTATCCCGTGACATTTATCTTCTCTGTAATTTTCACTTCTTTAAATTGAATTATTTCCTTCTACTTGGGGTAGTGGGGAGGTTATTATACCCCACTCAAGCGGGTCCCCTGCTGCTTTTGGAATGGGCATACAAGCAGTAATTCTCTCAATTCCTTTAATTATGGCAAAATCTTTAATTAATCCTACAGGGTGGCTGCCTGTATGGGATCTGTACCACTTGTGTCCGTGGTACTTGGTCCTCCCTTTTTCTTCTAGATCCTTTTTGTTGGGCTACCAGTATTCCTTTATCCAGTTTTGGATATACCAATATTTCTCTTATCCCATAATCTGTGCTATTTTCATGTATTACTATGCACCAGTAGTTTCCTTCACTGACATTAGTAACATTAAACAGGGTTAGGGTGGTAGTTCCTCTCAGTTGTTGGCCCGACTATAGGGTATTACTTAAGTACGCTTTTCCCTTCCATCCAGCTTTCAATCCTGTATTGTCCCTGGTTGTGTTTACATATATTTCCTGGCTCTGTATGAAGACATTTATTTTCTCCCAGACCACCTGTAGAGAGCTAATTGCTATTGGTTTATCATCTTGCATTCCACATTCCAAGGTAACATTTCCTCCCTTAAATATTTCCTCTTTCTTATACTTTTCTGGTATTTCTAGGAACCCAATTACAAGGTATTTACACAAAACAATTACTGTTACCATTACCTTTGTTAAGAACCTCAACATTGTATGATTATACATACATCATCTGTAGCTTTGTATCTCCGGTTGTTCGCACCGACCAAAGTTCAGGAACCTTTTTCACCCGAGTATAATGAATCCAAGCATCCACCCCTTCTACCTTTACAGCTGTAAAAGTAGTCAATAATACTTGATAAGGTTTGGCACACCGTTCTTTCAGGGGTTCTTTGTTCCAATTTTTAATGTACACTCGGTCTCCTGGCTGAATATCATGAACAGGGTTCTCCAGTGATAACGGTCAGTTCCACACCAAAACACTTAGAAGTCAAGCTTTCAAGGGGTACATCCTTCAAATCTTCGCGACTAGCATGAGTATGTTCGATTATTTACACACAATTCTGTTCCAATGGTCCTTCTTCTGGAACAGTTCCTAGAAATACTGTATTTGTCCTTGCGTTGTCCAGATTTCCAGTTCCTTGGCCAGCTGGCTTCCGAAGAGGGTTGGGCTATTTTTGAAGCCTTGAGGAAGTCTTGTCCAAGTTAATCGTGTCTTTCATCCATTCTGCGGGTTTTCCCATTCAAAGGCAAATAATTTTCTACTGTCTCCAAAACACAAATCAAGAGGTTGTAAAAATGGCCGTTCCTCCTCCTTCCCTGTGGCTCCAATTATTGTAGTTGCCTTAGTTCCTAATTGTCCTTTTAAACTATTTAACACTGAATATGTTGCTCCGGTATCTATCAAGAACCTTACTTCCTTATCCCTTAATTGAATCTTTATTAAAGGTTCTTTGGCTGCTTTATGTTCTGTATCTAGTCAGCTTCTAAAATCTCCTAGCACCATTGCCTTAACGGCCTCCTGATTCTGAAATGAATTTCCCGAGATTTGGTCTCTTCTAAATGGACACTCATTTTTCCAATGCCCTTCCTTTTTACAATAAGCACACTGATTAAATCCTAATCTTCCTCCTGGATTTCCACTAAAGTCTCCACGACCCCTTCCTATACTAACTCCCCATCCTCTAGCAAATCCTCTTGCTCTCCCTCTGAATCCTTGGTTTCCTTTGCCTTGAATTACTGCTAACAGATTCTGTTGCTGCCCCCTAGTGGATTCCTTTTCTCTATTGTTGTATACCTTCCAGGCTATTTCTAACTGCCTATCCATATTTCTCAGGTCTCCTCCTTCCAGTTTCTGTAATTTCTTCCCTGACATCCTGCCCTTGTTCTAATGGGGCTGATGGTACTACTTCCAAATCTATATTTCCATTGTCCTGTCTATAATACATACCATTCTCTAGCGCTATACATACCATTCTCTAACCTAAACAGCGCTTTTCTCCTGTACATGCTTTGCATTGCTCATTAGCAGTTATTTTAGCCATCATTATCCTGCAAGCGCGTTGTCACTCAGGCTTATCTCACAAATAGAAAAATAGTTCTACACATGGAATCTCATCCCACTTGCCTTCTTGCTTACAAAATAATATTAATTGTAAGATAGTATTGTATTGCAAGGTTCCATTTTCTGGCCAACTCTCTTGATCTTCTAGTTCATACTGTGGCCACCAAACATTACAGCAATCAACTAGTTTACCCTTTCGTAACTCCTGTCCAAAGCCCCCCTCCTTCCAGTGTGCTAGTAAACAGCCCAAAGTGGAAGATCATGGTACGGGAGTATTGCCGCACAGAATACCTTTAAGCTTTTCCATTTGTTATAGCTATAAACTTTTACCAAACCAGACCACTGATGACGAACCTGCAGAGCTTTCGTGACTGTCTTACGGATGACACCTAGGCTTACCCCGGGAATTCCCTAGCCCAACCATGTGTGGCTTTCGCCGCATCTGACCAGCAGGCTCCCAGACCAGATCGGTACCAATTACCAGAAAGCACCTTTTCTCTTACCCTTCCAGAGGTATGTTGTGAGCAGCGGGATCAGTCACGGCCGATGGCTGCCCGAGAAACTCCTCGGTGCCGACTGGAGCGTGATCAGGTCGCAAGCCTCCTCAGCAATGCCCACGAGGTCCCACCTGGGTCACCAAAATGTTAGCGTTCGCAAAGACACATAACCACAAAGTAACTATACGAAGGTGCTTTTATTTGGCGCCAGAAGTTAGGGGCATGTCTGCCCAAATCTAACTTTGTTCGATTCATTTACACAACAAACATTTATACTATTCAGAAACATACATTTGCATAATATATTCATAATCATCAGTTGTCTTCATATTCATTGGATAAATATACGTTCCATCTTCTATAATCACAGCCCCTTTATTAATCTGATTGGTCCCTTTCTTATCTCTATTTACCCTTTTTCAGTTACTTAGATACTTTACTGATTACATTGGATTTCAATGGTATTTACCTTAGTTTTCAAACTATTTATTCACATAGCAATAATCTCCCAGATACCCATAATATTTATCCTAACTATCTCTTGTTTAGATCAAATTAAGCATTTATGGTATGCATTGCTAGTAGCAATACTGGTTTCACTACCAAGACACCTGTTGCTATGTTAGCATTTACCAACATGCATATGCCTGTGGGACAGCATAATGAAGGAAGGACTGTGAAGGAATTTAGTATGAACCTTGTTGGTCTAAGGACCAGATGTTTCATGTATTTGTTCTTGCAGTACAGTGTATGACAGCAATAGCCTAACAGAAAGGCCAGCTGCCCTTGAATTAGGTCACTCTATAGAGGGCTTTTTTGGCATTTTATTTGTATACATACAGAATCACAGAATCACAGAATCACAGAATTGTCTAGGTGTTTAGATGTTGAACTTAGCGATATGGTTTAGCAGAGGACTTGTTAGTGTTAGGTCAGAGGTTGGACTCGATGATCTTCAGGTCTCTTCCAACCTAGACAATTCTGTGATTCTGTAAACAGTCCTCAAATAAAAAATAAACACAACTGACAGAAACACTAGCACCCAGATCTCTCTCTACATACCTTGGGGTTCTCACTATTCTGGAGAAGATTCATGCACTAACACCTCATCCCTCTTGCTGAGACAGACCTAGATCCCTTAAATCCCTGAATATAGAGGTGAGATGCACAGCAATAAAATTCCCAATGCAGGAGCAGATGAACAAAGAGAGTTTTATGTTAGTCAGAAGGAAGTGTCAAATTTAGACCTGGCAGCTGGGACCAGGATAGGTACCTCAGTCAGACTGGGTCAGATCTTGAGAAACAACACCCACATTTGGGCATTTAAACTATTTGACCGCGGACAACTGGAGCAATCCTTTTATTGATGTTGTTGTTGTTATTATTATTATTAAAAAGAAAACTACTGGGTTTAGGAGTATCTTTTGTTATGTACAATTATTATATATCTTTAAGTATCTGAACCCCCACATAGATCCATTTGCTGTGGCAGCTGACTGTATTTTTTAATCGTGTTTGGCTGACTTTCAGATCCACGTCCTGCAGTTTTAGTTGAGAGCCATACCTTCTGAGGAATAAATGAATGCTTTAGACTACTAGGATAGAGAAAATACACACTATAGGTTAGTTACAGAAGCTCAGTAACTGCTGTCAGAACTTTTACACCAAGCCTGTTGAGGTGGTTCAGCTTTTTTGAAACACTAATAGAAATAAATAAATTGTTGAGGGATTTTTGAAACAGAAAAGATCCCATGGCTTGCTGCAGCTGAGCAAACCAAGCTACCAGGGCAACTATGAGAAGTTCCCATGACAGTGTTCCCACATAGCCCAATTGAGGAATTAAGAAAAATATTGTTGCCAGCTGCTGGCTTCAAGGACAAGGTCTATGTGACTGCTAATCACAAGGGGGTTGTTTTCTTGCAGGTGGGGTTGTTTTCATGCTGTTGTTTGTCTGAGTGCTTTTAACCAGTAATCTTGTGTGAGACACGATCTGCCCCTGTTAAGTTCACTGTAAAAGTCAGGCTATTCGGGTAATAAATGGAGCATAATCTGACCATACTAGTGTCTGTCGTGTTTTCGGCCGTTCTTCCTGCAACACTGATGTTATCAACAATCATGGGGCTTGTCAATCCCCATGGCCACACTCACATCTCCCTCTTCTTTATTAACATAAAAAGTCTAATAAACACGTAATAAATGGCTCAGTCTTCAAAATAGGACTATAATCAAAGTTTACAATTTATTAAAGGAATAGAGGTAAGCAAACAGCGCTGGGTGCGCCGGGAGTCTCTGTTCCACCAAGACGCACACCAGTTACATCAAGCAGCTGATTTTTATGCTCCTAGGCTGATACATATTCATTACTACTTCTAAAAAAAAAACAGGGTTATTATAATTAGTTTCCAGAATCCAAACCCTCCTACTGGAGCATGCGTATCAGTCTCTGGTGGTCCCTCTGGGGGTCTCTCGTGCTGAAGGCTCATAGTCTTCCTCCCTCTTGTCCTTCTCCTTTGTCCAACTTGGCTGTATGTCAGAGACTTGTGCAACGTCCCCTGCAAGCTTTGTCTTTTAGTTGTTCTTCAGCTCTCCCCTTCTCAGTCAGGGGCCAACTTAATTCCACTCCTTTTCCCTCTAAGATGCTGAAACAACATATCAGTATAATACATTTAATCCTGTTTTCCTTCTCTCCTCAAAAACAACATTAATTGCAAGATAATGTTATAGTCGATTGATCCATAAAGTGGCCATTTAGTTTATATAGTGGCCACCACTGATTGCAATACTTAGTGAAAGTCCTCTTGCTTTCCATGCCCCCAGTTCTAACAATATCCTTCGAATGTGCCAATATGCACCCAAGGAGGCTTTCTTTAAAACGTCTTTGTTTTGGATATTACCCATTTCCTTGATTTCCTATTCCCATTTATTTGTTTGTTTGATTATTTATTTATTTATTACTATTCCTTACTACTTACTGTCCTTTGTTTCAATTTCCACGCAAAACTTTTTACTGCGGGTTTTTACTATGTTTTTCCTAATCTTCTTCCCAAATGTCCCAATTCTCTGGGATTAAACTCTTCTTCCCACATACAAACTTTACTATTTCAGATTATTAATGAGCCCTGTTCCAATCATAAATCCACGGAACTTCAGGAAAACATCTGAAGCACACAGTCTTCAGTCTAGACAAACATTACTACCTTTTCCACAAAAATTTACATTTCAACAGGACCGAATTTCAAGCCAAATGCCATTTTTCTCATGCACTTTGTTAGTAAGCTCATAGAAAACAAGGAATCACTCCTGTGTATCCGTCAATAGGGGGGTTTAAAAGGTATTGACACATAAATAAACTCACTCTCCCCCTTCTTACCAAATTCCCAGGGCTCAAGCCCGAACCACCAAAGAAATGACTCTCTCTGTTCTGCTTTGATAATCAGTCAGCCCCCTCCCCCTCCCGCCAGTACTTAGGAAACTGACCAAACACCACAGCAAATACACCAAAACTTCTCAACTGTTAGTTACTTAGATAATGTTCCCACCTTTTTCTTGTTGTTATAAATGAGATCTCAACTCAATCTGAACTCTGCAATATTTAAAAAATAAATATTTCTAAAAGGTATAAAGGCTATAAAAGCTACAAAAGGCAAGTAAACAGTGGTGGGTGTACGGGGAGTCTACGCTCCACCAACATGCACACACAAACATCAAACATTCTAAATATATAGAACATTGCTTTACATACTAAAGCCAAGTATACCTATACATACGTACAACCAGGAAAGAAAAAACAATCCTTTAAGTTCCATAACTTCGTAAAATTGAGTACGTCTATACATATTCACGATCAGAAAAGGTAACAAACACTCCTTTAAGTTCCACGACTCAACAGTCTCCATTTTCCATTCCTTTTCTTGATTACTAACAAGTCTCCATTTTCCATTCCTTTTGAACAATATGTCTCACTTTAAGTTGTCAAGCAACTCGGTCTTCAGGCCTTATGTATCCCGTTCTTCCCGGATCAAAGAAAAGCATATCCATCTCCTTTTCAAGGAAAATAGGCCTGGGTCAAAAGGCACGTTCAGGTCAACAGGGGGTGTAACAGCAAAAGCCTTCGATGGCTGTGGCAGCAGAGGGGCCCATGGCGTAGCAGTCGGATCAGTAAACGAGCCCGCAGCTCCCTCACTATCTGGCAAGCCACATGTTTGTGATTGTGGCCCCACATGGCTCTTTAAGACCTCAGAGATTGCTCGCCAGGTGCCGAGCAATCCCACTGCAACCTTGTCGTTTTTAGTTGCAGAGTCCCACACCTTGACCTCAATTTGGTCCCATATTTCAGGCTCATAAACTGTCCGATTGTTAATGAGGAGAATAAGCTGCAAGGTTACCAGGACAGTCTTTGTTCCTAAGGACGTATGATTCCCCATAATGCGCAACTGCTTACCAGCGAGAGGCAGTTGTGTGCACAGGTCCGCTTCTCTCAGCTCAAGCTTCTCTCCAGCTCCAGTGCGCCTGTTTCCAGCGACTTTATGTATGAGCTTCTCTGAGCAGTTTGCTCAGACTCAGTCTGGCCGAACCTGTCTTCGTGAGGCAATCAAAATGCCTGTTCCCATCCTGGTCTCCATTCTGCCAGCCTGTTCTCTTTGCTTCTTTTTCCTGCTTCTTTATTGATATAACTTCATTGTTGTGCCTTTTTTTTCTTTTTTCTATTTCTTCTTGAGGGCAGGCTCCCCTCTTATACACGGGTCATGGTTTAACCCGGCCGGCAGCTGTCCTGTTCGAACTGGCCCAAGGGCTACTGCATGGACTATTTCCTGCTTGATTTGTTCAAAGGCTTGTCGTTGCTCAGGGCCCCATTCAAACTCATTCTTCTTACGGGTTACTTGGTAGAGCGGGTTTACAATCAGACTGTAATTTGGGATGTGCATTCTCCAAAACCCCACAACACCTAGGAAAGTCTGTGTTTCTTTTTTGTTAGTTGGTGGAGACATAGCTGTTATTTTGTTGATCACATCCATTGGGATTTGACGACGTCCATCTTGCCATTTTATTCCTAAAAACTGGATCTCTCGTGCAGGTCCTTTGACTTTATTTTGTTTTATGGCAAAACTGGCTTTCAGAAGGATTTGGACTATTTTCTTCCCTTTCTCGAAAACTTCCTCTGCTGTGTCACCCCACACAATAATGTCATCGATGTACTGCAGGTGTTCAGGAGCTTCCCCCTGCTCCAGCGCAGACTGGATCAGCCCATGGCAAATGGTAGGGCTGTGTTTCCACCCCTGGGGCAGTCGATTCCAAGTATATTGGACTCCCCTCCAAGTGAAAGCAAACTGTGGCCTGCACTCTGCTGCTAGAGGGATGGAGAAAAATGCATTAGCGATATCAATTGTGGCGTACCACTTGGCTGCCTTCGATTCAAGTTCGTACTGAAGTTCCAGCATGTCCGGCACTGCAGCACTCGGTGGCGTCACTTCGTTCAGGCCACGATAGTCCACTGTTAGTCTCCACTCGCCATTAGACTTTCGCACTGGCCATATGGGACTATTGAAAGGTGAATGAGTCTTGCTGATCACTCCTTGGCTCTCCAATTGACGAATTAGCTTATGGATGGGAATCAGGGAGTCCCGGTTAGTGCGATATTGCCGCCGGTGCACAGTTGTGGTAGCGATTGGCACTTGCTGTTCTTCGACCCTCAGCAACCCCACAACAGAGGGGTCCTCTGAGAGACCAGGCAAGGTAGATAATTGTTTAATGCCCTCTGTCTCTAAGGCAGCTATACCAAAAGCCCACCGGAACCCTTTTGGGTCCTTGCAATATCCTCTTCTAAGATAGTCTATGCCAAGGATACATGGAGCATCCGGGCCAGTCACAATGCGGTGCTTTTCCCACTCATTCCCAGTCAGACTCACTTCAGCCTCCAATACAGTCAACTGCTGAGATCCCCCTGTCACTCCACAAATATCGATGGGCTCTGGTCCTTTATATCTCGATGGCATTATAGTACATTGTGCACCGGTGTCTACTAAAGCCTTATACTTCTGTGCGTCTGACGTGCCAGGCCATCGAATCCACACAGTCCAATAAACTCGATTGTCCCTTTCCTCCCCATGGCTGGAGGCAGGGCCCCCCTAATCCTGGTCAGAATCCTCTTCGTTTCTGTGTTTGAAGGACTGTCTGCTGGAAGTTGGAGCAGCAAACTTTTCAGAGAATCCCTTTTTCCTGATTGTTTTCTTTTGCAACTCACGTACCCGTGCCTCTAGGATCGCGGTAGATTTTCCATCCCATTTTCTCATGTCCTCTCCATGGTCTCGTAAGTAAAACCACAGGGTGGCACGGGGTGAGTACCCACCATATCGTCTTCCTTGTGTGGATGAACGACTACCCCTGATAGCTGAGACACTGCTCTGTACAGGTACGGAGGAGAATAATCTCTCTTCAAGTTGGTGAACCTTTTCAGAAAGTTTCTCCACAGTGTTCTCTTTTGGTCGGTGGACACTGATTGGTTCAGGTGGGGATGAATATAGATTCTCTTTAAGTTGGTGGAACTCTTCAGAAAGTTTCTCCACAGCTGAGACGCAGGCCTGTAAGGAAGAGGAGAGACTTTCTTCGTACTGCCGGAGTTGTTTAGCCACTTCATCCACTGTGGGTTCCTCATCCTCTTTCCAGGCCATTATTGCCAATGAGCTGGCATATGATGATGGTGCACTCCGTACAAACTTCCGCCACATGGGTCGTGTACACCTGACTTCATCTGGATCTTTGGATGTTTGTCTGAGGTCTGGATCCTCATAAATCACTTCCCATACGGCTAATTCCCTCAGGTACTGGATTCCCTTCTCCATAGTGGTCCACTTGCCTGGTAGACATAAAAGTTCTTCCTTGAAGGGATACCTTTCCCTCACAGCTGAGAGGAGACGCCTCCAGAGGCTGTTAGATTGTGCTCCATCTGCAATTGCTTTGTCAATGCCTGCGTCTCTAGCAAGGGATCCCAGTCGCTTGGCTTCCCTGCCGTCTAATTCCACACAATTGTCTCCGGAGTCCCAGCACCGGAGCAGCCAGGTGACAAGCTGCTCACCTATACAGCGACCAAAATCTTTTCGCACGTCTCGTAACTCATGCTCGTTTAGGCTTCGGGTAGTTACTGTTGATTTTTTGGCATCCTCATCTTCCTCCTGAATCCTTGATGGCCCAGCGTCATCGTCATCTCCGTCGTCTCTATACCTAGATTT
Source organism: Aythya marila (assembly GCF_965140915.1). Taxonomy (NCBI): domain Eukaryota; kingdom Metazoa; phylum Chordata; class Aves; order Anseriformes; family Anatidae; genus Aythya; species Aythya marila. Next base: position 12,529,768 of record NC_139081.1, read on the forward strand.
GGCAGAAGACTCTCTGCGTTCTAAACGACCTGAATCTCTATACCATTTTTTCACCTTCTCTACAGGGGCAGCTTGCACTGCTACTGCTCGTTTCTCTGACCTTGTTACAGGGTCTGCCGCAGAGGCTGGAATACCCTCTGCAGGGTCAACTTGCACTGCTACAGCTCGTTTCTCTGACACTGTTACAGGGTCTGCCACAGAGGTTGGAATACCCTCTGCAGGGTCAACTTGCACTGCTACAGCTCGTTTCTCTGACCCTGTTACAGGGTCTGCCACAGAGGTTGGAATACCCTCTGCAGGGTCAACTTGCACTGTTACAGCTCATTTCTCTGACCACGTTACAGGGTCTGCCACAGGGGATGGAATACCCTCTGCTAGGTCAACTTGTACTGCTACAGCTCTTTTCTCTGACCCAGCTACAGGAGATGGAGCGGCTGTAGGAGCTGGAGCAGCTGCAGGAACTGGAGCTGGAGCAGTTGCAGGAGCTGGGACTGGAGTAGCGGCAGGAGCTGGAACTGGAGCAGTTGCAGGAGCTGGAACTGGAGCAGCTGAAGGAGCTGGAACAGGAGTGGCTGCAGAAGCTGGGACTGGAGCGCCTGCAGGAGCTGGGACTGGAGCGGCTGCAGAAGCTTGGACTGGAGCGGCTGCAGAGTCCACCGTAGGGGTCACAGTGGCCGTTGGATCTGTCACGGGACTTGGAGTGGCCGCAGGGTCTGTCACTAAGTTGATAGCAGTATCAATGGCAGCTCGATAGGCATGAGCCAGGCCCCAGCACGTTACAATGATTTGTGTTACTTTGGAACTGCCAGAATCATGACACCTTTTTCTCAAGCATTCTTCCAGTTTTTTGAGGATTTTGCAGTTGTTCAGGGGTGAATTTCCAAAACACTGGGGGTGCCAACTGCTCTAGATGCCTGCCCATATCCTCCCATACTCCCTGCCACCCACAACTATACTGCCTCCGGGCAGATCTCCGGATGAGCTTCCTAAGTAGTTGTTTAACTTTAAGCAGAACCTGAAGCGCATTCAGGAGGCAGAACAACAAGACTATGCTGGTCTGAGTATCCCAAGGACATTCAATATCTTGGAGAGCTATTGTGACAAGCTCGGAGGATAAGAGGGTGGTGAAGGAGGAAGGGAGAGTGATCCAGGAGGATACAGGGGTGGTGAAGGAGAAAGGGAGAGTAATCAAGTAAGAAAAAATATCTTCCCCTTTCCCCTCCACAGATTGACTCCCTAATGGAAAAAAAACAATAGGTATAATTGCTAATAGTTTCCAAGATACAGTTTCCAAAATACAGAGTCGACGATGTTACTGAGTACAAATACCAAGTTAGAGTCATGACCAGATATCTCATCGTCTCATAAGCCATTGCTACAACACTCAGTACCATAATGATCTGAAACCAGGGCCCGGAGAGGATAAACAACATGACAGAGAGCAAATACGGAAAATAATGTACTATAACACTCAATTTGGAAAACAGGCGCAGCAGATTTGAGATTAAAGCAATCAGCATTATGACAAGTGACTATTAAGCAGGTCTAATACTTATACCAATTTTAGTTTAACACACTCTGGTCAGATCTGCCGTTATCTCAACCTTTCGAGCCCCGTGTTGGGCGCCAAATAGACTGTCGTGGTTTAACCCGGCCGGCAGCTAAACACCACGCAGCCGTTCGTTCATCCTCCCCCCTCCCTCTCTGGGACGGGGGAGAGAAATGGAAAGTGAAGCCCGTGAGTTGAGATAAAGACAGTTTAATAAGACAGGAAAATAATAATAACAAAAATAATAATAGCAATAATAAAATGGTGATAATAGGAAAGTAATAATAATATGTACAAACAAGTGATGCACAATGCAATTGCTCACCACCTGCTGACCGATGCCCAGCCTAACCCCGAGCAGTCCGGCCCCCTCCCCCCGGCTAGCCACCCCTATATATTGTTTAGCATGACGTCAGATGCTATGGAATACCCCTTTGGCTAGTTTGGGTCACCTGTCCTGGGTCTGTCCCCTCCCAGCTCTTCCTGCACCCCCAGCCTGCCTGTTGGCAGGACAGAGCAAAAGGCTGAGATGTCCTTGGCTTGGTATAAGCACTGCTCTGCAACAATTAAAACATCGGGGTGTTATCAGCACTCTTCTCATCCTAAGCCAAAACACAGCATTCCACCAGCTACTAGGAAGAAAATTAATTCTGTTCTAACTGAAACCAGGACATCAGTTCTTTTCAAAACAACTTTTCATTGGTCAAACAACTTTGAATGTAACAACAGCAAACACCCAGAAACATCCATGCCTTAATGGCTGGAGAACAAGAGAACCATCTGGAGAACAAGAAACCAGAGACTGCATGGAGTCTCCTGAATCACCCTTCTTTGTTCCCTCTAAACTCTTTTATTTTCTTGATGGCCTCATCGTTAAGAGTTCAATGTTATCTCAGTCATGGGGCTTTCCAACACCTGTGGCCACACTCCTAAATCTCCCCCTTCTTTATTAATATCAACCACTGTCTTGACTCAAATTACCACTCCATATATAACACACTTACACAAATACTTTCAACACAAAATACCTGGACATTTAATAATAACACATACAATTATTAACACTCCAGTTAGCATCCCTCCAGCAGCTGAAAACATACCATTTGTCCGCAGCTTCAGGAGGTTTTTGTCTGCTCCTGCGGTGAGCAGCTGAGAGTGGAGTCCCCTCTGAGCAAAACACTCAGGGTGCACCTAGGGGCGTCCGCTCCGCAGCTGATCCCGCAGCCGAGCAGAGTGTCTCCTGCCTGGCTCACCAAAATGACTCACAGAAAGCTGACTCCACAATCAGTAAGATTGTAATGTTTACTCAGCGCTGGGTGGTATGGGGTGGGGGGTTGGGGGGGAGGGGCGGGGGTAGTCCCACGAAAATCATAAAGAGTTACATATACATGAGGTTTCCCAACCCTCCTATACGTATGCATAACCTGTCCCTTTGTGAACAGTCCTCCTTATCTCAGACCCCTTGGTTAAAGTCCGAACCATGAGGTTGTTTTGATCTGGTTCTCGGGGTCCAAGGGGCTCCTGTTATCTGGAGGTCTAAGCACACCACAGGCACAGTACATCACAAATGTAGCACATATTCATTCTTAATCAATCGCTCTCTAATTTCTAATTCCATGTTTCAGCTGCAGCATACTTGCTCTCTTCCGGATCCACAGGTATTCTACTATTAACATTAATGTTCAAAGCCTGACAGACCCCGTCCTCTGTGGACCCAAATATCAGTCAAAATACATGAAGTCTTAAGGGTTCTTTTGGTCATTCTATCATATAATACTGGACCATTTTTAATTTACTCTTTCATTTTCTGTGGCCCCCATTGTTCCAATTTCTAATCATTATTCCTAATGGACTTTCTGGTAATTTGCTCCCTTTCTTCTGGTCTCTGGTCCTCGATTTTGTCTGACCCATCTAGGAATTTTACTATGGCAATTCCCACAGTCCTTGGTTACCTTAGTAAGAGTGTCTTGCAGGGGGTTTAGGACCTATCACCCACCCACGAATCCTATAGGAATCGCTTCGGTTCTTCACCAGCCAAGTCCCTCGCGGGAGATTGGAACCGCGGTTAGAAGACCTCCACACTCGCTTTGGAACTGAGTTCCGTCTCAGTCACACTCTTACACAGGCAACCGAATCCCACCCAACGGAACGGTATACGCCTTAAATACTTACGACTCCATCGTCTTCGTTCGGATCTTTGCGTGCAGAATTACGGGCAAAATACAGTGCTGCAGCCGGCAAGGGAGCTCATAAAAAAATCAAAATCTTTGCTTACCTTTATTCAGGTTCAAGAAGGCATTAGTCCTGACCTGACTCGAACAGGAGCCACCAAATGGTGGGGAGCCTCTCCTAGATCAAATCAGAATTCAGGAACCAAAGCCATCCCGGACGAGCCCCCATTTCTAATAAATGGCTCAGTCTTCAAAATAGGACTATAATCAAAGTTTACAATTTATTAAAGGAATAGAGGTAAGCAAACAGCGCTGGGTGCGCCAGGAGTCTCTGCTCCACCAAGACGCACACCAGTTACATCAAGCAGCTGATTTTTATGCTCCTAGGCTGATACATATTCATTACTACTTCTAAAAAAAAACAGGGTTATTATAATTAGTTTCCAGAATCCAAACTGGAGAATGTGTATCAGTCTCCGGTGGTCCCTCTGGGGGTCTTTCGTGCTGAAGGCTCATAGTCTTCCTCCCTCTTGTCCTTCTCCTTTGTCCAACTTGGCTGTATGTCAGAGACTTGTGCAACGTCCCCTGTAAGCTTTGTCTTTTAGTTGTTCTTCAGCTCTCCCCGTCTCCTTAGTCTCCTGGCCAGATATCAGAGACTTGCATAGTGTCCCATGCAATTGTCACAATAGTTAGCAGTTGTTCCGAACCCCCCCCCCCAGATATCAGAGACTTCAAGGAAAAGCCTACAAATACATTTCCCTTCAAGCTCTCTATTGACACGAATTGCTAAAACATTCCTTTGCAAGATACAAGAACTATATACATTAACCTCTCTGTTTTTCTTAGACTTGTGATTATACAAGGGTATGTATGATAGAAGGTCACATTCATCATACCATGCAGCCCTAGCATTGTTCCATACTGACACGAATCAGATGAACATATCTCACATAAGGGAATGACATCTCCTTTATTTATTTATATGTATAATTGTTATAAAAGGCTCAGGATTCAAATTAGGATTAAATAAAAAAATAGGATTTATTGAAAGAATATAAAGGAATAGAGGTAAGCAAACAGCGCTGGGTGCACCGGGAGTCTCCGCTCCACCAGGACGCACACCAGTTACATCAAGCAGCTGATTTTTATGCTCCTAGACTAATACATATTCATTACTACTTCTAAAAAAATAGATTATTAAAATTAGCTTCCGGGGTCCAGTCCCTCCTACTGGAGCATGCGCAGTCTCTTCTGGGGTCTCTTCTGGGGGTCTCTAGGGGTCTTTCATGTTGAAGGCTCGTAGTCTTCCTCTCCCCCTTTGTACTTACTGGGCACCATGCCAAGTTTATAGAACATCCTCTTCAAGTCTTGTCTCCCAGCCGTCCTTCAGCTTCTTTTTCCTTCCTCTTAATCTCTCGGCCCCCCCTAACCAGATACCAAAGATCCACATAGTATCCCATAACAGTCACTAGTTGTTATCAGTTGTTCTGAAACTCCCAGACACACGAGTAATTAAAACATTCTTCCCCAGCCATTCACAGACACATCTATAGCAGTGTTAGAAATAGAAGTCCGGAATAACAAAAGCAAACAGGTTCATAAATTTAAGAAGTGATAAATTGACTAGAATGAGGGGGAGACTGAATATGCTCTAAAAACACCAGCTCCCTATATTACACCTGCAAAACAGGCTGAAAACAATCAAAATGTGAGGGGTCCGGGCTAAAGACAGATTCATGTGTCATGAGATGATCAGTAGATAAAATGCAGAAATGTGGGAGTCAGTCGACAAGCCCCATGGTTGGTGGTAACACTGGACTCTTAATGATGAGTTCATCAGGAATGTAAACAAGTTAGAAGAAACAAAGAAGGGTGATTCAGGAGACACCTTGCTGCCTCGGACTGCTTGTTCTCCAACCTTTAAGACATGGAAGTTGCAAAATGTTTGCTGTTGCTGGGCAAAGTTGTTGACCAATGAATAGTTAGTGGAAAAGTACCATTGGTAGAGCAAATGGTGTAAGAAGGGAGCCTGTCCTCAAAAGAGTTGAAGTTATTGATCCTTAAAGAACCTTGGTCTCCTTGTAGTCTTTACGCCACACAGAAGTGTAATTTTCTTTCACAAGTAGGCCGGCCTCCAGGTTTGGCCTTTAGTTTATAGCACTAGTTCACATTTTTTGTTTAGACTTTAGTTTCATTTCCCTCACAAACCACCCATACTCATCCACACAACTACAACCAATGTAGGCTGTTAATTATGAGAGAAAAACTTAATTGGAACCAAATTATGTCAAGAAGAAAATTAGAACTAATTTTGTACTGGATGAGTCCACATATTTTTAAAAAAACAAACAACACACATTCATTTACTGTATTTGCTTGGTCATGTGAATAAGTATTTTGGAGTTTTTTTTTTATGCAAAATATTCAATGAGATAATTTCAATTTCCCAAAACAAAACAAAAAAAACACTCACAAACAAACAAAAAATAAACTGTTTTCTTATGTCCTTTTCCCACATTTTTGAAGCAAAACATCTTATTCTGCTCCTTAGAGCTTTTCAGCTAGTCTGCTCACAGCAATACCTGGCTTCCTTCCAGTAGTGCATTAAGCAACATGACTGCACTGTCACATATTGTTTCTCTTTTATTGTCTTCCTGGGTGGAAAGTAGCATATGCAGTGGAAACTCTCATTTTGCTCCGCTATTCTATACTAATTGTTTTTTCCTAAGTGAAGGCATCATGGCCAGGAATATCATGTTACCGTAGACCAACTGAGAAGTGTCATGCAATACCTGAGGCCAGATCATTGTTCATCAGGAGGGGACAGTCTCCAGGCATTTTCAGGTTTCTGCCTTTACCTCGTGATGAAATTTTGTATTGTTAAAGTCACAAATAAGCACAATATTTTAATTACCTTGAAATTGTTCTTTTTCCTGTATGGATTTTTTTTGAATACTCAAAGCCAGATTCAAAGTCCTTTCTGAAATATAATTTCTGTGCAATTGAATTTGTTACACATCACTTCAGTTCTATTATACATGGCAGATGATCTCTTACTCATTTCTGTAAATTCCTCAGGAGTTTTATAGACTGTACTTGAAATGGTAATTCAGACACTCTGAAATGAAGCTGGTAGGCAAAGGTAAAGAGCCAGAATGTTGTATCACAGTATACAGAGCATTTCAACAACAATTTGTGAGAACAAAAAGAAATCTGTCAACAAAGTGCTTTTGACAAACAGCAAGTATCACAGTATCACAGAATCACAGAATCACAGAATTTCTAGGTTGGAAGAGACCTCAAGATCATCGAGTCCAACCTCTGACCTAACACTAACAAGTCCTCCACTAAACCATATCACTAAGTTCAACATCTAAACACCTTTTAAAAACCTCCAGAGATGGTGACTCCACCACTTCCATGGGCAGCCCATTCCAATGCCTCACAACCCTCTCAGTAAAGTTCTTCCTAACATCCAACCTAAAACACCCCTGGCGCAACTTTAGCCCATTCCACTTCGTCCTGTCACCAGGCACGTGGGAGAATAGACCAACCCCCACCTCTCTACAGTCTCCCTTAATGTACTTCTAAAGAGCGATAAGGTTGCCCCTGGGCCTCCTCTGCTCCAGGCTGAACAAACCCAGATCCCTCAGCCGCTCCTCGTAGGACTTGTTCTCCAGACCCCTCACCAGCTTCGTCGTCCTTCTCTGGACTCGCTCGAGCACCTCAATGTCCTTCTTGTAGCGAGGAGCCCAAAACTGAACACAGTACTCGAGGTGAAAATCAATAACTGATGGTTTAGTACTCGAGGTTTAATCAATAACTGAATAAATAAGCTGGGGATTTATTTTGTTTGTCAGTCAGTGAAATTCAGGGTTTTACTCCCTCGTGCTCACTCTCTGACCATAAGGTGTATTTGAACTTAAATAGAAGATGATGGAGATTTTCGCTAATCTGTGAAAATGTTTTACTGGTTAGTAGACAAGACATAATCTTAAGAAGGGAAATCTCCTTCATTTGAGTTTTTAAAAAAATGCTTTTTGTTATACCCATCCTCCACCCCCTAGTGAGCATACTTTGATGATGATTATAGGCAAGGTGGAGGATGTGTTTTGCTGCTCCACTTGCCTTGGACACTGTAGCAGTATCCCTTTGTGCATGCAGTAATGAGAGAGGGAGTTAGGAGAATACAATAAATCACTAACCTTTTAGAAAAGAATTTACTAACTTTTAGGAAAGGGGGAACTGAGAGAGGAATTTAGGGGAATCTTATCAAGTAGAGATAGAGTGATAGACGGCATGAAACTAGGATGCTCAAATTAATTAAAGCAAGAAGCCTTGGGCCCCTTTACCAAGGTCAGTCTCGTAATACGAGTGTGAGCCTATCTTAAGAAACTGGTGGAAACTGATCCTGCAGATGGACAAGAGCCAAGGAGCAACTGAGTCTGCACAAAGACAAGAGGTCAACTAGCAGTGACGAGGAAGAGTCATCAATCTTCATCCCCACAACCGCTGAAGACCACCACCAGAATAAACCGCGCAAGTGCAGATGGGAGGAGTTTATGGAAATGACTCCTTGGAACTAATTTTAATATGAAGCGGGGACATGTTATGAATATGTATAGGCGTATTGTGAAACTTCATGCATATGTAACTCTTTACTGCATAAAACCAAGGCAAGTTGCCATGTCAGGTGCACACGACTTTGGCGGGACTACCCCACATGCCGCCCAGCACTGAATAAACATACCTACTTTACAATCTTACTGATTGTGGAGTCCGTTTTCCGCAAGTCAGTAGCAAAGCCTAAGGAACTTGTGTAGGTTGTAAGGTGAAAATAAAAAGTGTCTAAAGACACTCATGGGGAGGTGGGAAGGAGGAAAGAGTCAAAGAACTGAGTAATCCAAAGTGTGGAATGTCAGCTCAGCCTCTGGAAAACCTGTGAATGTCATTACAAAGCTGGGCTGTCACATTATAATAATGAATTATAATAATGAATTATAATTATAATAATGATCATTAAAAGGCTCAGGGTCTACAAGATACATGAAAATGACAACAAGTTTCCAAAATACAGACCAATACATCTGTTTTTAGATATCTCCCCCTCAGCATCCTGGAGGTGGGATGGATTCAAAAAGATTTTTTAATGTATTATATAAGAACACTGTCTAAGACCGAAATGGTGAACATGGATGAAAAATCTAAAAGTCTCTGAGTGAAGGACATTCAGAAATTTTACAGACTTCTACAACTTTTGGAAGGCTTGTTCTGAGGTCATGCAAGGTCAAGTAGGGTCATTCAGATCGTGAAAGCTGTTCTATCTGTACTTTAGAAAGACTTCCATTATTTCAATAGGAAAAAAATCATATTAAGCAGCAATTAAGTGTTGCGGTAACTATGTCAGGTCCTCTAAGAGGTAGAAAACACATACACACATACACACACAAAATCTCCTGTCGGATAACCCGACCGAAAGCCCCGGGACAAACAGACACAACCACCAGCGTTCTGTGCCGTAAGCCAATTTATTGCTGCGTGACAGTATCTTATATAGTGTCAAAGCGTCCCACCCAGGAACCCAGGACCCCACCCACTGTGCTCGCAGGCACCCCCAAACCCCTCCCTTCGTGCGCGCAGGCACAACCCAGAATAATCCCACATCTCCCCCCTCTTTATGCAGTAATGTACCCCCTTTAACCCGTTACGCTAAGCGTGATTTAATAACTACTTAGGGACGAGTATCCGTCCCAGGAACAGGTGGTGACAATGGGAACTCCTCATGATTTTTGGTGAGAATGGTCAGCATGCTGCGATTCATTATACTGCTTTTAGCTATTTTTGCTTTTATACATGCATATACTAGCCCTATTACAATGAATACTATTACTAGTAGCAATATTGTTTGCAAAAGAGATTTAAGCCATCCTTCTAGATGAAAGCCTAGCCATTTGAGAGTTGCCCCCAGCCAATCCTATTCTGCGTCACGCTGCTCTTCTTTTATTTTGTCTTCCGCACAATTGCGTCCCCGGCAGAACGGCTTCTTTTCCGTCCTCCGTCGCATGCGTGGTGCCGTCCGATGACAAGTGTGTTTCATGTGTCACATTGATACCTGCCTGCACGGTGGCATTGATATGGATGGTAGTCAGCTTTCTTCCCTGGCAAGTAACAGGCGGGAACAGCCCACGAAGTATCCCGTTGGGTACTGGCTCAGCAGACTGTAGGTTGTAAGCGTATGGCGTTGGAAACAGCGGAGCGGTCCGGTAGCCCACAGCATACTCCTGCCAGTAGCCCCCGTACACTGCAGGGCACAAGGCGAGGACAAGCAGGAGTCGCTTCGTTCGAGCCCACTCTATAGCGAGGGCAAGGAGTTCATCCCATTTTGGAAATGCAACGTGGGACACAGACACGTAGCCAAAAAGCAGTAGGCGCTGCAGCTGGCCCTGATGTAGAATAATAATAGCTCCCTGTACCAATCTTTTTCCCGCCCGAGACTGGATGGCGGACTTGTCCACCCCTGCTCGATGGGGGTTGGGACCCACACTTGCGGCCGAGACGGCGGGTCCCTTTTCGTCCTGGCGTTGGCATTTCCCAACTGCCCATCCCTTTTTCCCTCTTTCACTTCCCCTTTGCATTGTGAGCACTCCTGAGCACAGTGGCCAGACCGCCCACACACCCAACAACGAACACGGCTGTCTTCGACCACAGGTTCCCTTTTCTTGGGACATTCACGAGCTACATGACCACGCTGTCTGCAGAGAAAACAACCACCAGGATGCATCTGGAGACCAAACGCCTGGAGGGCAGACGTGACTCCCATCATCTGCTCACTGAGGGCAGCAGCAAGAGGTTGCATTTCCTGAGCCTTGCCAAATGCACAGCCACAAGCGATCAGCTCGCCCACGGTTGCTGAAGCCGGAAGCGCTGCAAGAGCGGCTTTGAATTCAGGCAGAGCTCCCGTTCTTAAGCATTCCCTCAAAACAACATCTTGTGCTTCTGGTGGTAAATTACTGCTTTCCACAGCTGTCTGCACCCTGTCTGCAAAGTGTCCAAAATGTTCCTCAGGTTTTTGCCGAATACGGAGATAACTGGGAGTCGGGCTGACTACAGCATTCATCCGCTCTAATGCTCTGCGGCCCAAATCGGCAGCGGCAATCAGCACGGGTTGCGGCAGCAACAGTTGTTCCTGCGGAGTATTCCACCCCCCCCGTCCCAACAACGCTTCCCCAGGCATACCATGTAAAGGATCCTGGGGATTCGCCCATGCACGCGCCATTAAGATTTCGCCTTCCTCTTCCAGCAAAGACTCAAATATGGGTACCTGCGCTGCCGTCAGGCAGGCACAGGCAACCTGCTGCCAGTCAAACATCAGGGGCCCTTGCAAAGCCACGGCATCCAACAAAACCTGTGTCTGTGGGCTACAGAATCCACCCTCCTGTACAGCCTTTTTTAACTGTAGCAGCATCTTATAGTCTACTGGCTGCCACTGATGTCCCTGAGACCCCGTGAAAACAGGATAGCACCCTATCCGCACAGGACTTGGTGTTATTTCACAACCCGAGAGAAGACATTCTTGCACACTGATAATCCATTTTTCCCTTGCCTTCTGCACCTCCTCGCGGATATGCATCGGCTGTCGCGAAGTAGCCTGTCTAGGATCCCGAGACTCCTCATCTGTTGAACTCTCACTATCCACTCGTTCTCTCTCTCGGGGCACAGCACCCGACGGAACGGGAACGTGACACATGGACGATGGTAGGGGCTTCTCCGAAAAAGACTCCACCCGCGCTTGCCCCCCCTCCCGCTCTCCAGGGTCAAACACTGGAGGGGCATACAGCGGCGGCCGGAGGGAGCCCGAAAACGCCAGCGCCTGCCCGGATGCCACCCCTACCCCTTCAGGACCCCTGGCAGGGAATAGAATAAGGGAGCCCTTCTTATTTACCGCCCAAAAGGACCCGTTCCCATTAAAAAGGGAAGGAAAAAATCTTCCATGCATATCAGCTCTGTCTGCAGGTCATTGAATCTCTCATTCACGTCTGCAGGTGTTTCCCTCAGAACTCCAACACCTGCAGACTTTCCTAAGGGGCTCTGCCCTAATCAGAGCAAGAGGAAAAAAATCTGAGATGAATACTGTCACTTATTTGACACTTGAGAGAGGAAAACTAAAGCCAATTAATTTAAGAGAAGTATAGAATAGAGCACGCGTGAAAGCTGCCATCTGTCCACAGAATAGGAAGACAAAAGTTTTATTGCTGAAAACAGGCATTTTTTGGTTTATCCAAAATATTATTATCAAAAAATAAAAGTATAAAAATGCATATTTTATTTGATAAGAATGTTTAGGAAATAAACTTCTGTTCTGATGATTTATTTCCATCAAAATGACTTTTTTAATAAAAAATAACATTAATTTTGCTTTGATATGCTTATTTCAGTGAAATATTCTAATTATCTGTTCAAATTATGCTGCCTTGGAAGCTGTATTTCTATTTTCTTAGTGTTTTTAATTAATTTCCATAAAGTTTGAAAATGAATTATTTTTTTTAAATAAGTCCTAGATGAAATTAAACATTTTATTCAGACCAAAACATGAAATAAATGAATGAATGAATGAATGAATAAATAAATAAATTCAGGTCACCTAGTGACTTAAAGCTTTCTAACAAAAAAAAAAAAAAAAAAAAAGAGAATTATTCAAAATTCCACTCTTCCCTTATTATCATCCCTTACTGAGTTTGTAACTTACTGTGGCTCATTTTAATGCACCGGCTTTCTCTTTTAGAAAAAAAATAAAATCACAATTCACTTTCAAATTTGACTGAGATGCATAATAAATCCTAAAGATTTAAGTGCAAAGACCTCGTATAAAAATCTGACTTCTCATGTAATTTGGGCTATATACTTTCACCTAGTGATTCCTACAATAAAGAGAATAAATTTTCTACCTGTAGACATATAGCTGTGTGCTCATTCGCTTTATTGTACATGGCACACAGACATCCTTATTCACATAACAGCAGACCCAACAAACCTGTAGATAACAGTAAAATTTTGCATACAACAGATTAAGATGATGAGTTTGTTATACATGTAGTGGTAATTCGTGTCAAGAAAATGGTTGATAATAATAAAGAAGGGGGAGATTTGAGTGTGTGGCCATGGGGGTTGGAAAGCCCCGTGGCTGAGATAACATTAGACTCTTAAATACAAGGCCATCAGGAATATAAAAGAGTTTAGAGGGAACAAAGAAGGGTGATTCAGGAGATGCCTTGCCATCTCCGGTTGCTTTTTCTCCAGATATTAAGGCATGGAAGTTGCTGGGTGTTTGCCCTTGCTGTTATTTGCAAAGTTGTTTGACCAATGAAAAGTTGTTTTGAAAAGAACTGATGTGGAGAGAAGGGTATAAGAGGGGAGCCTGCCCTCAAGATAAAAAAAGGCAACGTGATGTGACGAAGTTATGTCATCAATAAAGAAGCAGAAAAAAGGAATGAAAAGGAACAGGCTAGCAGAACGGAGACCAGGACGGGAACAGGCAGTTTGATTGCCTCATGAAGATGGGTTCAGCCAAACTCAGCAAACCGCTCAGAGAAGCTCGTACAGAAAGTTGCTGGAAATGGGCACACCGGAGCTGGAGAGAAGCTCGAGCTGAGAGAAGCAGACCCAGCATACAACTGCCCCTCGCTGGTAAGCAGTTGCGCATCATAGGGAATCATATGTCCTTAGAAACAAAGACTGTCCTGGTAACCTTACAGCTTATTCTCCCTATTAATAATTGGACAGTTTATGAGCCTCAAATATGGGACCAAATTGAGGTCAAGGTGTGGGACTCTGCAACTAAAAACAACAAGGTTGTGGCAGGATTGCTCGGCCCCTGGCGAGCAATCTCTGAGGCCTTAAAGAGCTATGTGGGGCCACGGTCAGAAATGTGTGGTTTACCAGACAGTGAGGGAGCTGCAGGCTCCTTTACTGATCCGACTGCTACGCCATGGGCCCCTCTGCTGCCACAGCTATCGAAGGCTTTTGCTGTTGCACCCCCTGGTGACTTGAACGTGCCTTTTGACCCAGGCTAATTGGCCTTGGAAAAGGAGATGGATATGCTTTTCTTCGATCCGGGAAGAACGGGATACTTAAGGCCTGAAGACCGAGTTGCTTGACAACTTAAAGCGAGACATATTGCTCAAAAGGAATGGAAAATGGAGACTGTGAAGTCATGGAACTTAAAGGATTGTTTGTTAACTTTTCTGATTGTATAGGCATACTTGCGTTTGGTATGTAAAGCAATGTTCTATATATTTAGAATGTTTGATGTTTGTGTGTGCGTGTTGGTGGAGCGTAGACTCCCCGCACACCCAGCGCTGTTTACTTGCCTTTTATACCTTTTATAGCTTTTATAGCTTTTATACTTTTTATAAATATTTGTTTTATAAATATTACAAAATTCAGATTGAGTTGAGACTTCATTTATAACAGTATCAAAATGACATTTAGGTATCTGGGTGTTAAGAGCTACATTTTGCTGTCATACTTGTGATAAATTAGTGGGGGGTTTGTTCATTGTCTTTGAGGAATTTGGAGAAACTGCTGAAGAGATAAGGTTGTACAAATTAACGGCCTTGGTAAAGGGGAGGATTAAAGCAAGCAGATAACAGGAGGGAGTATTGGATACACATCCTTGAGTGAAACCAGACATCCTGTCTGCCGCTTCATTACCCCCACCTGAATACGAGCACAACGTGTGAACACCAGCAGAGGAACAACGACCCCCCCTCTCAACAATAAACTGCGCAGCCTCAGCCAGTTCAATAGGTCTCGATAAGCTGGAACTCGACTGCTATAAAATAGCTACCCTGGAAAGGGAAGGTGTGTGCTGTTGCGGAGCGGAGACTCCCCAGCCGCCCAGCGCTGTTTTGCTGGTGTCTGCTTACTTGATTAATAAAATAATTACAATAGACCAGTAAATTGTGTGGTCTAATTTATAACAATTTGGTGCCGTGACTCGGATGAAGGCAAATCTGATTGAAAGACCTTCGGAGGGGGCGCCCCGCTGATTTCAGCGGCCTTCGCTAGGACTACTTTCATTCAAACCCTTCACCGACGAACCCAAAATTAGACACAAGCAAATAAAACCGGTAAACCCCAGGCAACCTTTGTGCACGAAGACCGAACTAAGACCCACGGGGTGGGTAAGTATAGGCCGGTGTTCAGTTCGGTTGGGGTTGGGTATCCCGGAGCACGACATTTGAGACGTCCAAGTGCGGACGAAGCGAGTGCGGACCCCTCGGTAGTGCGGTTCCCACCTCCCGTGAGGGACTGGGCCACGAAAAGGGGGAAGCGTTGTGTGTGTGTGTGTGAAGGTGCTCCGGAAGATGGGACAGAAGAAAAGTAAGCCTTCTGGCCCCATGAGGGAGGGATCCAATGCTGTAGGGATACCCTCTGTTCCTTCTGATAGTCCGTTAGGACAAATGATTAAGAATTGGGATGATTCCCCTTCTAGGCGGGGAAAGAGTAAAGTTAAAATGATTTATTATTGTATAGAAGTGTGGGGCAACAAGCCCATCAAAGGGGACAGCGTTTTCTGGCCCCCGTTCGGCTCCTTTGAGGATTGGGTATGCCAAGCCCTCAATATTTATGTTAACTCTAAGGAGCCCTTTAGTTTGGAAGAAAGTGAATATGCGCACATCTGGATAAATTCAGATACGAGGACGCATCTATATCCTCTAAAAGAAAAAGGAGGGCGGGATAAAAAGAGAAAGGACTTAGAAGTCCCGACATCGCCCCCGCCCTATATTCCACTGCCCGCACCAACGGCTCCTGTCCTTAATGGACTCCCTGAATTAGCAAATTCAGGAGAAACGGAATCGGATCATGAAACACAGGGGCCGGTAACCAGAAGCAGGGCAAGAAATCAGAAATCTGCTTTAAGGGAGGGATTATATCCTCTACGAGAAATAGCGATGGGGGGACCCCAGCCAGGAATGGAATATGTGGCCATCCCCATTAACTCTGGGGATGTCCGAGATTTTAAGAAAAGGACAGGAGGACGGTAAGCAAGCTTTAATGGCAACTGGCATGATGTTTGCAGCTGCTGAGGAATAATTCTAACTGGAATAATAACTGTACATTGTATATTGTATATATAAAAGCCCGGGCATTTTTGTTAAAGTATTCTTTTATTCATATGTTAATATGTAAATATGTAAATATAAGAACTGCCATTGAGGTGTATGTCTAAGGGAACAAAATTTGCCCAGGCATATTATCGGCTCATCAGGTTTAAATGTCCTCAGTGTAATCGTCAACAGGCAGTTAATTTACAGTGGTTTGATTTTATTTGTGTATCTATATATTGTGAATTTTGGAGGGATTGGGATTGACTAGTAAAGAGCTTCTAGGAAAACAGTGGAATATTAACCACTGTAGATAACAATAGGAAATGTTCAAAGCAAAGAAACCCCGAGGAAAAGCCCCCTAGGGTGTATACTAACACATTGGAGGGATATAGTGGGGTGAGAGGGTACAGAAAGTAAAAGAACTCTTATCAAATATTGTAATCAGTGGTGGCCACTTTATAAACTAGAGGATGGAGCGGAGTGGCCCCTAAATGGAACTACTAATTATAACACCATATTACAGTCAATGTTTTTGTGGAGAGAAGGAAAACAGGATGAAATGTTGTATATTGATGTTGTTTCAGCATCTTGGAGGGAAAAGGTATGGAATTAAGTTGGCCCCTGACTGAGCCTTTGATGTCGGCATTAGAAAAGTAAAGGCTAGAGAAAGATAAAGGAAGTGTTAAAAGGTTTGTGGAAAGTGTTAAAGGTATTCGAAGTTGAATGAGCAGGGAAAGGTGATGTAGGTATTATCTAAGTAACAGTCTAGAAGTTTTGGTATATTTGCATATTTGCTGTGGTGTTTGTTCAGTTTCCCAAGCATCAGGGAGGGGGGAACAGCCTGCTCCACGAGGGGCCTCTCCAGCGGCCGCAGAGGGGCTTCGGCTCCAGCGCCTGGAGCGCCTCCTCCCCCTCCTTCTGCACTGACTTTGGTGTCTGCGGGGGGGTTTCTTGCTCTCCCAACTGCTGTTGAGCAGCAGGTTTTTGTTTGTTTCTTTGTTTGTTTGTTTTCGTGGACGTGCTGTCACAGAGGCACGGACTGTGTTGCTATGGCTTGGCTCTGGGCAGCAGTGGGCCCCTTTAGGGCCAGATGAAATTGTCCCTTACCTACCACGGGGAGGTTTCTGGGTTTTTCTCACGGGGGCTGCCACTGCAGTTTCCCACTCCCACCCCCCCCCCCCCCCCCCCCCCGAACCTTGCCAGCAAACCCAATACACTGGGGCAGCTAAGTCATTACTGACTTGTAAAGCTTCAGGGATTAAATTAACTAATGAAACCCTAAATGTGATGGGGGTAGAAGGGACTGGGATAGCAGTGCCACTTTTGGGGAATACTAAGCTGAGACCAGGGGATAAAATGATCACTGGGCAATTATTGTATGTATCCAAGGCGGAAACTAACTTGTTGGGAAGGGATTTGATGATTAAATTGGGCATTCAAATAGTAAATTGTTAGACTGGAATAACAGTGTTATTAATGGAGTGCTCTCAGGCCCTGAGAGCAAACGTATATTCACCTCTGACTGGAAAGACTCTGAAATGGGGGTGGAAGCAACAATATAGGTGGACAATTTTACCTCAGGGGTTTACAGGGCCACCTATCTATTTGGGTAAATTCTAAAAAAGGTTTTGGAGCAATTACAACCTCCCAAGGAGGTATTAATGTTACAAATATGTGGATCATTTTAAGGAAAATGGATACTCCCCAATGGGAGAGAAATGCTGAATAAAGTGATAATGAGGCAAATATTAACTGTTTTACATCAGAAGAGTCATTGGGAGGTGCAAGCAATGTGTGATGTTGTTCTAAGAAAGCATGTCTGTGTAGAAATATATACTTTAGGGAAGCACACATGCAGAGGATGTACTATATGTCAAAAGGTAAATAAAAAAGGTCTTCTGTAACCTATCTAGAGGGGGACGGGAGCCAGGGCTTTGACCTTTCCAAAGTATACAGGTAGACTTTACTGAGTTACTTGTTTGTCCTAATTGACCATGTGACTGAATGAGTGTAAAGTTTTACTGCAAGGATTAAAGCAGGCCTTAGAGATTGAGTGGGATTTTCACAGCCCCTGGCACCCCTCCTCTTCTGGAAAGGTAGAGCGAATGAATGGTGAAATTAAGAAACAACTAACAAAACTTATGCTGGAAATTAAGGCTTCTTGGGTAAAATGCTTCCCCCTTGCACTGTTAAACATATGGATGCAGCCCAGAACTGATGTAGGAATTTCTCCTTTTGAAATGCTATATGGTATGCCCTATGACTTGGAATTGCCACTTGATCACCCTCAATTCTAATGAAGACTTTGAAAGAGACTCTTTTTAACACCACGATGGGGAAGGCCCCTATGTTGTTTTGCTTACTACAGAAACAGCCGTTTGGACTGCGGAGAAAGGATGGACACATGCCAGCCGTGTTAAAGGACCCATCTGTGATGAGAAGTGGGAGATCGCTCCAGGGAACAAAGACCTGAAGCTCACATTGCGACGAACCCGATAGGTACCGTGGGTTAAGGTAAAGGCTCTCCCCTGAAGAACACTACTGCTGCCGAGAAGAACTAAAACCCTCGTAGTTGGCTGCAACCCAACTGACGAGTGAGGCAGAGGAGTGAATAAGTGGGGAAAGAAAATGAGCCTCAGCCATTCCTATTGGTATTTGGGGGTTCTCGCAGTGATTTCATCCTGCATAGCGACTCAACACCACCCTCACCAACCTTTTAAATGGACTTTAAGTCGATTCGAAGATCAACAGGTTATTGCAACCCAGATAACATCAGGGGGGCCAAGTTTTACTTCTACACTGTGTCAGCTGGTCCCGAGGCCTCGATGCTGGGAATATATGGGATTTTATATGTGCCCAAGTTCGAATCCTGGAAAGGGGTACTGCAACTCCCCTAATCAATATTACTGCAGCTATTGGGGCTGTGAGACTATAGCCCCTAGTTGGATACCGGGATACGGTAGAGATAAATACCTAAGGGTCCAATGGGGTCCATATGGGTGCATTCCACCGCAAGGGTGGGGAGGACGTGGAAACTGTAAATATCTCTTTTTAAATGTTACCCAACCCACGGATAGAGGGTGGAACATGGGAAGAGTGTGGGGAATAAGGTATACGGAACCTGGAACTGACAGGGGAGGACTCATATTAATAAAGAAGGAAAAACCCGAGATATCCAAGGTAGTAGGGCCTAATAAAGAGTTATTAGGGGAAGGTTTGGTTGCCCAGACTGTAAAGATACCTGGGACTGCACAACCTACTACAGTGTTTTCTAATAAGACGACAAAGTTATCCTTTCCCACACTGCTTCCTAGCATTGTAAAAAGGAAAGGGGTTGTACCCGAGAGTAGTATGTGGAAAGTTATAAATGCTAGTTTCCAGGTACTAAATCAAACTAATCCTGAGATAACTGAAGGATGCTGGCTATGTGTAAGTGTTAAGCCCCCATATTATGAAGCTATAGGAGATATGGGGAGGCCTGAATATTCAAATGAGTCAAATCCTTCCAAGTGCAGTTGGGGTCAGGAAATCGGGATAACTCTGACTCAAGTTACGGGAAAAGGTAGATGTATCGGCACAGTTCCAAGAGATAAAAATGATCTATGCCATGCCACTGAAAAAATGGACCAAACACACAAATGGTTAATTCCTGCAAATAATACTAGGTGGGTATGTTCATTGTTGGGAGTCACTCCTTGCCTATCTTTAAAATTGTTTAGCATATCTCATGATTTTTGTGTACAGGTGGTCATTATACCAAGGATTCTATACCACACTGAAGAGTATATGTATACCTATTACACAGTGGCTGAATACCATCTGGTAAAGAGGGAGCCTATTACAGCTGTCACCTTAGTCACTTTAATGGCCCTTGGGGCTGCAGGTGCAGGAACTGGAATTGCTTCCCTGATAAAACAAAGCCAGGAATTTACTTCTCTACGCATTGCCGTAGATGAGGATCTGGCCCGTATAGAGCAATCAATAACAGCTCTGGAAAAATCGGTTAGGTCATTATCCGAAGTGGTACTCCAAAACCGTAGAGGGTTGGATTTGATTTTCTTACAACAAGGAGGACTGTGTGCAGCCCTACGTGAAGAATGTTGTGTATATGCAGATCATACTGGGGTGGTAAGAGATACAATGACTAAATTGAGGGAAGGATTAGAAAAACGCAAAAAGGAAAATGAAGCTCGTCAGAATTGGTATGAATCCTGGTTTAATTACTCACCTTGGCTTACTACCCTGCTATCAACCATAGCGGGGCCCTTGTTGTTATTAATATTAGCACTGACTTTTGGACCATGTATATTCAATCGAGTAATCGCAATTGTGAAAAGCCGATTAGAGGCAGCTCATCTTATGCTCGTGCGTGCTGAGTATGAATTTCTTGAGCAGGAGAAGGAAGACACAGAAACTTTAATGCTCAGCAAGCAAATATTGCAAAAATTCAATGAACAAAATATGTTAGAAAAAGAAAAAGGAGGGATTGTGATAAATTAGTGGGGGGTTTGTTCATTGTCTTTGAGGAATTTGGAGAAACTGCTGAAGAGATAAGGTTGTACAAATTAACGGCCTTGGTAAAGGGGAGGATTAAAGCAAGCAGATAACAGGAGGGAGTATTGGATACACATCCTTGAGTGAAACCAGACATCCTGTCTGCCGCTTCATTACCCCCACCTGAATACGAGCACAACGTGTGAACACCAGCAGAGGAACAACGACCCCCCCTCTCAACAATAAACTGCGCAGCCTCAGCCAGTTCAATAGGTCTCGATAAGCTGGAACTCGACTGCTATAAAATAGCTACCCTGGAAAGGGAAGGTGTGTGCTGTTGCGGAGCGGAGACTCCCCAGCCGCCCAGCGCTGTTTTGCTGGTGTCTGCTTACTTGATTAATAAAATAATTACAATAGACCAGTAAATTGTGTGGTCTAATTTATAACAATACTGCATGAGCTAATTCCCACCCCTATTTATGTTTCTGTCATCACTCAGTAATATTATCAGAATTGTTTGTCTTCCTCGTACCCAGGGTTTACTTTCCTATGTTTAGAAGCTTTTAGCTCAAGGTCACTTCCTTTCTGGTCATTGCTAGAGGAAGTCAGTTTTCAGTTGGAGACATAGACTTTTAAGTTTTCTTCCTCCTTGCCACTGGTCTATAAGATGATTAGGGAATGGGGGACATGGTTCCCGAGGCTTAGATTAAAAAAAAAAAAATCTGACCATGTCAAAGGTATGTATAGGGTATTGTTTTGCTAATGTGTTTTAATAATGTTCCCTCTGTCTGAGACCTATCTTCACTCATCAGAAGGCTAAAACACTTCCTTCCTTCCTTCTTCTTCATGCTTGTTTGGATTTTATTGGTTTTAGAAACAAGGCTGCTTTTTCCTACACAAAATTCAGTAAGGTCCTTAGGTGGTACTAAAAACAACACACACATATATAAAATAAATAAATAAATAAATACTTCACAGTATGTACCTATTTTATTTATACACAAGCTATTAAAAGTTTGGTAAGTGTTAGGAATGTTTTAACAATTTGTGTCAATAAAGAACAGTCCTGTCTGCCTCTGGGCCCTGCACTGGCAATGTAATTCTTGAACCACAGGTGCAGTGTGTCCCAGTCTCCCCCTCATTCTAGTCAATTTATCAAGTCTTCAGAAAATACTCCTCAAATTTATGAACCTGTTTGCTTTTGTTATTCCGGACTTCTATTTCTAACAGTTACAGCCTTTTTTTTTTGTCTTCTTTGAGATTAACTTAACACTGCTATAGGTGTGACTGTCCCTGTGAATGGCTGGTGAGGAATGTTTTAATTACTCGTGAAGTGTCAATAAGAAAGCTATTTGTATTTGTATGAAGTCTTTGATGTCTGGGGATTTCAGAACAACTGATAACAACTAGTGACTGTTATGGGATGCTATGCAGGCCTCTGATATCTGGCCAGGTGGCCAAGAGATTAAGAAGAAGAAAAAAAAGAAGCTGAAGGACGGCTAGGAGACAAGACCTGCAGGGGATGCTGTATAAACTTGACACGGTGCCAAGGAGTACAAAGGGGAAGGATGAGAAAAAAACTTGGAGAGGAAGACTACGAGCCTTCAGCATGAAAGACCCCTAGAGACCCCCAGAGGGACCACCGGAGACTGATGCGCATGCTCCAGTAGGAGGGACTGGACCCCGGAAGCTAATTATAATAACCTGTTTTTTTTAGAAGTAGGAATGAATATGTATTAGTCTAGGAGCATAAAAATCAGCTACTTGATGTAACTGGTGTGCGTCCTGGTGGAGTGGAGACTCCCGGTGCATCCAGCGCTGTTTGCTTACCTCTATTCTTTTAATAAATCCTATTTTTTTATTTAATCCTATTTTGAAGACTGAGCCATTTCTAACAATAAGGAAATATCTCCTTCACATCCTGAAGATATTTTATTATCTTTTTGGAATTCTGCGAAGTATGTCTCAGTGTTCTGGAAGCTGTGCTAACATCAGCAGTCCATAATTTCTTTGAGTCTACTTCCACCTGCTGGCAAAAGTGTAGATAGCACTTAGGAAAATAATACAAATATTATAATAAAAATACTTGGTTTGGGTTTCCTGAGGAAAGAGTAGAAATCCTGAACACCTGTCATGTTTTAGATTTTTCTCATAACATGATAAATGTCTTTAATGTATACTCTTAAAGATTTTAACATTCTTTAGCTATTAAAACAAAATAAGCAAACATTCATACAGATTCCCCATGCATAAAGGATGTTTTGTACAATTAAAAGATGTTTTCTGTGGCATAATGACCACATGGAGGTCAGGGTTCTTTAAGGATCCATAACTTCTGCTTCTTTATTGATGATAATATCTCCCTCTATTGAGGACAGGCTCCCTTCTTACACCATTTGCTCTATCAATGGTACTTTTCCACTAACTATTCATTGGTCAACAACTTTGCCCAACAACAGCAAACACCCAACAACTTCCATGCCTCAACAGGTGGAGAAAAAGCAACCCGAGATGGCAAGGCATCTCCTGAATCACCCTTCTTTGTTCCCTCTAAACTCTTTACATTCCTGATGGCCTCATCCTTAAGAGTCTGATGTTATCACCAACAATGGGGCTTGTCGACCCCCATGGCGATACTCCCACATTTTTCTTTTCCCTAAATGCATCAGCTGTTCTAATAAAAAGCTATTATCCCGTTCCAAAAGCCTTGTACCCCTTATTTATTGAAAACACCACAGCTATACAGCAATCCCGCTGTAAGCTATTATACAGCTGTTATACAGCATTCCTGTCTGCTGCCTCAGTTTCAGGCAAGCAAATTTAATTTCTAAAAGCAAACATACCTTATGTGTAAGTTTCTAGTCATTACTATATCAAAGTATTCTGTATATTTTTCATATTTTGGTGACAGTTGAAAAAAAAAAAAAACTGAAACATTTCACTGCACATTAAACAGCCTGAAAATAGTTAACATGATCTGATGAATCAAACTAAATACGACTTGATAATCCAACTGTTTGCATCAGAAAGGTCTGAGTTTGGTTCAGTATAAGTTTGCCTTATAATTGTAACTTCGACTTCTTTAGGAAGTAATCTTGTAATTGCTGTGGTTTAACCCGGCCAGCAGCTAACACCACACATCCCTCTGCTCGCCCTCCCCCCTCCCTCTCTGGGATGGGGGAGAGAAAAGGAAAGTGAAGCCTGTGTGTTGAGATAAAGACAGTTTATTAAGACAGAAAAACAGTAATAACAATAATTAAATAACAATAATGATGAAAATAGTACTTCTACTAATAATGTGTATGAAACAAGTGATGCACAATGCTCACCACACTGACTGATGCCCAGCCTAACCCCGAGGAGTCCAGCCCTCCTCCCCCCAGCTAACCATCCCTATATATTCTTTAGCATGATGTCAGATGGTATGGAATACCCCTTTGGCCAGTTTGGGTCAGCTGTCCTGGGTCTGTCCCCTCCCAGACCCTGTTGCATCACCAGCCTGCCCATTGGCAGGACAGTGAGAACCTGAAACGTCCTTGCCTTGGTGTAAGCATTGCTCTGAAACAATTAAAACATCAGCATTTTATCAGCACTCTTCTCATACTAAGCCAAAAAACAGCATTCTAGCAGCTACGAGGAAGAAACACCTCCATCATCAATCTCTAAACAGCAATTACTAAGTTTAAATTTTCCACAGACCCCTCCTTCTTGTGCTAGTAAATAATCCAAAGCTTAGCGATTTTCACAGAATCACAGAATCACAGAATTTCTAGGTTGGAGGAGACCTCAAGGTCATCGAGTCCAACCTCTGACCTAACACTAACAGTCCTCCACAAAACCATATCACTAAGCTCTACATCTAAACGTCTTTTAAAGACTTCCAGGGATGGTGACTCCACGACTTCCCTGGACAGCCCGTTCCAATGCCTCACAACCCTTTTGTTAAAGAAGTTCTTCCTAACATCCAACCTAAAACTCCCCTGGCGCAACTTTAGCCCATTCCCCCACGTCCTGTCACCAGGCACGTGGGAGAATAGACCAACCCCCACCTTGCTACAGCCTCCTTTAAGGTACCTGTAGAGACTTTTTCTCCAGACCCCTCACCAGCTTCGTCGCCCTTCTCTGGACTCGCTCGAGCACCTCCATGTCCTTCTTGTAGCGAGGGGCCCAAAACACAGTACTCGAGGTGCGGCCTCACCAGAGCCGAGTACAGGGGGACAATCACTTCCCTAGCCCTGCTGGCCACACTGCTTCTTATGCAAGCCAGGATGCCGTTGGCCTTCTTCGCCACCTGAGCACGCTGCTGTCTCATCTTCAGCTGACTATCCACCAATACTCCCAGGTCCTTCTCCGCCAGGCAGCTTTCCAACCATTCCTCTCCCAGCCTGTAGCTCTGCTTGGGGTTATTGCGCCCCAGGTGCAGGACCCGGCACTTGGCCTTGTTGAACTTCATGCAGTTGACCTCAGCCCATCGGTCCAGCCTATCCAGATCCTCCTGCAGAGCCTTCCTGGCCTCGAGCAGATCGACACAGTCACCTAACTTGGTGTCATCTGCAAACTTACTGAGGGTACACTCAATGCCCTCATCCAGATCGTCGATGAAGATATTAAAGAGGACCGGCCCCAGCACCGAGCCCTGGGGGACGCCACTAGTGACTGGCCTCCAACTGGACTTGGCTCCATTCACCACGACTCTTTGGGCCCGGCTATCCAGCCAGTTTCTAACCCAACGAAGCGTGCGCCAGTCCAAGCCACGAGCAGCCAGTTTCTTGAGGAGAATGCTGTGGGAGACGGTGTCAAAAGCCTTGCTGAAGTCAAGGTAGACCACATCCACAGCCTTTCCCTCATCCACCCAGCGCGTCACTCTGTCATAGAAGGAGATCAGGTTCGTCAAGCAGGACCTGCCTTTCATAAAGCCATGCTGACTGGGCCTGATCGCCTGCTTCCCCTGCAAGTGCTGCATGATGACTCTCAGGAGGATCTGCTCCATGAGCTTTCCTGGCACTGAGGTCAAACTGACAGGCCTGTAGTTTCCCGGGTCTGCCCTCCGGCCCTTCTTGTAGATGGGCGTCACGTTTGCTAGCCGCCAGTCGATTGGGACCTCCCCCGATAGCCAGGACTGTTGATAAATGATGGATAGTGGCTTGGCCAGCTCCTCTGCCAGTTCTCTCAGTACCCTTGGGTGGATCCCATCCGGCCCCATCGACTTGTGCATATCTAAGTGCCGTAGCAGGTCACCAACCAGTTCTTCATGGATAATGAGGGCCACATCCTGCTCCCCATCCCCTTCCACCAGCTCAGGGTACTGAGTATCCAGAGAACAACCGGTATTGCCGCTAAAGACTGAGGCAAAGAAGGCATTGAGCACCTCCGCCTTTTCCTCATCTCTTGTAACTAAGTTTCCCCCGGCATCCAGTAAAGGATGGAGATTCTCCTTAGTCCTCCTTTTTGTGTTGATGTATTTATAGAAACGTTTTTTGTTATCTTTAACGGCAGTAGCCAGATTGAGCTCCAGATGAGCTTTGGCCTTCCTAATTTTGTCCCTGCACAGCCTCGCTACTTCTTTAAAGTCCTCCTTAGTGGCCTGCCCACTTTTCCAAAGCTTATAAACCCTCTTTTTCCTCCTGAGATCAAGCCACAATTCTCTGTTGAGCCAGGCCGGTCTTCTTCCCCGCCAGCTCGTCTTTGGGCACGTGGGGACAGACCGTTCCTGCGCCATTAAGACTTCCCTTTTGAAGAGCGCCCAGCCTTCCTGGACCCCTCTGCCCTTCAGAACCACCTCCCAAGGGACTCCACCAACCAGTGTCCTGAGCAGCTCAAAGTCAGCCCTCCGAAAGTCCAATACAGCGGTTTTACTGGTCCCCTTCCTGGCCTCGCCAAGAATAGTGAACTCCACCATTGCGTGGTCACTCTGCCCAAGACAGCTCCCGATGATCACGTCCTCCACCAGTCCTTCTCTGTTTGTGAAGAGAAGGTCTAGCGGGGCGCCACCCCTGGTAGGTTCACTAACCAGCTGCGTCAGGAAGCTATCTTCCACGCTCTCCAGAAACCTCCTAGACTGCTTTCTCAGGGCTGTGTTGTGCTTCCAGGATATGTCAGGGAAGTTGAAGTCCCCCACGAGTACAAGAGCTGATGATTTTGCAACCTCTGTCAGCTGCCTGTAGAATTCCTCATCCGTCTCCTCATCCTGGTTCGGCGGTCTATAGCAGACCCCGACCAGGACACTAGCCTTGTTGTCCCTGACGATCCTAACCCAAAGGGACTCAACCTTGTCATTCCCAACCTCAAGTTCTACAACCTCGAAAGACTCTCTAATATAGAGAGCCACACCACCACCCCTTCTATGCTGCCTGTCCCTTCTATAGAGCTTATAGCCAGGCATTTGTCGTGGTTTAACCCGACCGGCAGCTAAACACCACGCAGCCGTTCGCTCACCCTCCCCCCTCCCTCTCTGGGACGGGGGAGAGAAATGGAAAGTGAAGCCCGTGAGTTGAGATAAAGACAGTTTAATAAGACAGGAAAAAAAATAACAAAAATAATAATAACAATAATAATAATGATGATACAATGGTGATAATATGAAAGTAATAATAGTATGTACAAACAAGTGATGCACAATGCAATTGCTCACCACCCGCTGACCGATGCCCAGCCTAACCCCGAGCAGTCCGGCCCCCTCCCCCCGGCTAGCCACCCCTATATATTGTTTAGCATGACGTCAGATGGTATGGAATACCCCTTTGGCTAGTTTGGGTCACCTGTCCTGGGTCTGTCCCCTCCCAGCTCTTACTGCACCCCCCAGCCTGCCCGTTGGCAGGACAGAGCAAAGGCTGAGATGTCCTTGGCTTAGTATAAGCACTGCTCTGCAACAATTAAAGCATCGGGGTGTTATCAGCACTCTTCTCATTCTAAGCCAAAACACAGCATTCCACCAGCTACTAGGAAGAAAATTAATTCTGTGCTAACTGAAACCAGGACAGCATTGCAGCACTCCAGTCATGAGAGTGGTCCCACCACGTCTCCGTGATGGCAACCAAGTCGTAGCCTGCCTGCCGCACGATGGCTTCCAGCTCCTCCTGTTTGTTACCCATGCTGCGTGCATTGGTGTAGATGCACTTCAGCTGGGCCATTGCCTTATCCTCCGGCCTTGCCATTGTTCCCCCTGGCACAGCCCCAACAATCCTAGCCTCAGCCCCATCCCACTTCCTACCTAGTTTAAAGCCCTCTCAATGAGCCCTGCCAGCTCCTGGCCCAGGATCCTTTTTCCCCTTAGAGATAGGGACCCGTCTGCGGCCATCAGGCCAGGTGCTGAGTAAAGTGCCCCATGATCAAAAAACCCAAGATTTCTGCGTTGGCACCAGTCTCGGAGCCACGTGTTTAACAGGTGGGCTTTCCGTGTCCTCTCTGAACCCCTCCCTGCCACCATAGGGATGGACGAAAACACCACCTGCACTCCCGCTCCATCCACTAACTGACCCAGTCCCCTAAAATCCCTTTTGATAGCCTTGAGGCTTCTCTCTTCGATGTTATCACTGCCCGCCTGGACTATCAAAAGGGGGTAATAGTCAGAGGGGCGTACCAGGTTAGGAAGCTTCCTGGCAACGTCCCTGACCCTGGCCCCAGGGAGACAGCAGACTTCCCTACGGGTAGGGTCAGGCCGACAAATAGGGCCCTCTGTTCCCCTAAGAATCGAGTCTCCAACAACAATAACCCTCCTGTCTTTCTTGGTGGAGGCAGTCCTGAGGCGCGGAGTTGACCTCCTCGCCCCAGGCATCCTCCTGGGAACATTTGCTACCTCTTCCTCACACACCGGCCTCTCAATCTCTAGGGCCTCAAACCTGTTGCGTAAGGGCACCTGGGAAGGTGGGGCCGGAAGGGGAGGGCATCGCCTGCGATGTCAAGCAGGGACCTGTTTCCATTCCTCCTCAGCTCCCAGATCCCCTCCCTCTGCCCGACGGGGACAGGGCAGGGGGTCCGCCCCCATTTGGGGAGTCTCACCTCGGCACCTCCCCTTGAGGCCCTGCAGGGAGTTACTCCAGAAGTCTATCTCCCGCTCACACTCCCTGATGGCCCTCAACCTCTCCACCTCCTCCTTGAGCTCCGCCACCATGCGGACCAGATCATCCACCTGCTCGCACCTCACGCACGCAGTTTCCCTGCCTCCCGCCGATGGCAGCAACAGGCTCAGACACTCCTTGCATCCGGTGACCTGAACTGCGGCATTTTTTAACGGGTAGTCGGTCTGCGTGTGTACCGACTTTCTGGAGAGCGCGCCGTGCCTGGTGGCGACCATTATCGCCTAGTTACTGCTGTTGTTAACGAGGTGTTGTTTGTGTGTAGGGGGAGCGCTCTGCCCTTCCTGCGCGCCCTGCCTGCGCGAACTGCCGCGCTAACTGCCGCGCCACTCCCTTCTGACGCGCCACGCCCTGTTTGCCCGCCCTGCTCGCCGCGCTCCTGGTCGCTCGCGCTCCCTAGGGGCAGCTTTTGAACGGCTGGGGAGGGGGCGCTGCTGGCTCCGCCTTCGCCTCGTCAGCCTCCCTCACGAGGGCTGCCGGGTCCTGGCGGCTCCCTCAAGTAGGCTCGATGCCGGAAAAAATTAGCCCTGCCTGGCCCGATCCCCCGCTCCGCTGCAGAACGCGTCTGCCCCGGAGCCGATTGCCTCGGCAAATGGCAATTCCTGCATCCTCTTTCCCTGCTCATTCAACTTCAAACAGCTCTGTCAAATACTACATGCCACACAACTTTAAACACCCTCAACAACTCTTTTAACCCTTCCTTTATCTTTCTCCAGCCTGTACTTTTCTCATGCCAACACCAAAGGCTCAGTCAGGGGCCAACTTAATTCCATTCCTTTTCCCTCTAAGATGCTGAAACAACATATCAGTATACTACATTTCATCCTATTTTCCTTCTCTCCTTAAAAAACATTAATTGCAAGATAGCGTTATAGTCGATTGATCCATAAAGTGGCCATTTAGTTTATATAGTGGCCACCACTGATTGCAATACTTAATTAAATTAAATATACAAGTGGCAGGCAATTCCGTTAGTCCTAACCAGGCTGCAGCATACTTGCTCTCTTCCGGATCCATGGGTATTCTACTATTTACATTAATGTTCAAAGCCTGACAGACCCAGTCCTCCATGGACCCAAATATCGGTCAAAATACATGGGGTCTTAAGGGTTCTTTTGGTCATTCTATCATATAATACTGGAACATTTTTTAATTTACTCTTTCATTTTCTGGGGCCCCTATTGTTCCAATTTCTAATCATTATTCCTAATGGACTTTCTGGTGGTATATCTGGTAATTTGCTCCCTTTCTTCTGGTCTCTGGTCCTCGATTTTGTCTGACCCATCTAGGAATTTTACTATGGCAATTCCCACAGTCCTTGGTTACCTTAGTAAGAGTGTCTTGCAGGGGGTTTAGGACCTATCACCCACCCACGAATCCTATAGGAATCGCTTCGGTTCTTCACCAGCCAAGTCCCTCGCGGGAGATTGGAACCGCGGTTAGAAGACCTCCACACTCGCTTTGGAACTGAGTTCCGTCTCAGTCACACTCTTACACAGGCAACCGAATCCCACCCAACGGAACGGTATACGCCTTAAATACTTACGACTCCATCGTCTTCGTTCGGATCTTTGCGCGCAGAATTACGGGCAAAATACAGTGCTGCAGCCGGCAAGGGAGCTCATAAAAAAATCAAAATCTTTGCTTACCTTTATTCAGGTTCAAGAAGGCATTAGTCCTGACCTGACTCGAACAGGAGCCACCAAATGGTGGGGCGCCTGTCCTAGATCAAATCAGAATTCAGGAACCAAAGCCATCCCGGACGAGCCCCCATTTCTAATAAATGGCTATGTCCCAAATAGGATTACAATCAAAGTTTACAATGTATTAAACGAATAGAGGTAAGCAAACAGCGCTGGGTGTGCCAGGAGTCTCTGCTCCACCAAGACGCACACCAGTTACATCAAGCAGATGGTTTTTATGTTTCTAGGCTAATACGTATTCATTACTACTTCAAAAACAAACAGGGTTATTATAATTAGTTCCCGGAATCTGAACCCTTCCACTGGGGCATGCATATCAGTCTCCGGTGGTCCCTCTGGGGGTCTCTCGTGCTGAAGGCTCGTAGTCTTCCTCCCAGTCTTTTTCCTTGTCCTTCTCCTTTGTCCATCTCAGCCGGATGTCAGAGACTTGTGCAGCGTCCCCTGCAAGCTTTGTCTTTTAGTCGTCCTTCAGCTTTTTCCTTCTCCTTAATCTCTTGGCCAGATATCAGAGACTTGCATAGTGTCCCATGCAATAGTCATAATAGTTAGCAGTTATTCTGAAACCCCTTTGTTCTTTTATCCCCTATTGACACGAATTGCTGGACCATTCTTTTGCAAGATACAAGAACTATATACATTAACCACTCTGTTTCTCTTAGACTTGTGTTTATACAAGGGTATGTGAGACAGAAGGTCACATTTCATCATATCATGCGGACCTAGCATTTTTCCATATTGACACGAATCAGATGAACACGTTTCACACACCCAACCATCGAACTTTCTAAATATATATAGAACATTGGTTTTACATATTCATTAGAAAGCCGAGTATGCCTATACATATGTATGACCTATCCCCGCTTCATACTATAATTTATATTTTCACAAACTCCTTTTGGCGCCTGCACAGTGTCTCTTGGTATTGGTCGTTGAGGGTCATGGGGATGAAGGCTCACGGTTCCCCCCCATCAGGTTCCCACCTGCTAGCAACCTTTTGTTCCTGGATCTGGTCCAGACTGCAGGTGTGACTTTGACTGACTCCCTCTTCTTCTGCACATGCTCTGCCCTCCACAAGGTTCCCGAAAGCAACAAAACGTGATCGACACCAAACCATGCAAGGCCATCTTTTCCCACGTTTCGTTAACCCTTGAAACCACTCTAATAATATGATTATCATATAACATTAAACAACAAATTTTAACAGTTTCAACCAGAAACCCCCCCAGCAACTTCCATGCCATGTGCAGAGAGTCTACGCTCTACCAACATGCACACACTAACATCGAACTTTCTAAATATACAGAACATTGCTTTTACATGTCAAACCCAAGTATGCCTATACATACGTACAATCAGAAAAGGTATCAATTGAAAAATAAACATGGCAAAGTTTTAAAAGGCAAACGTTTAACAAACAATCCTTTAAGTCTATTACTATTAACATCCATGACTGGGGGAGCATAGTTGGAGTTGGCAATCCTGTTTGAAGTGCTCCCATATCTTCCATGACTTCATTAATTTTTGCCTGCGATGGCAGTAGGGGTGGGGGGGGGGGGGGCAATGGTGTAGCAGTCGGATCGGTGGATGAACCTGCAGCTCCCTCACTATCTGGCAAACCACAGGTTTCTGATTGTGGTCGCACATGGCTCTTTAAGGCCTCAGAGATTGCTCGCCAGGTGCCGAGCAATCCCACTGCAACCTTGTCATTTTTAGTTGCAGAGTCCCACACCTTGACCTCAATTTGGTCCCATATTTCAGGCTCATAAACTGTCCGATTGTTAATAAGGAGAATGAGCTGTTAGGTTACCAGGGCAGTCTTTGTTTCTAAGGACGTATGATTCCCCATAATGCGCAACTGCTTACCAGTGAGGGGCAGTTGTGTGCGGGTCCGCTTCTCTCAGCTTGAGCTTCTTTCCAGCTCCAGTGCACCTATTTGCAGTGACTTTCTATGTGAGCTTCTTTAAACGGTTTGCTGAGTTTGGCCGAACCCAGCTTTTCCACAAGTTATCGGGGGCTCGATTCAAAGCAGATAACCAATTTTTACCTTTACAATTTTTACCAAAGGTAAATTTTCTCACCTATTATTTTAAATTTTCGGGACCAGTTTAATTCAAGATGTTTTGGGTATAACATACATACAATTATCATCCAAAGGGTCGCTATGCCCCGATATACTTCAAGTTCTTTTAAGCTTAACTTTCAGATGGAAGTCAGGAGTAGACTTCAGTCCAGGAGTAGACTCAACCTTCCAGGTTCCTGTTACGGGTCCCTTTACTCGCGATGCATGCGTCCACCCCTTTTCTGACGTTCTTATAGCTGTTTCTTTGGTAGTTCAGTAAAGTCCACCTGTATTCTCTCAGATATATATGCAATCCTTCTTCCTCCAGCAGGTGCTTGCCTAATCGCCTTCTTATTTACCTTTTGACACATTAAGCATCCTTGGACGGTTTGTTTGGCTATCTCATATATTCCTACACACCCATAACATTTTAGAAATTCATCACTCAATGCTTTTGTTCCCCAATGGGTTTGTAGGTGTAACCATAAAAGTACACGCCTAGTTTGTTCCTTTGGCAGTATTTCTCTTCCATCAGGCAGAATCCATTTTCCTTCTTTCAGTTCTGCTCCTATGGTCTTTATGATTTTTATTTCTGCTTCTGTATACTTTTTCTCTTGTGTTCCTTTTCCGTTATCCGTTTCTTGTAGGGTTAGGACTACATCATGCTTCCTAAGAGCTGCTTCCCTAGATTCTCTATCCGCTAGGTTATTCCCTCTTATGTGGAAGCCAGTTCCCTTTTGATGTCCTCTGACATGTACCACAGCAATCTCCCTAGGTCCTCTCAATGCCTGCAATATTTGAGTAACTAAAGTTTGGTGAATCAGCCCTTTTCCCTGGGTGCCTTTCTTCCCAAATTTTCCCAAATGTGTGGACTATTCCATAGGCATATTTAGAGTCTGTATAAATAGTGCCTCTTTTTCCTTTCAATAGTTCTAGGGCTCGTAATAATGCATAAGGTTCACATGCTTGAGCGGACCAGGCAGCGCTGAGTGGTCCCGATTCTATTAGGACCATATCCCCATTTACGATGGCATACCCTGATCTTCTTTTTCCATCTATTACTTTGGATGATCCATCAATAAAAAATTTTTCCCCTGTTTCTAATTCTGTCTCCTCGAGATCGGGTCGGATTTTGGTTTGCAATTCAATCACTTCCACGCAGTTATGTTGTAGTTCTGTTAGGGGTTCCTGTTAGAAGCTTTGGTGGCAGTTATCCTTCTGTCGCCATAAATTCTAAACTCAACCACTTCATGGTCACTATGACCGAGACAGCCGCCAATTGCCACGTCCCCCACAAGACCCTCTCTGTTTTCCAGCAACAGATCAAGGAGGGCACCTTTCCTAGTTGGCTCCCTTAGCACCTGCACCAAGAAGTTATCATCTAGGTGCTTTGTGAACCTCCTGGATTTGCTTGTGTTGGCCGTGTGGTGATCCCAGTTGACATCTGGAAAGTTGAAGTCCCCCATAAGGACAAGGGGAGTTGATCTCGAGGCATCTCTTAGTTCTGCAAAAAATAATTCATCGGCATTGTCATCCTGGCCAGGTGGTCTGTGATAGACTCCCACAATGACATCCCCTTTATTTGTTCGT
Organism: Aythya marila; assembly: GCF_965140915.1. Taxonomy (NCBI): domain Eukaryota; kingdom Metazoa; phylum Chordata; class Aves; order Anseriformes; family Anatidae; genus Aythya; species Aythya marila. Next base: position 12,563,522 of record NC_139081.1, read on the forward strand.
CCCTTAATCCTTACTCAGAGGCTCTCAACTTTGCCATCCCCAACTTGAAGTTCCACACAGTCCAGCCCATGCTTCACATACATCGCCACCCCGCCACCTCGCCTACCCTACCTGTCCCTCCTGAAGAGCCTGTAACCATCTATTGCAACATACCGGCCACAGGACTCATCCCTCCAGGCTTCGCTTATGCCTATGATGTCATAGCTGTGGGACTGGGCCAAGACTTCTAGCTCGTCCATTTTATTCCTGATACTGTGTGTGTTTGTGTAGAAGCACTTCAAATGCACCTCCCTACACGCAGCACCTTGTGGAGCCGATTGAAGGACCTCTCTGGCACACAGTTCCTCTCATTCTAGGGCACCATCCCTTAGCTCATCACCGTCATGCCTGGTTTTATTCCCTTCCCCCTTCAACTCTAGTTTAAAGCCCTATCTATCAGGCCTGCCAACTCCTGAGCCAAAATCCTTACCCCTCTCTGAGAGAGGCGCATATACCTTCAGAGATGCCCTAAAAGTGACTTTTCTAGCTCCCTCAATCAGTAAGGCAGTAGCCACAATTGCCTGTAAGCACACTGGCCACCGCCTACTCACAGGGTCTAATAGTTTGGAACCATATCCCACAGGTTTGATTCCTGCCCATTCTTGAGTTAGTACTCCATATGTGCTTTGCTTAGAAACATTTACAAATAAATAAAAGGGTCTTTCTAAATCTGGGAGGCTCAGCACTGGAGCTTCTATTAATGTTTTCTTGATCAACCTCAACTTTTCCTCATCTTCCTCGTTCCACTTAATTTTTTTTCTCCAGTCAATTTTTCATATAAAAATTTTGCCTTTTCACTAAACCCTTCAATCCAGGGTCTACAATATCCCAAGAGGCCAAGCAGTTGCCTCACTTCCTTCTTCATTTTTGGTGATGATAGGGCTAAAATCCCAGATACCCTGTCAGGATCCAATTTTTTCTTTCTTTGGCTAAGACAAGGAAATGTCCTAAGTACCTTACTTCCTTTTCCATGAATTGTAATTTAATTTTTGAGACCTTCAACCCTTTTTTCCCTAAGAAATTAGGTAATTCAATAGTGGTTCTCCGTGTCTCTTTTTCAGTCTCCCCCGCTATTAATATGTCTTCCACATATGGCAACAATTTCACTTCCCCCTTTTCCTCAAAAAGTTGTAATAATTTTTCTAAGGTTTGGCCAAATAAATTTGGGGATTCAGTAAATCCCTGAGGAAGTACAGTCCATCTAAGCTGTTGTCGCCTTCCTGTTTCGGGGTCTTCCCATTCAAAGGCGAAGTAATTCCGCGACCCTTCACTTAATGGGCAGGCAAATCTATTCCAGATAGATTTGAATCTGTACTTCAAATCTATTACACTATACCATTTATGCTGAGGTGTTAGGTGGTTTAATAAAGTATATGGGTTTGCCACCACTGGGAATTTGGTTATGGTTCGCTGATTCACAGCCCTAAGATCCTGAACCAACCTATATGATCCATCAGCCATTTTTACTGGCAAAATGGGGATACTATGTGGGGACATACATGGTCCAGCATCCCCTTTTGGAGCAACCTGTCTATAACTGTTTTGAGTCCTCTTCTCCCCTCCAATGGGATTGGATATTGCCTAATCCTTATTGGCTGTTGCAGATCCACTATTTCTACTACCAAGGGTTCCATATCTAATTTAATAACCTGAATCTCCCTCTTGATACCATACCTGTGAGTCTATTTCTCCCTCATCTTCTTGGGTTAGGGTATATCGCTGAATTTTTAATTCTCCCCCCTGGCTCTTGATTTCCAACCCTAATCTTACTATTAAGTCCCTTCCTAATAGATTGTGCTCAGCTTCAGGCACCAGCAATAGGTCATTGAGACACAGTTTCTTTTCTGATTCTATTTCTATATTTTCCAATATAGGAACCTTAAAGAGCTCCCCTTCCGCTCCTATAACCGTGGTATTCCTCTTTCCTTCCTTAACCCCTTTTGGTAATTTTCTAATAGTTGATTTCTCTGCCCCAGTATCTACCAAAAAATAAACCTCTTCCTTCTGTGGACCTATTAATAATTTTATCAAAGGCTCATTTGATGTTTGGGTCCCCAAAAGATATAGCCCCTGGCATCCCTAGTCTTCCTTAAACATTTCTTCATCCTGTTTTTTTTTTTCTACAGTTCCTCTGATGATGCCCCTTTTTGTCACAATAGTAACAGATAGGGATTCTATCTTGTTGTCCTTTGCATTTATCCATGGGTTCTCTTTCACCCTGTTTTTTCCCTGATCCTTCCCTGCTTTCCAATCCACTTGGTTTTTGACTTTCCCTTATCGCTGCCACAAAAATCTTTGCTTTTGCCTTCTGTTTTTCCCCATCTCTCCTCACATAGACCTTCTGCGCTTCCCTCAATAATTCTTCTAATCCTTTTTCATGCCAATCATCAAGTTTCTCCAATTTCTTTCGGATGTCTTCCCAGGATTTTGCTATAAACTGGGTTCTCAACAGTGCCCCTCCTGCAGGGGAATCAGGATCTATACCCGAGTACATCTTAAGGCTTTTTCTCAGCCTGTCTAACCATTCAGTTGGAGATTCGTCTCTACACTGACACTCGTTAAAAGCTTTATTTATATTTTGTCCCCTTGGAACCGATTCCTTTATCCCTTGTATCATTATGGTTCTAAGATCCCTCATATTTTGCCTCCCCTGAGCAGCCTGATGATCCCAGTTAGGGTTGGTATTTGGCCATTTCACATCCCCTGGAGGACCTCCCTGATTTTGTCTTTCCCACAGTCTCATTCCTGCTTGCCTGATCATTCCTTTTTTCTCCTTTGTGAAGAGGATTCCTAATATGGACTGCATTTCTTCCCAGGTATACATGTTCAGACCTAAGAACTGGTCTAATTTTTTCGGCAACTCCTAAAGGGTCATCTAAAAGGCTTCCCATTTCCTTCTTAAAATTTCTTACATCTGACGTGTTCAAAGGAACCGCTACAAACCCTATTCCCCCCTTGTTCCCCCCAAGGGGTACCTCCCTCAAAGGGTAAAGACCTCCTAAATCATCAGTCCAGCCTCGTGTTCCACTTTCCTCCCTTTCTGTGGCTCTTATCTTATTTCTAGTCCTTTGTGCTTGGAGGAGAGGGAACACTGGCCATGGGCAATCGACTTCCAATGTTCCAAATAGTTTGGAACATACGGTATTAGATAATAAACATAAAACAATTCAACTCATGGGCTATTCTCACCCAATATTAAATCCCCCTGAAGTACACATCGGACCTTCCCATTCTTTTGCATTACCCCCCAAGTGCATCCTGGTCTCTGTGCAAAAGCAATCCCACAAATTGGTTTGCCTTTTCCTGAGGCAGGAGTAGCCCAGACTGTTTTACCCAGCATGTTTCTTACATACACTACAGGGACTTTGTCTCTTTCTACAGTACGTAACAGATTTGATTGGGCAGGTCCAGCTCAGTTGGCAGATTCCCTAATGTGTTGACTAACCAGGTGGCTTTTGCCAAATGCGTATCCCAATTTTTGAATGTCCCAGCACCCATTGCTTTCAGTGTAGTCCATGGTATCACTCGATTTTCCTGGAGGCTGATGCATGATAGGGGATGTGATACACCCACTTGTTCGCTCTCCCTTTCTCCTCTACCCCTTTCTTCTCCTCCAGGTGAGTTAAGGTAGCTTTCCAAAACTTCAGATATCCTTGGGATGTTCAGACTAGCATGTCCTTATTGTTATGTCTCCTGAATGCACTTCAGGTTTTGTTTAAGGTTAAACAAATACTTAAGAGTGCCATCCAGAGATCTGTCCTGAGGCAGGATAGTTATGAGTGGCAGGGAGAGTGGGAGGATATGGGCAGGCATCTAGAGCAGTGGGCACCTCCAGTGCTTTGGAAATTCACTCCTGAACCAAAATCCTAAAAAACTGGTAGAATGCTTGAAAAAGGTGTGTCATCATCCTGGCAATACCAGAGATACGCAAATCACTGCAACATGCTGGGCCTTGGCCTATGCTTACCAAGCTGCATTCGATGCCAATATAACCCCAGTGACAGACCCTGCAGCCACTTCAGCCCATGAGACAGGCCGAGTGACCATTCTAAGCCCTACAACGGTCCACTGCGTAGAGCCAGGGAAACAAACTGTACCAGTGTCAGTTGCACCCGTAACCAAGATGAAAAAATGGTTTAGAGAGTCAGATTGTTTAGAACGCAGAGAAACTCCTGCTAAGACTAGGTATGGAGAAGATGAGGCCAGACCATCAGAGGAACAAGAGGATGAAGATGAAGATGTCAAAAAAAATAATAACTACCTGAAACCTATACCAGCATGAGCTATGAGATGTGCTGTGGCATAAAGACCACACGGATCCATCGTGCTGACACCCATCTAGGACCGTCTCCTGTTGAAACACCACTCACCAAGGCAATCGGCTCCGGGGCAGACGCATTCTGCAGTGGAGCGGGGGATAGAGGGCTTTTTTTCCGGCATCGAAGCCACTCGAGGCAGATGAGGGAGCCACCAGAACCTGTCAGCCCTCACGAGGGAGGCTGACGAGTTGTAGGCGGTGCCAGCATTGCCCCCTCCCCTGACGTTCAAAAGCAGCCTCTAGGGAGCGTGAGCAACCAGGAGCATGGCAAACAGGATGGGCAAGCAAGGTGTGGCACGTGACTCAGGGCGTGGCGCAGCAGTTCCCACAGGCAGGGCGAGCAGGGAGGGCACCCTCACCACTCTTTTGCAGCAGTTTTTCCCAACAGTGCTTGTAACCTGCTCGTGAAGAGCCCAGCCATGGTATCCACCAGCTTTGGGAAGAGGTGATCAGGATCAGGAGCATCAGGAAGTCAGAGAGGGAAATTGGTGGAAGCGTACTCTACTCTCTCTGAGACAGACTCACGAGCCTGCCACAGCACAAGTGTCTCCTGCTACACAGAAGACAAAAGTTCCCCCATCCCACCAGGCAGTAGGAGGGGACCTAGGCCAAGGGGGGGAATGGAGGCAGGTTTCTGGGGTGGTAGGCGAGCTCTGTCCCTGCCCACCTCACCTTCCCATCTACCCTTATATAATAGGTATGAAGCTCTAGAACATGACAGTCAAAACAACGATGTAGACAAACGCCCATCCCAGTTGGAGAGGGTACCAAAGGCAAAGCAACCTACTCCCCGCATTGCTATATCTTCTAGCGAGAAAGAAAGAAAGAAGGGTTCCAGTCACTAGTCCTCCAGGGCTCGGTGCTGGGGCCGGTCCTCTAATATCTTCATCGATGATCTGGACGAGGGCATTGAGTACACCCTCAGTAAGTTTGCAGATGACACCAAGCTATGTGTGTGTGTCGATCTGCTCGAGGCCAGGAAGGCTCTGCAGGAGGATCTGGATAGGCTGGATGGGCTGAGGTCAACTGCATGAAGTTTAACAAGACCAAGTGCCGGGTCCTGCACCTGGGGCGCAACAATCCCAAGCAGAGCTACAGGCTGGGAGAGGAATGGTTGGAAAGCTGCCTGGCGGAGAAGGACCTGGGAGTATTGGTTGATAGTCAGCTGAAGATGAGACAGCAGTGTGCTCAGGTGGCCAAGAAGGCCAATAGCATCCTGGCTTGCATAAGAAGCAGTGTGGCCAGCAGGGCTAGGGAAGTGATTGTCCCCCTGTACTGGGCTCTGGTGAGGCCGCACCTCAAGTACTGTGTTCAGTTTTGGGCCCCTCGCTACAAGAAGCACATGGAGGTGCTCGAGCGAGTCCAGAGAAGGGCGACGAAGCTGGTGAGGGGCCTGGAGAACAAGTCTTACGAGGAGCGGCTGAGGGAGCTGGGCTTGTTCAGCCTGGAGAAAAGGAGGCTCAGGGGCAACCTTATCACTCTTTAGAAGTACATTAAGGGAGGCTGTAGCGAGGTGGGGGTTGGTCTATTCTCCCATGCGCCTAGTGACAGGACGAGGGGGAATGGGCTAAAGTTGCGCCAGGGGTGTTTTAGGTTGGATGTTAGGAAGAACTTCTTTACTGAGAGGGTTGTGAGGCATTGGAATGGGCTGCCCAGGGAAGTGGTAGAGTCACCATCCCTGGAGGTCTTTAAAAGATGTTTAGATGTAGAGCTTAGTGATATAGTTTAGTGGAGGACTTGTTGGTGTTAGGTCAGAGGATGGACTCGATGATCTTGAGGTATCATCAACCTAGAAATTCTGTGATTCTGTGATTCTGTTACTGTCATGGGGGACTCCCTTTTGAAAGGGACAGAGGGCCCAATATGCCGACGGGACTGTCCTGGTTTCAGTTAGAACAGAATTAATTTTCTTCCTAGTAGCTGGTGGAATGCTGTGTTTTGGCTTAGGATGAGAAGAGTGCTGATAACACCCCGATGTTTTAATTGTTGCAGAGCAGTGCTTATACCAAGCCAAGGACACCTCAGCCTTTTGCTCTGTCCTGCCAACAGGCAGGCTGGGGGTGCAGGAAGAGCTGGGAGGGGACAGACCCAGGACAGGTGACCCAAACTAGCCAAAGGGGTATTCCATCCCATTTGACGTCATGCTAAACAATATATAGGGGTGGCTAGCCGGGGGAGGGGGCCGGACTGCTCGGGGTTAAGCTGGGCATCGGTCAGCGGATGGTGAGCAATTGCATTGTGCATCACTTGTTTGTACATATTATTAGTAGTAGTACTATTATCATCATTGTATTATTATTATTATTATTGTTATTATTATTTTACTGTCTTATTAAACTGTCTTTATCTCAACTCACGGGCTTCACTTTCCATTTCTCTCCCCCGTCCCAGAGAGGGAGGGGGGAGGGTGAGCGAACGGCTGCGTGGTGTTTAGCTGCCGGCCGGGTTAAACCACGACAGTCTATTTGGCGCCCAACACGGGGCTCGAAAGGTTGAGATAACGGCAGATCTGACCAGAGTGTGTTAAACTAAAATTGGTATAAGTATTAGACCTGCTTAATAGTCACTTGTCATAATGCTGATTGCTTTAATCTCAACTGTGCTGCGCCTGTTTTCCAAATTGAGTATTATAGCACGTTATTTTCCGTATGTGCTCTCTGTCATGTTGTTTATCCTCTCCGGGCCCTGGTTTCAGATCATTATGGTACTGTGTGTTGTATCAGTGGCTTATGAGATGATGAAATATCTGGCCATGACTCTAACCTGGTATTTGTACTCAGTAACATCTTCGATTCTTTACTTTGGAAATTGTATTTTGGAAACTATTAGCAATTATATCTGTTGCCTTTTTTCATTAGGGAGTCAGTCTGTGGAGGGGAAAGGGGAAGATAATTTTTCTTACTTGATCATTCTCCCTTTCTCCTTCACCACCCTCTTATCCTCCGAGCTTGTCACAATAGCTCTCCAAGATATTGAATATCCTTGGGATACTCAGACCAGCATAGTCTTGTTGTTCTGCCTCCTGAATGCGCTTCAGGTTCTGCTTAAAGTTAAACAACTACTTAGGAAGCTCATCCGGAGATCTGCCCGGAGGCAGTATAGTTGTGGGTGGCAGGGAGTATGGGAGGATATGGGCAGGCATCTAGAGCAGTTGGCACCCCCAGTGTTTTGGAAATTCACCCCTGAACAACTGCAAAATCCTAAAAAACTGGCAGAATGCTTGAAAAAAAGGTGTCGTGATTCTGGCAGTTCCAAAGTAACACAAATCATTGTAACATGCTGGGGCCTGGCTCATGCCTATCAAGCTGCCATGGATACTGCTATCAACTTAGTGACAGACCCTGCGGCCACTCCAAGTCCCGTGACAGATCCAAAGGCCACTGTGATCCCTACAGTGGACTCTGCAGCCGCTCCAGTCCCAGCTTCTGCAGATGCTCCAATCCCAGCTCCTGCAGCCACTCCAGTTCCAGTTCCTGAAGCCACTCCAGTCCCAGCTCCTGAAGCCGCTCCAGTCCCAGCTCCTGCAGCCGCTCCAGTCACAGTTCCTGCAGCCACTCCAGTCCCAGCTCCTGCATCCGCTCCAGTCCCAGCTCCGGCAGCCGCTCCAGTCCCAGCTCCTGCAGCCGCTCCAGTTCCAGCTCCTGCAGCTGCTCCAGTCCAAGCTCCTGCAGCCGCTCCAGTTCCAGCTCCGGCAGCCGCTCCAGTCCCAGCTCCTGCAGCCGCTCCAGTTCCAGCTCCTGCAGCTGCTCCAGTCCCAGCTCCGGCAGCCGCTCCAGTCCCAGCTCCTGCAGCCGCTCCAGTTCCAGTTCCTGCAGATGCTCCAGTCCCAGCTCCTGCAGCCGCTCCAGTCCCAGCTCCGGCAGCCGCTCCAGTCCCAGCTCCTACAGCCGCTCCAGTTCCAGCTCCTGCAGCTGCTCCAGTTCCAGCTCCTGCAGCCGCTCCAGCTCCGGTTCCTGCAGCCGCTCCAGCTCCGGTTCCTGCAGCTGCTCCAGTCCTAGCTCCTGCAGCTGCTCCAGTTCCAGCTCCTGCAGCCGCTCCAGCTCCGGTTCCTGAAGCCGCTCCAGCTCCAGTTCCTGCAGCCACTCCAGTTCCAGCTCCTGCAGCCGCTCCAGCTCCGGTTCCTGCAGCTGCTCCAGTTAAAGCTCCTGCAGCCGCACCAGTTCCAGCTCCTGCAGCTGCTCCAGCTCCGGTTCCTGCAGCTGCTCCAGCACCTGCAGCCGCTCCAGCTCCTGTGGCTGGGTCAGAGAAACGAGCTGTAGCAGTGCAAGTTGACCCTGCAGAGGGTATTCCAACCTCTGTGGCAGACCCTGTAACAAGGTCAGAGAAACGAGCAGTAGCAGTGCAAGCTGCCCCTGTAGAGAAGGTGAAAAAATGGTATAGAGATTCAGGTCGTTTAGAACGCAGAAAGTCTTCTGCCAAATCTAGGTATAGAGACGACGGAGACGACAACGACGCTGGGCCATCAAGGGTTCAGGAGGAGGAAGATGAGGATGCCGAAAAATCAACAGTAACTACCCGAAGCCTAAACGAGCGTGAGTTAGGAGATGTGCGAAAAGATTTTGGTCGCTGTATAGGTGAGCAGCTTGTCACCTGGCTGCTCCGGTGCTGGGACTCTGGAGACAATTGTGTGGAATTAGACGGTAGGGAAGCCAAGCGACTGGGATCCCTTGCTAGAGACGCAGGCATTGACAAAGCAATTGCAGATGGAGCACAATCTCACAGCCTCTGGAGGCGTCTCCTCTCAGCTAAGAAGGAAAGGTATCCCTTCAAGGAAGAACTTGTATGTCTACCAGGCAAGTGGACCACTATGGAGAAGGGAATCCAGTACCTGAGGGAATTAGCCATACGAGAAGTGATTTATGAGGATCCAGACCTCAGACAAACATCCAAAGATCCAGATGAAGACAGGTGTACACGACCCATGTGGCGGAAGTTTGTACGGAGTGCACCATCATCATATGCCAGCTCATTGGCAATAATGGCCTGGAAAGAGGATGAGGAACCCACAGTGGATGAAGTGGCTAAACAACTCCGGCAGTACGAAGAAAGTCTCTCCTCTTCCTTACAGGCCTGCGTCTCAGCTGTGGAGAAACTTTCTGAAGAGTTCCACCAACTTAAAGAGAATCTATCTTCATCCCCACCTGAACCAACCAGTGTCCACCGACCAAAAGAGAACACTGTGGAGAAACTTTCTGAAAAGGTTCACCAACTTGAAGAGAGATTATTCTCCTCCGTACCTGTACAGAGCAGTGTCTCAGCTATCAGGGGTAGTCGTTCATCCACACAAGGAAGACGATATGGTGGGTACTCACCCCGTGCCACCCTGTGGTTTTACTTACGAGACCATGGAGAGGACATGAGAAAATGGGATGGAAAATCTACCGCGACCCTAGAGGCACGGGTACGTGAGTTGCAAAAGAAAACAATCGAGAAAAAGGGATTCTCTGAAGTTTGCTGCTCCAACTTCCAGCAGACAGTCCTTCAAACACAGAAACGAAGAAGATTCTGACCAGGATTAGGGGGGCCCTGCCTCCAGCCATGGGGAGGAAAGGGACAATCGAGTTTATTGGACTGTGTGGATTCGATGGCCTGGCACATCAGACGCTCAGAAGTATAAGGCTTTAGTAGACACCGGTGCACAATGCACTATAATGCCATCGAGCTATAAAGGACCAGAGCCCATCGATATTTGTGGAGTGACAGGGGGATCTCAGCAGTTGACTGTATTGGAGGCTGAAGTGAGTCTGACTGGGAATGAGTGGGAAAAGCACCGCATTGTGACTGGCCCGGATGCTCCATGTATCCTTGGCATAGACTATCTTAGAAGAGGATATTGCAAGGACCCAAAAGGGTTCCGGTGGGCTTTTGGTATAGCTGCCTTAGAGACAGAGGGCATTAAACAATTATCTACCTTGCCTGGTCTCTCAGAGGACCCCTCTGTTGTGGGGTTGCTGAGGGTCGAAGAACAGCAAGTGCCAATCGCTACCACAACTGTGCACCGGCGGCAATATCGCACTAACCGGGACTCCCTGATTCCCATCCAAAAGGTAATTCGTCAATTGGAGAGCCAAGGAGTGATCAGCAAGACTCATTCACCTTTCAATAGTCCCATATGGCCAGTGTGAAAGTCTAATGGGAGTGGAGACTAACAGTGGACTATCGTGGCCTGAACGAAGTGACACCACCACTGAGTGCTGCAGTGCCGGACATGCTGGAACTTCAGTACGAACTTGAATCGAAGGCAGCCAAGTGGTACGCCACAATTGATATCGCTAATGCATTTTTCTCCATCCCTCTAGCAGCAGAGTGCAGGCCACAGTTTGCTTTCACTTGGAGGGGAGTCCAATATACTTGGAATCGGCTGCCCCAGGGGTGGAAACACAGCCCTACCATTTGCCATGGGCTGATCCAGTCTGCGCTGGAGCAGGGGGAAGCTCCTGAACACCTGCAGTACATCGATGACATTATTGTGTGGGGTGACACAGCAGAGGAAGTTTTCGAGAAAGGGAAGAAAATAGTCCAAATCCTTCTGAAAGCCGGTTTTGCCATAAAACAAAATAAAGTCAAAGGACCTGCACGAGAGATCCAGTTTTTAGGAATAAAATGGCAAGATGGACGTCGTCAAATCCCAATGGATGTGATCAACAAAATAACAGCTATGTCTCCACCAACTAACAAAAAAGAAACACAGACCTTCCTAGGTGTCATGGGGTTTTGGAGAATGCACATCCCAAATTACAGTCTGATTGTAAACCCGCTCTACCAAGTAACCCGTAAGAAGAATGAGTTTGAATGGGGCCCTGAACAACGACAAGCCTTTGAACAAATCAAGCAGTAAATAGTCCATGCAGTAGCCCTTGGGCCAGTTCAAACAGGACCAGATGTAAAGAATGTGCTCTACACTGCAGCCGGGGAGAACGGCCCCACCTGGAGCCTCTGGCAGAAAGAACCTGGGGAAACTCGAGGTCGGCCCCTGGAGTTTTGGAGTCGGGGATACAGAGGATCTGAGGCCCGCTATACTCCAACTGAAAAGGAGATATTGGCAGCATATGGAGGAGTTCGATCTGCTTCAGAGGTGGTCGGTACTGAAGCGCAGCTCCTCCTAGCACCCCGATTGCCGGTACTAGGCTGGATGTTCAAGGGAAGGGTCTCTTCTACGCATCATGCAACTGATGCTACATGGAGCAAGTGGGTTGCACTGATTACTCAGCGGGCTCGAATAGGAAACCCCAGTCGCCCAGGAATATTGGAAGTGATTTTGGACTGGCCAGAAGGCAAATACTTTGGGATATCATCAGAGGAGGAGGTGGGTCGTGCTGAAGAAGCCCCACTGTACAAGCAGTTACCAGAGAAGGAGAAGAAATATGCCCTGTTCACTGATGGGTCCTGTCGTATTGTGGGGAAGCATCGGAGATGGAAGGCTGCTGTATGGAATCCTACACAGCGAGTTGCAGAAGCTGCTGAGGGAGAAGGTGAATCGAGTCAGTTTGCAGAAGTGAAGGCCATTCAGCTGGCTTTAGACATTGCTGAACGAGAAAAATGGCCAGTTCTCTATCTCTACACCGATTCATGGATGGTAGCAAATGCCCTGTGGGGATGGTTACAGCAATGGAAGCAAAACAACTGGCAGCGCAGGGGCAAACCCATCTGGGCTGCCGCATTGTGGCAAGATATTGCTGCTCGGGTAGAGAACCTGGCTGCCTGGCTGTGAAAGTACGTCACGTAGATGCTCATGTGCCCAAGAATCGGGCTACTGAAGAACATCAAAACAACCAGCAGGTGGATCAGGCTGCTAAGATTGAAGTAGCTCAGGTGGACCTGGATTGGCAGCATAAAGGTGAATTATTTATAGCCCGATGGGCCCATGACACCTCAGGCCATCAAGGTAGAGATGCAACATACAGATGGGCTCGTGATCGAGGGGTGGACCTGACCATGGATGCTATAGCGCAGATTATTCATGATTCATGTGAAAGATGTGCTGCAATCAAGCAAGCCAAACGGTCAAAGCCTCTTTGGTATGGAGGACGATGGCTGAAATATAAATATGGAGAGGCCTGGCAGATTGATTACATCACACTCCCTCAAACTCGCAATGGCAAGCGCCATGTACTTACAATGGTGGAAGCAACCACCGGATGGCTGGAAACATATCCTGTGCCTCATGCCACCGCCCGGAACACTATCCTGGGCCTTGAAAAGCAAGTCCTATGGCGACATGGTACCCCAGAAAGAATAGAGTCAGACAATGGAACTCATTTCCGAAACAACCTTATAGACACTTGGTCCAAAGAACATGGTATTGAGTGGGTGTATCACATCCCCTATCATGCACCAGCCTCCGGGAAAGTTGAACGATACAATGGACTGTTAAAGACTACACTGAAAGCAATGGGCGCTGGGACATTCAAGCATTGGGATACGCATTTGGCAAAGCCACCTGGTTAGTCAATACTAGGGGATCTGCCAACCGAGCTGGACCTGCCCAATCCAACCTGTTACGTACTGTAGATGGGGATAAAGTTCCTGTAGTGCATGTAAGAAATATGCTGGGTAAAACAGTCTGGGCTACTCCTGCCTCAGGAAAAGGCAAACCCATTCGTGGAATTGTTTTCGCTCAGGGACCTGGATACACTTGGTGGGTGATGCAAAAGAACGGAGAGGTCCGGTGTGTACCTCAAGGAGATTTAATACTGGGTGAGAATAGCCCATGAACTGAATTGTACCATGTTAATTACTATATAATACTGTATATTATCACTACCATGACTACTATAGGTGACTAATTAGAATGTATGGAAAAGAGTGTAACCTGAGCATGACATAAATGGTATGGAATAAGGGGTGGATAGATGTCCTGGTTTCAGTTAGAACAGAATTAATTTTCTTCCTAGTAGCTGGTGGAATGCTGTGTTTTGGCTTAGGATGAGAAGAGTGCTGATAACACCCCGATGTTTTAATTGTTGCAGAGCAGTGCTTATACCAAGCCAAGGACACCTCAGCCTTTTGCTCTGTCCTGCCAACAGGCAGGCTGGGGGTGCAGGAAGAGCTGGGAGGGGACAGACCCAGGACAGGTGACCCAAACTAGCCAAAGGGGTATTCCATCCCATCTGACGTCATGCTAAACAATATATAGGGGTGGCTAGCCGGGGGGAGGGGGCCGGACTGCTCGGGGTTAAGCTGGGCATCGGTCAGCGGGTGGTGAGCAATTGCATTGTGCATCACTTGTTTGTACATATTATTAGTAGTAGTACTATTATCATCATTGTATTATTATTATTATTATTATTATTATTTTCCTGTCTTATTAAACTGTCTTTATCTCAACTCACGGGCTTCACTTTCCATTTCTCTCCCCCGTCCCAGAGAGGGAGGGGGGAGGGTGAGCGAACGGCTGCGTGGTGTTTAGCTGCCGGCCGGGTTAAACCATGACAGGGACCCAACCCACAGGGAAGTCTGTTGCCTCCCTGGGGCTTGGGTGAGAGACATTGCTAGGAAAGTCACTCGCCTGGTACGGCCCACCGACTACTACCTGATACTGGTCTTTCAGGCTGGTAATGACGAAGTAGCAAGGAGAAGTCCAAGAGTGATCTAAAGGGACTCAGGGCTTTGGGATGACTACTTAAAGGTTCAGGGGCACAGGTTGTGTTTGCCTCTGTCCTTCTGATAGGGGGGATCGATGTTGACAAGCAGGCTCTTCACATTAATACGTGGCTTCGGGACTGGTGCAACCAGCAGAACTTTGGGTTTGTTGATCATGGGAAGGTCTAAGCAACACTGGGCCTGCTGGCACCAGATGGGATGCGCCTCTCTCAGAGGGGTAAAAGGATTTTTGCCCAGGAGTTAGCAGGGCTGATAGATAGGGCTTTAAACTAGAGTCGAAGGGGAATGGGATAAAACCAGGCCCGCCGATGAAGAGCTAACGGATGGTGCCCTAGAATCAGAGGGACTGTGTGCTAGTGAGGTCCTTCTGTTGGCTCCACGAGGTGCTGCGTGTAGGGAGGTGCATTTGAAGTGCTTCTACACAAACACACACAGTATGAGGAATAAAATGGATGATGCTTGGCCCAGTCCCACTGCTGCAACATCATTGGCATAAGTGAAACCTGGTGGGATGAGTCCTGTGGCTGGTATGTTGCAATAGATGGTTACAGGCTCTTCAGGAGGGACAGGTAGGGTAGGCGAGGTGGCGGGGTGGCGATGTATGTGAAGCATGGGCTGGACTGTGTGGAACTTCAAGTTGGGGATGGCAAAGTTGAGAGCCTCTGAGTAAGGATTAAGGGACGAACAAATAAAGGGGATGTCATTGTGGGAGTCTATCACAGACCACCTGGCCAGGATGACAACGCCGATGAAATATTCTTTGCAGAACTAAGAGATGCCTCGAGATCCACTCCCCTTGTCCTTATGGGGGACTTCAATTTGCCAGATGTCAACTGGGATTACCACACGGCCAACATGAGCAAGTCCAGGAGATTCCTAAATCACCTAGATGATAACTTCTTGGTGCAGGTGCTAAGGGAGTGTTGTGGTTTAACCCCGCCGGCAGCTAAACACCACATACCCGTTCACTCACCCTCCCCCCTCCCTCTCTGGGATGGGGGAGAGAAACAGGAAAGTGAAGCCTGTGAGTTGAGATAAAAACAGTTTATTAAGACAGGAAAATAATAATAACAATAATGATTATAATAGTACTACTAATAATAATGTGTACAAAACAAGTGTTGCACAATGCAATTGCTCACCACCCACTGACCGATGCCCAGCCTAACCCCGAGCAGCCCGGCTCCTCCACCCTGGCTAGCCACCCCTATATATTGTTTAGCATGACGTCAAATGGGATGGAATACCCCTTTGGCCAGTTTGGGTCAGCTGCTCTGGGTCTGTCCCCTCCCAGCTCTTGCTGCACCCCCAGCCTGTCCATTGGCAGGACAGAGTGAGAAGCTGAAAAGTCCTTGGCTTGGTATAAGCACTGCTCTGTGACAATTAAAACATCAGCATGTTAACAACACTCTTCTCATCCTAATCCAAAACATAGCACCCTACCAGCTACTAGGAGGAAAATTAACTCTGTCCTAACTGAAAGCAGGACAGGGAGTCACTGTGATCTGAAACTTGGGGATGTTGATTTTTTTTCAAATAATTCCTTACTATCAAATGGTTAAATGCTGGGACCAGTTTTCTTACCTCTGTTTCCCACACAGCCAAAATACTAAGACAGGACTTGTAGGTTTTCCTTCTGCCTGCTTTTTTCTTATGAATACTTATTAAGTATTAATAATAAGTATATATATATACTTATATATATGTGTGTGTATGTATATATATGTATGTATAAAATAAGTATTAATAATGGCAGTACCTGCCATTTCCTATGAATACTTATTAAGAGCTGACCATGTAGGAAACTGAGTTTCTCTCTCTGAAACTGTACCCAGTGCTAACCTGGCAGCTGGCCCAGCTCCTGTGACATGAATGGTGAAATCACCAGCTGCCATGGATTTGGAAGGGGTAAAACAAATCAAGGCTTCCTCCTGTGTATTCTGCAATTAAATTCTGATCATAGACTAAGGGAAAGAAAAATAAATAAATAAATAAATAAATAAATAAATAAAGCCAGATAAAGATGTTTAGCAAATGCATAAACATAATAACCAATGTTATTTATGTTATGTTACCAATGTATAACCATAATAACCTCTTGTCATCCTTCACTCTCCTGGTCTTATTTGTGCTGATTCTGTTTAGCAAGGCCCTAATATGATTGTACAGACAGTTAGTCAAATGGAAAAATTCTCTTTAGAATTATTTCAAGTCCTTTATTTTAAGCAAAATTCAAGGGGTGATGGTGGAGGGACTTCCTGAGAACTGGTAGAAAAAGGTCTGGATTCAGCAGGTACATCAATCAAGTTCTTTCCAACTAATCCTTTAAAATTATGACCCTCAGGTTAGCTGATTCTCTCTTGTCCAGCTGGGACACAGTCAGTTGTGAGGAGATATCACAAACAGTGGCTTCAAAATCTTCTGTTTTTTTCCTTTAAAAGAGTAGGATATTGCTAAATTATTTCTCTGCAGTTCATGTCCTGCTTACCTATCCCAGCATCTACACACGTTAGGCTCCCTATTGCTTTTATTTAGCAAGGACAGTATTACAGAAATTCATGTTGGCAAGCACCATTTCATTTCTGATGTAACTATATTTTTGCTATTGCTTTTTGGTGTCCTGTAATAATAATTGTGCAGTCATCCACACCTACCTTCTGCATTCATTTAACAACATGCTGTGTGATCTTTCAGGGAACCACACTGAAAAAGCAATTGCGTATGGACATTTATAAATTTTCTGGACAAAAATCTTCTATGGTTTCACTTAATTCACTTAATTAAATACCCACCACACAAAAGATGGAAAGGGATTTACTGACAGAGGTGAGGAACCCTTGGCAACATGTTGAATATCTTCCAAGATAGCAGGCTAAGAAAAGTAATCCCCCCAAAATGTTCCATAAGTGCTAAAAATTCCAAATGAAGTCCTCTCTCCTAAAGCCATAGGATTGCATTACAGGGAAAGCTTGCTTTTTTCCGAAGATGGCACATTTTCAGCTCTTATGAGATAAATGTAAAGTAAAGTAAATACAGTAAAACTAACTTATGAGAGTAAACCAGCAAAAAGCTTAAAACTGTGGCCCTCTCTGTGAGGAAAGAATGATTCTTTCACTCACTTAGACACATGCACATGAAGCTTTCCTGTAGGAGAAAGGCAATTCCTTGATCTTCTCTTGTGACTGCTGCATAAACAGGATCTTTATGTATGTACATTTGTAAGAAAAGACAGTCATTACCTAGAGACCTGCACAGACAAGCTATGCAAAGACTGAACAGAATAAAACAAAACCAAACATATATATACATGCATATATATGTATATGTATCATTGTACTTTTTGTTTGTTTGTTCATTTCTTAGGGTGGGTAACTGGGGGAGTTTGGAATAAGAAGGGACTTATTTTCCCAAGTGAGACAGGAACCCAATAGGAAACCTGGGAACTCATCCTAAATTCAGTGAATGCCTTTATCCCATTTCCTTATCCGCTGTCTCAAGTTAGACTAACCACATGAATGACATTTATCCAGATACCTGTGCAGAGAGAGGACTCACATGAACAGAAAAGAGTAGTATCTTAGAGGGGAAAAAAAAATGGTCAGAGAATAGGATCTCACCTGAAAGGAGGTCATACTGTAAAGAACAACAATAAATTCCTTAGAACAAACTGAAAAACTAAATCAGACATTGATTTCCAGGCCAGATTGCTCTGCTATGATGCACAGGAATTAAATCCTCCCAGGACTCACTCCCTTCACAATACCCTTGAGATTACAACTAATTAGTGAGGGTATTCATGGAAAATTTTTGGCCAAGCTTTTCATGAGAATTTTTACTCTGCAAAATTTTACTAGACTGCAAAAATATGATCTAAAATGGATGAATGCATACTTTCCAAGTTTTTGCTGTGCTTGTGTCAGACAGGTCTTCATCCTAATCCAAAACATAGCATTCTACCAGGAAGAAAATTAACTCTGTTCTAACTGAAACCAGGACACTGGCCGCATCCCTGGAAGCTTCAAATAAGTTCCGAATCCCTGGAACCCTTAAAAAGCTTCTGAATGAAGCCCGGGATGTGCCTGTGTCTAGATGTGTCTTGCAAGTGGTTAACCCACGCACGAATTCTTAGCTTCGGAACTAAATTCTGTCTCAGTTACACCCCTACACACAGTCACGCAACTGAATTCCCCCCAACCGAAAGGTATCTTCGTTTGGGTTTTCGCGCGCAGAGTTACGTGTCACAAAATAAGAGCTCTTGGTTCTTTATTTGCCTCTTATGTTCAAAATCTTGGTGGACTCTAGTGCTACTATCGGCAAGGGCCACTAGGTGGGGCGCCTCCCTTTACCGGTCGCAGATCCAAAGTCCAAGAAGATCACGTCGGGGTCACCAATTTGTTGTAAATGAGGTCTCAACTCAATCTGAATTTAATAATATTTATAAAACAAATATTTCTAAAATGTATAAAAGGCAAGTAAACAGCGCTGGGTGTGCGGGGAGTCTACGCTCCACCAACACGCACACATGAACATCAAACATTCTAAATATACAGAACATTGCTTTTACATACTAAAACCGAGTATGCCTATACAATCAGAAAAGTTAACAAACAATCCTTTAAGTTCCACAACTCAACAGTCTCCATTTTCCATTCCTTTTCTTGATTACTAACAAGTCTCCATTTTCCATTCCTTTTGAACAATATGTCTCGCTTTAAGTTGTCAAATAACTCGGTCTTCAGGTCTTATGTATCCCGTTCTTCCCGGATCGAAGAAAAGCACATCCATCTCCTTTTCAAGGCCAATTAGCCTGGGTCAAAAGGCACGTCCAGGTCAACAGGGGGCGTAACAGCAAAAGCCTTCGATGGCTGTAGCAGCAGAGGGGCCCATGGCGTAGCAGTCAGATCAGTAAAGGAGCCCACAGCTCCCTCACTGTCTGGCAAACCACACGTTTCTGACTGTGCTCCCACATGGCTCTTTAAGGCCTCAGAGATTGCTCGCCAGGTGCCGAGCAATCCCACTGCAACCTTGTCGTTTTTAGTTGCAGAGTCCCACACCTTGACCTCAGTTTGGTCCCATATTTCAGTCTCATAATCTGTCCGATTGTTAATAAGGAGAATAAGCTGTAAGGTTACCAGGACAGTCTTTGTTCCTAAGGACGTATGATTCCCCATAATGCGCAACTGCTTACCAGTGAGAGACAGTTGTGTGCACAGGTCCGCTTCTCTCAGCTCGAGCTTCTCTCCAGCTCCAGTGCGCCTGTTTCCAGCGACTTTCTGTACGAGCTTCTCTGAGCAGTTTGCTGAGTTTGGCCGAACCTATCTTCAGGAGGCGATCAATGTGCCTGTTCCCGTCCTGGTCTCCATTCTGTTAGCCTGTTCCTTTTCATTCCTACTTTCTGCTTCTTAATTGATGATAACTTCATCACTTCGTGTTGCCTTCTTTTTTTTTTTTTTTCTCTTGAGGGCAGGCTCCCCTCTTATACCCTTCTCTCCACAGCAGTTCTTTTCAAAACAACTTTTCTTTGGTCAAACAACTTTGAATGTAACAACAACAGCAAACACCCAGCAACTTCCATGCCTTAATGGCTGGAGAACAAGAAACCGGAGACTGCATGGAGTCTCCTGAATCACCCTTCTTTGTTCCCTCTAAACTCTTTTATATTCCTGATGGCCTCATCGTTAAGAGTCTAATGTTATCTCAACCACGGGGCTTTCCAAACCCTATGGCCACACTCTCAAATCTCCCCCTTCTTTATTAATATCAACCATTTTCTCGACACGAATTACCACTCCATATATAACAATCATTATTGTAAGTATTATTATTATTTTCTTGTCTTTATCTCAACTCACAGCCTTCCCTTTCCCATTTCTCTCTCCCATCCCAGAGAAGGAGGGGGGGAGGTGAGCGAGCGGCCCTGTGTTGTTTAGCTGCCCGCAGGGTTAAACCACAACAGAAAGAAAAGCTGTAAATGAACTTGTAAAGAAAATGAAGAAAATTACATATGTCCCAGTTCAAATTTGGAATGGAATCGATCTAAGAGGATTATGGGAGAAGGCTTTATGGGTAGTAATTGGTTTGCTAAAATAAGGGTGGTTGTATTGGGGATATGTGGAGGATTGTTAATAATTCCATGTTTAATACCCTGTATTACCAGACTAATACACTCAGTTATACAAGGAATGCAAATATCTGCGGTACCTGTTGACCCAGCACCAGGGAAAGTGAAAACCCATTCCCTGATGATAATAAAAACAAACAAAGATACAAAATTGTTATCAATTGGTATCAATTCGGCAAGTATTGACTTGATTAGAAAGGAAAACACGAATCAGTGCCATGAAAAAGGAGATGGGGGATTGTGAGATGTGTTCATCTGATTCATGTCAGTATGGAACAATGCTAGGGCTGTATGGTATGATGAATGTGACCTTCTGTCTCACATACACTTGTATAACCACAAGTCTAAGAAAAAGAGTGGTTAATGTATATAGTTCTTGTATCTTGCAAAGGAATGTTTTAGCAATTCATGTCATTAGAGAGCTTGAAGGGACATGTATTTGTAGGCTTTTCCTTGAAGTCTCTGATATCTGGTCAGAATCTTAAGGAGAAGGGGAGAGCTGAAGAACGACTAAAAGACAAAGCTTGCAGGGGACGCTGCACAAGTCTCTGACATACAGCCAAGTTGGACAAAGGAGAAGGACAAGAGGGAGGAAGGCTATGAGCCTTCAGCACGAGAGACCCTCAGAGGGACCACCGGAGACTGACACGCATGCGCCAGTGGGAGGGTTTGGATTCTGGAAACTAATTATAATAACCCTGTTTTTTTTAGAAGTATTAATGAATATGTATCAGCCTAGGAGCATAAAAATCAGCTGCTTGATGTAACTGGTGTGCGTCCTGGTGGAGCGGAGACTCCCGGTGCACCCAGCGCTGTTTGCTTACCTCTATTCCTTTATATTCTTTCAATAAATCCTATTTTTTTATTTAATCCTAATTTGAATCCTGAGCCTTTTATAACAATTATACATATAAATAAATAAAGGAGATGTCATTCCCTTATGTGAGATATGTTCATCTGATTCGTGTCAGTATGGAACAATGCTAGGGCTGCATGGTATGATGAATGTGACCTTCTATCATACATACCCTTGTATAATCACAAGTCTAAGAAAAACAGAGAGGTTAATGTATATAGTTCTTGTATCTTGCAAAGGAATGTTTTAGTAATTTGTGTCAATAGAGAGCTTGAAGGGAAATGTATTTGTAGGCTTTTCCTTGAAGTCTCTGATATCTGGGGGGGGGGGGTTCAGAACAACTGCTAACTATTATGACTATTGCATGGGATACTATGCAAGTCTCTGATATCTGGCCAGGAGATTAAGGAGAAGGGAAGAACTGAAGAACAACTAAAAGACCAAGCTTGCAGGGGATGATGCACAAGTCTCTGACATACAGCCAAGTTGGACAAAGGAGAAGGACAAGAGGGAGGAAGACTATGAGCCTTCAGCACGAGAGACCCGCAGAGACCCCCAGAGGGACCACCGGAGACTGATATGCATGCTCCAGTAGGAGGGTTTGGATTCCGGAAACTAATTATAATAACCCTGTGGTTTTTTAGAAGTAGTAATGAATATGTATTAGCCTAGGAGCATAAAAATCAGCTGCTTGATGTAACTGGTGTGCGTCTTGGTGGAGCAGACTCCCAGCGCACCCTGCGCTGTTTGCTTACCTCTATTCCTTTAATAAATTGTAAACTTTGATTATAGTCCTATTTTGAGGGACTGAGTGTGCCAGGGGTCTCTGCTCCACCAAGGCGCACACCAGTTACATCAAGCAGCTGATTTTTATGCTCCTAGGCTAATACATATTCTTTATTACTTTTTAAAAAAACAGTGTTATTACAATTAGTTTCCGGAATTCAAACCCTCCTACTGGAGTATGTGTATCAGTCTCCAGAGAACAAGTAGAAAAGTCCTACAAGGAGCGGCTGGGGGAGCTGGAGAAAAGCCTGGAGAAAAGGTGGCTCAGGGGCAACCTTATCGTTCTTTATAAATACATTAAAGGAGGCTGTAGTGAGGTGGGGATTGGTCTATTCTCCCACGTGCCTGGTGAGAGGACGAGGGGGAATGTGCTAAAGCTGCGCCAGGGGTGTTTTAGGTTGGATATTAGGAAGAACTTCTTTACTGAGAGGGTTGTGAGGCATTGGAATGGGCTGCCCAGGGAAGTGGTGGAGTCACCATCCCTGGAGGTCTTTAAAAGGCATTTATATGTTGAACTTCAACTCTATTTTATTTTTTTTTTGTGGCAAAATCATCCTTCAGAAGGATTTGGACTATTTTCTTCCCTTTCTCGAAAACTTCCTCTGCTGTGTCACCCCACACAATAATGTCATCGATGTACTGCAGGTGTTCAGGAGCTTCCCCCTGCTCCAGCGCAGACTGGATCAGCCCATGGCAAATGGTAGGGCTGTGTTTCCACCCCTGGGGCAGCCAATTCCAAGTATATTGGACTCCCCTCCAAGTGAAAGCAAACTGTGGCCTGCACTCTGCTGCTAGAGGGATGGAGAAAAATGCATTAGCGATATCAATTGTGGCGTACCACTTGGCTGCCTTCGATTCGAGTTCGTACTGGAGTTCTAGCATATCCGGCACTGCAGCACTCAGTGGTGTTGTGACTTCGTTCAGGCCAGGATAGTCCACTGTTAGTCTCCACTCACCATTAGACTTTTGCACTGGCCATATGGGACTATTGAAAGGTGAATGAGTCTTGCTGATCACTCCTTGGCTCTCCAATTGACGAATTAGCTTATGGATGGGAATCAGGGAGTCCCGGTTAGTGCGATATTGCCGCCGGTGCACAGTTGTGGTAGCGATTGGCACTTGCTGTTCTTCGACCCTCAGCAACCCCACAACAGAGGGGTCCTCTGAGAGACCAGGCAAGGTAGATAATTGTTTAATGCCCTCTGTCTCTAAGGCAGCTATACCAAAAGCCCACCGGAACCCTTTTGGGTCCTTGCAATATCCTCTTCTAAGATAGTCTATGCCAAGGATACATGGAGCATCCGGGCCAGTCACAATGCGGTGCTTTTCCCACTCATTCCCAGTCAGACTCACTTCAGCCTCCAATACAGTCAACTGCTGAGATCCCCCTGTCACTCCACAAATATAGATGGGCTCTGGCCCTTTATAGCTCGATGGCATTATAGTGCATTGTGCACCGGTGTCTACTAAAGCCTTATACTTCTGAGCGTCTGACATGCCAGGCCATTGAATCCACACAGTCCAATAAACTCGATTGTCCCTTTTCTCCCCCTGGCTGGAGGCAGGGCCCCCCTAATCCTGGTCAGAATCCTCTTCGTTTCTGTGTTTGAAGGACTGTCTGCTGGAAGTTGGAGCAGCAAGCTTTTCAGAGAATCCCTTTTTCCTGATTGTTTTCTTTTGCAACTCACATACCGATGCCTCTAGGGTCGCGGTAGATTTTCTGTCCCATTTTCTCATGTCCTCTTCATGTCACGTAGGTAAAACCACAGGGTGGCACGGGGTGTGTACCCACTGTACCCACTATATCATCTTCCTTGCACAGAAGGATGCTTACTCCTGATAGCTGAGACACCGGTTTGTGCAGGAGGGGAGGAAGATAGATTCTCTTTAAGTTGGTAGAAGTCTCCAGAAAGTTTCTCCACAGCTGAGATGCAGGCCTGTATCGAAGAGGAGAGACTTTCTTCGTACTGCCGGAGTTGTTTAGCCACTTCATCCACTGTGGGTTCCTCATGGTCTTTCCAGGCCACTACTGCCAATGAGCTGGCATATGATGATGGTGCACTCCGTACAAACTCCCTCTATATGGGTTATGTACATTTGACTTCATCTGGATCTGTGGATATTTGTTCCTTCTCTGTGGATATTTGGTCCCTATAAATCACCTCCCATACGGCTAGTTCCCTCAGGTACTGGATTCCCTTCTCCATAGTGGTCCACTTGCCTGGTAGACATACAAGTTCTTCCTTGAAGGGATACCTTTCCCTCACAGCTGACAGGAGACGCCTCCAGAGGCTGTGAGATTGTGCTCCATCTGCAATTGCTTTGTTAATGCTTGCGTCTCTAGGAAGGGATCCCAGCCGTCTGGCTTCCCTGCCCTCTAATTCCACACAATTGGCTCCGGTGTCCCAGCACCGGAGCAGCCAGGTGACAAGCTGCTCACCTATGCAGCGACCAAAATATTTTCGCACATCTTGTAGCTCTCGCTGGTACAGGTTTCGGGTAGTTACTGTTGTTTTTTCGACATCTTCATCTTCATCCTCCTGCTCCTCTGATGGCCCAGCCTCATCTTCTCTATACCTAGACCTAGCAGAAGACTCTCTGCGTTCTAAATGACCTGAATCTCTATACCATTTTTTCACCTTGTCTACAGGGGCAACTTGCACTGCCAAAGCTCGTTTCTCTGACCCAGCCACAGGGCCTGCCATAGGGGTTGAAACAACCACCGGGACCATCACGGGAGCTGGTAGGACTGCTGGCCCTGTCACAGGAGCTGAATCAACTGCTATATATATATATATACTATACTATACTATACTATACTATACTATACTATACTATACTATATATATTGCATAAAATGTAATATCTTCTTGTCAGTTCTTCTCTAAAATGTTGCCCCTTAGGTATATATCAGAATTTTAGAATTATAGGTATATATCAGCTTTGCAGCTACTGCTTGTCAGTTATGTCTGAATCTGTCTGCTGTTTTCACATTGGTGTACCCACATATATTATTATTGTATAATTCTATGTGTGTGTATATATATGTGTGTGTATTTATAATTCTCTCTCTCTATAATTATATATAATATGATATATATATTTCATATATATATATTATATTATATATATTATATATATATAATTCTATGTATATATATTTCTGTAGGGTTGTATTCCTGTATTTATGTGTGTACTCTTTTTTCTAAACATTACCTTACTATGGGATAAGAATAAAGATATACATTAATAGATTATAAGGCCTTCTTGACTATTAACTTCTCATGTGCTTTCTAAAAGATGAATGTAAATTTCTCTTTCTCTTACAGACATTAAAAATACTTCTCTGTTAATAGTTCCCCAGAATAGAGTATAAATATTCATAATGTAGAGCATTGCTGCCTTTTTGATCCCGTAAATAGAGCTCACTAAGAACTTTACATGAAAATTGTTGAAATTTGAAGCTTTTATATTTTTTTCCCTAAAAATAATAAAAAAATGATTTCTTCAAAAAAAAATCATTATTAGCAAGATCCTATTGTTTTCTATAAATGGAGATTATAAAACTCGTTTGTCATTAGGTTATGTCCTTCTGGTAAAGTATTTTCAAGACTGTAACAATTATAGTATAAATATAATTTAACTAACATCATCAGTTAAAATTAATATTAAAAATATTTGTCATTTGTAAACAACTTTAAAAAGTTGTATCTATATTTTAAATTTACATTGACAAGTTTTTGTTGGTATGCCTAAACTCGCTTTTAGCGAATTGCTAGTTTAGGTATTGTAAAAAATAATAGTCAGTGTATGTCCCCATGGGCTAATTGCCAAATGGCTATTCACCTTCCTCAGTATGTTAGGCAAAATTATTATTACACAGAAATAATCTTTGTTGATTTGTTTGGCTTTTGAATGGCAGATATTTATAAATCATATGTGCCAGGACTGGCCTGACCTTTTGTATTTCACCTTTGATTTTTGTTTTATTTTGTTTTCTTAGTTGTATTTTTTAAAAGGAATACAAAGTTGCAACCCAATCAGAATTCACTCAGAATTTACTACCTGCTGCAACTGTTAAGATAACAGGCAGAAAAGAATTTACAAGGGAAAAGGAAAAAAAAAATGAAGAAAAGGAAAGAAAAGTCACCTGGCCCTAATCATCTCTTGAGCCACTGAACAAACAAGCCAGTTTTTCTGCACAGGCAACTATAAATCTTTCCTTCCTTATCACTTTTTACATTCTCAATTAATGTTAGTCCATCCCATATTTTTATGTTGAGACTTTTACAGCCTTTGTTTCATAAACCAAATAGTTACTTTCGAATTTTAACAATATTTAGTGTACACATATGGATGTGTATGCGTTGTTCCACTCTAAAGGAAGAAGACTGATTATTTTGCATTCAATTTACTCTTTTTTTTTTTCTGCCTAGTCTATTGGTGCCTACAGAAGAAAACAGTAATAAATCATTTATAAAATCAGCACAATCCCTTCTACAGGGAAATATAGTGAGGCAGACTGTCTCATAAATTGTTTAGAATAACACAGCTCTCCAGTGATTTAGCCTGATTTGTCTGTTAAAACAAACAAACAAACAAACAAAAAACAGAAACCCACAAACCCACAGATGGTGATTCCTGCTATTATAAAAGGGGTAGGGAATGTGTGCACTTAAGGCAAAAACAATGAGTCCAAGTACCTTTTTATTTTCTTGCAGACAATGCAGACAACATCACATTTACAAACAGACCATGGACTACAGAAATTATAAGGAATGAAGCATTGTGGAATGAAAGTAACAAGAATGAATTTTCTGTATTTATTGCAGAGTTTTCATGTTCACACAGCCTGCACTTTTGCTTAATCATAGAATCATAGAATATCCTGAGTTGGAAGGGACCCATAAGGATCATCAAGTCCAACTCCTGGCACCACATAGGTCTACCCAAAAATTCAGACCATATGACTAAGTGCACAGTCCAAATGCTTCTTAAACTCCGACAGGCTTGGTGCCATGACTACGGCCCTGGGGAGCCTATAGGGGAAAGAAGCAAAAGAAGCCCCATTAAATTGACTCAGCATCCCAAATCTTTCCACTGTCTTAGTATGTGGATCAGTGACAGTGACAAAATAGTACTGTGTGCTGGCAGCTTGATTTCTGACATTTTCTGGGCCGTATGAAAGATCACATCCACAAACACTTCTGTCATATTCTCTTCCAGATTGTGGTATATTAAACTGAGGAAATAAGTATGTTTTGCTTGGGATCATAGATTCATCAAAATTAAAAAAGGAAAAGACCTGTTAGTGTATATCACTTATATTATTCCTCATCCAATGCAAGATTACCCCCTGAGGTACATTTTCCAGTACTTTTTCCAGTCCACTTTGAAATGACTCATGCAAAAGTTTCCACCATTTCTTTCTAGAGATTAGTCTACAGTCTCATAGATCTCACTTACCCTTGGTTTCAGCCTAAATTTTCCATTACTCACTTAAAGATTTTTTTTCATGGCCATCTGGTAAGGCAATTTGAGGTGTTTCTCTGAAGCCAACCATCAAGCCTTTAGAGTCAAGCCAAGGGCTTTCAGGAAGGCAGGAGGTAGCCACAGATTAAAAAGGATTTTAGCAGGTTATGTAGTCTCAAAGTCAGGATCGTACTCAAGTTCATTAAAAATTTCTTGGGATTCACTATTCCTTATCTATTGATTTGCCAGTATGGTTCAGAGATGTATTCAAATCTGAACACATCCTGGCCTGACGGTCTCTAAAGTTATAAAGCCTTAATAGAAATTTATGTTACTTTCTAGTTCACAAACATGAAAGGATTAAATAAGGATTAAATACTATAATAGTTGAGGGGTATCACCACAGTAATGTAGTTGAGCAACGCAGATGTCACAATTTTTCTTCCTCTACTCCCATCCTTGTATCCTGTACATCAAAAACTATATATATGTCATACAAAATCTGAAGTCATTTTAATTTTTGACTTGAGTATTCCCCAGGTGCAGTGGTTAGGGCTCATCCTGTCCTTAAACTAGTCAAGAATGTAATCGTCTATACAAAAGTTAGTAGCCTAAAGTTTCATTACAACCAATATAGTCAGTGCCACAAACTAAAACAGTAGCTTAGATATATATAGACTATATGTATATATGTATATATACTATAGACACTTAAAGTTAGAGTAAGCTGAATCTTGTACCTGTCAGATTTGGTCTGGACCATCCTTAAAATGCTCCAGCAAAAAAAATGAATGTTCCAATGTACACAGCATGAGGCAGCTACAGCAGCAATTGCAAAGCAGTGATCTGCACTGACATCCCCCATTTTGCTGCCTCACCTGGAGAAATCTGCAAGGCATGGCAGCAGCTGCGGAAGGGTTTTTCTCCATCCTCTCCAGGATCTAGACTCCCAACTTGTTAACACTTTTCAGGTGAGACTTTCCGAAATACTGTCACAGAGGGGTGTAGCACAGGGCTATAGGCATCCTGTGGTATCACAGAGCACATGTAAGGTTTCAGCTTGGATTCAGTCCATAGAAATCCCACATACCTTTGTGCAAACCCTTGTAAATCCACAAGGCCTTTATAAAAGCTCTCACTGAAATTATGGCATATTGCATTGTGTTTGTCAGGCAGAGTTAATAAAAAGCTTTCTCCACCTGAAAGCTTAAAACATGAGAAAAATAAACAAAGTAAATTAGAATGAAAGTAGAACATACTTTAGCTTTAATGTTGTTTTGACATAGAGGGGTAAATTGTTTTTTCCAAGGTAGGGATTCTGTAGCACTGTCATCAGTTAAATCAGCTCTTCCAGGTTCAAGGCCAGTATCCAAACAATGTGTCATCTCAGTCTTATCAGAACTTATTTTTTCTTTTGCAGGTTTCCTGCTTCAATTCATACTCATTTTTAAAAATGAGTTGCATTCTGTTTTGTTTGCACTTAGAGGACAAAGTTTTCATGAAAGTATTCTCTGCAATAAAATTGTCTCAAGCAATACTTGTATAGATTGAGCCTTTTGCTGCCTACATTTTCAAAATTTCTCTGTTTTAGAGAGCTCTGAAACTGAAATACATGGAGAGATATGGGTATTGTGAAAAATCAATAACCTCTCCTTGTTTGATGATTAGATAAGAATCCAAAATATTTAACAGAATGTTTTGAGATACATGGACATTCACAGTTTATGAAAGAAGATAATCAGGCATAAACTGTTCCAGCACGGACATGTGTTTGAATCACCCCATGGGAAGTATTAAATACAAGTTACTGAGAAGCAGAGATACTGGGAATCTCATGTCCACCTTACGCCCACAGCAGTCACCGATCTGTAATAAAACATGGAATAAATTGCCCTATGTTGATTTTGCTTTGGCTGAATGAATAGGTGTAAAAAAGTTTGAACAAGCAAGACATTTATAAAATATTGGGCAGAATTTATTTTGCCAAGCTCAGATACGCAATAGAGGCTTCAGTTTTATCGGCCAAATAAAGCAACACTCCTAAAACAAGCACACAGCCTTCTGTTCAGTTAATGTAGAAAAATAAGTGCTTTTGAAGTTCTCCAGTGGGAAATCTTCTGTGCCAGGACAAGATGAATACTGCCTCTGGGATTTTCTGCACATTACTACGTCGTTTTAGTAGACCTAAATGATGGAGACATGCAGTATTTCACATACCACGGAAGATGGGAGTCCTGGAGTCATTCCACCTTTCTTCACCTTTCCACATGAGGACTTACTGCACACAGTCGTTTTGACGACGTTGAAGAGAGAAGCCTGAAGGCTATCAAACGAGACTTTAGGGGGCTGGGACGGTTAGTGGATGGAGTGGGAGTGCAGGTGGTGTTTTCATCCATGCCTACGGTGGCAGGGAGGGGTACAGAGAGGACACGGAAAGCCCACCTGTTAAACACGTGGCTCAGGGGCTGGTGCCAACACAGAAATCTTGGGTTTTTCGACCATGGGGCACTTTACTCGGCACCCGGCCTGATGGCCGCAGGCGGGTCCCTATCTTTTAGGGGAAAAAGGATCCTGGGCCAGGAGCTGGCAGGGCTCATTGAGAGGGCTTTAAACTAGGTAAGAAGGGGGATGGGGCTGAAGCAAGGATTGTTGGAGCTGTGCCAGGGGGAACAATGGCAAGGCTGGAGGATAAGATAATAGCAAGGCCGGGGGATAAGGCAATGGCCTGGCTGAAGTGCATCTACACCAATGCACGCAGCATGGGTAACAAACAGGAGGAGCTGGAAGCCATCGTGCAGCAGGCAGGCTACGACTTGGTTGCCATCACGGAGACGTGGTGGGATCACTCTCATAACTGCTGCAATGACTGGCTATAAGCTCTTCAGAAGGGACAGGCAGCACAGAAGGGGTGGTGGTGTGGCTCTCTATATTTCGATGTTGTGGAACTCGAAATATATCTTATATCTTGTATATCTTTCGATGTTGTGGAACTCGAGGCTGGGAATGACAAGGTTGAGTCCCTTTGGGTTAGGATCGTCAGGGACAACAAGGCTAGCGTCCTGGTCGGGGTCTGTTATAGACCGCTGTGGTGGTTTTACCGTGCTGGGCAGCTAAACCCCACAACCGCTCTCTCACTCCCCCTCCTTTAGATGAGGAGGGGGAGAAGTAAAGCAAAGAACAACTCACGGGTTGAGATAAGGATAATTTAATTAAAGGGAAATAATTATAATAATTAAATAAAGACTACCATGAACTAAACAATTTAACTAAGGGGAAATAAAAGGGAAAGGGGAAAAAAGGGAGGAAAACAAACAAACAAAATAAATGAAAGCTATATGGAAGTGCAGAGGAAAGAAATTACTCTCTACTTCCCACAAATGAGCGATGATTGACCACGTCCTTGAAGCAAGGCCTCAACGCACGCAGCCGGTGTTCGAGAGGAGGACCGACGTCTTCTCAACGAGAGCCCACCCCTCCCCTCTTCTTCCTGTTTCCACCTTTTATTGCTGAGTGTGACACCACATGGTATGGAATATCCCTTTGATTGGTTTAGGTCAGCTGCCCTAGTGATGTTTCTCTCCTCACTTTTTTGCCCACCCCCTAGGAGGGTTAGAGAAAGGCCCGATGCTGTGCCACTGCTGCTCAGCAGTAGACACAACACTGGTGTGATAACACTGCTGTTCCAGCTACAAGTACAGAGTACGGCACTGTATGGGCTGCTGCCGGGAAAGTTAACATTCCAGCCAGACCCAGTACAACCTCCACCCCTTATTCCATAACATTTGTGTCACACTCAGATCCCCATACTTTAGCATACAAGCATTCTCATCATTATCCCTTGTCCTTTAACAGGACAAGGATTTAACAGGACAGGATTAATAGGCAGGTGTATCTTTTCATTCCATAGGTCTTTCTTGGAAAATGTTCATAAGAACTGTTGATGATTAGGTGTTCATCTGCCAAAGTGGCCACTCAAGGCAGGCGGAGTTGGATGTCTGGACACCAACACCAGCTTAGCTCAAGTCCTTGTTGCACTGCCCGGCTCCTTGCAAAGTTGACCTGTCGTTGATCCTACAGCATCTTCCTACAACATATAACTTAGATTATAGATTAGTTTTCTCTCAATGTCAAATCTCCTTGAGGCACACACTTGATATCCCCATTCTTTTGCATGACCCACCAGGTATACCCTGGTCCTTGGGCGAAGACAATCCCACGAGTGGGTTTGCCTTTTCCCGAGGCAGGAGCAACCCACACTGCCTTTCCCATCCACCTTCCTATATGCACTACGGGAACCTTAGCTCCTTTCACAGTGTGTAGGGGTTTTGTTTCGGCAGGACCAGCACGGCTGTCAGACCCCCTATTGTTAACTAGCCAAGTGGCCTCTGGTAGATTTGTGTCCCATTGTTTCCACGTCCCAGCACCTAATGCTCGTAACATAGTCTTTAACAGTACATTATACCTCTCAACCTTCCCAGAGGCTTGTGGGTGGTAAGGGATGTGGTACATCCACTCAATACCATGCCTCTTTGCCCAGGAGGTAACAAGATTGTTTCAGAAATGACTCCCGTTGTCAGACTCAATTCTCTCTGGTGTACCATGACGCCACAATACTTGTCTTTCCAGGCCCAAGATAGTGTTTCGGGCCGTGGCATGGTTTACAGGGTATGTTTCCAGCCACCCAGTAGTTGCTTCTACCATGGTGAGTATATACCATTTGCCTTGGCGAGTTTTTGGGAGTGGTCCGATATAGTCAATTTGCCAGGCCTCACCATATTGAAACCCTAACCATCTCCCCCTGTTCCAGGGAGATTTTACCTTCATGGCTCGTTTGATTGCAGCACAGGTCTCACACTCATGGGTAACCTGTGTGATGGCCTCAATGGTCAAGTCCACCCCTCGATCACGAGCCCATCTGTAAGTGGCATCCCTCCCCAGATGTCCTGATGTTTCATGGGCCCATCGAGCTACAAACAGCTCACCCTTACGTTCCCAGTCTAGGTCCACCTGAGCCACTTCAATTTTTGAAGCTCAATCCACTTCTTTGTTGTTCTGATGTTCTTCAGTAGTGCGACTCGGGCATGTGGGCATCTACATGACGTACTTTAACATCCAGGTTTTCTACCCGGGCAGCAATATCTTGCCACAGGGTAGCAGCCCAGACAGGCTTACCTCTGCGCTGCCAGTTGCTCTCTTTCCATTGCTGCAGCCACCCCCACAGAGCATTTGCCTCCATCCATGAGTCAGTGTAGAGATACAATACTGGCCAATTTTCTCTTTCGACGATATCTAGGGCTAGTTGTATGGCTTTTACTTCTGCATACTGACTCAACTCACCTTCCCCTTCCATGGCTTCCACAACTCGTCGTATGGGATTCCACACAGCAGCTTTCCATTTCCGATGGCTCCCTATCACACTGCAGGATCCGTCAGTAAACAACACATACTGCTTTCTGTCTTCTGGCAACTCATTGTATGGTGGTGCCTCTTCAGCACGGGTTACCTCTTCTGTTGGCACTCCGAAATCTCTGCCTTCCGGCCAGTCCATAATCTCTTCCAGGATTCCTGGGCGATTGGGTTTTCCCATTCAAGCCCGCTGTGTAATTAACGCTATCCACTTACTCCATGTAGCATCAGTTGCATGGTGTGTAGTGGGAATTTTCTCTTTGAACATCCAGTGTAACACAGGTAGCCGCGGTGCCAAGAGGAGCTGTGCCTCTGTACCCACAACTTCTGAAGCAGCTCGAACACCCTCATATGCTGTGAGTATTTCTTTTTCAGTTGGGGTGTAATTGGCTTCTGATCCTCGATAGCCCCGACTCCAGAAGCCCAGAGGTCGACCTCGAGTTTCTTCTGGGGTTTTCTGCCAAAGGCTCCAGGTGATCCCATGCTCCCCAGCTGCAGTGTACAGTATATTTTGCACAGCTGGTCCAGTACGGACAGGCCCAAGGGCTACTGCACGAGCTATTTCTTGTTTGATTTGTTCAAAGGCCTGTTGTTGCTCGGGGCCCCACTCAAAAGAGTTTCTCTTTCGAGTCACTCGATATAGAGGACTCCCAAGCTGACTATAGCCTGGCACATGCATTCTCCAGAATCCCACGAGGCCTAGGAAAGCTTGCGTTTCCTTTTTGCTAGTTGGCGGAGACATTGCTGTTATTTTGTTGATCACATCCATCAGAATATGGCGACGTCCATCCTGCCATTTTACCCCCAAGAACTGGATTTCCTGTGTAGGCCCCTTGACCTTGCTCTTTTTAATGGCAAAACAAGCTTTCAGGAGAATTTGGATTATTTTCTTCCCTTTCTCAAAAACTTCTTCTGCTGTGTTGCCCCACACGAGGATGTCGTCAATGTACTGAAGGTGCTCAGGAGCTCCCCCTTGCTCCAGTGCAGACTGGATCAGTCCATGGCAAATGGTAGGGCTGTGTTTCCACCCCTGGGGCAGCCGATTCCAGGTGTATTGGATGCCCCTCCAAGTGAAGGCAAACTGCGGCCTGCATGCTGCTGCCAAAGGGATGGAGAAAAATGCATTAGCGATATCAATTGTGGCGTACCACTTGGCTGCCTTTGACTCTAGTTCGTACTGAAGTTCTAGCATGTCCGGCACTGCAGCACTCAGTGGTGGCATGACTTCATTCAGGCCTCGATAGTCCACTGTTAGCCTCCACTCGCCATTAGACTTTCGTACTGGCCATATAGGACTATTAAAGGGTGAGCGAGTCTTGCTGATTACTCCCTGACTCTCCAGTCGGTGAACCAACTCATGGATGGGAATCAGGGAGTCTCGGTTGGTGCGATATTGCCATCGGTGCACCGTTGTGGTAGCAATTGGTACCTGTTGTTCTTCAACCTTCAGCAATCCTACAACAGAAGGGTCTTCTGAAAGGCCAGGCAGGGTAGACAGCTGCCTAATCTTCTCTGTGCTCAAAGCAGCTATGCCAAAAGCCCACCGGTATCCTTTTGGATCCTTGAAGTACCCTCTCTTGAGATAGTCTATGCCAAGGATACACGGAGCCTCTGGGCCAGTCACAATGGGATGCTTTTGCCACTCATTCCCAGTTAGACTCACTTCAGCTTCCAGTACAGATAGCTGTTGGGATCCCCCTGTCACTCCAGAGATACAGGTGAGTTCTGTCCCTTGGTAGCCTGATGGCATTAAGGTACATTGTGCGCCAGTGTCCACTAAAGCTTTGTATTCTTGTGGTTCTGATGTGCCAGGCCATCGGATCCACACAGTCCAATAAATACGGTTATCCCTCTCCTCTACCTGGCCAGAGGCAGGGCCCCTCTAGTCCTGGCTGGAGCGTCTGCCACTTAATTCTTGCAAATGAGAGGTAGAGGTCCCTTCATCATGGTCAAGAATAACATCAGCTCTTCTACTGCCTCTGGGGTACTGCCCAATAGAAACTGGAGCAGCATTTCTCTTAGGAGCCCCTCTTCTTGCTGCTGTATTTCCTTTCAGTTCACGTACCCGAGCAGCTAGGTTTGAAGTAGGTACACCATCCCATTTCCTCATATCTTCCCCATGGTCACGCAGATAAAACCACAAGGTGCCACGTGGTGTACATCTTGGGTACTCTCTCTCTTGAGCAGGCGAATGCTGATTCTTAGTGGCTGAAGTATCAGTCTGTCTAGATGAGGGGGAATATACTTTCTCCACGAGCTTGTCAAGTCCTTTAGACAGTTTCTCCACAGCTGAGACACAGGACTGTAGCGGAGCAGAGAGATTGTCTTCATATTGTTGAAGCTGGCAGGACACATCATACATTGTTGGTCCCATCCCCTTGTTATAAATGGCTCAGGATTCAAATTAGAATTAAATGAAAAATAGGATTTATTAAAGGATATAAAGGAATAGAGGTAAGCAAACAGCGCTGGGTGCACCGGGAGTCTCCGCTCCACCAAGATGCACACCAATTACATCAAGCAACTGATTTTTATGCTCCTAGACTAATACATATTCATTACTACTTCTAAAAAAAATAGATTATTAAAATTAGCTTCCGGGGTGCAGTCCCTCCTACTGGAGCATGCGCAGTCTCCTCTGAGGTCTCTTCTGGGGGTCTCTAGGGGTCTTCCATGCTGAAGGCTCGCAGTCTTCCTCTTCCCCTTTGTACTTACTGGGCACCATCCCAAGTTTACGGAACACCTTCTTCAAAACACCTTCTTCAAATCTTGTCTCCCAGCCGCCTTTCAGCTTCTTTCTCGGCCCCCCCCTAACAAGATACCAAAGATCCACATAGTATCCCATAACAGTCACTAGTTGTTATCAGTTGTTCTGAAACTCCCAGACACACGGGTAATTAAAACATTCTTCCCCAGCCATTCACAGACACATCTATAGCAGTGTTAGAAATAGAAGTCCAGAATAACAAAAGCAAACAGGTTCATAAATTTAAGAAGTGATAAATTGGCTAGAATGAGGAATGAGGGGGAGACTGGGACACACTGCAGCTGCGGTTCAAGCATTGAATTGCCAGTGCAGGGCCCAGAGGCAGACAGGATTCAAACATTTCAAACAGAATTGTTCTTTATGGACACGAATTGTTAAAACATTCCTCACACCCTCGTCCCAGCGAATTGCTGCCAGGGTACTGGCATGTGCTGATGGTGCACTCCGCACAAATTTACGCCACATGGATGTTGTGCACTGGACTTCATCGGGGTCTTGAGGTGTCTGGGCATTGTCCAAATCACTATAAATCATCTCCCGCACAGCTAATTCCCGCAGATGCTGGAGACCTTTATCCACAGTGGTCCACTTGCCTATGTGATATACAATATCTTCCTTATGGGGATATCTTTCTTTGATAGCTGCCAGGAGTCATCTCCAGAGGCTGAGGGCCTGTGCTCCTCTCCCAATTACTTTGTATATTACCCTTTCTCTAGAGAGGGATCCCAGCTGCTTGGCTTCATTGCCTTCTAATTGTATGCTATTGGCCCCAGCATCCCAGCATCGGAGCAGCCAAGTGAGGATGTGTTCACCTGGGCGTCGACCATAATCCTTTCGTATTTCTCGCATCTCACTCAGGGATAAGGATCGAGTGATTTCTGATTCCTTTATGATTTCCGTCTCATCTTCCTGCTGTTTTTGTGATGGCTCTGCTTTAGAGGTGCCTGCCAATTCCCCTTCTCTCTCCTTCTTAGGAGAGCCTTCTTCCCTTACTAAACGAGCTGACCTCCATTTCCATTGTTTTGACTTGACTATGGGGGCGACTGATACCATAGTCGGTTGGTCCTCTGGGTCAGCCACAGCATGTGTTACTTGGTCATCAGATTCAGAGACTTCCTCCCTCTCTTCAAGTTGCTGGATGATGTTAAACAGTGTTTGATAGGAATAAGCCAGGACCCAGCACAATGCTGCAAGCTGTTGTTCTCCGGCATTATCAGGGTCAGGACATACAACTCTCAAACATTCTACCAAGTTTTTAGGATTTAGCACTTGCTCAGGGGTGAAGTTCAAAACTATTGGAGGAGACACTCGTGACAGGTATCTGCTAACATCATCCCACACACCGTGCCACTCACCACAAGACTGTTTCGGGACAGATTCCCAAATAAGTTTTCTAAACAATCGACTAATCTTAGAGAGAAAATGAAACCTGTTATTCAGAATTAGAAATAGCAATACATGGGTTACAGATGGATCTTCAAAATACTCCCAAACTGTTGTAATTAGCCCACTGTGAAAGAAGGGAAAGGTACCATTCCTGATATTATTAATAAACTGGTGTCCAGATGAGAAAAGGAAGGCAGTGTAGTTCTGAATATTCTCTGAAAGATAGTTTCCATGAGACCCAAATGATAACAGCGCAGAGCCTGAATTCCAGAGTAAAACCATGGTCAGTGCTTGGCAGCACAACGAATTAAAAAAAGTGAACACAGATTGTAGCACTTTGTCAGATCGGATATATAGGAGAAAGGAGAATATGACACGAACTGCATGACATATGAACAAAGCCATTATTATTAACAGGGCAAGGAACATGGTTACTAGCAAGCGTGTTAGTTGTATGAGTTTAATCAATTCTATTGTTATCTCAACCCTTCGAGCCCCACGTTGGGCGCCAAAAAGGACTGTGGTGGTTTTACCGTGCTGGGCAGCTAAACCCCACAACCGCTCTCTCACTCCCCCTCCTTTAGATGAGGAGGGGGAGAAGTAAAGCAAAGAACAACTCACGGGTTGAGATAAGGATAATTTAATTAAAGGGAAATAATTATAATAATTAAATAAAGACTACCATGAACTAAACAATTTAACTAAGGGGAAATAAAAGGGAAAGGGGAAAAAAGGGAGGAAAACAAACAAACAAAATAAATGAAAGCTATATGGAAGTGCAGAGGAAAGAAATTACTCTCTACTTCCCACAAATGAGCGATGATTGACCACGTCCTTGAAGCAAGGCCTCAACGCACGCAGCCGGTGTTCGAGAGGAGGACCGACGTCTTCTCAACGAGAGCCCACCCCTCCCCTCTTCTTCCTGTTTCCACCTTTTATTGCTGAGTGTGACACCACATGGTATGGAATATCCCTTTGATTGGTTTAGGTCAGCTGCCCTAGTGATGTTTCTCTCCTCACTTTTTTGCCCACCCCCTAGGAGGGTTAGAGAAAGGCCCGATGCTGT
Source organism: Aythya marila (assembly GCF_965140915.1). Classification (NCBI taxonomy): domain Eukaryota; kingdom Metazoa; phylum Chordata; class Aves; order Anseriformes; family Anatidae; genus Aythya; species Aythya marila. Next base: position 12,601,342 of record NC_139081.1, read on the forward strand.
GCCACTGCTGCTCAGCAGTAGACACAACACTGGTGTGATAACACTGCTGTTCCAGCTACAAGTACAGAGTACGGCACTGTATGGGCTGCTGCCGGGAAAGTTAACATTCCAGCCAGACCCAGTACAACCGCCGAACCAGAATGAGGAGACGGATGAGGAGTTCTACAGGCAGCTGACAGAAGTTGCGAAATCGTCAGCGCTTGTACTCGTGGGGGACTTCAACTTCCCTGACATATCCTGGAAGCACAACACAGCCCTGAGAAAGCAGTCTAGGAGGTTTCTGGAGAGCGTGGAAGATAGCTTCCTGACACAGCTGGTTAGTGAACCTACCAGGGGTGGCACCCCGCTAGACCTTCTCTTCACAAACAGAGAAGGACTGGTGGAGGATGTGATTGTCGGGAGATGTCTTGGGCAGAGTGACCACAAAATGGTGGAGTTCACTATTCTTGGCGAGGCCAGGAAGGGGACCAGTAAAACCACTGTATTGGACTTACAGAGGGCTGATTTTGAGCTGCTGAGGACACTGGTTGGTAGAGTCCCTTGGGAGGCGGTTCTGAAGGGCAGAGGAGTCCAGGAAGGCTGGGCGCTCTTCAAGAGGGAAATCTTAATGGCGCAGGAACGGTCTGTCCCCACATGCCCAAAGACGATCTGGCAGGGAAGAAGACGAGCCTGGCTCAACAGAGAATTGTGGCTTGATCTTAGGAGAAAAAAGAGGGTTTATAATCTTTGGAAAAGTGGGCAGGCCACTGAGGAGGACTATAAGAATGTTGCAAGGCTGTGCAGGGACAAAATTAGAAAGGCCAAAGCTCATCTGGAGCTCAATCGGGCTACTGCTGTTAAAGATAACAAAAAATGTTTTTATAAATACATCAACACAAAAAGGAGGACAAAAGAGAATCTCCATCCTTTACTGGATGCCGGGGGAAACTTAGTTACAAGAGATGAGGAAAAGGCGGAAGTGCTTAATGCCTTCTTTGCCTCAGTCTTTAGCGGCAATACCAGTTGTTCTCTGGATACCCAGTACCCTGAGCTGGTGGAAGGGGATGGGGAGCAGGATGTGGCCCTCACTATCCATGAAGAACTGGTTGGTGACCTGGTACGGCACTTGGATGTGCACAAGTCGATGGGGCCGGATGGGATCCACCTGAGGGTACTGAGAGAACTGGCAGAGGAGCTGGCCAAGCCACTATCCATCATTTATCAGCAGTCCTGGCTATCGGGGGAGGTCCCAGTTGACTGGCGGCTAGGAAATGTGACGCCCATCTACAAGAAGGCTGGAGGGCAGACCTGGGAAACTACAGGCCTGTCAGTTTCACCTCAGTGCCAGGGAAGCTCATGGAGCAGATCCTCTTGAGAGTCATCACGCAGCACTTGCAGGGCAAGCAGGCGATCAGACCCAGTCAGCATGGGTTTATGAAAGGCAGGTCCAGCTTGACGAACCTGATCTCCTTCTATGACAAAGTGACGTGCTGGGTGGATGAGGGAAAGGCTGTGGATGTGGTCTACCTTGACTTCAGCAAGGCTTTTGACATCGTCTCCCACAGCATTCTCCTCAAGAAACTGGCTGCTCTTGGCTTGGACTGGCACACGCTTCGTTGGGTTAGAAACTGGCTGGATAGCCGGGCCCAAAGAGTCGTGGTAAATGGAGCCAAGTCCAGTTGGAGGCCAGTCACTAGTGGCGTTCCCCAGGGCTCGGTGCTGGGGCCGGTCCTCTAATATCTTCATCGATGATCTGGACGAGGGCATTGAGTACACCCTCAGTAAGTTTGCAGATGACACCAAGCTATGTGTGTGTGTCGATCTGCTCGAGGGCAGGAAGGCTCTGCAGGAGGATCTGGATAGGCTGGACCGATGGGCTGAGGTCAACTGCATGAAGTTCAACAAGACCAAATGCCGGGTCCTGCACCTGGGGTGCAATAACCCCAAGCAGAGCTACAGGCTGGGAGAGGAATGGTTGGAGAGCTGCCAGGCAGAGAAGGACCTGGGAGTGATGGTGGATAGTCGGCTGAATATGAGTCATCAGTATGCTTAGGTGGCCAAGAAGGCCAACGGCATCCTGGCTTGTATAAGAAACAGTGTGACCAGCAGGGGTAGGGAGGTGATCGTCCCCCTGTACTCGGCTCTGGTGAGGCCGCACCTCGAGTACTGTGTTCAGTTTTGGGCCCCTCGCTACAAGAAGGACATCGAGGTGCTTGAGCGGGTCCAGAGAAGGGCGACGAAGCTGGTGAGGGGCCTGGAGAACAAGTCCTACGAGGAGCGGCTGAGGGAGCTGGGCTTGTTCAGCCTGGAGAAAAGGAGGCTCAGGGGCGACCTTATTGCTCTTTACAGATACCTTAAAGGAGGCTGTAGAGAGGTGGGGGTTGGTCTGTTCTCTCACGTGCCTGGTGACAGGACGAGGGGGAATGGGCTTAAGTTGCGCCAGGGGAGTTTTAGGTTGGATGTTAGGAAGAACTTCTTTATCGAAAGGGTTGTTAGACATTGGAACAGACTGCCCAGGGAAGTGGTAGAGTCATCATCCCTGGAAGTCTTTAAAAGACGTTTAGATGTAGAGCTTAGGGATATGGTTTAGTGGGGACTGTTAGCGTTAGGTCAGAGGTTGGACTCGATGATCTTGAGGTCACTTCCAACCTAGAAATTCTGTGATTCTGTGATTCTGTGATTCAGTCTGGAATGATAGTTTGGATGCAGTTCCCAAAGAATAGGACAAGTATTCCTGAAGCCACTGTAAGCATTTCATATTTACTAATTTCATGTGGTAAATTTGGGTTTATGTTTAGCCAGATTTGAAAGGTAAAGACATTTTATCTGTCAACCAACCATCTGACATGCTGTACATCATTATATAATTTGGAAATGTTTCTTTTTAATGCTTAGAGGTGGTTTTGTAATTGTTCTTCTTGTTGTTGTTTTCATTGTCTCATTAACTGCTCTTTGCTGAGCTTTACTTCTATTTCCATTTTCTGTCAGGTAGCAGTACTACAAACTGCACTGCCATACTTGTTTTTCACCCTTAGGCACACACCTATAGATGCATTTACACAGCTTAAACAGTTTTAGCATACTTGCCTTCTCCCAGCTTCAATTAAGCCTACAGAAAACCTGAAGCAGAGTAAAAAAAGATGAAATGGAATGGAATGGAATGGAATGGAATGAAATGAAATGAAATGAAATGAAATGAAATGAGAGGAAAAAATGAAATTTGATGCTTTTATATTTTTTTCCTACAAATAATAAAAAAATTATTTATTCAGGAAAAATCAATCTGTTATGAAGACAAAAAGTTATCTGGATTTAAAAAAAAAAGTCTTTCTTTAAAGTGAAAAAAAAATATTGGTTTTTCTAACCAGACCTATCCATAGAAAAGATGTTATTTTGAGGTTTCCATGCAAAAGTACATGTTCTTTCCCAAGATAATAATATGTGATGTCATAAGGTGTTATACAATTAAACTCACGAGTCTGTAAGATTTTGGACGTGGCAAAGCTTTTGTGCTCAGAATCTGACTCTAACATCATTGTTTTCTTATTTACATTCTGCTATATTTTGTAGAATAAATAATTCTTGACAAAGATATTAATGAGCAATCTTATCATTATGAGCATTTTTTTTCTTCTTTAGAACCTTGATACTTTAAAGTATCTTAATGTGGGAAATTAGCAAATTTTTAAAGCCAGTGAGAAATAGTAATTACCGAATCTACTGAAGCAAGAGTCCTTTAACTTCATGTGATTGTCTAAGAAGTTTCCTCAGGGTTCTCCCTTGGGTAGCAGGGAACAGGGACATGAGAGTGAGGCTTCACACAAAAATACTAGTTTCAACACCAGTGTGAATTCCATGTGGGCTAGCTGCTGCCAGAGCAGTCCTCATCTGGATCTGTTATGGAGCATGGAGAAAGTTGAGTGTTTCCTTCTATAATTTATATATAGCATACTTCTTTTTATGGTAAGATCTTCTACTGCTGTCATGGTATCTGAGTACACTTCACTTGAAATTGCTATAAATCTCCCAGTGGAATTTGTGCAGTTTGTGTCATTTCTTCCATTCAAGAATCAAATTTTTGCTTGGCAGCCTACATAAAACTTCCCACAAGGCTTTGTCTGTCCCTTGTGGTTTTCCCCTAGGTTTGCATAAAACCTGCATTAAACTTGAAATTTAGTTCAAAGTATAAGTGGAAATTAACCTTAAGGTTCTAATTGAGTCAGGAAAGTGCTTCTTTAACAAAATCGAAAACACATCTTGATTGTAATCAAGAAACAGGGAGGGGGGGGAAATAGATTATGCCATTTGGTATTTAATAAAAAGTAACACGTACAGCTTTAGGTAGGTAATTTCCTTGGGTAGCATTAAAATGAAATGCAAAGCATATAAAAACAAAAATTCTATTCAAGTGCATTATGGAATCAGAAATTGCAATGACATTACAACGAGAACATGATTTACCTAGTCAAAAGCAATTATGTTAGGGTAAAAGGGAAAAATAGGAAAGCTATGGTCATCATAAACATTGTCAGCCCAAATAAAATAAAAGTCTGGTTAACATTGTCTAAGAAAAAAATCAACAACTCACATTCATAATATAATGCACCCTGCGTGTTAAAAACATGCAAATAAACAATAATAAAATACAAAAACAAACAAACAGGGGAATAACACCTCATATGTTTAAATGTGTTAAATATAACAATTTTGGAGGGACATGATTATGAATTTTGAATACCTGAATTTGGCAGTAAGATAAAACTCCCCTGTCCCCACCCCCCACAATGTTCACATGTCTAAAATGAATAATGATACAATTTTTCAATGACATAGGCAAAGCAGAGATGTTTAATGCCTTCTTCACCTCTGTCTTCAATGCTGATGATGGGCTTCGGGACCCTGGGTGCCCTGACCTGGAGGACCATGACGGTGGGAAAGACAAACTCCCAACTGACACTGAATGTGTGCAGGATTTGCTGCTCCACCTGGATCCATACAAGTCCATGGCTCCAGATGGGATTCATCCCAGGGTGCTTAAAGAGCTGGCTGATGTCATCACGGGACCTCTCTCAATTATTTTTCAAAGGTCTTGGGAATCTGTAGAGGTCCCAGTAGACTGGAAGCTGGCAAATGTTGTGCCAATTTTCAAGAAGGGTAAGAAGGAAGACCCTAGCAATTACAGGCCTGTCAGTCTCACGTCAGTGCCTGGTAAAATTATGGAGAAGATTATCCTTGAAGTTATTGAAGAGCACCTGGGGGACAATGCAGTCATTGGTCCCAGCCGACATGGGTTCATGAGGGGTAGGTTCTGCCTAACAAATTTGATTTCTTTTTATGATAAGATCACCCATCTAGTTGACCAAGGGAAACCAGCTGATGTGATCTTTTTGGACTTCAGCAAGGCTTTTGACATGGTTTCCCATAGGATCCTACTGGACAAAATGTCCAGCATACAACTTAAAAAAAAAATCATACGATGGGTGAGCAATTGGCTGATGGGCAGGGCTCAAAGGGTTGTGGTAAATGGGGCCACATCTGGCTGGCGGATGGTCACTTGAGGGGTCCCCCAAGGCTCCATTTTAGGGCCAGTCCTCTTCAATGTCTTTATAAATGGTTTGGATGTAGGACTAGAAGGTGTTCTGAGCAAATTTGCCAACAACACCAAACTTGGAGGAGATGTGGACTCTGATGAGGGTGGAAAGGCCTTGCAGAAAGATCTGGACAGATTGGAGAGCTGGGCAACCACCATGAAGTTTAACAAGAGCAAGTGCCGGGTCCTGCACCTGGGACGGGGCACCCCTGGCAATATGTACAGACCGGGCAACAAGATTCTGGAGACCAGCCCTGCAGAGAAGGATCTGGGGGTTGTGGCTGACAGCAAGTTGAATATGAGCCAGCAGTGTGCCCTGGCAGCCAGGAGGGCCAACTGTATCCTGGGATGCATTAAGTACAGCATGGCTAGTCGGTAGAGGGAGGTGATTGTCCCGCTCTACTCTGCGCTGGTGCAGCCTCACCTCGAGTACTGTGTGCAATTCTGGGCACCACAGTACAAGACGGTCATTAAATTGTTGGAGAGTGTCCAGAGGAGGGCAACGAAGATGGTGAAGGGCCTAGAGGGGAAGATGTATGAGGAGCGGCTGAGGGCACTGGGCCTGTTCAGCCTGGAGAAGAGGAGGCTGAGGGGGGACCTCATCGCGGTCTACAACTTCCTCACGAGGGGGAGTGAGGAGGCAGGTGACCTATTCTCTGTAAACACCAGTGATAGGACCCGTGGGAATGGTGTTAAGCTGAGGCAGGGGAAGTTTAGGCTGGACATCAGGAAGAGGTTCTTCACCAGGAGAGTGGTTGCACACTGGAACAGGCTCCCCAGGGACGTAGTCACTGCACCAAGCCTGTCTGAATTTAAGAAGCGATTGGACTGTGCACTTAGTCACATGGTCTAAACTTTTGGGCAGACCTGTGCGGTGCCAGGAGTTGGACTTGATGATCCTTATGGGTCCCTTCCAGCTCGGGATATTCTATGATTTTATGATTCTATCCCCACCCCACACAATGTTCACGTCTAAAATGAATAATGATACAACTTTTCTCCATAAAGTCATATTATTTGACAGCATATTGCTGTATGCAAGATTTTACTTCTTCATATATTAACTATATTTGTCCCTGTCCTACAGGTACCAATTTCTGGGCATATCCCTGAGGCTGCACAGAGCAGCTGAGAAATCAGTGTGTGCATCTAGATGGACACAGCTGACAAGTTTGAAATTATAAAAATCTTTCAGGTAGAGACCAACTTTTTCTACTTGTATTTAGTTTAAATGCACTCTTGCACTCTTTGGTCAGTGACCAAGCACTGGCAAAACTCCTGATTTGCAAGAACTAGTTGAAACTCAGAGGTTCACTGGGAGAAGAGAAGTTTACTCCTATAGCACCTTGGTAGTCTGAGGCACATGCAAGTTTTGGAAGGAGGCAGATTTTATGGAGCTGTTGCTATAGGCTGTCTGCTAAGGTGAACACATCAAATAGTCTTGCTTCCTCAAGTGCAGGAAACAGTTGGAGCCAGCCTTCTGCAAATTCTTCCAGACTTTATGACATCTTTATGGGTTCTCCCAACCAGTTAACAAGTATGACACCCTTTCCCTGCTCACAGAAGACAAACTATCGCTATAAGTAATGGATCTATTCAGTGAGTCAATTCTACTTAAATTTTCTCTCCCAGGGGCAACTTTAAGCTATGTTAACCAATTTCTCAGTGGATGGGGTTGATGGTGACCATCACCAAAGTTCTGCAAGTAGACGTGTCCTGGCTTTGCCTTGAAAGCCAGTTACCACACATTGCTGTATTTCTGAGCTGTTTTTGCTAATCGTAGGAGTCAATCAGCATGTTTCAAATGTTTCTTGGTAGTTACCAGAGGGAAACTGTGAAAGTACACAGTTGGCCTTGAAAACAATATTTTAGGGACCAGAAGGCATTTAATTCACATCATATTGCAAGGGCACCACATGTTTTGACAGGCCCTGAGAGACGTAATTCAATGAGCATCGCTTTAATGATAGATGGTTTAGACAGCTATTTTTTTTCTTTTGTCCTCTCTGTGACCCTGCTCCTTTCCCCTTTCTTTTCAGTGCTGCCACAGACTCACTGTCACAAAGATGTCAAATATGTTGCCAGTTCTGTCCTTGCTCAGAAAATAAAATGCAAAGGATAGAATTAAATGTGCAGATAACTGTGCAGTTTGCAAATCAAGGCAAAGACAATTAATTCAATTCCATTTGCTTGTCCAAGACATAGGTTAGATATGCAGGGCCGGGTTCATCCCTCATGAAAGGCCATTGAAACAAATGTAGTTTAACAGGAATAAGTTTTACTAAGTACAAGTAACATCTTATGAAGGCGGAGTAACTTGGTTCATTACTTAAACATTGGTGCAAACAAACAGGTGAACAGATAAAGCAAGTATTTAAATGTAGAAATAAATCATATTGTCACTTATTATTCTTGCCTTACCTCACTGTTGAAAATGAGAATGGCATTGTGCAAGGTGCTCTGCAAACACAGAATAATAAAGCACCTTCTTTTCCTAGAAAACCTAAAAGATGACAACTAATAAAAAAGAGAGACATTCACTCTGGCATACCTAAAAGAGAGACATTCGCTCTGGCATACCTGAAATTTAAGCCATATAGGCTGAAATTATTTATTTATTTATATGTTCATTTTACCTCACCACCAGTTGATTTATATATGGTTGGTTTATATATGTAGATATCAGTGAAACTGTGGGAGTTAAATGTACAAATCTGTATAAAGAGCTTGCTGAGAGATTAAAAAAAAAAAAAAAAAAAAGAAAAGAAAAAGTTTTGCAGTCAGTTCTGTTCCATGGCTGAGTTTCTCCTCCTTAGTCTTCTGATCTAGCTCTTATGCAGCTTCCCTCTGTGTGGCCAATGCTAGCCCTGCAAAATTAACTCTCCTAACTGAAACCAGGACAATCAAGGGTGACAGATGAAATAAAACGAGATTATGACAGACAGGAGTAAACCCCCAGAAGACCACTAACCACTGAGGTTTATAATTTCTAGCACTAGATGATGTGACATAATTATCATTCTTATATTTTCAGAAATAATTGTGCTGGGACACACATGCTGTGTGTATGTTCAAGGGTATGAAGATCAAAATTACAGCAAATCGGGACAGAAACAGGGATTACTCTTACATATCCTCCTTGGAAAAGGGCCATATTTTCTCTGTAACTATACTGCCTACAGAAGTGTAGGATCATGGTCCACAAAATCCAAAACAATCTAAATGCAGACTACAAGACATCAGTCAAGCAATGATTTTAAAAACTGCAGATAGATTTGTCTGACTATTGTGGATGAAAGACATTCATAATAAAATCATTTTCAATCATAATCTTTTTGTTGTATAAATTCAGCTTCCCTTCTATATGGTAACAGGTATAAAGTCATAACTCTGTCTAAGGGTTAAAACAGTGTAGTATAGAGCACAGATCAAATATGGAACAATGCTAGGGCCGCATGGTATGATGAATGTGATCTTCTGTCTCACATACCCTTGTATAACCACAAGTCTAAGAAAAAGAGTGGTTAATGTATATAGTTCTTTATCTTGCAAAGGAATGGTCCAGCAATTCGTGTCAATAGAGAGCTTGAAGGGAAATGTATTTGTAGGCTTTTCCTTGAAGTCTCTGATATCTGGGGGGTATCAGAATAACTGCTAACTATTATGACTATTGCATGGGACACTATGCAAGTCTCTGATATCTGGCCAGGAGATTAAGGAGAAGGGGAGAGCTGAAGAACGACTAAAAGACAAAGCTTGCAGGGGGCGCTGCACAAGTCTCTGACATACAGCCAAGTTGGACAAAGGAGAAGGACAAGAGGGAGGAAGACTATGAGCCTTCAGCACGAGAGACCCTCAGAGGGACCACCGGAGACTGATACACATGCTCCAGTAGGAGGGTTTGGATTCCGGAAATAATAACCCTGTTTTTTTTAGAAGTAGTAATGAATATGTATCAGCCTAGGAGCATAAAAATCAGCTGCTTGATGTAAATGGTGTGCATCTTGGTGGTGCAGAGACTCCCGGCGCACCCAGCGCTGTTTGCTTACCTCTATTCCTTTAATAAATTGTAAACTTTGATTATAGTCCTATTTTGAAGACTGAGCCATTTATTACAAATGGGGGCTCGTCCGGGATGGCTTTGGTTCCTGAATTCTGATTTGATCTAGGAGAGGCACCCACCATTTGGTGGCTCCTGTTCGAGTCGGGTCAGGACTAATGTCATCTTGAACCTGAATAAAGGTAAGCAAAGATTTTGATTTTTTTTTATGAGCTCCCTTGCCAGCTGCAGCACTGTATTTTGCCCGTAATTCTGCGCGCGAAGATCCGAACGAAGACAATGGAGTCGTAAGTGTTTAAGGAGTATACCGTTCGGTTGGGTGGAATTCGGTTGCCTGTGTGTGTAAGAGTGTGACTGAGACGGAACTTAGTTCCAAAGCGAGTGTAGAGGTCTTCTAACCGCGGTTCCAATCTCCCGCGAGGTACTTGGCCGGTGAAGGACCGAAGCGATTCCTATAGGATTCGTGGGTGGGTGATAGGTCCTAAACCCCCTGCAAGACACTCTTACTAAGGTAACCAAGGGCTGTGGCAATTGCCATAGTAAAATTCCTAGATGGGTCAGACAGAATTGAAGACCAAGGACCAGAATAAAGGGAGCAAATTACCAGTTATACCACCAGAAAGTCCATTAGGAATAATGATTGGAAATTGGAACAATAGGGGCCCCAGAAAATGAAAGAGTAAATTAAAAACGTTCCAGTATTATATGATAGAATGACCAAAAGAACCCTTAAGACCCCATGTATTTTGACCGATATTTGGGTCCACGGAGGACGGGGTCTGTCAGGCTTTGAACATTAATGTTAATTGCAGAATACCTGTGGATCTGGAAGAGAGCAAGTATGCTGCAGCTGAAACACGGAATTAGAAATTAGAGAGCGATTGATTAAGAATGAATATGTGCTACATTTGTGATGTACTGTGCCTGTGGTGTGCTTAGACCTCCAGATAACAGGAGCCCCTTGGACCCTGTTCAGTTTCAGCTTCCCTTCTATATGGTAACAGGTATAAAATCATAACTCTGTCTAAGGGTTAAAACAGTGTAGTATAGACCACAGATCAAATGCAAAGAAAAATTCTCTAGATGGTTTCAACTGAAATGTGTCACTTGTCCTCAAGTTCAGAGAAAGATTGCTGATCTTGCTTTATTCAATGACTAGTAACTAATAACTCTAATACTCAAAAACTAATAACTCTAGCTTTTTGCTGTTGAGGGTAATGCATGAAAGAATAAAATCCTACGTGACATCTCTGGTTATTTCCAAAAAGTATTTCCTCTACTAATTAAAATTATGGAATCTCCTCAGAAACTTATGAGCAAACTTAAAATTTATCTCACTCAAGATAAGCCACCTAAGAGGTATCTGCTGTTTCTAAGTTAGTTAGATTTTCTCTCTATTCAGCAAAAAACCTCCAGAGAGTGATTCATCGTAGACATTTATCTTTAGATACAATGAATCATTTTTGGAGGTGCCAGTCTCTCTGTAGCTACTAATGAGGTAGTCTACATAAGTAACTTCTTCGATGGAGTCCCTAACTTTTAGATCCTTCAAATCAAGTGATCTTAAATAATGTCTTAAATAATTCAATTTCTGTAACTTCTAAAGCAAGTAACTAGTTGATGAGAGAGCAGTATAAGTCACATATAAGTGACTATATCTGTATTATATTTTATATATCCTATGGCATTCTGAACATCTACCTGGAGGTGTCAGATATGACAAGGGACTAACAGGAGTTTCTTGCTCTTCTTGCAAGGTACCTGAAGGCCAGGTGGCCAAATGATGGACGTGATTTTTTGGCATATATAAGTAGAATAATTGAATCAATCAGTACTGCTTGAAAAAACATTGCTCATTCCTTTTTATTCAGATGATTTATGAACAATGTTTTTTCACCTGTTGTATGGGTTAACAAATGTCCTGATACAAGATACCCTGCTACAATTTAGCTTTACAGTCATTCCTTGTGAGTCCTTTTCTCACATTTGAAAGGGACCATCAAGGTGCCAAATGTGATTTACCTGGAGCAGAGACTTCCTAGGCCATCCATCAGTGTGCATCTTTCCATTTCACTCTATTTCTACATGTATTTCTGGATCACACCTTCAGCATGTCTCTAGCTATGTAGTGTGGGGGTGGGGGGGGAACATGAAGACTGCTGCTGTTCAGTCTCTTGTTCTGAAGACAGGAAGATTTCATCCCTAGCAATCTGAATCACAAATGACCTCTTCACAAATGACCACATGGACATTTTGTTTGAATAGCAAAGAATATAAGGTAGAGGAACACAGTGAACAGATAAGCAGATAAAACCCAGTTGCATTTGGCATATATCCCAAGTGGTACAAATGCTGTTTCTTTTTAAAATATCATTTCTTCTACTTGAATATATTGTACTTGTGAACTTCTTTTTTTTTTTTCTTTGTTGAGGGATTTTTGAAACAGTGAGGAGGCCATGACTTGCTGCAGCTGAGCAAACCAAGCTGACAGGACGACTATGAGAAGTTCCCATGACAGTGTTCCCATATCGCCCGAGTGAGGAATTAAAAAATATTGTTGCCAGCAGCTGGCTTCAAGGACAGGATCTACGTGACTGCTAATCACAAGGGGGGTGTTTTCTTGCAGGCGGGGTTGTTTTCTTGCAGTTGTTTGTCTGAGTGCTTTTGGCCAATATTCTTGTGTGAGACACCATCCGCCCCTGTTAAGTTTGCTATAAAAGTCAGGCTATTCGGGTAATAAAGGGAGAGCATGATCTGACCATACTGGTGTCTGTCGTGTTTTTGGCTGTCCTTCCTGCAACAAATGGTGCCCGAACAGGCTGAGAGCTGATGAGATGCAGAGAGACGCAGAGAGACGCTGAAAGACCTGAGACGCAGAGAGACCCACAGAGAAGCGGGACGCGGAGAGACTTGGAGCACAGACCCGGAATAGTGTCGTGGTGAGACGCGGAATAGTGTTGTGGTGAGACGTGGAATAGTGATGTGGTGAGACACGGGACATCCGGGGCCGAGTTCCTACGGGAGATAGGAGGCGTCAGTGATGACAGCAGACGAGTGCTGCTGTGAGGCGAGTTGGCACACAGCAGAGGGGTGGAGATCACGACCCTGCAGCTCGTCTGACATAACCATGGAGGAGGAAGCAGCTATCCAGCTTCTCTCTAGTATTCTCTCTAAGACAGGTGTATCTTGCAATGTAAAAAAGATCAAATCCTTGGTGCACTGGGCTCAGAAGGAGGGTTTTCTGAAGGAAATCCCTCTAATGTTTAGCCCAGATGAGTGGCAGCATGTAGGAGATTGCTTATGGGATAAAGCCATCTCAAGTGGAAAGCTAGATACTGATGTAAGTGGGATGTGGCGCACAGTGATTAATGCGCTGTACGGTATGAAAGCCGAACAGCAGCTGGCAATGGCGGTGGCGCAAGCTTTGTCAGTACTGTCTGGGAATAACAGAATGCCGAGTGCAAAATCTGACACCTCAGGAACACAGCTGGCATGATTCTTTTTGTCGGTTCCTGCACCCATCCTGGTTTGGGGTATGACCTTTTCAATAAAGGAATCATCAGCAGAAATAACTAAGGGACTATTGTAACAGAGTGCTGATGGGGAGTGGGGGTTGCCCTCCCCACCCCCCGCGCCAGAAAATCTTGATGAAGCTGCGCTGCCAGCGTCCGTGCCGCTGCCAGGCAGCAATAAATCCACTCGGGATGCTTCACCAATGAGAGCTCCAGCAGCAGCTTCTGAAAATCGACCTTCAGTGGAGGAGCTGTTCCATGAACTGATAGAGAAATTGGAGAACTTAAAAATTATGGATTCGGAGGAGCTTCCTCTCTCGTCTGCCCCACCGGAGCAGACTCCCTCTTTGTCCGTCGGTACACCACTGTCGGCACCAAGGAGGGACAGGTGCTTCGACGTCATACGTCATGCCATCATAGAAGGGCATTGCCATGCTACATCTTTGTCTTGTCCTCTTATTATCGACCCTGTGCAAGGCACCAGGTCATGGCAGCCGCATGATTGGAAGCTTTTACAACAAGCTCGAAAAATAGTTACGGACTACGGTTTACAGTCCCAGGCGGCTCAACGGATAATTCAATGGATTTTCCGGGCAGAACTAATGTGTCCACTTGACTGTCAAAACTTGGCGCGCTTATTGTTAACTCCTTCCCAATTGTTATTGTTTGAAAGGGAATGGTTGTGGTTTGCACAGGGGGAAGCAGGTCGACTGCGTCAACCAGGGGACCCTCTGTATGGGATTACTGCAGAGATGTTAACAGGGACGGGTCCTTATCTCAATACCCAGGTTCAGCTGCAGTTCCCTGCTATTATTCACCAAGCAGCTGCACAGCTCGCACTAAGGGCTCTTCTTAGTCTCCCAGGGGAAAAGGAAGCACCTCCATTCACATCAGTACAACAGGCCCCTGAGGAACCATATGCTGAATTTATCAATTGTTTGTGGGCAGCAATTGCTGATCATCCTGATCTAACAGCAGAGTTTAAAAGCAGTGTGTTTAAAATGCTTGCGTTTGATAATGCAAACCCAAAAACTCAAAACATCTTAGATCCACTGCCAAGAACTGCACTGGTAGAGGATATGTTGGAAAGGGTACAGAGAGCTGATCAGTCCAGGCAACCAGATGTGGTGGCACAGGCTGTAAAGGACTGTCAGAGATTTGCTTTTACGGTACCCTCCATTAACAAACAGGCCCTGGTAAAGAGCTATGAATGGCTAGTGCTTCTGCAGGGGATGAGGAATTCCCCTACATTATGTCAATTATATGTGGCCTGGGCATTAGAACCAATTCAGACAGCATGGTGTTACGTAATTATTTACCATTATATGGATAACATTCGGTTTGGTAGGCCAGAATGCTTCCAGGATTCAGATTTAAAGTTTATTCAGGATACTTTGGAAGCAAAAGGGTTGAAGGTAGCCCCAGAGAAGGTTCAATGGAAACAGCCATGGCTATACTTGGGATGGAAAATATCAGACCCTACTATTCATCCACAGAAAGTTGATATAACTATGGTGTTACACAATTTGGCAGATGTACAAATGTTCCTGAGTAATATTCAGTGGGGTTGCCACATTGTATGGATTACTAATGACGACTTAGCTATATTACTACCTTTATTGTGAGGCAGGAGTGCAGAGCAGCAGATTACACTAACAATTGACCACCGGCAGGCTCTTTCACAAATAGCTTCTAAGGTTGCAGCTGGCGCTGCTTGCATATGTATAGCAGAAGTTGCACTCTCCTTGCTAGTTAGCAATCATGTGTCTCATCCATTTGCGGTGCTTGGATGTGAAACAGGTGATGGCAAGGGTGGAATGATAGGGCAGCATTTTCGAGTTCTGGAATGGATTTTCCTACTGATTCAGCCAAAAACGAGTATTCAAACATGGGCGGAAGCTATCACAGAGTTAGTACATAAGGGTCTCTCTTGGAGTATTGAGATCAGAGGGCAGGAACCAGGAGATATTAGTCTGCCGATGACTCAGGATCATTTGGAATGGTGTTTACAGCAATCCATACCACTACAAGAAGCTGTGTTAGGTTTCCCAGGATTGGTGCAGTCCCGAACTCCAAAGGGGCCTCTCTGGCAAGTTATAAGATCATATAAATGGCAGGTAGTACCACGGCTTTCGTCCTGACCAGTGGTGGGTCGCACTGTATACACTGATGAAGGTGCAGTAAGTAAGAAGGCTATGTGTGTGTGGTACGAGAACGGAAGTTGGGAGAAATACATAATTCTGGGGGAGACAGGGGATTCATTACAAACACTGGCATTGTCTGCAGTTGTTTAGGCTTGTCAGTGCTGGATGCATGAGCCGATTAATATCATCTCAGACTCTCTGTATATTGTCAACATGGTAAAACGGATAGTGGATGCCTTGATACGGCAAACTAAGAGGGACAGGTTGTTGTCATTATTTCTGCAGCTGCGAGATGCCATTCAGGGGAGAACTGCACCCTACTGTGTTATCCATATACGTAGCCATCAGTTCTCGATTGGGTTAGCAGAAGGTAATTTACAAGCAGACAAGTTGGTAAGTATAGTCACAGTGGGGCCTGAGAGTGATTTTACATGTGCACGAGTGTCGCACGAAATGTTCCATCAGAATGCAAAGGGTCTTCGGAGAATGTTTGGACTTACTTGGACAGAGGCGAGAAGAATAGTCAGAGCGTGCCCTTCCTGTAGTCATCATGGACCAGGGTTAGGTTTGGGTATTAATCCACGGGGTGTTAAGGCACTTGAGGTATGGAAAATGGATGTAACACATGTGCAGGAATTTGGTACTGAAAGATATTTGCATGTGAGTCTTGGTACTTTTCAAGTTTCATATGGGCAACGGCACAGGGGGGAGAAAAAGCACACCTTGTGTGTAGACATCTGACAGTGTGTTTTGCCGTTATGGGAGTGCCACAGCAGATCAAGACGGACAATGGTCCAGCATATGTTAGCAAAAAGGTTAGAAAATTTATGAAAATGTGGGGAGTAAAGCATGTTACAGGTGTACCATATTCTCCCACGAGCCAAGCGATTGTTGAACGATCACATCAGGTTTTAAAGGAACAATTAGCGAGATTAAAAGAAATCAGGGACATCTATGAGCAATTGTCCGAGGCATTGTTTGTCTTGAATCACTTATGTTTGACTAGTGACCGAGAAGACCCTCCTGCGAGTACTCATTTTCAAACAATAAATATAGCAGCACCAAATGTGTTACCAGAAATAAGAATGAATTACCGAGATCCTGCTACAGGAACTTGGAAAGGGCCATATGGATACAGAAATGCAAGTAACACCTGTGGTTACAATGACACTGCTAGGCAGGGTTTAGGGGCTTATGGCACGGAGGCAAAGGGTAACAGCTATAGCACTTGGAACAATCATTCAGCTACGGCCTTACCTCCTGATGTTTTTCTGATTTGCGGGGATAGGGCCTGGCAAGGTATCCCTGCAAATGCTGCCAAAGGTCCATGTTACTTAGGTAAACTTACTATATTTGCTCCTAGCTTGTCACAGTTGCGTAAGATCACCAGACATAAATGGGCATTGCTCACACCAGATTGCAATGATAATGTTGAGTTTCTTGGTGTTGCAGCTAGAGCGGCATCAGCAATTTTAGTGCCAGGAGTGGCATCTGTGGCCGCACTTAACTTAGAAAAATTGGTATGCTGGGATGAGAAGCAAGCCAATGCCACGACAGAAATACTTGAGGAGATGTTACTAGATCAAGATAGTCTGCAACATGCGCTTTTACAGGATCGAGCTGCTATTGACTTCTTGCTTTTGGCTCAAGGGCATGGGTGTGAGGACTTTGAGGAAATGTGATGTTTGAACCTTTCTGATCATAGTGAGTCAATTCACAAATCCATTACTTTCCTGAAAGAGCACATGAGAAAGATTCAACACGATATTAATCCTTTCGATCAATGGCTTTGTTTGGAACAATGCCTAGATGGTTACTGGGATTGATCAAAGAGGGATTAAGGATTCTGTTTGTTGTGGTGTTAATCATCATTGTGTGTGGTATTGTAATAAGTGTGGTTAAAAGGTTACTTGCTAAGCTGTTACATCAGGCTTGGTTTGCTCAAAAAGTAAAAGGGGGAATTGTTGAGGGATTTTTGAAACAGCAAGGAGGCCATGACTTGCTTTAGCTGAGAAAACCAAGCTACCAGGATGTAGTGCGTTTACGTGGCAAGGTTTTGGAAGCAGGGGCCCATAGGGGTGGCTTCTGTGAGAAGTTGCCCCATGTTTGGTAAGGGCCCCATTGTTGACCCGAGCTGAGCCAATAAGCGATGTTGTTTTGCGCCTCGGTGAGAGCATATTTAAGACAGGAAAAAGAAAACGCTGCTGTCGTGGTTTAACCCGGCCGGCAGCTAAACACCACGCAGCCGTTCGCTCACCCTCCCCCCTCCCTCTCTGGGATGGGGGAGAGAAATAGAAAGTGAAGCCTGTGAGTTGAGATAAAGACAGTTTAATAAGACAGGAAAATAATAATAACAAAATAATAATAACAATAATAATAATAATGATACAATGGTGATAATAGGAAAGTAATAATAATATGTACAAACAAGTGATGCACAATGCAATTGCTCACCACCCGCTGATCGATGCCCAGCCTAACCCCGAGCAGTCCGGCCCCCTCCCCCCGGCTAGCCACCCCTATATATTGTTTAGCATGACGTCAGATGGTATGGAATACCCCTTTGGCTAGTTTGGGTCACCTGTCCTGGGTCTGTCCCCTCCCAGCTCTTCCTGCACCCCCAGCCTGCCTGTTGGCAGGACAGAGCAAAAGGCTGAGGTGCCCTTGGCTTGGTATAAGCACTGCTCTGCAACAATTAAAACATCGGGGTGTTATCAGCACTCTTCTCATCCTAAGCCAAAACACAGCATTCCACCAGCTACTAGGAAGAAAATTAATTCTGTTCTAACTGAAACCAGGACATCTATCCACCCCTTATTCCATTCCATTTATGTCATGCTCAGGTTACACTCTTTTCCATACATTCTAATTAGTCACCTATAGTAGTCATGGTAGTGATAACATACAGTATTATATAGTAATTAACATGGTACAATTCAGTTCATGGGCTATTCTCACCCAGTATTAAATCTCCTTGAGGTACACACCGGACCTCTCCGTTCTTTTGCATCACCCACCAAGTGCATCCAGGTCCCTGAGCGAAAACAATTCCACGAATAGGTTTGCCTTTTCCTGAGGCAGGAGTAGCCCAGATTGTTTCACCCAGCATATTTCTTACATGCACTACAGGAACTTTATCCCCATCTACAGTACGTAACAGGTTTGATTGGGCAGGTCCAGCTCGGTTGGCAGATCCCCTAGTATTGACTAACCAGGTGGCCTTTGCCAAATGCGTATCCCAATGCTTGAATGTCCCAGCGCCCATTGCTTTCAATGTAGTCTTTAACAGTCCGTTGTATCGTTCAACTTTCCCGGAGGCTGGTGCATGATAGGGGATGTGATACACCCACTCAATACCATGCTCTTTGGCCCAAGTGTCTATAAGGTTGTTTCGGAAATGAGTTCCATTGTCTGACTCTATTCTTTCTGGGGTACCATGTCGCCATAGGACTTGCTTTTCAAGGCCCAGGATAGTGTTCCGGGCGGTGGCATGAGGCACAGGATATGTTTCCAGCCATCTGGTGGTTGCTTCCACCATTGTAAGTACGTGGCGCTTGCCATTGCGAGTTTGAGGGAGTGTGATGTAATCAATCTGCCAGGCCTCTCCATATTTATATTTCAGCCATCGTCCTCCATACCAAAGAGGCTTTGACCGTTTGACTTGCTTGATTGCAGCACATGTTTCACAGTCATGAATAACCTGTGCTACAGCGTCCATGGTCAGGTCCACCCCTCGATCACGAGCCCATCTGTATGTTGCATCTCTACCTTGATGGCCTGAGGTGTCATGGGCCCATCGGGCTATAAATAATTCACCTTTATGCTGCCAATCCAGGTCCACCTGAGCTACTTCAACCTTAGCAGCCTGATCCACCTGCTGGTTGTTTTGATGTTCTTCAGTAGCCCGATTCTTGGGCACATGAGCATCTACGTGGCGTACCCTTACAACCAGGTTCTCTACCCGAGCAGCAATGTCTTGCCACAAAGCAGCAGCCCAGATGGGTTTGCCCCTACGCTGCCAGTTGTTTTGCTTCCATTGCTGTAACCATCCCCACAGGGCATTTGCTACCATCCATGAATCGGTGTAGAGATAGAGAACTGGCCATTTTTCTCGTTCAGCAATGTCTAAAGCCAGCTGAATGGCCTTCACTTCTGCAAACTGACTCGATTCACCTTCTCCCTCAGCAGCTTCTGCAACTCGTCCTGTAGGACTCCATACAGCAGCCGTCCATCTCCGATGCTTCCCCACAATACGACAGGACCCATCAGTGAACACGGCATATTTCTTCTCCTTCTCTGGTAACTGCTTGTACAGTGGGGCTTCTTCAGCACGACCCACCTCCTCCTCGGATGATATCCCAAAGTATTTGCCTTCTGGCCAGTCCATAATCACTTCCAATATTCCTGGGCGACTGGGGTTTCCTATTCGAGCCCGCTGAGTAATCAGTGCAACCCACTTGCTCCATGTAGCATCAGTTGCATGATGCGTAGAAGAGACCCTTCCCTTGAACATCCAGCATAGTACCGGCAATCGGGGTGTGTTGAGGGATTTCTTGAAACAGCAAAAATCCCATGGCTTGCTGTAGCTGAGCAAACCAAGCTACCAGGGCAACTATGAGAAGTTCCCATGACAGTGTTCCCACATCGCCCGATTGAGGAATTCAGGAAATTATTGTTACCAGTAGCTGGCCTCAAGGACAAGGTCTATGTGACTGCTAATCACAAGGGGGTTGTTTTCTTGCAGGTGGGGTTGTTTTCTTGTAGCTGTTTGTCTGAGTGCTTTTGACCAAT
Organism: Aythya marila; assembly: GCF_965140915.1. Classification (NCBI taxonomy): domain Eukaryota; kingdom Metazoa; phylum Chordata; class Aves; order Anseriformes; family Anatidae; genus Aythya; species Aythya marila. The sequence goes on from NC_139081.1 coordinate 12,621,418, forward strand.
AATCTTGTGTGAAACACTGTCCACCCGTTAAGTTCTCTATAAAAGTTAGGCTATTCGGGCAATAAAATGGAGCATGATCTGACTCTACTGGTGTCTGTCGTGCTTTCGGCCGTGCTTCCTGCAACATATGGCGCCCGAACAGGCTGAGACCCGAACAGGCTGAGGCCGGGACATCGGAGCGGCGCCGGGACATCGGAGCGGCGCCGGGACAGAGATCCGAGGCACACGGCAAGCCGACCACCGCACAGAGAGAAGCATTGAAACACCCTACTAACCGACCTGGGCAACGGCCTCGGGGTGAGAAAAGGAATCGCGGAGACGCGGAAAAAGGAATCGCGGTGAGACGCGGAATCGGAGAGAGACGCGGAAAAGGGAATCGCGGAGAAACGCGGAATCGCGGTGAGACGCGGATTCGCGGAGAGACGCGGAAAAGGGAATCGCGGAGAGACGCGGAATCGCGGAGAGACGCGGAAAAAGGAATCGCGGTGAGACGCGGAATCACGGAGAGACGCGGAATCGCGGTGAGACGCGGAATCGTGGAGAGACGCGGAAAAGGGAATCGCGGCGAGACGCGGAATTGCGGAGAGACGCGGAAAAGGGAATAGCGGAGAGACGCGGAATCGCGGAGAGACGCGGAATCGCGGGGGGACGCGGGAAATATGAAGTAATCGCATGAAATTGAAGTAATCGCGGTGCGATATGGGCCATCCGAGATCGAGTTGCTACGGGAGACCAGAGGCGTCAGTGGACAATGGCGGCCGACCCTCACCATGTGGCGAGTCGGCACAGAGCAGAGGGGCGGAGATCAGGACCCTGCAGCCTGTCTGACGTAACCATGGAGACAGCGGCAGCAGCGGCTGTGCTGCTTCTCTCTGGCATTCTTTTTATAAGAAGTTATCTTGCAATGCAAAAATAAGACTATTCGTCCCCAGGTGGGTGTTATAACTATGTTTCTGGATAACATTCCGTGGGGTTGCCACATTCTACAGACTATTAATGATGATTTAGCTCTATTGCAGGGCAGGAGTGCAGAGACGCAGATTACACCGCCAAATGACCACCGTCAGTCAGGCTCGTTCACAAACAGCTTCTAGGGTTGCAGCTGGCACGGCCTGCAGCCGTATAGCAGACGTTACACTCTCTTTCCTAACTAGTAATCATGTGTCTCATCCATTTGTGGTGAATGGTCAGTGGCAAAAAGAAAAGGGGGAGAGTGAGGGGCGACAAAGACAGAAACGGTACCAGGAGGATGCCACTGACACCAACAGCATGGGTAATAGGAGCAGTATAAGTGACACAGGTGCAGGGCGGCGGTGGGTGCTGCCGCGCTGCGGGGCACTCTGCCTGCTGCTCGCCCTCGCCGGCCTGTGCACTGCTGCCGACGGTGCTAGAGCAAAATGTGAAGACTGCTTAGATGGCAGTGATGAGAGTGCTTGTGTGAAGAAGACGTGTGCTGAATCTGACTTTGTGTGCAACAGTGGTCAGTGTGTGCCAAATAGATGGCAGTGTGATGGGGATCCGGACTGTGAAAATGAGTCTGATGAGAGTGCTGAGCTGTGTCATATGAGAACATGCCGGGTAAATGAAATCAGCTGTGGTCCTCAGTCAACCCAGTGTATCTCAGTGTCCTGGAAATGTGATGGTGAAAAGGACTGCGACAGTGGAGAAGATGAAGAGAATTGTGGCATTGTGACTTGTAGTGCAGCAGAATTCACATGCAGTAGTGGGCCATGTATTTCCAAAAGCTTTGTCTGCAATGTTCAAGATGACTGCAGTGATGGTAGCGATGAGCTGGAGTGTGCACCTCCTACCTGTGGTGTTCATGAGTTTCAGTGCAAGAGTTCTACCTGCATCCCTATCAGCTGGGTGTGTGTTGATGATGCTGACTGCTCCGACCACTCGGATGAATCTTTGGAGCAGTGTGGCCACCAGCCTGCACCTCCAGTGAAGTGTTCTACGAGTGAGGTGCAGTGCGGCTCAGGTGAATGTATCCACAAGAAGTGGCGATGTGATGGAGATCCTGATTGCAAGGATGGAAGTGATGAAATTAACTGCCCTTCTCGGACCTGCAGGCCAGACCAGTTCAGATGTGAAGATGGGAACTGTGTCCATGGGAGTAGGCAGTGCAGTGGTGTGAGAGACTGTCTGTATGGCACTGATGAAGCAAACTGTAACAATGTTATTCAGTGCTCTGGACCTGGCAAATTCAAGTGCAGAAGTGGAGAATGCATAGATATCAATAAAGTGTGTAACCAGCAGAGAGACTGCAAGGACTGGGGTGATGAGCCCCTGGAGGAATGCATCATAAATGAATGTGACTGTCCAGCTGGGTTTGAGTTTATAGACAAGAGAAACTGTGGAGACATTGATGAATGTCAAAACCCTGGTATCTGTAGTCAAATGTGTATCAACCTGAAAGGTGGCTACAAAAGTGAACGTAGCCGTGGATATCAGATGATTCCTGCTACAGGAACCTGGAAAAGGCCATACTGGTACAAAGACACAAATAACACCTGTGATTGCAATGACGCTGCTAAGCAGGGTTTAGGGGTTTATAGCATGGAGACAAGGGGTAACAACTACAGTGTTTGGAACAATTGTACAGCTTTGGCCTTACCTCCTGATGTGCTTCTGATTTGTGGGAATGGGGCCTGGCAAGGTATCCCTGCAAATGCTATCAGATGTCCATGTTACTTAGATAAACTCATTGTATTTGCTCCTAGCTTGTTACAGTTGCGTGAGATCACCAGACATAAATGGACATTGCTTGCATTGGATTGCAATGATAATGTTGAATTGTGTGGGGTTGCAGCTAGAGCGGCATTAGCAATTTCAGTGCCTGGAGTGGCATCTGCGGCCGCACGTAACAACTTAGAAAAATTGGTATGCTGGGCCGAGAGGCAAGCCTATGCCACGACAGAGATACTTGAGGAGATGTTACCAGATCAAAATAGTCTGCGACATCTGCTTTTACAGGATCAAGCTGCTATTGACATCTTGCTTTTGGCTCAAAGGAATGGGTGTGAGGACTTTAAGGGAATGTACTGTTTAAACCTTTCTGATCATAATGAGTCAATTCACAAGTCCATTAGTTTCCTGAAAGAGCACATGAGAAAGATTCAATATGGTATCAATCCTTTCAATCAATGGTTCACTGACTTGTTTGAAACAAAGTGTAGATGGTTGCTGGGTTTAATCACAAGGGGATTAAGGATTTGGTTTATGGTGGTGGTAATCATCGTTGTGTGTTGTAAGTATAGCTAGAGTTACTTGTAAAACTGTTGTGTCGGGCTTGGTTTGCTCAAAAGAAGAAGGGGGAATTGTTGAGGGATTTCTTGAAACAGCAAAAATCCCATGGCTTGCTGTAGCTGAGCAAACCAAGCTACCAGGGCAACTATGAGAAGTTCCCATGACAGTGTTCCCACATCGCCCGATTGAGGAATTCAGGAAATTATTGTTACCAGTAGCTGGCCTCAAGGACAAGGTCTATGTGACTGCTAATCACAAGGGGGTTGTTTTCTTGCAGGTGGGGTTGTTTTCTTGTAGCTGTTTGTCTGAGTGCTTTTGACCAATAATCTTGTGTGAAACACTGTCCACCCCTGTTAAGTTCTCTATAAAAGTTAGGCTATTCGGGCAATAAAATGGAGCATTATCTGACTCTGCTGGTGTCTGTCGTGCTTTCGGCCGTGCTTCCTGCAACAGGGGTGCTAGGAGGAGCTGCGCTTCAGTACCGACCACCTCCGAAGCAGATCGAACTCCTTCATATGCTGCCAATATCTCCTTTTCAGTTGGAGTATAGCGGGCCTCAGATCCTCTGTATCCCCGACTACAAAACCCCAGGGGCCGACCTCGAGTTTCCCCAGGTTCTTTCTGCCAGAGGCTCCAGGTGGGGCCGTTCTCCCCGGCTGCAGTGTAGAGCACATTCTTTACATCTGGTCCTGTTCGAACTGGCCCAAGGGCTACTGCATGGACTATTTCCTGCTTGATTTATTCAAAGGCTTGTCGTTGTTCAGGGCCCCATTCAAACTCATTCTTCTTACGGGTTACTTGGTAGAGCGGGTTTACAATCAGACTGTAATTTGGGATGTGCATTCTCCAAAACCCCACAACACCCACAAAACCAGGACAGCTGCGACACACAGCAGCTGGGAGAGTGAGAGGAGTGAGGAACAGCCTTGCAGGCGCCAAGGTCAGTGAAGAAGGAGGGGGAGAGGTGCTCCAGGCGCCGGAGCAGAAGTCCCCTGTGGCCTGTGGTGAGAACCATGGTGAAGCAGGATGTCCCCCTGCAGCCCATGGAGTACCACGGTGGAGCAGGGTTCCACGCTGCAGCCTGTGGACGAGACCACGGTGGAGCAGGTGGCCCTGCACCGACGGAGGCTGCCGCCTGTGGAAGACCCCTGCCCGAGCAGATTCCCAGCCGGACCGGTGGCCCATGGAGACGAGACCACTCAGGAGCAGGTGACCTGGCAAGAGCTGCTGCCTGTTGGGGAGCCAGGTTGGAGCAGTTTGCTCCTGAGGTACGGTTTGGCCCTGTGGTATGGACCCATATCTGGAGCAGTTCTGGAAGAGCTGCTGCCTGTGGGAAGCCCACGCCGGATCAGTTCATCAAGGACTGTATCCAGTGGGTGGGACCCCACAGCACAGGTGACGAGAGTGACCGAGAAGGAGCGGCAGAGAAGAAGCGCTGTAGACTGACCATAACCCCCATTCCCCCATTCCCCTGTGCCACTCAGGGGAAGGAGGTGGAAGAGGGTGGATGGGGGGGGAAGGTGCTTTTGGTTTCTTTCCTTTGTTTCTCACTTCTCTAGCTAGTTAGTAATAGGCAATAAATCTTACTATCTCCCTATTCAGAGTTTGTTTTGCCCATCACAATAATTACTGTGTGATCTCCTTGTCCTCATCTCAACCCTTGAGCCCTTTTCATCGTATTTTCTCCCCATTCCTCTTTGAGGAGGGGGAGTGAGAGAGTGGTTGTGATGGAACTCGGCTGCCCACTCGAGTGGAACCACCACACAGGACGACTACGAGAATTTCCCATGACAGTGTTCCCACATCGCCCGAGTGAGGAATTAAAAAATATTGTTGCCAGCAGCTGGCTTCAAGGACAAGATCTATGTGACTGCTAATCACAAGGGGGTTGTTTTCTTGCAGGTGGGGTTGTTTTCTTACAGTTGTTTGTCTGAGTGCTTTCGACCAATATTCTTGTGTGAGACACTATCCGCCCCTGTTAATTTTGCTATAAATTCAGGCTATTTGGCTAATAAAGGGAGAGCATGATCTGACCATACTGGTGTCTGTCATGTTTTCGACACATTCTGCAATATTTCTTTAATGCTCTCTGACAACCTCAGATGCCACTGTTGCACTCAAGCCGTGATGCCTTATATATTGAATAAATAAGTGGCTAAGCAGTGTAGTATTTAGGCACTGTGTAATATTTAAAAAGGGTGGCAATATTTTCAATGCCTTTCATCCACCTATTAGAGAAACAGTGACACTAGTGTCACAAGTTTATATAATTTCTCTTGCTGCAGAAGAGATGTCACATACATTGGGGGCACAGGCTATTTGTTTTGCAGTCCTCTGTATCCTGGTGTATAATTATCATGGCTCATCTTTTTTAAACATCAGCCATATCTTTGTTTTGCTCTTTTTGTTGATAGATGTAATCAATACTGTTGCCATGGCTACAGTAACAGTAGCTGAGAAGATGTTGTTTGTTGTAAACAAACTGAGCTATTGTCGTGGTTCCGCTCGAGTGGGCAGCCGAGCTCCACCACAGCCGCTCTCTCACTCCCCCTCCTCAAAGAGGAATGGGGAGAAAATATGTGAAAAGGGCTCAAGGATTGAGATAAGGACGAGAAAATCACGCAATAATTATTGTAACAGGCAAAACAGACTCGGCATAAGGAGATAGTAAGATTTATTGCCTACAACTAACAAGCGAGAGAAGTGAGAAAACAAAGGAGAAAAAAAAAACAAAAGCACCTTCCCCCCCCATCCACCCTTTTCCACCTCCTCCCCCCGAGCGGCGCAGGGGAACGGGGAATGGGGGTTATGGTCAGTCTACAGCACTTCTCTGCCGCTCCTTCTCGGTCACTCTCGTCCCCTGTGCTGTGGGGTCCCACCCACGCGATGCAGTCCTTGATGAACTGATCCGGCGTGGGCTTCCCACAGGCAGCAGCTCTTCCAGAACTGCTCCAGATATGGGTCCATACCACGGGGTCCATCCCTCAGGAGAAAACTGCTCCAACCTGGCTCCCCTACGGGCTGCAGCTCCTGCCAGATCACCTGCTCCTGAGTGGGCTCCTCTCCACGGGCTACAGGTCCGGCCCAGAATCTGCTCCGGCAGGGGTCTTCCACAGGCGGCAGCCTCGGTCGGTGCAGGGCCACCTGCTCCACCGTGGTCTCCTCCACGGGCTGCAGCGTGGAACCCTGCTCCACTGTGGTACTCCATGGGCTGCAGGGGGACATCCTGCTTCACCATGGTCCTCACCACAGGCCGCAGGGGACTTCTGCTCCGGCGCCTGGAGCACCTCTCCCCCTCCTTCTACACTGACCTTGGTGCAAGGCTGTTCTCTCACTCCCTTGACTCTCCCGGCTGCTGTGTGGCGCAGCGTTTTTTCCCTGTCTTAAATATGCTCTCACAGAGGCGCAAAACAACATTGCTTATTGGCTCAGATCTGGAAAACAATGGGGCCCTTCCCAAACATGGGGCAGCTTCTAGATCTTTCTCACAGAAACCACCCCTATGGCTCCCTGCTACCAAAACCTTGCCACGTAAACCCACTACAGCTATACAGGCGCAAATCCTAGTGGAGCATTTCTAGTCCCCTGCCTTATGCTGATTAACACCACCATCTTCCTCCTGCAACCAATTCCTTATTTTAATTAGCATTAATTTAAGCTGTATCAAGGAGTGTTTCCCCTTTTGTGCAATTGCACGCCCTTTATGACAGCTTTTTTTCCCTATAGCAACAGCCTTAGGTTAGGACTGCAGCCCTGCTGAGAGCATCATCACAGCAAAGCCCTGCTGGTACCAACAGTTAATCTAGATGTATACACTAGCATAATGACAAAAGATTGTTTTAATTTGCTTCCTACATTCTCACCTCCAGGGGCAACTGACCTTGTTTTGATGTAGGAGCCATGGTTATCTGAAAATGTGTTACTAATTCTGAAGCTTGTTTAGCTTCAAGCCAATTTTTCAAAATTAAGGGCCAAATTCAGCTCCTCACATAATGAGATGCAACTCCTCTGTAACCAACTGCATTGCAAATTCTTACATTACTGTTGATTTAACCCATGAACTCCCATGTTCAACACTGACTGCTCGTCCACCACTCTTTAGTATAGAGCAAAGCTGCTATTTGCAGGATATTAGCAGGAATCTGCAGACCTCGGATGAGGAATGAGGTAGTGCTGAGAACAGAATTTCTCATAAGGTACTGGACACAATGAGAATACTTCCAGTGTTGCTATATGATACCTTTACAATGTGAATGCCAGGTCCACTGTTAGGCATACTTGGTCCACTGTGTGAAACCTATAAGACCATAAAGTGAAAGGGTTCCAGAAGTCTTCTGGAAGGACAGAACATCACCAACATTCAGAGCTTCAGCTAATTGCCTGTCATGAAAGAATAAGATTATTTGGGAGACTGAAGTAGGACAAAATATTTGTGAAGTTAGGTATCAGTGATCTCTTCCATGATCAGTCCTTTTCTTGCGACTTTAACATCCCTATTCCAACCTATGTAGTCTGAGAAGCCTGATAGTATTATAGTGCTCATTATCTTTCAACTGTAGCCATAATCTCTTCCCTTAACACCTGTTTTCATATCACAAAATGCACCGTAGGTAAAGATGTGTCTTCCTTGCAGCCTTCTGACAAAATTTCATAACCTGAAGGAATATCAGATTGTGAGGTTAAGCCAAGGAAGAAACTGCAGCACTAGTGAATTTCCTGGATTGCACAGCTTTACATTCAACTCTTCAGGTTACTTTAATATAATTTTACTGATAAATGATAAACAAGGTGACACACTGACACTCTCAAACTTGATGAATAGGAAGAAAAAAATTACCTGTGAACTTTTAGAATGGTTCACACTTATTTTCAGCTTAGAAAGCTGTTACCTATTCATATAGCAGCTTTTTAAAGTGCAAATGGGAGCAAACCAGAATGCAGAGATCTTTAGTAATTAGCAAATGTCTCCACAGTGTCGAGAAATCAACCTGAAATATTGGAATAGACCAAATGCTCTATGGATCCAAACTTCCTTTTCCCTTTTTTAATGATGTTTTACTAGACTGACAGTACAATCAAAGGGTGCAATTTGGCAGCCCACCTAGGAGTATTTTCACAGCAGAACCTTCCTTGCAACTTCTTGTTATGTTCTTCCAGCAACATAACCTAACTTAATATGCTTCGCCAGTACATTGAGTCAAAAGACTGCTCTGAAGTTTGTTTTTTTCCTTCTTTTTTCTTTTTTTTTTTTCTTTTTCCCAGCAGACTAAAAGGAAACTTTATCTTCAACATAGAAATGAAACCCAAACTAGAGAGAAGCTGCACAACAGGATATATTCTCTATCCCTCAGACAGCATGTGTGACACATGAAAGAAGGGAAGAATGAAGCTGTAGCTGGCAATTCAGCTACCTGAAAAAAGTCAGAATTTTGCTATACGTGCTTCATTCTTCAGTTTCAACCTGGAATTTCCAGATGATTTTTGTAACTAGGTGTTTAGCAACACTAGAAGAAATGGTTTCTGCTTAGCAGAAATGCTAATCTAAATGTATATGACAAGTGAGGGAGAAAGGAAGAAGTATATATTGATAAAATGGACATTTAAATGATGAATAATTCAAATTTTTCCCATGTCATACAAGAAACTTGTGGCAGAACAGGTAACATGAAACAGGTCACTTAAGTCCTATTCTGATGTTTTGTCCATGTGCCAGTCCTATAGTGCAAGTGTTCCTATCTCCTTTAATTAACCTTTCGTTTGTATTTATTCTTATCAAACCTTTTTTTTTTTTTCTTCCCCTATTTACTACTTCAAACAGTAAAAAAATCAAAAGAAATTTAAAATTCAACAGGCCAGCAACTGAAGGCCATGTATTGTCTGTGAAGCATTGGGTAGGTTGTAAACCTGGATGTTATAAATGTGAAATTGTTTACAGGACAGTAATGGCTTTGCATGCTGGTTATATATCCTTAGAGAGGCAAATAAATACCCATAAGATCAGCAAGTTTTAAATACCCATAAGATCAGCAAGTTTAAGAATTGACTGCGTGTTAAGTGAACTGGAGTAAATGTCTGATTGCTTAATCTTAGTTTCTAACTAATATGAAGTAATTTCACATAGCTTAATGCATCACCAAAAATGATTAAGACAAATCACTGCCTCATACTTGCTAAGTTCATGCAGAGACAGTTACAGAAACTTAGTTGCTGCGGGTATCCAATTAAGTCTTGATTAGATATCTCATCCCTAAGGACCTTTGAGGATCTCTAACTACTAACCATGGTTATGAAAATATTTGTGCATTTGGAGATACAGATAAACTATTTAAAAGCACTTTCCCTAAGGCCAAAATCATCTTCCAAAGTTCGTTGTCCAGATGACAGCTGGTGAGTAAATTCACGGACACAAACCAACATACCAGAGTACTAGTCAATGTGACTATCTTGTGTTTCTTCTGAGAAGACAACATGGAGATATCCAATGGATAACAAAGTAATAGTACTTTTGTTCTTGTGGAACTGGATGAGCAATCTAATTGAGGGAAAAACAGCATAACTTGAATAACTAGACCTTGATAAACTCAAACTGCATACATTTCCATAAGCAAAATGTTCATACTAAATCATAAGTTCTTTGAAATTCCAGGAAAAAAAAAAAAAAAGATAATTCAGAAAGCATATGTTTCATGGATTCATAAAGTTTTAATAAGAAACCTTTTGAGACTTACTTAGAAAACTAACCATGTTAAGCAGCAGCACATGATTGTAGATTAAAATTCAGCAAATATTAATTAGAATAAATGCAGTTTCTGACTGACATCTCTTGCCCAACTAACACAAAGTAATGGATGTTTTTATGTGTGAAAAAAAGGAATTAAGTATGTTCTATGTCTTCTGCTGGTAGCAGTGTCTTTTTCTGATGCTAAGATTCTCCCACAGATGAGCAACAGCATATATTTAGGATATTAAAAATTAGTCTTCTACTGGAGGAGAAGCATATACAGATATTTTCCTGGATATTTTTGTGGCGTAAAGACCACACGGACACCAGGGTTCTTTTAGGATCAGTAACTGCTAGTTCTTTATTGATGACATAACTTCATCTCTCTCTTACAGATGTGAGAAACACTCACATCATATTGGCCTGAGCCAATAACATAGGCTCAGGCAACGATCTCAGTGAAGTAGCAATTTTATTCGCGATTGCAGTGGTGGGCATACCACAAGCAGAAGCACACTTACTAGTCACACAGTACAGTTTATATACTTTACTTCTCGAGGACTGGGACCCTCCCCTGTTTCCCCATTGACTGGGTAATCCATGTGAAATGTGTTCATCTGATTCGTGTCAATATGGAACAATGCTAGGGCTGCATGGTATGATGAATGTGATCTTCTGTCTCACATACCCTTGTATAACCACAAGTCTAAGAAAACAAGAGTGGTTAATGTATATAGTTCTTTATCTTGCAAAGGAATGTTTTACCAATTTGTGTCAATAGAGAGCTTGAAGGGAAATGTATTTGTAGTCTTTTCCTTGAAGTCTCTGATATCTGGGGGGTTTCAGAACAACTGCTAACTATTATGACTATTGCATGGGACACTATGCAAGTCTCTGATATATGGCCAGGAGATTAAGGAGACGGGGAGAGCTGAAGAACAACTAAAAGACAAAGCTTGCAGGGGATGCTGCACAAGTCTTTGACATACAGCCAAGGAGAAGGACAAGAAGGAGGAAGACTATGAGCCTTCAGCACGAGAGACCCGCAGAGACCCCCAGAGGGACCACCGGAGACTGATGCGCATGCGTCAGTGGGAGGGTTTGGATTCCAGAAGCTAATTATAATAACCCTGTTTTTTTTAGAAGTAGTAATGAATATGTATCAGCCTAGGAGCATAAAAATCAGCTGCTTGATGTAACTGGTGTGCGTCTTGGTGGAGCAGAGACTCCCGGCGCACCCAGCGCTGTTTGCTTACCTCTATTCCTTTAATAAATTGTAAACTTTGATTATAGTCCTATTTTGAAGACTGAGCCATTTATTACAATGAGCTAATTTGTTGTGGAAATTAAGATAAAAACTACAATAATTTTACAATAACAGTTTAATGTGTATGCCTACACTGATGTGTATGCATACATATAAATATATATATGTACACATTCACACATCACATCCATATTGCTAAGATGTAAAATATGATACAGAAAAATCATCAGATACATAAATCTCTTATGAGCATTTAGAGCCATTGGGCAGAAGATTCATTCAGGTCTAGTTAATCAGCATCTTGCAATCCGGCTACTGAGATAAGAGAAGTCTGTCTCATCTGTTGGTTTTCAATAACTGGAAGGTTTTGATTCATCTATCACACAATTCCTCCCATTTCTATTTGGAGAAATATGCAATCTGTTATATATGGAGTGGTAATTCATGTCGGAAAAATGGTTGATATTAATCAAGAAGGGGGAGATGTGGGAGTGTGGCCATGGGGGTCGGAAAGCCCCGTGGTTGATGATAACATCAGACTCTTAACAATGAGGCTATCAGGAATGTAAAGAGTTTAGAGGGAACAAAGAAGGGTGATTCAGGAGATGCCTTGCTGTCTGGGGTTGCTTGTTCTTCCTCTGTTAAGGAATGGAAGTTGTGTGGGGGGGTTGCTGGTTAGAACTGTTAAGATTTATTGTTTAGTGTGCTTTCAAGTGTTAACGAAATGCCGGAAAAGCAATCACGTTTTGTTGCTTTCGGGAACCTTGTGGTGGGCAGAGCATGTGCAGAAGAAGAGGGGGACAGTCGAAGCCACTCCTGCAGTCTGGAACAAAAAGTTGCTAATGGTGATGGGAAACTGTGAGCCTTTCACCCGCAAGGACCGCCACAAAGAGAATTATAATATGAAGCGGGGATAGGATATCCATATGTATAAGTGTACTTGGTTTTCTTGTAAATATGTAACAGCAATGTCCTATATATATTTGGAAAGTTCGACGGGTGCGTGTGCGTGTTGGTAGAGCATAGACTCCCCGCACACCCAGCGCTGTTTACTTGCCTTTTATAAATATTCTTTTATGTTACTAAATTCAGAGTTGAGACTTCATTTATAACAAATCTGTTCCATTAATAAAATGTTGCAAGTAGATTCCTCCTTCCATGCAATTCTAAACCCACTTGACAGGTGGATATTTTGACCTGTACATGGTGCAAAGCATTGAGTCATTTTAGTAAGTGTATGTCTCCACAAAGAAAAGAAAGATAGACACTAATTAAAACCTGGGTAAGTCATCTGGAAGACTGGTAGCACACTGTTATAAATGACGATACAACTCAATCTGAATTTAGTAATATTTATAAAAGGCAAGTAAACAGGCCCCTGGTGGAGCAGGCTGTTCCCCCCTCCCGTCCCCCTCCCCGATGCTTGGGAAACTGACCAAACACCACAGCAAATATACCAAAACTTCTAGACTGTTACTTAGATAATGCCTACATCCCCTTTCCCTGCTCATTCAACTTCAAACAGCTCTGTCAAACGCTACATACCACACCTTTAACACCTTCAGTAACCTTTTTTTTTTTTTTTTTTTTTTTTTAACACTTCTTTCTATCTTTGTTTCTACAGCCTGTACTTTCACCAAAGTCTGTCAAGGGCCAACTTAATTTCATACCTTTCTCCCTCCAGGATGCTAAAACAACATATCAGTATACCACATTTCATCCCATTTTCCTTCTTTCCTCCTTCTTCCACTCCGGATATTCCTATTCGAAGTGGCCAGCCTAGCCACACTTAAAACATCTTATCAAAGCCTGTCCCTGCTAGGACTCAGGCCACAACACAGGCAGCCTTCTTTGCCTGCCATTCCTTCATCTCTCTTCCTCTCCTTTCCATCCTGGCCCTGACTCCTCCTGAAGATTTTCTTCCTCTTTCTCCAACCCTCTGCCTCACTACCTGCTGCAGTGTCAATACCATTAGTTTCGCTCTCTGCTTTTCCTTCTCATCTCCCCTCCGGACACACACCTCCAGGGCCTCCCGCAGGAGGGTCCCCCAGTGACTGTTCACTACATCCACCCACCTTCTGGAGCATTTTCTGCGTATTTTGCCAGGCTTTAATCACACAATGAACTTTCAAGAGCCCTTGGGAAGAGCCTTGAGTCCTTGGGACTCATCCCCGAGTACTTTCTCATTCTGACCCCAAGTCTCTCATATGATTTCTGTGTTGCACACTATTATTATTCCAGCCAGGATTGGCAAGTGGGTATTTCTGCCCTGCCGGTATTACCCCTGGTCCTGGAGGATGAGCTCTTTCCCATTCTTGTATAGCAGCTCTCCTCCTGATCATACCCATTTCTTTCCCTGTAAACAACATACTTATAGACATAATTCCCTCCCCCAAGAGTATAAGTCAGGTCATAGGAACTGGTCTAATTGTTCAGCTAGGCAGTTGGGGTCCTAAAATAAAGACTTCCTCTCCTTCTTAAAAGTCCTAACCTCTCTGCTGGTAAGGAGGGGGGGTAGTTCACCTAAGAGGATACACAGTTAGTATTAGTACTGTTAGTATCAGGGAAGGCAAAATTCTCAATATATCTTCTACCTTGTTCTAATTCTTGCCAGAGCCTAGAGTACGATCCTTCTTTAGGGACAGTGTTAATTACAGTCCCTGTCTCCCTTCTTGGAGTGACTGCTGCTGCCACGGGTACAATATTAGGATTATAGGGAGCATAACTTGGCTCCTTCTCCGAAAAAGGAATCTTATTGTTTACACATAAATTTAAAGCCTGAATTTTCATCAGAGCCGTATTTTGGCCAAAATACTGCTGTTTCCTTAATTGGTTCTTTTGTCCAGACTGATACAGAGTATTTAACTTTTTTTTTTTTTTTCTTTTTTTCTTTTAAAATCTCCTCTAATTTTGGGATTAAGTTTCCAATTTCTTATCATTCTTCAGGAAGAACTATTGGTAGGCACTCCACTCCCACAGGGATATCTCCCTGTCCCCTGGAACTCATATTTCCCATTTTTCCTAGCCCTCGTCAGTATGTTGCTACAGAAATTTCCCTTCTGCAGTGTACCACACACTAACATTCTGAAAAATGGGGGTGTACTACCCAGCACTTTCCCGTGAAAGGTTTACCGTACACCAAATTTCCCTCGTGTACTACCCATCACTTTCCTGTGCGAGGGCTTACCATACACCAGATTTCCCGAGACTCTTCACACGGAGTCTCACCCGACCCCCAAGGCAATACTTAATATTTCTTACCTTGGTCTATGCACAGAGTTACCGGATCGATTCTTAAAAACCCAGAGTGCCTACCTTCTTCCTTTCCCCACTACTTCACGGATCCTGCCTCTTTAACCAGCCCTCTGTCAGCTTTCCGCAGAACCACCACTGCCGATGCACAGGACCGCTGAAATCAGAGGGGCATGCCTTCCTGCTGCTGCAGCGGTGGGGCTCCCCAGTAGGTGACTGGATCCCGGACGAGCCCCCAAATTGTGAGAAACACTCCGTAGCCAATAATTTAGGCTCAGGCGAGGATCTCAGTGAAGTAGTAATTTACTCGTGATTGTAATGGCGGGCACCCTACAAGCAGGAGAGAACGCATCTACTAGTTCCAAAACACAGTTTATATACTTTTTTATGACAGGACCCTCCCCTGTTTCCCCACTGAGTGGGTAATCCAGGTTCACAATCTATTTGATGCTTCACAAACAATGCATGGCCTTCAGTTGCCGGCCTGTTAAATTTCAATTTTCTTTTGACATTTTTACTGTTTGAAGTGGTAATGTTTCTTCACTTATCTGACTTGACTTGACACCGTGATTTTCACCTAATTGTCCTAAGGAGTCTGGTTGTCTGCATTTTACAAGGTCGCCTGCTAAGCTTTCTTATCACTGTAAGCATATCTCAGTACCACATTCCCTCCTTCTAAACAATGTAACTCTGCAAAAACAACATTTCTATTCCCACACTAATAATATGATTATCATAAAACATTAAACAACAAATTTTAACAGTTCCAACTAGCAACCCCCCAGCAACTTCCATTCCTTAACAGAGGAAGAACAAGCAACCCCAGACAGCAAGGCATCTCCTGAATCACCCTTCTTTGTTCCCTCTAAACTCTTTACATTCCTGATAGCCTCATCGTTAAGAGTCTGATGTTATCATCAACCACGGGGCTTTCCGACCCCCATGGCCACACTCCCACATCTCCCCCTTCTTGATTAATATCAACCAACTTCTCAACAAGATTTACCACTCCATATATAACAGTGGTAGCTGCTTTCAGTGTTTTACAGGAAATCAATTATTACTGTATTTCACTAAAGTGGGCCAATTCAACAACAGCTGGCAAAATTAAACAACCCAACCCTTAATTTCTCATAGTAAGTTAGTTCATAGAGTTAATGAAAAAAAAAAAAACCACACAACTGTTTACATATTATACTTATATCTACATTAGAATGATTAAATCCCATAAATTATGCAGGACACCATTAGTAAGTTTCATTATGCATCAGAATACAATGTCCTCATTCCAGCATCAGTCTTGGATTAATTACATAGCAATCACAGCAGAGCTGACACTGCAGTAGATGGGGGATTACCCTCGCTGTCCCTTGGTGCAAACAGTCATTAATATGATGGCACGAGGATTTGGGATAACAAATCACCCCTGGTTAGTACAGACAAAAAAATCAGCTACTTGATGTAACTGGTGTGCGTCTAGGTGGAGCGGAGACTCCCGATGCACCCAGCGCTGTTTGCTTACCTCTATTCTTTTAATAAATTGTAAACTTTGATTATAATCCTATTTTGGGACTGAGCCATTTATAACAGGTGGTACAAGAGAAGATGTTACACCCTAAGCCTTATACAATATACTGTAAAGATGCAACCAAAACTATGTGAAGGATAAGACTTGTAGCACATAGCTGCTGTGAACAGAGATACAGATAGTGATATCACCACATTGAATTTACGCTCATGAACACAGTTTCAGTTCAGTTCTTACCTAGAGTCCCCTGATCAATTTAATCCAAAGTGCTTCTAGAGATGCACTGCACAAGAAAGGGCTCTCCTCCCATCTCCAGTCCACAGAATCCTACCCTGAGTCCCTCAAGCATTTTCACAGTGAACTGATCCAAGTGAAAGAGAACCCAGGGAACTTGTTTATATATATTAAATAAAAATATTATTTTTATATATATAAGACTTTTTTTTTTACTTATTTCAGTAAAAAGAAAACAAAACAAATATTTATTTTACAAACACGTGTGAAGTAATTGCCTAAAGTGACTAGGAAAATTAAAGTAATATTCACATTTTAAAGAAAATTATGGACTGTTAGTCTTGTATGTTTAAATAGTCTCTTACGGTGAGGTAGCCAATAGGTAATATTAAGGCCTTTCCATTCTGCTTCTGTGGAAAAAAAGGTCTTAGAGATACCTCCTACCTTATTGCAACAATTAGACTTCATGGAAGATAATAATCTTACCTGTATTTGACTATACATATAGTCTCACTTCTCTGTTATGATTTCTGGGACCCTGCCCTGTGATATTTGAAAACACAGAGCCTGTAGATGGCACACCCAGGCAGTGATCCTGCATTAGAAAAAAGTATTGGTATTGTCCTTATCCTGTGTGAAGTCCTAGCATCCCCAATAAGACACGAGAGATGGCCAGCGTTCTCACTTAATTCTTCAGGAAACAAAAATGCCACATCAAACTTAATCTAGACACTAAGGTTGAAATTGCCAGGGAAACAGACATATTTCAGAACACTGAAATACTGCCAGGACATTTACTCCAATATATTTATTGCTCAAGAGATATTTACATAATTTTTTAGTGGCCAGAAGCTGTCTCCATACATCTCAAATTACTGTGTTCCCACATTGTGGAGGGGTAGTGAGCTAATAGAAACCAAACAAGCAGAAGAACATTTGGGCAGTAATCATGTGTTCTTCAGGATGGGATGCAACCAACTGAATGAGGAAACATAATTTAAATGTGTTGCTAAGATGATCATAAAAAAAGGAAGTGGAAGACATATCTGCCACTGCTAGAATACTGTCTGTCTTAAATCAGACATTGCTCTCTACAACTACCTGAAATTAAGGTGTGGGGAGCTGGGGTCAGCCTCTTCTCACAGGTACCTAGCAATAGTACTAGAGGGAATGACCTGAAGTTGCACCAGGGGAGGTTTAGGTTGGAAATTAAGAGACATTTCTTCTCAAAAAGAGTAGCCAGGCATTGGAATGGGGTGCCCAGAGAGGTGGTGGAGTCACCGTCCCTGGGGTTAAGAAAAGGTTGGACCTGGTGCTTAGGGACATGGTATAGTGGGTAATATTGGTGGTAGGGGGATGGGTGGACCAGATGATCTTAGAGATCTTTTCCAATCTTTATGATTTATGACTCTATGATTTCATATTTGTTCTCCAGTGTTTTGTTATTTATTTTAACAGAAGTCCTTGTCAAACTTAGTGTTCCTAGTGTTGTTCTGGGTCTAGGCCTGTTTTTTTATTTTTTTTTTTATTTTTTTTCTTTGGACACTCATACTGTGGTGCAATTGCCTGAAGTGACTAGGAAAATTAAAGTAATATTCACATTTTAAAGGAAATGTACAGCATTGAAGAGGCTTTCAGGGTAGGGCATAGCTGCATTACCTGAGCATTCCCTAGGCTTCCAACCTTAGATGTTACCGCACTAGGGGAACCTGGTGTGCTAACTCTAAGGAACAGTACAGAGTATAGAGCAGAGTGGAGACACCACGGCTAGGCTCTGTGAACAGGTGGGGACTCGATTGGTCTTGTGCATACCGAGACAGATAAGCTGCACCTATTGTTACCCTGAGCCAAGGACCTGTCATGTTTTTGACAAATGTTGTACCCTGGTGTACTTTTGCTCATTATAACATCATTATAATACCAAAACATACCTCCATCCCAAAAGCCAACCGCCTCCAAGGTGCGACCACCCCTCACTGAGCATGCGCTCTGAATTTCTCGGAGCCTATTACTTTAAACGGTGACGGGAGAACTTTTCACCAATCATAACTAAGATATGCTTGACTAGAGTCACTCAAGCTCCACCTAAAGGATAGAAAATAATATAAATTGGCGTAAGAGACAGGGGATGTTAGGGAAGATACCATCATCAGGGAAGATACCATCCTGACTTCTGGGATCAGTTGATGGGTTGAGCCTCTCCTCCCCTGCCCCCCAGCACTCCCTCCTCCCCCGCCCCGCCCCGGGTAAGACTTGAACACTTGGTTATACTGGGTGTCTCCATGGAAACTTAGAAATCTCTATAGAACCTTTAACGCGTTAATAGCCAGGCTGTGTACCTGTGTATTTCATGCATGCTAGCTTGCTTTTGCAGACAGTAGATTATTGCCGGCAATCCAAAGAACCTGTGTTCCTGTTGCTGTAATAAATTGCACTTAACTGCATTGTTACTAGCCATGATATTTCTCATTGAATGCAACTGGAGTGAAGGTGTGTGTCCTGGTTTCAGTTAGGATAGAGTTAATTTTCTTCCTAGTAGCTGGCAGAATGCTATGTTTTGGCTTAGGATGAGAAGAGTGCTGATAACACCCCGATATCACCAGAGGAGGAGGTGGTCTGTGCTGAAGAAGCCCCACTATACCAGAAAATGAGAAGAAATATACCCTGTTCTCTGATGGGTCCTGTCGTATTGTGGGGAAGCATCGGAGATGGAAGGCTGCTGTATGGAGTCCTACACGACGAGTTGCAGAAGCTGCTGAGGGAGAAGGTGAATCGAGTCAGTTTGCAGAAGTGAAAGCCATTCAGATGAATTTAGATATTGCTGAACGAGAAAAATGGCCAGTTCTCTATCTCTACACTGATTCAAGGATGGTAGCAAATGCCCTGTGGGGATGGTTACAGCAATGGAAGCAAAACAACTGGCAGCGTAGGGGCAAACCCATCTGGGCTGCTGCATTGTGGCAAGATACTGCTGCTCAGGTGGAGAACCTGGTTGTAAGGGTACGCCACATAGATGCTCATGTGCCCAAGAATCGGGCTACTGAAGAACATGAAAACAACCAGCAGGTGGATCAGGCTGCTAAGATTGAAGTAGCTCAGGTGGACCTGGATTGGCAGCATAAAGGTGAATTATTTATAGCCCGATGGGCCCATGACACCTCAGGCCATCAAGGTAGAGATGCAACATACAGATGGGCTCGTGATCGAGGGGTGGACCTGACCATGGACGCTATAGCGCAGATTATTCATGATTCATGTGAAAGATGTGCTGCAATCAAGCAAGCCAAACGGTCAAAGCCTCTTTGGTATGGAGGACGATGGCTGAAATATAAATATGGAGAGGCCTGGCAGATTGATTACATCACACTCCCTCAAACTCGCAACGGCAAGCGCTATGTACTTACAATGGTGGAAGCAACCACCAGATGGCTGGAAACATATCCTGTGCCTCATGCCACCGCCTGGAACACTATCCTGGATCCTATGGTGACATGGCACCCTAGAAAGAATAGAGTCAGACAATGGGACTCATTTCCGAAACAACCTTATAGACACTTGGTCCAAAGAGCATGGTATTGAGTGGGTGTATCACATCCCCTATCATGCACCAGCCTCCGGGAAAGTTGAACGATACAATGGACTGTTAAAGACTACATTGAAAGCAATGGGTGCTGGGACATTCAAGCATTGGGATACGCATTTGGCAAAGGCCACCTGGTTAGTCAATACTAGGGGATCTGCCAACCGAGCTGGACCTGCCCAATCAAACCTGTTACGTCCTGTAGAAGGGGATAAAGTTCCTGTAGTGCACGCAAGAAATATGCTGGGTAAAACAGTCTGGGCTACTCCTGCCTCAGGAAAAGGCAAACCCATTCGTGGAATTGCTTTTGCTCAGGGACCTGGATGCACTTGGTGGGTAATGCAAAAGAATGGGGAGGTCCGGTGTGTATCTCAAGGGATTTTAATACTGGGTGAGAGTAGCCCACGAGTTGAATTGTATCATGTTAATTACTATATAATACTGTATGTCATCACTACCATGATTAATATATACCCTAGATGAAAATGGTGATTAATTAGAATGTATGGGAAAGAGTGTAACCTGAGCATGACATAAATGGTATGGAATAAGGGGTGGATAGATGTCCTGGTTTCAGTTAGGACAGAGTTAATTTTCTTCCTAGTAGCTGGCAGAATGCTATGTTTTGGCTTAGGATGAGAAGAGTGCTGATAACACCCCGATGTTTTGATTGTTGCAGAGCAGTGCTTACACCAAGCCAAGGACTTTTCAGCTTCTCACTCTGTCCTGCCAACAGGCAGGCTGGGGGTGCAGCAAGAGCTGAGAGGGGACAGACCCAGAGCATCTGACCCAAACTAGCCAAAGGGGTATTCCATCCCATCTGACGTCATGCTAAACAATATATAGGGGTGGCTAGCCGGGGGGAGGAGAGCCGGACTGCTCGGGGATAAGCTGGGCATCGGTCGGGTGGTGAGCAATTGCATTGTGCATCACTTGTTTCTTACACATTATTAGTAGTAGTACTATTATCATCATCATTGTTATTATTATTATTGTTATTATTATTTTCCTGTCTTAATAAACTGTCTGTATCTCAAATCACAGGCTTCACTTTCCCATTTCTCTCCCCATCCCAGAGGGGGAGGGGGGAGGGTAAGCGAATGGCTGTGTGGTGTTTAGCTGCTGGCCAGGTTAAACCACAACAGCATGTTATGTTGTTGGTTAATCCCTGATTGTGATAGTTCAGTGCTCTGAATCTGACCGGACCTATATTGGTTAATGCATTATTGGTGAATCTGTGACTGTGATAGTTCAGTACCCTGAATCCAGCCAGACCCATAACGGTTAATCGGCCACACCCCTTAGCATGACAACATGCACCGTCTACTACGTGTAGTCTTAAATTTTTGTTTAGACTCATTTCTTAGAAAATATCAGAAATCTGATATTCTCTTGCAGTACGGGAAAATAGTTTTCTACCTGATCTGAGAAGACAGTAGAGTAAAATGCATTTTTTTTAGCCAGTATTTAAGATACAAGATGATGAACATCATGTGTTTTGAGTGCTGGTGGGGAAGGAAATCCCACTAAAAAGAACCAAAGCATAGGTCGAATCCTTTATAAGGAAGAGGATGGTGCTGCTTAAAGCAGCTGAGAAAAGAGGGAGGTTTTTATGAAGTAAAAGTTTAAAGACCAAGTTAAAAAGATCTTTGTTCTTAAGCAAGAGAGATACCAGTGGGAGAGTGAGTAGTAGGAAAGAATTCAGGACAAATGTCTCAAAGGAGCTACAGAAAAAGCTCTTAAAAAATAAATAATAACAATAATAATAAAAGAAACACTAAACGAAACACAGAAAATATTTTGAAAAGCTGAAGGGACAAGGAAGATGCCACCAAAGTTGCCTAGAAGTCAAGAGCTGCCAAATCAAGGCTGGCTTTAAAATATTAAAAAGTCGGGAAATGGCATTATTCCTAAACATCTACTGAGGCCCGGGGGCACAACAAAAGAAACCCACTACAGCTGCATGGAAATTGGTAAATTCTTGTTCTCATGCTATGTGTCAAACTCCTTTCTCTCTGCTTCCCTAATTCATATTTCTGCACATGAGGTAATCCAGACACTGAAAAGACTTTAATGCTAAAATATTGGTTAGGAGGCAACACTCAGATCTTTATGGGAAGATGAATATATATAAAAAAAGCTCAAAATCCGGAGTAAAGAATGAGGGAACTAGGGTCTGAGATGAGATGAGTTCTGCCTGATCTCCAGAAACCAGATGAGAATATCTATGGGTTTTCTGAGCTAGTTTAACAGGGCACTGAAGAAATATGGGAGAAAGCAAGGAAAGGTGTCACCTTACATAGCTGGTGACAGCAAGAACTCCCTCTGTTTACTTACCTGCATGTCTTTCTGCTCCTAGCACTCACCATACCTCTGGAATAAGATGTAGCACTTTTCAAGACATTGTGGTTTATTATTTGCTGCTGAAAAACCTCCCAGTGGTTCAGGTATGCCAGGATTTCTTTTCTTCTCAGAAAGAGTAATCAGGCATTGAAATAGGTTGCCCAGGGAGGTGGTGGAATTGCTGTCCCTGGGGGTGTTTAAGGAAAGGTTGGAAGTGGTGTTTAGGGACATGGTTTAGTGGGTGACATTGGTAGTAGGGGGTTGGTTGGACCAGATGATTCTATGAATCATGATTCTATGATTTAAGACAACCCACACTTTGAACAGGAGCTGTGTTGTGCTGTGGATGGAGGAGTTGGGAGCAGCTGTCACAGAAACAGCTGCAAGGGAGTGATGCTACTCAGGGATCCTCCTTTGCAGGAGAAGTCCTCCAGGGGCCGAATTCTGCAGTTTTACAAACGCTTTGTGTCTCTGAAGTGTCTTTCTTGTGCTTTCATGTAAAGCATACCTGTTTTCAGGGAGTAAGTCTTCCTTAAAAAGGATATTTGGTGTTCCTATTCATTCATTATCTTTGTTTTACCCCTGCTAATTACTCCTTTGGTACTAAACTAAGCAGAACATTAAACCTTTTGTCCTTACAGGAGAGAGAATTCAAGTGGATTAACCTGCCAGAAAGATATTCTGGAGATCCATTCCCTTACAGGGAACATCTTCTCTGCTCCTTTGAATGAAGGCAAATACACAAGAGCACCAAAGTAAATGCTTTCTATATTTCAGTTTTGATTTGTAACATTTGAAGAGATTGGGACAGGTTAATTCAGGTCTTAAATTCAAGTGTTCAAAAAATAACATTTTCAGAGCTTGACATTAGTCCCAATCTCTCTTTCTCATTTCCATTCTCTGATCTTTAAAGGCAAAAAATTAGATGCAGTACTTATTACTCCAAGTGGCAATAAAATATGCTTCATAACAGTCTGTGAAAACAGGGAAAAGAAGTGAAAGCATACAAATGGTTTACATGAAGAATGGGTGTAGGATAGAGGACTTCAGGATTTCCATTCTGCTGAGCCTTTCTTCTCTTATTTGTCTTTCCTTCATAAGCTCACCAGAGTGTCACTAAGTATATACTTAAATGTGCTCACAGCCTCCAGTCATTACTCTACACCTAATAATCCCAAAGTAAATGCATTGCATGATTGGTACAAAACAAGAAAGATAGCCTGCCTTCATTTAAGGCAATAAAAGAGCTCATGCAGATTTAAGAGAATACAGAATTTCACTCCATATGTTCACAGTTCTTTCAGTTACAGTAATGTTATTAGTAGCAGGTGTAACACTCGTATATTAAAATCTCTCCTTTAATAAGAAAATTTTCATGATTGGCATCAGATAGCAAGAACAAAATAAAGACAATAAAAATGGTTATAGCCCTTTCATCAATAGTTCTCAGTTTCCTAAAAAAGAAGTGATAATCGTTATGTCTGCTTTGCACATGAGGAGTCTGAGGTTAGTTTCACTGGTTTACCCAGCCAGCTCCACTCTTTAAAACAAAGAACATTACCAAAATAAACATCAAAGATTACTTTTGTTTTTCAGACAATAAGATTTTTTGACTTACTTAGGATGCCAGCAGGCTAACATTAAAACTCTTGCTTGTCCAGACCAATGTTTTATTTTCAACAGAAAATAAACCAATAGAATAATAAAACAAATTCATCGTGGTCTCTACTGCCTTGAAGGAATCAGAGATAGTACTCAGTGTTTATAGTGCAACTCAGTAGAGCACAGTGCCAAATGGTCACAGACATTTTCCCATTGCACATCAGAAATGAGCTAACATCCAAAGCAGATGAATGAAAAGGTGTGACTTTTTTTTTTTTTTTTCCTAAATTGAAGGATCAGAGCAGGCAGGAAGAGACACACACTGCAGCAAGCTGGACTCTTCCATTTGTCCAAGAAATAGTGCAGTGTCTCACTGCATTATTGCATTACACATGAACAGTTCAATCTCCAATATTTCCATTTTTTTTTTTGCTTGTTCATTTTCTATCTGAAATTAGATAATTTGTGATGAAAAAGTGATGAATCATTAACATTTTTACCAAAAAATGCAGCTGTTTGCTGGAAAAAAATAAAAACAAAAGGCCTGCTATCTGCTAGTCATAGAAGCTGTCTTGATTTCTGACCAATGTACTAAACCTTGAGGAGCAGAATAATGTGCATGTGTGTATGAGTGAGAAAGAGGGCTGTTTTGCTTATTTTTAGTTTTCTAACTTGGGTGCTATGAATTGCATCATTCATACATACTGTGATCCTGAATTGCTTGAAGTAAACCATATGAACACCTGTGAATACCTTCGTGAGGTTACTAACCAACTATTTGGTTGTTGTATTTTATTAGGATTTCTTTGTTCTTGCTCATTAGGATCAAGAATTCCAGATTTGATCTCTCATACTGAAAGTTTCATTAAAAACACTTTACTACCAGGAAAAAAAAAGTTGGACTTTGGCCAATAGACAGTTTCACAAAACATCCCTATTATTTTGCAGTAAACAGCTAGCTGGCCATGCTGTTCAGTATGTACAGAGAAACCTAGTTCCGTCAGCAGTAAGACAATATATTCCTTTTCCCCAGATTTTCATAAGATTAGCCAGACCTATGAAAGAATAATTACATTACCATAAAACATTTCAAATTTTGATCCTATAAATGTATTTGATGGATTCATAAATGATCATTATTTCTCTCTCTCTCTCTTTTTTTTTTTTTTTTCCTTGGGGATTTTTTTGTTAGTTTGTTTTGTTTGGTTTGGTTTTGGTCTTTTTTGAGAGCAGTGCAACCTTGGATGATGAGGCTGATCTGTACCAAGTTTTAGTACATGTACCAAAAAAATGAAAAAAGAAAAAATAAAGTACATCTTTTCTTTTCTTTTCTTTTCTTTTCTTTTCTTTTCTTTTCTTTTCTTTTCTTTTCTTTTCTTTTTTCTTTTCTTTTCTTTTCTTTTTTTCCTGAAAATAGATTAGTAAAACTGAAGTAAAACCTTGTGCTTTAGTTACCCTGCCCTTGGAACTGTTATTTAGGCTGGTTAAATACCATTGATTCAATTCATTTTCTTCACCTGGAAAGCAAAGAACCCATCATATATGGCAATGCACTTGCATGCATGTTTAGGCATGAACACATGGTCTCTCCAGAGTCAGAAGGTCAGTTCAGAAGACTCAAATACAAAAAAGTGCAAAACAGTTCAATGAGATTAAAAAAAAAAAAGAAAAAGAAAAATACTGATTTCCAATATATATATTATTCTTGTGTGTTATAAAAGCATTAAGGCTTCGTGTTGGACATGCAGTGTTGGGAAATACAGCCAAGGGAAGTAGACCCTGGTCCTGTTTTGCTGATGCAGGCTGCGGGAATGACTTGTAGGGCCTGGTTTGAGGTCTCTGCTCTATCCTTGTTTCACAAGTCAGTGTCAATGTTTCTGTAATGCTAATTGCTACAGGAAACGTTCCTGACCAGGTTATTGCTGTTGGTGGTTTATTTGTTTGTTTATTTACAAGAATCATACAATCACATCAGTCTGACCTATGCAAAATGCAAAGTGGGTTTTTTGTCTGTCTGGTTATCTTGTAAAAAATTTTTATTTTCAAATCATACTACATATAGTCTTTACCTGCAGATTACAGGTAAAAACTACATTAGACATCTAGGTTAGTTGGGAAATATTTTATAAACTATGCTAATAACCAGGCCAAAAACCCTGGTCTTCCACTTTCCTCCCCTGGAAACCACAGCCCTTAGCATTCTTGAAAATTGCTCTGAGTGTTTTGGAGAGTGGAATATGATTTGTGAACATTTCCATTTCAATTCAATAAGAAGCAACCTGCTTCTACAAACTGCCTGGTTTATTTCATATTATAAAGGATGTATTCTTAACCTCAAATGGAAACATCTCTATTATCATGTTTAGTCATCCATGTACAATACTGGTTAATTATTTATACCAATTAAAGACAGAAGCCTTGAGCTATTAGCAACCTGCCAAAGGATTTTGTTGTTGTTGTTGTTGTTGTTTTCATCATCCCTGAATGAAGTCATCTTAAGGATTTGAGGGACTGCTCTCTGAAAAGCATTTCCCGATGCTATATGGACAGGCTGCATATGGAAATACTGTTAGATGCATTCAGTGTGCATTCAGTTTGGTGTTACCATATTTGGTTATTTCACCAGACTAAACTTTGGAGTCTTCTCTAGATTTCCAATTGGAACAAAGGCTTTGTTTATGATTGCAGTTTTTGTACTTCTGTTCTGTAAGAGAATACTGTTATATGAGGTTTTACTTTTAATGCTGAAAGAATAGACAGGAAACGTTTCCTAAGGGGGAAAAAATGTCTTTGCTTGGCTAGTAACAGAGACAGATAGTGCATTATATTCCACTAGGAATAAACAGAAAGCTCTTCCTGCCACTGCTGCTCTTTTTTTCACCTTGAATTGCTGATGCTTGCCCAAATGCCAGCTGACACTGAGCGGGATCATTTCTGACTAGGATGCTGAAATATGCTTTGATGTCTTTACATGTTTTATATAGGCTCCAAGTCCTTTGTGCCTCACAGCAAAATCACAGCCATGCCCTATGCAGTATGCAAATGTGTGTCCTTTCCTTCTTGATGTTTTCCTAACACATCATTCTGGGAACATGGCTTTTTTTTTTTTTTACTGCTCATTTTATCCATTTTAATTTAGGTTATGTTTTGGTTTGGGCTGGGGGTAGTGTGATTTTTTTTTGTTTGTTTTTTGTTTGTTTGTTTGCTTCTTTTTCAGGAAGGAATTGCTTGATTTATTCCATGTTCCTTTGACCACAACATTTAAAAATAAAGACTTATAAAATATGTTATTTTCCCTTTCTCTTCTTTCCTAAACAGTAACCAATAAAATTGAAACTGAACTGCTTTTAGGATCACAATGTTCAACAACAGAAGGCCTATTAGATAGGAATCTGGAAATATTATTGGTCTTTGATATGCAATTTTAAACATTGAATGAATACAGCCTATATAGCCCAAGTTCCTGAGACTGAAAATCTTCCTTTGAACACACTGAGAGCTAAATATTTTCTTATTGCTGCCTGAAGTTATGCCAGGATTACACAGGTCATCTGTAATGCCTTTGTCTAACATTTCTAGGGCAAAGCACCAGCATTACACCACCACTAAACTGACCTCTCCATTTTTTCATATTTAAAAGTTTCAGATAGCAGAAAGCCTGAAAGGTCTCAGTGAACTGATCTTGGGAAATCCATAGCAAAGAGACTGAACTGTTACACTAATTTCTAAATGAGAAACTAAGTCCCTGGAAGGTTACAGAACTTCTTCCAGGCCCACAAAGGAAGTCCTTGGAAAGACAGCTTTCTGCATCCCAAACCAGACCCCTCAAAGCCACAGGACACTTTGACTTTGACTGGTTTTACAGCTACTGTGGGGGGAAAAATCCAACCCCTTTTCCCATTAAGAAAACATTTTTAGCAAATTCTAATATCCATCCACCAGACAAAACTTATTTATGTAGCCACCACACACAGTAATTTCCCACTGAAGTTAATCTGTACATGTCAAGAAGACATTCTGGAAGAAGACCGATTATAAATATGTTGTTTGGGAAAGAGGTTTGGACTTTTTAATTTTTCCCAGTGTTCTAGCATACTGCATACATGTTTTCCTTGCTCCCACTAATGCAAAGTGGAATTTGTAGCACCATTATGTAGTGTTTAACCATTACAAGTTTTTGCTTTTCTTTACCTACAGCTGTCCTGACTGAAGCTTGAGTCAAGTGGAAATGGCAAAGGGCTGCTTAGCTTGTAGTTGTTCTTTAAATGTACAAGAAAATTGAGTTTGGGTTACTTGTACTGTCTTCAAAAAGTATTTCTTGATGGCTCAGAGATTGATTTTGAAATTTTACCATTGCCTGGATGTAGTTTCCTGTGAGTGAGCTACATTTGCTCTTTGGAAAGTGTTTTACACCTCAAAAGATAAAAAGTAAGTTTATTTGTCATATTTGCTGGCTTGGCTATAAATAAATGCTCATGAGTGGCAGCATTGTAATGGGAGAAGGGGTCAAGATAAAGACCTTTGGTCATCTGTATCATATTTAAAAACATCATATGTAGAAATTATTGGCGTACATTTTCACTCATTTTGTGTGTAATGAATATTTTAGTTGTTTTATGCATACAGCTATATCAGTTCTCTGGAGGAATCTGTTAGCAATTTCTTGGAGTCCAAGTAAGAAGCAGTGACAAGCCCTTTTCTCCTGGGCATGCTTTCTTTATCATCACTTTTGCTTCACTATTGTATCATACATTGCTATGGACACTGAGAGTTTGATCCTTGAATCTCAGGGGGACATTTGCACATCAGTGTAAATGAGTACACAATCCAACAGTGTTTTTCACCTGCTTTGTTTGAACAGGGGCAAATGTTAAGACAATATACAGCAGGAAGCATCGCGCCCAGTAATTTTACAGAGCTTTAGAAAGCAAACATTTGGGAATTCAGCAGGAACTGCCTAAAATACTTATCTGGAAGTTGAGCACCTCTTAGTCTTTAATGTATTTATCTACAAAACACCCCTGAGAGACAGGAGAGTGCTGTTATCCCTGGTTTATGCTTGAAGAGCAAAAAGGCTAAGACCTAGTCTAGAAACAGATTTTGTTCCACTCTATCTATCTGTCAGGGGAAATATATATATATATTGAGCAAACTTTTTGCTTTTTTATTTTTTTTTCCTTTTAGGGGAAAAATATATATATTGGTATAAACACGGTAATGGGTTGATTTGCTTAACATTATCAGTGTTATTTGAATAGTGAAAGGGTGCAAAAGCAGATCTAATGTCCTAACTGCTGAGCCTTTTTGGTTCTTCCTTTGGACTTTCCTATCCAAAAACATAAAGACTATCATCATGTTCCCATGTCACCGTTGCCTTGAATTTTTTGTCCTTATAGGGACCATGTTTAACTACTGAAGTACAAAATTCAATCTATGAATGAGTTCAAAGTCCTACCTCAGTGGTTTATATATTTTTTCTGTATGTTCATGGGCACAACCACATTCATGTCTGCTAGGACCATGGCCTTGCTCATTATTTTGGAGAGACCAATTTATAGGAGGCATAATAAAATGATCAGAAACCAGGAACTGTCAAAAATGAATTTACAAAAAGGCTCTGAAAACATGTTTGATATAGGCTTGTGAGCTGGAGTAAGAAGAGAATGCAGCAGGGGAAAACTTATTCAAGAAATAAAGCTGAAATCTTAACAGACACAATAAGAATCACAGAATCACAGAATTTTCTAGGTTGGAAGAGACCTCAAGATCATCGAGTCCAACCTCTGACCTAATGCTAACAGTCCCCACTAAACCATTTCCCTAAGCTCTACATCTAAACGTCTTTTGAAGACTTCCAGGGATGGTGACTCCACCACTTCCCTGGGCAGCCTGTTCCAGTGCCTCACAACCCTTTCAGTGAAGAAGTTCTTCCTAACATCTAACCTAAAACTCCCCTGGCTCAACAAGAGACATGTAGTGAAATCAGCAATTACATCTGCCCAGTGGAAATATGAAAATTCAGGTATCAAACTTTCTTTGAGAGCCTTTCCAGTGTGGGGATTGAGAAATAGATTCAGTGAGGCTGTTTGTCTTAGAAACATAATTGCCACTAAACTACAAGTACTGTAGCAATCCACGAGGCTGGCAACATCAGCTAGTAGTAGTAACAGGATAATTTTTAACCTTCACTCAGTGTTGATATATGACAGGATGGAAGGAATCCTGCTTCTCTCACATTACCATGGAGAAAACAGCCAGAAACATGAAACGTATATGGATGGGCAAAAGCAGGGACTTTGCAGAGCACAACACTTCTCACCAGCACCCCAGGCACCCAGAGGTGCTCTCTGCTGGGAAATGCTGCTCAGCAGCTTTGCCCATTCCCTAAAAAAAGGAACAGGTACTACAGGTTGTCTAGCTCTGCTCTGGCAAAAGAAAGAATTATCCCATAGACAATCTGGGATTTTAATGTTACAGTGAGAATGGCGCACAGTTCTAACAAAATCAGGGTGGTATCAAAGCAGGGCATGGTGCAAAATTAATATTTAAATCTATAATGGAACAGAATGGAACAGAACAGAACAGAACAGAATGAATAGTTCAGTTAGAAGGGACCTTCACAGATCATCTAGTCCAACCAAACTGTACAGATTGCCTGGAACTGGAAAAAAAAAAATCAGATATGGGATACTGTTATGTTTTATTGGGCAGAAAAATGTTTTTGATTTAGCTGTGATAAAGAATCAGGAGGACAGATTCAGCAGGAGCAAGCTGGTGGTTTATACTGGGACACAAGGAGTGTGTTGGGCCAGGAGTTTTTGTGTAGGGCAGATCCTTGTTTTTCAACAACTCTGGTATCCTTAACAAACATTACTGGTAATGTAGGATGTTTTTGTCCTGAGGCTTTTCAGGTTGGTTTGTTGACCCACATGTTTGTGTCTGGATTTGTTTTCTATTAAAGCTGTGGAGGAAAGAATGTCCATGCCACTGGCTACATCTCTGTAACCTCAAAAAGGAAGTACGAATGCTCTTTTGTGCAATTACTTATGTTTTGTGGAATAAAGAGTTTGAAAATTAGTATTGTTTGAACCTGAGTTTATGAAATATGTGGTGTTCTAGCACACTGGGGAACACCCTTGTTTCCTGCACCCAGTGGATGGAAAGCCAGGCTCCAGCTCCTCCCTTTGCCACAGCTTTCTTGGGGGACTGTGGGCCAGACCCTGCCTCAGATTGTCTCTGTGTCCACACTTTTAAAAGTAAAGGGATTTTTTTTTTTGAGATGGAGCTATATGGATTTCAATAACTTCTTGTTCAGAAACTTCTCTGCCTGATTCAGTCCCACTCCAAACATTCTAAAGCAGCAGAGCCTTTATAACATTTGAGGGATGTTTAAAGTTCACATGTATGTGTCGCGTTAAGGGATGTAGCTGATTAACCATTATAGGTCCGGTTGGATTCAGGGTACTGAACTATCACAATCACAGATTCACCAATAACGCCTTAACCATTAGGGGTCTGGTCAGATTCACCAATAACGCATTAACCATTAGGGGTCTGGTTGGATTCAGAGCACTGAACTACCACAGTCACAGATTCACCAATAACATATAACCACCCTTACTCTAGTCATGTTTAATGAGAGCGATCATGGCTAGGAACAATGCAATCAAGTGCAATTTATTACAGCAACAGGTACACAGGTTCTTTGGACTGCCGGCAATAATCTACTTTCTGCAAAAGCAAGCTAGCATGCATGAAATACACAGGTGCGCAGCCTGGAAATTAACGCGTTAAAAGGCACAAAGACTCTATAGAGATTTCTAAGTTTCTGCAGAGACACCCAGTATAACCAAGTGTTCAAATCTCACCCAAAGGCATCCCAATGGGGGGGGGGAAGAAAGGCTCAGCCCGTCGACTGATCCCTGGGGTCAGGAGGTCCTCGGGATGGTGTACTCCCTCAGGATGGTATCTCCCCTGAAGGTGGTATCTTTCCTAACAATGGTATCCTTCCCTGACATCCCCTCTCTCTTAGGCCAATTTATATTATTTTCTATCCTTTAGCTGGAGCTTGAGTGACTCTAGTCAAGCATATCTTAGTTATGATACTCTCAGTCTCCGGTGGTCCCCCTGGGGGTCTCTGCGGGTCATTCATGCTGAAGGCTCGTAGTCTTCCTCTCAGGTTTTTTTTCTTGTCCTTCCCCTTTGTACTCCTTGGCAGCATGTCAAAAGCTTACACAGCATCCCCTGCAAGTTTTGTCTTCTAGCCGTCCTTCAGCTTCTTTCTTTCTTCTCCTTAATCTCCTGGCCACCTGGCCAGATATCAGAGGCTTGCATAGTGTCCCATTCAGAAGCCATAACAGTTACTAGTTGTTAGCAGTTGTTCTGAAACCCCCAGACATCAGAGACTTCAAAGAAAGAACATACAAATACAAATAGCTCTCTATTGACACTTCACGAGTGGTTAAAACATTCCTCACAGGCCATTCACAGGGACACTCCAGTATAGCAGTGCTAAATCAACCACAAAGAAGGCAAAAAGGCTGTAACTGTTAGGAATAAGAGTTCGGAAAAACAAAAACAAATAGGCTCATGGATTTGAGGAATATTTCTGAAGATTTGATAAATTGACTATAATGAGGGGGAGACTGGGACACTGGGAGGAAAGGGAAGAAACCACATCTGTGGAAGAATTAAATTGCCAGTGCAGGACCCAGAGACAGACAGAACTGCTCTCTATTGACACGAATTGTTAAAATATTCCTTTGCAAGGTACAAGAACTATATACATTAACCATTCTGTTTTTCTTAGACTTGTGGTTATACAAGGGTATGTAAGACAGAAGGTCACATTCATCGTACCATGCAGCCCTAGCACTGTTCCATACTGACACGAATCAGATGAACATATATCACAACCTTTCATTTGTTTTTCCTCAGGTCTGGGTAACTAAGGTGCCAAGACAGCACAACATAGATCACACCTGCCCTGAGGTGGGAATGGTGGGTCTCCAAGATCTAGATCTTCAGGTATGCTGAGGAATGCACACACTACAGACACCTTTATCCTGGGCTAAACTGAAATAAAAAATATTGGCATAACCTTAAGAAGGAGAAATGTAATATAAATAGTAAATGTAATATAAAATATAAAAGTAAATATAAAAAATATAAAATAAAAGTAAATGTAATATAAAAATGTAATAGATTAATGAGAATCTAGTTACTGAAATACAAGGGAGAACCAAACGAAACCGACTAACTAACCAAAAAAAAATTAATGTACCACAGCTTACCTGAAGTTTGGATTTTGAAGTTAACCATCTTAATTTTTAAAAAATCATGGAATAATTTTTAAATGGCAGGATGGAAAATTCCTAAAGTCATTTTAATCTATCCATAATTTGCAATAAAGTGTTAGACTGAGAGTAATCAGCAGAAGAGAGATAAAACAATATTATATATTGCTTCTTCATCAGCTCTTAACCCTAAAATTGATGAAATGCAGAACCAAGCAGAACACATTTTTCTGTTCTATATAATGTTTTATTTTTTTGGAAGCCACTATTGAGTGAAGGAAGTTTGCAGGACAAAGGGATTTTTAGTCAATAAGTAAGATGGTAAATATGGGTCAGCCAAAGAATCAGACTGTAATGGAAGGATGTAAAATAAATGTTTCTGAATTATAACTTCGATGAACAACAGTGGAGAGAAATCTGTTGGGCTTTGGATTCAGTATTTTGTTTCCAGGCCAGAATATTCTTGTTTTCAACTAAAGACTGGAAGACTTACATTTCCATGGGTTCATAAAGTTTATTTTTGCT
This sequence comes from Aythya marila, assembly GCF_965140915.1. Taxonomy (NCBI): domain Eukaryota; kingdom Metazoa; phylum Chordata; class Aves; order Anseriformes; family Anatidae; genus Aythya; species Aythya marila. The sequence goes on from NC_139081.1 coordinate 12,655,015, forward strand.
TTATTGCTTTAATATTAAACTTTTCTGCAAAGCAGACTCTCATTAAAAAGAAAAAAAAAGCCTTTATGAACACCTCCATATGTTCTACTGTCTTTAGCCATGGATAATTCTTTTTTACACTCCCATCCTGTAGTTTTGTTGTTGTTGATGTTCTTGTGGTTGTTCATTTGTTCAGTTGACTGCTCCCTTTCCTTGCCTTGCCTTGCCTTGCCTTTCTTATTTTACTTTCTTTCTTCATCTTTTATTTTCTTTTTTCTCTGTCTCCACCCCCCCCCCCCCCCCCCCCCCGTGTTGTTTTAAAGTTATTGTATTTGACTTGCTCGGTCTGTTTTGCATTTATCTCAAAATGAACACCAGAAATCATGTGCTCGTGGCATATACATATGTTTTTATACACACGCACATACATGTATTTATACATTTTTGGTAAATCTATGTATTTATAGGCACATATTTCAGCTAATTGTATTCAATCTATTCCAGGGACAAATATATTCAAATGCTTCTCCCAGTGATATGTCATGAAAAAAGTGGTTTTCTAAGCAGCAGAACTATTATTAATGTCTTAAAATTAAAGGACAATCTTCTAGCAAAAAGATGTATGTACAGCAAAAAGCCATTTCCTACAAGACCATACCTCCCAGAAGGCAAACACTCTCATGTTCAAAGACAAAATAGAGCAGACAACATATTCCAGTTCTGAACCCTTTTAACATATTGTCGTGGTTCCGCTCGAGTGGGCAGCCGAGCTCCACCACAGCCGCTCTCTCACTCCCCCTCCTCAAAGAGGAATGGGGAGAAAATATGTGAAAAGGGCTCAAGGATTGAGATAAGGACGAGAAAATCACGCAATAATTATTGTAACGGGCAAAACAGACTCGGCATAAGGAGATAGTAAGATTTATTGCCTACAACTAACAAGCGAGAGAAGTGAGAAAACAAAGGGAAAAAAAAAAAAACAAAAGCACCTTCCCCCCATCCACCCTCTTCCATTTCCTCCCCCCGAGCGGCGCAGGGGAACGGGGGAATGGGAGTTATGGTCAGTCTACAGCACTTCTCTGCCGCTCCTTCTCGGTCACTCTCGTCCCCTGTGCTGTGGGGTCCCACCCACGGGATGCAGTCCTTGATGAACTGATCCGGCGTGGGCTTCCCACAAGCAGCAGCTCTTTCAGAACTGCTCCAGATATGGGTCCGTACCACGGGGTCCATCCCTCAGGAGAAAACTGCTCCAACCTGGCTCCCCTACGGGCAGCAGCTCCTGCCGGGTCACCTGCTCCTGCGTGGGCTCCTCTCCACGGGCTACAGGTCCGGCCTGGAATCTGCTCCGGCAGGGGTCTTCCACAGGCGGCAGCCTCGGTCGGTGCAGGGCCACCTGCTCCACCGTGGTCTCCTCCACGGGCTGCAGCGTGGAACCCTGCTCCACTGTGGTACTCCATGGGCTGCAGGGGGACATCCTGCTTCACCATGGTCCTCACCACAGGCCGCAGGGGACTTCTGCTCCGGCGCCTGGAGCACCTCTCCCCCTCCTTCTACACTGACCTTGGTGCAAGGCTGTTCTCTCACTCCCTTGACTCTCCCGGCTGCTGTGTGGCGCAGCGTTTTTTCCCTGTCTTAAATATGCTCTCACGGAGGCGCAAACAACATCGCTTATTGGCTCGGATCTGGAAAACAATGGGGCCCTTCCCAAACATGGGGCAGCTTCTAGATCTTTCTCACAGAAACCACCCCTATAGCCCCCTGCTACCAAAACCTTGCCACGTAAACCCACTACACATATCTCCCTCACACACAATAAAGATTTTTGGATCAAACTGGCTCATTTCTTTCTAGCAAAGTAATCTAGCTCTACATCATTAACCTTTCTGTTTGCTTGGCAGATAATCTGGGAAAGTAGCAAGTGACTATTCCTTTGGGCTTTGGAGGCAAGCCAACACAATTACTCTCACCCTGTTCTCTGAGATGGCAGCTGCACTGAGATCAGGATGCAGGAAACTTTCATGAAACCAAAGGGTTACAGACTTTGGAGCCAACATTTCATTCATCTGCTGATCGGGCGGAGCTCCTAGCTTGGATGACAAATCCTCACAGCTCTCTCTGTGTTGAATGGTTATGAACCATCAGTCAAGCAAATAAAGCTCTCATGAAAGTCTAATGTTAGCCCCACTATTCTTCCACCTGTCGTTATTTGCTAATGGTAGTAGTAGTATAGAATCATAGAATCATAGAATCATAGAATATCCCGAGCTGGAAGGGACCCATAAGGATCATCAAGTCCAACTCCTGGCACCAACCACACAGGTCTACCCAAAATTTTAGACCATGTGACTAAGTGCACAGTCCAATCGCTTCTTAAATTAAGACAGGCTTGGTGCAGTGACTACGTCCCTGGGGAGCCTGTTCCAGTGTGCAACCACACTCCTGGTGAAGAACCTCTTCCTGATGTCCAGCCTAAACTTCCCCTGCCTCAGCTTAACACCATTCCCACGGGTCCTATCACTGGTGTTTACAGAGAATAGGTCACCTGCCCCCTCACTCCCCCTCGTGAGGAAGTTGTAGACCGCGATGAGGTCCCCCCTCAGCCTCCTCTTCTCCAGGCTGAACAGGCCAAGTGACCTCAGCCGCTCCTCATACGTCTTCCCCTCTAGGCCCTTCACCATCTTCATCGTCCTCCTCTGGACACTCTCCAACAGTTTAACGTCCTTCTTGTACTGTGGTGCCCAGAACTGCACACAATACTCAAGGTGAGGCTGCACCAGTGCAGAGTAGAGTGGGACAATCACTTCCCTCGACCGACTAGCCATGCTGTGCTTGATGCATCCCAGGATACAGTTGGCCCTCCTGGCTGCCAGGGCACACTGCTGACTCATATTCAACTTGCTGTCAACCACAACCCCCAGATCCCTCTCTGCGGGGCTGCTCTCCAGCGTCTCGTCACCTAGTCTGTACATATTGCCAGGGTTGCCCTGTCCCAGATGCAGGACCCAGCACTTGCTTTTTTTAAACTTCATGTGGTTGGTGATCACCCAGCTCTCCAATCTGTCCAGATCTCTCTGCAAGGCCTTTCTGCCTTCACCCGAGTCCACAACTCTTCCAAGTTTGGTGTCGTCAGCAAATTTGCTCAAAGTAGTAGTAGTAGTATGAATATTTAACAGAACCAGAAGTATGCTGTCTTGCAGATTCTGTTCCGCTAATATGTCTGGTTGGATAGTGTTATTGTATAAAGTCTACTGACATTCTGCCAAATGCCAACTTAGATTTTTTTTAAATGGTTTGTATTCTGAAATTTACACACATGGAGGAAAAACGCTTTCCCATTGAAATGCCTCAGTTCCTAGATTGCAAATATTGCAAATCTTTTGTTTCTGTGATGAAAGTAGTTAAGGATAAAGTAGTAAGAGACAGGTAGTGAGAGGAGATGACACCCAGTTTCCTTGACTGGGATCTGCAACCTCATTGGAGAAAAATAATTTCATTATTTAAAGGTGGTGATATCTTCAGAGAAGCTGCTGAAGCATTTGGTAAGAGACAGAATAAATAAATGTACAAAGGGAAAGAGGAATGCAGAAAGGTGATTTTCCCAAGTAATGCTAATCGTGTTGAAAAAGATCCCAAATTTTCTGTGTCCTAAGCCTGTATCCTAGTTGCTAAGCAACTGTCCTGAATATGAGGGTGCCCAAAGCACAGTATATCAGATAGTATAACATTGGCACACTAACACCTTCTGTTTTGATTTCTGTCATGTCTGATGTCTAATAAAGAAAAAGCAGACTCCTTGTCTGTCTGTGACTTCAGCTCTTCTGTGCTTAGGCTCTTAAATGAGACCCCTAAATTAGGACCAGTTGCACTATAAGGTTCCTTATCAGCAGAAATAAAAGTGCAGCTCCAGTGGATGAGCTGTACAACCTAAGATATGAATGGAGGTCTCTCCTTCACAGTTCTTAAAAGGGAAAGATGCATGACTAGGATCCCAGCTCAAGATGTGTCAGCCGGAGTCAGCTTCAGTGAAACTACACTACTTTCATCAGCACATCCATGTGCTAAACATATCTTAAAGAAATAAAACACACAAGGCTAAGGGTTAGAAAAACCCTTCAAACAGAATACTAGAAGTCTGCATTTAAAATGACTTTTTTTTTTTTTTTGTAGAACAAAATCAGTAAATAAACAATTATCAATAAACTTTATCACTACTGAAATTTAAAATTGTGTTATTGTGTTGTTTGCTTGTTGTTGCTTAGATTTGTTTTTAAAGGCTTGTCTTCTTTGCAGTTTGTTTTTTTCCTGTCTGTTATTTCCCTCATGATGCAGTATGTCCTGGTTTCAGTTAGAACAATATATAGGGGTGGCTAGCCGGGGGGAGGGGGCCGGACTGCTCGGGGTTAGGCTGGGCATCGGTCAGCGGGTGGTAAGCAATTGCATTGTGCACCACTTGTTTGTACATATTATTATTACTTTCCTATTATCACCATTGTATTATTATTATTATTATTATTGTTATTGTTATTGTTATTGTTATTGTTATTATTATTTTCCTGTCTTATTAAACTGTCTTTATCTCAACTCACGGGCTTCACTTTCCATTTCTCTCCCCCGTCCCAGAGAGGGAGGGGGAGGGTGAGTGAATGGCTGCGTGGTGTTTAGCTGCCGGCCAGGTTAAACCACGACAATAACAATGTTGGCTGAATGCCAGCTTGAGAATAGTCCAAGCCTTCAATGGATTTTTTGATGCCTGAGTATTTTGAGGGGGCATTTAAACGATGTTTGTGCTTCTCACAGTGTGAAAAAAACAACACCACCAGGTTTCTTTGATCTACTGGAAACAGGCTATTATAATACAGAAATAGTTAGCTGAAATAAGTACATTCAGGTAGCTTCACACTTAGCTGTGTATTATATATATATAATATATATATAAAATATATAAAATATATAATATATATAAAATACACTTAGCTGTGTATTATTTGCTTCTATTCTCACAAAGGATGTTTTCATTCAGCTAGGGCAAAGTGCATAGTTATTGATAGTTCAAGTATTTATTCTTTAAAATGACAGTTCTGGAAACATATTTCTCTCACCACCAGAGAGTGGGAAGGCAGTGAAAAGGAGGGGATAATTGGGGAAGCTGGAAGCAAAATGACATTCATGGCTGTAAGATGCCATACAGAATCACAGAATCACAGAATTTCTAGGTTGGAAGAGACCTCAAGATCATCGAGTCCAACCTCTGACCTAATGCTAACAGTCCCCACTAAACCATATCCCTAAGCTCTACATCTAAACGTCTTTTAAAGACTTCCAAGGATGGTGACTCCACCACTTCCCTGGGCAGCCTGTTCCAGTGTCCAACAACCCTTTCGGTAAAGAAGTTCTTCCTAACATCTAACCTAAAACTCCCCTGGCTCAACTTTAGCCCATTCCCCCTCGTCCTGTCACCAGGCAGGTGGGAGAACAGGCCAACCCCCACCTCACTACATTTCCATTTTAATGACCATAAAGAGTAGTCTTGAGAGTGACCAGGCAGTATGTCTGGATGACCACTTGCAGTGCCAGATGTTGGAAGATTTGGTGTTCAGATTCATGATATGATGGAGGTAATATGTCTCCTTTCCTCCTCCCCTAGGTAAACAAGATACACTGATGCTGCTCAAAGTTTTTGATTTTTTGTAATTTTCTGACCAGCACAACCTAAGGCATCAACGTGGTGGAAGCTCTGTTGTGTTTGACAGCCTACAAACAAAAAGGCATTCATCATAACTCCACTCCATAAACCTGCAGTATGTAAGATAAATATTGATGATTTGGTGAGGCAAGCAATCCAGGAGAGAGGAAGGACAAGTAATAATAGGCTGTGTTGGTACAGACAGCCTTATGTACATAATTTAGTGGAACATATATGTTGTTACACTGGGTCAGACCTTTAAGCTACCTAGCCCAGTGCCTTTCCAGCACCATGTCTTAAAGAATTTGGGACAGTAAACACAGGACATCACAAAGATCCTTTGTGTCCTTATGAAATGGCTATGCACATCCTGAGAAACTCTCTAGGGACAGTACTGTAGGATCAGTGTTTAGAGATGCCTAGTCTGCTGAACATCTGGAAACAAATGTTTGGTGCATAGGTAAAGTAATATTTTGTGTGAAGAACATAAAGACGGATGCTCAACATGTAACTCTAAAACAGAAATCACAACATGTGACCTAACCCTAGTGTGAACTTCTGAGTGCTCAGAGTCTTTTCTGTCCAAAGGCTGTGGGATCTGGGCCCAGACCTAAGAGAGTTCTTCAAAGGAAAGTTCAAGAAATCTGACCTCAAAAAAGAGCTTTCAAATGCTTCCTAACAAACAGGTGACTTTTCTTTTTTCTTTTTTTTTAATTTCAACTTCTTTTAGCAATTCTTGTTATCTTTGAATTGTCCTTTAGTGTTCACCTTTAGTGTGTCTTAAGGTTCCCTGGCTTAATCACTCATTGTAGGAAAAAAGAATACTGTTGCCTTTTATCTGTTTTGAACTTCCTACCCTCCTTAATTTTACTGCACATTCTCCTGTCCTGCCACAAACTGAAGGGAAGAGAAACACCTAATCTATATTCTCTAAGACATTTATTTTTATCCTTTCATTATGTTCTTTTGTCCCTCTCTGTTGTAAGATAACTCTTCCTAAACTTTTCAATCATTTTACAATAAATCTTTTTATTTTTGATTTTTCAAAGACTTGGATCATTTTTGTCTGTCACAGGTGAACAGATTATTTTTATAATCATTTTTTTCTTATTTTTGTTATAATTTTGGTTTTATGGCAGTGTAATACTACTCCACAAAATTTTCCAGATTAGACCACATTTTGATTTATAGAATGGCAGTTGTGGGAATAGAAATGTTGTTTTTGCAGAGTTACATTGTTTAGAAAGAGGGAATGTGGTACTGAGATATGCTTACAGTGATAAGAAAGCTTAGCAGGCGACCTTGTAAAATGCAGACAACCAGACTCCTTAGGACAATTAGGTGAAAATTGTGGTGTTAAGTCAAGTCAGATAAGTGAAGAAACATTACCCCTTCAAGCAGTAAAAACATCAAAAGAAACTTGTGTCCTGGTTTCAGTTAGAACAGAATTAATTTTCTTCCTAGTAGCTGGTGGAATGCTGTGTTTTGGCTTAGGATGAGAAGAGTGCTGATAACACCCTGATGTTTTAATTGTTGCAGAGCAGTGCTTATACCAAGCCAAGGACATCTCAGACTTTTGCTCTGTCCTGCCAACAGGCAGGCTGGGGGTGCAGGAAGAGCTGGGAGGGGACAGACCCAGGACAGGTGACCCAAACTAGCCAAAGGGGTATTCCATAGCATCTGACGTCAGGCTAAACAATATATAGGGGTGGCTAGCCAGGGGGAGGGGGCCGGACTGCTCGGGGTTAGGCTGGGCATCGGTCAGCGGGTGGTGAGCAATTGCATTGTGCACCACTTGTTTGTACATCTTGGAGGTATCTTCCAACCTAGATGATTCTGTGATTCTATGATTCTGTGATTGAAACCTTTAAAATGAAGCAAAACTTAAAGATGCTCTTCAAAAGCATACTTGATTCACTAGACTAGGTCCTAGTTCACAGCCCTAGACTAAACTTAACATGAAATATATTCATTTTAAATGTAAAATGGCCCTCAGCACTAACTGTTTTATTCTTGTACCATACCCCTTGTTTATATAGAAATAATCATTATGAATTAGAATAGATACCTAGGTGTATGTGAGATGTGTTCTATTTGTGTCTTGATCTTGCTAAATATAGCAATTTTCTTCTTTCAAGAAGTGGATGAGCATGTTTTCCTGAGAGACAACCTAATTGCACACCACTCTGTTATAAAAGAAAAATGTGCTTCTTGTGCAGCCTAAAATGCAAACAAACAAACAAAAATGGAAACAACAAAACACAAAAAATCAAAAGTTCAAGCAAATGTCAGAGATGAACTATTAACTAAATAGTTAACTTGCACTAGAACCAGCACTAGTTCTCTTATATAGGTTGAGGGTCAATTAATTAAGAATGAACAGCATAAAAAAGATATGCAAAATTGGAATGATTCATACTTGACAAGCTTCAGAAATATTTTTATTTAGAGACTCTTTTTATCACAGAACTCTTCCCCAACCCACCATCTCAAAATTAAGAAGTCTAATAAAACATGTAGTCATTTCTCTTTTAGGAGGGAAACAAACCTCTATGGGGCTTTTTTTTTTCCTCTTTTGGAGAGAGAGAAATCAGACTGAACTAATCAGTATGAATTGTACGGGGATGTTATAAGTCATGTCTTGGTTTCAGTTAGGATAGAGTTAATTTCCCTCCTGGTAGCTGGTAGGGTGCTATGTTTTGGATTAGGATGACAAGAGTGCTGATAACATGCTGGTGTTTTAATTGTTGCAGAGCAGTGCTTACACCAAGCCAAGGACTTTTCAGCTTCTCACTCTGTTCCGCCAACGGACAGGCTGGGGGTGCAGCAAAAGCTGGGAGGGGACAGACCCAGGACAGCTGACCCAAACTAGCCAAAGAGGTATTCCATACCATCTGACGTCATGTTAAACAATATATAGGGGTGCCTGACTGGGGTGGGGGGCTGGCTGCTTGGGGATAGGCTGGGCATTGGTCAGCGGGTGGTGAGCAACTCCAACACCAGCTTAGCTCAAGTCTTTGTTGCACTTGCCCGGCTCCTTGCAAAGTTGACCTGTCGTTGATCCTGCAGCATCTTCCTACAACATATAACTTAGATTACAGATTAGTTTTCTCTCAAGGTTAAATCTCCTTGAGGCACGCACCTGATATCCCCATTCTTTTGCATGACCCACCAGGTGTATCCCGGTCCTTATGGGCAAGTAGGTTTGCCTTTTCCCAAGGCAGGAGCAACCCACACTGCCTTCCCCATTTTCTTTCCTACATGCACTACAGGTAGCGCGACTCTTGGGCATGTGGGCATCTACATGACATACCTTTACAGCCAGGTTTTCTACCCGGGCAGCAATATCTTGCCACAGGGTAGCAGCCCAGATAGGTTTACGTCTGTGCTGCCAGTTGTTCTGTTTCCATTGCTGCAGTCACCCCACAGAGCGTTTGCCACCATCCATGAATCAGTGTAGAGATACAGCACTGGCCATTTTTCTTTTGGCAATCTCTAGGGCTAGTTGTATGGCTTTTACTTCTGCATACTGACTCGACTCGCCTTCCCCTTCCATGGCCTCCACAACTTGTTGTGTGGGACTCCACAGAGCAGCTTTCCATTTCTGATGGCTCCCTAACACACAGCAGGATCCATCAGTAAACAACACATACTGCTTTCTGTCTTCTGGCAACTCATTGTATAGTGGTGCCTCTTCAGCACGGGTTACCTCTTCTGTTGGCACTCCGAAATCTCTGCCTTCCAGCCAGTCCATAATCTCTTCCAGGATTCCTGGGCAATTAGGTTTTCCCATTCGAGCCCGCTGTATAATTAACGCTATCCACTTACTCCACGTAGCATCAGTTGCATGGTGTGTAGTGGGAATTTTCTCTTTGAACATCCAATGTAACACAGGAAGCCGTGGGGCCAAGAGGAGCTGTGCTTCTGTACCCAAAACTTCTGAAGCAGCTCGAATCCCCTCATATGCCGTGAGTATCTCTTTTTCAGTTGGGGTGTAATTGGCTTCTGATCCTCGATAGCCCCAGCTCCAGAACCCCAGAGGTCGACCTCGAGTTTCTCCTGGGGTTTTCTGCCAGAGGCTCCAGGTGAGCCCATGCTCCCCAGCTGCAGTGTACAGTATGTTTTGCACAGCTGGTCCGGTACGGACAGGCCCAAGAGCTACTGCACGAGCTATTTCTTGTTTGATTTGTTCGAAGACCTGTTGTTGCTCGGGGCCCCACTCGAAATAGCTTCTCATTCGAGTCACTCGATATAGAGGACTCACAAGCTGACTATAGCCTGGAACATGCCTTCTCCAGAATCCCACAAGGCCTAGGAAAGCTTGCGTTTCTTTTTTGCTAGTTGGCGGAGACATTGCTGTTATTTTATTGATCACATCCATTGGAATATGGCGACATCCATCCTGCCATTTTACCCCCAAGAACTGGATTTCCTGTGTAGGCCCCTTGACCTTGCTCTTTTTAATGGCAAAACCAGCTTTCAGGTGAATTTGGATTACATTCTTCCCTTTCTCAAAAACTTCTTCTGCTGTGTTGCCCCACACGAGGATGTCGTCAATGTACTGCAGGTGTTCAGGAGCTCCCCCTTGCTCCAGTGCAGACTGGATCAGTCCGTGGCAAATGGTAGGGCTGTGTTTGACTATGGGGGTGACTGATACCATAGTCGGTTGGTCCTCTGGATCAGCCACAGCATGTGTTATCTGGTCATCAGACTCAGAGACTTCCTCCCTCTCTTCAAGGTGCTGGATGATGTTAAACAGTGTTTGATAGGAGTAAGCCAGGACCCAGCACAATGCTGAAAGCTGTCGTTCTCCAGCATTATCAGGGTCAAGACATACAACTCTCAAACATTCTACCAGGTTTTTAGATTTTGCACTTGTTCAGGGGTGAAGTTCAAAACTATTAGAGGAGACACCCGTGACACCAGTACACTCTCCAGCTGGAAGAGCAGTGAGAGGAAACATATTCTTGTGGTCTTAAATATGTTACCATTACTTCTAATTTCTGGATGGGATTCATCTTCCGTAACTTTAGACACTTCCAGTACAGATTTCTCCATCTGAGATACTCATCACTGCTGCTCTTTACAGTCTATTAAAAGAAATAGGTGCTTTAAAGCAGGACTGTTGTGTCCTACATTAAATTGTCTAATTCAAGAAAAGATTAATTCCACCCTAAAACTGCCTATTTCTTTCTATAGAATTTAAAAAGAACCTAGAATAACAGCTCAGCTGGAAACAGCTACAAGTTAGATGTTTAAAATTAGGTCTAATTAATGCTACTCTACAAATCCTTTTATTTTGTTAATCCAGATAACGGAATGGATACTGAAAAAAGTTTTTGAATACAAAGATTAATGTGTCTCTCCAAAGCAATGTAAACAGACAAAAGGTGACTTTCTAACTGAGATCTGAAATAAAATCACTTACCTACTAGACTAACATCCCTTGGGAAAACATTCTACCAGAGTGAGTCATTGTGAAGAAGGTCAAAACTTTGAACAAAAAAAACACAGGAGGACAGCCAGAAAAGAATTAGTCCTTTGATGGCATGTAGCAGTCATGGGAACTTAAATCATTCCATTGCATTAATTTTCTTATATATGATATATATGAAGGCTGTCTCATCAATACATGGCTTCAAGACTGGTGCAACCAGCAGAACTTTGGGTTTGTTGATCATGGGAAGGTCTAAGCAACACTGGGCCTGCTGGCACCAGATGGCATGTGCCTCTCTCAGAGGGGAAAAAGGATTTTTGCCCAGGAGCTAGCAGGGCTGATAGATAGGGCTTTAAACTAGAGTCGAAGGGGGAAAGGGATAAAACCAGGCCCGCCGATGAAGAGCTAATGGGCACACTAGAATCAGAGGGATTGTGTGCTAGTGAGGTGTCGTGGTTTAACCCGGCTGGCAGCTAAACACCACGCAGCCGTTCGCTCACCCTCCCCCCTCCCTCTCTGGGACGGGGGAGAGAAATGGAAAGTGAAGCCCGTGAGTTGAGATAAAGACAGTTTAATAAGACAGGAAAATAATAATAATAATAATAATAATAATACAATGATGATAATAGTACTACTAATAATAATATGTACAAACAAGTGATGCACAATGCAATTGCTCACCACCCGCTGACCGATGCCCAGCTTAACCCCGAGCAGTCCGGCCCCCTCCCCCCGGCTAGCCACCCCTATATATTGTTTAGCATGACGTCAGATGGTATGGAATACCCCTTTGGCTAGTTCGGGTCACCTGTCCTGGGTCTGTCCCCTCCCAGCTCTTCCTGCACCCCCAGCCTGCCTGTTGGCAGGACAGAGCAAAAGTCTGAGGTGTCCTTGGCTTGGTATAAGCACTGCTCTGCAACAATTAAAACATCGGGGTGTTATCAGCACTCTTCTCATTCTAAGCCAAAACACAGCATTCCACCAGCTACTAGGAAGAAAATTAATTCTGTTCTAACTGAAACCAGGACATCTATCCACCCCTTATTCCATTCCATTTATGTCATGCTCAGGTTACACTCTTTTCCATACATTCTAATTAGTCACCTATAGTAGTCATAGCAGTGATAACATACAGTATTATATAGCAATTAACATGGTACAATTCAGTTCATGGGCTATTCTCACCCAGTATTAAATCTCCTTGAGGTACACACCGGACCTCTCCGTTCTTTTGCATCACCCACCAAGTGTATCCAGGTCCCTGAGCGAAAACAATTCCACGAATGGGTTTGCCTTTTCCTGAGGCAGGAGTAGCCCAGACTGTTTTACCCAGCATATTTTTTACATGCACTACAGGAACTTTATCCCCATCTACAGTACGTAACAGGTTTGATTGGGCAGGTCCAGCTCGGTTGGCAGATCCCCTAGTATTGACTAGCCAGGTGGCTTTGCCAAATGCGTATCCCAATGCTTGAATGTCCCAGCGCCCATTGCTTTCAGTGTAGTCTTTAACAGTCCATTGTATCGTTCAACTTTCCCGGAGGCTGGTGCATGATAGGGGATGTGATACACCCACTCAATACCATGTTCTTTGGCCCAAGTGTCTATAAGGTTGTTTCGGAAATGAGTTCCATTGTCTGACTCTATTCTTTCTGGGGTACCATGTCGCCATAGGACTTGCTTTTCAAGGCCCATGATAGTGTTCCGGGCGGTGGCATGAGGCACAGGGTATGTTTCCAGCCATCTGGTGGTTGCTTCCACCATTGTAAGTACGTGGCGCTTGCCATTGCGAGTTTGAGGGAGTGTGATGTAATCAATCTGCCAGGCCTCTCCATATTTATATTTCAGCCATCGTCCTCCATACCAAAGAGGCTTTGACCGTTTGGCTTGCTTGATTGCAGCACATGTTTCACAGTCATGAATAACCTGTGCTATAGCGTCCATGGTCAGGTCCACCCCTCGGTCACGAGCCCATCTGTATGTTGCATCTCTACCTTGATGGCCTGAGGTGTCATGGGCCCATCGGGCTATAAATAATTCACCTTTATGCTGCCAATCCAGATCCACCTGAGCTACTTCAATCTTAGCAGCCTGATCCACCTGCTGGTTGTTCTGATGTTCTTCAGTAGCCCGATTCTTGGGCACATGAGCATCTACGTGACGTACTTTCACAGCCAGGTTCTCTACCCGAGCAGCAATATCTTGCCACAATGCAGCAGCCCAGATGGGTTTGCCCCTACGCTGCCAGTTGTTTTGCTTCCATTGCTGTAACCATCCCCACAGGGCATTTGCTACCATCCTTGAATCGGTGTAGAGATAGAGAACTGGCCATTTTTCTCGTTCAGCAATGTCTAAAGCCAGCTGAATGGCCTTCACTTCTGCAAACTGACTCGATTCACCTTCTCCCTCAGCAGCTTCTGCAACTCGTCGCGTAGGACTCCATACAGCAGCCTTCCATCTCCGATGCTTCCCCACAATACGACAGGACCCATCAGTGAACAGGGCATATTTCTTTTCATTTTCTGGTAACTGGTTGTACAGTGGGGCTTCTTCAGCACGACCCACCTCCTCCTCTGATGATATCCCAAAGTATTTACCTTCTGGCCAGTCCATAATCACTTCCAATATTCCTGGGCGACTGGGGTTTCCTATTCGAGCCCGCTGAGTAATCAGTGCAATCCACTTGCTCCATGTAGCATCAGTTGCATGATGCGTAGAAGAGACCCTTCCCTTGAACATCCAGCCTAGTACCGGCAATCGGGGTGCTAGGAGGAGCTGCGCTTCAGTACCGACCACCTCTGAAGCAGATCGAACTCCTTCATATGCTGCCAGTATCTCCTTTTCAGTTGGAGTATAGCGGGCCTCAGACCCTCTGTATCCCCGGCTCCAAAACCCCAGGGGCCGACCTCGAGTTTCCCCAGGTTCTTTCTGCCAGAGGCTCCAGGTGGGGCCGTTCTCCCCGGCTGCAGTGTAGAGCACATTCTTTACATCTGGTCCTGTTCGAACTGGCCCAAGGGCTACTGCATGGACTATTTCCTGCTTAATTTGTTCAAAGGCTTGTCGTTGTTCAGGGCCCCATTCAAACTCATTCTTCTTACGGGTTACTTGGTAGAGCGGGTTTACAATCAGACTGTAATTTGGGATGTGCATTCTCCAAAACCCCACAACACCTAGGAAAGTCTGTGTTTCTTTTTTGTTAGTTGGTGGAGACATAGCTGTTATTTTGTTGATCACATCCATTGGGATTTGACGACGTCCATCTTGCCATTTTATTCCTAAAAACTGGATCTCTCGTGCAGGTCCTTTGACTTTGTTTTGTTTTATGGCAAAACCAGCTTTCAGAAGGATTTGGACTATTTTCTTCCCTTTCTCGAAAACTTCCTCTGCTGTGTCACCCCACACAATAATGTCATCGATGTACTGCAGGTGTTCAGGAGCTTCCCCCTGCTCCAGTGCAGACTGGATCAGCCCATGGCAAATGGTAGGGCTGTGTTTCCACCCCTGGGGCAGTCGATTCCAAGTATATTGGACTCCCCTCCAAGTGAAAGCAAACTGTGGCCTGCACTCTGCTGCTAGAGGGATGGAGAAAAATGCATTAGCGATATCAATTGTGGCGTACCACTTGGCTGCCTTCGATTCAAGTTCGTACTGAAGTTCCAGCATGTCCGGCACTGCAGCACTCAGTGGTGGCGTCACTTCGTTCAGGCCACGATAGTCCACTGTTAGTCTCCACTCGCCATTAGACTTTCGCACTGGCCATATGGGACTATTGAAAGGTGAATGAGTCTTGCTAATCACTCCTTGGCTCTCCAATTGACGAATTAGCTTATGGATGGGAATCAGGGAGTCTCGGTTAGTGCGATATTGCCGCCGGTGCACAGTTGTGGTAGCGATTGGCACTTGCTGTTCTTCGACCCTCAGCAACCCCACAACAGAGGGGTCCTCTGAGAGACCAGGTAAGGTAGATAATTGTTTAATGCCCTCTGTCTCTAAGGCAGCTATACCAAAAGCCCACCGGAACCCTTTTGGGTCCTTGCAATATCCTCTTCTGAGATAGTCTATGCCAAGGATACATGGAGCATCCGGGCCAGTCACAATACGGTGCTTTTCCCACTCATTCCCAGTCAGACTCACTTCAGCCTCCAATACAGTCAACTGCTGAGATCCCCCTGTCACTCCACAAATATAGATGGGCTCTGGTCCTTTATAGCTCGATGGCATTATAGTGCATTGTGCACCGGTGTCTACTAAAGCCTTATACTTCTGTGCGTCTGATGTGCCAGGCCATCGAATCCACACAGTCCAATAAACTCGATTATCCCTTTCCTCCCCCTGGCTGGAGGCAGGGCCTCCCTAATCCTGGTCGGAATCTTCTTCGTTTCTGTGTTTGAAGGACTGTCTGCTGGAAGTTGGAGCAGCAAACTTTTCAGAGAATCCCTTCTTCCTGATTGTTTTCTTTTGCAACTCACGTACCCGTGCCTCTAGGGTCGCGGTAGATTTTCCATCCCATTTTCTCATGTCCTCTCCATGGTCTCGTAAGTAAAACCACAGGGTAGCACGGGGTGAGTACCCACCATATCGTCTTCCTTGTGTGGATGAACGACTACCCCTGATAGCTGAGACACTGCTCTGTACAGGTATGGAGGAGAATAATCTCTCTTCAAGTTGGTGAACCTTTTCAGAAAGTTTCTCCACAGTGTTCTCTTTTGGTCGGTGGACACTGGTTGGTTCAGGTGGGGATGAAGATAGATTCTCTTTAAGTTGGTGGAACTCTTCAGAAAGTTTCTCCACAGCTGAGACGCAGGCCTGTAAGGAAGAGGAGAGACTTTCTTCGTACTGCCGGAGTTGTTTAGCCACTTCATCCACTGTGGGTTCCTCATCCTCTTTCCAGGCCATTATTGCCAATGAGCTGGCATATGATGATGGTGCACTCCGTACAAACTTCCGCCACATGGGTCGCGTACACCTGACTTCATCTGGATCTTTGGATGTTTGTCTGAGGTCTGGATCCTCATAAATCACTTCCCGTACGGCTAATTCCCTCAGATACTGGATTCCCTTCTCCATAGTGGTCCACTTGCCTGGTAGACATAAAAGTTCTTCCTTGAAGGGATACCTTTCCCTCACAGCTGAGAGGAGACGCCTCCAGAGGCTGTGAGATTGTGCTCCATCTGCAATTGCTTTGTCAATGCCTGCATCTCTAGCAAGGGATCCCAGTCGCTTGGCTTCCCTGCCATCTAATTCCACACAATTGGCTCCAGTGTCCCAGCATCGGAGCAGCCAGGTGACAAGCTGCTCACCTATACAGCGACCAAAATCTTT
Organism: Aythya marila; assembly: GCF_965140915.1. Taxonomy (NCBI): domain Eukaryota; kingdom Metazoa; phylum Chordata; class Aves; order Anseriformes; family Anatidae; genus Aythya; species Aythya marila. The sequence continues at coordinate 12,671,436 of NC_139081.1, forward strand.
TCGCACATCTCGTAACTCACGCTCGTTTAGGCTTCGGGTAGTTACTGTTGATTTTTCGGCATCCTCATCTTCCTCCTCCTGAACCCTTGATGGCCCAGCGTCGTCGTCGTCTCCGTCGTCTCTATACCTAGATTTGGCAGAAGATTCTCTGCGTTCTAAACGACCTGAATCTCTATACCATTTTTTCACCTTCTCTACAGGGGCAGCTTGCACTGCTACTGCTCGTTTCTCTGACCTTGGAATAGGGTCTGCCACAGAGGTTGGAATACCCTCTGCAGGGTCAACTTGCACTGCTACAGCTCGTTTCTCTGACCCAGCTACAGGAGCTGGAGCGGCTGCAGGAGCTGAAGCAGCTGCAGGAACCGGAGCTGGAGCAGCTGCAGGAGCTGGAACTGGTGCGGCTGCAGGAACCGGAGCTGGAGCAGCTGCAGGAGCTGGAACTGGTATGGCTGCAGGAGCTTGAACTGGAGCAGCTGCAGGAACCGGAGCTGGAGCGGCTGCAGGAGCTGGAACTGGAGCGGCTGCAGGAACTGGAGCTGGAGCGGCTGCAGGAACCGGAGCTGGAGCGGCTGCAGGAACCGGAGCTGGAGCGGCTGCAGGAGCTGGAACTGGAGCAGCTGCAGGAACCAGAGCTGGAGCGGCTGCAGGAACTGGAGCTGGAGCGGCTGCAGGAACTGGGACTGGGGCGGCTTCAGGAGCTGGGACTGGGGCGGCTTCAGGAACTGGGACTGGAGCGGCTTCAGGAACTGGGACTGGAGCGGCTGCAGGAGCTGGGACTGGAGCGGCTGCAGGAGCTGGGACTGGAGTGGCTGCAGGAGCTGGGACTGGAGCATCTGCAGAAGCTGGGATTGGAGCGGCTGCAGGAGCTGGGATTGGAGCATCTGCAGAAGCTGGGACTGGAGCGGCTGCAGAGTCCACCGTAGGGGTCACAGTGGCCGTTGGATCTGTCACGGGACTTGGAGTGGCCGCAGGGTCTGTCACTAAGTTGATAGCAGTATCCATGGCAGCTCGATAGGCGTAAGCCAGGCCCCAGCATGTTACAATGATTTGTGTTACTTTGGAACTTCCCGAATCGCGACACCTTTTATTCAAGCATTCTGCCAGTTTTTGAGGATTTTGCACTTGTTCAGGGGTGAATTTCCAAAACACTGGGGGTGCCAACTGGTCTAGATGCCTGCCCATATCCTCCCATACTCCCTGCCACCCACAACTATACTGCCTCCGGGCAGATCTCCGGATGAGCTTCCTAAGTAGTTGTTTAACTTTAAGCAGAACCTGAAGTGCATTCAGGAGGCAGAACAACAGGACTATGCTGGTCTGAGTATCCCAAGGATATTCAATATCTTGGAGAGCTATTGTAATAAACTCGGAGGATAAGAGGGTGGTGAAGGAGGAAGGGAGAGTGATCAAGGAGGGTACAGGGGTGGTGAAGGAGAAAGGGAGAGTGATCAAGTAAGAAAAATTATCTTCCCCTTTCCCCTCCACAGATTGACTCCCTAATGAAAAAAGGCAACAGACACAATTGCTAATAGTTTCCAAAATACAGTTTCCAAAGTATAGAATCGAAGATGTTACTGAGTACAAATACCAGGTTAGAGTCATGGCCAGATATTTCATCATCTCATAAGCCACTGATACAACACACAGTACCATAATGGTCTGAAACCAGGGCCCGGAGAGGATAAACAACATGACAGAGAGCACATACGGAAAATAACGTGCTATAATACTCAATTTGGAAAACAGGCGCAGCACAGTTGAGATTAAAGCAATCAGCATTATGACAAGTGACTATTAAGCAGGTCTAATACTTATACCAATTTTAGTTTAACACACTCTGGTCAGATCTGCCGTTATCTCAACCTTTCGTGCCCCACGTTGGGCGCCAAAAAGACTGTCGTGGTTTAACCCGGCTGGCAGCTAAACACCACGCAGCCGTTCGCTCACCCTCCCCCCTCCCTCTCTGGGACGGGGGAGAGAAATGGAAAGTGAAGCCCGTGAGTTGAGATAAAGACAGTTTAATAAGACAGGAAAATAATAATAATAATAATAATAATAATACAATGATGATAATAGTACTACTAATAATAATATGTACAAACAAGTGATGCACAATGCAATTGCTCACCACCCGCTGACCGATGCCCAGCCTAACCCCGAGCAGTCCGGCCCCCTCCCCCGGCTAGCCACCCCTATATATTGTTTAGCATGACGTCAGATGGTATGGAATACCCCTTTGGCTAGTTCGGGTCACCTGTCCTGGGTCTGTCCCCTCCCAGCTCTTCCTGCACCCCCAGCCTGCCTGTTGGCAGGACAGAGCAAAAGTCTGAGGTGTCCTTGGCTTGGTATAAGCACTGCTCTGCAACAATTAAAACATCGGGGTGTTATCAGCACTCTTCTCATTCTAAGCCAAAACACAGCATTCCACCAGCTACTAGGAAGAAAATTAATTCTGTTCTAACTGAAACCAGGACATGAGGTCATTCAGTCTGCTCCACAATGTGCTGTGTACAACGAGGTGCATTTGAAGTGCATCTGCACAAACACACACAGTATGAGGAATAAACTGGATGAGCTAGAAGTCTTGGCCCAGTCCCACAGCTATGACATGATTGGCATAAGCGAAACTTGGTGGGATGAGTCTTGTGACTGGTGTGTCACAATAGATGGTTACAGGCTCTTCAGGGGGGACAGGCAGGGTAGGTGAGGCAGTGGAGTGGTGCTGTATGTGAAGGAGGGGCTGAACTGTGTGGAACTTGAAGTTCCCTGAAGAACCCTGGCTATACATACAGACTGGCCGACAAGATGCTGGAGAGCAGCCCCACAGAGAGGGATCTGGGGGTTGTGGTTGACAGCAAGTTGAATATGAGCCAGCTGTGTGCCCTGGCAGCCAGGAGGGCCAACCATATCCTGGGATGCATTAAGCATGGCATTGGTAGTCGGTCGAGGGAGGTGATTGTCCCGCTCCACTCTGTGCTGGTGTGGCCTCACCTCGAGTACTGTGTGCACTTCTGGGCACCACAGTACAAAAAGGATGTAAAACTGTTGGAGAGTGTCCAGAGGAAGGCAACGAAGATGGTGAAGGGCCTAGAGGGGAAGACGTATGAGGTGTGGCTGAGGTCACTTGGCCTGTTCAGCCCGGAGAAGAGGAGGCTGAGGGGAGACCTCATCACGGTCTACAGCTTCCTGACAAGGGGGAGTGGAGGGGCAGGCGCCGATCTATGTGGCAAGTGATAGCACCTGTAGGAATGGGGTCAGGCTGTCACAGGGGAGGTTCAGGCTGGATATCAGGAAGAGGTTCTTCACTGAGAGTGTTGTCATGCACTGGAACAGGCTCCCCAGTCTGAATTGAATATGGTCTGAATTTTTGGGTAGACAAGTGTGGTGCCAGGAGTTGGACTTGATGATCCTTATGGGTCCCTTCCAACTCAGGATATTCTATGATTCTATGATTCTATGATTCTATGAAATATACGATTTTTAAGGTCTTTTCCAACCCAAGCTATTCTGTGATTCTGTAATTTCACAGAAAGAAATAATCAAGTAATTAATTAATTGGTAAGTAATTAATTGGACCCCAGAAAATGAATAAAGCTGAATGCATTTATATGCCCTAGGATGTCCAGTTAATAATTAGTATTTGGTGTTCCAGTGCTTGATCTTGGTTTTTTATCTCATCCAAAGATCAACTGATTGTAGTGGGTTTACGTGGCAAGGTTTTGGTAGCAGGGGGCTATAGGGGTGGTTTCTGTGAGAAAGATCTAGAAGCTGCCCCATGTTTGGGAAGGGCCCCATTGTTTTCCAGATCTGAGCCAATAAGCAATGTTGTTTGCGCCTCTGTGAGAGCATATTTAAGACAGGAAAAAAGAACGCTGCACCACACAGCAGCCGGGAGAGTCAAGGGAGTGAGAAACAGCCTTGCACGTGCCAAGGTCAGTGTAGAGGGAGGGAGAGAGGTGCTCCAGGCGCAGGAGCAGAAGTCCCCTGCGGCCTGTGGTGAGGACCATGGTGAAGCAGGATGTCCCCCTGCAGCCCATGGAGTACCACGGTGGAGCAGGGTTCCACGCTGCAGCCCGTGGAGGAGACCACGGTGGAGCAGGTGGCCCTGCACCGACGGAGGCTGCCGCCTGTGGAAGACCCCTGCCGGAGCAGATTCCGGGCCGGACCTGTAGCCCGTGGAGAGGAGCCCACGCAGGAGCAGGTGACCTGGCAGGAGCTGCTGCCCGTAGGGGAGCCAGGTTGGAGCAGTTTTCTCCTGAGGGATGGACCCCGTGGTACGGACCCATATCTGGAGCAGTTCTGGAAGAGCTGCTGCCTGTGGGAAGCCCACGCCGGATCAGTTCATCAGGGACTGCATCCCGTGGGTGGGACCCCACAGCACAGGGGACGAGAGTGACCGAGAAGGAGCGGCAGAGAAGAAGTGCTGTAGACTGACCATAACCCCCATTCTCCCGTTCCCCTGCGCCGCTCGGGGGGAGGAGGTGGAAGAGGGTGGATGGGGGGGAAGGTGCTTTTGGTTTGCTTTTTTTCTTTGTTTTCTCACTTCTCTCGCTTGTTAGTAATAGGCAATAAATCTTACTATCTCCTTATGCCGAGTCTGTTTTGCCCGTTACAATAATTATTGCGTGATTTTCTCGTCCTTATCTCAATCCTTGAGCCCTTTTCACATATTTTCTCCCCATTCCTCTTTGAGGAGGGGGAGTGAGAGAGCGGCTGTGGTGGAGCTCGGCTGCCCACTCGAGCGGAACCACGACACTGATACAAAATTTAACTTTATGCTGTCTATTAGAAGGCTCTTGCAGAAAGATAGAGATTACACTTGAACTATTTCAGGAAAAAGGGTAGATTATAATTGGGCCACTCACTTTTTATGTTTTGATTTAATCACCGGATTCTCACATAAATATCAAGAAAACACTGCATTGCTTTGGGAAAAAAATGGTAATAAATATGTTTCAGAGAGTTTAGGATTGTAATCCTGATGCATGATAACGTCCTAGAGTTTGAGAAGATTTGGAAAAGGACGAGATCAGGAATATATATCTGTATTCCATGCTTCCTGCAGGCTAGTTCTCAACTGACCATGTTGAATGCTTTTCTTGTGATGATGGTCTAAATGTACTGTGCAGGGACACCAGGTACCCGTCAAATGATTCTTTTACTGCTGTTTTAGGATCTACCTATGAGATCCCCAGATGTTTTGATATTTCTTGCCTTTGCAGTTCTGTAGCCATGCTGCCAATGCTTTTTCCCCATTCCAGTATAGAGGTTTTTTACCACACACTGAGAGAAAATTGATACAATCTGTATTTGCAAATATGAATTTGAGGTACAGAAAGATACCATCTAACTGTGATATATGGAGTAATAATTCGTGTCAAGAAGATGGTTGATGTTAATAAAGAAGGGGGAGATGTGGGAGTGTGACCATGGGGGTCGACAAGCCCCATGGTTGGTGATAACATCAGACTCTTAACAATGAGGCCATCAGGAATGTAAAGAGTTTAGAGGGAACAAAGAAGGGTGATTCAGGATAAGATCTGAGAAAAATTAATGAAGTCATGGAAGATATGGGAGCACTTCAACCAGGATTACCAACTCCAACTATGCTCCCCAGTCATGGACATTAATAGTAATAGACTTAAAGGATTGTTTGTTAAACACTTGCCAGAATTCGGAAAACTTTGCCATGTTTATGTTTCAATTGATACCTTTTCTGATTGTACATATGTATAGGTGTACTCACTTTTAATATGTAAAAGCAATGTTCTATATATTTAGAAAGTTCGACGGTTGTGTGTGCATGTTGGTAGAGCATAGACTCCCCGCACACCCAGCACTGTTTACTTGCTTTTTATAAATACTACTAAATTCAGATTGAGTTGTATCTTCATTTATAACATAACTTTCACATCACAAAAGGAGATGTATTGGAAACTTCTGCCTTGGTTTCAGCACTGTTGCTGCCTTTTTCCTGTGATATGGCATCTCTTTTTGATGTATTCGTATCATTAACTATTATTCTCAGCATCTCTAGCTAAAACACTAACTTGGTACCACTGTATATTGCACACAAGATGAATAACAGTATTTCCTTCTCTTGGCAAAGCTTTGGACATACTATTTGTCTAATACAATATATGCAGCATTAATTATTAGTACTTTCATGTCACTGTTCATTTCCATATTAGCGGGTGAAATACTTAAGTGCATGTAGCTATATTAGTTTTCATTACTGATGCCAATTAGGAAGTGGCTATAAACTTTTAATAATATTGTAACTATATAAATCCTTACTGGGATATTTTCAATAATTTTTATCAGCCACATAATCAGTTAAATAACTGAATTCTTCTGCTATAAATTAGTCACTTTTGCCACAAGTTTATTAAAGAGTGTTTAGGGTGTCAAGTAATTCTCTCCCAAACCTAAGCAGAAGGTACTTTCCCACTAGCTATTCATTGGTTAACAACTTTGCCCAGCAACAGCAAACATTTAGCAACTTCTATGTCTTAACGATTGGAAAACAAGCAGTTTGGACAGCAAGGCCTTTCTCGTGAATTGCCCATTCTTTGTCCCTTCTAACTTGTTTACATTCCTCATGGCTTCATGATCACCACTCCAATGTTATCACTAACCATAGGGCTTCTGGACCCCAATGGCGATACTCCCACATACATATATATATGTATAAAGAAATAACATTCTGAATTGAAAAACTGAGAATTCTATGAATTGGATTATGCTGCCTAGCCTCAGATATCTTCTTTTACATGCTCTGGGTGTCCTGGTTTCAGCTAGGATAGATTTAATTTTCCTCCTAGCATCTGGCATGGTGCTGTGTTTGGGATTTAGGATGAAAATAATGTTGATATCACACTGATGTTTTAATTGTTGCAGAGCAGTGCTTACACTAAACCAAGGACTTTTCAGCTTCTCACTCTGTTCCGCCAACGGACAGGCTGGGGGATGCAGCAAGAGCTGGGAGGGGACAGACCCAGGACAGCTGACCCAAACTGGCCAAAGGGGTATTATATACCATCTGATGTCATGCTAAACAACATATAGGGGTGGCTGGCTTGGGGGGGGGGGGGGTCGGCTGCTCGGGGATTGCTTGTACACATTATTATTATTAGTACTATTATTATTGTGATATATGGAGTAATAATTCGTGTCAAGAAGATGGTTGATGTTAATAAAGAAGGGGGAGATGTGGGAGTGTGGCCATGAGGGTCAGCAAGCCCCATGGTTGATGATAACATCACACTCTTAATGATGGCCTCTCGGGTTGCTTGTTCTCCAGCCATTAAGGCATGGAAGTTTCTGGGTGTTTGCTGTTGCTGGGCAAAGTTGTTTGACCAATGAAAAGTTGTTTTTGAAAAGGACTGCTGTGAAGAGAAGAGTATAAGAGGAGAGCCTAGCATAACAGAGACCAGGATGGGAACAGGGACATTGATCGCCTCATGAAGATAGGTTCGGCCAAACTCAGCAAACTGCTCAAAGAAGCTCGTACTGAAAGTCGCTGGAAATAGGAGCACCGGAGCTGGAAAGAAGCTCAAACTGAGAGAAGCGGACCCACGCACACAACTGCCCCTCGCTGGTAAGCAGTTGCGCATTATGGGGAATCATACGTCCTTAGGAACAAAGACTGTCCTGGTAACCTTACAGCTTATTCTCCTTATTAACAATCAGTTTATGATCCTGAAATACGCGACCAAATTGAGGTCAAGGTGTGAGACTCTGCAACTAAAAATGACAAGGTTGCAGTGGGATTGCTCGGCACCTGGCGAGCAGTCTCTGAGGCCTTAAAGAGCCATGTGGGGCCACAGTCAGAAATGTGTAGTTTGCCAGACAGTGAGGGAGCTACGGGCTCCTTTACTGATCCGACTGCTACACCATTGGCCCCTCTGCTGCTACGGCTATTGAAGGCTTTTGCTGTTACGCCCCCTGTTGACCTGGACGTGCCTTTTGACCCAGGCCCTATTGGCCTTGAAAAGGAGCTGGATATGTTTCCCTTCGATCTGGGAAAATTAGGATACAAAAGGCCCGAAGGCTGAGTTGCTTAACAACTTAAAGCGAGACATATTGTTCCCACGACTAGCCCTGGAATTCTCCGGTGTTTGTAATCAAGAAAAGGAATGGAAGATGGAGACTGTTGTTTGTAATCAAGAAGAGGATTGGAAAATGGAGACTGTTATGTGATCTGAGAAAAATTAATGAAGTCATGGAAGATATGAGAGCACTTCAATCAGGATTACCAACTCCAACTACACTCCCCCAGTCATGGACATTAATAGTAATAGACTTAAAGGATTGTTTGTTAAACACTTGCCTTTTAAAACTTTGACCTTTTCTGATTGTACATATGTATAGGCGTACTCGCTTTTAATATGTAAAAACAATGTTCTGTATATTTAGAAAGTTTGATATTAGTGTGTGCATGTTGGTAGAGCATAGACTCCATGCACACCCAGCGGTGTTTACTTGCCTTTTATAAATACTACTAAAGTCAGATTGAGTTGTATCTTTATTTATAATATTATCCTTTCTTTTCTGTCCTAATAAACTGTCTCTGTCTCAAGGCAAAGACTTCATTTTCCTGATTCTCTCTACCATCCTGTCAGTTTGACCTCAGTGCCAGGAAAGCTCATGGAGCAGATCCTCCTGAGAGTCATCATGCAGCACTTGCAGGGGAAGCAGGCGATCAGGCCCAGTCAGCATGGCTTTATGAAAGGCAGGTCATGCCTGACGAACCTGATCTCCTTCTATGACAAAGTGACGCGCTGGGTGGATGAGGGAAAGGCTGTGCATGTGGTCTACCTTGACTTCAGCAAGGCTTTTGACACCGTCTCCCACAGCATTCTCCTCAAGAAACTGACTGCTCTTGGCTTGGACTGGCATACGCTTCGTTGGGTTAGAAACTGGCTGGATAGCCGGGCCCAAAGAGTCGTGGTGAATGGAGCCAAGTCCAGTTGGAGGCCAGTCACTAGTGGCGTCCCCCAGGGCTCGGTGCTGGGGCCGGTCCTCTTTAATATCTTCATCGATGATCTGGACGAGGGCATCGAGTGCACCCTCAGTAAGTTCGCAGATGACACCAAGTTAGGTGCGTGTGTCGATCTGCTTGAGGGTAGGAAAGCTCTGCAGGAGGATCTGGATAGGCTGCACCGATGGGCTGAGGTCAACTGCATGAAGTTCAACAAGGCCAAGTGCCGGGTCCTGCACCTGGGGCACAATAACCCCAAGCAGAGCTACAGGCTGGGAGAGGAATGGTTGGAGAGCTGTCAGGCAGAGAAGGACCTGGGAGTGATGGTGGATAGTCGGCTGAATATGAGCCAGCAGTGTGCTCAGGTGGCCAAGAAGGCCAACGGCATCCTGGCCTGTATCAGGAACATTGTGACCAGCAGGGCTAGGGAGGTGATCGTCCCCCTGTACTCAGCTCTGGTGAGGCCGCACCTCGAGTACTGTGTTCAGTTTTGGGCCCCTCGCTACAAGAAGGACATGGAGGTGCTTGAGCGGGTGCAGAGAAGGGCGACGAAGCTGGTGAGGGGCCTGGAGAACAAGTGCTACGAGGAGCGGCTGAGGGAGCTGGGCTTGTTCAGCCTGGAGAAGAGGAGGCTCAGGGGTGACCTTATCGCTCTTTATAGGTACCTCAAGGGAGGCTGTAGCGAGGTGGGGGTTGGCCTGTTCTCCCACGTGCCTGGTGACAGGACGAGGGGGAATGGGCTTAAGTTGAGCCAGGGGAGTTTTAGGTTAGATGTTAGGAAGAACTTCTTCACTGAAAGGGTTGTGAGGCACTGGAACAGGCTGCCCAGGGAAGTGGTGGAGTCACCATCCCTGGAAGTCTTCAAAAGACGTTTAGATGTAGAGCTTAGGGAAATGGTTTAGTGGGGACTGTTAGCGTTAGGTCAGATGTTGGACTCTATGACCTTGAGGTCTCTTCCAACCTAGAAAATTCTGTGATTCTGTGATCCCAGAGATGGAGGGGGGAGGGTGAGTGAACAGCTCTTGGCTGCCGACCGGGTTAAATCACAGCAGTCCTTTTTGATGCCCAGTGTGGGGCACAGAATGTTAAGATAATGACAGATTTGACCAGAGCGTGATAAAACAAGATTCTTGCATTACATTAGTTTAATAGTTGCTAATCAAAATGCCTATTTTTGTGATCTCAAGTTTTTTATGCCTGTTTTCCAAAATGTGTCAAAAAGCACGTTACTTAGTGTATGTGTTCCCTGTTGCATTGCTTCTCACTTCTGGGAGTTGGTATATGGCTATTATTTTGCTGTATTGTGTAACAATGCCTTATGATATGATGAAATTACCATTCATGAGACTATCCTGGTATTTGTACTTAGCATTGCCATCAACTTCATACGTTGGGAACCCTACCTCAGAAACTATTAATAATTGGACCTTTTACACTTTTTCTTCAGGGAGCCAATCTATGGAGGGGTCAGGGGAAGATGTTTTTTTCCCACTTGTTCGCTCTCCCTTACTCCCCTACCCATTTCTTCTCCTCCAGGTGAGTTATGGTAGCTTTCCAAATCTTTGAATATCCTTGGGATGTTCAGATCAGCATGTCCTTATTGTTATGTCTCCTGAATGCACTTCAGGTTTTGTCTCAGGTTAAACAAATACTTAAGAGTGCCATCCAGAGATCTGTCCTGAGTCAGGATAGTTATGAGTGGCAGGGAGAGTGGGAGGATATGGGCAGGCATCTAGAGCAATGGGCACCTCCAGTGCTTTGGAAATTTACCCCTGAACACCTGAAAAATCCTAAAAAACTGGTAGAGTGCTTGAAAGAGGTGTGTCATAATCCTGGCAGTACCAGACATACAGAAATCACTGCAACATACTGGGCCTTGGCCTATGCTTACCAAGCTGCACTGAATGCCAATATAGCCCCAGTGACAGACCCTGCGGCCTCTTCAGCCCCTGAGACAGGCCTAGTGACCACTCCAAGCCCTACAATGGGCCACAGCGCTGAGCCATGGAAACAAACCGTACCAGTGTCAGTTGCATCCGTAACCAAGGTGAAAAAATGGTTTAGAGAGTCAAATTGTTTAGAACGCAGAGAAACTCCTGCTAAGACAAGGTATAGAGAAGATGACTCCGGGCCATCAGAGGAACAGGAGGATGAAGATGAAGATGTCAAAAAAAACAACAATAACTACCCGAAACCTATACCAGCGTGAGCTACAAGATGTGCAAAAAGATTTTGGTCATTGTATAGGTGAGCAGCTTGTCACCTGACTGCTCCGGTGCTGGGACACCGGAGACAATTGTGTGGAATTAGAGGAAAAAGAAGCCAGGTGGCTGGGATCCCTTGCTAGAGATGCAGGCACTGACAAAGCAATTGGAGATGGAGCACGATCTTACAACCTCTGGAGGCGTCTCCTCTCAGCTGTGAAGGAAAGGTATCCCTTCAAGGAAGAACTTGTATGTCTACCAGGCAAGTGGACCACTATGGAGAAGGGAATCCAGTACCTGAGGGAATTAGCTGAACAGGAGGTGATTTATAGAGACCTAGGCAACGGACAAATATCCAAAGATCCAGATGAAGTCAGGTGTACACGACCCAAGTGGCAGAAGTTTGTACGGAGTGCACCATCATCATATGCCAGCTCACTGGCAGTAGTGGCCTGGAAAGACCATGAGGAACCCACAGTGGATGAAGTGGCTAAACAACTCCAGCAGTACGAAGAAAATCTCTCCTCTTCCTTACAGGCCTGCATCTCAGCTGTGGGGAAACTTTCTGAAGAGGTCCACCAACTTAAAGAGAATTTATCTTCCTCCCCACCTGTACAAACCACTGTCTCAGCTATCAGGGGTAAGTGTCCTTCTGTGCAAGGAAGACAATATAATGGGTACATACCCAGCGCCACCCTGTGGTTTTACCTACGTGACCATGGAGAGGACATGAGAAAATGGGATGGAAAATCTACTTCAGCCCTAGAGGCACGGGTACGTGAGTTGCAATGAAAAACAATTGGGAAAAAATGAGTTCTCTGACAAACTAGCTGCTCCAACTTATAGTGGGAAGTCCTCCAGACACAGAAATGAAGATTCTGACCAGGATTAGAGGGGCCCTGCCTCCAGCCAGGGGGAGGAAAGGAACAATCAGTTTTATTGGGCCATGTGTGTTCACTGGCCTGGCACGCCAGACACACAGAAGTATAAGACTTTAGTAGACACTGGTGCACAGTATACTGTAATGCCATCAAGCTATAAAGAGCCAGAACTGTAGTGGTTTTGCTCGGGTGGGCGGCTGAGCTCCACCTCAGATGCTCTCTCACTCCCCCTCCTCAAAGGGAAGGGGGAGAAAATATGACAGAAAGAGCTCAAGGTTTGAGATAAGGATGGGGAGATGACAGGCAAAATAGACTCAGCATAGGGAGATATGCACCCTCTTCCACCTCCTCCCCACGAGTAGCGCAGGGGAATGGGGGTTGTGGTCAGTCTATAGCACTTAATCTCTGCCACTCTTTCTCAGTCACTCTCATTCCCTGCGCTGTGGGGTCCCTCCCACACGATGCAGTCCTTCCCGAACTGATCTGGCATGGGCTTCCCACAGGCAGCAGATCTTCAAGAACTGCTCCAGATATGGGTCCATACCACGGGGTCCATCATCTGGTTTGTGTCAATATTGAACAATGCCAGGGCCACATGGTATCATGAATGTGACCTTCTGTCTCACATACCCTTGTATAACCACAAGTCTAAGAAAAACAGATTGGTAACGTATATAGTTCTTGTTCTTGTATCTTGCAAAGGAATGGTCCAGCAATTCGTGTCAGTAGGGGATAAGAAAACAAAGGGGTTTCAGAATAACTGCTACCTATTACGACTATTGCATGGGACACTATGCAAGTCTCTGATATCTGGCCAAGAGATTAAGGAGAAGGGGAAAGCTGAAGGACGACTAAAAGACAAAGCTTGCAGGGGATGCTGCACAAGTCTCTGACATCCGGCCAAGATGGACAAAGGAGAAGGACAAGAAAAAAAGCCTGGGAGAAAGACTACGAGCCTTCAGCACGAGAGACCCCCAGAGGGACCACCGGAGACTGATACGCATGTGCCAGTGGGAGGGTTCGGATTCCGGGAACTAATTATAATAACCCTGCCTTTTCTATAAGTAGTGATGAATATGTATTAGCCTAGGAGCATAAAAACCAGCCGCCTGACGTAACTGGTGTGCGTCTTGGTGGAGCAGAGACTCCCGGCACACCCTGAGCTGTTTGCTTACCTCTATTCATTTAATAAATTGTAAACTTTGATTGTAATCCTATTTGGGACTTAGCCATTTATTACACTCAGGAGCAAACTGCTTGTCCTGGTTTCAGTTAGAACAGAATTAATTTTCTTCCTAGTAGCTGGTGGAATGCTATGTTTTGGCTTAGGATGAGAAGAGTGCTGATAACACCCCGATATTTTAATTGTTGCAGAGCAGTGCTTATACCAAGCCAAGGACATCTCAGCCTTTTGCTCTGTCCTGCCAACAGGCAGGCTGGGGGTGCAGGAAGAGCTGGGAGGGGACAGACCCAGGACAGGTGACCCAAACTAGCCAAAGGGGTATTCCATACCATCTGACGTCATGCTAAACAATATATAGGGGTGGCTAGCCGGGGGGAGGGGGCCGGACTGCTCGGGGGTTAGGCTGGGCATCGGTCAGCGGGTGGTGAGCAATTGCATTGTGCATCACTTGTTTGTACATATTATTATTAGTAGTAATATTATCACCATTGTATTATTATTATTATTATTATTATTATCATTATTATTATTATTATTATTGTTATTATTATTTTCCTGTCTTATTAAACTGTCTTTATCTCAACTCACGGGCTTCACTTTCCATTTCTCTCCCTCGTCCCAGAGAGGGAGGGGGAGGGTGAGCGAACGGCTGCGTGGCGTTCTGCTACCGGCCGGGTTAAACCACGACAGTCTTTTTGGCGCCCAACGTGGGGCCCGAAAGGTTGAGATAACGGCAGATCTGACCAGAGTGTGTTAAACTAAAATTGGTGTAAGTATTAGACCTGCTTAATAGTCACTTGTCATAATGCTGATTGCTTTAATCTCAACTCTGCTGCGCCTGTTTTCCAAATTGAGTATTATAGTACATTATTTTCCGTATTTGCTCTGTCATGTTGTTTATCCTCTCCGGGCCCTGGTTTCAGATCATTATGGTACTGTGTGTTGTAGCAATGGCTTATGAGACGATGAGATATCTGGTCATGACTCTAACTTGGTATTTGTACTCAGTAACATCGTCGACTCTGTACTTTGGAAACTGTATCTTGGAAACTATTAGCAATTGTGTCTGTTGCCTTTTTTCATTAGGGAGTCAATCTGTGGAGGGGAAAGGGGAAGATATTTTTTCTTACTTGATCATTCTCCCTTCCTCCTTCACCACCCTCTTATCCTCCGAGCTTGTTACAATAGCTCTCCAAGATATTGAATGTCCTTGGGATACTCAGACCAGCATAGTCTTGTTGTTCTGCCTCCTGAATGCACTTCAGATTCTGCTTAAAGGTCGATGAGGCCTTCTGCAAGCAGCTGGTAGTAGCCTCATGATCACGGGCGCTGGTTCTCATGGGGGACTTCAGTTTTCCAGACATCTGTTGGGTAAGCAACTCGGCCAGGCACGCGCAGTCCAAACGGTTCCTACAATGAGTTGAAGACAATTTTCTGACGCAGGTGGTGGAGCCGATGAGGAAGGGAGTGCTCCTGGACCTTGTTCTTACCAACAGCGATGGCCTTGTTAGGGATGTGAAGGTCAAGGGCAGCTTGGGATGCAGCGACCATGAGATGGTGGAGTTCAAGATGGAACTTGGTGGAAGAAGTAAGGCTAAAAGCAGGATTGCAACCCTGGACTTTCGGAGAGCCAACTTCGACCTCTTCTGGGACCTGCTTGGGAGTATCTCATGGGCTAGGTTGCTAGAAGGCAAGGGTGCTTGTGAGAGCTGGGCTACATTTAAACAGCACTTCTTCCAAGCTTAGGATCGGTGCATCCGTAAGAGTAGGGATGTCGGGGAAGGGGGGGCAGGAAACCTGCATGGATGAGCAAGGAGCTCATTGATAAGATCAAAAGGGAGAGGAAGGTTTATGAAATGTGGAAAAAGGGCCTGTCCTCTTGGGAGGAGTATAGAAATGTTGTCAGGGCCTGCAGGGACATGACAAGGAAGGCTAAAGCCCACCTGGAGGTGAAACTTGCAAAAGAGATAAAGGATAATAAGAAGGTTTTTTTCAAGTATGTAAACAGTAAAAGGAAGACTGGGGATAATGCAGGTCCCTTGCTGAACAAGGGGGGTGTCCCGGCAATGGGAGACACGGAGAAGGCAGTGATACTGAATGCCTTCTTTGCTTCAGTCTTTGCTTCAAGGACTCCCCCCCAGGACTCCTCGACCCTGGAGGGAGGAGAAAGAGCCTGGGAAGTGGAGATCAACCCCCTTGTTGACAAGGGAGCGGTTCAGGAGCATTTGAGTGGGGTCAACATAGCACATAATTGTGCATATTTTCAGATCGAGTCATAAGTGTGTATGCCAGTACCTGTTAGATTTGATTGGACAAGGTCACTGAGAAGAATATTAAGAAAATTGAGAGAGAGATGTCAAAGCATTTCCAACGGCAACAACAACCACCCCACTCATATCAACAGGGGGGAAATGGAAGCATAAACCAAATTGCATCCAAATGATCGCAATTGAAGCATGTGTTATGGGAAAGGTTTGAAGTTAGCACATGTACTGAGATAGCAATATGATGATGAGGGGGGAAAAATTCCAGCATTCAGTGTCTTTGCAGCACAGATGGTCGGGTTTGCTTTCCTGGCCTAGTTGTTCATTAAAATTAATCAGATGAATCTGTCTGTCCCAAACTGTTAGTTTATGTCTCTGTCTTCTTATTCTGTGCTTTGCAACAGTGATGATACTATATTGCCCATGGGCCAAATAGTGAATTGGTATGGATCACATGATTAACTGGTGGTGGGCTGTCAGTGCTTTAACTAAACAATCCATTCAGCAGAGAAATCTAGGAAAGGGTACAAAGGGTACAACTGGATTACATCTGTGGCCTAACCATGTTTTACAAAATCACTTAGTAGGTACTACACAGTCTCTAAGCAATTATGTGTGATTAATTACAGCATCACAAATGACACCCACTTTTGGGCACTTCTTTGCCTTTCACATTTTGATAGTACTGAGTGGTAAATGCTACCAGAAGCATTTTTTATTTTTATGTGTTTTTTTTTTTTGTTGTTGTTGTTTTGTTTTTTAATGTAGTAAAGGATCTGTATAATGCAAAGAACACCAGATTTTTTTTGTGTGTGTGTTTTCCTTCCAGAGAATGAATAACAGTTATGAAGAGTATGGTGATATATTGTTCTACTAGACAGCCATGAAGTATAAATTTCCAACATGAGATGCCTGTGGGGAGGGTAGATTTTCCTTTAGCCTCACAAGTCCCACTGACGTTAATGAAGGAGGCATGCCGGCATGCCTACAACATCCCTCACTGAATAATTTACATCTGCACAAACAAAGTCAGAAGGCAAAGCTGGAGACACATCAGAGAGCTGGCTTTAAATCAAGTCAAAAAATTGCCTGTGTTTGCGGGTGGTTTATTATTATAAAAGCGAAGCAATGCAAAGTGAAATTAAAGCTATTCTTTCAGCTTTGAGGTCTTTGGTATAGCAGGATGGTGCAGATTTCACTGGGAGGGGTAGGAAACTAAAAAGTATGAGACATGGCTGAAAGATAAAGAGATGTTTAAGGAGGCAAATTAATTATAAAGGTTGAAAGAACAGTAAAGTGTGTACTGAATTGAAAAGAGAAGTCAGAGTGGTTGTTTTGGGACTTCTTTTACAAATACATTAGACAACACAGGGGGAAAAAAATCCAGGAAGGTAGATGGAAACAGCGGGGATTTGAGACTCAGGTATTTATTTTCAGTTAGTAGCCATGATATAGACAAGAAATTAGGACCAAACTTTCAAAAGAATGTAGATGGTAAGAGATAAATATAGACAGCCAGAAGCATCTTCAGGAATGCATCTTAGCAGATCAGGCTCCTAGAGGCACAAAATGAAACACGAGCTCATATGATTGTACCTATACCAGCCCTGGGTGGGCTAGCTGAGGTGTGGAAGGGATATTACTCTGTTAGTGTAGCTAATTCTTACTAATTTTAATTAAGTTGCACTTCAGTTGCACCCTGTCCAAACCTTACATAATTTCTCATGGGTGACTTAAAGTGGGTATGAAGCACTCTGGATATGAGTTTACATTCTGCAAGTGTGTGAGATCCAGATCTCCACAAGATGGCAAATTCGAAAGGATTAGATCACCACTGATTTTCTGAATAGAGAATAACTAATTCCATCTTGGGTAGGTTTTGGTGATCAAATCATTCAAGTCAGTTTGACTTTTTAAGCAGCAAATGATCTTTGACCTGCAGTGAAAGAGACAAGCCCCTTACAAAACAGTTACCTCTCAGAGGTAAATCCAGACCAAAAGCATTCATGAAAATGGTCATGCAGGCCCAGGAGAAACCAAAATTTTGGACACTATGGATTAATTTGTTGGGTATTCACATGACAGTTTTGATTAGACCTAGTTTCTGGGCTGGACCCATTTTTTCTGACTGAGGAGACTCAAAGTAATGTGCCAGAGGCATACTTGATCCATCTTTGTGTCTGGGATTCTCTGGAGTTATTTTTCTCCACGAATTATAGGAGGAGGTAACTAGCTTAATTTTGAACACTAATCTTTCAAATACTTTTGCTAGAGAGAGAGATCCCAAATTCCAGATACAAACTGGGGGATCAGGAGTTTATTTGTAGTTCTGGGACTTATTACTGTTGTCCCTTGCTCGGATTTCCTGTAATTTCCTGGGTGCTACCTTGTAGCCAAACTAAGCAACAAGTTATCCAGTAAATCATGCAGCCCTCCCAGCTGAGTTCCTGGCAAGATCCTCCCGTGTTTGCTGGTGCATCAATACTCTTACACACCTGAATTGCCCACATTATCCTATATGAAGTTGTCTGCTCTGCACCTCTGATTCCAGGACTGGCTCTAGTGTAGGTGGTAGAAAGAAATCTGTGTCAATGATGTACACTGAGAATTTGTTTCCACTATTCACCCTACACTGGTAAATCCATGTAATAGTTGCCATGGTCTTTTATTTTATCATGAGGAGGGATGAGTTCTATATCTTCTGATCTTGTTCTACATTGAGAAGCAAGAAGAAATGCATTAATCTAAACCAAACAAGTGACCACTATATTGCTAAACTGACATATCCCACATAGCTCCTATCTTGTGTTAAGTAGAGTCATCTGTTCCCCAGCTACGTAAGTCACAAGATGATACTGATTTTTTTTAATGCATTTTTTTTTCTGAAGCTACCAAGCTTGGTGATAATTTAGTTGGAAAATGCTCCATCTGAGGAGATGGAGGAAAAATCTTTCACTGAAAATATATGCCTATCACTTTAACTGATGCGTAAGATATTTTTTGCTAGGTAAGAACCTGCTGAATATATAAAAATGTTATTGTTCTGTAATTATCATTATAACATTATTGTTAGGAATGTTTTAACAATTCGTGTCAATAAAGAACAGTCCTGTCTGCCTCTGGGTCCTGCACTGGCAATTTAATTCTTGAACCACAGATGCAGTGTGTCCCAGTCTCCCCCTCATTCTAGTCGATTTATCAAGTCTTCAGAAAATACTCCTCAAATTTATGAACCTGTTTGCTTTTGTTATTCTGAACTTCTATTTCTAACAGTTACAGCCTTTTTTTTTTGTCTTCTTGGAGATTAACTTAACACTGCTATAGGCGTGACTGTCCCTGTGAATGGCTGGTGAGGAATGTTTTAATTACTCGTGAAGTGTCAATAAGAAAGCTATTTGTGTTTGTATGAAGTCTTTGATGTCTGGGGGTTTCAGAACAACTGATAACAACTAGTGACTGTTATGGGATGCTATGCAGGCCTCTGATATCTGGCCAGGTGGCCAAGAGATTAAGAAGAAGAAAGAAAAGAAGCTGAAGGACGGCTAGGAGACAAGACCTGCAGGGGATGCTGTATACACTTGACACGGTGCCAAGGAGTACAAAGGGGAAGGACGAGAAAAAAACTTGGAGAGGAAGACTACGAGCCTTCAGCATGAAAGACCCCTAGAGACCCCCAGAGGGACCACCGGAGACTGATGCGCATGCTCCAGTAGGAGGGACTGGACCCCGGAAGCTAATTATAATAACCTGTTTTTTTTAGTAGTGGTAATGAATATGTATTAGTTGAGGAGCATAAAAATCAGCTACTTGATGTAACTGGTGTGCGTCCTGGTGGAGCGGAGACTCCCGGTGCACCCAGCGCTGTTTGCTTACCTCTATTCTTTTAATAAATCCTATTTTTTTATTTAATCCTATTTTGAAGACTGAGCCATTTCTAACATTATGAAATTATAGAGTAATTTTGAATGAAAAAAAAATAAACCCCACAAAAGGGTAGGGTTGATGTTTATGATGACAAATTGTCTGACAGCCCTTAAAACAGGTGCTTTCAATAGGAAGTGGGCTGTCTTTCCTCAATGTACTCCTCTGGTTATGAGCCAGAAGCTTGGGGGAAAAAATAGAAAAAAAAAAAAAAAAAAAAGTTTGCAATAGATTGAGGAAAATAAGGAGGGGGAATTGAAGTTAAAATAAAATTAAAATATTGTTTCACTCTTTGACCCTAATTTATTATCTATTTTTGATATCAGCATCACATAAGAAAGTTTGTCTCCTTAGGGGTAAAATAACATTTAAAATCAGTGATAAGAAACTTGTTTGTATTCTAAGTGTAATTTGTTTTATTTGCAAGCAACACAGGAAAGAGTTAAAAAGCAGGCAAGATAATCTATTCTTTTTAGAATCTTAACTCTGAGTTAAGTTCCTAGGAAGCACTTTAATGTCCAGAGGTAAGTCTAATTAAAATCCCAAGAAGGAGTGCAATCTTTTCTGATGCTTTCTATATCTTGCTCTTCTACATCCCTCTACGGCATCTCTCCATATTTCTAAGATAACAACATTAGCATGTCTTTCAGAGTATCTAACCTTCTGTCAACCAAGTTCAGGAATTTGGAAGACTCTATAGACATATTGTTCATGCCTCTTACCTAAGTTTAACATCTTCAGTGTACATAGCTACACTTGAGCTAGTCACTCTAGATTCCCTCTACAGTTTATGGAGAAAAATAGCTGCTTGTAGGAGCAATCTTGAAACAGAGCTTCAGCCTTTGAAAACTGATAATTTCAAATTCAGACAACAATAAGAGATATTACTTGAAAAGTTTTATCAATGTTCTTTTTTATTTTCTGCCTGTTACGGTTTATTTGCATTTAATAAAACTATTATAGTGAACAACTGTATTGGGAAATTAACATTAATAGCAAAAAATATTTACAGATCACTGTTTAAACAACTGTTAACACAAATGGTAAGAAAAAAAAAGGATTTTATTCTGTTGGTTGTGGAAACAAAGTCAATTCTATATCAGCATTGTGCTGATATTTTAAAACAAAAATGAAAACAAAACCAATCAAACAAACAAAAAAACAGAATGAAACAAAAGACATCCCTAAAATTAAATTTGTAAATCCATATTTAGAAGCCTATATGTATACCTTTAAAGCTGTCAGCACCACAGAGATTTCCTGAGGAGCTGGCAATGGCATTCCAGAAACTGTTATAGTACCGGTTTAAGTAGGATCTTTCTTTTATAAGCAGACTGCACCATTTCCAGATTCAGTCTAGTGGAAGGGTCTTCTACAATAGCTGTTCTGAAGCTTATTCCCATCTTTAAATCAGATAGATTTTTTAGGAGCATTATTTTAAGGAAAACTCATAAATAATGTATTCTAGACATGGCATTTTTCTTTTCTATTTCTTTCTTATTATCATTATCATATATTTCTCATAAAAATAGTCCAGTGGAGGGCCACAAAGATGATACGGGGCCTGGAGCACCTTCCCTATGAAGAAAGGCTGAGAGAGCTGGGTCTGTTCAGAGTGGAGAAGAGAAGACTGAGAGGGGATCTCCTCAGTGTATATAAATATCTTAAATGTGAGAGACAGAGGGATTTGGCCAACCTCTTTTCAGTCGTTTGTGGGGACAGGACAAGGGGCAATGGCCACAAAATGGAGCACAGGAAGTTCTGTACCAACATGCGAAAGAACTTCTTCACAGTGAGGGTGACAGAGCACTGGAACAGGCTGCCCAGGGAGGTTGAGGAGTCTCCTACTCTGGAGATATTCAAGGTCAGTCTGGATGCCTACCTGGGTAGCCTGCTCTAAGGAACCTGCTTTGGCAGGGGGGTTGGACCCGATGATCTTTCGAGGTCCCTTCCGATCCCTTCAGTTCTGTGATTCTGTGATTTATTTATTTATTCCTTCCTTTTTAGGGTTAGATTCAGCTTTTATCCATTTTTTATATCATTCTAAAATATATTTCTTTTTTCCATCTTCCCATAAGTACTTACTTATGGTTATCATGAGAAACTCAAGGGATATAGGGATATGAAACGTTTCTTCTTTTTTTTTTCCCTGTTATTTAGCTGATTTAAAAAAAAAATAAAAATGATTACACTCCAGACCTATATGGTTGTATTAGTCAGCTTAGTCTGATTTGGGAACAGACAGGCCAGGCTGCAGTTTATCTCATCCTTTCTGGACATTGAAAATAGATCAAATGAATCACAGGGTACGTTCAATCCCTTGCCACCTTGTTCAGAAGGAAACAGTTTCAATTTGAAAATTCAATATTTATTTATTCCATGTGTTTTGTTTTATATGGCATTGCTACTGGAAGAATGAATATAAAACATTCAGCATAAAAAAAAATCCTAAATTACAATTATTATCCCTCAGCATTTTACCCTATTTCAATAGTAAAATAATGCCCTTTTCTCCTCACACACACGAGTAGTTCAGAATTGGAAATGACCTCAGAAGAAGGCGGTTGCAGCACAGAAGGTCTCTAAGAGCAGATCCAAGTTAGAAGTAATATAAATAAGGTTTCCAATTTTTCATTCAGCTGAAAAGCAATTCCTTTGCCAGAAAATATTCTTTAACCCTTGCCATCTGTTGGTTTTAATTTTTATTGATTTTGAATGAAAATCACACTGACTGTAAAGGATTGATGCTTGAATTTAGCAATACATAAGAGCCCAAACTTCTAACTGGTTCTTTGAAAGGCACCTTTTTTTTTCTTTTTCTTTTTTTTTTTTTTTTCTCCAGTCAGTGGACGCAAATATTGTAATGGACTTATTAAAACAAAGGCAAACATTTCTAAGTAACATTTTCATGAGTCAGAGGTGTTAAGTTCATGAACATGATTTTTACTTTAGCCAGAGCAGTAAGTGACCTCCACTTCTGAAAGTCAAGCTCTCAAGCCTGGATTTAATTTAGCCTTTATGAAATAAATAGATGAATTGTTTTGGCATTTCATAAGCATCAAAACAAACAAACAGATTTTTTTTGAATAACAATTAAATAATAAAAAAGATTCTAAATGAAACATTTTTGTGGGAATCACAACTTTTATTTATTTGTTTATTTTCAGTTCAAGAACTCTGAAAGGCCATTTACTTCCAATTTGAGGTGAGATGGCAAAGGTTTCCTGAAAAGAAAAATAATAATAATAAAAACAACCCCAAACTGGCATTTTCACTGAACAATTAACAACACTTAGAACGGGGAAATAAAACTGAATGATACCAATTCTATTTCCTTCGGCATTCTTGCTCATCTGCTGACCACACAGGACTCCATGTCAGCTGTGAAAGCCATAATGCTCAAAGTACAAGCCAGAATCAAAATAATATAATTTCATTATGTCTCACTCAGGAACAGATGTTTTTTACACAGCATCTCTGAGGTAAGCACACACCATTATCTCTGTGCCACAGCTGAATAAAATATAGTGGACTGAATGACCTGCCTATAGTCACAAAGGTCACACTTTAAAAAATATGTAAAATGTCCATAGTAGATCACCCTGCCAGTAGCCAGCCAAATAAGAAATGAAGATTTACATGGGTAGTTCTTTAGAAATGTTTTGTAAGTAATCCCCCCAAAACACTTCTGATTTGAAGCCTTACACTCATATTGCTCAGTCAAAGGCAAAATACCATGGAGAATGGGGGTTGTACAAAATACATCTATCAGCACTAAATAGAACAGTTTTCATCAGTGCTGTGTGGTGTGTCTACAACGAGGTTCTTACAAAAATAATGAGTGACATCATTGCAATGAAACATATTTCCTCAGATTAGATAACACAGGCAACCATACAAATATCATCCATATATTGTGGAGAAATTTTCAAAATGAGGAGTCAGCTGTGCATCTGTGTTCACACAGATTTATATTTGAAAACTGATGATATATTTTGAGACCGTCTTTTCTAGACACAAATCTAATTTCCTTGGATATCTTTGGATGTTTGTACATGTTATAAATGGCTCAGGATTCAAATTAGGATTAAATAAAAAAATAGGATTTATTGAAAGAATATAAAGGAATAGAGGTAAGCAAACAGCGCTGGGTGCACCGGGAGTCTCCGCTCCACCAGGACGCACACCAGTTACATCAAGCAGCTGATTTTTATGCTCCTAGACTAATACATATTCATTACTACTTCTAAAAAAATAGATTATTAAAATTAACTTCCGGGGTCCAGTCCCTCCTACTGGAGCATGCGCAGTCTCCTCTGGGGTCTCTTCTGGGGGTCTCTAGGGGTCTTCCATGCTGAAGGCTCGTAGTCTTCCTCTCCACCTTTGTACTTACTGGGCACCATACCAAGTTTACAGAACATCCTCTTCAAGTCTTGTCTCCCAGCTGTCCTTCAGCTTCTTTCTCCTTCCTCTTTATCTCTCGGCCCCCCCTAACCAGATACCAAAGATCCGCATAGTATCCCATAACAGTCACTAGTTGTTATCAGTTGTTCTGAAACTCCCAGACACACGAGTAATTAAAACATTCTTCCCCAGCCATTCACAGACACATCTATAGCAGTGTTAGAAACAGAAGTCCGGAATAACAAAAGCAAACAGGTTCATAAATTTAAGAAGTGATAAATTGACTAGAATGAGGGGGAGACTGGGACACACTGCATCTGTGGTTCAAGAATTAAATTGCCAGTGCAGGGCCCAGAGGCAGACAGGATTCAAACAGAATTGTTCTTTATGGACACGAATTGTTAAAACATTCCTCACAATGCACTAGACACATGAAAGTCTTTTTTGCCCAGGTTGAAAGTCCACCTTCCTAATCTGAGCTATTTAAAAATCAAGTGTCTGGTCTAAATTAACTCATACAGCTCCTTCTTTAGTGCCCTCTTGAGAGCAATTCATGTCATGTTCACAGACAGGATGAAGTGACCTGTCTTTTCCATAGTGGGAAAATACATGTATATTCACAAAACTATTTGTAAAGTAACTTTAGATGTATAAACATCAGGATGACTGCCATCTTAAGAGACACTCTAAAGGCACTCTCTGGAAATTTAGTCTTAAAATTCACCTTGGAACTTGCAATCAGCTTACACAGTGAAAGTAATCCTTTCTGATAAACACAGGCTTTTCAACAAGACCCACTATGCAGCTCTTTATCCTTAGCAAGTAGCATTCACAGGTAAGCTCTTAGTTAACATTTTCATAAAGTGTATTAAAAAGATTTTGTCAAGAATTTTGACCAAAATTAAATCCAAAGTTAAGAAGCAAGCAAAACTGTTTAGGCAAATCTGCTTGAGCATTTGCATTCTGGCATGAGAGGGATTTAAGAGAATGTAACTTCAGGCTCACCTTCTCTGTACAGAGGTTAAAATGGATTTGCTGTGAGGGGGAGGAGAAGGGAAACGGGTATTATTTGTTTGCTTATTCATTATTACAATAATTATTGCGTGATTTTCTAGTCCTTATCTCAATCCTTGAGCCCTTTTCACATATTTTCTCCCCATTCCTCTTTGAGGAGGGGGAGTGAGAGAGCGGCTGTGGTGGAGCTCGGCTGCCCACTCGAGCGGAACCACGACACTAGGAAGAAACACCCTTTTTATCAATCTTTAAACAGCAATTACTAAAGCTAAATTTTCCACAGACTTCTCCTTCTTGTGCTAGTAAATAATCCAAAGCTAGGCAATTTTGATACAAAGCAGTTCTCATCTTGGTATTTTGCTTTGCAATTAATCCAAGTGCATCTCCAGTTTTATTTATAACTATTTCTATTACAGTTAATAACCTAATTATTCTATTAAGTATATATACTGGGGTCCTATAGCCCCAGGATCTGTCTTCTGCCCATGTAGCTGGATCATAATAGGCAAACGCCTTCAATCAAGGGGTTGGGCCTGCTTTCAGGGTCGGTCAATTCAAGCTTGTGTTACCGTTTGGCCTGTCAGGGTGATCCAGCTCCTGGAAAACGAATCACAATTTTATATAGGTTAAAAAAAGGTTCTTATGTTATTTTCTCAGGACAACCTGACCTTAGTGTGGGAGAAGTCCGGTCGAGGCCCTCTCACTCGGCAGTCAATACCCATAGGGGTTGCCTCCCTCGGTAGACCATACACACCGCAGTGGAGGGTCCTGTCCCGGTCTTGCCTTCTCCCTTTCCTCCCTTCAGGCTTGTCCCCTTTATTTGGCATCCTTAATTCATGCAGAGCCTCGTTGCCAGAATATTAGTTCTTCCTTAGCTTGAGTTTCAGTTTCCCAGGAGCAGACTCAACCCTCCAAGTTTCAGTAGTTACTGGTCTTTTTATTCTGGATGCGTGGGTCCCTTTCTGCAGTTCTCACAGCTGTTTCAGTAGTCAGTAAAACAAGGTACAGTCCCTCACATTGGGGGTTCAGTGATTCTTCCCTCCCATGGCTGCTTGTTGAAACACTTTCTTTTTTATCTTCTGACAAGTTAAACAACGGTTATGTAATTTCCTTTGCCATATGGCCCTTTCCAGGTTCCTGTAGTAGGATTCATCTGATAGCCACGGCTACATTCACATTTGTAGCCACCTTTCAGGTTGATACACATTTGACTACAGATACCAGGGTTTTGGCATTCATCAATATCTCCACAGTTTCTCTTGTTTACAAACTCAAACCCAGCTGGACAGTCACATTCATTTTTGTTGCCTTCCTTCAGGGGCTCATCACTCCAGTCCTTGCAGTCTCTCTGCTGTTTACACACTTTGTTGATATCTATGCATTCTCCATTTCTGCACTTGAATTTGCCAGGTCCAGAGCACTGAATAACATTGTTACAGTTTGCTTCATCAGTGCCATCCAGACAGTTTCTCACACCACTGCACTGCCTACTCCTATGGACACAGTTCCCACCTTCACATCTGAACTGGTCTGGCCTGCAGGTCCGAGAAGGGCAGTTAATTTCATCACTTCCATCCTTGCAATCAGGATCTCTGTCACAGTCTTTTTCACCATCACATTTCCATGACACTTGGATACACTGGGTTGACTGAGGACCACAGCTGATTTAATTTACCCGGCATGCTCTCATATGACACAGCGCAGCACTCTTGTCAGACCCATCTTCACAGTCTGGATCCCCATCACACTGCCATCTGTTTGGCACACACTGACCACTGTTGCACACACAGTCAGATTCAGCACACGTCTTCTTCACACAAGCACTCTCATCACTGCCATCTGAGCAGTCTTCACATTTTGCTCTAGCACTGTCGGCAGCAGTGCACAGTCAGGCGAAGGCGAGCAGCAGGCAGAGTGCCCCGCAGCGCGGCAGCGCCCGCCGCCACCCCGCACCGTCACCTGTATCACTTATACTACTCCTATTACCCATGCTGTTAGTGTCAGTGGCATCCTCCTTTTCTTTTTGCCACTGACCATTCACCACAAATGGATGAGACACATGATTACTAGTTAGGAAAGAGAGTGTAACATCTGCTATACGGCTGCAGGCAGTGCCAGCTGCAACCTTAGAAGCTGTGACAGAGCCTGCCGGTGGTCATTTGGCAGTGTAATCTGCGTCTCTGCACTCCTGCCCCGCAATAGAGCTAAGTCGTCATTAGTAATAGTTATAACACCGATCTGGGGACGAATAGTCTTTTTTGCATTGCAAGATAAACCTCTTATGAAAAGAATGCTAGAGTGAAGCAGCACAGCCGCCGCTGCCTCCATGGTTACGTCAGACAGGCTGCAGGGTCCTGATGTCCGCCCCTCTGCTATGTGCCAACTCGCCACACGGTGAGGGTCGGCTGCCGTTGTCCACTGACGCCTCTGGTCTCCCGTAGCAACTCGATCTCGGGTCTCCCGGCGCCGCTCCAGGCTCTCGGCGCCGTTCCGGTCTCTCTGCCTGTTCAGGTCTCATATGTTTCAGGAAGCACGGCCGAAAGCATGACAGTAGAGTCAGATCATGCTCCTGCCTTTTTCTTGTCACAGTCAAAACATTTAAGAGCAAAAATAGGATCACAAGATACACCGCCAGGCCCATAAATTAGGCACCACCACTCAAAACTTGGATAAAACAGCACTTCTTTTCAGTCTGTCAAGCACTTCGTTTGTCTCCGCCCACTCCCCTTGCAGAGAGTACAGAACCACGGATCGGAACTCTGCACTCGCTTTGCATCTCACTCACACAGCACAATCGCACACAGAGGCCTCTAGCACATCTCATTCATACCACAGGAATATAATTTAGAATGATAACCAACCAAATAAGTATTGTCTCTGACTGTGTTCTTTGTGAGGTGATTTGTAACACTTTGTTTTAAACCCTTACACTTACACATGATTCAAAGATCGAAGCCGAAATTCCTTTAAGTGGTATATTTTTTATTGCAGCGCTGGATGCACGGGGAATCTCTCCATCTATCGTGCATACCCAAAGCGGAAAGCAGTCTTGAATTTATACAATCAATCAATCAATATTCTACAAGCGCCTATACATATTCATTACCTATCCCCGCCTTCCCTCGCTTCTCATGCTAATTAGCCTTTTGGCACCTTGCGCCTGTGTAGAGCCTCCCAAGAATTGTGGGCAGGGGTCTTTGGGACGTGGGCAGGGGTCTTTGGGAGGAAGACCCCGAGTCTTCCTCACAGTGTACTTTTCACCTTTGGTCAGGAATCTGCTGAATTGGCATGTTTCTTAATTGCAAGAGCTGGTTGTTGCTAATTCTTCCATTTGTTGTATCTTTATAATGAATTCCAATGTCCAGTTTTGAGATTTATAGTCCTTACATTTGTTTCTCTGTCCGTCTGACGCTTCCTTATCATGAGTTCCAGTGTCTTGTTTCAAGATATACAGTCCATGTCTGGGGATTGTCCTTGCCTCCCCAATACCTCCCCAATACCTCCTTAATCACACAAATACTTTCAACACAAAATACCTGGACATTTAAGAATAACACATACAATTATTAACACTGCAGTTAGTATCCCTCCAGCAGCTGAAAACATACCATTTGTCTGCAGTTTCAGGAGATCTTTGCTCCTGCGGTGAGCAGCTGAGAGTGGAGTCCCCTCCGAGCAAAACACTCAGGGTGCACCTAGGGGCGTCCGCTCCGCAGCCGATCCCGCAGCCGAGCAGAGTGTCTCCTGCCTGGCTCACCAAAATGACTCACAGAAAGCTGACTCCACAATCCGTAAGATTGTAAAGTAGGTATGTTTACTCAGTTCTGGGCAGCACGGGGCGGGTAGTCCCACCAAAGTTGTGCATGCAAACGTGGCAACTTGCTTTAGTAAAGAGTTACATATACATGAACATTCCTATACATATGCATAACCTGTCCCTTTGTGAACAGTCCTCCTTATCTCAGACCCCTTGATTAAAGTCTGAACCATGAGGTTGTTTTTGATCTGGTTCTCGGGGTCTGAGAGGCTCCTGTTATCTGGAGGTATAAGCGCAGCACAGCACAGTAGCACATATTCATTCTTAATCAATTGCTCTCTAATTTCTAATTCCAATGTTTCAGTTTCTCTTTTCCGGATCCACAGGTATTCTACTATTAATGTTCAAAGCCTTACAGACCCCGTCCTCCGTGGATCAAAATACATGGGGTCTTAAGGGTTCTTTTGGTCATTCTATCATATAATACTGGATCATTTTTAATTTACTCTTTAATTTTCTGGGGCCCCTATTGTTCCAATTTCTAATCATTATTCATAATGGACTTTTTGCTCCCTTCTTCCTGGTCCTTGGTCTTCAATTTTATCTGACCCATCTGGGAATTTTACTTGTGGCAATTCCCACAGCCCTTGGTTGCCCCCAGTGAGAGTGTCTTGCAGAGGGTTTAGGACCTATCACCCACCCACGTATCCCTGAATTCTATAGGAACCACTTCTATAGAATCACTCCCTTCACAGGCCAAGCCCCCCCACAGGAGATTAGAACCAGTGAGAAAACAAACAGACCTCCACGCTGACTTTGGAAGTCTCAGTTACACTCTCACACACACAAACAATGGCAACCGCACCTTTACCCAACCGGACGGTATCCACTTACGACTCCGTTGTCTTCGTCCAGATCTTCGCACGCAGAATTACGGGCAAAAAAAACAGCCAGCAAGGGAGATCAAAAAAATAAAAAAAAAAATCAAATTCTTTGCTTACCTTTATTCAGGTTCAGGATGGCATTAGTCCCGATCCGACTCAAACAGGAGCCACCAAATGGTGGGGCGCCTCTCCTAGATCAAATCAGAATTCAGGAACCATAGCCATCCCGGACGAGCCCCCAAATTGTTAGAAATAGCTCAGTCTTCGAAATAGGATTAAATAAAAAAATAGGATTTATTAAAAGAATAGAGGTAAGCAAACAGCGCTGGGTGCACCGGGAGTCTCCGCTCCACCAGGACGCACACCAGTTACATCAAGTAGCTGATTTTTATGCTCCTAGACTAATACATATTCATTACCACTTCTAAAAAAAACAGTTATTATAATTAGCTTCTGGGATCCAGTCCCTCCTACTGGAGCATGCGCATCAGTCTCCGGTGGTCCCTCTGGGGGTCTCTAGGGGTCTTTCATGCTGAAGGCTCGTAGTCTTCCTCTCCAAGTTTTTTTCTCGTCCTTTGTACTCCTTGGCACCGTGTCAAGTGTATACAGCATCCCCTGCAGGTCTTGTCTCCTAGCCGTCCTTCAGCTTCTTTTCTTTCTTCTTCTTAATCTCTTGGCCACCTGGCCAGATATCAGAGGCCTGCATAGCATCCCATAACAGTCACTAGTTGTTATCAGTTGTTCTGAAACCCCCAGACATCAAAGACTTCATACAAACACAAATAGCTTTCTTATTGACACTTCACGAGTAATTAAAACATTCTTCACCAGCTATTCACAGGGACAGTCACACCTATAGCAGTGTTAAGTTAATCTCAAAGAAGACAAAAAAAAGGCTGTAACTGTTAGAAATAGAAGTTCAGAATAACAAAAGCAAACAGGTTCATAAATTTGAGGAGTATTTTCTGAAGACTTGATAAATCGACTAGAATGAGGGGGAGACTGGGACATACTGCATCTGTGGTTCAAGAATTAATTTGCCAGTGCAGGACCCAGAGGCAGACAGGACTGTTCTTTATTGACACAAATTGTTAATACATTCTTAACAGCAGTGTTTAGCATTAATTTCAATGGAAAACATATGGTAGCAACATTTCTAAATAGCTTGAACTGATAAATAGTCCTGTGAAGTGGCTCAATTTGTTAAAATGCTAGCACGTTAACTACTGCATGTGGTGGTGGCATGTTTGCATCTCTAACACTGTCTGCTTGGGTCTTATGGAAATAGACACTTGCCTTGAATTTATGAACTGATACAGTCAGTATATTTTTCATAATGATTTATGAGGAATCACCGTTTGCAGACTGAGTGATCCATCTATGACTGCGTTTACCTCAGTCCCACCAAGCTGCATACCATGACCACATTCCACATGTTTTAGCCTCTGGTACCTTGTAATGAGAAACTGGCTGATTTCCTGTGTTGGGTCTGTCTGAGCTGGAGTCACCTTTTCCCTGCAGCAGCCCACACAGTGCTGTACTCTGCACTCGTAGCATGCCAGACATGCTAGAACTCCAGTATGAACTAGAGTCAAAGGCAGCCAAGTGGTATGCTACAATCGATATTGCTAATGCATTTTTCTCCTTCCCTCTAGCAGCAGCATGCAGGCCACAATTCGCTTTCACTTGGAGGGGCATTCAGTATACTTGGAATCGACTGCCCCGGGGGTGGAAGCACAGCCCTACCATTTGCCATGGACTGATCCAGACGACACTGGAACAGGGGAACGCTCCTGAACACCTGCAGTACATCGATGATATCATCATAAGGGGAAACACAGCAGAAGAAGTTTTTGGGAAAGGGAAGAAAATAATTCAAATTCTCCTGAAAGCTGGCTTTGCCATTAAACAGAATAAGGTCAAGGGACCTGCACAGGAAATCCAGTTCTTGGGGGTAAAATGGCAGGATGGACGTCGCCACATTCTGACGGATGTGATCAACAAAATAACAGTTATGTCTCCGCCAACTAGCAAAAAAGAAACACAAGCTTTCCTAGGCCTTGTGGGATTTTGGAGAATGCATGTGCCAGGCTATAGTCAGCTTGTGAGTCCTCTATATCGAGTGACTCGAAAGAGAAACTCTTTAGAGTGGGGCCCCGAGCAACAACAGGCCTTTGAACAACTCAAACAAGATATAGTTCATGCAGTAGCCCTTGAGCCTGTCCGTACTGGACCAGCTGTGCAAAACATACTGTACACTGCAGCTGGGGAGCATGGGCTCACCTGGAGCCTCTGGCAGAAGACCCCAGGAGAAACTCGAGGCCGACCTTTGGGGTTCTGGAGCCGGGGCTATCGAGGATCAGAAGCCAATTACACCCCAACTGAAAAAGAAATACTCACGGCATATGAGGGGATTTGAGCTGCTTCAGAAGTTTTGGGTACAGAAGCACAACTCCTCTTGGCCCCACGGCTTCCTGTGTTACATTGGATGTTCAAAGAGAAAATTCCCACTACACATCATGCAACCAATGCTACGTGGAGTAAATGGGTAGCGTTAATTACACAGCGGGCTCGAATGGGGAAACCCAACTGCCCAGGAATCCTGGAAGAGATTATGGACTGGCCAGAGGGCAGGGATTTCGGAGCACCGACAGAAGAAGTAACTCGTGCTGAAGAGGCACCACCATACAATGAGTTGCCAGAAGACAGAAAGCAGTATGTGTTGTTTACTGATGGATCCTGCCGTGTGGTAGGGAGCCATCGGAAGTGGAAAGCTGCTGTGTGGAGTCCCACACGACAAGTTGTGGAGGCCATGGAAGGGGAAGGTGAGTCGAGTCAGTATGCAGAAGTGAAAGCTATACAAATGGCCCTAGAAATTGCTGAAAGAGAAAAGTTGCCGGTACTGTATCTCTACACTGACTCATGGATGGTGGCAAATGCGCTGTGGGGGTGGCTGCAGCAATGGAAAGAGAGCAACTGGCAGCGCAGAGGTAAACCTATCTGGGCCGCTACCCTGTGGCAAGATACTGCTGCCCGGGTAGAAAACCTGGATGTTAAAGTACGTCATGTAGATGCCCACATGCCCAAGAGTCGCACTACTGAAGAACATCAGAACAACAAAGAAGTGGATCGAGCTTCGAAAATTGAAATAGCTCAGGTGGACCTGGACTGGGGACGTAAGGGTGAGCTGTTTGTAGCTCGATGGGCCCATGAAACATCAGGACATCTGGGGAGGGATGCCACTTACAGATGGGCTCGTGATCGAGGGGTGGATCTGACCATTGAGGCCATCACACAGGTTACCCATCAGTGTGAGACCTGTGCTGCAATCAAACGAGCCATGAAGGTAAAATCTCCCTGGAATAAGGGGGAGATGGCTTGGATTTCGATATGGTGAGGCCTGGCAGATTGACTACATCAGACCACTTCCACAAACCCGCCAAGGTAAACGTTACATACTCACCATGGTAGAAGCAACTACTGGGTGGCTGGAAACATATCCAGTAAACCATGCCACAGCCCGAAACACTATCTTGGGACTGGAAAGACAGGTGCTGTGGCGACATGGTACACCAGAAAGAATTGAGTCTGACAATGAGAGTCACTTCCGAAACAATTTGGTCACTTCCTGGGCCAAGAGACATGGCACTGAATGGGTATATCACATCCCTTATCACCCACAAGCCTCTGGGAAGGTTGAGAGGTACAATGGACTGTTAAAAACTATGCTGCGAGCATTAGGTGCTGGGACGAAAGGGGGTCTGAAAGCCGTCCTGGTCCTGATGAAACAAAACCCCTACACACTGTGGGAGAAGATAAAGTCCCTGTAGTGCATTTGGGAAGTGGATGGGGAAGGCAGTGTGGGTTGCCCCTGCCATGGGAAAAGGCAAACCCACTCGTGGGATTGTCTTTGCCCAAGGACCAGGGTATACCTGGTGGGTAATGCAGAAAGATGGGGATATCAAGTGTGTGCCTCAAGGAGATTTAACACTGGGAGAAAATTAATCTGTTATCCAAGTTATGTGTTGTAGGAGGACACTGCAGAACCAATGACAGGTCAACTTTGCAAGGAACCGGGCAAGTGCAACAGTGATGTGAGCTAAGCTGGTGCCGGAGTCCAGACATCCAAATCCACCTGACCTGAGTGACCACTTTGACAGATGAAGCTGAAACCATCAACAGTTTTTATGAGCATTTTGGGAAAAGACCTATAGAATAAAGAGAAGTACAGACATAAAAATGCTTCAATGGACAGAAAACAATGGTGATGAGAACATCTATATACTAAACTGTACCTGATTGTGACACAAATGTTATGGAATAAGGGGTGGAAGTTGTGTTGGGTCTGTCTGAGCTGGAGTCACCTTTTCCCTGCAGCAGCCCACACAGTGCTGTACTCTGCACTCGTAGCTGGAACAGCACTGATATCACTCCAGTGTTGTGTCTATTGCTGCGTAGTGCTGACACAGCATCAGGACTCCTTCCAAGCCCCCAAGAGCCATGAGGCTGGGGGTGGGCAAGTGATGGGAAGGGGACATTGCCGGGGCAGCTGACCTAAACCAACCAAAGGGATATTCCATAACACCTGATGTCACACTCAGCAATAAAAGGGGGGGCTCTCGTGGGGGAGGGGGCTGTTCCTCCTGAACAACTACTACACATTTGAGGCTCTGCTTCCCAGGACGTGGCCGAACACTGCTCGCTGATGGGAAGTAGAGAATAATTTTTTTTCTCTCTCTCTGTGCTTCCACGCGGACTGATTGTTTCTTTTGTTTCTTTTTTCCTCCCCATTCCCTTTCCCTTTAATTAAACCTTTCTCATCTCAAACCTCGAGTTCTCTGTGTTGTATTTTCTCCCCCTTCCTCTTTGAGGAGAGGGGGAGTGAGAGAGCAGTTGTGGTGGAGGTCGGCTGCCCACCTGAGTAAAACCACCACATTTCCTAAGGGTGTTTGAACCTTATATTTTGTCATTTTAAAGGAGTTATGTAATGAACCTGGTCATTCTTACAGTGAGACCATTATTACAGCCACACAGAGTTCAGCTGAAGACTTATCTGAGACCATCTTTACTCCCACCATGAAAACTTTAGCGTTGCATTCATGTCATATACAGATGCTCTTTTTTTCACTTTATGTAATGATAAATCCAATTTTCAGTGAAAATAAATAAATAAATATTATAACTGAAGAAAATACAAATCTGCTAACAACTACAATAATCTACTGATGCAGACTTTGAATAATATTTATGGAAACTTTGTGTTGGTCTGTTTGTACTCTATTTGTATCTAATTAGCTTTCTTTTGTCCTATCAATAATTTTTGGAAACTGTCTTGACACTTGTATTTAGCTGAAACACCCCCTCAGGCCTCAAAAATATAGTGCAGATTTATGAGTACAGTGTCTCTGGACTAGCTGAATAAAAACTATCTGGGAGTATCAACGTTTTAGTTTCTTTTCTTCTTCTTCTTCTTTCTCCTCTTTATCTTTTTCTTTTCAGGTGAATTTCTCTTCATCGGCTTTAGAAGGATTCTAAAAAATTAAGTCTGGCAACAAATTTGCACCTATTTATTATTTCCATAATTAGATTTTTATACTGGTAACTCTTCTATTTAGAGATGAGGGTGCTTTAATGACAATGACAACTGCAATAATAATAATAATAATAATGATGATGATGATGATAAAGATGCAGTGGTACCTGAAAATCATAAGCAGACTGGATCCCATTATATTAAGTGTCATGGAAATTTGGGGAATTAATTAAACATGCTGGATGCAAAACTAAACTAAACAAGATATGCAAAAGAAAAAGGAAAAAAAAGAACAAAAGACACTAAAATATGGATTTATTCTACATATTAAGAGATGTGAATGGAAGTGGAGTACATCTTTGCAATCACTTGTTAAAGCATCTGGTTCCATTTATATTTCTAATGGTGAAACTCTTGGTATCTAATCTCAAGATGAGTAAATCAAAAGACCTCTATCCATCTCTACTGAACATCCTTCAAGAAGGGCCACTCTGGTAAACTTGTCTTTTCAACTTTTTCCCAGAAGGATCTGGAAGGTTAAGGTTTATTGAGTGCTTATAGTTTCAAAAATCTAAGAAAATGTAAAGATTTGATGAGCTCTTGATTTTGAAGTTGTAACCATTTGAGAAACATTGCAGTGCAATAGTTTAAGGAAATAGCTCAGATACCTTATCAATCTCAACTGCTACAGAGAGTAAAATGAACAGAATTCAACCACTCACACTGGAAGTAGTAAAGAAAGTAATGACGACTTGAGTCTTCAAGTACGTGTAAGACTGGTCTTTGTGTGGAAAACTTTAAATTTTATGAGTCCTAAAACAAGTGAATCAGCTGATATATGAGGAGGAAAATTTCTAAGTGAAGGTGAATAATTTTTGTCTGACCATGTCCAATTTCATACATGATGAAAATGACCAGTATATGCCCGGGTAATCCAAAGGAAGTGTTATGTTTGAAGACAAGCTTCTCTACAAGCCAAATACCCTTATTGGCTTATTCCCAGAGAGGCTGAGCAGCTCTACCTTTAAACAAAGCCTCAGAGAGCAGAATCTAAAAAATCAGGCACCGAAAAATCATAAGCTGAATTTCTTGAATTTCAGAAATCATAGAATCATAGAATATCCCGAGTTGGAAGGGACCCATAAGGATCATCAAGTCCAACTCCTGGCACCACACAGGTCTACCCAAAATTTTAGACCATGTGACTAAGTCCTCAGTCCAAACACTTCTTAAATTCAGACGGGTGTGGTGCAGTGACTACTTCACTGGGGAGCCTGTTCCAGTGTGCGACCACGCTCTCGGTGAAGAAGCTCTTCCTGATGTCCAGCCTAAACCTCCCCTGACTCAGCTTGACACCATTCCCATGGGTCCTATCACTGGTGTTTACAGAGAATAGGTCAGCACCTTCCCCTCCACTCCCCCTTGTCAGGAAGCTGTAGACTGCAATGAGGTCCCCCCTCAGCCTCCTCTTCTCCAGGCTGAACAGGCCCAGTGACCTCAGCCGCTCCTCATACGTCTTCCCCTCTAGGCCCTTCACCGTCTTCATCGCCCTCCTCTGGACACTCTCCAACAGTTTTACATCCTTTTTGTACTATGGTGCCCAGAACTGCACACAGTACTAGAAGTGAGTCTGCACCAGCGCAGAGTAGAGCGGGACAATCACCTCCCTCGACCGACTAGCCATGCTGTGCTTAATGCATCCCAGGATACGGTTGGCCCTCCCGGTTGCCAGGGCACACTGCTGGCTCATATTCAACTTGCTGTCAGCCACAACCTCCAGATCCCTCTCTGCAGGGCTCCTCTCCAGCATCTCTAGTACCCTGAGCTGGTGGAAGGGGATGGGGAGCAGGATGTGGCCCTCACTATCCACGAAGAAATGGTTGGTGACCTGGTACGGCACTTGGATGTGCACAAGTCGATGGGGCCAGATGGGATTCATATAAGGGTACTGAGAGAACTGGCAGAGGAGCTGGCCAAGCCGCTTTCCATCATTTATCAACAGTCCTGGCTATCGGGGCAGGTCCCAGTTGACTGGCGGCTTGCAAACGTGACGCCCATCTACAAGAAGGGCCGGAGGACTGACCCGAGGAACTACAGGCATGTCAATTTGACCTCAGTGCCAGGGAAGCTCATGGAGCAGATTCTCTTGAGTGTCATCATGCAGCACTTGCAGGGGAAGCAGGCGATCAGGCCAAGTCAGCATGGGTTTATGAAAGGCAGGCCCTGCTTGACGAACCTGATCTCCTTCTATGACAAAGTGACGCGCTGGGTGGATGAGGGAAAGGCTGTGGATGTGGTCTACCTTGACTTCAGCAAGGCTTTTGACACCGTCTCCCACAGCATTCTCCTCAAGAAACTGGCTGCTCTTGACTTGGACTGGCGCACGCTTCGTTGGGTTAGAAACTGGCTGGATAGCCGGGCCCAAAGAGTTGTGGTGAATGGAGTCAAATCCAGTTGGAGGCCAGTCACTAGTGGCGTTCCCGAGGGCTCGGTGCTGGGGCTGGTCCTCTTTAATATCTTCATTGATGATCTGGATAAGGAGATCAAGGGCATTCTCAATAAGTTCACAGATGACACCAAGTTAGGTGCATGTGTCGATCTGCTTGAGGGTAGGAAGGCTCTGCAGGAGGATCTGGATAGGCTGCACCGATGGGCTGAGGTCAACTGCATGAAGTTCAACAAGGCCAAGTGCCGGGTCCTGCACCTGGGGCGCAATAACCCCAAGCAGAGCTACAGGCTGGGAGAGGAATGGTTGGAGAGCTGCCAGGCAGAGAAGGACCTGGGAGTATTGGTGGATAGTCGGCTGAATATGAGCCAGCAGTATGCTCAGGTGGCCAAGAAGGCCAACAGCATCCTGGCTTGTATCAGAAACAGTGTGACTAGCAGGGCTAGGGAGGTGATCATCCCCCTGTACTCGGCTCTGGTGAGGCCTCACCTCGAGTACTGTGTTCAGTTTTGGGCCCCTCGCTACAAGAAGGACATGAAGGTGCTTGAGCGGGTCCAGAGAAGGGCGACGAAGCTGGTGAGGGGCCTGGAGAACAAGTCCTACGAGGAGCGGCTGAGGGAGCTGGGCTTGTTCAGCCTGGAGAAAAGGAGGCTTAGGGGCGACCTTATTGCTCTTTACAGATACCTTAAAGGAGGCTGTAGAGAGGTGGGGGTTGGTCTGTTCTCCCACATGCCTGGTGACAGGACGAGGGGGAATGGGCTTAAGTTGAGCCAGGGGAGTTTTAGGTTGGATGTTAGGAAGAACTTCTTTATTGAAAGGGTTGTTAGACATTGGAACAGGCTGCCCAGGGAAGTGGTGAAGTCACCATCCTTTGAGGTCTTTAATAGATGTTTAGATGTAGAGCTTAGGGATATGGTTTAGTGGGGACTGTTAGTGTTAGGTCAGATGTTGGACTCTATGATCTTGAGGTCTTTTCCAACCTAGAAATTCTGTGATTCTGTGATCTCGTCGCCCACTCTATATGTATAGCCAGGGTTACCCCGTCCCACTGAATAAATCAGGCACTGCTTAAAAACCTCTCAGAATGAAGGATTTGGAAATCAAATTTTTATTTATGGTCCCTTCACATTATAGCTACTTTTTCCTTTATGGTCACCAAACAGTTGAGGTAGGATTGTCTCCACATGTACCTCAAGGTAGTATAGAGCTGAGTTCAACCCAAATATGTGTTCAGGAGCAAATAGCTACAGAAATGGGACTACTTTTCTCTGATTTATTTGTCATAGATTGCCCCATATAGTCCTTTCACATCGGCTTAACAGCTTTATCACTATACAGCTCATTAGTTCTTGCTATTTCTTAATTGAACAGCTGGGTAAAACATGTTTAATTTATGCCCAGCTTAGGACTGAAATATATTCTCCATAAAACTTTAAAAAGGAAAAAAATAATATGAAAAATGTTCTCTCCAGCATAACCATCACTAACAAATAATGAACTTGTTTATCATTCCTATTTTAAGTCTGATACTTCAGGCATTTCAAATTCCTTTTCAGACTATTATCTACTGTCCTTCAAACCCTTCATATTGTTATCCTCTCTTTTATATCAGTAATAGGCTTTAAGATTCATAGTAATGGATGCAAATATATTACTGTTTTAGGGCAATAAAATTGTTCTTTAGCAGTTAATTGTGCTCTTTGCAACAGTGAAAAACATTTAAAATTAGCAGTTGTAGAAAACCAGGACATGAGCACAGAGACGATATAAGACTGCAGCAATTTATTGACTGTTACCTAATGGAAAAGTTAGTTCATTAATGCCTAAGTCAGTTGTTGATTACTAAAGGTTGCAATGTAAAGTTTCACTTTAAAAATAAATAAATAAATTATTTTATAAAAAAAGTGTTGAGAATTATTCAGAAGTTTTAAAGAAAGAGGAAGATAAAATGTGTGTGTGTGACTGAGAACACCATTTCCCTGGAAATTTAGCAAGTATTTTTTCCTGTTTCCCAGGAATCCTGCTCTGTAGTAATGTTTCAGCCCCAGTTCTGGGAAGCACCTGACAAAGTGGTGTTTTCATCCATCCCTACGGTGGCAGGGAGGGGTACAGAGAGGACACGGAAAGCCCACCTGATGTGGCTCAGAGGCTGGTGCCAACACAGAAATTTTGCTTTTTTTGACCATGCGGCGCTTTACTCGGCACCCGGCCTGATGGTCGCAGATGGGTTCCTTTCTCTAAGGGGAAAACAGATCCTAGGCCAGGAGCTGGCAGGGCTCATTGAGAGGGCTTTAAACTAGGTGAGAAGAGGGACAGGGCTGAAACAAGGCTTGTTGGAGCTGTGCTGGGGGAACAATGGCAAGTCCGGGGGATAAGGCAATGGCCTGGCTGAAGTGCACCTACACTAATGCACGCAGCATGGGTAACAAACAGGAGGAGATGGAAGCCATCGTGCAGCAAGCAGGCTACGACTTGGTTGCCATCATGGAAACGTGGTGGGACCAGTCTCATGACTGGAGTGCTGCAATGACTGGCTATAAGCTCTTCAGAAGGGACAGGCAGCACAGAAGGGGTGGTGGCGTGGCTCTCTGTATCAGACAAAGTTTTGATGTCATGGAACTTGAAGCTGGGAATGATAAGGTTGAGTCCCTTTGGGTTAGGATCAGCAGGAAGGCAAACAAGGCAAGCATCCTGGTGGGGGTCTGTTATCGTCAGAAATCGTCAAAACGAAATCGTCAGCGCTTGTTCTTGTGGGGGACTTCAACTTCCCTGACATATCCTGGAAGCACAACACAGCCCAGAGAAAGCAGTCTAGGAGGTTTCTGGAGAGTGTGGAAGATAGCTTCCTGACGCAGCTGGTTAGAGAGCCTACTGGGGAGGTGGCCCGCTAGACCTTCTCTTCACAAACAGAGCAGGACTGGTGGGAGATATGGTGGTTGAAAACTGTCTTGGGCATTGTGACCATGAAATGGTAGAGTTCTCCATTCTTGGAGAAGCCAGGAAGGGGACCAGTAAAACCAATGTATTGGACTTCCGGAGGGCCAACTTTGAACTGTTCAGGACACTGGCTGGCAGAGTCCCTTGGGAGGTGGTTCTGAAGGGCAGAGGAGTCCAGGAAGGCTGGGCACTCTTCAAGAAGGAAATCTAAATGGCACAGGAGCGGTCTGTCCCCATGACCCAAAGATGAGCTGGTGCGGAAGAAGAGCGGCCTGACTGAACAGAGAATTGTGGCTTGAGCTTAGGAGGAAAAAGAGGGTTTACAATCTTCAGAAAAGAGGGTGGGCCACTTGGGAGGACTATAAGGATGTTGCGAGGCTGTGCAGGGACAAAATTAGAAAGGCCAAAGCTTATCTGGAGCTCAATTCGGCTCCTGTCATTAAAGACAAAAAAAAATGTTTTTACAAATACATCAACTCAAAACAGAGGACAAAGGAGAATCTCCATCCTTTACTGGATGCGGGGGGAAACCCTGTTACAAAAGATGAGGAAAAGGCGGAGGTGCTTAATGCCTTCTTTGCCTCAGTCTTTAGCAGCAAAATCAGTTGCTCTCTGGATACCCAGTACCCTGAGCTGGTGGAAGGGGACGGGGAGCAGGATGTGGCCCTCACTATCCATGAAGAAATGGTTGGCGACCTGCTACAACACTTGGATGTACGTAAGTTGATGGGGCCAAATGGGATCCACCCAAGGATACCGAGAGAACTGGCGGAGGAGCTGGCCAAGCCGCTTTCCATCATTTATCAACAGTCCTGGCAATCGGGGGAGGTCCCAGTCGACTGGCGGCTAGCAAACGTGATGCCCATCTGCAAGAAGGGCCGGAGGACTGACCCGGGGAACTATAGGCCTGTCAGTTTGACCTCAGTGCCAGGGAAGCTCATGGAGCAGATTCTCTTGAGTGTCATCATGCAGCACTTGCAGGGGAAGCAGGCGATCAGGCCAAGTCAGCATGGGTTTATGAAAGGCAGGCCCTGCTTGACGAACCTGATCTCCTTCTATGACAAAGTGACATGCTGGGTGGATGAGGGAAAGGCTGTGGATGTGGTCTACCTTGACTTCAGCAAGGCTTTTGACACCGTCTCCCACAGCATTCTCCTCAAGAAACTGGCTGCTCTTGACTTGGACTGGCGCACGCTTCG
Source organism: Aythya marila (assembly GCF_965140915.1). Taxonomy (NCBI): domain Eukaryota; kingdom Metazoa; phylum Chordata; class Aves; order Anseriformes; family Anatidae; genus Aythya; species Aythya marila. Next base: position 12,713,046 of record NC_139081.1, read on the forward strand.
TTGGGTTAGAAACTGGCTGGATAGCTGGGCCCAAAGAGTTGTGGTGAATGGAGTCAAGTCCAGTTGGAGGCCAGTCACTAGTGGCGTTCCCGAGGGCTCGGTGCTGGGGCTGGTCCTCTTTAATATCTTCATTGATGATCTGGATAAGGGGATCAAGGGCATTCTCAATAAGTTCACAGATGACACCAAGTTAGGTGACTGTGTCGATCTGCTCGAGGGCAGGAAGGCTTTGCAGGAGGATCTGGATAGGCTGCACCGATGGGCTGAGGTCAACTGCATGAAGTTCAACAAGGCCAAGTGCCGGGTCCTGCACCTGGGGCGCAATAACCCCAAGCAGAGCTACAGGCTGGGAGAGGAATGGTTGGAGAGCTGCCAGGCAGAGAAGGACCTGGGAGTGATGGTGGATAGTCAGCTGAATATGAGCCAGCAGTGTGCTCAGGTGGCCAAGAAGGCCAACAGCATCCTGGCTTGCATAAGAAGCAGTGTGGCCAGCAGGGCTAGGGAGGTGATCGTCCCCCTGTACTCGGCTCTGGTGAGGCCGCACCTCGAGTACTGTGTTCAGTTTTGGGCCCCTCGCTACAAGAAGGACATGAAGGTGCTTGAGTGGGTCCAGAGAAGGGCGATGAAGCTGGTGAGGGGCCTGGAGAACAAGTCCTACGAGGAGCGGCTGAGGGAGCTGGGCTTGTTCAGCCTGGAGAAAAGGAGGCTCAGGGGCGACCTTATTGCTCTTTACAGATACCTTAAAGGAGGCTGTAGTGAAGTCTCTTCCAACCTAGACAATTCTGTCATTCTGTGAATCTGTGAAGTGCTTATCTCCAAGTAAATATACAGATAAGCTAACAGAACTGTCCAGCTCCTGTCCTGGTTTTAGCTTGGATAGAGTTGGTTTTCCTCCTAGTAGCTGGTAGGGTGCTATGTTTTGGATTTAGGATGAGAAGAATGTTGATAACACACTGATGTTTTGGTTGTTGCAGAGCAGTGCTTACACCGAGCCAAGGACTTTTCAGTTTCTCGCTCTGTCCTGTTGGCAGGCAGGCTGGGAGTGCAGCAGGAGCTGGGAGGGGACAGACCCAGGACAGCCGACCCAAACTAGCTAAAGGTGTTGGGAATTGGCATACAGGACGTGGACATGTGCTCATGGAACAATTGTTTAATTTGAGCTTGCTTTAAGCAACCAGGGGTAGGCCTTAGAAAATCTCAGGGCCTGCTGTAGCTGAGCAAACCAAGCTGCCAGAGTAACTGTGAGAAGCTCCCACGGCAATGACTCCCACATCGCCCAATTAAGGAACTCAGAAAAATACTGTTACCAGCAGCTGGCTTCAAGGACAAGGTTTACGTGACTGCTAATCACAAGGGGTTCTTTTCTTGACTGCTAATCACAAGGGGGTTGTTTTCTTGTAGTTGTTTGTCTGAGTGCTTTTGACTAATGATCTTGTGTGAGACACTGTCCGCCCCTGTTAAGTTCACTATAAAAGTTAGGCTATTCGGGCAATAAAATGGAGCTTGCTGATCGCTCATATTGAGTGCGATTTTCTTCCTTCCGTCGACAACAAATGGCACCCGAACAGGCTGAGACCTGAACAGGACATCGCAGTGGCGCCGGGACAGACATCGCAGCGGAGCGGGACATCGCAGCGGCGCTGGGACATCAGAGCGGCAGCGTCGGCACATCGGATCGGCGCGGGACCTGCACGTCGGATCGGCGCGGTACCGACACATCGGAGCAGCGCCAGAACATCGGAGCAGCGCCGGGACATCGGAGCGGCGCCGGGAGACCCGAGGCACACGGAGAGACTACCGCCAGTCATGCGTCGCCAAGGTCTGAAAGGTGAAAGGGACGAAAACGTGGAATCCCCGCACCCGCAGCTCGGAAGGTGAAAGGGACGACAACGCAGAATCCCCGCACCCGGGAGCACCTATAGACGGTCCAGCCGGTCACGCGCCGCCGAGGTCTCGCAAAGGCTGCAACAGCATAAATAAAGGCATGGAGAGACAAGTGGCGTATGATTTCCTCAAGTGCTTTTTAGAAAAGCGGAGCACGCAGGGTATAGACTGGAAAAAGGATTTACCAGGATTATTAGCATATGGAGTAGCACGGGGTTGTTTTATCAATCTGGATACAGTTTTTGAACAAGCAGAGTGGTGTAAATTTGGGGACAAATTGTTTGATGAAGTTATTAATGAAAATAAGGCTGCTAAAAAATTATTGAAGCCTTGGAGAGCAGTCACTAATGCCTTAGCTATACATCAGGCTGAGCAGAGAGTCGCTGCTGCCGCTACAGAACGACTGGGATTGCCAGGAAGTGCTGGTAGTGTTAACCCTCAACAGGGAGGGATGGGGGGAGCTGGGGATTACCCATTGCCGCCTTCAGTGACGATGATAATGCTGCCTCAGGGGGCTACGGGGCAATGGGAGCCTCCTCCTCTCTCATCATCCTTCTCAGAGCCGGCGTTGGTGCTCCCGCCATCACCAGCAGCACCACCGGCTCCTTCTCACGAAAGTGGGGAAATGGATGAGGAAATAAGAGAGCAAAAACCAGAAAGAAAAAATACAAGCCCGTTTACAGAAGGTGTTCAAGAGAGGCAGAGGGTGTGGAAGCAAATAGCAGATGAGGCTCTACGCGAGGGTGAACACGGGATAGCTGCACAGTTGGTTCAAGAGGCCTTCCCTGTAGTATATTCACCACCGGATGCCCAGGGTAATGTTACGGTTAATCTAGTGAATTTGGACTGGAAATTGTTAACTCAGCTGCGGTCCACAGTAAACGAGTCAGGTCTGAAAGGTGAACCTACGAGACAGATGTTGGACTATATTTGGGGAACAAATATTTTGCTTCCAGGAGATATACGCAGCATAATGAAGTTAATTTTGACCCAACACCAGCAGCTCTTATTTAATGCCCATTGGCAGGCTGCTTGTCAAGAAGCAGTCGCAGTGATAAGAGCACCTGGGGACCCTTTACATGGGGTCACGCTGGAAGAGTTGATGAGGGTAGGACCGTATTTTAGGACAGAAGCACAGGCATTGCTGGGACCTGATAAAGCGAAGGAATCAATGAGAATGGCCAGAAAAGCATTGGATCGGATAAAGGGGCCAGGGGGAATACCTTCCTACATGGGAATCAAACAGGGTAGAGAGGAACCATTTGGGCTTTTTATTGACCGCGTAGCAAACGCCATACAGGCGGCTGGGGTGCCTGATTACCTCAAGGGCATGATATTAAAACAGTGCGCAATTCAGAATAGCAACCCCTCTACTCGCAATATATTAGCTTCCTTACCCGGGACATGGACAATCGAGGAAGGGTTGGAAAGAATGGCTCAGGTACCAGTAGGCCCACAGGCTATGTTAGTAGAAGCAGTAAAGCAATTAGGTGACAGCATGGGAGAACAAGCACAGGCTATGAAAGAGCATGCTCAGTTTACACAGAGTCAGGTCCTTGCAGCTCTTGCTCCTTTGCAAACCGCCGGTTCACGCTCTGGTGGTCAAGTACCACCCCCTAGTGGCCAAATACCACACCGCTTGCGATGTTATCGTTGTGGTGTTTTTGGACATGTGAGACGAAACTGCAAAGCTGGGGCAGTATGGTGCTCAAATTGTCAGTCGAGCAATCACAATGAAGTGGCATGTCGATGCAACGTGTCGGGAAACGGCCAGAACAGCGGGAAGAGTCGCCCCGCGATGACACAAAACGCGGCTGCATACACAGCAACACCGAGGGGGAACCCGTTCCTCTCCGACCAGCCACAAGAGGGAGCCTCGGCTTAGACTTGGCAACAGCAGTAGATTGCACGCTGATGGACTCAAAACCTGTTCGCATTGCTACAGGTGTCAAAGGACCAATTTGTATTAATGGACAAGCTGTGGGAGCATTACTTATAGGGAGGTCATCAGCGACCATGCTGGGACTACAAGTATTAGTGGGACTTATTGATAAAGACTATCAAGGAGAAATTCAAATAATGGCCCATATGTTGTTTCCACCGTTATTTGTGCCTAAGGGCACCAAGGTAGCACAATTGGTTCCGTTATCACATCTTGCTGAAGCTATCTCGCCCATGCAGGAGCAACCGCGAGGGCAAGGAGCATTTGGCTCTACGGGAAATGTGGCTTTGTTAACTGTGGGATTACGGCAAAGACCACGACAGGTGGTCACGGTGCGATATAAAGAAGAAGCCATAAGAATCGATGCGTTACTTGACACGGGAGCCGATGTATCTATAATCAGCACACAAAACTGGCCGCAGCATTGGCCAACATCTGAAACCAATGCCACAGTGGCCGGGGTAGGAGGAATGACACTTGCCAGTAAGTCACCACCCCTGCAGTGGACAATAGGGGACAAAGTGGTGAAATGTTGTGTCTCTGTTATTCCATTGCCTGACGGAGTGCACGCACTAATAGGGCGGGACATCCTTGCTCAAATGGGAATGGTCCTTACCTTGGAATGCCCTTTATAGATATGGCCATTGTTTGGACTTTCCCGATCCCGCTCCGGTGGAAGAATGATGATCCCATGTGGGTCGAGCAATGGCCGTTAAAGAGGGAAAGTCTGATACAAGTGCATAAGCTGGTTAAAGAACAGTTTCAACAGGGGCACTTAAGGTTGTCAACAAGCCCATGGAATACACCTATCTTTGTGATTAAAAAGAAGTCGGGAAAGTATCGACTGCTCCACGATCTGCGCGCGGTAAATAAGCAGATGTACGATATGGGAGCAGTGCAGCCAGGGTTGCCTAATCCTGCAATGATACCTGAAGGATGGCATTTACTCATAGTGGACTTAAAGGACTGTTTCTTCACAATTGCTCTCCATGAAAATGATAAACAAAGATTCGCTTTTACACTTCCTGAAATAAACCGAGAAGGGCCGGACCAGAGATTTGAGTGTATGGTCCCGCCACAGGGAATGCGAAATTCGCCAACTCTATGTCAGCTCTATGTCGACGATGCTCTACAGCCGTTGCGACGAAAATGGTCAGGAACAATAATCTATCATTATATGGACGATATTCTATTGGCCCAGTCAACACCATTTTCTTCACAGCAAAAGGATGAACTAACGGAGCAATTTAAACAGAGAGGATTAGTAGTTGCCCCCGAGAAGGTACAGGAGACAAGCCCATGGAAATATCTTGGATGGCATATCACCGATGCTACGATCCAACCGCAGAAATTGACAATACAATCAGACCTTAAGACTCTTAACGACGCCCAGAAGTTGATGGGTGATTTGCAATGGATTCGACCAGTGGTTGGTATTCCCAACGAGCTGTTAAATCAACTACGACCTTTGCTACGAGGGACAGATCCAGCAGCACCAATTCAGCTTACAGACCAACAAAAACAAGCACTACAGCTAATAGCCTCAATGATTACAACACGGGCTACACATCGGCGTATAGAGGGTGCGCCTCTTGATCTAACCATTCTGTGTGGCCCCCAATATTTGATGGGTGCGATAACACAGCAAAAAATAAAAACGGGGGAGAAGCAGGGAGATACGGTGGTACTAGAATGGCTAGCTCCTCCATTGCGGCCATGACGAACAATTCAAGAAAAAATCACCACATTAGCAGAATTAATTAAAAAGGGACGAAGTAGAACCTTGCAAGTAGACGGGGTCCCTCCTAACACCATATGGTTACCCATAAAGTCAAGTGATCTGGAATGGTATATACAAAATTCTGAGGAACTGCAAACTGCTCTATTGCATGATGGAGCCACGTTAATAGCAAAACCATTACAATCTCCTGTCTTGTCCTGGATGAAAAACCAGGGCTGGATAAGTAGACCAAAGCGATCACCCCAACCAGTTGCAGACACAATAACAGTCTTTACAGATGCCGGTAAGCACTCCAGAACTGCTGCAGTGACATGGAAGGATGAGCATGGCTGGCAACATCAGATTTTGCAAGCTCAGAAAGAGGATTCATTACAGACACTAGAACTGTTCACAGTAGTATGGGCGTTTGTAAAATGGAAAGATGTTCCGTTGAATGTTGTATCTGACTCTCTTTATGTAGTAGGCATAGCCAATCGCATTGAGGACTCAAGTTTGCGAGAAGTGCAGAATGGACGACTGGTTCAACTATTGACAAGTTTGCAGCTTGCAATCGCACAGAGAAGTAAGCCGTATGCAGTGATTCATATTCGCAGTCATCAATGGGAACAAGGGCTCGGAGAAGGCAATGCCCGAGCCGACCGATTAGTTGCTGCTACAGTCACTGAAGCTCCACTATCACCATTTTGCCGAGCTCGAGAAGCTCATTCCATATTTCACCAGAACGCGAAGGGACTAGCTCGAGCCTATAATTTGTCTAATGCTGACGCTCAAGCAATCGTGAAGGCTTGTCCCATATGTAGTCATCATAATTTAGGAATGGGACTCGGGTGTGGAGTTAACCCAAGAGCGTTGAAAGCTAATGAAGTGTGGCAAATGGATGTCACTCGCGTTACAGCCTTGGGACGGTTAAAATACTTGCATGTAACGATAGATACATATAGACACATGATATGGGAAACTGCTCAATCCGGGGAAAAGGCTCGGGATGTGCGGCGTCACCTCACTAGTTGTTTTGCTGTGTTAGGGGTACCTAGCACTATCAAGACTGACAATGGTCCAGCTTATAATAGTGGGCCACTGAAACGATTTATGCAATTATGGAATATCAATCATGTTACTGGTATCCCACAATCCTCCACAGGACAGGCGATAGTGGAAAGGGCAAATGGAACAATGAAACGATACTTAGAAAAGTTCAGAGACATTGAAGACGTAAAAGAAAGAATAGGAAAGGCTCTCTTTGTACTTAACCATTTATGTGTGTTTGGGGACAGCACTGAGCCCCCTATAGTACGTCACCATGCCGGGGCAGAAACTTCTAAGCCACCAGGCATGAAGGTGTTATACAGAGACATGAAAACAGGGCAATGGCTAGGCCCTGCTGAAGTGATCTACCTGGGGCGCGGTTACGCTTGTGTTTCTTCCCCTACAGGTGCAATCTGGGTGCCTAGCCAATGCGTAAAACCAGCCGTTGAAGACACAGGCGGCTGTCGCCAGAAGGAGAATATTGAAGAGTAGACAGCAGATAGAGTCAGCAGCTAAATTATATTCTTGTGAATGAGATTGTGGTATGACTGAGATTGAGATGTGCCAGAGGCCTCTGGGTGTGTGATTGTGCTCTGTGTGTGCGATTGTGCTGTGTACTGTGTGAGTGAGAGCGCGCTTTTGCCATAGTGCAGGTTATTGCCATAGTGCAGGAAGGAAGGTTGCCATAGTGCAGGTTATTGCCATAGTGCAGGATATTGCCATAGTGCAGGATATTGCCATAGTGCAGGCTGAAAGCATAGGAAATTGGTGCCGGCAAAAATCATAGAAAAATGGAGGACGAAGTAGCCCTAGATTTATTACAGCGCTTTTTAGAAAAACGGGGAGTCGATTGTAAGCAACTAGAAGGACTAGTTGCGATCGGTCGAGCAAAATCATGTTTCACAAGTACGGAGTCATTGTTTGAAGTAGCCACTTGGAGAAATTTAAGGGAATGTACTGTTTAAACCTTTTTGATCATAATGAGTCAACTCACAAATTCATTACTTTCCTGAAAGAGCACATGAGAAAGATTCAATATGGTATCAATCCTTTCAATCAATGGTTCACTGATTTGGTTGAAACAATGCATAGATGGTTACTGGGATTAGTCAAAGGGGGATTAAGGATTCTGTTCGCTGTGGTGTCAATCATCATTGCATGTAGTATTGTGATAAATGTGGTTAAAGGGTTACTTGCAAAAATGTTATAGAGATTTTGAAGTGGTGCCGGAAACAGGTACCCAGTGGATCACTGCAAAGTGGACTGAAGCAGCTTTAGAATCTGCACACACCGAAGACGACCATGAAGAGGTTCCTGATAATTATTCTGACAATGATGTGGGCTGTGACACCTCAAGGACTGTCAAGAACAGCCTTCGATCACCATCAAGTGATTAGGTTTAAGTGTGTTACTATTAAGTTGTGTTACTTACTATTAAATTGTGTTACCATTAAGTGCTTATAGTAATTGTAGTGTTATTAGGGTTAAGTTGTATAGTTGTGTTATGTTATGTATTCGACATCTGATGTAAAACCAAGAACTGTTTGTACAAAAAGAAAAAGGGGGAATTGTTGGGAATTGGCATACAGGACGTGGACATGTGCCCGTGGAACAATTGTTCAATTTGAGCTTGCTTTAAGCAACCAGGGGTAGGCCTTAGAAAATCTCAGGGCCTGCTGTAGCTGAGCAAACCAAGCTGCCAGAGTAACTGTGAGAAGCTCCCACGGCAATGACTCCCACATCGCCCAATTAAGGAACTCAGAAAAATACTGTTACCAGCAGCTGGCTTCAAGGACAAGGTTTACGTGACTGCTAATCACAAGGGGTTCTTTTCTTGCAGGTGGGGTTGTTTTCTTGTAACTGTTTGTCTGAGTACTTTTGACCAATGATCTTGTGTGAGACACTGTCCGCCCCTGTTAAGTTCACTATAAAAGTTAGGCTATTCGGGCAATAAAATGGAGCTTGCTGATCGCTCATATTGAGTGCGCTTGTCTTTCTTCCATCGACAACATAAAGGGATATTCCATATCGTCTGACGTCATGCTGGACAATATATAGGGGAGGGTAGCCGGGGTTGGGGGGGGCGGACTGCTCAAGGATAGGCTGGGCATCGGTCATCGGGTGGTGAGCAATTTTACTGTGCATCACTTCTTTTGGACATATTATTATTATTATTTTATTTTCTGTCCTAATAAACTGTCTCTATCTCAAGGCAAAGACTTCATTTTCCTGATTCTTTCTACCATCCCAGAGATGGAGGGGGGAGGGTGAGCGAACGGCTGTGGTGTTTAGCTGCCGGCTGGGTTAATCCACAACAGACCTTTGGGTGCCCAATGTGGGGCCACGAAGGGTTGAGATAGTGACGGATCTGACTAGAGTGTGTTAAAACAAGATTCTGATAAGAATTACATCAGTTTAATAGTTACTAATCAAAATGCCTATTTTTGTGATCTCAAGTCTGCTGTGCCTGTTTTCCGAATTGAGTTATATAACACATTACTTAGTGTATGTTTTCCCTGTCATATTGCTTCTCACTTCTGGGAGTTGGTATATGGCTATTATTTTGCTGTACTGTGTAACACTGGCTTATGATATGATAAAATTACCGGCCATGAGACTTATCTCGTATTTCTACTCAGCATTGTCATCAACTCCATACTTTGGGAATCCTACCTCAGAAACTATTAATAATTACAACTTTCATGCTTTTTCTTCAGGGAGACAATCTATGGACGGGTCAGGGGAAGATGTTTTTTCCCATTTGTTCACTCTCCCTTTCTTCTCCAGGTGAGTTATGATAGCTTTCCAAATCTTCAGATATCCTTGGGATGTTCAGATCAGCATGTCCTTATTGCTATGTCTCCTGAATGCACTTCAGGTTTTGTCTCAGGTTAAACAAATACTTAAGAGTGCCATCCAGAGATCTGTCCTGAGTCAGGATAGTTATGAGTGGCAGGGAGAGTGGGAGGATATGGGCAGGCATCTAGAGCAATGGGCACCTCCAGTGTGTGAGGAATGTTTTAACAATTTGTGTCCATAAAGAACAATTCTGTTTGAATCCTGTCTGCCTCTGGGTCCTGCACTGGCAATTGAATTCTTGAACCACAGATGCAGTGTGTCCCAGTCTCCCCCTCATTCTAGTCAATTTATCACGTCTTCAGAAAACACTCCTTAAATTTATGAACCTGTTTGCTTTTGTTATTCCGGACTTCTATTTCTAACAGTTACAGCCTTTTTTCCTGTCTTCTTCGAGATTAACTTAACACTGCTATAGATGTGTCTGTGAATGGCTGGGGAAGAATGTTTTAATTACTCGTGAAGCGTCAAATAAGAAAGCTGTTTGTGTTTGATGTCTGGGAGTTTCAGAACAACTGATAACAACTAGTGACTGTTACGGGATACTATGCGGATCTTTGGTATCTGGTTAGGGGGGCCGAGAGATTAAGAGGAAGGAAAAAGAAGCTGAAGGACAGCTGGGAGACAAGACCTGCAGAGAATGTTCTATAAACTTGGCATGGTGCCAAGTAAGTACAAAGGGGGAGAGGAAGACTACGAGCCTTCAGCATGAAAGACCCCTAGAGACCCCCAGAAGAGACCCCCAGAGGAGACATGCTCCAGTAGGAGGGACTGGACCCCGGAAGCTAATTATAATAATCTTTTTTTTTTAGAAGTAGTAATGAATATGTATTAGTCTAGGAGCATAAAAATCAGCTGCTTGATGTAACTGGTGTGTGTCCTGGTGGAGCGGAGACTCCCGGTGCACCAAGCGCTGTTTGCTAACCTCTATTTCTTTATATAGGCTTAATGGGCTTATAGGGAACGGGCTTAAGTTGAGCCAGGGGAGTTTTAGGTTAGATGTTAGGAAGAACTTCTTTACTGAAAGGGTTGTGAGGCATTGGAACAGGCTGCCCAGGGAAGTGGTGGAGTCACCATCCCTGGAAGTCTTCAAAAGACGTTTAGATGTAGAGCTTAGGGATATGGTTTAGTGGGGACTGTTAGTGTTAGGTCAGAGGTTGGACTCGATGATCTTGAGGTCTCTTCCAACCTAGAAATTCTGTGATTCTGTGATATTCTTTCAATAAATCCTATTTTTTTTATTTAATCCTAATTTGAATCCTGAGCCATTTATAACAAGTGCTTTGGAAATTTACCCCTGAACACCTGAAAAATCCTAAAAAACTGGTAGAGTGCTTGAAAGAGGTGTGTCATAATCCTGGCAGTACCAGACATACAGAAATCACTGCAACATACTGGGCCTTGGCCTATGCTTACCAAGCTGCACTGAATGCCAATATAGCCCCAGTGACAGACCCTGCGGCCACTTCAACCCCTGAGACAGGCCTAGTGACCACTCCAAGCCCTACAGTGGGCCACAGCGCTGAGCCAGGGAAACAAACTGTACCAGTGTCAGTTGCACCTGTAACCAAGGTGAAAAAATGGTATAGAGAGTCAGGTCATTTAGAACGCAGAGAGTCTTCTGCTAAGTCGAAGTATAGAGAAGACAAGGCCAGGCCATCAGAGGAGCAGGAGGATGAAGATGAAGATGTCGCAAAAACATCAGTATCTAACCAAAACCTATACAAGCATGAGGTATGAGATGTGCAAAAAGATTTTGGTCATTGTATAGGTGAACAGCTTGTCACCTGGCTGCTTCGGTGCTGGGACACTGGAGTCAATAGTCTGGAATTAGAGGGCAGGGAAGCCAGGAGGCTGGGATCCCTTGCTAGAGATGCAGGCACTGACAAAGCAATTGGAGATGGAGCACGATCTTACAAACGATCTTAGAGGATTAGAGGGGCCCTGCCTCCAGCCAGGGGGAGGAAAGGGACAATCGAGTTTATTGGACTGTGTGGATTCGATGGCCTGGCACATCAGACACACAGAAGTATAAGGCTTTAGTAGGCACCGGTGCACAGTCTACTGTAATGCCATCAAGCTATAAAGGGCCAGAACCTATCTGTATTTATGAGGTGGCAGGCAGATCCCAGCAGTTAACTGTATTGGAGGCTGAATAAGTCTAACTGGGAATGAGTGGCAAAAGCACCGTATTGTGACTGGCCTGGGTGCTCCGTGTATCCTTGGCATAGAAGAGGAAATATCCTCTTAGAAGAGGATATTTCAAGGACCAACAGGGTTCCGGTGAGCTTTTGGCATAGCTGCCTTAGAGACAGAGGACATTAAACAGTTGTCTACCTTGCCCGGTCTCTTAGAGGAGCCTTCTGTTGTAGGGTTGCTGAGGGTTGATGAACAGCAGGCACCAATCGCTACCACAACTGCACACTGGTGGCAATATCTCACCAACCGAGACTTCCTGATTCCCATCCATAAGCTAATTCGTCAACTGGAGAGCCAAGGAGTGATCAGCAAGACTCATTCACCTTTTAATAGTCCAATATGGCCAGTGCAAAAGTCTAATGGCGAGTGGAGACTAACAGTGGACTATCGTGGCCTGAACGAAGTCACGCCACCACTGAGTGCTGCAGTGCCGGACATGCTGGAACTCCAGTACGAACTTGAATCGAAGGCAGCCAAGTGGTATGCCACAAATGATATTGCTAATGCATTTTTCTCCATCCCTCTAGCAGCAGAGTGCAGGCCACAGTTTGCTTTCACTTGGAGGGGAGTCCAATACACCTGGAATCGGCTGCCCCAGGGGTGGAAACACAGCCATAGACTGATCCAGTCTGCACTGGAACAGGGGGAAGCTCCTGAACACCTGCAGTACATCGATGACATTATTGTGTGGGGTGACACAGCTAGGAAGTTTTTGAGAAAGGGAAGAAAATAGTCCAAAACCATTTAAAGTCTGGTTTTGCCATAAAACAAAATAAAGTCAAAGGACCTGCACGAGAGATCCAGTTTTTAGGAATAAAATGGCAAGATGGACGTCGTCAAATCCCAATGGATTTGATCAACAAAATAACAGCTATGTCTCCACCAAATAGCTAAAAAGAAACAAACTTTCCTAGGTGTCATGGGGGTTTGGGGAATGCACATTCCAAATTACAGTCTGATTGTAAACCCGCTGTACCAAGGAACCCGTAAGAAGAATGAGCTTCAATGGGGCCCTGAGCAACAACAAGCCTTTGAACAGATTAAACGTGAGATAGTTCATGCAGTAACCCTTGGGCCAGTCCGAACAGGACCAGATGTAAACAATGTGCTCTACACCGCAGCCGGGGAGAATGGCCCCACCTGGAGCCTCTGGCAGAAAGAGCCTGGGGAAACTCAAGGTCGGCCCCTGGGGTTTTGGAGTCGGGGATACAGAGGATCTGAAGCCCGCTACACTCCAACTGAAAAGGAGATATTGGCAGCATATGAAGGAGTTTGATCTGCTTCGGAAGTGGTCGGTACTGAAGCTCCTGGCACCCCGACTGCTGGTACTGGGCTGGATGTTCAAAGGAAGGGTCCCCTCTACACATCATGCAACTGATGCTACGCGGAGTAAGTGGGTTGCACTGTTTACTCAGAGGGCTCAAATAGGAAACCCCAGTCGCCCAGGAATCTTGGAAGTGATTATGGACTGGCCAGAAGGCAAATATTTTGGAATATCACCAGAGGAGGAGGTGGTCCGTGCTGAAGAAGCCCCACTTTACAACAAGTTACCAGAAATTAAGAAGAAATATGCCCTGGGTCCTGTCATATTGTGGGAAAGCATTGGAGATGGAAGGCTGCTGTATGGAGTCCTACAGGACGAGTTGCAGAAGCTGCTGAGGGCGAAGGTGAATCGAGTCAGTTTGCAGAAGTGAAGGCCATTCAGCTGGCTTTAGATATTGCTGAATGAGAAAAGTGGCCGGTTCTCTATCTCTACACTGATTCATGGATGGTAGCAAATGCCCTGTGGGGGTGGTTACAGCAATGGAAGCAGAGCAACTGGCAGCACAGGGGCAAACCCATCTGGGCTGCTGCATTGTGGCAAGATATTGCTGCCCAGGTAGAGAACCTGGCTGTAAAGGTACGCCACGTAGATGCTCATGTGCCCAAGAATCGGGCTAGCGAAGAACATCAAAACAACCAGCAGGTGGATCAGGCTGCTAAGATTGAAGTGGCTCAGGTGGACCTGCACTGATAACATAAGGGTGAATTATTTATAGCCCGATGGCCCTGTGACACCTTAGACCATCAAGGTAGAGATGCAACATACAGATGGGCTTGTGATCGAGGGGTGGACCTGACCATGGACACTATAGCACAGGTTATTCACGACTGTGAAATATGTGCTGCAGTCAAGCAAGCCAAACGGTCAAAAGCCTCTTTGGTATGGAGGACGATGGCTGAAATATAAATATGGAGAGGCCTGGCAGGTTGATTACATTACACTCCCTCAAACCCGCAATGGCAAGTGCCACGTATTTACAATGGTGGAAGCAACCACCGGATGGCTGGAAACATATCCTGTGCTCCATGCCACCGCCCGGAACACTATCCTGGGCCTTGAGAAGCAAGTCCTATGGCGGCATGGCACCCCAGAAAGAATAGAGTCAGACAATGGGACTCATTTCCCAAACAACCTTATAGACACTTGGGCCAAAGAGCATGGTATTGAGTGGGTGTATCACGTCCCCTATCATGCACCAGCCTCCGGGAAAGTTGAACGATACAATGGACTGTTAAAGACTACGCTGAAAGCAATGGGTGCTGGGACATTCAAGCATTGGGATACGCATTTGGCAAAGGCCACCTGGTTAGTCAATACTAGGGGATCTGCCAACCGAGCTGGACCTGCCCAATCAAACCTGTTACGTACTGTAGAAGGGGATAAAGTTCCTGTAGTGCATGTAAGAAATATGCTGGGTAAAACAGTCTGGGCTACTCCTGCCTCAGGAAAAGGCAAACCCATTCGTGGAATTGCTTTTGCTCAGGGACCTGGATGCACTTGGTGGGTAATGCAAAAGACCGGAGAGGTCGGGTGTGTACCTCAAGGGGATTTAATACTGGGTGAGAGTAGCCCATGAGTTGAATTGTATCATGTTAATTATTCTATAATACTGTATGTCATCACTATTAGAATTTCTATGTCCATGTCCTATTAATGGTATCACAGTAACAACCACGCAGATACTGATGAATGAATTTTGATAGAATTGGACAAGCAAAGCAATGTGATGGAATGAGAATGGGCTTCAGTGTGTGACAATCCAACAACACACACCGTCTCTTCTGCCCTGAAAGACTGCGATGACAGATGGAGCCTGAAGTCAGTCATGGACTATGTTGTGGTTTAACCCGGCCGGCAGCTAAACACCACAGTCATTCACTCACCCTCCCCACTCCCTGTCTTGTATGGGGGAGAGAAACAAGAAAACTGAAGCCTGTGGGTTGAGATAGAGACAGTTTATTAGGACAGAAAATAATAATAATAATAATAATAATAATAATAATAATAATAATAATAATAATATGTACAAAAGAAGTGATGCACAGTACAATTGCTCACCACCCAGTAACCAATGCCAAGCCTATGAGCTGACTGATAAGCAGCCCGGCCCCCTCCACCCTGGCTACCCTCCCCTGTATATCGTCCAGCATGTCGTTAGATGGTATGGAATATCCCTTTGGCCAGTTTGGGTCAGCTGTCCTGGGTCTGTCCCCTCCCAGCTCCTGCTGCACCCCCAGCCTGGCCGCTAACAGGACAGAGCAAGAAGCTGAAAAGTCCTTGGCTCGGTGTAAGCACTGCTCTGCAACAACCAAAACATCAGTGTGTTATCAACATTCTTCTCATCCTAAATCCAAAACATAGCACCCTACCAGCTACTAGGAGGAAAACCAACTCTATCCTAGCTAAAACCAGGACAGCTTCTTAGAGAAAAATAGTGTATCCATTAGGATAATAGTTGTAGTGGGTTTACGTGGCAAGGTTTTGGTAGCAGGGAGCCATAGGGGTGGTTTCTGTGAGAAAGATCTAGAAGCTGCCCCATGTTTGGGAAGGGCCCCATTGTTTTCCAGATCCGAGCCAATAAGCGATGTTGTTTTGCGCCTCTGTGAGAGCATATTTAAGACAGGGAAAAAACGCTGCGCCACACAGCAGCCGGGAGAGTCAAGGGAGTGGGAGAACAGCCTTGCACCAAGGTCAGTGTAGAAGGAGGGGGAGAGGTGCTCCAGGCGCCGGAGCAGAAGTCCCCTGCGGCCTGTGGTGAGGACCATGGTGAAGCAGGATGTCCCCCTGCAGCCCATGGAGTACCACGGTGGAGCAGGGTTCCATGCTGCAGCCCGTGGAGGAGACCACGGTGGAGCAGGTGGCCCTGCACCGACGGAGGCTGCCGCCTGTGGAAGACCCCTGCCGGAGCAGATTCCGGGCCGGACCTGTAGCCCGTGGAGAGGAGCCCACGCAGGAGCAGGTGATCTGGCAGGAGCTGCTGCCCGTAGGGGAGCCAGGTTGGAGCAGTTTTCTCCTGAGGGATGGACCCCGTGGTACGGACCCATATCTGGAGCAGTTCTGGAAGAGCTGCTGCCTGTGGGAAGCCCACGCCGGATCAGTTCATCAAGGACTGCATCCCGTGGGTGGGACCCCACAGCACAGGGGACGAGAGTGACCGAGAAGGAGCGGCAGAGAAGAAGTGCTGTAGACTGACCATAACCCCCATTCCCCGTTCCCCTGCGCCGCTCGGGGGGAGGAGGTGGAAGAGGGTGGATGGGGGGGGAAGGTGCTTTTGGTTTTTTTTTTCCTTTGTTTTCTCACTTCTCTCGCTTGTTAGTTGTAGGCAATAAATCTTACTATCTCCTTATGCCGAGTCTGTTTTGCCCGTTACAATAATTATTGCGTGATTTTCTCGTCCTTATCTCAATCCTTGAGCCCTTTTCACATATTTTCTCCCCATTCCTCTTTGAGGAGGGGGAGTGAGAGAGCGGTTGTGGTGGAGCTCGGCTGCCCACCTGAGTAAAACCACCACAATAGTGCCAGTCATAAAGCTGGATTCAGACCTGCTATATGCTGGGGAATTGAGGGGTGACCTATGCAAAGATATTTAAATCTACACTGCTTAACGGAGCACAGCACCCTCCAAGCTAGCATTATTCTGAGATGATGTGCCCACGGAAAGACAATGCCATGCAGGAGTTCTATTGCAGGGCTGGAAGCAACACTGTGGCGTTAGGATGGTGCTGTGCTCAGCTTGCAAGCAGACTTGACAGTGATTCAGGTCTCTCTGTACTGTGCTTCATTGCACCATGCAAATCTACAGCCCCAGATCCTCCAAAGAACTGAAGCCAGTGGGAATTAGAAACTTGCTCTAAATGTGTTTAAGATCCCTCCTGTAAATCAGGGATAATAAATAGAACTTTTAACTGGCAAGATGGCAAGAATAAATACATTAAAACTTGGGAGCTACAAAGTTACTATCACACTGAGGTTTATTTACTTCTGTTTCTTTGATGGATGGATGAACTTAAGCATATGTTTAAATGCTTTCCTTGATCATAGTCAGTGCTATTGGAAACCCTCCTCATAACTGATCTGTCAGCGAACAATCTGTTTCCTGGATTGTAATGGTCTATAATTTTGTTAGTGGGAAGATGCATATGTAGCAGCTTTTGCTTCATTTCCTTTTGAAGACACTATGCTAATGGATGGTTTAATTCAAAAGCCAGTTTGTTCTTAAGGAAGAACTCCATATTCAGACTCTAAATCCTGTCACTTTTGCCTGTTTAATATCTCCTAAATGTGTCTTTTTTTCCTCTCTACCTCTATTGCTAGAAATAAAACTGACTTAGTCATTGATTCCATTGGTTACTATTGTGCCTCCCTTGCTGGTCTTTCAGTTCGTTCCCTCACTCTACAAAAGCAATAATTTATCTTCCTGTGTGCTCAGACTTAACTCTGCACAACACATCTATTCTGTGTATATTTTCATTTGAAATGTTGCTTTCAGTGAAGAATGTGTTTTTTATCAAGACAGACTTTTAACAGGAAAAAAATATTTTATTTAAATATTATTTTTATTGAAAACACTGCCCTCTGTTTGGCTCTGTTTGGGAGAGAAGATATGTACTGGCTGACCAAATCTCTCCAAAAGCCTTTAGTGGCTAAACATCTAAGAAAATTAAGCTTTGCAGGTTTGAGCTTTTCTTTACGTCAAACACAGTGAGGTGGTCATGGAAAAGGACTATCCAACCTATTCAGACAGATTGTCATTATCCAAGTAATAGGGTTTGACATAATATAGACGATAGAAAAAAAATATACATTAAAAACATTAGTACCTCTAAACCCAGGATGGTTTCCACAAACACAGGTACAGCTTCTCTCCACAGATTCAAGAGGCAAGTGTGGCCAGCACATATGTTTTGTTTTGAAAATGCATTGGGCAGCACTGCTGCTTTAGAAACTTGGAAAGAAGAAATCCACAAGAAGTTCTGCATGGACCCAACTCATGCACAGAAAGAACAATGCTTGAGCATCAAATCATGTCAAACCTATAAAGTTACTATGGTCTTGTCTGCACCAAACTTCCCAGAAACATTTATTTAAAGTGAATCATGCAAAGATACTCTGGTTCTGCATGGGGCCAGCTTGTGTCCTCCATGCTAACTAACTTGGGCTCTGAGCATCATGAAAAGGTGATAATTTGGTCTTGAAACAACCTTAGATATACTTTCACGTAGTGCCATGCACCCAGAAACCTGATGAACTCAGCTGGCTGTCACAGTCTTTGTCAGACTTGAGGTGACTGAAAGTGGAATTCATCTCACTTAATGTTAGATGTCTATGCTACAGACATCTATGTCTTGATTAGTCACCCTTTATCTCCCTTTGTAGTAAATGGAAAGAAACAAGCATGATTCACCTCACCCTAAAACAGACATCTCAAATTTGGATGAACCATACCTCTACAGTGTCAGTTTTGCTCAGGCAGGGAGGGGAAATGATGGAAACACAGAGCTGCTGTCAGGAAACAGACTAGAGCTTGAGAGCTACAGATTGGCAGCACCTCATGAGAGGGGTCACTGTCAGACATACAGGTAAACAGAGACAAAAAGCATATAAACTACTTATTTATCATCATGCAGCAACTGATTCAGAAAGCCAGGAACCAGATCATTGCCTCTCAGTCAGGAATAAAGACAGTCTCTGGTCTTGGTTTCAGCATTCATGGTAAAACTAGGGGGCTTAATCAAAGAACTGTATGCATTTGCTTTCTCTCCAAGACAATTCACTGTGTGCTACATATCTACAACATCACTTCATTAACTGAGCTAAATGAGATGCAGATGACTTTATAGGCTTTAGTGATCAACCTTAGCCCTACTTCTTATTTGTTTTGTTTGTTTTTTCTTTTCTTTTCTTTTCTTTTCTTTTCTTTTCTTTTCTTTTCTTTTCTTTTCTTTTCTTTTCTTTTCTCTTCTCTTCTCTTCTCTTCTCTTCTCTTCTCTTCTCTTCTCTTCTCTTCTCTTTTCTTTTTTCTTTTCTTTTCTTTTCTTTTCTTTTCTTTTCTTTTCTTTTCTTTTCTTTTCTTTTCTTTTCTTTTCTTTTCTTTTCTTTTCTTTTCTTTTTAGTGATTTACCAAAAACAGTGAAGCCCAGTGTTACCAGTGTCCTATAGCTCCATTGACCCAGGCAAATTACTTAATCTCTCCATGCACAGATTTTACAATCTCAAAAAATGAGATAACAATTCTCTACTACTTTTTGCACAGCAATATGACAATAAAAGCTTTAGAAGAGAAAGGTGCTATCTAATACTATACTGCAGCTGGTCCTTCTCCCTAGATAGTGACAAGGATTAGTTTTGTCCCATCCATGAGAAAACTTTTATGTAATTATATCTGGATGTTTACAAACTTCATGTTTTCGGGCAGCGCTTGCTTCTGACCTCTGTAGTGTCTGCAAGAAGCTTGGAGAATTCTGTGGTCTAAAATAAAGAAAACCAATGTGTCCTGGTTTCAGTTAGCACAGAATTAATTTTCTTCCTAGTAGCTGGTGGAATGCTGTGTTTTGGCTTAGAATGAGAAGAGTGCTGATAACACCCCGATGCTTTAATTGTTGCAGAGCAGTGCTTATACTAAGTCAAGGACATCTCAGCCTTTGCTCTGTCCTGCCAACGGGCAGGCTGGGGGGTGCAGTAAGAGCTGGGAGGGGACAGACCCAGGACAGGTGACCCAAACTAGCCAAAGGGGTATTCCATACCATCTGACGTCATGCTAAACAATATATAGGGGTGGCTAGCCGGGGGGAGGGGGCCGGACTGCTCGGGGTTAGGCTGGGCATCGGTCAGCGGGTGGTGAGCAATTGCATTGTGCATCACTTGTTTGTACATACTATTATTACTTTCGTATTATCACCATTGTATCATCATTATTATTATTGTTATTATTATTTTTGTTATTTTTTTCCTGTCTTATTAAACTGTCTTTATCTCAACTCACGGGCTTCACTTTCCATTTCTCTCCCCCGTCCCAGAGAGGGAGGGGGGAGGGTGAGCGAACGGCTGCGTGGTGTTTAGCTGCCGGTCGGGTTAAACCACGACAGTCTTTTTGGCGCCCAACGTGGGGCCCGAAAGGTTGAGATAACGGCAGATCTGATCAGAGTGTGTTAAACTAAAATTGGTGTAAGGATTAGACCTGCTTAATAGTCACTTGTCATGATGCTGATTGCTTTAATCACAACTCTGCTGCGCCTGTTTTCCAAATTGAGTATTATAGTACATTATTTTCCGTATTTGCTCTCTGTAGTGTTGTTTCTCCTCTCCGGGCCCTGGTTTCAGACCATTATGGTACTAAGTGTTATAGCAATGGCTTATGAGACGATAAGATATCTGGTCATGACTCTAACTTGGTATTTATACTCAGTAACATCGTGGACTCTGTACTTTGGAAACAGCATCTTGGGAACTATTAGCAATTATACCTATTGTTTTTCTCCATTAGAGAGTCAATCTGTGGAGGGGAAAGGGGAGGATATTTTTCCTTACTTGCTTACTCTCCCTTTCTCCTTCACCACCCCTGTATCCTCCTGGGTCACTCTGCCTTCCTCCTTCACCACCCTCTTATCCCCTGAGCTTGTCACAATAGCTCTCCAAGATATTGAATATTTCTGGAATACTCAGAATACCATAGTCTTGTTGTTCTGCCTCATGAATGCACTTCAGATTCTGCTTAAAGTTAAACAACTACTTATGAAGCTCATCCGGAGATCTGCCCGGAGGCAGTATAGTTGTGGGTGGCAGGGAGTATGGGTGGATATGGGCAGGCATCTAGAGCAGTTGGCACCCCCAGTGTGTTGGAAATTCACCCCTGAACAATGGCAAAATCCTCAAAAACTGGCAGAATGCTTGAAAAAAAGGTATCCCTTCAAGGAAGATATTTTATGTCTACCAGGCAAGTGGACCACTATGGAGAAGGGAATCCAGTACCTGAGGGAATTAGCCGTACGGGAAGTGATTTATGAGGATCCAGACCTCAAACAAACATCCACAGATCCAGATGAAGTCAAGTGTACACGACCCATGTGGCGGAAGTTTGTACGGAGTGCACCATCATCATATGCCAGCTCATTGGCAATAATGGCCTGGAAAGAGGATGAGGAACCCACAGTGGGTGAAGCGGCTAAACAACTCCGGCAGTACGAAGAAAGTCTCTCCTCTTCCTTACAGGCCTGCGTCTCAGCTGTGGAGAAACTTTCTGAAAAGGTTCACCAACTTGAAGAGAATCTATTGTCCTCCCCACCTGAACCAACCAGTGCCCACCGACCAAAGGAGAACACTTGGGAGAAACTTTCTGAAAAGGTTCACCAACTTGAAGAGAGATTATTCTCCTTCGCACCTGTACAAAGCAGTGTCTCAGCTGTCAGGGGTAGGCGTTCACCCACACAAGGAAGACGATATGGTGGGTACTCACCCCGTGCCACCCTGTGGTTTTACTTACGAGACCATGGAGAGGACATGAGAAAGTGGGATGGAAAATCTACCGCGACCCTAGAGGCACGGGTACGTGAGTTGCAAAAGAAAACAATCAGGAAAAAGGGATTCTCCGAAAAGTTTGCTGCTCCAACTTCCAGCAGACAGTCCTTCAAACACAGAAACGAAGAAGATTCTGACCAGGATTAGGGGGGCCCTGCCTCCAGCCAGGGGGAGGAAAGGGACAATCGAGTTTATTGGACTGTGTGGATTCGATGGCCTGGCACATCACGCGCACAGAAGTATAAGGCTTTAGTAGACACCGGTGCACAATGCACTATAATGCCATCGAGCTATAAAGGGCCAGAGCCCATCTATATTTGTGGAGTGACAGGGGGATCTCAGCAGTTGACTGTATTGGAGGCTGAAGTGAGTCTGACTGGGAATGAGTGGGAAAAGCACCGCATTGTGACTGGTCCGGATGCTCCATGTATCCTTGGCATAGACTATCTTAGAAGAGGATACTGCAAGGACCCAAAAGGGTTCCGGTGGGCTTTTGGTATTGCTGCCTTAGAGACAGAGGGCATTAAACAATTATCTACCTTGCCTGGTCTCTCAGAGGACCCCTCTGTTGTGGGGTTGCTGAGGGTCGAAGAACAGCAAGTGCCAATTGCTACCACAACTGTGCACCGGCGGCAATATCGCACCAACCGAGACTCCCTGATTCCCATCCATAAGCTAATTCGTCAATTGGAGAGCCAAGGAGTGATCAGCAAGACTCATTCACCTTTCAATAGTCCCATATGGCCAGTGCGAAAGTCTAATGGCGAGTGGAGACTAACAGTGGACTATCGTGGCCTGAACGAAGTCACGCCACCACTGAGTGCTGCAGTGCCGGACATGCTGGAACTTCAGTATGAACTTGAATCGAAGGCAGCCAAGTGGTACGCCACAATTGATATCGCTAATGCATTTTTCTCCATCCCTCTAGCAGCAGAGTGCAGGCCACAATTTGCCTTCACTTGGAGGGGAGTCCAATATACTTGGAATAGGCTGCCCCAGGGGTGGAAACACAGCCCTACCATTTGCCATGGGCTGATCCAGTCTGCACTAGAGCAGGGGGAAGCTCCTGAACACCTGCAGTACATCGATGACATTATTGTGTGGGGTGACACAGCAGAGGAAGTTTTCGAGAAAGGGAAGAAAATAGTCCAAATCCTTCTGAAAGCCGGTTTTGCCATAAAACAAAATAAAGTCAAAGGACCTGCACGGGAGATCCAGTTTTTAGGAATAAAATGGCAAGATGGACGTCGTCAAATCCCAATGGATGTGATCAACAAAATAACAGCTATGTCTCCACCAACTAACAAAAAAGAAACACAGACTTTCCTAGGTGTTGTGGGGTTTTGGAGAATGCACATCCCAAAATACAGTCTGATTGTAAACCCACTCTACCAAGTAACTCGTAAGAAGAATGAGTTTGAATGGGGCCCTGAACAACGACAAGCCTTTGAACAAATCAAGCAGGAAATAGTCCATGCAGTAGCCCTTGGGCCAGTTCGAACAGGACCAGATGTAAAGAATGTGCTCTACACTGCAGCCGGGGAGAACGGCCCCACCTGGAGCCTCTGGCAGAAAGAACCTGGGGAAACTCGAGGTCGGCCTCTGGGGTTTTGGAGTCGGGGATACAGAGGATCTGAGGCCCGCTATACTCCAACTGAAAAGGAGATATTGGCAGCATATGAAGGAGTTCGATCTGCTTCGGAGGTGGTCGGTACTGAAGCGCAGCTCCTCCTAGCACCCCGATTACCGGTACTAGGCTGGATGTTCAAGGGAAGGGTCCCCTCTACGCATCATGCAACTGATGCTACATGGAGCAAGTGGGTTGCACTGATTACTCAGCGGGCTCGAATAGGAAACCCCAGTCGCCCAGGAATATTGGAAGTGATCATGGACTGGCCAGAAGGCAAATATTTTGGAATATCACCAGAGGAGGAGGTGGTCCGTGCTGAAGAAGCCCCACTTTACAACAAGTTACCAGAAATTAAGAAGAAATATGCCCTGGGTCCTGTCATATTGTGGGAAAGCATTGGAGATGGAAGGCTGCTGTATGGAGTCCTACAGGACGAGTTGCAGAAGCTGCTGAGGGCGAAGGTGAATCGAGTCAGTTTGCAGAAGTGAAGGCCATTCAGCTGGCTTTAGATATTGCTGAATGAGAAAAGTGGCCGGTTCTCTATCTCTACACTGATTCATGGATGGTAGCAAATGCCCTGTGGGGGTGGTTACAGCAATGGAAGCAGAGCAACTGGCAGCACAGGGGCAAACCCATCTGGGCTGCTGCATTGTGGCAAGATATTGCTGCCCAGGTAGAGAACCTGGCTGTAAAGGTACGCCACGTAGATGCTCATGTGCCCAAGAATCGGGCTAGCGAAGAACATCAAAACAACCAGCAGGTGGATCAGGCTGCTAAGATTGAAGTGGCTCAGGTGGACCTGCACTGATAACATAAGGGTGAATTATTTATAGCCCGATGGCCCTGTGACACCTTAGACCATCAAGGTAGAGATGCAAGGTAGTAATGAAAAAGCATCTAAATGTGGCATTCTTGTAAAGCTTGAAACATGAGCAGTTAGTCAGGGATACATAATGCAATGCCCTCATTTTCTCAAACTGGAGCTCTTTTAAGCTTGAATCCCCTGCCTTTGCTGTTGACATTCAAATTGACTTTTTGCATTTCATAATGGTAGTTCCTGTCTTGCTTTCCACTTTATCTGTCAAACCTACTGCTGGGTCTTTCTGAGATGCACAAGAGTCAAGGATAAAGCTGACTGAAAAATGCATCGCTTATTTCAGTCATTTTACTAAAGTACACTCTAGTACGAGCAAAGCAAGACAGCAAATTATTAGAATTGGACTGCTGTCATCAATTGCTTTCTCATCAGTGGCTCAATTTTCTGACAAGCCCCAGTTCTTCTTAGATTACTGCCATAATAATAATAATAATAATAATAATAATAATAATGCAGTCCAGTAAGCACTCAGATAAAAACAAGGCAACCTCCCAGTTGTTTGGACAGGAAAGTGCCATGTTATTGTCAGAGAAGGCTGTAATCTACAAGCAACCTACAGAAGTGCCCCCAACCCACTGCTCCCAAGCTACAGCACTGCCAGGGGCTCTTGTCTGCATGTTCTTCAGTATCCTTGTGTCTGCAGGATTGGTATGATTTATCTGCTTTCAAAATTCATTCCTGTCTGTTGGAGAAAGAATTAGACACTAGAAAGGAACTTACATGAAATGCAAGTCATGGGGGAGGAAAGGCTGCACTTTCACTCCCTGAGCTCCAGTCCTGAAGGTACAACTTTATACTTTATGGCTTCTAGCAACTTTTATTGTTATGAAGAAACACCTGTTGGCATTCCAGACCCTGGATTTGTGCATCTGCTAGCCTGCCCTACAACAGGAGTTCTTCAGACACAAAACATTCCCTCTTGTACAGTTGGAAAGTGTCTAGCCTGCATAGCTCTGCAACAAATAAGTAGGTAGATTTGGGAACAGAAACCACACATATTTTGTTTTTACAGATGAACCAGGGCAAATTGTATTGTCAACACCACCAGTCTGTATCCTGATAATCCCATTGACCTCAGCAGAGTGTAACTGAGAAGAAAATTCAGCCGCAGTGCATATCCCTTATGGCTTACCATAGTACATAATTATTGCTGTTTGTTATTTCTGTTGCAGTAGAACCCACGGGATCAAATAAAGATCTGGATCCCCATTGTGCTAGGTGCAATGCAAACATATAAGCAGTCATGGTGCCTGCACTAAAGAGCTTACAGCCCTGTCTCTTAGGAGAACATTTCTTAGTCTAATAGACTTCTTTATTAAGAACTGTTTGTTGCAGGAAGCACGGCCGAAAGCACAACAGACACCAGTAGAGTCAGATCATGCTCCATTTTATTGCCCGAATAGCCTAACTTTTATAATGAACTTAACAGGGGTGGACAGTGTTTCACACAAGATTATTGGTCAAAAGCACTCAGACAAACAACTACAAGAAAACAACCCCACCTGCAAGAAAACAACCCCCTTGTGATTAGCAGCTAAGATGGACAGTACTACCACAGGGGTTTACTGAGTCTCCTAACCTGTTTGAACAAACTTTGGAAAAATTATTACAATATTTTGAGCAGGAGGGAGAAAAGTGGATCCTGATGGATGGCAGAGAGATACTGCCTAAGAGTCGAGCAAAGAAGCTGCTATTTTGGATGCATTTGCAAACCCATTGGGGAACTTGAGCATTGAGAGATCAGTTAAAATTTTACAGGTGCATTGGGATATATGAGATTGCTCTGCAAATTACTCAAGGGTGTCTAATATGTCAGAAGATAAATAAGAGAAGTGTGAGGCAAGCACCTACTGGGGGACGGAGGATCGCATATAGGCCATTCGAAAGAGTACAGGTTGATTTCACCGAGCTACCGAAAATAGGACGATATAAATATTTGTTGGTGATAGTGGATCAACTAACCCATTGGGTAGAGGCCTACCCTGTGGCGAGGGCAACTGCTTCTAAATTTGTGATTGAAAATATAATACCACGCTTTGGGTTGGTAGGGAGTATTGACTCTGACCAGGGGACACATTTCACATCTAAGGTGTTACGGGACTTAACCACAGCCTTAGGCATTAAATGGGAATACCATACTCCATGGCATCCACAAAGTTCAGGACGAGTTGAGAGAATGAATCAAACAATTAAGCAACAATTGGCTAAATTAATGATCAAAACCCAACTGTCTTGGATAAAATGTTTGCCATTGGCATTATTGAATATTAGGACTATGCCCCATAGTGAAACAGGTATCTCACCTTATGAGATGTTATATGGAATGCCATATTCCCAAGGAATGCCATTGGACTGTTCTTTGATAGAGAATTATGAAAGCCAGAAATATGTGATCATGACAGGGAAACAACTACAACAATTAAGGGAAAAGGGACTTTTAGCACAAAACACCTGACTGGGGTTTGCTATTCATAAGATACAACCGGGAGACAAGGTCTTAATAAAAACCTGGAGGGAAGAATTATTGAACCCCTGATGGGAGGGACCAGGGTGAGCGAACGGCTGTGTGGTGTTTAGCCAGCCGGGTTAAACCACAGCAGACTGTTATATTTAGAGTACATAAGTAAGTCAAGAAAGGCTAACTCCTGCAGTGTCCTAGTATTGATAAGGATTGTATCAATAACCAAGTTTCCATAGTATGGAAACAATGACAAATCTGGCCTCAGTTCTTGACAACTTACAGAATCACAGAATCACAGAATTGTCTAGGTTAGAAGAGACCTCAAGATCATCGAGTCCAACCTCTGACCTAACACTTAAAAGACTAGATGTCTTTTAAAGACCATTACTTTATATGTTTTTTAAATTATAGAAGTCCATCGTTCCCATCACCCTGAGTAGTACAAAACACTAACCTTTGATTTGTGTGAAATTAATTCTATGTTTTCCAGTGCATGGCAAATACTATTTATTCACAATTTTTCTACACAGTTTTTCTACACAGACATTGCAAGGTATTTACATTTTGCATAGCTGTGAAAAGGCTGAACTGCGCAACTGCTTACCAGCGAGAAGCAGTTGTGTGCGCGGGTCCGCTTTATGGGTGTTATAAATGAGGTCTCAACTCAATCTGAATTTTGTAATATTTATAAAACAAATATTTCTAAAAGCTATAAAAGGCAAGTAAACAGTGCTGGGTGTGCGGGGAGTCTACGCTCCACCAACATGCACACACGAACATCAAACATTCTAAATATACAGAACATTGCTTTACATACTAAACACAAGTATGCCTATACATACATAAAATCAGGAAAGGTAACAAACAATCCTCTAAGTTCCATGACTTACTAAACTCGAGTACACCTATACATATGTATGATCAGAAAAGGTAACAAACGATCCTTTAAGTTCCATGACTTAACAGTCGTCATTTTCCATTCCTTTTCTTGATTACAAACAAGTCTCCATTTTCCATTCCTTTTGAACAATATGTCTCGCTTTAAGTTGTCAAGCAACTCGGTCTTCAGGCCTTATGTATCCCATTCTTCCCGGATCGAAGAAAAACATATCCATCTCCTTTTCAAGACCAATAGGCCTGCGTCAAAAGGCACGTCCAGGTCAACAGGGGGCGTAACAGCAAAAGCCTTCGATGACTGTAGCAGCAGAGGGGCCCATGGCATAGCAGTCGGATCAGTAAAGGAGCCCACAGCTCCCTCACTGTCTGGCAAGCCACATGTTTGTGATTGTGGCTCCACATGGCTCTTTAAGACCTCAGAGACTGCTTGCCAGGTGCCGAGCAATCCCACTGCAACCTTGTCGTTTTTAGTTGCAGAGTCCCACACCTTGACCTCAGTTGGGTCCCATATTTCAGTCTCATAATCTGTCCGATTGTTAATAAGGAGAATAAGCTGTAAGGTTACCAGGACAGTCTTTGTTCCTAAGGACGTATGATTCACCATAATGTGCAACTGCTTACCAGCGAGAGGCAGTTGTGTGCACGGGTCCGCTTCTCTCAGATCGAGCTTCTCTCCAGCTCCAGTGCGCCTGTTTCCAGTGACTTTCTGTACGAGTTTCTCTGAGCATTTTGCTGAGTTTGGCCGAACCCATCTTCATGAGGCAATCAGAATGCCTGTTCCCGTCCTGGTCTCCATTCTGCCAGCCTGTTCCTCTTCACTTCTTTTTCCTGCTTCTTTATTGATGTAACTTCATCGTGTTGCCTTTTTCTTTATCTTGAGGGCAGGCTCCCCTCTTATACCCTTCTCTCCACAGCAGTTCTTTTCAAAACAACTTTTAATTGGTAACAACAACAGCAAACACCCAGAAACATCCATGCCTTAAGGGCTGGAGAACAAGAGAACCATCTGGAGAACAAGAAACCGGAGACTGCATGGAGTCTCCTGAATCACCCTTCTTTGTTCCCTCTAAACTCTTTTATATTCCTGATGGCCTGGTCGTTAAGAGTCTAATGTTATCTCAACCACGGGGCTTTCCAACCCCCATGGCCACATTCCCAAATCTCCCCCTTCTTTATTAACATCAACCATTTTCTCGACATGAATTACTTCTCCATATATAACATGGGGAATCATACGTCCTTAGAAACAAAGACTGTCCTTTTTTTTATCTTCATATTAGTTGCATTTTCATGTAAAGCCACACACATCAGGCCTGACAATCTTTTTTGCCAAAACATTTATTCTGAGAAATTTTAACTTCCTTTCTGATCTGGAATATCCTTTGATACAGTAGATATCACTAGTTTCTGTATTAAAGGAAATGCAAAAATCTTTGTAAATACCCTCTCATCCTATCCAAAGATGCAGTCCTCCTTGTCCTGGTCCAGCACTACCACATTTCCATCAGCCTGTTTCTTTTGAAGATAAAATCTGAAAGGGATAAAGAGCGTGCTAGTAGCCGAGGAGCTTGTGAGGAATGTTTTAACAATTGGACCCTCCAAGAACGGACTGATGAAATCCAGTTATTAACAACAGAAGAGACACGAATTGAGGATATTAAAAAGAAGATAAGGGATTGTGAGGACTGTTTTAACAATTCGTGTCAATAAAGAACAGTCCTGTCTGCCTCTGGGTCCTGCACTAGCAATTTAATTCTTGAACCACAGATGCAGTGTGTCCCAGTCTCCCCCTCATTCTAGTCGATTTATCAAGTCTTCAGAAAATACTCCTCAAATTTATGAACCTGTTTGCTTTTGTTATTCTGAACTTCTATTTCTAACAGTTACAGCCTTTTTTTTTTGTCTTCTTGGAGATTAACTTAACACTGCTATAGGCGTGACTGTCCCTGTGAATGGCTGGTGAGGAATGTTTTAATTACTCGTGAAGTGTCAATAAGAAAGCTATTTGTGTTTGTATGAAGTCTTTGATGTCTGGGGGTTTCAGAAGAGCTTGGTCTGTTTCAGAACAACTGATAACAACTAGTGACTGTTATGGGATACTATGCAAGCCTCTGATATCTGGCCAGGTGGCCAAGAGATTAAGAAGAAAAAAAAAATTCAGCATGAAATCTCTAGGGGTCTTTCAGCATGAAAAACCCCTAGAGACCCCCAGAGGGACCACCGGAGACTGATGCGCATGCTCCAGTAGGAGGGTTTGGATTCCGGAAACTAATTATAATAACCCTGTTTTTTTTAGAAGTAGTAATGAATATGTATTAGTCGAGGAGTATAAAAATCAGCTACTTGATGTGGCTGGGGTGCGTCCTGGTGGAGTGGAGACTCCCGGTGCACCCAGCGCTGTTTGCTTACCTCTATTCTTTTAATAAATCCTATTTTTTTTATTTAATCCTATTTGGAAGACTGAGCCATTTCTAACAAGCTGACACAGAGAAATTGAAGCAACAGATTCCCTGATAAGTTGTTTCAGGTTCAAGGTCAGTCAGACATTTTCCAGTCAAATAAGATTCTTAGTCCCTGTGTACAGCCAATTAAATTGCCCAGCTTTCTTATCTTCCTTCTGCCTCAGCTTTAAACAGCATGTGTATGGATACTGCACTGGCCCTTACTACAAGAAAACTTTGGGGAAGAGTGTCCTTCATTACAATGTCTCAGGCTTGTTATATATGGAGTGGTAATTCGTGTCAGAAAAATGGTTGATATTAATAAAGAAGGGGGAGATTTGGGAATGTGGCGATGGAGGTCGGAAAGCCCCATGGTTGAGATAACATTAGACTCTTAACAACCAGGCCATCAGGAATGTAAAGAGTTTAGAGGAAACAAAGAAGGGTGATTGAGACGACACCCTGCTGTCTGGGGTTGGTAATCCGTAGATACTGGAGCGGAGAAATAAACTATTAGAAAATTACCAAAAGGGGTTAAGGAAGGAAAGAGGATTATCATGGTAGTAGGAGCAAAAGGTGAGCCCTTTAAGGTTCCTATATTGGAAAATGTAGAAATAGAATCAGAAAAGAAACTGTGTCTCAATGACCTATTGCTGGTGCCTGAAGCTGAGCAGAATCTATTAGGAAGGGACTTAATAGTAAGATTAGGGTTGGAAATCAAGAGCCAGGGGGGAGAATTAAAAATTCAGCGATATACCCTAACCCAAGAAGATGAGGGAGAAATAGACCCACAGGTATGATATTAAGAGGGAGATTCAGGAAAATTAGATATGGAACCCTTGGTAGTAGAAATAGTGGATCTGCAACAGCCAATAAGGATTAGGCAATATCCTATCCCATTGGAGGGGAGAAGAGGACTCAAACCAGTTATAGACAGGTTGCTCCAAAAGGGGATGCTGGACCATGTATGTCCCCACATAGTACCCCCATTTTGCCAGTAAAAAAGGCTGATGGATCATATAGAGAATGTAAAGAATGTAGCACAAAACATAGGCATGTTGTGCCTCCTAGCATCTATCTTTTGGTATAAAATGAGTTTTTTTGAGCAGTAATGATGCTTTGTTTTTTACACTGGGTTTTACAACACAACACCTCTGTCACTTTACAGTTGTGAGTATCCAGAATAATGCTTTTTTTAATATTTACAATAATATCTGAACTTCAGCCCCAGAAACACTGCCTGAAAGAGAAGTCTGAAGACAGAAATAATCTTTACAAAGTCGCACTTTTTTTTCTTTTCATAAGTAAAACAGAGTTTTCTTGTTCTTGAATCACATCCCAGATAATGTTCTGTGAGTCCAGTACTTTTCTTTAGCTTGCACTATATAACGAAGGACAAACTATTCAAATTACCAACCACACAATTTTTGATGATGCCCAAGCTAGTATAATTCTCAATGTTGACTCTTAATTGTCAATGTTGGTGTGGCAGAGAAAAAAGGAATGAGGAGAGGATCATTCTATGGTTTTGCTTTTTTTTCTTTATATACCTTGAAAAAATAAAATCACACAGCAATGGATACTATTCAATCCAGATACTTACACAAATGCAATGCGAATCATCCTGGCTTGGAAGATGGATGCCCCAAACAGTCATGTTCACTTGTTTTCATTCGCTATTTTTACAAAGTACAACTTTACTTCTGTTATTTATAATGTTCCTTAGTCCTGAACCAAAGTAAATTTCTGCAGTGTGTTGAGTTCTCTCCATATTATTTTAGAAAATTCCAGTAAGGACAAAATTTAAAAAATTGTAGTTACTAATTCACAATTTCTTGCTTCTGGTCCCAGTTTGCATAACAACCTCTTAAAGATCAATACCCACATCAAGAGCAAAAATCTTTTTGGGTCTTAGATTTCCTCTGTTCTTAACAGTTACATAGAAATGGGTATATTTTTATAAAACAGAAATTAACAGGATTTATTTATTTGTTTTTTGTTTGTTTGTTTGTTTCTGTTTGAACTGGTGAGAAAACAACTTGGATAAATACATAGTTTTCTGACTGAGACTGCATAATGAACCAGAAGAAGACAAGACAAGACTGGACAGGACAGAATGGAAATCAGATGAGCACCAAAAAGTTTGTTGGCTTCCCAGCTGCACAGCCATTTCAATCTTGTATTAATTAAGTCTTTGTGAACCTCAGAGAGAGGAGAGGAGAGGAGAGGAGAGGAGAGGAGAGGAGAGGAGAGGAGAGGAGAGGAGAGGAGAGGAGAGGAGAGGAGAGGAGAGGAGAGGAGAGGAGAGGAGAGGAGAGGAGAGGAGAGGAGAGGAGAGGAGAGGAGTCTTTTAAGCCAGGTTTGTGGATTTTCAGCATGCTGCTGATTCAGTTCAGCCTTTTCACAGCTATGCAAAATGTAAATACCTTGCAATGTCTGTGTAGAAAAACTGTGTAGAAAAATTGTGAATAAATAGTATTTGCCATGCACTGGAAAACATAGAATTAATTTCACACAAATCAAAGGTTAGTGTTTTGTACTACTCAGGGTGATGGGAACGATGGACTTCTATAATTTAAAAAACATATAAAGTAATGGTCTTTAAAAGACATCTAGTCTTTTAAGTGTTAGGTCAGAGGTTGGACTCGATGATCTTGAGGTCTCTTCTAACCTAGACAATTCTGTGATTCTGTGATTCTGTAAGTTGTCAAGAACTGAGGCCAGATTTGTCATTGTTTCCATACTATGGAAACTTGGTTATTGATACAATCCTTATCAATACTAGGACACTGCAGGAGTTAGCCTTTCTTGACTTACTTATGTACTCTAAATATAACAGTCTGCTGTGGTTTAACCCGGCTGGCTAAACACCACACAGCCGTTCGCTCACCCTGGTCCCTCCCATCAGGGGTTCAATAATTCTTCCCTCCAGGTTTTTATTAAGACCTTGTCTCCCGGTTGTATCTTATGAATAGCAAACCCCAGTCAGGTGTTTTGTGCTAAAAGTCCCTTTTCCCTTAATTGTTGTAGTTGTTTCCCTGTCATGATCACATATTTCTGGCTTTCATAATTCTCTATCAAAGAACAGTCCAATGGCATTCCTTGGGAATATGGCATTCCATATAACATCTCATAAGGTGAGATACCTGTTTCACTATGGGGCATAGTCCTAATATTCAATAATGCCAATGGCAAACATTTTATCCAAGACAGTTGGGTTTTGATCATTAATTTAGCCAATTGTTGCTTAATTGTTTGATTCATTCTCTCAACTCGTCCTGAACTTTGTGGATGCCATGGAGTATGGTATTCCCATTTAATGCCTAAGGCTGTGGTTAAGTCCCGTAACACCTTAGATGTGAAATGTGTCCCCTGGTCAGAGTCAATACTCCCTACCAACCCAAAGCGTGGTATTATATTTTCAATCACAAATTTAGAAGCAGTTGCCCTCGCCACAGGGTAGGCCTCTACCCAATGGGTTAGTTGATCCACTATCACCAACAAATATTTATATCGTCCTATTTTCGGTAGCTCGGTGAAATCAACCTGTACTCTTTCGAATGGCCTATATGCGATCCTCCGTCCCCCAGTAGGTGCTTGCCTCACACTTCTCTTATTTATCTTCTGACATATTAGACACCCTTGAGTAATTTGCAGAGCAATCTCATATATCCCAATGCACCTGTAAAATTTTAACTGATCTCTCAATGCTCAAGTTCCCCAATGGGTTTGCAAATGCATCCAAAATAGCAGCTTCTTTGCTCGACTCTTAGGCAGTATCTCTCTGCCATCCATCAGGATCCACTTTTCTCCCTCCTGCTCAAAATATTGTAATAATTTTTCCAAAGTTTGTTCAAACAGGTTAGGAGACTCAGTAAACCCCTGTGGTAGTACTGTCCATCTTAGCTGCTAATCACAAGGGGGTTGTTTTCTTGCAGGTGGGGTTGTTTTCTTGTAGTTGTTTGTCTGAGTGCTTTTGACCAATAATCTTGTGTGAAACACTGTCCACCCCTGTTAAGTTCATTATAAAAGTTAGGCTATTCGGGCAATAAAATGGAGCATGATCTGACTCTACTGGTGTCTGTTGTGCTTTCGGCCGTGCTTCCTGCAACAAACAGTTCTTAATAAAGAAGTCTATTAGACTAAGAAATGTTCTCCTAAGAGACAGGGCTGTAAGCTCTTTAGTGCAGGCACCATGACTGCTTATATGTTTGCATTGCACCTAGCACAATGGGGATCCAGATCTTTATTTGATCCCGTGGGTTCTACTGCAACAGAAATAACAAACAGCAATAATTATGTACTATGGTAAGCCATAAGGGATATGCACTGCGGCTGAATTTTCTTCTCAGTTACACTCTGCTGAGGTCAATGGGATTATCAGGATACAGACTGGTGGTGTTGACAATACAATTTGCCCTGGTTCATCTGTAAAAACAAAATATGTGTGGTTTCTGTTCCCAAATCTACCTACTTATTTGTTGCAGAGCTATGCAGGCTAGACACTTTCCAACTGTACAAGAGGGAATGTTTTGTGTCTGAAGAACTCCTGTTGTAGGGCAGGCTAGCAGATGCACAAATCCAGGGTCTGGAATGCCAACAGGTGTTTCTTCATAACAATAAAAGTTGCTAGAAGCCATAAAGTATAAAGTTGTACCTTCAGGACTGGAGCTCAGGGAGTGAAAGTGCAGCCTTTCCTCCCCCATGACTTGCATTTCATGTAAGTTCCTTTCTAGTGTCTAATTCTTTCTCCAACAGACAGGAATGAATTTTGAAAGCAGATAAATCATACCAATCCTGCAGACACAAGGATACTGAAGAACATGCAGACAAGAGCCCCTGGCAGTGCTGTAGCTTGGGAGCAGTGGGTTGGGGGCACTTCTGTAGGTTGCTTGTAGATTACAGCCTTCTCTGACAATAACATGGCACTTTCCTGTCCAAACAACTGGGAGGTTGCCTTGTTTTTATCTGAGTGCTTACTGGACTGCATTATTATTATTATTATTATTATTATTATTATTATGGCAGTAATCTAAGAAGAACTGGGGCTTGTCAGAAAATTGAGCCACTGATGAGAAAGCAATTGATGACAGCAGTCCAATTCTAATAATTTGCTGTCTTGCTTTGCTCGTACTAGAGTGTACTTTAGTAAAATGACTGAAATAAGCGATGCATTTTTCAGTCAGCTTTATCCTTGACTCTTGTGCATCTCAGAAAGACCCAGCAGTAGGTTTGACAGATAAAGTGGAAAGCAAGACAGGAACTACCATTATGAAATGCAAAAAGTCAATTTGAATGTCAACAGCAAAGGCAGGGGATTCAAGCTTAAAAGAGCTCCAGTTTGAGAAAATGAGGGCATTGCATTATGTATCCCTGACTAACTGCTCATGTTTCAAGCTTTACAAGAATGCCACATTTAGATGCTTTTTCATTACACATTGGTTTTCTTTATTTTAGACCACAGAATTCTCCAAGCTTCTTGCAGACACTACAGAGGTCAGAAGCAAGCGCTGCCCGAAAACATGAAGTTTGTAAACATCCAGATATAATTACATAAAAGTTTTCTCATGGATGGGACAAAACTAATCCTTGTCACTATCTAGGGAGAAGGACCAGCTGCAGTATAGTATTAGATAGCACCTTTCTCTTCTAAAGCTTTTATTGTCATATTGCTGTGCAAAAAGTAGTAGAGAATTGTTATCTCATTTTTTGAGATTGTAAAATCTGTGCATGGAGAGATTAAGTAATTTGCCTGGGTCAATGGAGCTATAGGACACTGGTAACACTGGGCTTCACTGTTTTTGGTAAATCACTAAAAAGAAAAGAAAAGAAAAGAAAAGAAAAGAAAAGAAAAGAAAAGAAAAGAAAAGAAAAGAAAAGAAAAGAAAAGAAAAGAAAAAAGAAAAGAGAAGAGAAGAGAAGAGAAGAGAAGAGAAGAGAAGAGAAGAGAAAAGAAAAGAAAAGAAAAGAAAAGAAAAGAAAAGAAAAGAAAAGAAAAGAAAAGAAAAGAAAAGAAAAGAAAAGAAAAAACAAACAAAACAAATAAGAAGTAGGGCTAAGGTTGATCACTAAAGCCTATAAAGTCATCTGCATCTCATTTAGCTCAGTTAATGAAGTGATGTTGTAGATATGTAGCACACAGTGAATTGTCTTGGAGAGAAAGCAAATGCATACAGTTCTTTGATTAAGCCCCCTAGTTTTACCATGAATGCTGAAACCAAGACCAGAGACTGTCTTTATTCCTGACTGAGAGGCAATGATCTGGTTCCTGGCTTTCTGAATCAGTTGCTGCATGATGATAAATAAGTAGTTTATATGCTTTTTGTCTCTGTTTACCTGTATGTCTGACAGTGACCCCTCTCATGAGGTGCTGCCAATCTGTAGCTCTCAAGCTCTAGTCTGTTTCCTGACAGCAGCTCTGTGTTTCCATCATTTCCCCTCCCTGCCTGAGCAAAACTGACACTGTAGAGGTATGGTTCATCCAAATTTGAGATGTCTGTTTTAGGGTGAGGTGAATCATGCTTGTTTCTTTCCATTTACTACAAAGGGAGATAAAGGGTGACTAATCAAGACATAGATGTCTGTAGCATAGACATCTAACATTAAGTGAGATGAATTCCACTTTCAGTCACCTCAAGTCTGACAAAGACTGTGACAGCCAGCTGAGTTCATCAGGTTTCTGGGTGCATGGCACTACGTGAAAGTATATCTAAGGTTGTTTCAAGACCAAATTATCACCTTTTCATGATGCTCAGAGCCCAAGTTAGTTAGCATGGAGGACACAAGCTGGCCCCATGCAGAACCAGAGTATCTTTGCATGATTCACTTTAAATAAATGTTTCTGGGAAGTTTGGTGCAGACAAGACCATAGTAACTTTATAGGTTTGACATGATTTGATGCTCAAGCATTGTTCTTTCTGTGCATGAGTTGGGTCCATGCAGAACTTCTTGTGGATTTCTTCTTTCCAAGTTTCTAAAGCAGCAGTGCTGCCCAATGCATTTTCAAAACAAAACATATGTGCTGGCCACACTTGCCTCTTGAATCTGTGGAGAGAAGCTGTACCTGTGTTTGTGGAAACCATCCTGGGTTTAGAGGTACTAATGTTTTTAATGTATATTTTTTTTCTATCGTCTATATTATGTCAAACCCTATTACTTGGATAATGACAATCTGTCTGAATAGGTTGGATAGTCCTTTTCCATGACCACCTCACTGTGTTTGACGTAAAGAAAAGCTCAAACCTGCAAAGCTTAATTTTCTTAGATGTTTAGCCACTAAAGGCTTTTGGAGAGATTTGGTCAGCCAGTACATATCTTCTCTCCCAAACAGAGCCAAACAGAGGGCAGTGTTTTCAATAAAAATAATATTTAAATAAAATATTTTTTTCCTGTTAAAAGTCTGTCTTGATAAAAAACACATTCTTCACTGAAAGCAACATTTCAAATGAAAATATACACAGAATAGATGTGTTGTGCAGAGTTAAGTCTGAGCACACAGGAAGATAAATTATTGCTTTTGTAGAGTGAGGGAACGAACTGAAAGACCAGCAAGGGAGGCACAATAGTAACCAATGGAATCAATGACTAAGTCAGTTTTATTTCTAGCAATAGAGGTAGAGAGGAAAAAAAGACACATTTAGGAGATATTAAACAGGCAAAAGTGACAGGATTTAGAGTCTGAATATGGAGTTCTTCCTTAAGAACAAACTGGCTTTTGAATTAAACCATCCATTAGCATAGTGTCTTCAAAAGGAAATGAAGCAAAAGCTGCTACATATGCATCTTCCCACTAACAAAATTATAGACCATTACAATCCAGGAAACAGATTGTTCGCTGACAGATCAGTTATGAGGAGGGTTTCCAATAGCACTGACTATGATCAAGGAAAGCATTTAAACATATGCTTAAGTTCATCCATCCATCAAAGAAACAGAAGTAAATAAACCTCAGTGTGATAGTAACTTTGTAGCTCCCAAGTTTTAATGTATTTATTCTTGCCATCTTGCCAGTTAAAAGTTCTATTTATTATCCCTGATTTACAGGAGGGATCTTAAACACATTTAGAGCAAGTTTCTAATTCCCACTGGCTTCAGTTCTTTGGAGGATCTGGGGCTGTAGATTTGCATGGTGCAATGAAGCACAGTACAGAGAGACCTGAATCACTGTCAAGTCTGCTTGCAAGCTGAGCACAGCACCATCCTAACGCCACAGTGTTGCTTCCAGCCCTGCAATAGAACTCCTGCATGGCATTGTCTTTCCGTGGGCACATCATCTCAGAATAATGCTAGCTTGGAGGGTGCTGTGCTCCGTTAAGCAGTGTAGATTTAAATATCTTTGCATAGGTCACCCCTCAATTCCCCAGCATATAGCAGGTCTGAATCCAGCTTTATGACTGGCACTATTGTGGTGGTTTTACTCAGGTGGGCAGCCGAGCTCCACCACAACCGCTCTCTCACTCCCCCTCCTCAAAGAGGAATGGGGAGAAAATATGTGAAAAGGGCTCAAGGATTGAGATAAGGACAAGAAAATCACGCAATAATTATTGTAACGGGCAAAACAGACTCGGCATAAGGAGATAGTAAGATTTATTGCCTACAACTAACAAGCGAGAGAAGTGAGAAAACAAAGGAAAAAAAAAACCAAAAGCACCTTCCCCCCCCATCCACCCTCTTCCACCTCCTCCCCCCGAGCGGCGCAGGGGAACGGGGAATGGGGGTTATGGTCAGTCTACAGCACTTCTTCTCTGCCGCTCCTTCTCGGTCACTCTCGTCCCCTGTGCTGTGGGGTCCCACCCACGGGATGCAGTCCTTGATGAACTGATCCGGCGTGGGCTTCCCACAGGCAGCAGCTCTTCCAGAACTGCTCCAGATATGGGTCCGTACCACGGGGTCCATCCCTCAGGAGAAAACTGCTCCAACCTGGCTCCCCTACGGGCAGCAGCTCCTGCCAGATCACCTGCTCCTGCGTGGGCTCCTCTCCACGGGCTACAGGTCCGGCCCGGAATCTGCTCCGGCAGGGGTCTTCCACAGGCGGCAGCCTCCGTCGGTGCAGGGCCACCTGCTCCACCGTGGTCTCCTCCACGGGCTGCAGCATGGAACCCTGCTCCACCGTGGTACTCCATGGGCTGCAGGGGGACATCCTGCTTCACCATGGTCCTCACCACAGGCCGCAGGGGACTTCTGCTCCGGCGCCTGGAGCACCTCTCCCCCTCCTTCTACACTGACCTTGGTGCAAGGCTGTTCTCCCACTCCCTTGACTCTCCCGGCTGCTGTGTGGCGCAGCGTTTTTTCCCTGTCTTAAATATGCTCTCACAGAGGCGCAAAACAACATCGCTTATTGGCTCGGATCTGGAAAACAATGGGGCCCTTCCCAAACATGGGGCAGCTTCTAGATCTTTCTCACAGAAACCACCCCTATGGCTCCCTGCTACCAAAACCTTGCCACGTAAACCCACTACATTCCACCCCTCGCCTCTGTTAAAAGCATATTTAAGACTACTCACAACATACTCTTACTTTACAATTATCACAACAACCTTCACAAAATTCACTTAAATCAAAAC
The DNA here is from genome assembly GCF_965140915.1 of Aythya marila. Classification (NCBI taxonomy): domain Eukaryota; kingdom Metazoa; phylum Chordata; class Aves; order Anseriformes; family Anatidae; genus Aythya; species Aythya marila. The sequence goes on from NC_139081.1 coordinate 12,752,401, forward strand.
AAAAAAGAATTCACCACACCAAAGTAAACATAACATCATCACAGCACCGACAAGGTGGACATTTTACACACACACACCACCCCTCGTCCCTTCACCACACTAACATATCACAGTTACTGCTTTCTTAATTCTTCACAACTTGTACATTCCTAACAATCATCCTGCACATATTTTTGCCCGTTACTTCTACTAACTATCATCTTATCTCAAATTCCTTGAGCCCCACGTTGGGCGCCAAAAAGGACTGTGGTGGTTTTACTCAGGTGGGCAGCCGAGCTCCACCACAACCGCTCTCTCACTCCCCCTCCTCAAAGAGGAATGGGGAGAAAATATGTGAAAAGGGCTCAAGGATTGAGATAAGGACGAGAAAATCACGCAATAATTATTGTAACGGGCAAAACAGACTCGGCATAAGGAGATAGTAAGATTTATTGCCTACAACTAACAAGCGAGAGAAGTGAGAAAACAAAGGAAAAAAAAAACCAAAAGCACCTTCCCCCCCCATCCACCCTCTTCCACCTCCTCCCCCCGAGCGGCGCAGGGGAACGGGGAATGGGGGTTATGGTCAGTCTACAGCACTTCTTCTCTGCCGCTCCTTCTCGGTCACTCTCGTCCCCTGTGCTGTGGGGTCCCACCCACGGGATGCAGTCCTTGATGAACTGATCCGGCGTGGGCTTCCCACAGGCAGCAGCTCTTCCAGAACTGCTCCAGATATGGGTCCGTACCACGGGGTCCATCCCTCAGGAGAAAACTGCTCCAACCTGGCTCCCCTACGGGCAGCAGCTCCTGCCAGATCACCTGCTCCTGCGTGGGCTCCTCTCCACGGGCTACAGGTCCGGCCCGGAATCTGCTCCGGCAGGGGTCTTCCACAGGCGGCAGCCTCCGTCGGTGCAGGGCCACCTGCTCCACCGTGGTCTCCTCCACGGGCTGCAGCATGGAACCCTGCTCCACCGTGGTACTCCATGGGCTGCAGGGGGACATCCTGCTTCACCATGGTCCTCACCACAGGCCGCAGGGGACTTCTGCTCCGGCGCCTGGAGCACCTCTCCCCCTCCTTCTACACTGACCTTGGTGCAAGGCTGTTCTCCCACTCCCTTGACTCTCCCGGCTGCTGTGTGGCGCAGCGTTTTTTCCCTGTCTTAAATATGCTCTCACAGAGGCGCAAAACAACATCGCTTATTGGCTCGGATCTGGAAAACAATGGGGCCCTTCCCAAACATGGGGCAGCTTCTAGATCTTTCTCACAGAAACCACCCCTATGGCTCCCTGCTACCAAAACCTTGCCACGTAAACCCACTACAACTATTATCCTAATGGATACACTATTTTTCTCTAAGAAGCTGTCCTGGTTTTAGCTAGGATAGAGTTGGTTTTCCTCCTAGTAGCTGGTAGGGTGCTATGTTTTGGATTTAGGATGAGAAGAATGTTGATAACACACTGATGTTTTGGTTGTTGCAGAGCAGTGCTTACACCGAGCCAAGGACTTTTCAGCTTCTTGCTCTGTCCTGTTAGCGGCCAGGCTGGGGGTGCAGCAGGAGCTGGGAGGGGACAGACCCAGGACAGCTGACCCAAACTGGCCAAAGGGATATTCCATACCATCTAACGACATGCTGGACGATATACAGGGGAGGGTAGCCAGGGTGGAGGGGGCCGGGCTGCTTATCAGTCAGCTCATAGGCTTGGCATTGGTTACTGGGTGGTGAGCAATTGTACTGTGCATCACTTCTTTTGTACATATTATTATTATTATTATTATTATTATTATTATTATTATTATTATTATTATTATTATTATTATTATTTTCTGTCCTAATAAACTGTCTCTATCTCAACCCACAGGCTTCAGTTTTCTTGTTTCTCTCCCCCATACAAGACAGGGAGTGGGGAGGGTGAGTGAATGACTGTGGTGTTTAGCTGCCGGCCGGGTTAAACCACAACATAGTCCATGACTGACTTCAGGCTCCATCTGTCATCGCAGTCTTTCAGGGCAGAAGAGACGGTGTGTGTTGTTGGATTGTCACACACTGAAGCCCATTCTCATTCCATCACATTGCTTTGCTTGTCCAATTCTATCAAAATTCATTCATCAGTATCTGCGTGGTTGTTACTGTGATACCATTAATAGGACATGGACATAGAAATTCTAATAGTGATGACATACAGTATTATAGAATAATTAACATGATACAATTCAACTCATGGGCTACTCTCACCCAGTATTAAATCCCCTTGAGGTACACACCCGACCTCTCCGGTCTTTTGCATTACCCACCAAGTGCATCCAGGTCCCTGAGCAAAAGCAATTCCACGAATGGGTTTGCCTTTTCCTGAGGCAGGAGTAGCCCAGACTGTTTTACCCAGCATATTTCTTACATGCACTACAGGAACTTTATCCCCTTCTACAGTACGTAACAGGTTTGATTGGGCAGGTCCAGCTCGGTTGGCAGATCCCCTAGTATTGACTAACCAGGTGGCCTTTGCCAAATGCGTATCCCAATGCTTGAATGTCCCAGCACCCATTGCTTTCAGTGTAGTCTTTAACAGTCCATTGTATCGTTCAACTTTCCCGGAGGCTGGTGCATGATAGGGGACGTGATACACCCACTCAATACCATGCTCTTTGGCCCAAGTGTCTATAAGGTTGTTTGGGAAATGAGTCCCATTGTCTGACTCTATTCTTTCTGGGGTGCCATGCCGCCATAGGACTTGCTTCTCAAGGCCCAGGATAGTGTTCCGGGCGGTGGCATGGAGCACAGGATATGTTTCCAGCCATCCGGTGGTTGCTTCCACCATTGTAAATACGTGGCACTTGCCATTGCGGGTTTGAGGGAGTGTAATGTAATCAACCTGCCAGGCCTCTCCATATTTATATTTCAGCCATCGTCCTCCATACCAAAGAGGCTTTTGACCGTTTGGCTTGCTTGACTGCAGCACATATTTCACAGTCGTGAATAACCTGTGCTATAGTGTCCATGGTCAGGTCCACCCCTCGATCACAAGCCCATCTGTATGTTGCATCTCTACCTTGATGGTCTAAGGTGTCACAGGGCCATCGGGCTATAAATAATTCACCCTTATGTTATCAGTGCAGGTCCACCTGAGCCACTTCAATCTTAGCAGCCTGATCCACCTGCTGGTTGTTTTGATGTTCTTCAGTAGCCCGATTCTTGGGCACATGAGCATCTACGTGGCGTACCTTTACAGCCAGGTTCTCTACCTGGGCAGCAATATCTTGCCACAATGCAGCAGCCCAGATGGGTTTGCCCCTGTGCTGCCAGTTGCTCTGCTTCCATTGCTGTAACCACCCCCACAGGGCATTTGCTACCATCCATGAATCAGTGTAGAGATAGAGAACCGGCCACTTTTCTCATTCAGCAATATCTAAAGCCAGCTGAATGGCCTTCACTTCTGCAAACTGACTCGATTCACCTTCGCCCTCAGCAGCTTCTGCAACTCGTCCTGTAGGACTCCATACAGCAGCCTTCCATCTCCAATGCTTTCCCACAATATGACAGGACCCAGGGCATATTTCTTCTTAATTTCTGGTAACTTGTTGTAAAGTGGGGCTTCTTCAGCACGGACCACCTCCTCCTCTGGTGATATTCCAAAATATTTGCCTTCTGGCCAGTCCATAATCACTTCCAAGATTCCTGGGCGACTGGGGTTTCCTATTTGAGCCCTCTGAGTAAACAGTGCAACCCACTTACTCCGCGTAGCATCAGTTGCATGATGTGTAGAGGGGACCCTTCCTTTGAACATCCAGCCCAGTACCAGCAGTCGGGGTGCCAGGAGCTTCAGTACCGACCACTTCCGAAGCAGATCAAACTCCTTCATATGCTGCCAATATCTCCTTTTCAGTTGGAGTGTAGCGGGCTTCAGATCCTCTGTATCCCCGACTCCAAAACCCCAGGGGCCGACCTTGAGTTTCCCCAGGCTCTTTCTGCCAGAGGCTCCAGGTGGGGCCATTCTCCCCGGCTGCGGTGTAGAGCACATTGTTTACATCTGGTCCTGTTCGGACTGGCCCAAGGGTTACTGCATGAACTATCTCACGTTTAATCTGTTCAAAGGCTTGTTGTTGCTCAGGGCCCCATTGAAGCTCATTCTTCTTACGGGTTCCTTGGTACAGCGGGTTTACAATCAGACTGTAATTTGGAATGTGCATTCCCCAAACCCCCATGACACCTAGGAAAGTTTGTTTCTTTTTAGCTATTTGGTGGAGACATAGCTGTTATTTTGTTGATCAAATCCATTGGGATTTGACGACGTCCATCTTGCCATTTTATTCCTAAAAACTGGATCTCTCGTGCAGGTCCTTTGACTTTATTTTGTTTTATGGCAAAACCAGACTTTAAATGGTTTTGGACTATTTTCTTCCCTTTCTCAAAAACTTCCTAGCTGTGTCACCCCACACAATAATGTCATCGATGTACTGCAGGTGTTCAGGAGCTTCCCCCTGTTCCAGTGCAGACTGGATCAGTCTATGGCTGTGTTTCCACCCCTGGGGCAGCCGATTCCAGGTGTATTGGACTCCCCTCCAAGTGAAAGCAAACTGTGGCCTGCACTCTGCTGCTAGAGGGATGGAGAAAAATGCATTAGCAATATCATTTGTGGCATACCACTTGGCTGCCTTCGATTCAAGTTCGTACTGGAGTTCCAGCATGTCCGGCACTGCAGCACTCAGTGGTGGCGTGACTTCGTTCAGGCCACGATAGTCCACTGTTAGTCTCCACTCGCCATTAGACTTTTGCACTGGCCATATTGGACTATTAAAAGGTGAATGAGTCTTGCTGATCACTCCTTGGCTCTCCAGTTGACGAATTAGCTTATGGATGGGAATCAGGAAGTCTCGGTTGGTGAGATATTGCCACCAGTGTGCAGTTGTGGTAGCGATTGGTGCCTGCTGTTCATCAACCCTCAGCAACCCTACAACAGAAGGCTCCTCTAAGAGACCGGGCAAGGTAGACAACTGTTTAATGTCCTCTGTCTCTAAGGCAGCTATGCCAAAAGCTCACCGGAACCCTGTTGGTCCTTGAAATATCCTCTTCTAAGAGGATATTTCCTCTTCTATGCCAAGGATACACGGAGCACCCAGGCCAGTCACAATACGGTGCTTTTGCCACTCATTCCCAGTTAGACTTATTCAGCCTCCAATACAGTTAACTGCTGGGATCTGCCTGCCACCTCATAAATACAGATAGGTTCTGGCCCTTTATAGCTTGATGGCATTACAGTAGACTGTGCACCGGTGCCTACTAAAGCCTTATACTTCTGTGTGTCTGATGTGCCAGGCCATCGAATCCACACAGTCCAATAAACTCGATTGTCCCTTTCCTCCCCCTGGCTGGAGGCAGGGCCCCTCTAATCCTCTAAGATCGTTTGTAAGATCGTGCTCCATCTCCAATTGCTTTGTCAGTGCCTGCATCTCTAGCAAGGGATCCCAGCCTCCTGGCTTCCCTGCCCTCTAATTCCAGACTATTGACTCCAGTGTCCCAGCACCGAAGCAGCCAGGTGACAAGCTGTTCACCTATACAATGACCAAAATCTTTTTGCACATCTCATACCTCATGCTTGTATAGGTTTTGGTTAGATACTGATGTTTTTGCGACATCATCTTCATCCTCCTGCTCCTCTGATGGCCTGGCCTTGTCTTCTCTATACTTCGACTTAGCAGAAGACTCTCTGCGTTCTAAATGACCTGACTCTCTATACCATTTTTTCACCTTGGTTACAGGTGCAACTGACACTGGTACAGTTTGTTTCCCTGGCTCAGCGCTGTGGCCCACTGTAGGGCTTGGAGTGGTCACTAGGCCTGTCTCAGGGGTTGAAGTGGCCGCAGGGTCTGTCACTGGGGCTATATTGGCATTCAGTGCAGCTTGGTAAGCATAGGCCAAGGCCCAGTATGTTGCAGTGATTTCTGTATGTCTGGTACTGCCAGGATTATGACACACCTCTTTCAAGCACTCTACCAGTTTTTTAGGATTTTTCAGGTGTTCAGGGGTAAATTTCCAAAGCACTTGTTATAAATGGCTCAGGATTCAAATTAGGATTAAATAAAAAAAATAGGATTTATTGAAAGAATATCACAGAATCACAGAATTTCTAGGTTGGAAGAGACCTCAAGATCATCGAGTCCAACCTCTGACCTAACACTAACAGTCCCCACTAAACCATATCCCTAAGCTCTACATCTAAACGTCTTTTGAAGACTTCCAGGGATGGTGACTCCACCACTTCCCTGGGCAGCCTGTTCCAATGCCTCACAACCCTTTCAGTAAAGAAGTTCTTCCTAACATCTAACCTAAAACTCCCCTGGCTCAACTTAAGCCCGTTCCCTATAAGCCCATTAAGCCTATATAAAGAAATAGAGGTTAGCAAACAGCGCTTGGTGCACCGGGAGTCTCCGCTCCACCAGGACACACACCAGTTACATCAAGCAGCTGATTTTTATGCTCCTAGACTAATACATATTCATTACTACTTCTAAAAAAAAAAGATTATTATAATTAGCTTCCGGGGTCCAGTCCCTCCTACTGGAGCATGTCTCCTCTGGGGGTCTCTTCTGGGGGTCTCTAGGGGTCTTTCATGCTGAAGGCTCGTAGTCTTCCTCTCCCCCTTTGTACTTACTTGGCACCATGCCAAGTTTATAGAACATTCTCTGCAGGTCTTGTCTCCCAGCTGTCCTTCAGCTTCTTTTTCCTTCCTCTTAATCTCTCGGCCCCCCTAACCAGATACCAAAGATCCGCATAGTATCCCGTAACAGTCACTAGTTGTTATCAGTTGTTCTGAAACTCCCAGACATCAAACACAAACAGCTTTCTTATTTGACGCTTCACGAGTAATTAAAACATTCTTCCCCAGCCATTCACAGACACATCTATAGCAGTGTTAAGTTAATCTCGAAGAAGACAGGAAAAAAGGCTGTAACTGTTAGAAATAGAAGTCCGGAATAACAAAAGCAAACAGGTTCATAAATTTAAGGAGTGTTTTCTGAAGACGTGATAAATTGACTAGAATGAGGGGGAGACTGGGACACACTGCATCTGTGGTTCAAGAATTCAATTGCCAGTGCAGGACCCAGAGGCAGACAGGATTCAAACAGAATTGTTCTTTATGGACACAAATTGTTAAAACATTCCTCACACACTGGAGGTGCCCATTGCTCTAGATGCCTGCCCATATCCTCCCACTCTCCCTGCCACTCATAACTATCCTGACTCAGGACAGATCTCTGGATGGCACTCTTAAGTATTTGTTTAACCTGAGACAAAACCTGAAGTGCATTCAGGAGACATAGCAATAAGGACATGCTGATCTGAACATCCCAAGGATATCTGAAGATTTGGAAAGCTATCATAACTCACCTGGAGAAGAAAGGGAGAGTGAACAAATGGGAAAAAACATCTTCCCCTGACCCGTCCATAGATTGTCTCCCTGAAGAAAAAGCATGAAAGTTGTAATTATTAATAGTTTCTGAGGTAGGATTCCCAAAGTATGGAGTTGATGACAATGCTGAGTAGAAATACGAGATAAGTCTCATGGCCGGTAATTTTATCATATCATAAGCCAGTGTTACACAGTACAGCAAAATAATAGCCATATACCAACTCCCAGAAGTGAGAAGCAATATGACAGGGAAAACATACACTAAGTAATGTGTTATATAACTCAATTCGGAAAACAGGCACAGCAGACTTGAGATCACAAAAATAGGCATTTTGATTAGTAACTATTAAACTGATGTAATTCTTATCAGAATCTTGTTTTAACACACTCTAGTCAGATCCGTCACTATCTCAACCCTTCGTGGCCCCACATTGGGCACCCAAAGGTCTGTTGTGGATTAACCCAGCCGGCAGCTAAACACCACAGCCGTTCGCTCACCCTCCCCCCTCCATCTCTGGGATGGTAGAAAGAATCAGGAAAATGAAGTCTTTGCCTTGAGATAGAGACAGTTTATTAGGACAGAAAATAAAATAATAATAATAATATGTCCAAAAGAAGTGATGCACAGTAAAATTGCTCACCACCCGATGACCGATGCCCAGCCTATCCTTGAGCAGTCCGCCCCCCCCAACCCCGGCTACCCTCCCCTATATATTGTCCAGCATGACGTCAGACGATATGGAATATCCCTTTATGTTGTCGATGGAAGAAAGACAAGCGCACTCAATATGAGCGATCAGCAAGCTCCATTTTATTGCCCGAATAGCCTAACTTTTATAGTGAACTTAACAGGGGCGGACAGTGTCTCACACAAGATCATTGGTCAAAAGTACTCAGACAAACAGTTACAAGAAAACAACCCCACCTGCAAGAAAAGAACCCCTTGTGATTAGCAGTCACGTAAACCTTGTCCTTGAAGCCAGCTGCTGGTAACAGTATTTTTCTGAGTTCCTTAATTGGGCGATGTGGGAGTCATTGCCGTGGGAGCTTCTCACAGTTACTCTGGCAGCTTGGTTTGCTCAGCTACAGCAGGCCCTGAGATTTTCTAAGGCCTACCCCTGGTTGCTTAAAGCAAGCTCAAATTGAACAATTGTTCCACGGGCACATGTCCACGTCCTGTATGCCAATTCCCAACAATTCCCCCTTTTTCTTTTTGTACAAACAGTTCTTGGTTTTACATCAGATGTCGAATACATAACATAACACAACTATACAACTTAACCCTAATAACACTACAATTACTATAAGCACTTAATGGTAACACAATTTAATAGTAAGTAACACAACTTAATAGTAACACACTTAAACCTAATCACTTGATGGTGATCGAAGGCTGTTCTTGACAGTCCTTGAGGTGTCACAGCCCACATCATTGTCAGAATAATTATCAGGAACCTCTTCATGGTCGTCTTCGGTGTGTGCAGATTCTAAAGCTGCTTCAGTCCACTTTGCAGTGATCCACTGGGTACCTGTTTCCGGCACCACTTCAAAATCTCTATAACATTTTTGCAAGTAACCCTTTAACCACATTTATCACAATACTACATGCAATGATGATTGACACCACAGCGAACAGAATCCTTAATCCCCCTTTGACTAATCCCAGTAACCATCTATGCATTGTTTCAACCAAATCAGTGAACCATTGATTGAAAGGATTGATACCATATTGAATCTTTCTCATGTGCTCTTTCAGGAAAGTAATGAATTTGTGAGTTGACTCATTATGATCAAAAAGGTTTAAACAGTACATTCCCTTAAATTTCTCCAAGTGGCTACTTCAAACAATGACTCCGTACTTGTGAAACATGATTTTGCTCGACCGATCGCAACTAGTCCTTCTAGTTGCTTACAATCGACTCCCCGTTTTTCTAAAAAGCGCTGTAATAAATCTAGGGCTACTTCGTCCTCCATTTTTCTATGATTTTTGCCGGCACCAATTTCCTATGCTTTCAGCCTGCACTATGGCAATATCCTGCACTATGGCAATATCCTGCACTATGGCAATAACCTGCACTATGGCAACCTTCCTTCCTGCACTATGGCAATAACCTGCACTATGGCAAAAGCGCGCTCTCACTCACACAGTACACAGCACAATCGCACACACAGAGCACAATCACACACCCAGAGGCCTCTGGCACATCTCAATCTCAGTCATACCACAATCTCATTCACAAGAATATAATTTAGCTGCTGACTCTATCTGCTGTCTACTCTTCAATATTCTCCTTCTGGCGACAGCCGCCTGTGTCTTCAACGGCTGGTTTTACGCATTGGCTAGGCACCCAGATTGCACCTGTAGGGGAAGAAACACAAGCGTAACCGCGCCCCAGGTAGATCACTTCAGCAGGGCCTAGCCATTGCCCTGTTTTCATGTCTCTGTATAACACCTTCATGCCTGGTGGCTTAGAAGTTTCTGCCCCGGCATGGTGACGTACTATAGGGGGCTCAGTGCTGTCCCCAAACACACATAAATGGTTAAGTACAAAGAGAGCCTTTCCTATTCTTTCTTTTACGTCTTCAATGTCTCTGAACTTTTCTAAGTATCGTTTCATTGTTCCATTTGCCCTTTCCACTATCGCCTGTCCTGTGGAGGAGTGTGGGATACCAGTAACATGATTGATATTCCATAATTGCATAAATCGTTTCAGTGGCCCACTATTATAAGCTGGACCATTGTCAGTCTTGATAGTGCTAGGTACCCCTAACACAGCAAAACAACTAGTGAGGTGACGCCGCACATCCCGAGCCTTTTCCCCGGATTGAGCAGTTTCCCATATCATGTGTCTATATGTATCTATCGTTACATGCAAGTATTTTAACCGTCCCAAGGCTGTAACGCGAGTGACATCCATTTGCCACACTTCATTAGCTTTCAACGCTCTTGGGTTAACTCCACACCCGAGTCCCATTCCTAAATTATGATGACTACATATGGGACAAGCCTTCACGATTGCTTGAGCGTCAGCATTAGACAAATTGTAGGCTCGAGCTAGTCCCTTCGCGTTCTGGTGAAATATGGAATGAGCTTCTCGAGCTCGGCAAAATGGTGATAGTGGAGCTTCAGTGACTGTAGCAGCAACTAATCGGTCGGCTCGGGCATTGCCTTCTCCGAGCCCTTGTTCCCATTGATGACTGCGAATATGAATCACTGCATACGGCTTACTTCTCTGTGCGATTGCAAGCTGCAAACTTGTCAATAGTTGAACCAGTCGTCCATTCTGCACTTCTCGCAAACTTGAGTCCTCAATGCGATTGGCTATGCCTACTACATAAAGAGAGTCAGATACAACATTCAACGGAACATCTTTCCATTTTACAAACGCCCATACTACTGTGAACAGTTCTAGTGTCTGTAATGAATCCTCTTTCTGAGCTTGCAAAATCTGATGTTGCCAGCCATGCTCATCCTTCCATGTCACTGCAGCAGTTCTGGAGTGCTTACCGGCATCTGTAAAGACTGTTATTGTGTCTGCAACTGGTTGGGGTGATCGCTTTGGTCTACTTATCCAGCCCTGGTTTTTCATCCAGGACAAGACAGGAGATTGTAATGGTTTTGCTATTAACGTGGCTCCATCATGCAATAGAGCAGTTTGCAGTTCCTCAGAATTTTGTATATACCATTCCAGATCACTTGACTTTATGGGTAACCATATGGTGTTAGGAGGGACCCCGTCTACTTGCAAGGTTCTACTTCGTCCCTTTTTAATTAATTCTGCTAATGTGGTGATTTTTTCTTGAATTGTTCGTCATGGCCGCAATGGAGGAGCTAGCCATTCTAGTACCACCGTATCTCCCTGCTTCTCCCCCGTTTTTATTTTTTGCTGTGTTATCGCACCCATCAAATATTGGGGGCCACACAGAATGGTTAGATCAAGAGGCGCACCCTCTATACGCCGATGTGTAGCCCGTGTTGTAATCATTGAGGCTATTAGCTGTAGTGCTTGTTTTTGTTGGTCTGTAAGCTGAATTGGTGCTGCTGGATCTGTCCCTCGTAGCAAAGGTCGTAGTTGATTTAACAGCTCGTTGGGAATACCAACCACTGGTCGAATCCATTGCAAATCACCCATCAACTTCTGGGCGTCGTTAAGAGTCTTAAGGTCTGATTGTATTGTCAATTTCTGCGGTTGGATCGTAGCATCGGTGATATGCCATCCAAGATATTTCCATGGGCTTGTCTCCTGTACCTTCTCGGGGGCAACTACTAATCCTCTCTGTTTAAATTGCTCCGTTAGTTCATCCTTTTGCTGTGAAGAAAATGGTGTTGACTGGGCCAATAGAATATCGTCCATATAATGATAGATTATTGTTCCTGACCATTTTCGTCGCAACGGCTGTAGAGCATCGTCGACATAGAGCTGACATAGAGTTGGCGAATTTCGCATTCCCTGTGGCGGGACCATACACTCAAATCTCTGGTCCGGCCCTTCTCGGTTTATTTCAGGAAGTGTAAAAGCGAATCTTTGTTTATCATTTTCATGGAGAGCAATTGTGAAGAAACAGTCCTTTAAGTCCACTATGAGTAAATGCCATCCTTCAGGTATTATTGCAGGATTAGGCAACCCTGGCTGCACTGCTCCCATATCGTACATCTGCTTATTTACCGCGCGCAGATCGTGGAGCAGTCGATACTTTCCCGACTTCTTTTTAATCACAAAGATAGGTGTATTCCATGGGCTTGTTGACAACCTTAAGTGCCCCTGTTGAAACTGTTCTTTAACCAGCTTATGCACTTGTATCAGACTTTCCCTCTTTAACGGCCATTGCTCGACCCACATGGGATCATCATTCTTCCACCGGAGCGGGATCGGGAAAGTCCAAACAATGGCCATATCTATAAAGGGCATTCCGAGGTAAGAACCATTCCCATTTGAGCAAGGATGTCCCGCCCTATTAGTGCGTGCACTCCGTCAGGCAATGGAATAACAGAGACACAACATTTCACCACTTTGTCCCCTATTGTCCACTGCAGGGGTGGTGACTGACGGGCAAGTGTCATTCCTCCTACCCCGGCCACTGTGGCATTGGTTTCAGATGTTGGCCAATGCTGCGGCCAGTTTTGTGTGCTGATTATAGATACATCGGCTCCCGTGTCAAGTAACGCATCGATTCTTATGGCTTCTTCTTTATATCGCACCGTGACCACCTGTCGTGGTCTTTGCCGTAATCCCACAGTTAACAAAGCCACATTTCCCGTAGAGCCAAATGCTCCTTGCCCTCGCGGTTGCTCCTGCATGGGCGAGATAGCTTCAGCAAGATGTGATAACGGAACCAATTGTGCTACCTTGGTGCCCTTAGGCACAAATAACGGTGGAAACAACATATGGGCCATTATTTGAATTTCTCCTTGATAGTCTTTATCAATAAGTCCCACTAATACTTGTAGTCCCAGCATGGTCGCTGATGACCTCCCTATAAGTAATGCTGGCTTGTATCAGGAACAGTGTGACCAGCAGGGCTAGGGAAGTGATTGTCCCCCTGTACTCAGCTCTGGTGAGGCCCCACCTTGAGTACTGTGTTCAGTTTTGGGCCGCTCACTACAAGAAGGACATGGAGGTGCTTGAGGGAGTCCAGAGAAGGGTGACGAAGCTGGTGAAGGGCCTGGAGAAAAAGTCCTACGAGGAGTGGCTGAGGGAGCTGGGCTTGTTCAGCCTGGAGAAAAGGAGGCTCAGGGGCGACCTTATTGCTCTCTACAGATACCTTAAAGGAGGCTGTAGCAAGGTGGGGGTTGGCCTGTTCTCCCACGTGCCTGGTGACAGGACGAGGGGGAATGGGCTAAAGTTGTGCCAGGGAGTTTTAGGTTGGATCTTAGGAAGAACTTCTTTACCGAAAGGGTTGTGAGGCATTGGAATGGGCTGCCCAGGGAAGTGGTGGAGTCACCATCCCTGGAGGTCTTTAAAAGATGTTTAGATGTAGAGCTTAGTGATATGGTTTAGTGGAGGACTTGTTAGTGTTAGGTCAGAGGTTGGACTCGATGATCTTGAGGTCTCTTCCAACCTAGAAATTCTTATTCTGTGATTAGTACAAAAAATTATCTATATGTGCTCTCAGTAATGGAACAAGAGAATTGGCATTCCTCGTGGACCTTAACCCAACCCTGTTCTTGGCAAGAAGTATTAGACCCTGACAGGTTAGCTAGTAGGAAGAGGGGGCACAGAATACCCTGCTGATTAACAATCTAGTGAAATAATTAATGTTATTCTCTTCTCATTTAATTATGGATTATTCACAAATATATTTTTATTAGATACCACAAAAGGAAGTGTCTGTGCAGAATTTTGACTTCATCTATGCTGTTCAGAAGGCCTTTTGTAAAGGGTTTAGGGAAACCTCTCCCTTCTCCCTTTATTTCTGAACATATTTTAAACAAATAAGGAGTTTTTACAATTTTATTAAGATCCGGTTCAACATGCTCAGAAATAGAAAGATTTATATTGATTTCATTAGGATTATATCAGGCTTAAATGCATAAGACTGCATTGCAATTTCCAAACTACATGTTCACTCAATATATTAGAGCAATGGGTGAACAATCAGCAATGATGAACCCTATTCAGATTCTAATATGTCTTTCTTCCTGTCTGTCATAATAGTTTATATCTATCAAAACATGTCATTTTACAGGATATTATCAGAAACAATAATAGGGAAAGGACTTTACACTACATGCGTTATTTTAAATAAAGTGAAAGTGAAGTGAATGAGAATATGTTTGTGTTATCTGGGAAATGCCAGACCCTGTAGTTCACTGACCAGCCCAATTATTTACATGTATTCATGCATCAGTACTGAGATGTGTGCTGGGGTCCCCTTGCAATACACATGCAAGAACAAAGTCATGTTCAAGAACATAGTAAGAAGGGACCTACTTCACTGACAATCCAAGTGCAGCATGGAGTTACTGTTCATACAAGTCTATGCAAATGTATGAAACGAATCCTATTTGGCTAATATCCAGCTGTATATTTTAACTACCAAACAACTCCTTTCCCATTAGAGGGTATAGTCATCACCTCTGCAAAGCTAGAGTGTCACTAGAGGCGCTAAAAAGAGACCAGATGAGCTTCCCTTCTGTTTCCTTGAGAAGTGTGATGCTGTGAAAAAACTACAGGCAGTGTGAGCTGGTGTTCAAACAGAGCTAACAGCGCCATGAATTAAAACGCAGCATTCGTTTTAGCTCTTGTGCTAGAAGTCATCACATAAAGAGGAAACTCACAGTGATAAATGGACTCCTTCTGTGTAAATTACTATGGAAAGGGGAAAGAATATTAAAACCTAGTAGCAGTTTGGGATAGCATGGTCAAAATGGGACACTGTCTGGTCAGATTACAGTACCAGCCACGTGAACCATAGACTCATTTTCAGGTCATCTCCAATCTGTGCTGCTTATCTTCTGTGGGGTGTTATTAGTTTATGATAATCACACTCACTGCAGTTCTTTTACTGCTATTATAAAAAATACTTTTATGTTGGGTAGATGTATTATTTATTATGTGTTGGGAGGAAATGAAGTTGTTAGTTCTGAATGTTGTACAGCAGTTGGAGCTGAGCTGCACAGTTCCAGGTCCAAAGAACTCTGTCTCCTGTTTCATAATATTAGTGATTTATTCCCTGTGCTATTAAGCTGTTTGAATGACTCCATGCAGATCTTGGGGCCAGCATTTTATTTCTGCCATCTAAGCTAAAGCTATAACAGCAAGGGCTGACATTTTCTTTTCCTTCTTTTCTCACTATTTCTCACTAATTCTTTTTCTTTCTTTCTTTCTTTCTTTCTTTCTTTCTTTCTTTCTTTCTTTCTTTCTTTCTTTCTTTCTTTCTTTCTTTCTTTCTTTCTTTTTCTTTCTTTCTCTTTTCTTTCTTTCCTTCCTTCCTTCCTTCCTTCCTTCCTTCCTTCCTTCCTTCCTTTCTTTCTTTCTTTCTTTCTTTCTTTCTTTCTTTCTTTCTTTCTTTCTTTCTTTCTTTTCTTTTCTTTTCTTTTCTTTTCTTTTCTTTTCTTTTCTTTTCTTTTCTTTCTCACTTTTCTCACTTTCCCCACGTTAAATGAGACAAAATGTCCTATTGTTATTGTGGTGGTTTTACTCAGGTGGGCAGCTGAGCTCCACCACAACCGCTCTCTCACTCCCCCTCTCCTCAAAGAGGAAGGGGGAGAAAATACAACACAGAGAACTTGAGGTTTGAGATGAGAAAGGTTTAATTAAAGGGAAAGGGAATGGGGAGAAAAAGAAACAAAAGAAACAGTAAGTCCATGCGGAAGCACAGAGAGAAGGGAAAAAATTATTCTCTACTTCCCATCAATGAGCGATGTTCGGCCACGTCCTGGGAAGCAGGGCCTCAAACGCGTAGCAGTTGTTCAGGAGGAACAACACCCTCCCCCACGAGAGCCCCTCTTTTTATTGCTGAGTGTGACATCAGGTGTTATGGAATATCCCTTTGGTTGGTTTAGGTCAACTGCCCTGGTTATGTCCCCTCCCCATCACTTGCCCACCCCCAGCCTCATGGCTCTTGGGGGCTTGGAAGGAGTCCTGATGCTGTGCCAGCATTGTGCAGCAATAGACAGAACACTGGAGTGATACCAGTGCTGTTCCAGCTATGAGTGCAGAGCACAGCACTGTGTGGGCTGCTGCAGGGAAAAGGTGACTCCAGCTCAGACAGACCCAACACAGTTATGTGTAACAATTCTCATAGTTGTACATCATTTAAAGCAATCAAGGTGTTGTGCTGCCACTGAACGTATCACTTTGATTTCATCCCATTTAGTTTCACACCTATGAGGGACTACACTGATATGATTCTGCCTATCATTTTACCACTTTTTTTCTCTATTTGGGATGTATGTCTACCTCAAAAATACAAGAAAATGATAGGAAGCATCTTTCTGTGCAAAATTTAAGACAATTTACATAACACTGAATCTTCTAGAGAGGTCCCAGACAGAACTGCAGTGACTCTAATGGTGTTGCCTTATCTGCCCCAGCAATTTATTGCACCTAAAGAAGAATTTCACCTTACATTCCTTTCAGGAAGTGTCCTCAGTTGGGTAGGTGATAAAGTTAAGCATTCATTGACTTATGCCTTTTGAATTAATTCTTAAGGATCAACTGTGGATTTATAAGATTTTTTAATCTATTAAAGAACTATCCTAATATGAATACAATAGTCTCTTGCAAATTGTGTTGACTTCATTCATATTTCTGGAAGTACGCTGATGCAACTCAACTAAAATAGGACTCCACATCTGAATGGCATGGCCTTTTTTCAGACCAAGCTTTTTGAACAGCTATAGTCAAATTATGTTTTCTAAATATTAAAAATATTTGTTATAGTCAATAGGTTCAAATATAAAATAATTACTAGAAAACAAGATTGCAACTTTTTACTTAACAGTGAAATACCCTGAGTTTAAATTTCTAACTTTTTACTGAAAAATAAAGTTCTTTGATAATAATACTGGTAGGTTCTCCTCATATCAGGCATAATGTAGTATTTAATTTTGAAGTGTTTATAGAATATTTATGAGGATATTAGGAAAATATAAAAAGCCAAGCTAAAAATGATTAATTCTTTTCCCCAGAATCTAATTTCTTACTTTCAGCTACAGCTGTAACTAAACCTGGGTGGCATTTTCTGCCTCAGTGCTTTTTCTTTCTGTTTTTTTGTTTGTTTGTTTGTTTTGTTTTGTTTTGTTTTTCCACTGGGGGGAAAAAAAGGAAAAAAAGAAAGTGACACTGATGAATACTATAAATGCCTGATGATTTTACAGCTTTTTTTTCCTTCTAAAAGTGAAAAAATAAAGCTGTCAAGCAATAATAGGTCATTCTGTACATGTTTTCTAATGGTTGAAATGAACTTTTGGCTTCAATATTTATACATTTATAAATCTAAAAGATAAAAAAAAAAAAATCTGCAAAATCAAGTCCTTGGATTTTTTTCAAAAGGTTGCTTTGTTTTGCTTTTTCCTTCATCCACAATGTACAAAAGTTGTGCTCACATTTGAGTATTAGTCAATGCTATGCTTATTTTGTAGGCTTCAGCTCATCTTAACTTAAAAGGCAAGATTCAGTTCACAAGTTAAAAGTCTAAATGAAAGTGTTTTTATGTACATAAATAAGTTTGCATTTCAGTAAGCAAAGGTTTGAGGTTTCATTTGGTTGCCCAAACTCTGTGAGAAGGATCTCATGGTGATATCTGGAAATACAAGTGCTACAGTTTCCCCTTTTGTAAGAAATGGCTTCTCCATAGCAAAGGAATACAAATTGCTTCATTCTTTCAATGTATATGCCACCAACCGTGCAATGAAATTCCTTAAATTGTGATAAAATTGCTTATTTCCTGAAGTGAACACAACAAACTAACAGACATAGTAATTTTTAGTAGATTTTGATTCAATTCAGTTTTCCAGATGTTTGCCTGTAATCAGCTTAGGAACTCAAATCTCAGAATGGTAATATTCACACAACAGCTGTTGCAAATTTTTATTTTGAATCACACCAATCTAGGATTGGATTTCTTTACAGGCAGCCTCAGTGTTACATGAGGAACTGAATGATTACATTAAAAAAAAAAAAAAAAAGTTCTGACCATTTAAACAGTTTTGGGTTTATATTATAGCCCCATTTTCAAGTTTGCTTTTTTTTTTCATGATTTGATGGACTTATTTTTCTTCACCATTCAGTGAATTTTGTTATTGAATATATTTTTTTTCAGCTAGTTTCATAATAAAAATGTATTTGAAGAAAATATTAGAGTAGCCATAACATCAGCTCTCTCTTACTGAGGACCTAACTTCATATCTCATATTGAGGACAGACTCCCTTCTTATAAAATTCACCCCACAGCAGTACTTTTCCACTAACCATTCATTGGTCAAACAACTTTGCCTGGCAACAGCAAACACCCAGCAACTTCCATGCCTTAACGGCTGGAGAACAAGCAAACAGCTGGAGAACAAGCAAGACAGCAAGGCGTCTCCTGAATCACCCTTCTTTGTTGACATATATATACTATCAGAAAAGGTAACAAACAATCCTTTAAGTCTATTACTATCAATGTCCATGACTGGGGGAGCACAGGTGGCCTGGTTGAAGTGCTCCCATATCTTCCATGACTTATAACAGTCTCCATTTTCCATTCCTTTTCTTGATTACAAACACCGGAGAATTCCAGAGCTAGTTGTGGGAACAATATGTCTCGCTTTAAGTTGTTAAGCAACTCGGTCTTCGGGCCTTATGTATCCTAATCTTCCCGGATTGAAGAAAAATGTCTCTATCTCCTTTTCAAGGCCAATAGGGCCTGGGTTAAAAAGCATGTCAACCCAGCAGATTATATGAGATTATATGAGTAATATCTCCTTAGAACACAAACTTAGAGATATAATAATCAATGAGATCTGGCATCCTTATTATAACATGAATTCATTGCTATAAACGATGTCACCAAAGTTGTTGATGTAAACTACAAAATCCACAGAACTGTAGATGGCAGGCCTGAGATCACGAAAAAAAGGAATTAAAGATTTACTAAATGTGACAGTGATGGTCTCTGGTTTTACAGTAATATATGCCATTATAGTGTATGTTTTGAAACATCCTGCTTGTTTTATGCTGAGGTTTCACAATGAAGGAGTCAGATCAGAGACCTTTAACTTGGATTTGTCTCAAGATACTCTGATTTTTTGCCTGCACTGATCCAGCCCCGTTTAAGCAGAAGTATATGCACCGCAGTGCTGCCCATCACTGTTGAGGACCATATGAATTTGCTTTAGTATGGCACCTACTGTCCTCAGAGATACAAACACGTCCTGCAGTATTTTGCCTGTAAAGTAGTTTTCAGACCTATAGCTCATTTACTGACCCACATTGCCTTTCATAAGGAGCAAAATATTAGAAGGCATTTCAGCCTTGGCTTCACAGCCTAATATTAGATAAGAATATTTAAAATGCTGAGGAAAGGCTTTTGTCCACAGTCTGAGGTCAGGTTTTGAAATCTTTGCAAACTCTCTCTCCGGGGAGGCTGTGTAGAGAGAGAGAGACATCCTTTCAACTCACCCTTGAATGCACTTTGAACAAGCAGCTGCTTTTACTGTAAGCATGTTATTAATGGTCTCTTTTCAAAAGCAGAGAGAGCACCCTGGAAAATGTTCTATTGTGGTGGTTTTACCATGCTGGGCAGCTAAACCCCACAACCGCTCTCTCACTCCCCCTCCTTTAGATGAGGAGGGGGAGAAGTAAAGCAAAGAACAACTCACGGGTTGAGATAAGGATCATTTAATTAAAGGGAAATAATAATAATAATTAAATAAAGACTACCATGAACTAAACAATTTAACTAAGGGGAAATAAAAGGGAAAGGGGAAAAGGGAGGGGAAAAGGAAAAATAAAAAGAAGGGAGGAAAACAAGCAAACAAAATAAATGAAGGCTATATGGAAGTGCAGAGGAAAGAAATTACTCTCTACTTCCCACAAATGAGCGATGATTGACCATGTCCTTGAAGCAAGGCCTCAACGCACGCAGCCGGTGTTCGAGAGGAGGACCGACGTTTTCCCAACGAGAGCCCACCCCTCCCCTCTTCTTCCTGTTTCCACCTTTTATTGCTGAGTGTGACACCACATGGTATGGAATATCCCTTTGATTGGTTTAGGTCAGCTGCCCTAGTGATGTTTCTCTCCTCACTTTTTGCCCACCCCCTAGGAGGGTTAGAGAAAGGCCCAATGCTGTGCCACTGCTGCTCAGCAGTAGACACAACACTGGTGTGATAACACTGCTGTTCCAGCTACAAGTACAGAGTACGGCACTGTATGGGCTGCTGCCGGGAAAGTTAACATTCCAGCCAGACCCAGTACATCTATTGATTTCAGCTTTCCTGTAGGCCCCCTTTAAGTATTGAAAGGCAGCAATGAGATCTCCCCAGAGCCTTCTCTTCTCCAGACTGAACATCCCCAGCTCTCTCAGCCTTTCTTCATAGGAGAGGTGCTCCAGCCCTCTGATCATCTTTGTGGCCCTCCTCTGGATGCATTCTAACAGGTCCACATCTTTCTTGTACTCGGGGACCCAGACCTGGACACAGTATTCCAAGTGGGGCCTCACAAGGGCAGAGGGGGACAATCACCACCCTTGACCTGTTGGCCACGTCTCTCTTGATGCAGTCTAGGATACAGTTGGCCTTCTGGGCTGCAAGCACACACTGCTGGCTCATGTCCAGCTTCTCATCTATCAGAACCCCTAAATCCCTCTCCGTAGGGCTGCTCTCAATAGGTTCTTCTCCCAGTCTGTACTCATGCCTGGGATTGCCCCATCCCAGGTTCAGCACCCTGCACTTGGACTTGTTGAACCTTATTTGGTTCACATGGGCCCACTTCTCAAGCTTATCCAAGTCCCTTTGGATGGCATCCCTTCCTTCTGTTGTATTAACTACACCACTCAGCTTGGTGTCATCTGCAAACTTGCTCAGGGCGCACTCAATCCCATCATCTAGGTCATTGATGAAAATATTGAAAAGCACCGGTCCCAAGACAGACCCCTGAGGGACACCGGTTGTCACCGGCCTCCATCTGGACATAGAGCCATTTACCACTATTCTTTGGGTGCGACCTTCAAGCCAATTCCTTATCCACCAAATGGCCCACCCTTCAAATCCATATCTCTTCAATTTAGAAATCAGGATGTCATGTGGGACCGTGTCAAAAGCCTTACAGAAGTCCAGGTAGATTACATCAGTTGGTCTTCCTTTGTCAACTGATGATGCTGTCACTCCATCACAGAAGGCCACCAGATTGGTCAGGCATGATTTGCCCTTGGTGAAGCCATGCTAGCTGTCTCGGATCACCTCCTGGTCTTGCATGTGCCTTAACATTGCTTCCAGGAGGATCTGTTCCATGATCTTGCCAGTCACAGAGGTGAGGCTCACCGGTCTGTAGTTCTCTGGGTCTTCCTTCCTACCCTTTTTAAAAATGGGAGTGATGTATCCCTTTTTCCAGTCACCAGGGACTTCACCTGACTGCCATGACTTTTCAAATATGATGGAGAGTGGTTTGACAGCTACATCAGCCAATTCCCTCAGAACCCTGGGATGGATGTCATCAGTCCCCATAGACTTGCAGCTGTTCAGTTGTATCAGGAGGTCCCAAACCTGCTCTTCACTTACAGTGGGAGGGACTCTGCTCCCCCAGCCCCCACCTAGAGGCACCTAGAGGTTTGAAGACTTGAGAGATGTGGGAAGCCTGACTGCCAGTGAAGACTGAGGCAAAGAAGTTGTTAAGTACCTCAGCCTTCTCCATGTCTGTTGTTACCAGTCCTCCATCTACATTTTTCAGAGGTGGTACACTCTCCTTAGTCTTTCTTTCTGGCCAATGTACCTGTAGAATCCCTTCTTGTTATTTTTTGCATCCCTTGTCAAGTTTAGCTCTGTCAGTGCCTTGGCTTTCCTGATCCCATCCCTGCACATCCCGACAGCATTTCTGTACTCTTCCCAGGGCACATGGCCCTGTTTCCAATACCTATGCAGTTCCTTCTTTTGCCTAAGTTTGACCAGAAGGTCCTTGCTCAGCCATGCTGGTTTCCTGCCTTCCTTGCTTGATTTATTGCACATGGGGATGGAGAGCTCTTGAGCTCTAAGAAAAATATCCTTAAAGAGTTGCCAGCTCTGATCAGATCTTCTTTCCTTAAGGACAGTGTCCCACAGGATCTCATCCACCAATTCTTTGAATAACTGGGAGTTTGCTCTTCTAAAGTTGAGGGTTCTGACTTTGCTCTTTGCCAGGCCCACATCCCTCGAGATCACAAACTCAACCAGGGTGTGGTTACTGCAACCCAGACTGCCTCCAATCTTAACCTCTTTAATGAGGTCATCCACACCGGTGAACACCAGATCCAGAAACGCTTCTCTGGTTGTTTTGTCTAATACCTGGATGAGGAAGTTGTCCTCAATGCACTCCAGGAGTCTCCTGGATTGCTTACTGCCTGCTGTGTAGCTTTCCCAGCAGATATCTGGGTGATTGAAACATTCTACAACATATTTTTATATAATAATATTCTTGCAGAAGAATCCATAAGTAAGAAATTGTGAACAATTTGAAATATGATTTTTTTTTACTTTTTCTTTTTTTGATTTTTTTTTGGGTTATAGTTGCTACTAATTATATCACACAGAGTAAAGCTTGTTTCCAAACATTTTTGCTTGTGGCCTAAAAAGAAGTCTGGGTCAAAAGGCAAGTTCAGGTCAACAGGGGGCATAACAGCAAAAGCCTTAGATGGCTGTAGCAGCAGAGGGGCCCACGGCGTAGCAGTCGGATCAGTAAAGGAGCCTGCAGCTCCCTCACTGTCTGGCAAGCCACATGTTTGTGATTGTGGATCCACATGGCTCATTAGATGATGTTTTTTTTTCTACTGTTCCAGACTGAACCTCATTTCACATTTTCCTGCTCATATTTCTAAAGTCTCCAGGTTCCTTTGTGTAATTTCTTCATCTTTTCTGTAATTTGCACACAGAAATCTCAGCAGACTCATAACTCATGAAGTTATGTCATCAATAAAGAAGCAGGAAAGAGGAATGAAAAGGAACAGGCTAGCGGAACGGAGACCAGGACAGGAACAGGCACATTGATCGCCTCATGAAGATAGGTTCAGCCAGACTCAGCAAACCTCTCAGAGAAGCTCATAGAGAAAGTCGCTGGAAATAGGTGCACCGGAGCTGGAGAGAAGCTCAGGCTGAGAGAAGCGGACCCGCGCACACAACTGCTTCTCGCTGGTAAGCAGTTGCGCATTATGGGTGTTATAAATGAGGTCTCAACTCAATCTGAATTTTGTAATATTTATAAAACAAATATTTCTAAAAGCTATAAAAGGCAAGTAAACAGTGCTGGGTGTGCGGGGAGTCTACGCTCCACCAACATGCACACACGAACATCAAACATTCTAAATATACAGAACATTGCTTTACATACTAAACACAAGTATGCCTATACATACATAAAATCAGGAAAGGTAACAAACAATCCTCTAAGTTCCATGACTTACTAAACTCGAGTACACCTATACATATGTATGATCAGAAAAGGTAACAAACGATCCTTTAAGTTCCATGACTTAACAGTCGTCATTTTCCATTCCTTTTCTTGATTACAAACAAGTCTCCATTTTCCATTCCTTTTGAACAATATGTCTCGCTTTAAGTTGTCAAGCAACTCGGTCTTCAGGCCTTATGTATCCCATTCTTCCCGGATCGAAGAAAAACATATCCATCTCCTTTTCAAGACCAATAGGCCTGCGTCAAAAGGCACGTCCAGGTCAACAGGGGGCGTAACAGCAAAAGCCTTCGATGACTGTAGCAGCAGAGGGGCCCATGGCATAGCAGTCGGATCAGTAAAGGAGCCCGCAACTCCCTCACTGTCTGGCAAACCAGATGTTTGTGATTGTGGCTCCACATGGCTCTTTAAGACCTCAGAGATTGCTCGCCAGGTGCCGAGCAATCCCACTGCAACCTTGTCGTTTTTAGTTGCAGAGTCCCACACCTTGACCTCAGTTGGGTCCCATATTTCAGTCTCATAATCTGTCCGATTGTTAATAAGGAGAATAAGCTTATTAACTTAAGGTTACCAGGACAGTCTTTGTTCCTAAGGACGTATGATTCCCCATAATGCGCAACTGCTTACCAGCGAGAGGCAGTTGTGTGCACGGGTCCGCTTCTCTCAGATCGAGCTTCTCTCCAGCTCCAGTGCACCTGTTTCCAGTGACTTTCTGTACGAGTTTCTCTGAGCAGTTTTTGCTGAGTTTGGCCGAACCTATCTTCATGAGGCAATCAATGTGCCTGTTCCCGTCCTGGTCTCCATTCTGCCAGCCTGTTCCTCTTCACTTCTTTTTCCTGCTTCTTTATTGATGTAACTTCATCGTGCTGCCTTTTTCTTTTTTCTTCTTCTTTTTTTTTTTTAATCTTGAGGGCAGGCTCCCCTCTTATACCCTTCTCTCCACAGCATTTCTTTTCAAAACAACTTTTCATTGGTCAAACAACTATGAATGTAACAACAGCAAACACTCAGAAACTTCCATGCCTTAATGGCTGGAGAACAAGCAACTCATCTGGAGAACAAGAGACCCAAGACTGCATGGAGTCTCCTGAATCACCCTTCTTTGTTCCCTCTAAACTCTTTTATATTCCTGATGGCCTGGTCGTTAAGAGTCTAATGTTATCTCAACCATGGGGCTTTCCAACCCCCATGGCCACATTCCCAAATCTCCCCCTTCTTTATTAATATCAACTATTTTCTCGACACGAATTACCACTCCATATATAACAGGTTCTGCTTCACTTTTTTATATATGGAGTGTTAATATGGAGTGGAAATATAGAAACCCTTGAAGCAAATGGATTGGCAAAAAACAACAGCATCACTTCTGACTTAAATGACTGTCAGAATCCATACCCTAGTGGTATGGATCTTATAACTGTTATTATTATTATTTGTTCAATAACTGTTACCTAACTATCACCATAGCTATACTCCTAACTCCAAGGACAAACATTAACATTATCACACCATTTGCCCCTGTGACACTTTCATGGATTTTATCTTTTCTTGTTTAACTTACATTTTCTTCAGTCCAATATTTTTTAAATACCTGCCACAAAGTCAGATTCAATTATACCTGTTTAACTCCTAAAGTGTTTTTATAGGTTCCTAATATTATGTATCTAAATTTCTTTGCATTCACCATCCAGATTCACCGCCTGTTAAACCTCACCTCACCAGTGAACTAGGAAAGTATTGCATGTTTTGAGAAATAGGCTAGTGATGTACCTTATTTCACAGTGCAAATTAAAATGGCATGAAGAATCGGGAAATTTGACAACAGTGTCTTTGCTTACCCTGTGAGACCATTCTTTGGGAAAAGGTGCATAAAGTGAAATAGCTCCATGAAAGAAGAACACAGACTAAATTGGCTGGGGTTAACAGTTAGGAAAAAGCAGGACATAGAAAGGACAAGTCAGTATGCAAATGCTCATTAAACTTAGCAGAATCAGGTACCTAAATCTCACTTTAGCTTTTGTAAATATTCCTCCAAACTTCTGCATAGTGTAAGCAGCAGCATGTCAGATAGCTTGGACACATCAGATTCAGGATAATGCCAACTGGGCAATTACAGCATTTCAGTATCATGAACCTGGGGTAGAATATAGGTCTTCTGAGTTCAGAACTAAAGGGATGCTGTGGACAGAGAAGGCATAGGGGCTGTTGAGGACTCCTTTATGATTAACGATTACTGGACAGACCCAAAACTTGAAATGACCAGACAGACCAGTGTCCAGTAAGTGACAGACCATATAATTACCAAATTTCAGAGTATAAAACTAGCAGACTGCTTCCAATTATAATGTGAAAGGGCAACTTCACAGTTGTGCCACTTAGTAGTGCTGGGGAAAGGCAAAGGAAAATGTGTTAAAGGCCTAATGAGGTGTGTGGGTGGAAGTTACTGCCATAGTTTATGGCTGTTCAGGTTGTTAGTTCCTACAGTGTGTCACTATTTGTTATATATGGAGTGGTAATTCGTGTCAAGAAGATAGTTGATATTAATAAAGAAGGGGGAGATGTGGGAATGTGGCCATGGGGGTTGGAAAGCCCCATGGTTGAGATAACATTAGACTCTTAACGACCAGGCCATCAGGAATATAAAAGAGTTTAGAGGGAACAAAGAAGGGTGATTCAGGAGACTCCATGCAGTCTGGGGTTTCTTGTTCTCCAGCTGTTAAGGCATGGAAGTTTCTGTGTGTTTGCTGTTGTTACATTCAAAGTTGTTTGACCAATGAAAAGTTGTTTTGAAAAGAATTACAAACGTGGAGAGAATTGAAACTGCAACCTGAGTGGGACGGACTGTTCCAAGTGCTCCTGACTACTGAGACAACAGTAAGAATGGCTGAGAAAGGTTGGACTCATACCTAGGTAAAAGCATCAGTTAACCCTGATACCTGAGAGACTGCATTAACAAAGACTTTTAAGGTTAAAACTGTTAAAACTATCTACTGTGAACCTTTAACTTCTCCTTATATGAATTCTTAATGAATTAATGAGTAAAAGGGATTTAATTACACAGAATTGGCGTGTTTCCAGGGAACACTCTCTGGAAGTGGGAGAAAAAGAAAGGGCATTCAGTCCCCACCAGAAGAATCCTTATTAGTTTGTGATTTTTATTGTTTATCTTAATTATTATTTCTTAGTTATTAGAGGGGTGTATATATACATAGAAACGATGTGTTTTAAGTTTATCTTAGTAATACCTATTCTCAATGGATTAATGATAGGATGGAGGGAAAAATCAGCATTTCCAATTAATCCAGAACATCTCTTGAGTTCTATCGAAATAATTGTTAGATTTGCACTTAGATGCCTAGGGAGACTGAAGAGGCCTTGTCCCTGATTGCTATTTCCAGCAGCAACTGTGTCTGGATTCTCTAGGTTTCTAAAAATGACAGATCATACTCAGTCCCAGGAAGGAATAGATTTTGAAGTTGAGTTCCCTACACATAGTCCTGGCACAAATATACTGTGTTATCAAAGGTGCCTTTTAAATAACATTAATAGAAAACTCAAGGGGCAATATTACTGGGTGTGGAAATATCCAAGAAAAAGGGAAGAATCTGTACTGTACTGAATATGCACACCAGATACAACATGAGAATCCTGTAAACGGATGGCCTGTCCTGAATGGCAAGGAGTGGTACTGGCTATGTGGCAATAAAGCCAGGAAGTTTTTGCTGCTAGGATGGAAGGGAGCTTGCACCCTAGAGGCAATAATTCCAAATGTAACTATTATTGAAGACCCACAAAGCCAAAGCCCCCTTGAGACCACACACAGAATTAAGCAGACTCCAGATAATCCTCTAGTAAAATTCTCAAGCATTTCACAGTTTTGCAAGGTGTTTTTTACCTTGGTTAGGGGTGAGCGAATTAGAAAACACTATTGTAAATAGCTATAATTGAAGAACTAGAAAATAAGTTAGATAAGTTTGCAAAAATAGTACTCTAGAATCGAATGGCATTAGATTTATTAATAACCTCATAAGGATGATCATGTACTGTAATTAATACCAGTTGCTGTATATATGCAGATCAAATGGAATGAATTTGACTGATCTAAGAAAAAGATCTGGAAAACAAAACAAAACAAAAAAAAACAAAAAAAAAAACACAACAAGATCCTATATAGAGTAGCTCAAGATGACAATTCCTGGGGATTTAGAAACATTTGGGAGAAACTAATTTCGTGACTATCTGAATAGAATTGGCTCAAACAACCATTTGTTGGTATTGTAATAATAATGGCATTGTGTATCTGTCATCCCCCATGACATCCGAAGAAGAATATTGCACCTTAATGTTGGAAAAACTCAAAAATGCGGTATGCGAAGAGGTGTAAAAACAACAGTAGGAGTTAGAAAAGAAGAGGGGGAAATTATGAGAAACAAAGTTGTGTTTTTGCAGTAGAGAATTACTTTTCTGTATTCCAAGGTAGTTGTGTACTCAAAATAAGGAGAAATGCTAAGTAGATAAGTGGACAGTAGAAGGCCTCACTGTTCCAAAATAAGGTAGAAGCTTGAGAAAAACAGAATGAGCAGTGTGAGAACAGTAAAACAAAGATCACAAGTTCTCAAAACATAAGAATGGAGCAATTGAAGGGTTGAAAAAAAGAAAAATTGTACATATATGGTATAGCATCGAGTAGCTTGTGAACCTGTAGCATTCAACCAATGAGGAAACAGGGGAGGTGATCAGGCGTTGGGTAATAGGGAATAAAAGGTTATGATTTGTTTACAGAAATGTGCTGCTGATTGACAGGATGCCCCCCATTGCAATCGCAAATAAAATAGCTTCACAGAAGATCCTGTCTGAAGAAAATTATTTGAGATTTTTCTCACATTATGTAACAAAAGAAAAATTAGAGTAGCAAATTCAGTCCTAACAATTCTGACATAGTATCTCCTGCTGAGCTGTCACCACCTAGCAAATTCGTTGCAATGTTCCTTGTTGTAATTCAGGTTAAAGTCATAGGTGCATAGCTGACTATCTTTAAATGATATGTACTTGGTTGAACGCATTTATTTCTTAAGCAAGGCAAATCATGGGTAATCAAAATTATTTGCTTTCATCAAATTAATGGAATCACAGTATCTTTTAGGATGGAAACAACCTCAGGAGACCTCTAGTTCCTGCTCAAAGTAGGGTCAACCTTTAAGTTAGACCAGTTCATCAGGCCTTTGTCCAGTCTGATCTTGAAAATCTCCAAGAACTGAGACTGCATAAATTTTCTGAGCAACCTTTTTCAATGTCTGACAGCTCTCCTGAGAATTATTTTATTTATAACAAGGCAGACCCTTCCTTGTTTTAGTCTCATTGTCTGATATCCATTCATCATGCGTCTCCATAAAGAGCCTGGTTCCATCTTCATGATAAATTCTACTGTTTTAAAATTAGTAGTTCAGTTTGGAAAGTGCTAAATTTCTGCATAAAACATTTATTAATTTCAAAACATTTTTAATACTTTTGTTTCAAAATGGCATATTACTATTAAACAAATGAAAAAGAAAATAAAATTGTATAGTGTGGGTGAGGTTAAACATTTTATTTTAGTTAAAAAGAAAGTGTTGGTTTTTTTTTGTTTTTCTATTGGCCCCTAAAATGAAAAAGTGTATATTCACAAAGTTCTAGGTAAGCTTTAAGTTTATAGTGATTTAGGAACTGCTGGTGGAAAATTGGTAGAAGTTCTTTTCTGTCAACTAAAGAAAATAATACAACCTTCAATCTACAAGAAGAGCTGTGATTTGGAAAATACAACATGATAGAAATGGATTATGGTGACATTCCATTCGGATATATGACTTCACTGTTTCTGTAAGCCTTGTCCTTTTAATATGGATTTAATAAAGTCAGGAAACACAAGGAACTCATAGCACCATGTCCAGGTGCTTCTTGAACACTGCGAGGGAAGGTGACTCCACCACCTACCTGGGCAGGCCATTCCAGCGCCTAACCACTCTTTTAGAGAAAAAGTTTTTCCTGATATCTAATCTAAATCTCCCCAGGTGCAACTTGTGGCCATTTCCTCAAGTCCTATCATTAGTTACTTGAGAGAAGAGGCCTACCCCCTCCTCATCACAACTTCCCTTCAGGAAGTTGTAGAGTGCAATGAGGTCTCCCCTGAGACTCCTCTTGTCCATACTAAACAACCCCAGTTCCCTCAGCCGCTCCTCATAACACTTGTGCTCCAGACCCCTGTACTGGGTCTGGCTGGGATGTTAACTTTTCCTGCAGCAGCCCATACAGTGCTCAAGAGAGAGTACTTCAAGGATCCAAAAGGGTACCGGTGGGCTTTTGGCATAGCTGCTTTGAGCACAGAGAAGATTAGGCAGCTGTCTACCCTGCCTGGCCTTTCAGAAGACCCTTCCGTTGTAGGATTGCTGAAGGCTGAAGAACAGCAGGTACCAATCGCTACCACAACGGTGCACCAGCTGCTGCAACTGCACCAACCGAGACTCCCTGATTCCTATCCATGAGTTGGTTCATCATCTGGAGAGCCAAGGAGTGATCAGCAAGACTCATTCACCCTTTAATAGTCCTATATGGCCAGTGTGAAAGTCTAATGGCGAGTGGAGGCTAACAGTGGACTATCGGGGCCTGAATGAAGTCATGCCACCACTGAGTGCTGCAGTGCCAGACATGCTAGAACTTCAGTACGAACTAGACTCAAAGGCAGCCAAGTGGTATGCCATAATTGATATTGCTAATGCATTTTTCTCCATCCTTTTGGCAGCAGCATGCAGGCCGCAGTTTGCTTTCACTTGGAGGGGTATCCAATACACCTGGAATCGACTGCCCCAGGGGTGGAAACACAGCCCTACCATTTGCCATGGACTGATCCAGTCTGCACTGAAACAAGGGTGAGGTGTTTGTAGCTCGATGGGCCCATGAAACATAAGGACATCTGGGGAGGGATGCCACTTACAGATGGGCTTGTGATCGAGGGGTGGACTAGACAATTGAGGCGATCACACAGGTTACCCATGAGTGTGAGACCTGTGCTGCAATCAAGAAAGCCATAAAGGTAAAATCTCCCTGGCACAGGGGAAGGTGGCTAGGGTTTCAATATGGTGAGGCCTGGCAAATTGACTACATCGGACTGCTCCCACAAACCCACCAAAGCAAATGGTACATACTCACCATGGTAGAAGCAACTACTGGGTGGCTGGAAACATATCCAGTAAACCATGCCACGGCCCGAAACGCTGTCTTGGGCCTAGAAAGGCAAGTGCTATGGTGTCATGGTACACCAGAGAGAATTGAGTCTGACAACGGGAGTCATTTCTGAAACAATCTTGTCACCTCCTGGGCCAGGAGACATGGCATTGAGTGGGTGTACCACATCCCTTATCACCCACAAGCCTCTGGGAAGGTTGAGAGGTACAATGGACTGTTAAAGACTATGTTAGGAGCATTGGGTGCTGGGACTTGGAAACAATGGGACATAAATCTACCAGAGGCCACTTGGCTAGTTAACAACAGGGGATCTGACAGCCGTGCTGGTCCTACCGAAACAAAACCCCTACACACAGTGAAAGGAGCTAAATTCCCCATAGAGCATGTAAGAAAGAAAATGGGGAAGGCAGTGTGGGTTGCTCCTGCCTTGGGAAAAGGCAAACCCACTTGCCCACAAGGACCAGGATACACCTGGTGGGTCATGCAAAAGAATGGGGATATCAGGTGCGTGCCTCAAGGAGATTTAACCTTGAGAGAAAACTAATCTGTAATCTAAGTTATGTGTTGTAGGAAGACGCTTCAGGATCAACAACAGGTCAATTTTGCAAGGAGCTGGGCAAGTGCAACAAAGACTTGAGCTAAGCTGGTGCTGGAGTCCAGACATCCAAATCCACCTGCCCTGAGTGGCCACTTTGGCAGTTGAAGACCAAATCGTCAACAGTTCTTATGAACATTTTCTGAGAAAGACCTATAGAATGAAAAGATATACCTGCCTATTAATCTGTTAAAGGACAAGGAATAATGGTGATGAGAATACTTATATGCTAAAGTATGGGGGATCTGAGAATGACACAAATGTGTACTGGGTCTGGCTGGAATATTAACTTTCCCTGCAGAAGCCCATACAGTGTTGTACTCTGCACTTGTAGCTGGAACAGCAGTGTTATCACACCAGTGTTGTGTCTACTGCTGAGCAGTGCTGGCACAGCATCGGGTCTCCCTCTAACCCTCCTAAGGGGTAGGCAAAAAGTGAGAAAGGAACATCACCAGGGCAGCTGACCTAGACCAACCAAAGGGATATTCCATACCATGTGATGTCACACTCAGCAATAAAAGGTGGAAACAGGAAGAAGAGGGGAGTGGGGGTGGGCTCTCGTTGTGAAAACGTCGGTCCTCCTCCCAAACACCGGCTATGTGCGTTGAGGCCCTGCTTCAAGGATGTGGTCAAGCATCGCTCATTTGTGGGAAGTAGAGAGTAATTTCTTTCCTCTGCACTTCCACATAGATTTTAATTGTTTTGTTTTGTTTTGTTTTGTTTTCCCTTTCCCCCTCCCTTTTCCCCTTTCCCCTTTTTTTCCCCTTAGTTAAATTGTTTAGTTAATAATAAACTTTCCTTAATCATTATTTTTTTCCCTTTAATTAAATTATCCTTATCTCAACCCATGAGTTGTTCTTTACTTTACTTCTTCCCTTCCTCATCTAAGGAGGGGGAGTGAAAGAGCAGTTGTAGCGTTTACCTGCCTAGCACAGTAAAACCACCACAGCCCCTCACCAGTTTTGTTGCCCTTCTCTGGACACGCTCCAGGGCCTCGATGTCCTTCTTGTAGTGAGGGTCCCAAAACTGAACACAGTACTCGAGGTGCGACCTCATCAGAACAGAGTACAGGGGGATGATCACCTCCCTGCTCCTGCTGGCTACATTATTTCTAATACAGCCCAGAATGCCATTGGCCTTCTTGGCCACCAGAGTTCACTGCCGGATCATGGTCAGTGGATCATCGATCAACACTCCCAGGTCCCTTTCCTCTTCACAGTCTTCTAGCCACTCTGCCCCAAGCCTATAGCGCTGCATGTGGTTATCATGGCCAAAGTGCAGGACCCGGTACTTGGCCTTGTTAAACCTCATCCCATTCACCTCAGACCAGCAGTCCAGTCTATCCAGATCCCTCTGAAAGGCCATCCTACCCTCAGGCAGATCGACACTACCTCCCAATTTGGTTTCACCTGCAAACTTACTGAGGATACACTCAATCCCCTCATCTAAGGATGCCGAGGTGATCGGCTCCAGGGCGGACGTGTTCTGTAGCGGAGCGGGGGATCGGACAGGCAGGGCTAATTTTTCCAGCATCGAGCTTACTTGAGGGAGCCGCCAGGACCCGGCAGCCCTCGTGAGGGAGGCTGACGAGGCGCAGGCAGAGCCAGCAGCACCCCCTCCCCAAGCTCCCCCTAGGGAGCGCGAGCAACCAGGAGCACGGCGAACAGGGCGGGCAAACAGGGCGTGGCACGTCAGAAGGGAGTGGCACGGCAGTTCGCACAGGCAGGGCGAGCAGGAAGGGCAGATCATTCCACCCTGCCCATACGAACACCTCCTGTAATGACAGCCTCACATTAGCTAGGCTGCAATGGTCTCCACCAGTCACGGTGTGCTCTCCAGGAAGACAGTACACACCCAGACCGACTACCCGTCCAAAAATGCAGCAGCTCAGTTCACTGGATGTGGGGAGTGTCTGAGCCTGTTGCTGCCATCAGCAGGAGGAAGAGAAACTGTGTGCATGAGGTGCGAGCAGGTGGATGACCTGGTCCGCATGGTGACCGAGCTCAAGGAGGAGGTGGAGAGGTTGAGGGATATCAGGGAGTGCGAGCGGGAGATAGACTGGTGGAGCAACTCCCTCAAGGAGAGGTACCGGGGTGAGACACCCCAAATGGGGGTGGACACCCTGCCCTGTTGCTGTCAGGCAGAGGGAGTGGACCTGGGAGTTGAGGAGGAATGGAGACAGGTCCCTGCTCAACCTCACAGGCGATGCCCTCCCCTTCCGGCCCCGCCTTCCCAGGTGCCCTTATACAACAGGTTTGAGGCCCTGGAGCTTGAGACACCTGTGGGTGAGGATGACGACGGAAGCCTACCCAGGAGGATGCCTGGGGCGAGGAAGTCAACTCCACGCCTCAGGACTGCCTCCACCAAGAAAGAAAGAAGGGTGATTGTTGTGGGAGACTCTCTTCTCAGGGGAACAGAGGGCCCTATTTGTCAGCCTGACCCTACCTGTAGGGAAGTCTGCTGCCTCCCTGGGGCCAGGGTCAGGGACGTTGCCAGGAAGCTTCCCAACCTGGTTCGCCCCTCTGACTATTATCCTCTTTTGATAGTCCAGGCTGGCAGTGACCACGTTGAAGAGAGAAGCCTCAAGGCTATCAAACGGGACTTTAGGGGGCTGGGACGATTAGTGGAGGGAGGGGGAGTACAGGTGGTGTTTTCGTCTATCCCTACTGTGGCAGGGAAGGGTACAGACAGGACATGGAAAGCCCACCTGATAAACACATGGCTCAGAGGCTGGTGCCAGCACAGAAATTTGGGGTTTTTTGACCATGGGGCGCTTTACTCGGCACCCGGCCTGATGGCTGGAGACAGGTCCCTATCTCTAAGGGGAAAACGGATCCTGGGATCCGGAGCTGGCGGGGCTCATTGAGAGGGCTTTAAACTAGGTAAGATGGGGGATGGGGCTGAAACAAGGCTTGTTGGAGCTGTGCCAGGGGGAACAATGGCAAGTCCGGGGGATAAGGCAATGGCCTGGCTGAAGTGCATCTACACTAATGCACGCAGCATGGGTAACAAACTGGAGGAGCTGGAAGCCATCGTGCAGCAGGCAGGCTACAACTTGGTTGCCATCACGGAGACGTGGTGGGACCACTCTCATGACTGGAGTGCTGCAATGACTGCCTATAAGCTCTTCAGAAGGGACAGGCAGCATAGAAGGGGTGGTGGTGTGTCTCTCTGTATTAGAGAGTCTTTCGATGTTATGGAACTCGAGGCTGGGAATGACAAGGTTGAGTCCCTTTGGGTTAGGATCGGCGGGAAGGCCAACAAGGGAAGCATCCTGGTCGGGCTCTTTTATAGACCGCCAAACCAGGATGAGGAGACGGACGAGGAGTTCTACAGGCAGCTGACAGAAGTTGCGAAATCATCGGCGCTTGTACTCGTGGGGGACTTCAACTTCCCTGACATATCCTGGAAGCACAACACAGCCCAGAGAAAACAGTCTAGGAGGTTTCTGGAGAGCGTGGAAGATAGCTTCCTGACGCAGCTGGTTAGTAAGCCTACCAGGGGTGGCGCCCCGCTAGACCTTCTCTTCACAAACAGAGAAGGACTGGTGGAGGATGTGGTGGTCGGAAGCTGTCTTGGGCAGAGTGACCACGAAATGGAAGAGTTCTCTATTCTTGGCGAGGCCAGGAAGGGGACCAGTAAAACCGCTGTAGTCCAGGAAAGCTGGGCACTCTTCAAGAAGGAAATCTTAATGGCGCAGGAGCGGTCTGCCCCCACGTGCCCAAACCTGAGCCGTCGTGGAAGAAGACCGGCCTGGCTCAACAGAGAGTTGCAGCTTGAGCTTAGGAGAAAAAAGAGGGTTTATAATCTTTGGAAAAAAGGGCGGGCCACTGAGGAGGACTATAAGGATGTTGCGAGGCTGTGCAGGGACAAAATTAGAAAGGCCAAAGCTCATCTGGAGCTCAATCTGGCTACTGCCGTTAAAGACAACAAAAAATCTTTTTACAAATACATCAACGCAAAACAGAGGACTAAGGAGAATCTCCATCCTTTACTGGATGCGGGGGGAAACCTTGTTACAAAAGATGAGGAACAGGCGGAGGTGCTTAATGCCTTCTTTGCCTCAGTCTTTAGCGGCAATACCGGTTGTTCTCTGGATACCCAGTACCCTGAGCTGGTGGAAGGGGATGGGGAGCAGAATGTGGCCCTCACTATCCACGAAGAACTGGTTGGTGACCTGCTACGGCACTTAGATGTGTACAAGTCGATGGGGCCAGATGGGATCGACCCGAGGATACTGAGAGAACTGGCGAAGGAGCTGGCCAAGACGCTTTCCATCATTTCCATCAGTCCTGGCTATCGGGGGAGGTCCCAGTTGACTGGCGGCTAGCAAACGTGACGCCCATCTACAAGAAGGGCCGGAAAGCAGACCCAGGGACTATAGGCCTGTCAGTTTGACCTCAGTGCCAGGGAAGCTCATGGAGCAGATTATCTTGAGTGTCATCACGTGGCACTTAAAGGGCAAGCAGGCGATCAGGCCCAGTCAGCATGGGTTTATGAAAGGCAGGTCCAGCTTAACGAACCTGATCTCCTTCTATGACAAAGTGATGCGCTGGGTGGATGAGGGAAAGGCTGTGGATGTGGTCTACCTTGACTTCAGCAAGGCTTTTGACACCGTCTCCCACAGCAATCTCCTCAAGAAACTGTCTGCTCTTGGCTTGGACTGGCGCACGCTTCGTTGGGTTAGAAACTGGCTGGATAGCCGGGCCCAAAGAGTTGTGGTGAATGGAGCCAAGTCCAGTTGGAGGCCAGTCACTAGTGGCGTCCCCCAGGGCTCGGTGCTGGGGCCGGTCCTCTTTATTATCTTCATCGATGATCTGGATGAGGGCATTGAGTGCACCCTCAGTAAGTTTGCAGATGACACCAAGCTATGCGCGTGTGTTGATCTGCTTGAGGGTAGGAAGGCTCTGCAGGAGGATCTGGATAGGCTGCACCGATGGGCTGAGGTCAACTGCATGAAGTTCAACAAGGCCAAGTGCCGGGTCCTGCACCTGGGGCGCAATAACCCCAAGCAGAGCTACAGGCTGGGAGAGGAATGGTTGGAGAGCTGCCAGGCAGAGAAGGACCTGGGAGTGATGGTGGATAGTCGTCTGAATATGAGCCAGCAGTGTGCTCAGGTGGCCAAGAAGGCCAACAGCATCCTGGCTTGCATCAGGAACAGTGTGACCAGCAGGGCTAGGGAGGTGATCGTCCCCCTGTACTCAGCTCTGGTGAGGCCGCACCTCGAGTACTGTGTTCAGTTTTGGGCCCCTCGCTACAAGAAGGACATTGAGGTGCTTGAGCGGGTCCAGAGAAGGGCGACGAAGCTGGTGAGGGGCCTGGAGAACAAGTCCTACGAGGAGCGGCTGAGGGAGCTGGGCTTGTTCAGCCTGGAGAAGAGGAGGCTCAGGGGCAACCTTATCGCTCTCTATAGGTACCTCAAGGGAGGCTGTAGCGAGGTGGGGGTTGGTCTGTTCTCCCACGTGCCTGGTGACAGGACGAGGGGGAATGGGCTTAAGTTGAGCCAGGGGAGTTTTAGGTTAGATGTTAGGGAGAACTTCTTTATTGAAAGGGTTGTTAGGCATTGGAACAGGCTGCCCAGGGAAGTGGTGGAGTCACCTTCCCTGGAAGTCTTCAAAAGACGTTTAGATGTAGAGCTTAGGGATATGGTTTAGTGGGGACTGCTAGCGTTAGGTCAGAGGTTGGACTCGATGATCTTGAGGTCTCTTCCAACCTAGAAATTCTGTGATTCTGTAACTCAGCCCCAAGCAGAGCTACAGACTGGGAGAGGAATGGTTGGAAAGCTGCCTGGAGGAGAAGGACCTGGGAATATCGGTTGATAGTCGGCTGAATATGAGCCAGCAGTGTGCTCAGGTGGCCAAGAAGGCCAACAGCATCCTGGCTTGTATAAGAAGCAGTGTGGCCAGCAGGGCTAGGGAAGTGATTGTCCCCCTGTGCTCGGCTCTGGTGAGGCCGCACCTCGAGTACTGTGTTCAGTTTTTGGCCCCTCGCTACAAGAAGGACATGGAGGTGCTTGAGCGAGTCCAGAGAAGGGTGACGAAGCTGGTGAGGGGTCTGGAGAACAAGTCTTACGAGGAGCAGCTGAAGGAGCTGGGCTTGTTCAGCCTGGAGAAGAGGAGGCTCAGGGGCGACCTTATCGCTCTCTATAGGTACCTCAAGGGAGGCTGTAGCGAGGTGGGGGTTGATCTGTTGTCCCACGTGCCTGGTGACGAGGGGCTTAAGTTGCGCCAGGGGAGTTTTAGGTTGGATGTTAGGAAGAACTTCTTTACCAAAAGGGTTGTTAGGCATTGGAACGGGCTGCCCAGGGAAGTGGTGGAGTCACCATCCCTGGAGGTCTTTAAAAGACATTTAGATGTAGAGCTTAGTGATATGGTTTAGTGGAGGACTTGTTAGTGTTAGGTCAGAGGTTGGACTCGATGATCTTGAGGTCTCTTCCAACCTAGAAATTCTGTGATTCTGTGATTCTGTGATCTAGGTCATCAATAAAGATATTAAACTAGATAGGCCCCAGTACAGACCCCTGGGGAACACCACTTGTAACGGGACGCCAGCTGAACTAAACTCCATTAAGGACTACTCGTTGGGCATGGCCCTCCAGCCAGTTCTTTACCCAGGGAAGTGTATACCTGTCCATGCCATGGGCATCCAATGTCCCAGGGAGAATACAGTGAGAGACCATGTCAAAGGCTTTTCTGAAATCTAAGTAGACTACATCAACAGCCTTTCCCTCATCTACCAGCCTTGTCACACGATCATAGAAGGAGATGAGTTTGCACAAGCACGACCTGCTTTTTGTGAACCATTGCTGGCTGGGCCTGATCCCCTGGATGCCACGCAAGTGCCGTGTGATCTCACCCAAGATGATTTTCTCCATAACTTTCCCTGGAACTGAGGTCAGGCTGACAGTCCTGTAGTTCCCTGGGTCTTTCTTATGGCCCTTGTAGATGGGAGTCACATTGGCAAGCCTCCAATCTTCTGGGACCTCTCCAGATAATCAAAAACGCTGATAGATGGTGGAAAGCGGCTTGGCAATCACCTCTGCTGACTCCCTCAGCACCCTAGGGTGGAACTCGTCTGGTCCCATGGACTTGTGACATTCCAGATGGAGGAGCAGATCTCTAACTGTCTCTTCCTGGATCACAGCGGGGGATTCTCTACCTCCATCACAGGGAACATACAGGTCACGGCGTAAAGTACCCTGAGGATAACTGATCTGACTGTTAAAGACAGATGTAAAGAAGGTGTTGATGACCTCAGCCTTATCCTTATCCTCAGTGATCACATTCCCTGCTGTATCAAGTAAAGGATGGAAATTCTCCTTGGTTCTTCTCTTGCTGTTAATATATTTGTAAAAGGATTTCTTGTTCTCTTTTACTGCAGTGGCCAATCTGAGTTCAAGCTGGGCTTTTGCCTTTCTAACTTCCTCTCTGCATATCTTAGCAACTTCCTTGTAGTCGCCCCAAGTAGCCTGTCCCTTCTTCCAGTGGATGTAGACTCTCTTTTTCTCCCGGAATCTCAACAAAAGTTCATGGTAAAATGTTTGAGCTGATTTTGATTTAAAACAGGGATTGAGGGAATACCTCTTGCCCAGTTCCTACCATGACTGTTGGATGCTGATGCTGATTTATCTGATCCAAAAATAAAACCTTGGATTGTGGTGGTTTTACTGCCAGACCCAGTACATGGATACACCAAGGAAAGATCACTTTGAAAATCCTCTGGTGATATTCTTTTTATGTTTCTCCTTATCATTAGCTACCATCCAGTGTTGAAGTAAGGAGACCAATCACAAGAGGCCTTTGATTTGAATCAGTTCAGCCATTATGATTTTGCTTTTCTTTGTACCATCTTCTTTCAAAAGTGCCACAAAATTCTTGTGTGCAGTGCAGTTGATGGTGTGTGACTGTACTTGGTTGTTCTCTAGGAATGTCTTTGATAATTTATGTTAGTATGACACAATATTGGACTGCAAAATTAGTAAAATTAAATAGGTTTCCATGCATTGTGTAGGCTCAAAAGCCCTAGGTGGGTGTTGTGTAGCAAAGAAAAGGGGTGTTCTCTGTGAACACCTGAGTTCAGTGTGCCCAGCACATTGCCTCCTCAGTCCCCATCCAGCTGGCTGTTGTTCTGGCCAGGTTTGTGTTTACACTGACACTGCTCCAGCAGGTGTGAGTCTGACAGGACACCAGTGCCCTCTGCCCAGCTGCTCTGCAGGACCCTTCTGTCTGCTGTGTGCAGCAGCCATCTGAAATGACTGAGATACTCCAGATAAGGAAGCATTTTGATGGCTGCTGTGAAGTATAAGGGGACACTAACATTTTTGGATAAAAGGGGAAAATTTAACTCAAGTGCCTTTGACTCCTGTAAGTTTTTTAATGACTCAGCTCAGCATGGCACGTTTACTGCCACCTATCAGTCATCTCCCTAACTCTTTTCTAGGCTTTTACAGCATTCAGAAACTGGTTTACCACAGTGGAAAGATCTGTAGTGTTCTTTCAGCTCCTGACCGGCATTTTGTATGACACATACCCTGTGTGCCTTCTTTTATATAAAAATAATAATTTGGGTTCCAGACAAATAAACAAAACAAGCAAACCTCAAACCCTCACTAGATCTGATTTCACTTCAGACAAGTATAATCTTCATTGAATGGCAGAGGGACTGTGGCACTGAGTCCTCAGGCAGTCAGTCTCAGGCAGGTGAAAGTAATATATACATCTGAAACTGGTATGAACAGTACCATAAGCAGTACCATAACAGTACCGTAAGTACCATAAGGAGGTAGAGGAAGGATGTGTGAGTGTCAGGAGCACTGCTGGAGTAACTTTGCAGACAGCCTCGGTTCCTTGTTTTTTCCTCAGACTCTTCTCCCCACGGCCATTGTGAAGTGAGGCATTCACCCCCTTGACTTTTGCCACTTCAGTTGTGGGTATTTAATCAGTTAGTCTTTCCCTAAATGCAACAAAGAAGCAAGTAGATCTAGAGGATAATCTACCCTATCCAGAAATAAATGTGGCAGAACAGCTCATGGAGATCTCTTTGCTCCATTTGTTACAGAGGAAACTTCAGTGACTGCTCGGAGTGGGCAACTCACTTTCAGATGGCTGAAGTTAAGACCAACCATAATTTCTACCCCCTGTCCATTGGTATCCCAATTAGTCAGAAAGTGACAACACCACAGAGAATTGAAAGAATAAATACTTAAAATTAAGATAGGTATATTGATTAAGGATTATTGGTGTGGAAAAGACCTAGCTTCCCTCCCCAGTGCCTGGCTTTGGAGCAGGACACAGCATAAGTACTCTGTTATTCACATTTGCTCTATAGTGTAAGTGTATTGCTTACCGTCTCTTGTTTAAACGTTACAGCCACAAAACGAGCTAATAAATTCCTGGCTGACATGCCTGACAGAGCAGTAAGTAAAAACAGGAAAGCATCTATTACATATTACCCTGAATTTATCATCTTTCCCTTCAAAAGGGGAAATAACATAAGGCAAATTATGGGAAGGTTTGTTTGTTTTTTTTTTTTAATCTGCTAGAAAAATATGCCCTGTGTCCCAGTCAAAAAACAAGCTGTTGTGAAGTAACCACATTATTTAAAGATACAAGTCAAGCAAGAAGAGGAAAACCAAACAATAATGGCTTGAAAATTTCCCACAAGTATGCTCTGACAGTCAGAAGGCAGTGACGGACTTGCTGACAGAGCCTGGGCTGCAGGGCTTTTCCAAGGCCAGAGGGATAGGAAAGGGAATGAAGGGGACTCTCTTCCCTTGCAAATATTTGTCTCTGGCTATACATTTCTGCTGTTTGCTTTACTGTTGTCTTTAAAGTCAAATCAATATGTCAGCAGCTAAAATTTCATCTCATCTTCCAGCCTGAGGTCGCTCCTAAACACGGAGGTGTGTCTGAGATACTACCAGTTACCAATGCAAGAAACCACAGGCAGGATTTCTTGGAGTGTGCATGCAAGTTTAAGCCACACTCCTTTAAACACTTCAATTCATGCATAACTTAAAGCAAACTAGAATTTAAAACTGAATGCCACATAGGCCTAACGTTTGATCACTGAACCTGTTAGCTGGTGAAAGGGTCCATGTGTGTTTTCACATTTGTCTGGCTGCTCTGACAAGATGTATTGTCATGTAGAACCAGATTAATACACAGGGAGACTTTGTTGTTAAAGAAATACAAGGTGATTTATTTTATTATGACCAACGAGAGGGCTACATTTGCAGTACAAACAGCTACAGTGCTCTCTGAGCTCATATTCCTCTGTGTGGCACATGGATAACTTGTAGTAACCTGGATCCTGAAACTGGGGCAATGCATTTATTTAAATCCTCAGGGAAGAAACTACTTCAAATCCAGGTGCTTAATGGCATAACCATGTGTAAAAATGTACAACATACCTTCATCCTGCTATTAAAGCAGCACATTAAAAGGAAAATAATGAGGAGAGAGAGTCAGAAGAAACCTTAAGAATTTTCATCTTACTAACAATTCAAATATTGTGGATGATGTTATGTATGACCAGAATTTTACCCTTGAATTCAAGCTGAC
This sequence comes from Aythya marila, assembly GCF_965140915.1. Classification (NCBI taxonomy): domain Eukaryota; kingdom Metazoa; phylum Chordata; class Aves; order Anseriformes; family Anatidae; genus Aythya; species Aythya marila. Next base: position 12,794,241 of record NC_139081.1, read on the forward strand.
ACTAAAACACTTCTTGAAGGAGAAGCTAAATTCAGCTCCTGATGTTAAGAACACAGAATAAAACAAATGATCTAGTCCAGCACCTCCACTCTGACCCTGACTCAGGAAGAGATGCTTCACTCTCCCCGGGTGCACTAAGTGCCCTTGCTGCATGCTTTCCTGACAGCTGCTGCAGAGAAACAGACAGGCAGAAAGTCAGAAAACACAGAATAATATGCCCTGAGCAGAATTAGCTTCCCCTCAATCAGATGGGAAGAAAGCAGGTGAATTAATAGTCAAATACTGCAAGAAAACAAGGTGCATTGCTTAGACCCAAATCAAAGTGCTGGAATTCTGATATATCCCAGCCTGGTGAGACTTGCCAAAATTTTCAGTAGCACTGGAAAAAAATATATGAGCATTTGTGCAGTTGTTAATGCTGTTCAACCCCTAGTCTTAGTGATCCAGCTGGGCTGAACTGCTTTATATACCTGATATCTTAGATTTGGTGAAAAAAACTGCTGAAACAGATTTGATAACAAGAAATTAGCTTAAATGATGTCTCTGCACATCTAATCAGAGGTGAAGCTGTGTCCAGACTGAACAAATCTTTAGTTTCTTTTTCACTAGTTTCATTGTTTCCTTCTCCTTCTGAGGGAGGAAAAACAAGACAAAAATATTTTTTCATGGTATTTTGGCACTTCTGTTTCCTGCATGAAAACAGCCCCTCACCTTCACACCTACACATACAGTAATAGAGGAAGGAAAGGCTTTCAGTTTCACTAGGAACAGAAATGCCTGTTTCTACTCTCAGGAAAAAAAATAATAAAAAGTTTTGAGCTACTTCATGGAAACATCTGGGTGAGAGAGAACAGGAGGTGTCAAAAGAAAATAACAACTCATATCACATGGTTTTCATGTGGAATGTTTTTGACACATTTATCATACTTGCCATTCTGGAGGAGCAGGGTTAGATGTTGTGCGAGGAAGTCAACTCCACGCCTCAGGACTGCCTCCACCAAGAAAGAAAGAAGGGTGATTGTTGTGGGAGACTCTCTTCTCAGGGGAACAGAGGGCCCTATTTGTCAGCCTGACCCTACCCGTAGGGAAGTCTGCTGCCTCCCTGGGGCCAGGGTCAGGGACGTTGCCAGGAAGCTTCCCAACCTGGTTCGCCCCTCTGACTATTATCCTCTTTTGATAGTCCAGGCTGGCAGTGATCACGTTGAAGAGAGAAGCCTCAAGGCTATCAAACGGGACTTTAGGGGGCTGGGACGATTAGTGGAGGGAGGGGGAGTACAGGTGGTGTTTTCGTCTATCCCTACTGTGGCAGGGAAGGGTACAGACAGGACATGGAAAGCCCACCTGATAAACACATGGCTCAGAGGCTGGTGCCAGCACAGAAATTTGGGGTTTTTTGACCATGGGGCGCTTTACTCGGCACCCGGCCTGATGGCTGAAGACAGGTCCCTATCTCTAAGGGGAAAACGGATCCTGGGATCCGGAGCTGGCGGGGCTCATTGAGAGGGCTTTAAACTAGGTAAGATGGGGGATGGGGCTGAAACAAGGCTTGTTGGAGCTGTGCCAGGGGGAACAATGGCAAGTCCGGGGGATAAGGCAATGGCCTGGCTGAAGTGCATCTACACTAATGCACGCAGCATGGGTAACAAACTGGAGGAGCTGGAAGCCATCGTGCAGCAGGCAGGCTACAACTTGGTTGCCATCACGGAGACGTGGTGGGACCACTCTCATGACTGGAGTGCTGCAATGACTGCCTATAAGCTCTTCAGAAGGGACAGGCAGCACAGAAGGGGTGGTGGTGTGTCTCTCTGTATTAGAGAGTCTTTCGATGTTATGGAACTCGAGGCTGGGAATGACAAGGTTGAGTCCCTTTGGGTTAGGATCGGCGGGAAGGCCAACAAGGGAAGCATCCTGGTCGGGCTCTTTTATAGACCGCCAAACCAGGATGAGGAGACGGACGAGGAGTTCTACAGGCAGCTGACAGAAGTTGCGAAATCATCGGCGCTTGTACTCGTGGGGGACTTCAACTTCCCTGACATATCCTGGAAGCACAACACAGCCCAGAGAAAACAGTCTAGGAGGTTTCTGGAGAGCGTGGAAGATAGCTTCCTGACGCAGCTGGTTAGTAAGCCTACCAGGGGTGGCGCCCCGCTAGACCTTCTCTTCACAAACAGAGAAGGACTGGTGGAGGATGTGGTGGTCGGAAGCTGTCTTGGGCAGAGTGACCACGAAATGGAAGAGTTCTCTATTCTTGGCGAGGCCAGGAAGGGGACCAGTAAAACCGCTGTAGTCCAGGAAAGCTGGGCACTCTTCAAGAAGGAAATCTTAATGGCGCAGGAGCGGTCTGCCCCCACGTGCCCAAACCTGAGCCGTCGTGGAAGAAGACCAGCCTGGCTCAACAGAGAGTTGCAGCTTGAGCTTAGGAGAAAAAAGAGGGTTTATAATCTTTGGAAAAAAGGGCGGGCCACTGAGGAGGACTATAAGGATGTTGCGAGGCTGTGCAGGGACAAAATTAGAAAGGCCAAAGCTCATCTGGAGCTCAATCTGGCTACTGCCGTTAAAGACAACAAAAAATCTTTTTACAAATACATCAACGCAAAACAGAGGACTAAGGAGAATCTCCATCCTTTACTGGATGCGGGGGGAAACCTTGTTACAAAAGATGAGGAACAGGCGGAGGTGCTTAATGCCTTCTTTGCCTCAGTCTTTAGCGGCAATACCGGTTGTTCTCTGGATACCCAGTACCCTGAGCTGGTGGAAGGGGATGGGGAGCAGGATGTGGCCCTCACTATCCACGAAGAAATGGTTGGTGACCTGCTACGGCACTTAGATGTGCACAAGTCGATGGGGCCAGATGGGATCCACCCGAGGGTACTGAGAGAACTGGCAGAGGAGCTGGCCAAGCCACTATCCATCATTTATCAGCAGTCCTGGCTATCGGGGGAGGTCCCAGTTGACTGGCGGCTGGCAAACGTGATGCCCATCTACAAGAAGGGCCGGAAAGCAGACCCAGGGACTATAGGCCTGTCAGTTTGACCTCAGTGCCAGGAAAGCTCATGGAGCAGATCCTCCTGAGAGTCATCACGTGGGACTTGCAGGGCAAGCAGGCGATCAGGCCCAGTCAGCATGGGTTTATGAAAGGCAGGTCCAGCTTGACGAACCTGATCTCCTTCTATGACAAAGTGACGCGCTGGGTGGATGAGGGAAAGGCTGTGGATGTGGTCTACCTTGACTTCAGCAAGGCTTTTGACACCATCTCCCACAGCATTCTCCTCAAGAAACTGGCTGCTCTTGGCTTGGACTGGCGCACGCTTCATTGGGTTAGAAACTGGCTGGATAGCCGGGCCCAAAGAGTCATGGTGAATGGAGCCAAGTCCAGTTGGAGGCCAGTCACTAGTGGCGTCCCCCAGGGCTCGGTGCTGGGGCCGGTCCTCTTTACTATCTTCATCGATGATCTGGATGAGGGCATTGAGTGCACCCTCAGTAAGTTCACAGATGACACCAAGTTAGGTGCGTGTGTCGATCTGCTTGAGGGTAGGAAAGCTCTGCAGGAGGATCTGGATAGGCTGCACCGATGGGCTGAGGTCAACTGCATGAAGTTCAACAAGGCCAAGTGCCGGGTCCTGCACCTGGGGCGCAATAACCCCAAGCAGAGCTACAGGCTGGGAGAGGAATGGTTGGAGAGCTGCCAGGCAGGGAAGGACCTGGGAGTGATGGTGGATAGTCGTCTGAATATGAGCCAGCAGTGTGCTCAGGTGGCCAAGAAGGCCAACGGCATCCTGGCTTGTATCAGGAACAGTGTGACCAGCAGGGCTAGGGAGGTGATCATCCCCCTGTACTCGGCTCTGGTGAGGCCGCACCTCGAGTACTGTGTTCAGTTTTGGGCCCCTCGCTACAAGAAGGACATGGAGGTGCTTGAGCGGGTCCAGAGAAGGGCGACGAAGCTGGTGAGGTGCCTGGAGAACAAGTGCTACGAGGAGTGGCTGAGGGAGCTGGGCTTGTTCAGCCTGGAGAAGAGGAGGCTCAGGGGCGACCTTATCGCTCTCTATAGGTACCTCAAGGGAGGCTGTAGCGAGGTGGGGGTTGGTTTGTTCTCCCACGTGCCTGGTGACAGGACGAGGGGGAATGGGCTTAAATTGAGCCAGGGGAGTTTTAGGTTAGATGTTAGGAAGAACTTCTTTACTGAAAGGGTTGTGAGGCATTGGAACAGGCTGCCCAGGGAAGTGGTGGAGTCACCTTCCCTGGAAGTCTTTAAAAGACGTTTAGATGTAGAGCTTAGGGATATGGTTTAGTGGGGACTGCTAGCGTTAGGTCAGAGGTTGGACTCGATGATCTTGAGGTCTCTTCCAACCTAGAAATTCTGTGATTCTGTGATCCTGTGAAAAGTTTTAACCAAAAATGAACTTTTATTTATATTTTTAACTGTGTTTATATCAATATTTTAATTGTGTTGTTCACAATGAATATGTCTCTAATATTGTTTTTTTTAGCTTGTGATCTCCTGTCCCTGACCAGAGCTGACATTTTGGCAGGATATAGGAGATTCCAGAATGGCCAATAAGTAAATCTAACTGTTCTCTAGAGATATTAAACTGTCAGATTTTACAGGCGCTAACTTCACACACAATCAGAGCTTGGTCACTGCATGAAGTACCAGCAATCCCTCTTTTCTAAAGTCTTTTGAGCCAAGTTTTCATTATTGCGATACAAATCTCTGTCTTCCCCTTTGCAGCTTATCCTAGTACTACCTACCATCAGCAAGTGCCTGGAGGCAGAGGGTGTGTGCACTTTAGTGATAAAGTGAAGTAAAGGTATATATATCTCTACACCAGTGCTAACCTTAGCAAACACATCCTCAGTGGTAAAGAAGCTCCATGAGGAGTGAGTAGATCTTGTCCCAGAACTATCTAATTGAGCAATTGCAAATATATTTCAACATTTCCAGTCTAAATGTGTCCAACTTTTCTGTTCGTTCTGCTTTGAATGAGGTAGGTAGCACATTAAAATGCACAGACCATATCCTAATCATCTCATAGCCTAAACAGATAGATCACATGCAGGATAACTCACTACCTTGCCCTCCTCCTTTTACCTAATCAACATTTCCTTTTCCTCCAGCAAACTGGGAACAGATTTCTTGCTTAGGTAATTAACTCTGAAATGCTTTCTACCATCACATCTTCAAGCTTGTCCCTTAAATATTATGTGCATGTTAGTGTGATAATGAGAGTAGATTTCTGATTCTCTGCATTTTCAAGGTAGAAGAACTGAGATATAGAAATGTTAAGTTATAATTTGCCTTACCTAAGTTTAAACATCTCAGAATTAGATCTCTGAGCTACTAATTTTAGGCTACGTTTATATTCATAAGGCAGCTGCAGAAAGTTATTTGACCTACCTTATTCTGATACAAATTTTTTCCGAATTATTAATTATAAAAATATGTTGCTAGAATGTAAATACACACCTATAGTGTGTGTAGATAAAAATGTCATCAAAGCAAGTGTGTAACTGAGATGGTAGCTTATATTCCTTGAAAGCATTTCAGTGTAGGCACTTTCTCATCTGAAGCATTTCTGTTACATTTTATTCACCATAATTCTTCAGGTGCAAAAGGGTACTTCTGAAATATATCTTAAAGAAGATGTAGCCTAATCCACAAGGATTAAGACAAGCCAAAATTATAAAGTAGATGGGATATTTTTAGCTATTATTATTGCTAGCCATTACAAAGGAATAGTAATGTTGCTAGGTGGCTCGCAGAAGTGGAGAAAGCCAAGTGTTTGTGTGAAGGTAACTCCACTGTATATGACAACAACACAGTAAGTGGTGTGTGATTTTTACTGTAATAGAAAACAGTCAGAACTATGTTCTGGCAAGGAGAGATGCCATGAAGATCCTACACCCTTATTTTAAGCTCTTTTACCTTCCAAAACTAGGGACACCATCAGCTCCCTTTTAAGAATTGACCCGGAATATTTTAATTCCCAAATTCTTCAGAGAAAGTGCTTGGGACTGTTTTTTGACACTGGCCAATATCACATCAGGGAAAATTTTAGCAGTGTACCAGTATAGATTTCAATAATGACTTGGTTTATCATGAATTAGCAGTATTATAGAGAGGTTTCATTATTCAATGAGAAACCAAAGTTAAAATGTATTCAGGATTTTGGAAAAGGATTTATTGTCTAGGCAAATTATTATAACATCTTTTCACTATTAATTTAAGCTCATATATATTACATTATGTATATACATAATATAAACACTATTGATAATGGTGTAGTTCTTGGTGATGAGGGACTGGTCACAACTGAAGTCACCTCTTTCAACACAAAACATGGTTTAAACCACATGATTTCCCTATCATCTGTAGGCTTTCTTTAAATTAATTATTAGAATCAGGAATTAGTTATTCTGAAAGCACAGCATGCCAGACTAGGTTGATCACTGATCTAGTAATGAATGAAACAAAATGAAACAATGGCCAAAAAAAATCAAAAAGAAACATAGCATCTGGAGAAGTGATTACTAGAAAGTGAGCAGAATATGATGGACCAGAAGACTACCAAAAAAAAAAAAAAAAGACAATAGAGAGCTGAGACAGTAAATGGTTCAATGAAAGAGGAAAGATTGATTAGGGAGTTTGTGAGATTAGGAAGTTAGCTATAAATACCCTTGTAGTTAGCTGAATTGTTAGATTTAAAGACTAGTTTGTAGGCAAGTAAGCAGCATCGCTGATGAAAAAGAATAAAAAGAGAAGGAAGGAGTAAAATAAAGATGTGGAGAAGCCACTGACTAATCCTTGATGACAGTATTAACTGTAAATGAGAGTTCATTATTCATGCAGGGGTTAAAGACTTCAAAGATTCACAGTTTTGGTTTTCTACTTAAAAGCCATTACCCCTGGTCCTGGCACTCCACCCCCTGACAGAGTCCCTCCCCAGCTTTCCTGTAGACCCATTTTAGGTACTGGAAGGCCTCTGTAAGGTCTCCCCGGAGTGTTCTCTTCTCCAGGCTGAACAACTCAAACTTCCTCAGCCTGCCCCTATAGGAGAGGTGCTCCAGCCCTCTGATAATCCTTGTGTCTGTTCTCTGGATTCATTCTAATATTTCCATGTCCTTCTTGTGCTGGGGGCCCAGAGCTGAACACAGGGCTCCAGGTGGGGTCTCACAAGGGGAGAGTAGAGGGGGAGAATCCCTCCCTCGCCCTGCTGGCCACACTGCTTTTGGTGTAGCCCAGGATATGTTTGGCTTTCTGGGCTGCGAGAGCACATTGCCATCTTTATATATTAAAGTACATCTTTTCTGAGACTAGATGATTTTAGGTGAATGAATTACAAGATGAATATTATTAAAAATAAAAAAGAAAAAAAGAGTATTTTGTGTCCTAATCCAGAAAGCATTTGTTTCCTTCCATTAGCTACAGAAAGCTTAGAATTTGATCCTGGATGGAATAATTTGTCTTCCTTTGCAAGTAACTCTTGAAGAAAGAAATGAGATACAATCATGAGATCACCTTTTACAAATTATTTATCCAAACCTACTTATAATCTAATAAAACACTCTTAAATCCACACTAGATGTATTTAGTTTTAGAAAACTTCCAAGTTTCTTTGATATTCAGTGATGAAAAAGAAAATTAAGTAGTGATGGATACTCCCTCTTTTTTCCCCCCTCAGCTTAGATCTCTGTTAGATAAAATATATCCTCATTGCTTTGAATAAATAAAAGAAAACAGGGAGTTGGGAAATGGTTTGCTGAATGTGAAGCAGAGGCAAACTGCGTGTCAGATATGCATGGGTTGAAATGTGGCACAAAGGCCACTCACATTGAACCTTTAACAAAATCTTGTAATACTTAGAGACAAGGGTAAAGGAGCTTTGAAGCAGGCTACAGAAGAAGAAAGTATTGTTATCAAACACACTAGGAACAGGTGAAATGAGAGACAAAATGTATTGCTAAAGGTTACCTTAAGAAAACAGAAATAGGGCAGTAATCAAAATCACATTTTTGATGTGATTTTGATGTGATGAGGGGACTGCATTGTCCCCTTCAGAAGCAGGTGCAACAGCCTGACAATAATACAATAAAAATCCTATTAGCTGTGTCTCCATGACACTTCTGGTATCCATGGGACCCATAATATCTTTAATGCAGACAATAAATCCAGACGATTTCCTTCAATTGCTCCCAATATGGCTCCATTCCTAGCACTGTTCAGCTAACCTTTTATTGCCACATTTTCTCATGAATGTTGAATCACTTTCTAATCTTTACAATGAAACAAATGGAGTCCCCACTAAGTGAGACACATCAGTCAGGTTTAGTTATCCAAGCGCAATTGCATCCAGGTACATTGCTGTGGATTACAACCAGCGGAGACTCAGCATTGACTGTAAAAATATCAGTTCCATGTCTGCAAACTTTGGGGGAGGCTTTATGGCAAATACGGTCTGATCAAAACAGCCTAGATTAACCCCAACGTGGCCAGAGCAGAGGTAGGTTGAAAGGACATCTATGTGTGGTTAAAAGGTGTACAGTGAGTTAAAACAAAATGATGTGAAATTGGAGCCAGCTTAACCAAAAATATTAACAAAAACAAGGATAATCACATGCAGGAGGTGACAATACATCATCTTTTTGTATCTCCTCAGAGCTATGGATGCTTACAGAAATTTGCTAAATATAAGTTTACAGCTTACAGCTTTGTTAATCACAGTAGCTGAAGGCAGCCCATGAGTTATTCACTCATAAGAGACAGTGTGGTATTACTAAATGAAAGGATAATTTATTGCTTGAACCAACATCTGCCAGTAGTCCAGCTACCATCTGTGCATGGCCCTGTGGAAATTCTCAAGTTAAGACTCACCTCCATTACTATCAGAAGAGCCCCAGAAAGCACCACTGAAGCACATCAAAAGCCTCAATACACCACTGGCTTTCTTAATTTCTAAGCTCACTGGCTACCTGCATGGCAGCTGTATCTCCAAGAGATGGTAGAAGGCAGAGCCTGGAAAACTTAGAGACCATTTCAGAGGCTGCTTTCTCAGAGGAGCAAAGGATTATCCTTCATCCTGAAGCCCCAGTGTCTGGTGAAAGATTTGCTTGGATAAAAAGTCAAGTTGCAGCGCAGTCATTTTCAGTCTCTTCTCATTCACAAAGTTGAAAACGATTAATTTTTAGGGAATGGATTTCAACTCTGTGTTTATATGTATTACTCTGTAAAGGCAAGTTTTAACATGTAGTTAAAAAAATGACAAGTGGTTGTGAATGACATAGCTAAAGTACAGCAATATGCTTAGACAGGCTTTTTAAAATTCTGTCCACTTTGTTGTGATTTAGACTACCTCTTTAATTACTTTTTACGGCTGGCTGCTTAGAATTGTACATTGTTTATAGACCTATTTCCATACAGGTCTTGTCATATGATCCAGTTTTAAGGGGAAATAAATAATTTTTTGTGCTCATTCCAGTCCAAGCTCAACAGCAGCAGCCAGCATGAGAACAAGCATCTGTCAATGAGAATTTCCTCTTGGGACAGAAGTGTATTCCCCTGAGAATCTCCTCGGTATAGTAAACTATAACACTCATTGTATATGACCAGCAAAGTTTTTTCTGTGACTGCATGCACAAGAGCAGGGAAGACTTGACCTGTGAGGCTGCCTTGTCATGCTCCCTACCCTATTGTCACCTACAACAGGTGCACCTGCAGCAAGATTGTAAGCCTCCTTGAAAATAAGTGAGAGTCTGGCCTTCTGGGCTGCTCAAATCCTCTATTTGAACACATACATATGTACACAGAGCAAAGAAGATATACATTGAATCTCTGATGGGAAAAAAAAAAAAAAAAAAAAAAAGTTTTCCCAGATTTTAAAAGAAAACATGGTTATTGTTGCCTGCCAAGGCCATGTGATTAAGTATAAAAGGGACTAACTTGCTGTTGTAACGAATTAAAATAAATAAATAAAAAAAAGAGCAAGCACAAGGACTTATAAATTAAAACTTACAGGTCATTTGCACATGAGCTCAGAATTAGTCCCACATGGAAACTTTAAGTTCTGGTTCTCTACTACTCTACTAAGTTTAGCTTAATGATATACAACATTAACAGTAGCTTTTAAAGTAGCACTTAAAGCAATAGCAACTGATGGACTTGGTGCCAACTAAGAGGATGTGAGGGTTCTACTTAAAGCAAAGATAATTTCTGTCCATCTTTCTCCTGTTAAAGGGTACTAATTTCTGTCCATCTTTCTCCTGTTAAAGGGTACTCTTTAGCTCTTTTTTCATCTGTAGTTGCTGTTGTTTCCAGAAAAGTTTTATATGTGATTAGCTCATAACAGATCTCCTGTGTAACTGTTGTCCTTTCAGTTCTCTTTCTTTGCTCCTTAGAGACGGCAGTCATTTCCCTGCCACCATGTTTGTATTGGGCTGAGTAATCCCATGAGATTTTATCTCTGCTCATTCAGCAGTTCCTCTTTCTGAGAGCTCCCCCAGTTCCTTCCCAAGTCCTGAAGGCCTTCTCTGCATTTTGGACACAAATCACCACTCTTGATCATGGATAACCATAAGTAAACCACACTCCAAATATTTTATATTTATTCAAATATAAGCTAATGGGAGGTCAGAAAAACTTATAATCTTTGCAAATAACAACAAATTGTTGGCAAAGCCTAGAAGAGAACTGAAAACTGAGGAAATAAGAAGAAAGTCCCTTCCTGGCAGCCAAATGAGTAGGCTGGTTCATACTGAAAGAGGAAAAGATTTATTGTTTCTTCTTTCTTTGCTTGTGTGTTCATGATCTCTTAAAGGGGGCACTGACTTGTTTAGGTGAGCTGTGGACATACTCACCATTCTGCTCTTTCTGCTAGGGGGTTGATAACCTTGGCTCCCAGCAGGTATACTCACCATTCTGCTCTTTCTGCTAGGGGGTTGATAACCTTGGCTCCCAGCAGGTTGAAAAACTGTAGGCAGTAACAGCTTAAATATTTTTCAGGTAAGATTTCCACACATTATTCAGACCTTTTACACAAACATAGTGTTTGCTTGAGGTCTTTGCAATATGGACCATTTTCATGCCACCTTAGTAGTATACAGGGACATGAGTGGATTTTTTTGTTGTTGTTGTCCTACAGTTACTGTGTGAAGTTCTTTGAGAAACTTGAGTATTGAACTGATGTGAAATATTATTACTTATTTAACATACAGAATGTGCAAAAGTAAAATTTCATTCTGTTTATAGCTTCCCATCCTGCACAATGATCAGCAATACCTTAGCTGATATCTTTAACACAATGTTTAGTTAGGCACACATTTAAAAATAGATAGATAAATAAAAATGAGTTCTTTGTTTACAGAGCTTTGCAAAAGCCATAAGATAATACCCAAATACCTGTTTCTGAAACTTCACATTCCCAGCTTCATCCTTTTTGATGACTTTTGAAGTTCATAACTTTTTCCTTTTCATATCTGGTTTCTCTCAGTCCCATATTTTCCCTTCCAGGTATTCCAAAAAAGGAATATCCCCAGCAAGACATTTCCTCAAACACCCTGCTAAATAATCTTCAATACCACTTTTTATTATTTTGCATTCCCTTAAGCTTACTATAATCTTAGTGTTCACCATTTCCTGAGCCAACAATGCACTTTGTTACTAAACTTGTCTCTCTGATACATATCCACCCTATGTTCTCTGGCATTCCTACAATGAAAATTCTGTGTTCTTCTGCTCCGAATTCAATGGAATCCTGTTTCCTGTGGCTGTTCTTGTCTGTACTAGAATGAAAGAAAGATGAGAAGCCAGTAAATTAGTAACCACAATCAAAAGATATAGGAGATCAAATATTTGCTGCATAAAAAGAATATGGCATAATCCAATTAGAGTAGGCTAGATGTTTTGTTCTTCAACTATTCTTATTATGTCTTGACTTGTCAGGTAAGACCAGGCTCCTCAAAATTCCTAGCATGTTTGCTTACTCAACAAAATTACAATAAAAATGCTTTGGGGTTGTGCTCCACTTAAAGAGGGTGAAATACATTAATCAAACTATATCCAAAGAAATGGTGCACCATCCAAAGAAGACTAATTACTTAAAAGCTTACTTTAGGTTTCAAAAACATTCATGGGATGTCTTCTCTAAACGTGTCCTGGTTTTGGCTAGTATAGAGTTAATTTTCCTCCTAGTAGCTGGTATGGTGCTGTGTTTTGGATTTAGGATGAGGATAATGTTGAAAACACCCTGATGTTTTAATTGTTGCAGAGCAGTGCTTACATAAGGATTTTTCGGCTTCTCACACTGTCCTGCCAGCGGGCAGGCTGGGGGTGCAGCAAGAGCTGGGAGGGGACAGAGCCAGGATACCTGGCCCAGGCTGGCCAAAGTGGTATTCCATACCATATGGTGTCATGCTGAAAAATATATAGGGGTGTCTGGCCAGGGTGGTGTGGTGGTTTTACTCGTGTGGGCGGCTGAGTTCCACCTCGGTCGCTCTCTCACTCCCCCCTCCTCAAAGAGGAAGGCAGAGAAAATATAACACAAAGAGCTCAAGGTTTGAGATAAGGATGATTTAATTAAAGGGAAAAGGGAAAGGAAAAAAAAAGAAAAGAAAAAGAACAAAGGTCACTTGGAAGCACAGAGAGAAAGGAAAGAAAAAAAAAAAGGTACTCTACTTCCCATCAACAAGCAATGTTCGGCCACGTCCTGGAAAACAGGCCCTCAAAACGCGTAACAGTTGTTCGGGAGGACAGCCCCCTCCCCCACGAGAGCCCCCCTTTTTATTGCTGAGTGTAACATCATGTGGTATGGAATATCCCTTTGGTTGGTTTAGGTCAGCTGCCCTGGTGATATCCCCTCCCCATCACTTGCCCACCCCCAGCTTGCTGGCTCTTGGGGGCTTGGAGGGAGTAACCTGTGTGATGGCCTCAATGGTCCACCCCTCGATCACGAGCCCATCTGTATGTGGCATCCCTCCCCAGATGTCCTGATGTTTCATGGGCCCATCGAGCTACAAACAGCTCACCCTTACATCCCCAGTCCAGGTCCACCTGAGCCACTTCAATTTTCGAAGCTCAATCCACTTCTTCGTTGTTCTGATGTTCTTCAGTAGCGCGACTCTTGGGCATGTGGGCATCTACATGACGTACTTTTACATCCAGGTTTTCTACCCAGACAGCAATATCTTGCCACAGGATAGCAGCCCAGATAGGTTTACCTCTGCGCTGCCAGTTGCTCTCTTTCCATTGCTGCAGCCACCCCCACAGAGCATTTGCCTCCATCCATGAATCAGTGTAGAGATACAATATTGGCCATTTTTCTTTTTCAGCAAGCTCTAGGGCCAGTTGTATGGCTTTCACTTCTGCATACTGACTCGACTCGCCTTCCCCTTCCATGGCCTCCACAGCTTATCGTGTGGGACTCCACACAGCAGCTTTCCATTTCCAATGGCTCCCGGCAGGATCTGTCAGTAAACAACATGTACTGCTTTCTGTCTTCTGGCAACTCATTTTATGGTGGTGCCTCTTCAGCACGAGTTACCTCTTCTGTTGACACTCCGAAATCCCTGCCCTCTGGCTAGTCCATGATCTCTTCCAGGATTCCTGGACAGCTGGGTTTCCCCATTCGAGCCCACTGTATAATTAATGCTACCCACTTACTCTGCATAGTGTTGGTTGCATGGTGTGTAGTGGGGATTTTCCCTTTGAACATCCAATGTAACACAGGTAGCCGTGGGGCCAAGAGGAGTTGTGCTTCTGTACCAACAACTTCTGAAGCGGCTTGAATCCCCTCATATGCTGTTAATATTTCCTTTTTAGTTGGGGTGTAATTGGATTCTGATCCTCAATAGCTCCAGCTCCAGAACCCCAGAGGTCAACCTCGAGTTTCTCCTGCGATTTTCTGCCAGAGGCTCCAGGTGAGCCCATGCTCCCCAGCTGCAGTGTACAGTATGTTTTGCACAGCTGGTCCAGTACGGACAGGCCCAAGGGCTACTGCATGAGCTATGTCTTGTTTGAGTTGTTCAAAGGCCTGTTTTTCTCAGGGCCCCATTCAAAATAGTTCCTCTTTCGAGTCACTTGATATAGAGGACTCACAAGCTGACTATAGTCTGGAACATGCATTCTCAAAAATCCCACCAGGCGAGAGAGCGGTTGTGGTGTTCAGCTGCCTAGCACGGTAAAACCACCACACTAGGAAAGCTTGTGTTTCTTTTTGCTGGTTGGCGGAGACATAGCAGTTATTTTGTTGATCACATCCATTGGAACATGGCAATGTCCATCCTGCCATTTTACCCCCAATAACTGGATTTTCTGTGTGGGTCCTTTGACCTTATTCTGTTTAATAGCAAAACTGGCTTTCAGAAGGATTTGGACTATTTTCTTCCCTTTCTCAAAAACTTCTGCTGTGTTGCCCCATACGAGGATGTCATCAGAATACTGCAGGTGTTCAGGAGCTTCCCCCTGCTCCAGTGTCATCTGGATCAGTCCATGGCAAATGGGCTGATCCATGGCTGTGTTTCCACCCCTGGGGCAGTCGATTCCAAGTATACTGAATGCCCCTCCAAGTGAAAGCAAACTGTCGACTGCATGCTGCTGCCAGAGGGATCGAGAAAAATACATTAGCAATATCAGTTGTGGCATACCATTTGTCTGCCTTTGATTCCAGTTTGTACTGGAGTTCTAGCATGTCTGGCACTGCAGCACTCAGCAGTGGCGTGACTTCATTCGGGCCCCAGTAGTCCACCGTTAGCCTCCACTCGCCATTAGACTTTCACACTGGCCATATGGGACTATTAAAAGGTGAATGAGTCTTGCTGATTACTCCTTGGCTCTCCAGATGATGAACCAACTCATGGATGGGAATCAGGGAGTCTCGGTTGGTGTGATATTGCCGCCAGTGCACAGTTGTAGTCAAGCAGAGTTCTACCACAGCTGCTCTCTCACTCCCCCCTCCTCAAAGAGGAAGGCAGAGAAAATATGACAAAAAGAGCTCAAGGTTTGAGATGAGAACGATTTAATTAAAGGGAAAAGGGAAAAAAAAAAAAAGGCCGCGTGGAAGCACAGAGATAAAGGAAAGAAAAAAAAAGGTTACTCTCTACTTCCCATCAACGAGCAATGTTCGGCCACGTCCTGGAAAACAGGCCCTCAAAACGCGTAACAGTTGTTCGGGAGGACAGCCCCCTCCCCCACGAGAGCCCCCCTTTTTATTGCTGAGTGTAACATCATGTGGTATGGAATATCCCTTTGGTTGGTTTAGGTCAGCTGCCCTGGTGATATCCCCTCCCCATCACTTGCCCACCCCCAGCTTGCTGGCTCTTGGGGGCTTGGAGGGTGTCCTGATGCTGTGCCAGCATTATGCAGCAATAGACACAACACTGGAGTGATACCAGTGCTGTGCTAGCTACGAGTGCAGAACACAGCACTGTGTGGGCTGCTGCAGGGAAAGTTAACTCCTTCCCAGACAGACTCGGCACAGGTGGGGGGACCACTGCTCAGGGACGGGCTGGGCATTGGTCAGTGGGTGGTGAGCAATTGCATTGTGCATAATTAGTAGTAGTAGTACTGTTATCATTATTATTATTATTTTCCTTTCTTTTCTGTTCTAATAAACTGTCTTCATCTCAACCCACAGGCTTTCACTTTTTTTTCCTGATTCTCTCCTCCATCCTACCAGGGACGGGGTGTTAGTGAACGGCTACATGGTGCTTAGCAGCTGTCTGGGTTAAACCACAACAAAATGAGAATATACAAACACATAGAAGTCATGAAAATAACTGAGAGAAATAGTATCTTCCCTTTTATTTGCTCAAGGTGTTCCTACTGATCCCTCTCTTCATCCTAACATGTTTTGGTCTCTTTTACCACCATACTACACTCCCTTGGCATCCATCTACCAGCCCCACCACATGGTTTTTCGAAGCCCCTTACATCCAACCTGTTAAATAATGGCTTGGTATATACACAATCAGCTCTGGGATATCTACACTCTTTTTTTCTTCCTGTTTTTAGTGGACTTCTAGATCTGACAGACAGGGCAAAAGAACACAGCATTAAATGTAAGAATAACAGGTCAAACCAAAGGCTTATCTAGCCCATTATCTTATCTGCACTAGCATTTATAGCAGATGCTTAGGAGATTTATATCTGAGCAATGAGATAGAATAGCACATTCCTCTTGGTATAACCTCTCTTACTATTTTCCTATGAACTTTCCAAGCAGCATCTTGTGTCTCGATGACTATATTTAACAATTAATATCTGACCTCCACAGTATGTTCTGGCAAAGAGTTAATAGTTTAACCATGCATTTTATTACAAGGTGATTCATCATCACACTTGCTTTAAACCTACTGCCTGACAATTGTCCTGGTTTTGGCTAGGATACAGTTAATTTTCCTCCTAGTAGCTGGTAGGGTGCTGTGTTTGGGATTTAGGATGAGAATAATGTTGAAAACACCCTGATGTTTTAATTGTTGCAGAGCAGTGCTTACACAAGGACTTTTCAGCTTCTCACACTGTCCTGTCAGCGGGCAGGCTGGGGGTGCAGCAAGAGCTGGGAGGGGACAGACCCAGAGCAGCTGACCCAAACTGGCCAAAGGGGTATTCCATCCCATCTGACGTCATGCTGAACAATTAATATGGGGGACTGGCCGGGGTGGGGAGGCTGGCTGCTCAGGGATAGGCTGGGCATTGGTCAGCGGGTGGTGAGCAATTGCATTGTGCATCACTTCTTTTGTACACATTATTATTATTATTATCATCATCATCATCATCATCATCATCATCATCATCATCATTATCATCCTTTCTTTTCTGTCCTAATAAACTGTCTTTATCTCAATCCACAGGCTTTCATTTTTTTTGTAATTCTCTCCCCCATCCCAGAGAGGGAGGGGGGAGGGTGAGCTTAGTGCGCTTGTGTGGTGCTTATCTGCTGTCCGGGTTAAACCACAACACAATTTCATTCAGTGCCCTCCGATAGTTATTTGTCAACCATGAAAAAAATATATATATTATTTACTATGTACTTTCCCCATAGAACATTCATGGTTTTATGAACATTAGTCACAAGCCAGCATCTACCCTGTTTGTCTCATTTTAAAACTGTTAAGACCACAGCATCTCCTCAAATAGAAGTCTCTACTTTTTGTACTGTTCTTCTATACTCTTCTGAGACTAATTTCAAATGTAGACAATCCATAGATTTATAGCACTAATATATATATTATTTTTCCTAGTAATTTCTAGTATTTTATTGACATTTTATACTACTTCTGAACATAAGGTGATATTGTCAGTGATGTTCAATGGTGACTGCAATATAATTTTCCTGTGTAGTAATTTATCTTTGTGCTTATACTATGCACACTTTTTTTTACTTCATCTGCATATACTTTGAATTTATCAACAAAAAAGAGTGGTTAGCTTGGCACATGAAAGTTTCTGATTGTGGGGGGGAGACCTAGCCAAAATACTTCTCAATGACCAGAATTATTTCCACAGCTGAGCACAACATTCCTCCTTGTCCTAGCTGATGCACAGTGTAATTACCCAAAATGTAAACCCTATGAAGTTTTTCAAATTGCAATGCATTCAAGCTGTTGTTCATTTTGTTATCTTTTTTTTTCCCAAGGTCATTATAACATCGTGATGGGGAAGAATTATCCAACAGGACCCAGAATTCTTCTTTTCATCCCGTTGTTGAAATGGCACCAATAAACCTCTCACTCTCTCTTTGGACAAAGACCAAAATCCTTGCTGATTCTTTTGACTAAGTTTTTACAATTATGGTGTCCATTAGAAACAATTGTCGAGGTCTCTTTGAGACCTGCTGTGAACTTCAGCAGAAGTCTGATAGGTTATGCTCAGATTTTCCATAGGAGATTTTATTTGGACTCAGCAGTCTTCCACATGAATCCCACAGAGATATATTCACTCATTTCATTAAAACAGGAAGCAGCAGAAGCCTTTTGAGGGAGTCCTTTTCCATGTCTCTCGTTTGCATGCCTGACTTGAAGTCCAGGTGGAAAGCGTAAACCACACCTTGATACTGTAAACATTTTTCCTATATGTGACCAGAACAGCTTCTGACTTATCAGAGCAATAAGGTAATGCTATTTCAGCATCATCTATAGACAGAGCTTTGAATAAGAAACCATTTGTAAACAATCAGAAGATCATAACAAAGAAGTGATTTGAAGAAAATGAACTGATGGTTAAAAAAGATCTGATTAGGTACTCTGATATATACTCATATATATACTGTATATCTGTATATATACATATATATAAAGATATATACTCATACTTGTATATAACATACAAACTGCAGAGCTATCCAACATGGATATTTTCCTCTATTACATCAACTCTTCCTTTTAGAGGGTGAAATTGACAGTGTAATACAAGCCTTCATCACCTTCATGTTGGGTTATTCTCCATTATGCTCACTGAACCCACAGTTAACACTAGTTGTTTAATCACCAGAAACACTACAGGAAAACACTGGCAAATAAAAGCTATGGTAAGATTCCTCCCTCTTGACTGAAGATATCTGTGACATCAATAGCTATCTGTAAAGTTGTTTGGTTTCCCATTACAGGTGAATGAAATCTGACATTGTCAACAGTGTTCAGGGGCATTCTACCAGCTACTAGGAAGAAAATTAACTCTGTCCTAACTGAAACCAGGACATCTATCCACCCCTTATTCCATTCCATTTATGTCATGCTCAGGTTACACTCTTTCCCATACATTCTAATTAATCACCATTTTCATCTAGGGTATATAGTAGTCATGGCAGTGATGACGTACAGTATTGTATAGTAATTAACATGATACATTTCAATTCATGGGCTATTCTCACCCAGTATTAAATCCCCTTGAGGTACACACCCGACCTCTCCGGTCTTTTGCATTACCCACCAAGTGCATCCAGGTCCCTGAGCAAAAGCAATTCCACGAATGGGTTTGCCTTTTCCTGAGGCAGGAGTAGCCCAGACTGTTTTACCCAGCATATTTCTTACATGCACTACAGGAACTTTATCCCCTTCTACAGTATGTAACAGGTTTGATTGGGCAGGTCCAGCTCGGTTGGCAGATCCCCTAGTATTGACTAACCAGGTGGCCTTTGCCAAATGCGTATCCCAATGCTTGAATGTCCCAGCGCCCATTGCTTTCAGTGTAGTCTTTAACAGTCCATTATATCGTTCAACTTTCCCAGAGGCTGGTGCATGATAGGGGATGTGATACACCCACTCAATACCATGTTCTTTGGCCCAAGTGTCTATAAGGTTGTTTGGGAAATGAATCCCATTGTCTGACTCTATTCTTTCTGGGGTACCATGTCGCCACAGGACTTGCTTTTCAAGGCCCAGGATAGTGTTCCGGGCAGTGGCATGGAGCACAGGATATGTTTCCAGCCATCCGGTGGTTGCTTCCACCATTATAAGTACATGGCACTTGCCGTTGCGAGTTTGAGGGAGTGTGATGTAATCAGTCTGCCAGGCCTCTCCATATTTATATTTCAGCCATTGTCCTCCATACCAAAGAGATTTTCACTGTTTGGCTTGCTTGATTGCAGCACATGTTTCACAGTCATGAATAACCTGTGCTATAGTGTCCATGGTCAGGTCTACCCCTCGATCACGAGCCCATCTGTATGTTGCATCTCTACCTTGATGGCCTGAGGTGTCATGGGCCCATCGGGCTATAAATAATTCACCTTTATGCTGCCAATCCAGGTCCACCTGAGCTACTTCAACCTTAGCAGCCTGATCCACCTGCTGGTTGTTTTGATGTTCTTCGCTAGCCCGATTCTTGGTCACATGAGCATCTACGTGGCGTACCTTTACAGCCAGGTTCTCCACCCGAGCAGCAATATCTTGCCACAATGCAGCAGCCCAGATGGGTTTGCCCCTGCGCTGCCAGTTGTTTTGCTTCCTTTGCTGTAACCATCCCCACAGGGCATTTGCTACCATCCATGAATCTGTGTAGAGATAGAGAACTGGCCATTTTTCTCGTTCAGCAATATCTAAAGCCAGCTGAATGGCCTTCACTTCTGCAAACTGACTCGATTCACCTTCTCCCTCAGCAGCTTCTGCAACTCGTCCTGTAGGACTCCATACAGCAGCCTTCCATCTCCGATGCTTCCCCACAATACAGCAGGACCCATCAGTGAACAGGACATATTTCTTCTCATTCTCTGGTAACTGCTTGTACAGTGGGGCTTCTTCAGCATGACCCACCTCCTCCTCGGATGATATCCCAAAGTATTTGCCTTCTGGTCAGTCCATAATCACTTCCAATATTCCTGGGCGACTGGGGTTTCCTATTTGAGCCTGCTGAGTAATCAGTGCAACCCACTTGCTCCATGTAGCATCAGTTGCATGATGTGTAGAGGGGACCCTTCCTTTGAACATCCAGCCTAGTACCAGCAATCGGGGTGCCAGGAGGAGCTGCGCTTCAGTACTGACCACCTCCGAAGCAGATCGAACTCCTTCATATGCTGCCAATATCTCCTTTTCAGTTGGAGTGTAGCAGGCATCAGATCCTCTGTATCCCCAACTCCAAAACCCCAGGGGTCGGCCTCGAGTTTCCCCAGGTTCTTTCTGCCAGAGGCTCCAGGTGGGGCCGTTCTCCCCGGCTGCAGTGTAGAGCACATTCTTTACATCTGGTCCTGTTCGAACTGGCCCAAGGGCTACTGCATGAACTATTTCCTGCTTGATTTGTTCAAAGGCTTGTTGTTTCTCAGGGCCCCATTCAAACTCATTCTTCTGTTATAAATGGCTCAGGATTCAAATTAGGATTAAATAAAAAAATAGGATTTATTAAAAGAATATAAAGGAATAGAGGTAAGCAAACAGCGCTGGGTGCACCGGGAGTCTCCGCTCCACCAGGACACACACCAGTTACATCAAGCAGCTGATTTTTATGCTCCTAGACTAATACATATTCATTACTACTTCTAAAAAAATAGATTATTATAATTAGCTTCCGGGGTCCAGTCCCTACTACTGGAGCATGCGCAGTCTCCTCTGGGGTCTCTTCTGGGGGTCTCTAGGGGTCTTTCATGCTGAAGGCTCGTAGTCTTCCTCTCCACCTTTGTACTTACTTGGCACCATACCAAGTTTATAGAACATTCTCTTCAAGTCTTGTCTCCCAGCCGTCCTTCAGATTCTTTCTCCTTCCTCTTAATCTCTCGGCCCCCCTAACCAGATACCAAAGATCCCCATAGTATCCCATAACAGTCACTAGTTGTTATCAGTTGTTCTGAAACTCCCAGACATCAAACACAAACAGCTTCACAAGTAATTAAAACATTCTTCCCCAGCCATTCACAGACACATCTATAGCAGTGTTAGAAATAGAAGTCCGGAATAACAAAAGCAAACAGGTTCATAAATTTAAGGAGTGATAAATTGACTAGAATGAGGGGGAGACTGGGACACACTGCAGCTGTGGTTCAAGAATTGAATTGCCAGTGCAGGGCCCAGAGGCAGACAGGATTCAAACAGAATTGTTCTTTATGGACACGAATTGTTAAAACATTCCTCACACTTCTTACGGGTTACTTGGTAGAGCGGGTTTACAATCAGACTGTAATTTGGGATGTGCATTCTCCAAAACCCCACAACACCTAGGAAAGTTTGTGTTTCTTTTTTGCTAGTTGGTGGAGACATAGCTGTTATTTTGTTGATCACATCCATTGGGATTTGACGACGTCCATCTTGCCATTTTATTCCTAAAAACTGGATCTCTCGTGCAGGTCCTTTGACTTTATTTTGTTTTATGGCAAAACCGGCCTTCAGAAGGATTTGGACTATTTTCTTCCCATTCTCGAAAACTTCCTCTGCTGTGTCACCCCACACAGTGATGTCATCGATGTACTGCAGGTGTTCAGGAGCTTCCCCCTGCTCCAGCGCAGACTGGATCAGCCCATGGCAAATGGTAGGGCTGTGTTTCCACCCCTGGGGCAGCCGATTCCAGGTGTATTGGACTCCCCTCCAAGTGAAAGCAAACTGTGGCCTGCACTCTGCTGCTAGAGGGATGGAGAAAAATGCATTAGCAATATCATTTGTGGCATACCACTTGTCTGCCTTTGATTCCAGTTTGTACTGGAGTTCTAGCATATCCGGCACTGCAGCACTCAGCAGTGGTGTGACTTCGTTCAGGCCACGATAGTCCACTGTTAGCCTCCACTCGCCATTAGACTTTCGCACTGGCCATATAGGACTATTAAAAGGTGAATGAGTCTTGCTGATCTCTCCTTAGTCTCCAGTTGACAAATTAGCTTATTTATGGGAATCAGGGAGTCTCGGTTGGTGAGATATTGCCGCCGGTGCACAGTTGTGGTAGCGATTGGCACTTGCTGTTCTTCAACCCTCAGCAACCCCACAACAGAAGGGTCCTCTGAGAGACTGGGCAAGGTAGACAGCTGTTTAATGTCCTCTCTCTCTAGGCAGCTATGCCAAAAGCCCACTGGAACCTTTTTGGGTCCTTGAAATATCCTCTTCTGAGATAATCTATGCCAAGGATGCACGGAGCGTCAGGGCCAGTCACAATACGGTGCTTTTCCCACTCATTCCCAGTCAGACTCACTTCAGCCTCCAATACAGTTAACTGCTGGGATCTCCCCGTCACTCCATAAATACAGATGGGCTCTGGCCCTTTATAGCTTGATGGCATTAGAGTACATTGTGCACCGGTGTCTACTAGCCTGGGACAGTACCCTCACCAGATAGACATTCACCTCCCCCATGGCCTTCCCACATGTTGCGACTTGAAGCAGAAAAGCTCCTTTCCATCCTTCCTGAGCCTTGCTGTGCTCTTTCTGCACAACCACCCCATATCTCCCTCTTCTACCACTCTGCCTATTCTCCCCACAGAAAGAAAGGGGAGCTCCTTCATCTGTGATGTATGGCATGAAAAATAACCTGCAAGCATTCAGAGAAGTGAACTTGTGTTCAGTTTCTCTCCTGGAAATGTGTTTTGTACTACAGATGGCCCAAATACAAGGATAGTCCCTTCTTTGTTTTTGTACTCACTTTTAGGAAGCTGCAGACTATTGAAAAGGAAACCTGTAACATCAAGTCACAAATAATCTCTGAACAAAATATCACATGCATATAGGAGGCTGTTTATAGCCCGTCCCCTTTCCTAGAGCTGCTTTGTTTATCTGGGCCTAGATTCAAGTCCTTTGAGACACTGATTATTCCTGAGAGCAACCATCAAACCACATACATGGGTACAATACTCAAAATTCACACTCTGTTTCTTAATTAATTGACTAATTCAATCAGGAAGCAGCAAGACAACCAGGTGACTGGTGTAAGTAATAGATGCAGTGTTTTGAGGTCTCAGCAATGAATGTCCTCCCTAGACTCTGTATGAGCTATTCATTACTTCACAGGTTGTTTTCATTAAGGAATACATGTGAGAATGTTGTGTTTGGCTCATAAACATTTCACAAACTAAAAAGAGCAACCCACAACCAAATAAACTGTCCATCTTAAATGATTCACTCAGCTCTGTTATTTTCTATTAAAAACCCTTACAGAACTGGGACCATTCCTTTTTCGTATAAACAAACAGCTTGGTACATGGCTATTTGGTTTGATTTATTTAAATAATAAAGAAAACTTGAGAGAAAATTAGATAAAATAGGGAGATAAAGGAAAGTGTATCAGGTGATTTATAGTAACCAGAATTATATGATTATGCTCAACAAACATCCATACATCTAGTGCAATATGTTTCACAAGAAGATCACTCCTAACACCCTGTTGAAGTGTCTCTGGCAGGCTGTGCTTCTCAGCCTGGATGTAGTGCTCCAGAAAATGATGACTGACATTTACATAGCACCTTTCACCTCCAGATCCCAAAGCACCTGACAGATTTTTCAATGTGATTACAGGCTCTAGGCCAGGTTCTGCTCTCTGATGCATCAAGGTAGAGGGAAGGACCTTGCCATGGTAGTCTGGCTATAACCTCAGTTACATTACTGCAACTCTACTAAACCACTTTTTAATCAAAGGTCATTTTACCAGTCTCTGAAATTCCACCACTCTTACTACCTTTCACTTCTGCATGGCAAATACTTTGATTGTAAACAGTCCACCCGCAGATACCTTGTGGCAAAGAAACATCAGTGGTTATACTCTTTTAAGGACTTTGGGTACTTAATAGTGATCTGATCAAAAATAATCCAGCCTAAAGGCTATAAAAATCATTGAGAAAAACAATGGTTTATGATGGCTGGACCCTTGCAATCCATGGGTCCAGTTTAATCTCAAAAGATACAGGTCTGGCTGGGATGTTAACTTTCCCTGCAGCAGCCCATATCATGCTGTGCTCTGCACTTGTAGCTAGAACAGCAGTGGTATCACACCAGTGTTGTGTCTGCTGATGAGCAGTGCTGGCACAGCATCAGGACTCTCTCTAACCCTCCTAGGGGGTGGGCAAAAAAGTGAGAAAGGCACATCACCAGGGCAGCTGACCTAGACCAAACAAAGGGATATTCCATACCATATGATGTCACACTCAGCAATAAAAGGTGGAAACAGGAAGAAGAGGGGAGGGGTGGGCTCTCTTTACAAAAACGTCTGTCCTCCCGAACACCGGCTATGTGCATTGAGGCCCTGCTTCAAGGATGTGGTCAATCATCGCTCATTTGTGGGAAGTAGAGAGTAATTTCTTTCCTCTGCACTTCCACACAGCCTTTACTTGTTTTGTTTTGTTTCCCCTTTCCCCCTCCCTTTTCTCCCTTCCCTTTTTTCCCTTTAGTTTAATTAATAATAATCCTTCCTTAATAATTATTTTTTCCCTTTAATTAAATTATCCTTATCTCAACCCGTGAGTTGTTCTTTGCTTTACTTCTTCCCTTTCTCATCTAAGGAGGGGGAGTGAGAGAGCAGTTGTGGTGGAGTTCAGCTGCCTAGCATGGTAAAACCACCACAGGGCCCATAGCCCTGGAAATTGCCAAATGCTGCAAATCCCACCTCCACCAACAGATATGAAGGTTGTCAGAATCTTGTCCAACTCTGTTTTAGTATTAATAAATATTAACACCCTCTACACAGTACTTATGACTAACGTTTCCCAGGATATATTGCACATACAATTGTGTCTTTATTTTTTTTAATTGTTCATATGGCAGATACTCATTTAGAAGGTGTCTAAATCAGCTGGGAGAATTGCTCACACAGGTAATTTGAAATGCAACTACAGCATCAGATTTTGCTGCAGCATTTTTAAGCATGGAGCACATTTAGCAAGAATCTGAAAATACATTCATCAGAGAACTCCAGCGTATGGGGTTAGAAGAAGTAGATGATGATTTTGAGTGCCTGGGCTTCTATTTGTTGAAAACCTGCACAAAGAAAGTTGTAGAGATGAAGTTATGGGCATTACAAAACAAGAAATCCTGCTCATCCCACTGAACTTTGAAATTCATGCTCTTCTGTCTTGAACATAGCCTAATTTACTCTTTACACCTCTACCAGCACGGACTATGCTTGTTATTACTAGCAATGCTGTAGTGGGTTGCCCAAAAACTGACCTTACACATTAACTAGAAACCAGAAGTGTGAGACTGGTGTCAGGCCACCTCATGAAAACAAGCATCCGTCTAGCCATATGAAGATTGTATTTTAGGGAGTAAGATGCAACTAGAGATGTGAATGAGGGTACAATCATCTCACACAAGCATTTACAAGTATCAGTGACCAGGTTCTCTGTCCTTCAGCTCACTGGCTGCAACAATTCACCCACATCCTGGAGATGGATTGATAAAATAAATCTTCCTTTGTTGTTTTCTTCCACTTAAAATTACATCTGGGTGGGAAATATATCTGATTGCTTGTGTAGGATAAAATGTACAGCATAAGAAGAGAATGATGAATGAGACAGATCCATGTCTCTAACTGATCCAACAGAAAGGGTACCACTAGGTAGATATCCTCCAGGCTTGTTCTTGGAAGAGTATTCAGTACAAGACCTCGTCAGGACTATATGAGTAAATACGTGCTTGCTAATATTCCACATGTACATTAACTATTGCTAATCACCACTGCTCTGCATGTGACAGAAATTGCTGTCTTCATTACTCTGATCACCAAGAGATAAACAGTGCATCTGTAACCACACTTGCTTGCAATTGCTGAGCACTTTCAAACAGCTGCAGCACTAGGGCAGAATTGGCCAGCTGTGCATTGTAATCATATTGCACACAAATCTCCTCCTTGGGAAAAAAAAAAAAAAAAGGCAATAAGACCAAGAGATCAGCTGCCGCTTAATAACATTGATGGAGGAATAGTTAACAGAAGCAAGTGATTAATTAGTGAGTCAAAGGCCATTTCCACTTTGTTACTTTTATTTACCCGAGACAAGATCAAATCAAATAAGAGCTCCTAGCTCACACAGTGCTCTCAAATTCTATTAAAAAAATTTTTGGCTGAACGGAATGCAACAAGCCATGCAATCTATTGTAACAACAGGGGCTCCTGACTAGCTTTCCTGGGAGCTTTTATTCTTTGAATTGGAAAGACCTTATTGAGTCTAGAGTCCCACAGCTCTAGCAAGCAAAACAAAACAGGTGTTGCTAGAACCATATGTATTATATTTGACAGAGAGGAAAGTTAGCTCATTTTCACATGAACATG
Source organism: Aythya marila (assembly GCF_965140915.1). NCBI lineage: Eukaryota > Metazoa > Chordata > Aves > Anseriformes > Anatidae > Aythya > Aythya marila. Next base: position 12,820,890 of record NC_139081.1, read on the forward strand.
TATGCAGGCATAAAATAAATTGATTCATAGCATTTGCCAACAGACAATATCCTCTATTCTATTAACATGTTCCACCCTCTTAATGAAACATTGGATTATAGGTTCTGCTCTCAGTTTCAAGGTAGATTGTCTTCTAACCTTAAAAAAGTTAGCAAGCCTATCTGTAATGTAAGAGCATTTTTTTCCCCTGTTTGGATTGTTTAACATTTTGGGTCAATTACCAGTTTTAACTCTGAGCAAAATGGGGCCTCGTTCCTATTAGTGCTCTAGTAAGACCTAGAAAACCCACTGAAATACTGGAATATCAATGTTTCTGCTCTCTGCAGAAGTGGATCTACCTATGAATTCAAAACCTCTCCTGAATGACCAGAAAATGTTTTCTAGATGCACAATTCTAGGGTGACTGCATATCTATGGCGAGCTAAATAGAAATCCTGGATTCAGACATGCTTGGAAATACAAATCTTCATCCAAAACCAAGTGATGTGGTTTGGGACCACCTTTAGGTTTTACAACATTTGTGCACTGAAGGTACATGTTGCCAGAGTCAACATGGGAGGTGTGGGAAACACTGAGGACGAGAGCAAAAGTCAGGTTCTTTTGAGCTGTGCTGCAAACCCAGCACAGGGCTGGGTTCACCAAGAAACTCATCAGGGCCTTGCTCTGGGCTGGTATGCAACTCCACATGATGTCGCTCTCCAAGACAAAATATGAGGTAATGAAAAATTGGGCTGCATTACCCCACCAAGCTTTAGCCCTGCTCTGAATGAACTCAGGGTGACTGTGTTTTGTTTACTGGAAAGAGAGGTAGTTCATTGCATGCAATGCTTGGATCTTCAGAATCCTGGGCTGATAGCAGAAAGATGAATGACAGATGAGAAGAAAGCCTCCATGAATTATTTTCTGTCTCCGTCACAGATTTGCTATTGGATATGGACAAATCCAGAAGAGCTAATCCAGAATCTAGCTCTCTGTGCCCCCATGTTTTATCTGGGAAAAAAATGTGTTTACCTACATGTGTTTAAATATAAAAGTGGGGGTTCTGCCACCATGGAACCCAGATAAGTTTGTCAGGCTCAAAGATCTGAGTGCAAGTCTGACCACATGACTTTCCAAACTCCAAGGGACTTCACAGTTATATGGAGAAAACCACTCAGATTCACTCACATTGAGAGGTCTCAGACACTTTCTTTTTTTTTTTTTTTTCTTTTCTCTCCTGCAATTCACTTAGTATATGAAGATTTAAATGCTTCTAGGCATAATGGGCTTAGAGGTTAACAATATAACAAATTAAATTAAGTTCAGGATTTTGACTATACTGAGCCAGAATCCTTAGTCTAATCAAGTTATCCTGTGGATGAGGTTTGACACTGGTGTGTCACAATAAAAGCGGCTTGAAACCAAACCTGAAACACATTCCATGAACACTTGAGAATAGTCCATGATTGTGTTTTATTTTCTACCTTGAAATGTCATATTTGACTGATAATGACATTTTCTATCCTCCAAAGCACATGTAGGCTGGAAATAACATCACCTTGCCTGAGGGAGCTTTATAACACCTCCTTGATTTTGTGGCACTCAGCTTTACAAATTGGGAAAATTGAGTCAGATGAGGACCTACCCAACAACAAAACATCAGGCTTTCCAGATCTACCAGGAGGTGTGACCCATGCTGGTTTTCACAGCCTCTTACCCACCCTGCTTTCACACCAGAAGCCAGCAGAAACCATAAGACAAGAAGACAACATGCCATTTGGACATGGAGCATCTTCCTGCATAGTGCCCCTGTTCATCATATGCAAAATGTACTGGAGAGTGAGCTCTCCTCTCCCAAGGTGATGTATCTCCTACAGCAATGGTAGGGTGCTATGGGTGGTAAAGCTCTGCTTTTTCCACGACTTTTGGGTTTGGCAGATCTCCCAAACTGTACATTTTGCCTGCAGCTGCAGCGATGCCTCACAACACAGAAGCTCTGACTCCAAGTGATCGCAGCTGGCGCATCTCTTTGAGCTGAATTGGTGAAAGACAGAGTAAATGACAGGTTACTTCAATGCAACTCTTAGCAAGAACTTATGGAGATTATTATGAAGGAGCTGGAAAGACATCACTGGAATCTGCTTGTGGAGCTGGCAAATGAGCGATAGCTTTCTTTGATAACTTTTAATCACTGTGTTTTCTACTTATGCAAATTGCAATAATACCTTTGATGCTTTGGATTTCTATAGCATTGAGGTTTGTGGCAGTGACATGAAGATTCAGAGCTGGATGCTCAACTGCCACTAACTTGTTTCTACATCGAAGATATATCACATTTGGCGGTGATATACATTGATTCATGTAGTACATGTATCATCAGAACACACATTCAGAAAGAAACATACCACAAAGTGCTACTTAGGGAGTCTCCATTCTAGTTTCAGCATGGTTTAGGGTTTTCTTGCACTAATTGCCTAATTTATCCTGCACCGAGCTTTCTGTTAGTCCTCTGCTGTAAAAAACAAACAAATAAACAAACAAAAAACAAACAGGCAGAGCAAGTCTGTGCCTGCTTGCAATACTCCACAAAAATACAAAAATATTAATATGTGTCTACACATATGTGTGATACCCAATGACTTTTAAGAGAGGGAGCTTTAGGAGCTTTATCAATTTTTATTCTCACTTGGTGATACAGTAGGTTTTATATGCCTAAATTACCATGCTGATTTTGAAAAAGAGAATTAGGGCTCCTAAGTCACTTAGGCAGTCTTGAAAATGACATCAAAGATCTTTGCACAGGCATAGAGCTTAGTGAATATCATTACCTGGTAAAATGTCTTCTCATAAGACACGTGGAAATTGCCTATTTAGTCCACTCTGGCTCCATCATGGGATTAGTCCTTATATTACAGTTACCAGTGTGGTTTGTCCAGTTCAGCCTTCCATCGGTTTCTTTGAAAGATAATTTAATAGGCCAGGAGACCATAATGCTGTCAGTAGCTGTGGTGCTATTAGATCATACTGCCACTAATTGAGGCTTAATATGTCCCCTTGCCTAAAATAATGTATTGTGGGTAATTTTATCTTGATATTCAATCTAAACTTTCCATCTCATTACTCCCAGCCTTACCTACTACAGCCACCCTAAATGATTACTCGGCCTGTTTTCATCTATGATAAAGATATGGATGGTTATCATATTCCACCCCCTGCTCATCTGGCTGTAATTAGGCCAAGGTATAAAGTGAGCTGGATCACCCAGGGTCACCAGCTTGGACTAAAAGAGAAAGTCAAAAGGGGGATGGGGAGCTCTACCAAAGCAGTGTTAGTGATGAGCTGGACTGTGAATAAAAGTGAGTCCAGCATCTGTAACCCAATTTATTTTAATCTGCTCTACTCTTTTTTATGTACCTCTTTTTTTTTTTTTATACTGATATCACAGTGCATATATTCAGCACTGAGGATGCCCGTATGGCCCAAAGTTTGCAAAGTTTTGGGAAACATGATATACATTAAAATTTTCTTTTGTGACACAAGAGTTTTCATTGTTAGTAATGTTACAAGGAATGCCTACACAGTCAGATACACGAGCTCTAATTTAAGAAAAGATCTGCACCCAAATATACACTCCGAGACTTGCACTGAGCACTCAAGCAAGCTTCACTGATCTACATCCTTGTTCCCTGGTCTGGAAACACTACTATGCAGGATATTTAATGGACCACCTCTCAGACATGGACACACATGCTGAAGTGAGCACAGTGCTGATATTTTGAGAGAGATTCATTAGATCAAACTACAGCAAAGAAGCAGAGGTAGGACTGAGCTCACAAAGTCCCCCGAAATGATGTGTCCACAATGTCAGAGCTCAGCTTCACTACTTGTGCCTGATTCATTGTCATCTGGAGATGACCTGAAGAATCCTACCAGCTTTCTATGTGCTGTTCTAAAAGGGTAGACATCCTGCACCATACTCTCCAGGACCCTGGAGATACCCCAAACACTCCCCAACATTTCAAAGGGCATTGGAAATCCATATGTGGGTAACTGAATCTGAACCCGTCACACCACATTTACAACGTACAGAGTCTGAAATCTGCCTATGAAAATCCTTTGGTTATTTTGGGCTGTTATATGTGTGCTAGCTTTTTTCCAGAATTTTCATTTCATGAGTGTCCTGGTTTCAGTTAGGACAGAGTTAATTTTCTTCCTAGTAGCTGGTAAAATGCTATGTTTTGGCTTAGGATGAGAAGAGTGCTGATAACATGCTGATGTTTTAATTGTTGCAGAGCAGTGCTTATACCAAGCCAAGGACGTCTCAGCTTCTTGCTCTGTCCTGCCAACAGGCAGGCTGGGGGTGCAGCAGGAGCTGGGAGGGGACAGACCCAGGACAGGTGACCCAAACTGGCCAAAGGGATATTCCATACCATCTAACGACATGCTGGACGATATACAGGGGAGGGTAGCCGGGGGAGGGGGGCCGGACTGCTCGGGGTTAGGCTGGGCATCGGTCAGTGGGTGGTGAGCAATTGCATTGTGCATCACTTGTTTGTACACATTATTAGTAGTAGTACTATTATCATCATTATTGTTATTGTTATTATTATTTTCCTGTCCTAATAAACTGTCTTTATCTCAACCCACGAGCTTCACTTTCCCGTTTCTCTCCCCCACCCCAGAGAGGGAGGGAGGAGGGGGAGGGAATGGCTGTGTGGTGTTTAGCTGCCGGCCGAGTTAAACCACGACAATGAGAAATTTTGAATCTGAGCAAATTTGAGACATCAGAATTTCTTGCTGGACAGGAAATGTATTTTTTTACCAGCTCTATCTATCAAGTATAAAGTTACCATTGGGTATGGGAAACAAGATACTTTTCTCTAGAAAAACAACCAAAGTTCCAGGGTGAAAATTTCAGACTACATAAAGTGCCTTTATTGTGTATTATGTACTGAAGGTGCTCCTGTGAGACCAAGAGTAAATTTAAAAGGACAAGAAAAGCAGATAAAGGAAGGCTAGAAAATGGATGCAAGGCATTGGAAGAAACGACAAGCCAGAAGAAGTATCCAGAATTCAAACCAAAAAATGAGGTACTCATGGGTAACTGGTCTCCTGGGTGATGTGAAGGGCAAGCTTTGCAAATATTTCCAACTTGCACTGCACTATTCTGCTTCTCATGATGCTACACCCCTGCCTGAGCCTAAGGTAAATGCTGCTGCTACCAGCTTCAGAGTCTATCATGAAAGGGGACAAGCTGTTTACAGAGCTGCCCAAAGTTGGTGGTAGTCTGTGAAAAACGCTATTCTGTTTTATGCAATAAACCCTTTCCATCCCCACCAGAAAGCCTTGGCCCAGTCCATGTGTGAAAGGTGCTGCCCAAAGCATGTCAGCTGTGCCTCAGGAGGAGACATGGGGTTAGCTACATCACAGGGTGCATGGCTGTAAAGTACCAGGCAACCAAGGACCACTTTAGTCTCACAAGCACATGAACAAGCAGCATGGGGGGGGGGGGCAAAAAGAGTTTCAGTAGGATTTTCCCATGATGTGAATTTAGCAACAGCAAATTATTCAACACCTGTGGATTGGGGTCATTACCCCATCTTTGCTTCTGCTCCAAAATCTCTTCTTGCTTTTTCAGGAGGTGTTGGCCTTGGATATTGAGTCACATCCTTCCTGCCAAAATTCATTCCAACGGCTCTGCACAGAGAGGCCGAGTTCTCCCACCAGCTGTGCTACTGCTCCCATCAGGGTGACAGGCTGGGTGAAAAATGCAGGCAGCAAGAGACAGAACAGGAGTGTGAGGAAGGAGAGGAGATATTGGTACATAGCTTGGAAATCATCTGATGCCTCTGGACTGTGAACTACTGTTGAAGAATTCAAGCATACAAGTTTTTGCATCACAGTTATGGATAAGCCATATAGGATGTAAGATAACCTGGAGGCTGGACTGCCCAGCACATACCAGATCAAGAAATAACAATGTTCGTTCTACCTTTATAACTTGCCCTTAACAGGATGGCTGCTATACCAATGCCTTTCTGCAAACAAGTGCACTTTTTCATCGTAAATGAAGATTGAAGATTTTTTTCTTTCTATGACTAAAGCTCAGAGCATATTCTGACAGATATGGGATTGTGAGAAACAAGGGAACAAGCAACAGATGTAGCAAAGAGCTAATTAGTAAACTGAAGATTAAAAAACCCTGGTCTATCATATGTGGAAATGATTCCCACCACATTTCAAAACCACAATGGTACCTTTACAATCAGTAGATAAATACACACAATAAAAACAATAGAAATGACTAGCAAAGTCTAATGAAAAGGTGCAAAGCCTTGAAATCCTGATCAATTCATCACTAACCTGGGACAGACAGGAAGAGTGTCCAGGCTTAAAAAATGTCCTTTTTCTTGACACATCTGCACCCATAGGAAATTCCACCCTTCCTCCCACAGAATCAGGCCACATGGTATCATATACAAGAGATGAGGAAAAGGTGGAGGTGCTTAATGTCTTCTTCGCCTCAGTCTTTAGCGGCAATACCGGTTGTTCTCTGGATACCCAGTACCCTGAGCTGGTGGAAGGGGATGGGGAGCAGGATGTGGCCCTCACTATCCACGAAGAACTGGTTGGTGACCTGGTACGGCACTTGGATGTGCACAAGTCGATGGGGCCAGATGGGATCCACCCAAGGGTACTGAGAGAACTGGCAGAGGAGCTGGCCAAGCCACTATCCATCATTTATCAGCAGTCCTGGCTATCGGGGGAGGTCCTAGTTGACTGGCGGCTAGCAAACGTGACGCCCATCTACAAGAAGGGCTGGAGGGCAGACGCGGGAAACTACAGGCCTGTCAGTTTGACCTCAGTGCCTGGGAAGCTCATGGAGCAGATCCTCCTGAGAGTCATCACGCAGCACTTGCAGGGCAAGCAGGCGATCAGGCCCAGTCAGCATGGGTTTATGAAAGGCAGGTCCTGCTTGACGAACCTGATCTCACAGAATCACAGAATCACAGAATTTCTAGGTTGGAAGAGACCTCAAGATCATCGAGTCCAACCTCTGACCTAACGCTAACAGTCCCCACTAAACCATATCCTTAAGCTCTACGCAAAGAAGGCATTAAGCACCTAAGAAGGCATTAAGCAACTTCTATGACAGTGACGCGCTGGGTGGATGAGGGAAAGGCTGTGGATGTGGTCTACCTTGACTTCAGCAAGGCTTTTGACACCGTCTCCCACAGCATTCTCCTCAAGAAACTGGCTGCTCTTGGCTTGGACTGGCGCATGCTTCGTTGGGTTAGAAACTGGCTGGATAGCCGGGCCCAAAGAGTCGTGGTGAATGGAGTCAAGTCCAGTTGGAGGCCAGTCACTAGTGGCGTTCCCCAGGGCTCGGTGCTGGGGCCGGTCCTCTTTAATATCTTCATCAATGATCTGGATGAGGGCATTGAGTGCACCCTCAGTAAGTTTGCAGATGACACCAAGCTATGCGCGTGTGTTGATCTGCTTGAGGGTAGGAAGGCTCTGCAGGAGGATCTGGATAGGCTGCACCGATGGGCTGAGGTGCATGAAGTTCAACAAGGCCAAGTGCCGGGTCCTCCACCTGGGGTGCAATAACCCCAAGCAGAGCTACAGGCTGGGAGAGGAATGGTTGGAGAGCTGCCAGGCAGAGAAGGACCTGGGAGTGATGGTTGATAGTCGGCTGAATATGAGCCAGCAGTGTGCTCAGGTGGCCAAGAAGGCCAACGGCATCCTGGCTTGTATAAGAAACAGTGTGACCAGCAGGGCTAGGGAGGTGATCGTCCCCCTGTACTCGGCTCTGGTGAGGCCACACCTCAAGTACTGTGTTCAGTTTTGGGCCCCTCGCTACAAGAAGGACATGGAGGTGCTTGAGCGGGTGCAGAGAAGGGCGACGAAGCTGGTGAGGGGCCTGGAGAACAAGTCCTACGAGGAGTGGCTGAGGGAGCTGGGCTTGTTCAGCCTGGAGAAAAGGAGGCTCAGGGGCGACCTTATTGCTCTCTACAGGTACCTTAAAGAAGGCTGTAGAGAGGTGGGGGTTGGTCTGTTCTCCCACGTGCCTGGTGACAGGACGAGGGGGAATGGGCTTAAGTTGAGCCAGGGGAGTTTTAGGTTGGATCTTAGGAAGAACTTCTTCACTGAGAGGGTTATTAGGCATTGGAACGGGCTGCCCAGGGAAGTGTTGGAGTCACCATCCCTGGAAGTCTTTAAAAGACGTTTAGATGTAGAGCTTAGGGATATGGTTTAGTGGGGACTGTTAGCATTAGGTCAGAGGTTGGACTCGATGATCTTGAGGTCTGGATTTTGTTTTTGTTGTTATAGTTTCTTTTTTTTCCATGGGAAAGTTTTCCAGTGTTGCTGGGGAGGTTGTTTCTTGAAAGGACTGTTGTGGTAAGAAATGGCTGCAGCTGGAGTTAAGGCACCTAAAAATAATTGTAATAGAAATAAACAAATACTATCATTCTAAACACGTGACAAAATACACTTAGGATAGAACTTCTAATTACTTGACCTTAGACTCCTGTGAAATGTGTTCATCTGATTCGTGTCAATATGGAACAATGCTAGGGCCGCATGGTATGATGAATATGACCTTCTGTCTCACATACCCTTGTATAACCACAAGTCTAAGAAAAACAGAGTGGTTAATGTATATAGTTCTTGTATCTTGCAAAGGAATGGTCCAGCAATTCGTGTCAATAGGGGATAAAAGAACAAAGGGGTTTCCGAATAATTGCTAACTATTATGACTATTGCATGGGACACTATGCAAGTCTCTGATATCTGGCCAAGAGATTAAGGAGAAGGGAAAAAGCTGAAGGACGACTAAAAGACAAAGCTTGCAGGGGACGCTGCACAAGTCTCTGATATCTGGCCAAGATGGACAAAGGAGAAGGACAAGGAAAAAGCCTGGGAGGAAGACTACGAGCCTTCAGCATGAGAGACCCCCGGAGGGACCACCAGAGACTGATACGCATGCGCCAGTGGGAGGGTTCGGATTCTGGGAACTAATTATAATAACCCTGCCTTTTGTAGAAGTAATAATGAATATGTATTAGCCTAGGAGCATAAAAACCAACCATCTGATATAACTTGTGTGCGTCTTGGTGGAGCAGACTCCCAGCACACCCAGTGCTGTTTGCTTACCTCTATTCATTTAATAAATTGCAAACTTTGATTGTAATCCTATTTGGGACTTAGCCATTTATTCCACTCCTGTCTTCAGCAAACTCCGTGGACTCTGCGTGGGACTCCCTGTCATTTTGTGGGAGCCTCACCCTCTCCTCACTAAACTTTCAAAGGACTGAATGTTCTCCCAGCCAACCAGATACACTCTGCGTCAGGAACCCATGTTTGCATGTGCTCTAACAAATTAGCTCTTGTTAGTTCCTTTGGTCCCAGTTAAAACATTTTTCAGTTTTCGGTGGTTTTGGTTTAATAATGCTGTTAATAAAACATTAACAGCATTAAAACACTTTATGTGACTTATACCCCGGCCCTATCCACACACCTGATTAGACAAGCACAGAGCACTTCAGGTTCTTTAAGAGACATCCACTGAATATATGAACTAACCTAAAAGCATTCTGGAGACCATACAGGCCTTAATATTAAGATTAATAGGCCAAGGTCTCATCTTTTTGATATATCTGGCCTTTGCCAAAAGTAAAAAAATAAAGTCATTATTCATCTAAAATACCTTCATCTCCACGAGGCTGTGAAATTAATATTGCCAGGTGCTACAGGGGCTAATAGTGGACAACAGCTTCTGGGACTGTGTTAAAATTCATGGGGTCACTCCTGAAGTAAGGTTTGATTTGGTATAAACAAGGGCTCTGTCCTGGATTTGCCAGATTTGTTGAGATGAAAAGTGTCGTGTCCATGTACAATTGTTTTGAGTGATCTTATCTCAGGATTGTATTGATCATAGATCATTTGTCATGCAGACTTGTTGAAGGCATGAGACAGGTCCCAGAGACCAAGTAGACAATACCACACACATACCCAGACAACAAAGCCCATGTGATAGCCTCCCACTAAATTAACTCCTCCTATTCTTCACGGAAATTATGACAAAAGATGCACATCTCCAGGGAACAAGTTTTCCACCTTGCCTGACCCATCTGACAATCATAGGACTCAGAAAGTGTCTTACAATAGGACCATCGCATATAAAGGCCAACTTTCAAGCAGAGGTTTTAAGAAATCAGGCATGAAAGACTCAAGTGAAAGATTTCATCTGGCAGAGCAAAAATGATATAAGTGCCCACTCCTGGAACATGCACATCATGCCTTGTGCACTCACAAGCACACATAGATACACCTCTGTTGCACACCTAAAGTATGAAAAGCTATCACATAAAATGCTGCATTTTTGTCAGCCATCCCTGTACCTTGCAAATGACTTTATATAGGAAACCAACTTTACACTGCACTAAGCTCCACCCATCCAGATTATGTTGTCATTTCCATGGTAACTAAAGTACCTCAAAGGCAAAAGAACAGATGGAGATGGAAGAAAAAAATAATCTAAGGACCAAAAGTGAACATATGTAGTGCAAGAAAAAATATTAAGCTGTGGGCAGCTATTAGGTTTATTATCATTTGCAAAGGGAGACCTCGATAAACTCAGTCACAGCTCTGCGGTAAGGAGTGGCACAATCAAATCAGGCTTGTGACAATACCAATTTTCCAGCAGCCCATATTCCCTCTTGCTTTCCCTTACACAAATCTCAGAAATAATTGTCCTTGCTCCCTTAATGACTTGTTTTGGTTTAAGGACAACAGCAGCCAAAACGGGCTGAAAGAATGTAACTAGTCATATGCTTGACTGCCCATTGCATGTCTCCAAGATCAAAGTCTCCAAAAGGGAGTGAGGACTCTGTGGCTGTCCCTCTGCCACACAGACTGCAGTAGCCAGGGGAGCAAAATCAAGAAGACAGTATTTGTCAAGTGCACATATACAGCCTGCAACCGGCTATGTCCTGCTCATGTGTATTCTGGCTGGCTCCTGCACTTTGCATTTACGTGCTCTGTTACATAAAGTACACACTGGCAACTCAGCAGCAATTTGGAACATCTTTAAAATTGGGTTAATAGTTATGACACAGTCTTTGCTTGACTTCCTCTGGAATTAGTCCATCTTTGTGGATTGCTGTCAATCAGAAGGGAAACTTGCAATTTACATAGGACAATTTGTTCTGAGCAAGGCAAGTGCAATTTGGGAACAGGAGCTGTGATAGAGAGAAAAAAATATCTTGTATTTTTAGCTTGCTCTCACTAGAAGTTTTCTGCTCTATATTATATAATTTATTTGAGATGCAGAGTTCTGTCAAAGTGAAAAAAGTTAAAAACGTATCCTGCTACCTAAACTCCTTGCAGCTTAAACTGGACAGAGCTGGCATAAACTCTGGAGTGAGGAAATCTTATCTGTGGGCTAGGACAGAAGAGCCTAGGGCATGAGACGTGAATTCAAGCCCTTCTGCCCAAGGCTCACACTGTGACCCGATGTACATAATTTTCATTTTTTTATGTCTCCCCTCCTTGTCTGAAATGCAGTCCCTTCATGTCCTGCAGATTGTGAGTATAAACGATTTTGTATGAAACCATTAGCTGCTCAGATCCTTATATAATCAAGGGGTGAGCAAGCACCTAAGGTAGCTGCATCCTCTTCTTAAATAACATTTTATTGTTGGTGACGTTTTACCACCCATGCTGTTAGTCGGCATTTTACTCCCAATGAACAAGGGGACTGTGCGAGTTTCTCTCAATCACAGATGCTGCTATGTGAGCACAGTGCTGTGCAGCTGGAGTAAGAAATGCTTCATCAGTTAACATTTTAAATCAAAACCAAAAGAAAAAAGGGGGGGAAATAACACAAAACCTTATTTATGTACTAAATTCTACAAGCACATGTAATGCTTTTGGTGCTGCTGATTTCTTTCTGACTTTTCTCTCCTTTCTTTTCCAAAACCTAAACATGGAGCAGCAAATCTGTGAGCTGTTAATGCTCTTTCGAGGCGAAACGCCGCAAGAACCCTTGCAGACAGACGCAGACATCCGTCCCTGCGCCGGCAGCCAGGTGTGCGACCTGCCGGCAGGGGGCAATACTTCATGTCTATTAAACCAAAACCACCGAAAACTGAAAAAATAAGAGGTATGTGGGAAAGGGGTCAGGAAAAAAAAAGATGCTGAGGTGCAAGAGGGGAGGGAGTATGACATCAGTGGAGCAAAACCTACCCGCACTCCCCACATACCAAGCTCACGGTAGTTTTGAGTTTTTTCCAGCCAGCTTGCTGATAAGGAAACTCTGCGATAAGAAAACATTGATAAATTACTTTGGTGTGGATTTAAATTTGCACCACACATTCCCCAGAGCACGGAGAATCAATCAGCCCTCAGTTCTGTGGCCCAAGCATTTTTGCCTGGTTCTCCCTCGAGTTTAGATTATTGATGCTCCAGGTGAGTCGGGGGCTCATCATCCAAGGCTGGCAGCCATCAGGGAATGATAACCAACAGGGAGGGGAGGAAGGGCAGAATTAGGTATCCTGAGGCTATAGCCCTGTTATTCAAAAATATAATCTGCTCTCTGCTGAGGGTGCTACTACTTACTGAGGTATAGACTCGAGCATCCCACAGGCACATGGACCAGCCTGATGCCAACAGCTGCTGGGCTGGGAGAGGTGCTGTCCTTGGATGAGACCCAATGCAGATGACAGAGGTTTAACACCAGTGATTCTTACTGAACTTTGCACTCCGGCCTTGCAGGATCCCCTTCTCACCTCACATGAGCTGGTGAGCCCATGTGAGGTGACAAAACACCCCAACATATTACTTATGTTTGCACACTATTATTGTCCTGGTTTCAGTTAGGACAGAGTTAATTTTCTTCCTAGTAGCTGGTAGAATGCTATGTTTTGGCTTAGGATGAGAAGAGTGCTGATAACATGCTGATGTTTTAATTGTTGCAGAGCAGTGCTTACACCAAACCAAGGACTTTTCAGCTTCTCGATCTGTCCTGCCAGCAGGCAGGCTGGGGGTGCAGCAGGAGCTGGGAGGGGACAGACCCAGGACAGGTGACCCAAACTAGCCAAAGGGGTATTCCATCCCATCTGACGTCATGCTAAACAATATATAGGGGTGGCTAGCCGGGGTGGGGAGGCAGGCTGCTCAGGGATAGGCTGGGCATTGGTCAGAGAGTGGTGAGCGATTGCATTGTGCATCACTTGTTTTGTACACATTATTATTATTATTATTATCCTGTCTTAATAAACTGTCTCTATCTCAACCCACAGGCTTCACTTTCCCGTTTCTCTCCCCCATCCCAGAGAGGGAGGGGGGAGGGTGAGCGAACGGCTGTGTGGTGTTTAGCTGCCGACAGGGTTAAACCACAACAATTATTCAAATAGAACTTTACGCTGAAATGCGGTACACCTATATCCTCATGTTTCCATCTTCAAAACTTTCAGGTGTCCCACAACAATGGTAAATAATTACACATAAAATAACACATAAAGCACCCGTGCATCAAGTTTTGTGAAGTCCTGGAAGGAATGGAACAGATAAAATGACTTACATTTCAGATAAAGAAGGTCAATGGATAGTGAGAACTGTATGTTATTCATTGCCGACTTTGCCTCAGAGACATTACAGAACACTAATAGCATGTGAGCACACTCATTTTTTCCTACAAATGGTTTTGAATCCAGTCTCAGCTAAACTGTGAAATGCATCCTCCAACTGCTGACATTATCTCAGGTCTGTGTTCCTGTGCTGGGTCTGGCTGGGATGTTAACTTTCCCTGCAGCAGCCCATAAAGTGCTGTGCTCTGCACTTGTAGCTGGAACAGCACTGGTCTCACTCCAGTGTTGTGTCTATTGCTGCATAGTGCTGGCACCGCATCAGGACTCCCTCCAAGTCCCCAGGAGCCAGCAGGCTGGGGGTGGGTAAGTGACGGGGAGGGGACATCACCAGGGCAGCTGACCTAAACCGACCAAAGGGATATTCCATACCATATGGTGTCACGCGCAGCAATAAAAAGTGGAAAAGGGGGAGGGGCGGAGGTGGGAGGGGGCGGCTCTCATGGTGGAAGTTTCTGTCCTCCCGAACAATCGCTACACGTATTGAGGCCCTGCTTTCCAGGACATGGCCGAACATCACTCCTTGATAGGAAGTAGAGAGTAACTGCTTTTTATTTTTTCTCTTCTCTGTGCTTCTGAACGGCCTTTGCTTTTTTTTTTTTTTTTTTTTTTTACTCTTTTGTTGTTTTTTTTCCCCCTCTCCCTTTTCCCTTTAATGAAAACATCCTTATCTCAAACCTTGAGCTCTCTGTGTCATCTTTTCTCCCCCTTCCTCTTTGAGGAGGGGGAGTGAGAGAGCGACCGTGGTGGAACTCGGCTGCCCACCTGAGTGAAACCACCACAGTTCCCTGTTTGTGACTGGACCGATAAAATCACACAGAGCAAAGAAGGAAGATGTTTTCATATGCTCTGAAGTTTGATCACAGAATAACACAGAATCACAGAATCACAGAATTTCTAGGTTGGAAGAGACCTCAAGATCATCGAGTCCAACCTCTGACCTAACGCTAACAGTCCCCACTAAACCATATCCCTAAGCTCTACATCTAAACGTCTTTTAAAGACTTCCAGGGATGGTGACTCCACCACTTCCCTGGGCAGCCTGTTCCAATGCCTCACAACCCTTTCAGTAAAGAAGTTCTTCCTAAGATCCAACCTAAAATTCCCCTGGCGCAACTTAAGCCCATTCCCCCTCGTCCTGTCACCAGGCACGTGGGAGAACAGACCAACCCCCACCTCTCTACAGCCTTCTTTAAGGTACCTGTAGAGAGCAATAAGGTCGCCCCTGAGCCTCCTTTTCTCCAGGCTGAACAAGCCCAGCTCCCTCAGCCGCTCCTCGTAGGACTTGTTCTCCAGGCCCCTCACCAGCTTCGTCGCCCTTCTCTGCACCCGCTCAAGCACCTCCATGTCCTTCTTGTAGCGAGGGGCCCAAAACTGAACACAGTACTCGAGGTGCGGCCTCACCAGAGCCGAGTACAGGGGGACGATCACCTCCCTAGCCCTGCTGGTCACACTGTTTCTTATACAAGCCAGGATGCCGTTGGCCTTCTTGGCCACCTGAGCACACTGCTGGCTCATATTCAGCCGACTATCAACCATCACTCCCAGGTCCTTCTCTGCCTGGCAGCTCTCCAACCATTCCTCTCCCAGCCTGTAGCTCTGCTTGGGGTTATTGCACCCCAGGTGGAGGACCCGGCACTTGGCCTTGTTGAACTTCATGCACCTCAGCCCATCGGTGCAGCCTATCCAGATCCTCCTGCAGAGCCTTCCTACCCTCAAGCAGATCGACACACGCACCTAGCTTGGTGTCATCTGCAAATTTACTTGTTGCAGGAAGCATGGCCGAAAGCACAACAGACACCAGTAGAGTCAGATCATGCTCCATTTTATTGCCCGAATAGCCTAACTTTTATAGTGAACTTAACAGGGGCGGACAGTGTTTCACACAAGATTATTGGTCAAAAGCACTCAGACAAACAACTACAAGAAAACAACCCCCTTGTGATTAGCAGTCACATAGACCTTGTCCTTGAAGCCAGCTACTGGTAACAATATTTTTCTGAATTCCTCAATTGGGCGATGTGGGAACACTGTCATGGGAACTTCTCATAGTTGCCCTGGTAGCTTGGTTTGCTCAGCTACAGCAAGCCATGGGATTTTTGCTGTTTCAAGAAACCCCTCAACACTTCCTGAGGGTGCACTCAATGCCCTCATCCAGATCATCGATGAAGATATTAAAGAGGACCGGCCCCAGCACCGAGCCCTGGGGAACGCCACTAGTGACTGGCCTCCAACTGGACTTGGCTCCATTCACCACGACTCTTTGGGCCCGGCTATCCAGCCAGTTTCTAACCCAACGAAGCATGCACCAGTCCAAGCCAAGAGCAGCCAGTTTCTTGAGGAGAATGCTGTGGGAGATGGTGTCAAAAGCCTTGCTGAAGTCAAGGTAGACCACATCCACAGCCTTTCCCTCATCCACTGTAGTGGGTTTACGTGGCAAGGTTTTGGTAGCAGGGGACCATAGGGGTGGTTTCTGTGAGAAGGTTCTAGAATCTGCCCCATGTTTGGTAAGGGCCCCATTGTTTTCCAGAGCTGAGCCAATAAGCGATGTTGTTTTGCGCCTCTGTGAGAGCATATTTAAGACAGGGATAAAAAACGCTGCGCCACACAGCAGCTGGGAGAGTGAAAAGAGTGAGGAACGGCCTTGCAGGCACCAAGGTCAGTGTAGAAGGAGGGGGAGAGGTGCTCCAGGCACCGGAGCAGAAGTCCCCTGCGGCCTGTGGTAAGGACCATGGTGAAGCAGGATGTCCCCCTGCAGCCCATGGAGTACCACAGTGGAGCAGGTTTCCACGCTGCAGCCCGTGGAGGAGACCACGGTGGAGCAGGTGGCCCTGCACCGACCGAGGCTACCGCCTGTGGAAGACCCCTGCCAGAGCAGATTCCAGGCCGGACCTGTAGCCCGTGGAGAGGAGTCCACGCAGGAGCAGGTGACCTGGCAGGAGCTGCTGCCCGTGGGGGACCCAGGTTGGAGCAGTTTTCTCCTGAGGGATGGACCCCGTGGTACGGACCCATATCTGGAGCAGTTCTGGAAGAGCTGCTGCCTGTGGGAAGCCCACGCCGGATCAGTTCATCAGGGACTGCATCCCGTGGGTGGGACCCCACAGCACAGGGGACAAGAGTGACCGAGAAGGAGCGGCAGAGAAGTGCTGTAGACTGACCATAACCCCCATTCCCCGTTCCCCTGTGGCACTCGGGGGGAGGAGGTGGAAGAGGGTGGATGGGGAGGAAGGTGCTTTTGGTTTCTTTCCTTTGTTTTCTCACTTCTCTCGCTTGTTAGTAATAGGCAATAAATCTTACTATCTCCTATGCCGAGTCTGTTTTGCCCGTTACAATAATTACTGAGTGATTTTCTTGTCCTTATCTCAACCTTTGAGCCCTTTTCACATATTTTCTCCCCATTCCTCTTTGAGGAGGGGGAGTGAGAGAGCGGCTATGGTGGAGCTCGGCTGCCCACTCGAGTGGAACCACGACATTCACCCAGCGCGTCACTTTGTCATAGAAGGAGATCAGGTTCGTCAAGCAGGATCTGCCTTTCATAAACCCATGTTGACTGGGCCTGATCGCCTGCTTGCCCTGCAAGTGCTGCGTGATGACTCTCAAGAGAATCTGCTCCATGAGCTTCCCTGGCACTGAGGTCAAACTGACAGGCCTGTAGTTTCCCGGGTCTGCCCTCCGGCCCTTCTTGTAGATGGGCGTCACGTTTGCTAGCTGCCAGTCAACTGGGACCTCCCCCGATAGCCAGGACTGCTGATAAATTATGGTAAGCGGCTTGGCCAGCTCCTCTGCCAGTTTTCTCAGTACCCTTGTGTGGATCCCATCCGGCCCCATCAACTTGTGCACATCCAAGTGATGTGCACAAGTTTTTTTGATGCACAGTTTTTTTTGGGAGGTGGTAAGGGGAGTGCAGTTCATACTTTAATAAAACTGAGGCTATTCTGTTTGTTTGTTTGTTTGTTTTCAGAAGAAAAAATAAATTAATTAAAATTGTCCTTTCCATAGGACATCCATGGGTAAAGACAATCAATTATCCCTGATCCAGTTAATGCTATTCATGCCTAACAGATCAGTCCCACTAAATGCAATGGCAGACCCATCCAAGAATAGCCAACTGTGTCACATGTGGAGCACTTATCTAGAAGAAGAGGTTCAGGTATCTGCTCTGACTTGGATAGGCTGGAAATGTAAGTCATATCACACATTACCACAGAAATCTTGCCATGAAGGTGACACTGTCACTTTCTCTGCCAAGTCCATCCTGGATTGGAGAAATCTTCCTTAGCACAGTTAGTCAAAGCAAAAACTTCCAGTTGCACTCATTCTATAATTCCTTAGGAAAAGTCATGATTTGTACTCACCTTATGGTGGTGTTTCTACAGTCTGATATTTTCAACTAGGAGTAGTAGGATTTGATCAGAATTATATAGGACTTTTTGTGAGAGCTGGGCTATGTACACATTGCTGTTAGACAAAGTTGGACGGACATTTACATGATTCTTATGCAAATTTATTTTCAAAGACTGTCAAGCCAGGAAGGACCATCTAGGTCACCTAGTCTGTCTCCAGCCTGTCAGGGATATCAGTGTTTCACCTTGGTTTAGGCTAAAGAATAATTTAATTCTTTCAGATAAACCTTTGTTTCCAGAAAGGAATCCCTGGGCAAATCCAGAATTACTCTGGGGAAATAAAACACCTAGCCACAAAATAGACCTCAAAGCTTTAACTGAGGTCTTTCCATTACAGTTCCTGGACAGACTTAGGGATTAGTTGGATTTACAGCGGGTAGGGGTCACTTAAAACATTTTGTAGGAAATGCTGAAGGGAGAAAGTGTCCCAGGCCAGCTCCAATGAGAAATTAGGTGCTTATTTCTAGTCCTTTGTTACCTTGTAATTTCCTCCCCTACAAGTCATTTTCTCCCCAAAATTAAAACTGTTTCTCATAGCTAAACATAATTCTTCACTGCTTGCCCTGCAAATCATTTTCTCCAGCCCTCAATCATTTTTGTGGCTCTTTTCTGTACCCTCTCCAATTTTGTCACCATATGTTTTGAAATGTGGCTGTCAGACCCATAAACAGCCTCTCAGGTTCACCCTTACCAGTGCCATATACCGCAGGTCACCTGGCTGCAGAGCCAAGGATCACATCAGCACTTTGGGATTTGAGGGTCCAGCTCTGAGCTGGCACTGTGGTGTTTCTCCAGGCTGCAGTCGGTCACATTACAGGGCTTTTGTCTGAGTTCCCAAGAAGCAGAACTAGCATCTTATTGCATTAAAATGCATTTTGTTTGCCTGAGCCAGGCGGTGCAGCTTTTTTCACCAGGCCACCCTGGACTCTTATTCTTTGCTATTTTGCCAACCATAATGTTTTCTACAAATGTCATCAGGAGTAGTTTTATATTTACTTCCAGATCACTGATGAATAGCATAGGGGAAAACTCTAGTAACACTCCTCTTCGACAATAATTTTGCATTGATAATTACTTTCAGGGAATTGTCAGTTAGGCAGTTCTTAACTCATTTTATGTCTGCTCTTGTCCTGAACCCAATTACTTTTGCCTGGCTAAAAAATATCTTATAGAAAGTCATCCAGTCTCCAACCTGAAAATGTCATGAGATGGTGATTTTTACCAATCTTCCTACTAAAATTCTGGAATGATTAATCACTATGAACCACGTACATTTTCATAGCAATGTGATCTTCTTTCTGATTTCAACTCCTAGTTATCAGTTCCTTTTATGACTTTCTTTTAGAGTTAGATTAAATAATTCTTTATACCTAGAATTCCCAAACAGACCCAGTATTTCCATTCACTTCCCATCCTAAATTATGTAGCTTTAAATTACCTTCTTGCCAGACCCGGCTTCATTGACTGATGTAACATTTTTGCTAATGTGTTATGTTTCTTATTCATGTTCCTGCTTCTATATTAGTTTATAAAGCCTTAAATATATATATGTATGTGTATATATATATATACGTCTCTCTCTATATAATATGCAAAATTGCAATCAGCATGAAAACTGTTATTGAAATCCACAGCATATTAGATCAACAATGCACATGAGAATCCAGGGTGTGTTTTGATGCTTAGTAGCAATTAGTTTCTTTGAAGTTATTTATGAGGGAAAGAATTTCATGCACTTACATGATCAGAGTTACTTGTCTGCTCTGGAAAAGCTGCGAAATATAATCACAATTGGAAGAGTAGTAACAAATCAATGGATGTTGAAAAAGTTACAGGAGGCAAACATTCAAAGGTTTTCAAAAGGACTCGCAAGTCTGAGCAGCCTGTGCAAAGGGCAGATCCTAGTCTTCTGCTGGTATATCAGCAAATGCTGCATAACTGAGCCCTGCAACTTTTGTGTGCTGCCTGATTACAGAGAAATGTTTAGTCACTGGTTTGGTAATGGGAAGGCAGCTGTGGAAAGATCTGGTAGATAAGAAAGTCTGGACTTGAACCTGAGCCTCCCATGTGGTCATCCCCCATGCTGTAATACAATGTTGCTAAGCTACCAAGGTCTTCTTCTAATTGTCCTGGTTGAGAAATAGAAGACAAAAACTTTTTCTTTTGTTTTCAGATAGTAATGAGCATGGCATAGTTTTTGTCCCTATCAAAGAGATGCTGATTATCAAAATACTCAACAAGAGTAATGGTTTGGGATGCTGGGTAGTAAATATACTAGTGGAGAAACAACCAAAGAGTGTATTTATATCTACTAAAATTAGCTTTGTGCTTGGTTTCCAACCCTTGAATTTTGATTCTTGCTTGTCTTTATTCACGCAACAATGTTGAAACTCAATACCACGTCTGAGGGATTTGCAAAATAAAAGGGCAACTTTTAAAATCACTGTTAATTTTGACCAATTGTTCAAACAGCTGATTTTCCAATTCTTGAACAGAAAATGGAAAATACATTTACATTTCCCCCTATTTTCAACTGTCTTGGAGTATAATCTCTCATCTCGTGTTGCAATGAGATCCAATGAATTGCTAAGCAGCATATGCCTAAGAGTCAATGTGTGTGTAGATAGGTAGATAGATATCTTCTATGTAAAACTCAGAAGTGCACTAGAGAGCTAAAAAGCTAAAACACATAAACAAAATGGTCTGCTTTAAGCAGTTAAAACAACTGTAAATAGTGTTTTTTAATCATTTATTTTATTTTTTGAAGCACATAAAGCACTGCCAGTGTTTTACTGGGGCCTTGCAAGATACCCTTTTTTGTTTACATTAATTTACATGTCACCCAACAATTCTGCCTAACATTAATTCATACCTTGAACCTAGAAAGGCTTGTATACATATTTAACTCAATATACTATTTATATAAAAATAACAGGCTTATGGCCTTCATTATAAAACATCTGTAAGTCATACACAAATAGGAAATGTATCTCAAGTCCACTGAAGGAACCAAACCGACTGTATGAATTCCATGCTGTTTTTTAAGTGAAAAGAACAAAGAAAAGTAAATTTCCTTCTGCAGATTAACCACTCAAATTGTACACACTGCACACTGCAGTGTCAGGGAGAGAGATTTTTTAAAAAAGCAAAATGTTCTAGATTTAGAAAACAAAACTATAGGTAAGAAATCCTTTGAAGTCAACCCTGTGTGCATAACAATTTATGCTCACACATACAGAGTGATCACTCGAAGGAATGGCTCTTTTTCTGCTTACAAAATTTAGTCCAATGGGTTTTCTCAGTTTGTGGTCTACAGGTAATTAGGTGTGATATTTTGGTGTTTGCAAGTCATATGTAACACAGACCTAAAAATAACTTTGGATCAGTCAAAAAGTTCCTGTAATGGTTTTGAAGCTTTTTTTTTTTTTCATTTTAGTTTTAGACTCCCCCATGTCTTCAAAGCAAGTGATCATTAAATAAGTCATTATCTAGATTGCTTTCCAAATTGAACTTCTCAGTTTGAAATTATTTAAATGGGGCTGCTTAAATGCATATGTATATGTATAGTCTCAAGGAGAAAAGAAAAACAAGATAAAAAGAACAAAAGTTCAAGAGTGTTTTTTTTATCCAAAACTTAAATATAAACAAAACAGAATTTTCTAACAAAGGAAAATCAAAATTGATGTTGTTGTTCTTTTTCTTGTTGGAGTATTTTGGTCCAAAGTTTGATTTTCTGCATTAATTCAATCAAGCCAATTATTTCCTAATCTTGTGTTTTGTCTTCTTCCAAGGAGGAAGATAATGGTCAATGCAGAAGGTTTACCTGCCAAAAGTTTTCAAAACCACAATTCTTCAGGAAAAAAATTCTTCAGGAAAAAAAAAAAAAATCAGGAAAATGTCACTCTCAGCTCTGCCAAGAAATGTTGAAACTATTTCTCTTCATTGTATTCAGATAGAAAATGACAAAATGTAGATCCAGTTGGGTGATTTGATTTAAACAAACAAGCCTCCACTCCATGTCAAAGTGCTGATTTGAAATGACAATTCTTGTTTGGCTTCAATCAGAAATGTCAACATTTTCAGTGTGACATTTCTGATTCAAAAGTTTTTGGGTTGCATATTTGTTTGGGATGGAGGTGGGGCTGATCTGTTGGTCATAGTTTTTTGTGTATTTTATTGATTCGTTTATTTGTGTTCTGCTGTTGGTGGAGAGAAGCGGGAAGACAGGACCACAGAAGGACAGACACAGCCTGTTGCCTCTAACCAATCTAATCAGTTTAGGAGTTGCAGGCAGCATAGTAGAGATGAGTCATATGGAGAAATCCAAAGGGAAAAATGGCTCAGGGTGGTTTTTATCTATGAGATTTTTCCAGAAAGCGTTTTCCCAGAAAATACAGTGGGGCTAAGGGCACATACTTATCCATTTAGTTGAGTCTCCTGTGGGGTGGTGAGGTATATGCTGGCATCTCCTGGGCCATACAGAGCCCTCCTACCCAGCTGGAGCTACACTGGGACCTGTGTTATAGAAGGACATGTTGAAGGACATGTAGAAGGACTTGCAGCACATTTAAGGGGCTGTGTCATATGAATTTACCTTCATGGCTGGTGAGGGTCAACCCAGGTAGTCTTTGCATCAGCTGGCCCTGAATTCAGGTCACTCGGATGACAGCCTGTGGTTACCATTTGTACCAGAGCAAAGGGGAGAAACTCTGTGTGCTTTGAGCCTCCTGAAACTCTCTGGGGCTGGGATGGCAGCGGGAGGCAGCAGCACCATCGCTGCCAGGGATCAAATGTGCAGAGGGACCCATGCAGGGTCCTCCCAACGTCATCTCCACCTGTAAGTACACTTGCACAGCTCCATCCCACAACCCTTCCTTTTCTGGAGGTTCCTCCTTGTTATCCTCATGATTAGTCAGGCAAGCCAACAATTTACACCTGTGAGTAACAGTTTACCAAGCTGGCAGCCCAAACCGCAGTGGCATCCAGACTGCTGGAAGAGAAAGGCTGGGAAAGCAAAAACCCAAGGGTTTGGATTTTGCATGTCTCCTGCCTTCGCATCCCCTGGCCCAGGGCACGGTTTGGGCACTACTACTGATTAATACAGGGGGAGGTTTCATCCTCACCTTCACAAAGCTGTCGAGGTCTTTGCTTGCCCTCTCCAGTACCATGTCAGGTCTGAGCAGTGGTCAGTGGACCCTAAGAATCCCCTGCCCAGGGCAAGAGCCCGCAAGGGCTGCGGTGTCACAAGGGTATGTGCAGGGGGTAGTGGGAGGGGAGACTTCGGGGTGGGCTGAGTAGCTCTGAGCCCAGTCACTCACCTTCTCTGCCTTTTCTCCCCTGCCCCCCATCAGTGCTGCTGTTGTGTCAAGTAGTGGCACTGTTGAGTACATTAACCCAGGGCTGAGCATTGCAGCCACACCGAGTGTGAGCGTGTGTGTGCTTGTGTGCCATTTATTCCCCCCCCCCCCTCCCCCCGGCAGTGCTGCAGGACTCCGGGAGCGACAGAAACCGGGGAAAGAGAGCCGAAGCCAGAAGCCCCCAGATCTGCTTAAACAAATCACTGCCCCCCTCAGAGAGGAAGAGGGAGGGAGGGGGAAACCCAGACCCAAAGACAAAATACAAGACAGAGGAAAAAAAAATAAATCAGCGGGGAGTAAAAAACGGCCCCCAAAACACTCCCTTGCTGAGACGGGAGGTGGAAACGGGTGCGCGCCCATTAAAGACTCGGGGTGCTGGAGGGGATCCCCCCGCCTCCTCTTTGCCCTCCCCCGGCCCGGCGCGGGGCAGTGCGGCCCTCCGGCACCAGCACCCGGGTCCGTTCTGGAAAAGAGAGCAGGAATAAAGGGAACAGCTTCCTCGCCGACAAAAAAAAAAAAGTCTTTTTCTCCTTTTTTTTTTTCTTCAACTCCTCGCCGGGAAAAAAAAACAAAAACGAAAACGCTTCCCCTCCCCGCGCCCCCCTGCAAGAGGCCCCAAAACAACCGGCAACAACGAACAGGCAGCAAAAAAAAAAAAAAAGCCCCCATTCAAAACCAAAATCAAAAACAAAGAAGGAAAAGAAAAGGAAAAGCGAGAAGCGAGAGGGACAGAGACAAGCTCCATCGATTTCAAATCCAGGATTTTATCCGGTACATTATTATTTTTTTTATTTTTGCTCTCCCTTTTTTTTTTTTTTTTTTTTTTTTCCCTTTTTTGCCTCCTTCCCTTCATCCTCCTTTCTTCCCCCCCCCCCCCCATCCTCCTTCTCACCCCCCTTTTCCTTTCCATTTTATTTTGGATCCTGCCAAATTTAGCCGGGATTGCTCTCTGAGTCTTGCGTGTTAATTTGATTTACTCTAGGATTCCGGCTTCCGAGACGCCATTCTTCCCCCCCCCCCCCCCGCTCTCTCTCACTCTGTTTATCTATCTATCATTTATCTAGCGAGTTCTCCAGCTGTCTGTCCGTCCATCTCCCTCTCCCCGGGTGCTTTCCCTCCTCCCCCTGCCTTCCTCCCTCTGCGCGTGCTGCGCGGCCGTGCGCTCCCCTAATCTGACAGATGAACACCGCCATGGGTTTGCCGCAACACAAGCAAAAGCACCTTTGGGGGCTGTAGCGAGGGCTCGAAACCGGGATCTAAAAGAGAAGAGACAAGAAGGGGAAAAGCCGAGGGAGGAGGAAGAAAGAAGAAGAAGAGGAAGCTGCTAAGAAGCCCCCGCTGCCGTTTTTTGGGGGGATATGGGTTAGTAAAAAAACCAAAACAAAACAAACAAAAAAACCCGACAAAAACCGGGAGGCATCGAGGAAAGGTCTGTCTTGCTGATCCGGATTGCGGGAGGGTCTCATCCTTTTTCCTTTCCTTTCCGTTAATGTCGTCTCCTTTTATTTTCGTGTTGTGACTTCGCAATGGCGCGGAAAGGGCTTTATTGGGGGGGGGGGGGGTGGATGTTCTCTGCCCTGCGACACCTGCGAGCCCTCTTCCCTCGACCCCTTCCCATGCTTTGTAGCTGCCGGGGGTTGCATGGGCGCTTTTTTTTTTTTTTTTTTTTTTTTTTTGGGGGGGGGGCGGGGAGGGTTACGAGCGTGCTGCTGGGAAGGGGTTGCAATTTTTTTAGGAGTTTGCATAATGTGTCGCCCCCTTTTACCTCCCCTCCCCCCCCAAATTCGCTAGCCTGTATGTGTTCCCCCAGAGGGGTCGCGGGGAGGTGGCAGCTCTGTGTGGGGAAAGCAGGGGGGAGAGTCGCCCCGGCTTCGTAAATTGCAGGTTAAGTGGAGCTAGAGAGCAACTCTGTAACCTTTTTGGGATCCGTGAGTGTGAGCAGGTGGGCATGAGGGTGGGCGTGCACCCCCCCCCCCCGGGGCTCGGCTCCTCTACCCCTCTGGCATTGGACAGGAGCGGGGCTGGGGGGTATTTAGAGGTGTGGGATCCCCCGCTCGTTGTCAGAGTGAGGTGTGTTGTTAATTGGGGGGTAATTAGTCCCTGCGCAATGCCCCCAGTGAGCTCGGGGGGGAAAGTAGTGTGTATATGTTTGCAAGTATTTGTGTGAGTTTGTATGAGAGTGTATGTGTGTGTATGAGTGATTGATTGTGTGTGTGACTGTGTGAGTGTGTGTGTGCATGAGTGTGTCGGGGGAGTGTGTGAGTGTTTGTGTGTGTGGGAGAGTGTGTGTGTCTGTGTGAGTGTAAGTGAGTATGTCTGTCTGTGTGTATGTTTGTATGTGTGTGAGCCGGGGGGGGGGGGCACAACCCAGGCTGTAGCTGAGGTCAGCTGTTGTCAGCCCCAGCCCTGGTGCAAGGCTCCCTGCCCACATAGACACACGCACACTGACACTCTTTCACACACACATATGCATGCACATTCATGTGCACATGCACACAGAGAGACACACTTATACATGTACACATGATCACATGCACTCACACATATACTTGCACACACCACACAGTCATGCATGTACACTTGTGTACACGCATGCATGCACATACATGCACAACTGCATGTACACATGCACTCACACCCACATGCACACAAATGCACACACGCTCTCTCACACACTCCCTCACATACACACAATCTCTCGCACACTCACAGACACCCACACTTACCCTCTCACAGTCCCCCCGCACCACGGACATGGGGAAATCAGGTCTCTGACATGAAGCAGTGGCTGCCTCCTGCCCTGCTCACAGGGTGCAGTGTGCGGGTGAGTGTGGGATTCGGTGAGTGTGTGTGTCCGTGTGTCCGTGCAGTACCCTAGCATCATCCGCCACACTGTATTTGGCGCAGCTTGCCACTGCCTGTGCGTATTCCTGTCCCTACAAAGGCCGCTGAGAGAAGGATTTCCGATTCGTTTCCGCTTCCAATAAACGCTGCTGATAATCTCGGGCCTGATGTTCCAAGGGCACCTCACCACCGGCAGCGGCCCCGGGGCTGGAGGTGACAGGGTCCCCCGGCCCCTCTGGGTCCCTGGGGCGATGCCGGGGGGTGTGAAACAACAACGGGGTGCCCCCACCCCGGGCTGCTGCTGGGGCCGAGGTGTTGGGGCTCTGCCTGAAATGTCTGTCTGTCAGGTGTGCGAAGCGCTGAGCTGCCAGCCCTCTACTGTCAGGGAGCGTATCGCCACCCCTCGGCAGCGACAGCGGCTCTCTGTGGGAAAAGGAGTGTTGGGGGCCATGGCCCCAAGCGGCAGCAGCCCCCGACCCGCCTGCCTCAGGCCGGGACGACTGGGGAGCATTGCCCCAAACCTGCAGAAACACAGGGGGAAAACACCTCGGGGTGCAAACCCCCACGCCAGCCTTCTGCGTGAAGGGAGACACCCAGTTTTGTTTTGTTTTTTTTTTTTTTTTTAAATTCAGTTTTGGCCATTTGCCTTTTAGCCGAAAGGGGAAAAACCCTCCAAACAATGTAGTTGTGCTTTAGCCTCTGCTCTTAGCTCGGAAGGGTTATGTAAAAGTAGGGGGGGAAGCAGAAACACAGTGAACGGAGACTTCTCTTCCATCTCTTATTAGCTTTTTTTTTTTTTTTTTTTTAACCTCTCAGACTCAAAGTTCTAATTGAAACCAGAAATCTATTGAGAAGTAACTAAGCCAAGAAAACCTCTGTTTTCTCTGCAACTAGGGATGGGGAATAAATACTTTTTTTTTTTTTCTGATATTATTTCAAGTTGCTTGAGCTCTTTGGTTCCTGTCAAAAAGCCCAGCATAGATTATTAACACATTATCATTTTAGGAGGATGCACTTTCTGAAATGCAATAAAATAGTGTGTTAGGTTAGTGCAGAGCCATAAACTATGCTAGTTGTTGGCAAATAAAAGAAACAGTGGCCATGATTTATTATTAATAATAATTGTAACTGAACTATTTAGCTTGACTTGATACTTGCTGGGTTTCTCTACTGAGGTTTCTCAGTATCATTTCCAATAATGTACTTTGATTAAGTTGGGAACTGTTCTTTAATAATTGCTATGGCCACATGCTTAATTAACACAAGAAGTTAAATGCTTGAAAAGGTCCAACCATCATTTTTTGGCTTCAGATGCTGCTTAATCTCCTCTTCTGGTCTGTTTTGAACCCATCCTTTGAGCTCCTTTCCCCAGCACACATGTTTCTTAGGTGTAAATGCCAGATTACCAACAGGAGACTTGTTTTCCATTACAAGATTTGGCTAATCCCAGTTTCAGTGATGTTTTTTTGCCCTCTCAGCAGGGCTTAATTGCTCACACGTAATCTTTCCCTTCTGTTTTCTTTCCTCTTTGGACAACAGGATTGAAAAACTCTTGCCTTGTGCTTGGAGACTTGCAATTACACAGCAATTTTGAGTCTTGACCCAACTAGTAGCAAGAAAGACTGTTGTCTAATGAACCACGTAAAAACAGTTCTGGGATCCAACAGATAGCTGTGCTGGAAATGAAAGATCTCCCAGTGAATTGATTACTGATTTGTTTAACCATATGCCCAGGCGTCTTTCTTGCTGCCTCTTAACTACCTATCTCTGGAGTATCTGTTATCTGTGCGTCTGCAACGATGTTGAAAAGAAGCATTAATGCCTGCCAAAATGTGCTCTGTGATGCATGGATTTAAGCTACGTTTAGAAAGTTCAGCCTGACATTTTTGCCTACCATAACATGTGAGCACACTGGGTTTTGAGCATTTAAGTGCTGCAATTAAACATGCGTTTGACAAGGGGAGAAGTGCTGCTAGGTTGTGCATGGAGAAGAAAATGGGTAGTCAGATGAAACCCATTGCAAAACCTAGCCTCAGCTGACTTGTTGCTGGGAAATCCAGGCGATTTTAGGACATCAGTGATCCAAGGTTTAGAGCTAGTCCAAAGCCTAGCAAGAAAGGCGGGAATCTGTGGGACAACTTCAGCAGAGAAGGTTCCCAATGTTTTGCTGCAGGGCTTGTGGTTTCTACTGGGACTGGTTTTGCTGCTGTTATAGGTTCTGCTCTTGTTACTTTCTCTCTTTTCAACTTGAAAAAAAAAAAAAAGTTTCCTTTCCTGTTATTATTGTTGAGGAAATGAAATGACTCATACTTTTAGGAAATTGTCATCTTGATTAAAGATAGGCTTTAAAACCCCTCAACTACAGGTTTTAGCCTGGGGGGACTGTCAGATCTGAAAATCATTTCCAAACTTTCAAGGTTGGGATTGCTTTGCCTTCTGATATGAAATCACATTGCAAGTTAGCACAGTTACTTTTGAGATGTTCTCAAACCCTTAGAGATGGCTTCTTTCTCCTTCTCCCATGTAAAAGCTTCACTTGATGTGGCTTCAAAAGTTCATTGCACCTTCAGACCTGCTCAGCAATCAGGTGCTGTGAACAAGCGCAGCTCCCCCCATAGCCCCCTGGGTTCTGCAGTCATGTTTAACTGGAAGGGAGAGCAAGGTGAGGGGAATACGTAGTTGGGGCTGAAAAAGGAAGGCTACATCATTCCTTAAACTGAATAAAAGCAGTCAGAGAATTTGACGTCTTGTCCTTCAGAGCTGGGGAAATGTGTGAAGGAAGTAGGGGGTGGTGATTTCTGTTTATCAGCTCTTGAGAGTGAGCAGAGTTCGGGGCAATTTTTCCCTTTTGGAGATGGATTTACTTTGCAGCACAGATTGTCCAAACACAGTGATGAGCTTTTACTGTGGGGCAGCTGGATATGAAAAGAAATCTTCTGACATTATTTCATTTAGGCTTTTGTTGTCTTATGAAATTGAACATTTCAAAGAGTTCTCAGATTAGTCAATTCTTTCTACAAAAGGCCAAATTGAAACTCTGGACCTCAGACATCTTGGAGACAGAAAGGACTTGATCCAGGTTTGGTTTTGATCTTTCTGTCCCTAGTTTACTTCCCAGCTGGGGAACTTTGCAAGGTCCCAGACCTCTGTATCTCTATGATCTTTGACCAGTTGCCTGTCCTCCGAACCCATGTGCTGTTGTCAGTGTGTGGCGATGACCCTGTTGACTTGAGATATGAAGGGGAAAGTGATGGGGCTGAAGCACAGGTGACAAAACAGGAAGACACCAAAGAAGTACTCAGTCACTGGTGTTGCTCACAGACCAGATACTCTTGTTTAATAGTAGTGACAGTGGTGGGGCTCTTGTATGTGTGCATCCAGCACAGGGGTATTGTGTGGAAACAAGGGCTTGTGCAAGTAATGAGGATGAGCCTGAGTTGTCTTCTCCATGCAGGGTTCACGAGTCTGATGTACTTTTCTGAAAGCAAGCTCAGTGTGTGGAAAAACCATGCAGGAGGTGGCCAATTTCTGTACAAACCTGAGGTCAGAAGGTGGCGGGGAGGTCCTGACCTGCCCTGGTGAATACAGGAGCATGGGGTGGGCAAATACTCTGCTCTGCAGTCTGTCATATACTGGGATAGAAATGCCTGGTGGAGAGGGGTATTGGGGTTGAGGCTAAACACTGTGGCTGGGGAGACCCTTAGTCAGCCTCTTACTTTCTCCAAAGTAGTGGGATGTTGTTCCCATTGCTGTCCCGAGTTGTTAAGGACCGTATGAATGCAGCAGTGAATGATAGCAGTTTCCTCTACTCTAGTACAGTATCTCCTATAATAGTGCTTGGGAAAGCTGTTCAGAAGAATGTGTGGTAGGCAGGCATGGGGCAACCCAGGACTCACTTGAATACCTCAAAATTAGAGATGGGTTAAAGATCGGAAGCCTGAGGTTTTATGTTACTTTGAAATTTTTGTTAGCCTTAACCTTTAAAACTGAGAGCTACATATGTATACAATGAATCATTCTGTTCCTGTTCCTTATATTTTAGCAGATGGGGAAGCTGGTTTTAAGTTGGAAGGGAGAAAATGATGATACTCAAACCAGAGGTCAAGCTACAAGGTGTTATAAGCACGTATTTCCTCCATACGAATCCACGTATCCCGAGTATCCTACTGATGTGATTTCTAAGACTTGGACACTGGCCTAACTTCCCTGTGTGTTTCCAGACTCAGTGTGTTCTGGAGTGATGCTGTGATCCGTACCCACCTCTCCTTGAATCTTGCTAATTTTTTGGCTTTGGAGAATGCAATGGGGTTTCCACTGGAAACACCTCTGAAATTCTATTATTTTGCTAGAAAAGGAAATCCTTCCTGTAGTTTTTTTCTTCCTTCTTCCTTTTTCTCTAAAACCTTCCTATGGAGCTCTATAGTGTGGATTCAGTAGTATTTTGTACAGGGAAATAATTCTCTGCTGAATTCTTCAGTTCTTTTTCAGAAGGGATCAGAGATGTGAAGCTTAACTAGGGGAGTTTAGTAAGTGTTTGAACAGGATTGTATACATGCAAAGTATTATAACAGGCATCTGGGCAAAGTGTTATTATACATGCCCATTATTCCCAAGGTTGCAAAACAGTTTAAAATATTAACCCATATATTCACATCCTTGTAACTTCCATAAACTTTCACCTAATGGGCTGAAAAATGTCATACTTTCTCTTTGCTTGATGGCAATTTTCTTCCTGAAAGGTTGAATGAATTCCCTACAGATGTCAGTTGTTCCTTTTTTTTTTTTTCTTTTTTCCAATTTATTCAGAAAAAGTGAGGGTGGGGGAAGAAGGGGAAACACTTTTCTCTTTTAAATTATTCTAACCATACGCTTTTAAACAGGGCAACAGTCTAACCTGCTGCACTTTGAGCTAATAAACGGATATAAACATAGGGCTTGTTGAAGGCCCATGTCTTCTTTTAGTGTCTGAGGGTAACAAAAAAAATGAAGGTCATGGCTTCTGAAGCTATGACAATTTAAAAGTGTCATTGTGGACATCCTAAAGTCAATCAAGATCTTTTAGTCTGTTGGCTTTAACAGTGAGGCACCTTCCTTACAAATCCTGCTAAGTGCCATAAATGTCACTTGCTATAAGTGCTGGTTTACATTAGATTCCAATTTTGTGTCATTGAGGTAGTCACAGAAACACTGATCCTGCTCCTCCATCCTTTTATTGGAGTTGAAGACACATCTGCTCTTAAAATATCCTAACTTTCGCACATGGCTTTCAGGCTAGAATATTTTGTTAAGGCCTCACTCAGACCTTCCAGGGCCTAAAGGAAAACCTCTAACAAAAAATAATATAATATTACAATAACAAGTAGCTGCATCATAGCTCAAGGTGGGGACTGGGACCCTATGAAAATCTGCATTTGTCTCCTGGCACCCCTCTCCCACAGAAGAGCGCAGTGGCAGATGCCTCCCTTCAGGCCCTGAGAGTCCTAAGCAAAGGACTTGGACTGGGAGCACGGGGACCTGTAGGTCATTAGTGGAAAGAATGGGCACCCAGAACTGAGCTGACCCCCAAATTCTGACCCCATCTTGACCCTTAATATCTTCCTGAAGTCTGTGGTGTTACAAGGGAGTAATGACCCAAAGTCCTGTCCCTGCTCAGATGGGGATTTGAGTGCTTCCTGCCTGTTTGCCTCCTTGGACGGAGCCGGACCCAGACATGTGCAACACCTCTCAAAGAGCACAATGAAGTGGTTCAGCTGGAGAGGCTTTTGGGGGGTGCAGGGACTCAGCAGACTCTTATCTCCCCTCTGACTCAACTTCTCCCAGCACTTCTGTAACTGTTTCCTCTTCAACCTCAATAGAGGCTACTCCTTTCCTTTGCCCACAGAAGCTGCCGGCTGTCTTGCCTTTATTCCTGTCCTCAGGTCTTCCACTGGCACACTCTGTCTAACGTTTATGCCTCTTGACTCCTCTGTCCTGGCACTGTGGGCTGCTCTTTGCCTTGTGCACATCCAGCCATGTCCACTTGTGTCCTGCTCTGCGTTTGCCTCCTGCAGTTCATGAGGCTCTAAGGGACTTTCTTGTTTTCCTGTCCCAGACATCCTCTCCTCCCTCAAAGCCAAAGGACTGATATGTTCTGCAAGGAAAGGAATCAGTCTCAGTGCCCTCCTCTAAATACCCCAAATTATTGCTCTTCCTCTTGCATGCCTTTTATGTGCTCTGTTTTCCCACAGTCCCCTCTTGATGCTGGGGATTCTTGGTACATTTTACAGCACCAAGCAAGATACCACTTCTTACTTATCACAGAAACCCACAGTGCTAAGTGTCCATGGACAAAATCCAACCTTTCTTATTCCTAGCCTCACTGAAGCATGCGGAATTGGGTAACATGGGATGTGTTGTTTGTACAGCCTCTAGACTAGGCACAGGATAGATCCTGGACTAAAGCCTTTTTGGTCCTCCTTGTGCCATCGCTCTGAGGAATGGATGCTGAGCCAAGATCTGGTGCATCCCCTATCAGATGTGTTGTTTCATTTTATTTATTTCTTTGTTTTTCCTGAAGGGAGGGAAAGCTGGTGTATTTGGCACTTGTGCAAGCGAAAATGAAATAATGGAGGAGGGGAGAAAACAGAAGAGAAAGAAGTCCCATGATAGTGGCAGTAAACAAAAACAAAGCTTTTGTTAATGATTTATGTAGAGGAATCATTTTCAACACATTTCAGAGAGCAGAGGGAAATGGTTGATCAGAGGGAGAAGGAGAGATTACTGCCCTACCACGATGGTGTTAGAAGGAGGTTACTGTGTCTGATGGCAGCTTTCCAAGAGCAGAAGCAATCTAGAAAAGTTTGGTAACAGATGATGGAATTGTACAGGGTTTTGCTTTCTTTGGCTGGTCTCTGTGGTAATATCCTTTCCCTAAATACCCATAAAACTTTCAATTTGTAGTTTGGAGTGGCTTCCACTGCCTCCAGGATGGTGCACTTGGCAAGAGCTAGGTAGAATGGAAATAGCACTTGAAGTCTTCTTGTGCATGTTGCCACTTTTTCTCAACAAGTTTTATGGCTCTTGTTAATGGAACAAGCTTTGTCCTTGTAGCAGCACACACTGCTGCACCCAGCAGAGTGCTCAGGATATTCTGCTGGTTAATCTCGGGAGCTACCTTGGGATATACATCATGCTGAGAGTGATGATGCGTAGTCTAGAGGCTCAGCAACCTGGTGTTGACCCCATGTAGGCAAATCTCCTGGCTTGGCTCTTTGTGTTGTAATGAGCTGGAGCGCAGTTGGCATCTCATTCTGCTTTTTAGTGTCCCAGAGGCCTAATCTTAACAAGGGTGATGGGTAAAAATTACATGCTCTCTGACATCACTATCCCTTGATTCAGAGGTATAAATCCAGTGAATTGAGCCCAGCTTTACAGCAGTCGTGCAGCAGCATTGGCCTCAGAGGGCACAAGTGGGATGAGGTTTGTCCTTCAGAGACCAGCACTGAGCAGCAGGAGGTGTTTACAGGTCTGATGACCACACTCCCTTCCCTCACACCCAGATGTAGCTCCAGGTTGTGAGTGAGTAGATTTATAAAACCTTGGCACGGTTCTTAGGCAGGAGCTCGTAAAAGTCCTTGAACAACATGATGGGCATCTCTCCTCCTACCACAGATGGGTGCTTTGCTATGCTGGCTGTTGCCACAGCTGTACCTTGGGCAGTATTGCTTTTATGGGCCTAATGATTTATGGCTGTGTCAGTTGTTTAATCATTCAGTTGGCCCTCCCTTCAGTGCGGCACGATAGTTACTTACATAGAAAGGTGACTATCTGATCTAATTATGGACTCTCAAACCTAGTTATGGAGTCAAATGATTCCATAATCTACTCTTAATGTCTCTATGTTGAGAAGACAGATACACACATGTGTAATGTGCACACTTACATGCCTCCTTAATTATGGATATGCTTGGGCTCTCATTTATTTCTCTCTCTTTATCTTGGGGAGAGATGCTTGCAGCCTCATCTGGTTGTGAGAAATCTTCAGATTATCTTGTCTTTTCCCCTCCAGTGTGGCTTTTCCTGGCTCCCTTTGCTGGGTTTGGACACACTGAGACAGAACCATCAGTCAGTTTTACTTGGTCATGCTGGTGGAGGTGCAGAGGGCTGGTAGCATTTAGACTCAGGGCAATCCAAAGGAAATGAGTGAAGATTATATTTCTGCTGTTGTTCTGGTAGCTGTCATTAATCTTTGCACCTTATTTTCATGTGGATAGATCACGCCTGAGATAGCTTGCACCCTTTCAGAAATAATCCTCACATAACCAACGAGAAATCAGAGGCAGAGGTGGAAGGACTGGAACAAAAGCAGCGGATGCCATGGAGAGCAGGGGACTACATGGAGAGCAGTCACCTTTCTTCTGTGTAACCCCCTCTGCATCAACTCGCCCCATTAATGAATCATATGCCCTAGTTAGTTAGTTGGCTTTGTAGATAATCTGTGGATTATAGGCCTTCACATATGGTCATTCTGAACACAATTATCCCTATGAGTTGAGAATCTCGTACAGTATCTGGTGTATATCCACATACATTTTATGCATGTCTGTATCCATAGATGGATAGCTTATCATATAGATGGGAGTTTTAGCAGTGTATTTAAAATTGTTATGCAGTAATGAGTCCAATTTACCCAGTGTTGGAGATGAAGGGCAAAAAATATATCATGGAAGCACAGAATGGCTGAGGTTGGAAAGACCTTTGGAGATTGTCCAGTCTACTGTGTTGCTCAGCGCAGGGTCACCTAGGACAGGATGCTCAGGGCTGTGCTTGGTTGGGATTTGAACATCACCAGACCATCTCCAATTTTTTGATAAAAGATTTTTTTTTTTCTTCTTGAAGGGGAAGTCTTTCTGCCTTGTTTCTGTACAGACTGACATGAGGCAGGTGCAAGAGAGAGGGTGTTTTCTGTGGGATCTACAGTGTGGATGGAAAATAGCTGCCACAGTCATTTTTCCAGCTCCCTGCCAAAGCTGGGTTGCTCTTGCAGAGTATCAGGGGCGCAGGAAGTAACTAAGGCTGAGGTTCAAAGATGCGATGAATCTAGCCCCAAGGCTCTGAGCAGCAGATTAAACATGCTGCTGGTGCATGATAATGATCCTGTATAAACTCATTTGCCTGGTTCAAATCTGATAAATAAATAGTGGTGGCTTAATTTCATCCCAGCAGGCTTTGTACTACATCAGACTGTGTCACCTGCCTGCACCATGCTGGCTTTATGACTCACAAGTTGTCCCCATCCTCTGGGTCTGCTTTTAAATTTGCACAAAGGAACCTTGACCTCCATCTTGTGCACTCTGGTCCATTCGATAAAAGTGTGATCATGCTCCTGTGCCTGGTCTGCATCAAATTTGTGCTGCTGAGTAATCTGGCAGTGCACAGACCCTGTACCATAAGCTGTGTGGTCACAGCACTGTGCTTGAAATTCATAGATTTTTTTTGCAAAGCAATAATGATGAACTAGGTTGGGGGCTCTTTTTGTATTACTAATGCAGGTTAACTGAGTTCAGCACAGCTTGCTGCATGTCAGGCTTTTTTTTTTTTTTCTTTTTAATCTCCCATGATGGATTCTAAAGTTTCACTAATACTTCTCATAAAAGCAGGTTTCTGACCAAAACTTTCCCTTGGATGTAATGTAGGTTGTCCGCTGACCTCTGCCCCAGAGGCAGCTGTGTTTCAGCAGTGGCATTTAAAATCGAGGAAGCAACCCAGGAGTCTTTGGAGTGAAAGGTGATATGTCATAATTAAATATTGCTGTATAGTCTCCAGTGCTTTTTGTGGTGAATGGTTTTAAAAAGATGGTGCATAAAGAGGCTTCCAGGATTTCTGATATTAGATTAGGGATTTTGCAACTGTATTTTGCATGACAGAATATGAGACCCCAAGACAACATGACAGATGTGGGGCTCCACTTCACTTTTGGTATGATGCTCTCAGACTTGTGCCTCAGTTTCCCCTTGTTTGAACGGAACCTGTTCAATAGATTTTTTTATTTTTTTTTCATTTTCTTCGCAAGGCATTTTGGACTCTATAGCTAAAACAAAAGCAATCTGTAGCTACAGTCATGCCTAAGATTAGCGTACTCTGGGATTTGGGTAACATCTTTTAAAATTGCTTTGAGCTCTCTTCTGGTGCTCATGTGTTTGAGCAAATCAGCCAGAGCAGCAGCACAAAGGCTGGGCAGCTGAACCTGGCTTGCTTGTGTTTACCTAAGCAGTGGTGCCTCTGCACTTCTGTTTGCTTATTACAAACACGATTGTTACTGGGCACAGGGCAAAAGCTGTGACAAGTATTATGCCTGCTTTCATTTCATGGATAATCCCAAACATGGTGGATTCCTTCCTCCCTTCCTTCCTCTCCCCCCCTCCAGCAAGGCAGTAGGCTCTCACTTTTTGTTTTTATCCTTAGCAAATTTTCAGTTTAATCACTTAACAGCCCTGGTATCCTAATACAAGTGTGAGCAGTTGCCTAAGGCAGGAGAAGGGAGTGTATTTTGAGCCCTTAATGGCAGGCATCTAGTATGATCTTAAGGGAGGTCTTCTTCAGGCCTTTACCTCTAGGAGTATGTTTGATAAGAGACATATGAGCAGCTAGGCTGAGCATACAGGTATTTGATTATTTCTCAGTACTTATCAGAGGAAGTGTGAATTTCTCCCTAATTAAGAGCTAATTCCAACTTCTGTGAAATTTGTTATCATTCACCTGTGAATTATCCTCCTCAAATTTAACTTGACTGCAGGAAACCTGCTAGCAGTAACGCTTTCCTCTGAGAGCTTAATTTGGCTGGTGAAGTACCTCTGCAGTTGCTTGTTGAACAGGAATTGATGCTTGTGAGCCTGGGAGAGGGCAGTTTGGGTAGGCATTTAAAAGCTTCTCTTAGCTGTTTAAAATAAAGCTAGGAAGCTTGGGGGGAAAAAAAAAAACAAACAAAAAAACAAAAAAAAAACAGCATTCTTGTTTCCAGGTCTGCACTTTGCCAGCTAAAGTGGAAATGCTGCTGGAGGACAAGTGTTTGTTGCCTCCCCTTCACTGCTTGTGCTTGCAGGCCAGCCCAGAGCTGGGGAGATACAGGACATGAGGAAGAGGGAGAAGCCCAGGAAACTGCAGCTGAATCAGAACCTGAGGTTTTCCCAGTGACTTCAGCAGGGGCAGTTTGGGGATTGTTTTTTTCCCTAGTTTTGAAGCTCAGATCCCTATATCTTTTGGGGGAGATGCTAGAAAAAAGCTATTGCCACTGCAGTTGAAAGCACGGGGCTGAACAGCTCCTCTTGCAGAGCTGCAGTGTGCCCCAAGCTGAGGAAAGGGAAGGTTGGGACTTTGCCCAGGAGGTTACTCGTTCAGGAGCCTGAAGTGAGGTTTCCTGATTAGTCAAAGTGCTTGTAGCCTGCCCAAACAAGAAAGATGAGTATAGTGTTCCTGCACCTGAGTCATTTAACTATTAACCCTGAAGGAGAGTAAGGAGATACCTTAAAAAAAATAAAATAAAATAAATCACCCAGTTAATTCAGTGTAGTGTTTGAATGCAGGGTTCTTTGTTGCTACCTGTTGGTCTGGTGATATCATCATTTGCTGGCTCTTGGCATGATAGGAGGCTAATATTTTAAAGCTGGTTTTAGTGTGAACTTATCTGATGCTGGTATAATGTGGTGCCTTTATTCAGATGTTGCTGGTTTCTACTAACCCTGAGGTGCTGAGACCCCTTGGGGCAGGAGCCTGGCTTTGGGTGAGGCCTCCATAAAACACTGAGCTGGGAAGGGTGTTTTGGGTACAGAGTCAGGAGCTTTATCTCATGTCCCATTTGACGTAAGGTCCCAAGAGGTTTTGTTCTTTACGCCATATACTGTGGTCTTTTCTCTACACCCTTGGTGGCTGAGGGTGTGGTGGCCGCATCCTGCTGAGGCAGATGCTTCCTGTGAGAAGCCTGCTCTTTTTCACCAGCATCGAGAGAGGTTAAAAGCCTGTGGGCAGAGGTCAGCACAGAGTATTCATTGTACATTTGTGCATACCAGAGCAGTAACTCCCTGGAATGCTGCACGGCTGAGCTTTTACCACCTTGTGTTTGTGTTGCAGCACAGGAGCATGTGTACGTTGTGTCCATCTCCAAGGAGATTAGCAATGTGAACTGGCAGATAAATAGGATGGCCTTTTTTTTGATTGGACCGGTTGGAAGAGGAAGGTAACCCTGACTGCTGTCACCTCCATAGGCACAAAGGAGAGGCAAGGTGCGAGGTCAGTCAATTAGGTGGAGCAGCTCCTTGCAATTGGGTGGCTTTAATGTACTAATTGTGTTAGTAATTAGCGAGTACCACATGGTAAACACTTAAGTTCAGAACTGTGTAAGGGCATTAACTAACCCACCCTACAATGAGTCTGAACAAGGTAGGCATTATCATCCTTTCATTGGTAGTAAAAGTGAGAGACTTGCTGACCACAGGGTGAGTCAGGACAGGCATGTGAGAGACTGTAGCTCTGTTAGTTCTTCAAGATCACCTTAATTGAGGCCAGAGTGACAGCAGCTCTGGGAAATGAGCCTCTTCCCTATTGCCAGATGTGTATCTTAAGCACGTGTTATGATTTGGTGATAGGTAGCAAGTTTTTTATTTTTCCTTTACAATTTATTGCTACTAAAAATGGCCTGGAAAATCCCTGGTTGTTCTCAGATCTTGCCTGCGGTTGGTCAAGGGGTAGGGTTTGGCAGTGTAGCAGAGCTTATCTAGTGTAGGGAGCTGCTGCTGTGAGAGTAGGTCTGTGTCCCCAGCATTGACTCCTGGCAGTGCCTTCTTGTTTTCTTTTCCCTATGTTAGAAGGGATTTTCTTCTGACCCACCAGGGAGCTGTTCCAGGGTAGTAAAATAGCGGCAAATTTCTCTCTGAGATATCCTTATGTTATGTTGCGTTATGTTATCCTTATGTTAATCAGCTTGGCTGCTCTAGGGTACTAGACCCAGCCCTCAGAAATGCTGGTTCCCGCTTTGCATCAGGGAATACCCTTGAAAAGTTGCATGGGAAGCCCAGCCATTCTGTGTTTCAGTCATTTCCACACCTGCATTCAATATATGTGCATGTGTTAACTTCCTTTTTTCTTCTCCTTTCTTTTGACAGTGGCAGATCTGATTTCTTCTGAGCTCCTTGCAGCCTCTAGGTGACTGGGACATTGAACTTGGCGGACAGCTGCAATTCGTTCCCTGGGATCCTACCTGCCCTTTCTCTCCCCTTCCCTTCCTGTGCTCTCCTTCCCTCTGATAAAACTCCAGTGTGTTGCGGTACTGCTATGGAGCCCAGGGAGACTTTGGGCAGCTCCCGGCAAAGGGGAGGTGAGGTGGATTTTTTGCTGGCCACTGTCGCCTCTGCAAAGCCTCCACCTGCCTCTGGCTGCACAGGAGAGATGATGCTGCCCATGGCGGGCTCAGGGAAAGGGATCCTGGTGAGCAGAAAGCGGATGGAGCCCGAAGAAGAGGATGAGCTGGGTTATGGGAGAGATGTGGATTCCACTTCTAATGCAGACAGTGAGAAATGGGTGCCAGGAGATGGGCTGGAAGAGCAAGAGTTTTCTATCAAGGAAGCTACCTTCACAGAGGGGAGTTTAAAACTAAAGATCCAAACCACCAAGAGAGCTAAAAAGCCTCCAAAGAACTTGGAGAACTATATTTGCCCTCCTGAGATCAAAATCACCATCAAGCAATCTGGGGAGCAGAAGCTTTCCAGAGCTGGGAAAAATAGCAAAGCAGCTAAGGAGGAGGACAGAGCATGCTCCAAAAAGAAGGTAAGTACTATGCTTTCCCGTATTTCCCCTTGAACCAAGTGGCAGAGGGAGAGGGTGCTTTGTGTCTGAGACACAACCTTCAGGCAGTTTATGAGACCCTGTTTGGCTACAGAGGAGACAAAACCATGCTGGTATTGTCCTGTGGTGCTGTGAGAGCTTCAAAGGTGATCTTGAGCTGTCCTTCAGGTGCACCAGTTCGAAAGGGATCAGAAGTTCAGCTGAGCCTCTTCTCTTTTTGTGCGTAATTGAGATTTAAGATTCATCTTTACATGAATGATAAATGAAGGAGCCCACTTCTAAACTGCTTTGTGTCTGAGCACTAATGCTTGAGCCTTTTGGCAGTTAAAGCTTTCAATTACATTTTTAAAATACAGGTATGTGCATAGAGAACAATTGAATTCATTCCTGTATACCAAGCAAATGGCTCCATTATTATTGATTATGGCATTGTGCTAGCAACACTATGGATATGCTTCAGAAAATACTTCTATTATAAGTCTTATTCTTCCAGATGCTTATCGTTTTCTTGAAATATCCTTCTGGAGAGAATTCTTTGGTAGCTTAAGCTAGGGTCAAAATTATATTTTTCTTCTTTTTGGTGTGTGTGTATGATTCAGTCAAGAAGAGGAACAGGGTATAAAGAAAAGATTTTATTTATATGAGCTGATTTCAGGAGAACCCTTTCTGTTTTCTTGTTGGTTTAATTTTCAGTAATGTGCCCTATACTTACATTTTTAAAAGAAATTGAATTCTGAGGCAGCACTGAGGGTGGGTGGGGGGATGAAACCTTGTGACTACTCATGTTATTTTGGGTGTAGGAGTTCTTTTTGTCCTAGGAATCAGACAAAGGAGCCTTGGTCAGGTTGAGGATTTATCACAATACAAATACTTCACTTCCGCCTCTTAAGCAACGTGTGGACTCCTGTCTGAACTCATCACAAAGTCTATGTCTGATGAAAGACTCAAATAACTCAAATATCTCTAAAACCTGGAGAAATGGATCTGTGATATAGGCTTGCACCAATCTAGAGCTCAGGGGATGACTGTTCAATGTAACTTTGATCCCTTGCTGTGTACAGAAGGTCCCTGCTTCTCCTGTACCTCATACCCATGATGGATGCTCAAAGGGCTACTTTAAACCTGGAGGAGGCTACTTGCCAGTGGCCCTCTCAGGAGGCAGTGTCCTTCACAGGTTGACCTTTACCAAAAGTCTGTTGACAACTCTAAATCGGTTTCTGAAGCAGCAACATTTCCCACTGATGTGAGGCAGAGCCCAGGGAGGTTAATGTTACTGAGGGTACTTGCATTGGAAGCTGAACTTGTGTGGGGGAGAAATCAAGGGGAATTTTTCTTAGAACCCTGGTAAATGGCATACTCCTTGCACACCAAAAATAGCACAGTGGAGTTTTGGTCCAGTAATACACTGGGAATAGATTTTTCCCACCTATTGAGAAGGATGGGCTGCATTCTTAGCACTGAGCAGTGTCTTATTTCTATTTCCTTATATTCCCTGAGTACTTGCAGCAGTCTCAAGAGAAACAGTGGTTGTGTGAGACTCAGCTCAGAGACAGCAAAGGTGTTGCAAGCAATCCCTCTATGGCCAAGCAGGGAGAAAAAAGACTTGCTAACCACTGCATACCGCACATGGGTGCATGGACTGTGAAGAATATGGGTGCTTAGAAATCAGACCTTTCATTTCTGTTTATTCCTCAGTTAGATGGCTGGGGAAGGCATGTTCATTCTTTGATGTGGCTATTCAAAAAGGTTAAATAAATAAAGCTAGCTGTAATGAAACGGGGGGGGGGGGGGGGGGTAGTGTGGTGATGTCTAGGGTGAGACTTTAATTGCTGAAAGATGAGGAGTTGGAAAGAGGCAGATCACAGTCCATATGTGTGGTTGCATCCAGCCTGTGCTTGTGTTGTGAGGTCCAAGCTGGCTCGTGCTATGCTCTCAGGCTGGGAGCGCTTGGGGTAGCACTGGCCTAATCTGACCAAAAATAAAAATAGAGAAAACACAGCAGGTGGATTCTCTGAGCAGATGGGGAGAGGCTCACTGCACCAGTGAATTGATTAGCATAACACCCAACGGCTGCTGCACAGCAGCTGCTGAGCTGGAGCTGGGCAGGCTGGAGGCAGCGTGGCAGAGAGGAGTCCCCAGCAGGGATTTGGAGGACCACAGAGCTGTGATCTTGAGGAGTTTGATGCCTAGAGACCTGTACCCAGCATCCCTGGGGTGGTGAGCATCCTGCACCCCTGTAGTCAGACAGGATTTTGCAATGCAGTTGGCTCTTAGCGCTTGGGTTATAGGATCAGCATCTCGCATCAAGGGGGTGGTGGAAGGCAAGCTGGAAATTGGTTGGAGAAGGGCTTAAGCACTGGCAGCGTGACTGCTCTAATGGCTGCTGTGTGTCTCGTGGCAGTTACAGAGATTTTTTTGTGAAGATAGAGTTCAGAGGAAGTTGCAACTCGAAATGCCCATCTGTGGGCTTTCCTGAGAGAGGAGCATACAGGTAGCTTCTGCAGATACTTGCAGAAATGCTGAAAGCTGCAGTAGTGGTTACAGTGTAATTGCCATGTTTAAATGATTCTGGTAGTTTTGATCTTGCAGTCACGTGCTGCTACAGAGTTAGGCTGTTTGCCTGCTGCTTTAATCAACACAAACTCCGGGGGGAAAAAAAAAGTCAAAAAAAAAAAAACAAAAAAAAACCTACTTTGCAGCAGCAGGGGACAAATACACTTAAACTGGTGGGGCAGATATGCAGCTGCCATTGTTTCACTGTCCTCTGGATTTTTGTCATGAGAGTTTGGCCCTATGTATATATTTCCCTTGTACATGGGCACAGTGTCATTATTTGAGTTTACCTCCTTGCTTATGGATGGGATGCAGCTTGGATTACACTCAGCTCTCCAACGACCATGCTTGTGTCTTGGGTATGGCTTGTCCTACAGTGAAACTATCCTCCTCTGTAAGGAGGAGCAAACTTTACTAGGACTTGAAAAATCATTTAAGATTGCATAATTTCAGCCACATCTCCAGTAGTCCCCAGTGCTTTGAAACACTGCTTCAGCATTCTTGAAATACACACAACACAGAGGGAAAGTAATGAAAACATGGAAGCAATTTAAGTAACAGTGTGTGGGTATGCAAAGGACTGGTAATGTCAGCAATATAAAAAGGGGCTGTGAATCGGGGATATAGTACTTATTCAGTGGCCACTTAAGGAGGAAGAAGATAAGCCTGTTCCAAAGATTTGCGCTGTTCTGCTAATTAGACAATAGGGTCCAGAGCCTGATTTCCAAAACTGTGGTATGGGGTGTGGTGGTGACTAGAAGGGGGCTCTGCAGAGGTGTGCTGCTCATGTGGTAGGGCCTGATTTTTCTTCCCCTCCTTTGATTCCAGCTGCTATGCTATTTAATGTATGTTTACATCTTTTAATATACTTATTGTTATAAATGAGGTCTCAACTCAATCTGAATTTTGTAATATTTATAAAACAAATATTTCTAAAAGGTATAAAAGGCAAATAAACAGTGCTGGGTGTGCGGGGAGTCTATGCTCCACCAACGT
The DNA here is from genome assembly GCF_965140915.1 of Aythya marila. Taxonomy (NCBI): domain Eukaryota; kingdom Metazoa; phylum Chordata; class Aves; order Anseriformes; family Anatidae; genus Aythya; species Aythya marila. The sequence goes on from NC_139081.1 coordinate 12,864,489, forward strand.
GCACAAAGGAACATCAAACATTCTAAATATACAGAACATTGCTTTACATACTAAACACAAGTATGCCTATACATACATAAAATCAGGAAAGGTAACAAACAATCCTTTAAGTTCCATGACTTAACAGTCTCCATTTTCCATTCCTTTTCTTGATTACTAACAAGTCTCCATTTTCCATTCCTTTTGAACAATATGTCTCGCTTTAAGTTGTCAAGCAACTCGGTCTTCAGGTCTTATGTATCCCGTCCTTCCTAGATTGAAGAAAAGCATATCCATCTCCTTTTCAAGGCCAATAGGCCTGGGTCAAAAGGCACGTCCAGGTCAACAGGGGGCGTAACAGCAAAAGCATTTGATGGCTGTAGCAGCAGAGAGGCCGATGGCTATGGCGTAGCAGTCGGATCAGTAAAGGAGCCCGCAGCTCCCTCACTGTCTGGCAAGCCACACATTTGTGATTGTGGCTCCCACATGGCTCTTTAAGGCCTCAGAGACTGCTCGCCAGGTGCCGAGCAATTCCACTGCAACCTTGTCGTTTTTAGTTGCAGAGTCCCACACCTTGACCTTAGTTTGGTCCCATATTTGAGACTCATAAACTGTCCAATTGTTAATAAGGAGAATAAGCTGTAAGGTTACCAGGACAGTCTTTGTTTCTAAGGAGGTATGATTCCCCATAATGCGCAACTGCTTACCAGCGAAAGGCAGTTGTGTGCACGGGTCCGCTCGAGCTTCTCTTCAGCTCCAGTGCGCCTGTTTCCAGCGACTTTCTGTACGAGTTTCTCTGAGCAGTTTGCTGAGTTTGGCCGAACCCATCTTCATGAGGCAATCAGAATGCCTGTTCCCGTCCTGGTCTCCATTCTGCCAGCCTGTTCCTCTTCACTTCTTTTTCCTGCTTCTTTATTGATGTAACTTCATCGTGTTGCCTTTTTCTTTATCTTGAGGGCAGGCTCCCCTCTTATACCCTTCTCTCCACAGCAGTTCTTTTCAAAACAACTTTTCATTGTCAGACAACTTTGAATGTAACAACAACAGCAAACACCCAGAAACATCCATGCCTTAAGGGCTGGAGAACAAGAGAACCATCTGGAGAACAAGAAACCGGAGACTGCATGGAGTCTCCTGAATCACCCTTCTTTGTTCCCTCTAAACTCTTTTATATTCCTGATGGCCTGGTCGTTAAGAGTCTAATGTTATCTCAACCATGGGGCTTTCCAACCCCCATGGCCACATTCCCAAATCTCCCCCTTCTTTATTAATATCAACCATTTTCTTGACACGAATTACTACTCCATATATAACACTTATGTTGCTTTTCTGTGTGAGCAATTGCCCTGGGGATGTTATGTGATGGTGTACGGGAGGGGAGGTGCTTGAGGAGAGGATGGGGCTGGGTGTAGTTGCCCTGGCCCTGAGCAGGATGGGAGAGCTCCAGTGCTGAAAGCCTCTGCTGTTCTCAATGCTTGGCTGCAACCCAGGAACTCTTGGTTTTTCCATTGTGGCTTTGCTAAGTTTCACATCAGCTTCCCCCTCTTGAGGTTAAGAGCTAAGGTAGCTTCCTGCCCCTCTTCCAGGGCTGCTTGGTGGGTGAATTGCAGCTTGGGCTGTCCGTGCCACTGTTTGTGCAGCAATTGCAAAGTGTGGAGGTGTTTGCAAGTGTTTGCTCTGATTTTAACTGTTCTGCACCTGGGGATGGAGTGGGCTGAACCATGGCTGCTTCTAGACTGGCAAAAGGCTTTTCCCTTCTGGTGAGGAGGAAGCCAAGAGCCCAAAGGGTAACCTGCCTGCCTGCTGTGAGCCCTGCAGGCACTGCTCTTGCTTCTGCTTTCTTCCTGCCTGCAGCAGGGTTGATCAAGCCCAGAGCCCTTGACATCCCTAGAAGTGCCTCTTCCTTTGGTTAAGGGCAAATATGCTGTCAGTTTGGAATGGCACTGAAACCGTGGCACCGAATGCAAAGAAGCAATCCATCAGCATTCCCTGCTTGTCATGTAGTGTTTAACAAGCCCCAGATGAGTAGTGGTTCCCAGGTTTTGTTTTTATCCTCCCCCCCCCCCACCCCCCATTTGCCCTGTCTAGTTTTCTGCGTCTGCAAACACTTCATTTCCCACCCTCATACCCCACTCCTTTCTTTAAACATAACCTAATAAAGAAACTCTTTGGAGTTTCCATCATACGTGCAATGTCCTGCTTCAGGGGATGTTAACTCATTTGTTATTGAACTTTTTATTTTTTGAGAGCTTGGGATGGGTGAACGCATTTCATTGCTGAGAAACAAGTGGCAGTAAGTAAGTTGGAAGTAAAGCTTCCTTGTGGGCAGTTAGAAGAAGCTCTGTCCTTGGTTTTTCTGGCAATCCCCCTAGTTGCGTGCCTGCAGGTATATGCATTTTCTCCATGGGAAGCAGTTCTAGCACCTTTTCCCTTGAAATTCCATTCATCCTCTTCCTTTCCTCTGCTTAGCCTCACACGGGCAACTTTCTTCTCCAGTTCCCCCTCCTTGAGGACTCTCATGTGGTGCTTTTTTCTCCCTTTGTACCTTTCCTTCTTCCACAAGATCATGACCACTTCCACCCCTGCTTCCTTCCCCTTCTTTGCATTGCTGACTGCACGTTGCACTTTCCTTACAGGTTCTTGTGTGCATCCGCATCTCTTGCCGGATGACCCCCGCGCTGTACTCCTCTCCCCGGTGACTTGGGTACATGATCATCCAGTTGCTCAAAGTGCATGGTTATTTTCCCTTTGCTAAGGGCATCCCTGTGTGAGTCAGCTCTTCCTATTGCAAACTGAACGTGGCTTGGGGAGTTGGTGTAAGTACTTGCTCCCTGCACTGCAAAGGGCTTAGCATGGAGATGCTTGTGCATCTGCTTGAAGTGCTAGGATTTGATTTTATGGCTTTTCTTCTTTGTTTTCCAAGGGATGAAGCCCCTGTAGCCCCTTTGTATTCCTGTGCTGGGTTGGTTCCCACCCTTGTGTAGGGAAACCTTGAGGCTGCTCTAAATGATGCTGGTGGCAGGTCCCTGAGGTGCACAGCAGCAGTGGGAGGTAAGGAGTAGGGGTGTGGATCTCAGCCTCTGCCCTGGTCATGGGCTAGTAGAAGAGACCCAGAAATGTCAGTACAGTGGGGAAGTCTTCTGTGAGTTGTGTTTAGGGAAAACTGCCTTTTGAGCAGGGGAGAGACCACTTCAGAGCTGCTCTAACAGGCATGAGGCACCTGGTGGTTTTAATTTTTCTATACAAGCATTGGGGTGCAGAGTTAGACAAACTCAGCTCTTTGATCCCAGGTTTCTTTTTGACCAGCTTCTTTCTACCATGCTGTTGAAGGCACAAATGAAACAGCTGTGATTTGGTGCCCTCCCACCACAACCACCCCGGGCTCCTTCCCCAAAAGAAAGTAGGAATGAATTTCTTTGCAGAAACTTCAGAGCTTAGGAGGCTTATTTCACTGTGAGCTGAGAACCACTCAGGTTCATCTTGGTCCTTGAAGATTCCTGAGATGCCTGGACTAGGAACTGAGTCTTCTTGGGCCTTCATGTAGTCAAATAGGGGAGGCTAGTCCCACATGAAGATAGTTCAGCCCTCACTGTGAAGTGTGGGGAGTGCTGGATCCCAGCTCTCACCAGTCCTTTTCCAAAGCCTGTTGAAGCAGTGTCTGCCTCACATCATGTTATTCATATCTTGTGACAGTAATAGAGCAGAACTTTTCTTCCAACTTGGTGTTCTGCCTGAGCCAGCCAATCCCTATCCTTCATTGTCTGTCTGCTCCCAAAGAATTGTGACTTTTTTGCATGTAGCCAAGTATTTAAGAAGCATGCATCTGGCAGCAAAGGGATGGGTTGGGGAAATCTGAGCGACTTTTACCGCTTAACACAGAGTGCCAAATGAGAAGGAGTTGCTGTATTTGAATAGCTGCCACATGACCATGGCTTGTGGAGGCTGTCTCTGTCAAGGACCAGTTTTGTTTTGTAGCAGTCCCTCCCACAGGAGAGTTTTGCTGGCCCTCTGTGACATTTCCTTGTTCCCTCGTGCTGTGCCTCTTTCTTCAAACCATGACAAAAATATCCCCTCTGCTAGTTTGGGGACTGAGGAGATGCTGCAGGGCTTTAATGGGGAAGGAACAAGAACCAAAGAAGGGCAGCTGGAGGTCCCATGCTCCCTCCATGCTGAACTGCAGGACTGGATGGGTGCTGCTCCCAGCAGCCTTGTAAATGCCTGGCCAAGTCAGTGCAAGCTGGTTGTGTTTTGAAAGCACCAGGGCCTACAGGCTAAAAGAGATGTGCTGGAGATGTGACATACTGGCATATGCATCCAGAGCAGTGAATCTCTGTGCTTCTTGTGTCCTCATTTGCAGAGGTTTGGGGATGCACAGGAGTGTCAGGCCTTAATGCATTCATTCATGTTCTTCCAGTATCTCCTTTTGCATTAAGTGCTCCCCCTCCTCTCCTTCCAGGCATGCCTGACCACAAATACCTTCTGATTGACCTTCAGCTTTTTTCATCTTTACTCTCTTTTTCACACGCATGCGTGCCCAGCTATTCACCCTCAGGTCAGGTCTAATCCTTCACATACTTCGTTCCCAGCTGGGCTTCTCACTGCCCATGTCCCCCTGCATGGTCAGTGGGACTGCATGATGGACTCATCTTGAGTTCATTTGAATGAAGAAGAGGGGCTTCATTTGATGCTCTTTCCCCCCCCCCCCCCTTTCCTGTGAGCATTGAAGTATGTGAAAGTTGGTTTCTAACCATGTTCCTTTTCTGTGGCTTCTATGGTGAACTTATTGGCTATTCCATTTTTGGGAGCCCCTCAGAGGTACTTCTGTCTGGATAATTTGAACAAAACTTCTTGGAATATTATATCTTAAAGATTTTTGTTGAACTTGACCAAAATTGGTCAAAATACCCTAAAAACATTGAGGAGAGGGTGTACTGGGTCTGGCTGGAATGTTAACTTTCCCGGCAGCAGCCCATACAGTGCTGTACTCTGCACTTGTAGCTGGAACAGCAGTGTTATCACACCAGTGTTGTGTCTACTGCTGAGCAGCAGTGGCACAGCATCGGGCCTCTCTCTAACCCTCCTAGGGGGTGGGCAAAAAGTGAGGAGAGAAACATCACCAGGGCAGCTGACCTAAACCAATCAAAGGGATATTCCATACCGTGTGATGTCACACTGTAGTGGCAAGGTTTTGGTAGCAGGGGACCATAGGGGTGGTTTCTGTGAGAAAGATCTAGAAGCTGCCCCATGTTTGGGAAGGGCCCCATTGTTTTCCAGATCTGAGCCAATAAGCGATGTTGCTTGCGCCTCTGTGAGAGCATATTTAAGACAGGGAAAAAACGCTGCGCCAGATAGCAGCCGGGAGTGAGAAACAGCCTGCAGGTGCCAAGGTCAGTGTAGAAGGAGGGGGAGAGGTGCTCCAGGCGCCGGAGCAAAAGTCCCCTGCGGCCTGTGGTGAGGACCATGGTGAAGCAGGATGTCCCCCTGCAGCCCATGGAGTACCATGGTGGAGCAGGGTTCCATGCTGCAGCCTGTGGAGGAGACCACGGTGGAGCAGGTGGCCCTGCACCAACCGAGGCTACCGCCTGTGGAAGACCCCTGCCGGAGCAGATTCCGGGCCGGACCTGTAGCCCGTGGAGAGGAGTCCACGCAGGAGCAGGTGATCTGGCAGGAACTGCTGCCCGTAGGGGACCCAGGTTGGAGCAGTTTTCTCCTGAGGGATGGACCCCGTGGTACGGACCCATATCTGGAGCAGTTCTGGAAGAGCTGCTGCCTGTGGGAAGCCCACGCCGGATCAGTTCATCAAGGACTGCATCCCGTGGGTGGGACCCCACAGCACAGGGGACGAGAGTGACTGAGAAGGAGCGGCAGAGAAGAAGTGCTGTAGACTGACCATAACCCCCATTCCCCCGTTCCCCTGCGCCGCTCGGGGGGAGGAGGTGGAAGAGGGTGGATGGGGGGGAAGGTGCTTTTGGTTTGCTTTTTTTCTTTGTTTTCTCACTTCTCTCGCTTGTTAGTAATAAGCAATAAATCTTACTATCTCCTTATGCCGAGTCTGTTTTGCCCGTTACAATAATTATTGCGTGATTTTCTCGTCCTTATCTCAACCCTTGAGCCCTTTTCACATATTTTCTCCCCATTCCTCTTTGAGGAGGGGGAGTGAGAGAGTGGCTGTGGTGGAGCTCGGCTGCCCACTCGAGCGGAACCACGACACACACTCAGCAATAAAAGGTGGAAACAGGAAGAAAAGGGGAGGGGTGGGCTCTCATTGTGAAAACGTCGGTCTGTCGCGTTAAGGGGTGTAGCTGATTAACCGTTACGGGCCCGGTCAGATTCAGGTTACTGAACCAGTCGGACATTCACCAAAAACACATTAACCGCCTGGGGGTCCAGTCAGACATTCACCAAAAACGCATTAACGGCCTGGGGGTCCGTTCAGACATTCACCAAAAACGCATTAACCATCTGGGGGTCCGCTCGGACATTCACCAAAAATGCATTAACCGCCTGGGGGTCTGGTTAGATTCAGAACACTGAACTATCACGGATAACCACCCTCACCCTCGTTGCACTCAATGAGAGTTATCACAATGCAATCAAGTATGGTTTATTACAGCAACAGATAATCAGGTTCTTTTGGATTGCCGGCGATAGTGACTGTCTGCAAAAGCAAGCTAGTATGCATAAAATACACAGGTGTTACAGGTGTTACAGATGTTATAGATGTTATAGATGTTACAGGTGTTACAGGTGTTATAGATGTTACAGGTGCGCAGCCTAGAGATAAACGCGTTAAAAGGATCAAAGACTCTATAGAGATTTATAAGCAAGTATTTAGATCTCACCCAAAGGCGTCCCAATGGGGGGGGAAGAGAGGCTCAGCCCGTCGACCGATCCCAGGAATCAGGAGGTCCTAAGGATGTTGTCCTCGGGATGGTATCTCCCCTGACGGTGGTATCTTCCCTAACATCCCCTTTCTCTTGGGCCAATTTATATTATTTTCTATCTTTTAGGTGGAGCTTGAGTGGCTCTAGTCAAGCATATCTTAGTTATGATTGGTGTAAAGTTTTCCCGTCTCCGTTTAAAGTAATAGGCTCCGAGGAATTCAGAGCGCATGCTCAGTGAGGGGTGGTCGCACCTTGGAGGCGGGTAGCTTTTGGGATGGAGGTGTGTTTTGGTATTATAATGATATTATAATGAGCAAAAAGTACACTAGGGTACAGCATTTGTCAAAACATGACAGGTCTTTGGCTTAGGGTGGCAAAAAGTGCAGCTGTGTGCACAAGAACAATCGAGGCCCCATCTGATTACAGAGCCTAGCCGTGGTGTCTCCACTCCACTCTACGCTCCGTGCTGTTCCTTAGAGCTAGCACACCAAGTTTCCCCAGCGCGATAGCATCAAAGGTTGGGAGCCTAGGGAACGCTCAGATAATGCAGTTATGCCCTACCCTGAAAGCCTCTTCAATGCTGGACCTTTTCCTAAAAATGTGAATGTTAGTTTTATTTTCCTAGTTACTTCAGGCATTTACACCACATAATCCACCCCGTGACTATAGTCACTCAAGCTTCACAGCAGTTGGAATATGTCGGGGATATCACATACATTCTCGGATTGAGGTTTATCGAGTGTATGTACATTGTGTAGAGATGCTAAGCGTTTCATCATAAACCAGAGTTTAACATACAAACTAATTGTCAGTATAAAACATAATACAGTGAGTATTAGCAGAACAATAACAGGGTGAAGCATCTTGTTGAAGATTCCCTTGGCAGCTGGCGACCATCCAAACAAAGTGTCCCACCAACGGTGTCTCTCATCTCTCTTTACTCCTTCCATCACTCGATGTATTTCTTGTGCATCATGATGGACAGTAATCAGAGTCTTTTGTCCATTTTCTCGGACCTGTGTCATCAGCTGTTTCAGGTCCTCATGTACCAGCAATTTCTTCACCAAGGTAAGGTTCATTCCAATAGGAGTAGGCAGCAGTTCATGAAGCAGAATATAATTAGATGCAATAAGTTGATAAGAAGTGACAGGAGCTGAGTATTTAAAATCACATCCTAGAATTTTGGTAAAATTGCAAACACAAACATTAGAGTGATTATTGATATCTACCACTGCATTATCTACGACTATAGAATCACAATGAGTTCTCATGCAAACACAACCTTTCCCAATATATACAAGTACAGTTTCAAGGGTTTCATTAGGATGTATCTCAAAGTGGGAAATATTTTGCTCAATGTCAAGACAAATGTCTTGGGATTCCAGCGTGTTACTTTCACAGATGAAACCTTTTTGTTCACGCACAATGCATGCTTTTACATCAATTGTTTGCCACTTTCCTCCCTTTTGATGGGCCCATACTTTATGCTCTTTAGGATAAAGTATAGTTCCATTATGATTGCATTTTCTGCATAATGGGTAAAGTTGATCCATAACTGTGCTTGGATACAGCTCAAGGCAAGGGAGGTATTGCCTTGGGCTTTTCCAAGGGCATTTACAATTAATTGATGATCATTTTCCTCAATTTGTTCCCAATGGGGTAAAATATCTGATAGAAGCCATTGATTTGCTCCTAAAGCCAATAAAGTTGATTTTATTGGTTGTTCCAGTTTCCTTAGGTCATCTGTAGTAGCAGTTATTCTACTTATTAAAACCTCAGCATCAATGCTATTTAATATACCTAATCCTGTCCCTAATAACCCAGTTGCATCCCGTGGCCCTCTTTTAGGGACCAACTAGGGTCAAAGAGAATTTGTTGTTGAATTATGTAAGGGCCTGTATTGAAGATGGAAGGAGTTAGACCAATGGGAGGCTGAGTCGGTTCGTTTTCAAATATCTGCGGAGGCAGAGGCTTCTTATCCTTTGTAATTCAAATAATATTTCTGTGCCTCTGTAACCCCAAAGACAGTACACAATTATAGGTTTGGTGAATCAATGTATACTGTCTTAATTTCAGTCAGCCGATTATAAGTGGATCGGTTAGTTATTCGGTAGATACACAGAGGGCTTTCACTATCTCTGCCATGTTTGGAACTGCGGCAGTCAAAGGTATAAAATGCCACTGCCTGGTTGGTTCCTTTACTGGCCACACTGGTGAATTATAAGGTGAATGGGTCCTTTTAATAATGCCTCTTTTTTCCAATTCTGTTACCACCCCGTCAATCCCCGTAAATACTGCTGCTGACAACAGATATTGCCGATCATTAATGATTTTAGCAGGGGATAAGGGTATGGATGTTTGTAACAGGCTCAGTCTCATGGTGCCTGAATCCCTTTGATGTGTCGCGAAACTCCACACAGTTCCATCAGGGAGTTTCCACATACGACCATGCAGTATGTCAAATCCTAAAATATTAGTATATGCAGCACCAACTAATACTTCTATTCTGGTTAATTTTTGTTCCTCTGGCAACCAGAGTGAAATTTTTGCAGTGGGGCATTGTTTTTCCACACCATTGATTCCCGTGAATTTAACCCTGCGTTGACCAGGTGTTATGCTCAGGGTTTGTGCTGTCTCATGTGTAATTACTGACCAATATTTTTGGGGGTTCAACAGGAATGGCAATTATAGGGTCAGAGTGTTCATTAGAGAGCCATTGAATTGCTAATACCCGCTGAGCAGGGTGGCTCACTGCCCTCCCCGGGGACAAGAGTTTTTTTGCCGACACCACAACTCACTCTGTTCCCTATTAGGTTTGAACCTCTCTTTGAATTTGGGGTATCTGGGATTTTTAGTGTGGATTTGGCAGACTCGCCGAGAGTGGTCTTGGGATTTAATGCTGGATGAATTAATCCAGCCTATTTGGCATCCGTATTTATCTATGTCTTGTACCAATTCACTCCAGGTGGGAATAGGGGAGTTAGGATTTCGCCTGCAACCACTATCATCATCCCCACAAGCAGCTAGTATGTGATCTTGGGTGTTTTCTACAAACATCTTAAGACAATCAGGGAGTCCACGGATGAGAGGGGTTAATTGAACCGGGTCAATAGGAGCTAACATTGGGGAATTCCTTAATTTATCTCTTTCATATATTGCCTGAATGCAGGCTGCTTTCTGTACTGCTACAGCCAAGTCAGCTCCTGGTGTGGTGGTTAAAAATACTCCAGGTCTCCAAAAGCCTCCTACTTCTTCCTTACACAACATCATTCGATCTCCTCCTTTAAGAGAAACTTGACACACATACTCAACTTCTGATTCCCCTGACCGCCTTGAGAACTTCTCCTGTATTTTAACCAACTCTGCTGGTGACAACGGAATCGTTTGCACAGTAGTACGGATTTCATCATTATCATCAACAGTAGTCTCAGTCTTAACCAAAGGTCTCAAGGAAATCGATTGAGGTTCAGAATCAGAAATCTCTTCAACACCATCATCACTGTCAGACCAGAAATCACTGTCCCAGCTTTCAGGTTCTACAATATGCAGCACTCCACGAATCTGCTTGACCGGAGCGCAAGGCTGTACTTTATTTAACAGATGACTAACCCTCTCCAGCAATTGTTTAAGATGATTATTTTCACTCACAAGTTTATCATTTTCAGTCACAAGTTTGTCATTCTCAATGGAAAGTTTATTATTTTCATCCAAAAGTTTATCCACTCTGATTCCTAATGTTTTTCCCGTCTCCCTTTCAAAGGCCAATGATGACTTCAACACCTCATTCTCTGATTTCAAAGCTGTATGTTCCGCATCAGAGATCAGTTTGGGAGCAGGAGTTTCCTTAGCTTTTTGCCGAGCACAAGACAAACAGGCTCCTAACACAGCACCGTGAAGCCTGACAATGCTCAATGCACTCTACCACTTTCTCCTCATCTTTCCAAAACTTTTGGGAAAACTCCTTCCCTGCCTGGGAAGGGGCACATTTGTATTTTTGCAGACGTTTATCCATAGCAATCCTGCCGACTACGCCAATTTTACTGTCGCGTTAAGGGGTGTAGCTGATTAACCGTTACGGGCCCGGTCAGATTCAGGTTACTGAACCAGTCGGACATTCACCAAAAACACATTAACCGCCTGGGGGTCCAGTCAGACATTCACCAAAAACGCATTAACGGCCTGGGGGTCCGTTCAGACATTCACCAAAAACGCATTAACCATCTGGGGGTCCGCTCGGACATTCACCAAAAATGCATTAACCGCCTGGGGGTCTGGTTAGATTCAGAACACTGAACTATCACGGATAACCACCCTCACCCTCGTTGCACTCAATGAGAGTTATCACAATGCAATCAAGTATGGTTTATTACAGCAACAGATAATCAGGTTCTTTTGGATTGCCGGCGATAGTGACTGTCTGCAAAAGCAAGCTAGTATGCATAAAATACACAGGTGTTACAGGTGTTACAGATGTTATAGATGTTACAGGTGTTACAGATGTTATAGATGTTATAGATGTTACAGGTGTTACAGGTGTTATAGATGTTACAGGTGTTACAGGTGTTATAGATGTTACAGGTGCGCAGCCTAGAGATAAACGCGTTAAAAGGATCAAAGACTCTATAGAGATTTATAAGCAAGTATTTAGATCTCACCCAAAGGCGTCTCAATGGGGGGGGAAGAGAGGCTCAGCCCGTCGACCGATCCCAGGAATCAGGAGGTCCTAAGGATGTTGTCCTCGGGATGGTATCTCCCCTGACGGTGGTATCTTCCCTAACATCCCCTTTCTCTTGGGCCAATTTATATTATTTTCTATCTTTTAGGTGGAGCTTGAGTGGCTCTAGTCAAGCATATCTTAGTTATGATTGGTGTAAAGTTTTCCCGTCTCCGTTTAAAGTAATAGGCTCCGAGGAATTCAGAGCGCATGCTCAGTGAGGGGTGGTCGCACCTTGGAGGCGGGTAGCTTTTGGGATGGAGGTGTGTTTTGGTATTATAATGATATTATAATGAGCAAAAAGTACACTAGGGTACAGCATTTGTCAAAACATGACAGGTCTTTGGCTTAGGGTGGCAAAAAGTGCAGCTGTGTGCACAAGAACAATCGAGGCCCCATCTGATTACAGAGCCTAGCCGTGGTGTCTCCACTCCACTCTACGCTCCGTGCTGTTCCTTAGAGCTAGCACACCAAGTTTCCCCAGCGCGATAGCATCAAAGGTTGGGAGCCTAGGGAACGCTCAGATAATGCAGTTATGCCCTACCCTGAAAGCCTCTTCAGTGCTGGACCTTTTCCTAAAAATGTGAATGTTAGTTTTATTTTCCTAGTTACTTCAGGCATTTACACCACACGGTCCTACTCCCGAACACTGGCTATGTGCGTTGAGGCCCTGCTTCAAGGACGTGGTCAATCATCGCTCATTTTTGGGAAGTAGAGAGTAATTTCTTTCCTCTGCGCTTCCACATAGCCTTCATTTATTTTATTTGTTTGTTTTCCTCCCTTCTTTTTATTTTCCCTTTCCCCCTCCCTTTTTATTTCCCTTTAGTTAAATTGTTTAGTTTATAATAATCTTTCTTTTATTATTATTATTATTATTTCCTTTAATTAAATTATCCTTATCTCAACCCGTGAGTTGTTCTTTGCTTTACTTCTCCCCCTCCTCATCTAAAAAGAGGGGGAGTGAGAGAGCAGTTGTGGGGTTTAGCTGCCCAGCACAGTAAAACCACCACAGAGGGTCATGTAGTCAGGCCAAGGAGTCTGTGTCTGTTTGCATATGCAAAAACAGTATGATCACATTGGACTTGTTTTCTTAGGAAACCAGTCTAAAAATATCCAGAGTAAACGTGTTGGGAATTGGCACAAAGGGCGTGGACATGCGTCCGTGGAACAATTGCTCGATCTGAGCTTGCTTTAAGCAACCAGGAGTAGGCCTTAGCAAATCCCATGGCCTGCTGTAGCTGAGCAAACCGAGCTACCAGGGCAACTATGAGAAGTTCCCATGACAGTGTTCCCACATCGCCCAATTGAGGAATTCAGAAAAATATTGTTACCAGCAGCTGGCTTCAAGGACAAGATCTACGTGACTGCTAATCACAAGGGGGTTGTTTTCTTGACTGCTAATCACAAGGGGGTTGTTTTCTTGTAGTTGTTTGTCTGAGTGCTTTTGACCAATAATCTTGTGTGAAACACTGTCCGCCCCTGTTAAGTTCACTATAAAAGTTAGGCTATTCGGGCAATAAAATGGAGGAGCATGATCTGACTCTGCTGGTGTCTGTTGTGCTTTCGGCCGTGCTTCCTGCAACAAACATGCTTTTTTTTTTTTAACTCAGACTTTTCCAACTCTTGAGACTTTAAAATGATTCCATTTGATATGTGACCCTGGAGGACAAATCCAGTTAGCTGTATTTTCATAAGAGCAGTGTTTTCCATTTCTTACCATGACCTCTAATGTGAGTTAGACCATTGGCACTTGGCTCCTTCATCTCAGGACACAGAGTGTTATTTGTATATTGTGATTATTTGTATATTGTGATGGGCTGCAGGCGGTTGCTATCAGGAGAGGGATTCTCAAGCTCTGGTGTGCACACCAGTAGCAGAATGTTGCTTTTGAGTAGGCTGCTCAACCTGGGAAAAGTTTGGATGTTTTGGGGTAGTATCACCCAAAACCACCCCCCAGAGCTATGGGTTTGCAGAAGGGCCGGGGTGGGTGTCTTACTACAGAAATGAGGTTGCCTATTTAAGATGTGGCCTGGACTGTGGCTTTGTGGAAGCCAGAGTTGCTGAAGATGAGGATGTGGTCATTCAAGATGAACAGTCAATTGCAGCTGCATTTGCAGAGCTAAGTGTGTCTCTGCCAGGCTTATTTCAAGATGATGCATCGTGTTCCTCTTGCAAGTCAAAGTCTACTATGGTGGGCCCTGTATGAAGGCAGCAGAAGAGACTGTCCTCCTGCAAGAAGCCCACAAACTCTGTGAAAATTAAAGAAGAAGAAATAAAAGCATCTTGTTTCTTAGTACAGTGTGTGAAAGAGACTAATTAAATTAATGACTCAGTCAAGGAATCTGTTACAGGCTGGGGTAACGTTTAGCCATTCTTCATTGTACTGTGGTTGCTTAACCATAACACAACTGAGTCTCCCAGATGGTGGTCTGATCTTATAGTGCTGGCTTCTGGGAGCCAGTCATCATCTTGTCACTGACATGGGGAATTTGTTTCAAAATTAACTCGCTGCATCTTTGGTAGCTTAATGATAAATTTATCACAAAGAAGAGTTAGGGCTTGGTGTGGAAATGGGGGGATTGAAATTTTGAGGCATGCCTGCAGTTGGTCAATCTAGATGCTCTTAATGGTTATTTCTGGTCTCTCAACCCTAAAATGTGGTAAGAGTCCTCCAGTAAATATTCCTTATTTATCTTCTCATCAGTTTCTCATGGCTTTGTCTCATCTGTTTTTAGAGAGAGATGGTATCTTTTATTGACATCGGTGTTACAATAACTCCATCACTATAAACCTGGGTGGTTCACTGAGGATTTTCAGTGCTTCACAGCCTTATAGCTTTGTGTGAGCTGCTCTTAATCCACATGCTAAAAGATGAGAATCAGCTCCAAGGGGGTGTGCGGGTAATTTTCCCTTGCCCAATGCTCCTGGGAGAGGAATGTGGTGGCACAAGCAGCCACGCCAGAGGCCACAGCCAGCTCTCCTTGATGGTTGCTTGGCTCTGTCTGATGAGGAGGGCCAAGCAGTGGATGTTTAGATGTGTCACTGACGATCATGCTCTTGCTTTACTGCGGGGGCAATGCTGCTTGTTCCCAACCACGTGCTTCCGTGCAGAGGTGCTTCTGTAATATGCTTGGCAAACACTTCCAAGGAGGGTATGTGAGAAATGGTTTCCTCGTACTTTTGATGCAGAGTCAACACTAATTTCTAAACTTACTTGTTGTTAGTCTTCCTTGCGTCCCAGTATACGCTAAAATATTGTCCTGTCTCAGGTAGCTTCACTTGCTGTATTTCCGGGTGGGTAACTTACTAAAAACTCACTCTTAAGGCTAATAAAAATAGACCTGAAGCAGATATTTTCCCACTGGGCAGCAGCAACACTATCAGAGGCTTGATCAGCTGTCATTTCTGCCTCCTACCAAAATCTCTTCATCTGTAGGGAAAATACCTAAATCGGTATCCTGTGTAGGGTGTATTAGCAGGGAGCTTGAAGGCACTTGTTTTGCCTCATCTTCCAAGGGAACTGATGCTACTGAATTGATGATGTGCTTTGCTACTTATAGCCTATGTATGTGCAGGTTAGATGGGGATAATTAACATCTTGCCTGTTTGCTGATACTGCTTTCCCCAGTGCTCAGCTCTTTCTGAAGACAGCCTCTCGCTTTTCCTGGAATATTTTCCTTCAATAATTCATGCAATCATTAGGATGAATTCCTTCCAGTATTTTCTCTCTTGTCTTAATTCCACTGCATTATTTGTAACTACATTCCTGATTTGAAGGGGGGGGAGCCGAGCCTGTTTCCTTCTGTGACTATGGCAAAAGAGTCACAAGAAGAGTGTGATGGGAGGGATTGATCTGTCCTTAGGTCACTGACTCGGGGCATGGGCAGGAGCTGCTATTAGCCACTCTGAGACAGCAATTGCCAACATGCTTAATGGGAATTTGGGAGGTGTGGGGCAGCTCCATGGGAGGGCAGTGTGTCCTTTGCTGCTCCCCATGCTTTGGTTGGCAGATATGGCATGTGACAAAGTCGTGCTTCATCCTTGGAGGCAATGCAAGGCTTGGGTGCTTGGGTGAGGAGCCCTTGGTTCTGATTGGGTCACCATTGAAAATAATGGGAATTTGGCTGTTGATGTCACCTAGAAGGTAGAGAAGGTTTCAAAGAAATGGGAGGTTAGCTTGTGATGGACAGCCAAGTCCTCAGCCCGAGTACAAGAGAGTGACTTACCCTTGGTTTTGTTTTTTTTTTTGCATCTGTAGGTGTTTCTATTGCTGATGTGTACATAAGATTTTGCACAGGTTCTGAGTTGTGAATCTCTTTGCAGCAAAATGAGGAAGTAGCACAGATGCTAATTACTGTCTAAATAAGTCTTTTACTATTTTATTGTGAATTTGGCTGCTGAACTTCACTTCCACCTACTAAAACAATGGTGTGTGGGACCATCATGAAGTGCTGAAAAGGTGGGATGGAAATCTAAAATCACCCTGTTATTTTTCTGTCTACCTAACCTGACTTCAGCTAATAAAACTCTGCATGAGCCTGTGGGGTATGGCAGCTGTGTGCTGGAGATACAAGTTGACTCAGTCCATCTTGGCCACATGGTTTAATAGGCCTCCGTGAAATCCCTGGGTTGGAGGCCATCCACCATGCCTCTCTTTGTCACATCGCAGTGATGTGTATCCTGGCAGGTTTTTCTTCTTGTTCCCTTCCTGGCATGAAAAGAACCATCTGCTGGGTTGGCTTTCAGAAGAATTTTGAAAAATACCAATTTCCCTTTGTTCCAAGAGGAGGGGAGGGTAACAGGACAGAAGGGGGAAGGAGAGCCTGACCTAAAACCAAGTCGCTGTTTGCAGGGGTTTTTATAATAGCTCATATTGTGTTTCCTACTCCCCAAGTAAGGGTTATTCTCTTTCTTCTTTTGATTTGATTCCCTGCCACTCTGCAAGCAAGTCAAAAGCTGCAGCTGCTGCTGTCAGCTGGGAAGGGAGTCCCCTTGTTTAAAACCCATGTTAATCCTTAGTTAGAAGAAGCACAAGTGCTTTATGGTCCCCTTCCTGTCCCCTGTGCTTCTGCTTTCCTGCAGCTTTGCTGCATGCCTATGGTCCTTGCACTTCGTTTGGGTAATCGCTGTATTTTAAGCCCAGTCTCTTAGTAAATTGCAGGTACCTGGGACCATGTAATTGCTAACGGTACAAATGCACTACCTGACTTTCAATGTTGTGCAGCTAAGAGGTGTTATAAGTGTTATATATGGAGTGGTAATTCGTGTCAGAAAAATGGTTGATATTAATAAAGAAGGGGGAGATTTGGGAATGTAGCGATGGGGGTCGGAAAGCCTCATGGTTGGTGATAACATCAGACTCGATGAGGTCATCAGGAATGTAAAGAGTTTAGAGGAAACAAAGAAGGGTGATTGAGGCGACGCCCTGCCGTCTGGGGTTGCTTGTTTTCCCCTCTGTTAAGGCACGGAAGTTGCTGGGGGGGCTGCTGGTTAGAACTGTTAACATTTATTGTTTAATGTTATATGATAATAATATTATTAGTGTGATTTCAAGGGTTAATGAAACGCGGGAAAAGCAGTCACGTTTTGTTGCTTTCGGGAACCTTGTGGTGGGCAGAGCATGTGCAGAAGAAGAGGGAGACAGTCGAAGCCGCTCCTGCAGTCTGGAGCAAAAGGTTGCTAATGGTGATGGGGAAACCGTGAGCCCTTCACCCACAACGACCACCACAAAGAGAATTATAATATGAAGCGGGGATAGGATATCCATATGTATAGGCGTACTCGGGTTTCTTGTAAATATGTAACAGCAATGTCCTATATATATTTGGAAAGTTCGACGTGTGTGTGTGTGTGTGTGTGTGTTGGTAGAGCATAGACTCCCCGCGCGCCCAGCGCTGTTTACTTGCCTTTTATAAATATTCTTTTATGTTACTAAATTCAGAGTTGAGACTTCATTTATAACATAAGGACAGACTGAGAGAACCTGAGATTGACCGGGGGGGTATAAAGGTGACTTTTATGTATGATATGAAAATTCAGATAACATGCTCACTATGTGAGAAACGCTCTGAAGCCAATAACTTAGGCTCAGGCGAGGATCTCAGTGAAGTAGTAATTTATTCACGATTACAATGGCGGGCGCCCCACAAGCAGAAGAGCACTCCTACTAGTTCCATAACACAGTTTATATACTTTTTTTTTTTTTTTTTTTCCTCGAGGACCAGGACCCTCCCCTGTTTTCCCATTGACTGTGTAATCCAGGTTCACAATCTATCCGGTGCTTCAAAGACAATACATGGCTTTCAGATGCTGGCCTGTTATAAGTCAAATTTCTTTTGATTTTTATGCTCTTTGAGGTGGTAATGTTTCATACACGGCGATTTCCGCCTAATTGCTCTAAGGATTCTGGCTGTCTACATTTTACAAGGTAGTCTGTCAAGCTTTCTTATCACTTCAAGCATATCTCTATACCACATTCCTTCCCTCTAAACAATGTAACTGCAAAAACAACGTGTCTATTCCCACAACTAAAAAACTCCAATAAAAAGCATGGGTAGCATAAAGCTCCATAAGCAAATAAACCCAAAGACTGGCCAAAGCACCGCTAGTTTTTGAGCATGAGGAAGGAGTTGGAAAGGATGTTGAGTGTGTTGTGTGATCTGGGATAAAATAATGGGGGGAGGGTTGCAAGTAAGGGAAGCAGTTTTTCTTGTGGCTGCTGACACAGATAGATAGAAATGTTTGCTCACTGGGGCTGTGCTTTGTTCCCAAGGAAAAGCTGGCAGCCCAGTGGGAGAGGAATTTAAACAGTGAGGTAAGGAGAAAGGATTTGGGCTCTGCCAGATGGAAACAGCCATGCAGGCAGCACCAGGAAGGGTACGATGGATAAATCAGAGGCCTGAGAAGCTCAGAAAGGAAGTTTATCAGTAGGTGTGATGCCACAGCTCTGAAGGGTGAACGTAAATGAACATAAAGGGTGTTCTGAGGTTGAAAGGGGAAAAAAGGTGGAAAAAATGATTTTGACTGCTTTTTCTTAAAAATATCTTCCTATCTGTGATATATGGAGTAATAATTAGTGTCAAGAAGATGCTTGATATTATTATATCAACCACTGATAAATAAATGGTTGATAAATAAAGAACGGGAAGATGTGGGAGTGTGGCCATGGGGTTCGGAAAGCCCCATGGTTGATGATAACATCAGACTCTTAAGGATGAGGCCATCAGGAATATAAAAGAGTTTAGAGGGAACAAAGAAGGGTGATTCAGGAGACTCCATGCAGTCTCTGGTTTCTTGTTCTCCAGCCATTAAGGCTAGGTGTTTGCTGTTGCTGTTATATGCAAAGTTGTTTGACCAATTAAAAGTTGTTTTGAAAAGAACTGCTGTGGGGAGAAGGGTATAAGAGGGAAGCCTGTCCTCGAGATGAGAAGAAAAAAAAAAAAAAAAGGCAACACGATGTAATGAAGTTATGTCATCAATAAAGAAGCAGAAAGAAGGAATGTAAAGGAACAGGCTAGCAGAACGGAGACCAGGACGGGAACAGGGACGTTGATTGCCTTATGAAGATAGGTTCGGCCAAACTCAGCAAACCGCTCAAAGCAGAAAGTCACTGGAAATAGGCGCAATGGAGCTGGGAAGAAGCTCAAGCTGAGAGAAGTGGACCCGTGCACACAACTGCCCCTCGCTGGTAAGCAGTTGCGCATTATGGGTGTGAGAAACACTCCATAGCCAATAATTTAGGCTCAGGCGAGGATCTCAGTGAAGTAGTAATTCACTCGCGATTGCAATGGAGGGCGCCCCACAAGCAGGAGAGCTCACCTACTAGTTCCAAAACACAGTTTATATACTTTTTGATGACAGGACCCTCCCCTGTTTCCCCACTGAGTGGGTAATCCAGGTTCACAATCTATCTGATGCTTCACAAACAGTGCATGGCCTTCAGTTGCCGGCCTGTTAAATTTCAATTTTCTTTTGACACTTTTACTGTTTGAAGTGGTAATGTTTCTTCACTTATCTGACTTGACTTAACACCGCGATTTTCACCTAATTGTCCTAAGGAGTCTGGTTGTCTGCATTTTACAAGTTCGCCTGCTAAGCCTTCTTATCACTGTAAGCATATCTCAGTACCACATTCCTTCCCTCTAAACAATGTAACTCTGCAAAAACAACATTTATATTCCCACATTCTCTACAAGGATTTTAAGTTTTGGCCTAAGAAATGCAGAAATGTGAGCAAGTGGACTTCTCAGGCTTAGCTGAATTACCCTGGCCCTGTAAGACAGTTTGGTTCAGGTTTTGAGTTCAAGGTGATGATTCATGTTGGTTTTTAGGTTGCTTGAACCTGTATACCCACATCCTCAGTTATTTTCTGTTAACCACTGCACTGAGGGAACCCACTTCAGACAGTCTCATTTCGTTTTTAATTGAGTAAAAACTCAGAAGTCTGCCAGTTGCATCGCATCTGAGTGCTAGCTCCAGGAGAGGTCTGCATGGATGGTATGGTAGCAGGTGACCCAAGATGTGTGATGTCATTTGAAGTGCATTTCACTGGATTTTGCAGGATTGTGCTCTGTGGCACTGACTTGTATGCCTGCCTTATAAAGTTTGGTAGCTCACTCTTGTTACCCACTGCCCCAGCCTTCCTTTTGGTGGGTGGATGGCACTGCCTTCCCCTGTGCTGTGCTCACAGCCCCTGGCAGGGCTTCCCTTTGGGGAGCTTCCAGCGATAAGGGCTTGCCTGGTCTGGCACACTGAGAACAGAGCCAAGCTACAGCTGCAGCCTAGACAAAAGGCAAACTAGACCTACTATTTATGTAGTTACTTAAACATGATTTAACCTAAATAATGTACACTGTTACTTGGCTGGGGGAGGAGAAGAGAGGGGCTTGTTTCTGATGAGCCAAGAGATAACACAATTAATTACATATGAAAGATAAGACAGCAAACTGTTTACAGTAGGGAGAAACAAAATACTGATGTGAATAATTAAAGCACCCATGTGACGGAAGGTTCATCGGTTTCTCAGAGTGGGCAGCTGGGTACGGCCCCAGGAGAGCGGTGCAGGATGCTTGGGGGGGCAGCAGGGCCGGTGTGGGCTTTCTGGGCTGTCTGCAGTTTCGCTGTCGAAGTTGAGCAGGCACTTTTGAGGATGACAGGCTGTGCTCTGGGCATTATTTTCATCACATGCACTTTTGACAGCGGGATTGTTAGCTATTAATCTCGGTGACACATAAGATGGGGAGAAGAGTGGTCAAGGTGGGAAAAGCAGAACAAAGGCTCAGGAGATGATTGGATACCTGCCTTGGGATGCTGTGGGCCATGCGGAGGAGGGACAAGATGAAGGAGGCTTCCCCCCTCCCCCCCTTTTTTTTTAAATATGTTAATTATTCTCATCAGTGCTGTGCTCTGCACTCGTAGCTGGAACAGCACTGATATCACTCCAGTGTTGTGTCTATTGCTGCACAATGCTGGCACAGCATCAGGACTCCTTCCAAGCTCCCAAGAGCCAGCAGGCTCGGGGTGGGCAAGTGATGGGGAGGGGACATTGCCAGGGCAGCTGACCTAAACCAACCAAAGGGATATTCCATAACACCTGATATCACACTCAGCAATAAAAAGGGGGGCTCTCGTGGGGGAGGGGGCTGTCCTCCTGAACAACCATTACGCGTTTTGAGGCCCTGCTTCCCAGGACGTGGCCGAACATCTCTCGTTGATGGGAAGTAGAGAATATATTTTTTTTCCTTTCTCTCTGTGCTTCTGTGCGGCCTTGTTCCTTTTTTTTTTTTTCTTCTCTCCATTCCCTTTCCCTTTAATTAAACCATTCTGATCTCAAACTTTGAGCTCTTTGTGTTGTATTTTCTCCCCCTTCCTCTTCGAGGAGAGAGGAGTGAGAGAGCGGCTGTGGTGGAACTCGGCTGCCCACCTGAGTAAAACCACCGCAACAATGTGGATGAGATCTAATTGTGTCAGTAAAACATGACAATCATTCAACCCTTGAGTACATCAACTCCATGTAGACAATATTGAAGTCAGAAAAATGAAACATTCTTCAATAACTTTCTCAATCTAAAATGAGATTACGCAGGGTGAAAGGGATTGGGAGCAGCATTTCTCCTCAGGGGTAGCTCAAGATGGAACCAAAGGGACTTCATGGTGACCGTACCCCTTAGTTGTGTTTCTCCTGGTGGTAAGGGTGGTGGCATCAGTTTCAGCTGTTGCTTATACAGTCATAAAGTCAAAGCTGGTGCTGATGGAGATGCACTCACTTGCTTTTTGCTGCTAGCAGTGAGGGACCCTGTAGCAGCACTTGCATGATGCCTGCATATGGGCACAGTCATCATAGTCATTGTGAAAGCGTGGCACAGCTAGCACGTTGCTCTGCAGCAGGAAACAGAGTCCAAGCAAAGAGAGAAATTTTGTTTGGTGCGTCACTGATCAGCTGCACCAACTCCTGCTTCAGGTCAGCACTGAAGTCTCTCTTGCTTGCTCTCAGACACGGGAGGCTTTGGTGGCACTTGGGAGAAAGGAATTCTATCCAGGTGTGGCCAAAGGTACTCCATTGGCATTTCACACCCTGACATCTTTCTCCAAGGGGTGATTTAATCACTCACATCCCCTCTGCCCTAAGCCTTCTGCCTCACCATTACCCAAATGCTCCTGCTAAAGCTGATGATGTCCTGAGAAGGTTTCAATTAACATGAAGTGAAGCCCCAGCTCATTCAGTTACCCAGCCATCCTCTTGTCTTTAAATCGTGGGTCTGTCTTGACCTTCCTGCACCCCTCTTGGTTGCTGCCCGGGTTGCACGAGTGAGAACAAAGTAATACTTGTTTGCCTTGTCCAAAGAGCTCACTCAAGCAGGTGATTGTCGTGCCTGCTTTTTCAGTCCCAAAATGAAGTGCTGAGAGTGTTGTCCTGTGAAAACATCCTGTATATTCTCCTGGGACTGAATTTTGCTTTCTGAGTGCAAGTGGCACTGAAAGGAAAAGAGGTCAAAATTGCAGGACACAGGGAATAATTCCTAGGTGCTGAAATTAGGAGAAATGTGAGCACTCCTCTGTGCTCCTAATGGAGTAGGGAACAAGAGAGCTTTAATAGCTCTAGTTGCAATTGCTAAAGAACAGGGAGAAAAAAAACAACTGAAAAGTCAATCAAAATTAGCTAACAAAAAAAAAAAACTTTTTTTCTTTCTTTTTTTGCACACTGCATTATATTTGCATATGGTGTGTATCTTAAACTCCAAAGGGGTTTGGACCTCAAAGCCCACGTGCATCCAGTATGCAAACCATAAAACCGTAAACATATGGGTTTTGTGCTTAAATTGAAAATATTAAGCCATTAACGTTCCTCTGTTTTGATTTCCTTCTCTGCAAATCAGGGATATGATAGCACAGGTCATCCTCTATGAAAAAGGAGGTAGTTTTTAAGATCTATCGTCACTTTGAACACTGAAGTGATGTCTTGTTTCATTTTGTTTGGTCTGCTCTAGTTTCTAGTCAAAACTAGAGAAATACAAAGGATCTTGAGTCAGCAATGCCTTTGTTTTTTGTTTGAATTTGAAGACACAAAATGAAAGGGGGGGGGAGGAAACAGGAAATACAAATTGAAATTAAAAAGGAGACTTGAAGAGGCCCAAGACAAATGGAAAATCTGAGCTTTGCTGGGGTGCCTTCAGCTGTGATGATATGAAGCTTGAGCTAAACCTGGTGTGGAGAACTGTAATTCATGCAGTAGAAACAGAAGAGCCTTCCTCAGGGGAATGGTAAGTCTGCTCCCCATCAGAGGTTTTGCTTTTTAAAATGACACCCATAATATCAGTATCTTTTCTTAGAGTTTTTTTGTGTGGAGAGACAGACCACTCTGGAAATCAGTTTCAAGGGAAACTGAGGCTCAGAGCTTTAACCTGAGTTTCTAGAGGCTATTTGTACAGTATATTGCTGTTTCAAAAAGCCTAAATTTCACAATTTACAGTCTAGTTCTGGGGCCAAAAGGAGTGATGGTGTTTTACGGTAAGGGATATGTACTGCGATATTATTAATTCAGTTGCTTGCTCATTTCTGTAGCCTTTTGCAGCTAGAGTAGTGGCTTATCCATTCCTGTTTCCTACAGGACATTTATTTGGGATATTTTAGAAATTGTAAATATGCTTTATCCTTCCCCCATGGTATTTGTTACATGTGAAGCATATATGATGGAAGAGTGTAGGTGAATATTATGCATTAAAAATAGAGTGAAGTAACATGGGCGGCAATTGAAGAAAAGAAAATGTTTGAAGTTTGGTTGGGAAGATCTCCCCCAGACTTTGAATGAAATAAGTCATCTTTGTCTTCCCCAAAAAATTATAATTCTTTTTACAAAAAATGAAAAGCGCAGAAATCAGCATTTTTCAGGTGTCAGACATCCACAGGAAAATCTACATTGTTTTCAGAAATTTCATATGAAAATAAAGTGGCTTTTTTTTTTTTTTTTAACTTGATCTGAGTGAGCATTGGGTTATTTTTTATTTTTTTTTTAATCCAACAGCACTGGAAACCCAGTCCAAACTGGAAGATTTATAAGGGTTTGGATTCCTCTGGTGGGTTTGACTTGGGGCCTTTGAAGCCTTTGAGGCCTAACCGTAATGGCTGACCCCCCACCCCCCAGGGATTCAGGGACTTTTAGCTGTGATTGGTGTCTGTTGTCACAAGTTAGGCTGGCTGCTGGCCTTCTGTGCGCACTTGCCACTGACTTGCCTGTAACTGCCCTGATTCTGGCAGTTTTAGGTCTGGCTCTTGTGGAGATATGAGGCAAAAGTCCTGTGGCTTTTCTTGCCATTCACTGCTGGCGTGGATGCTCAGGTCCTGGCTGGCCACCTCTCACACTGAATTTGCAGCCTACTGCAACTCAAAGCCTTGTTTATTTATTTTTCCCTCTGAATCTCCAAACTGGATGCCAGAGCAGCTGTTACAAGGATTTGAGGTAGGACAAAGGGCCTTCAAACTGCCGAAGGGAGTAAAATGAGATCTGGCTCAGGTGAGTGCTGCTGCCAAGCCCCAGTGCCTGGTGGCATGGTGGCGGTCAGGTGGGACTCACAGGGCAGAGGGACTCGGGCCTTCAGGCTGCTCTCACATCTTTCATGCATTGTACTGGCCATGTGGTTGGGCTTCCTTGGCCAGCCAGACACACCAGTTCATGAACGTTTCAGTTCATTGTTATTAACTGGGGAATTCTGATTTAATGGTATATTGGACAGATTGTGCTTGAAACCATTCTCCTTTCCTTCCATGCTGTTTTCACAGAATAATGTGAGATGATCTTTGGCAAGTCCCCTTCTGTTTAAAAGAAAATCCAGTGGAGGAATCAGATTAATTGCTGGCTCTGTGTGCTTTTCTGTTCACTGAAACATCTTCCCATTGTATAGTAAAATCAAATGTAAAGACTTTGGAACTTGACCTGGTGGCAGGTGCTAACTCTTAGGAATACGAATGTTCAGCTGTAGGAGAAATTTCTGTTGCAGCCACACTGTAGAAGCAATTAGGTAGAGGATGCAGTAAGGTACAAGGGAATGAGTCCACAGAGGTGCTTCGTGGTGAGGTCATAAGCCACAAGAGCAGCATGTGGATCAGCTGGTGATGTCAGCCGAAACCTGCAGTGGAATTTGTCTCTGGGGTGGTGATTTAAAGATCAAAGCCGAAATTTCTTTAAGTGGTATATTCTTTATTGCAGCGCTGGATGCACGGGGGATCCTTCCGCCTATCGTGCATGTTTGAAGTGACAAACTATCTCGTATTTATACAGCGAAACAATGAATATTCAATTAGCACCTATACATATTCATTGCCTAACCCCGCCTACCCTCGCTTCGTATGCTAATTAGCTTATCAGTCCTTGCGCAAAGCCTTCCAAGAATTGTGGGCCAGGGTCTCCAGGATGTGGGCAGTGGTCTTTGGGAGGAAGGCCGTAGGTCTTCCTCGTAATGCACTTTCTTAATCAGTTGTTTTCCAGGCTGTAAAAATGCTGAGTTGTCTTTCGGTTTAACTGGGGGTAGGCGGATAACAGGATGTCTCAGTTAACAAGACATAACAGACAGTTGACTCAAGTTATCTCAAGTCTCAGCCTGACTGAGTGTTAACGGATAATGGGGTGTTTTCAAATAACAAAATGCTTAAACGTAACAGAAGGTCTACAGATAACAAGATGTTGTTTACTTTGTCCTTGCTAACTTTTAATCACAAGTTCTATTCTATCCTAAAGTAAGTTTATACAATATCATTCCACAAGCTTTATTCTATCCTAAAGTGAGTTTATACTATATCAGTGGGAGAGGACTTCTCTGACTGTTGTTGCTGCTGCTTTTAATGGATTGGTTCCCAAAGCTGGAAGCCCTGCTGTGGAGTGGCTGCAGCAGTGTTAAAGACGGAAACGTTGCTTTGTTTCCTTTTTAGGCAATCTTCTGCTTTCTATTTCCACTATCACAAAGCATTTTGCATTCACAAAGCATCTTTTCCTTTTTAAAAGCTGCAAGTAGGCTTCTTGGATGAGGAAAGAATCATTTTGTATTAGTAGGAACTACAAACGCAATTGCTGGAAAAATCAATGTAGCCTTTGCTTTGGAGCACCTGGTGCCACACTATGCATGTTACCTACATACACGTACATGTGCAGATGAAGTAGAAAAATGAGGAGTCTAAGACGGGCTCTTTTTGTTCAGTAGTTGCAGGCAGAGGAATGATCACAGATGGAGAAAAATCACCCTGCTCAGCTGTAGAGTCAGGCTGCAATGTGAAAACATAAGCATGAATCAGAAGGTACCATCAGCAGGCAGGAGCATCTCTTTTCTGTGGAGGACTCAGGTGTAAGCACGCTGGTAATGGAAGGGCTCTTTCCCTAATGGTTTCTGCAGTGACACCTTTCCTTCTGGGAAGCACCTGGGGCTTCTCTGTGCCTGCATGCAAACCCTGCTGCCTCGGGAAGAGGTCTGCTCTTCCTCCCAAGCTGCCTCTCCCCGGAGGGGCTTCCCCACCATAATCTCATGGAGGAATAATGGTAATTATCGTCATCTCATGGTGCCTGCTTTGAGATGAACCAAGCATATGGCTTTTGATACCCATCTCAGTGAGAGGCACATGTTTTTGCACACACTCTTCTCTACTACTCGCAGTTTGCACTCTGCAGCCAAACACAATTCTGAATTCTGTTTCTGTTTCTTGTAGGTAAATATACATGCAACTAGGTAAAAGGACTGGAATGCAATTAAATTTCTTATCACCGCATGCACCAGCCTTTTCAATTGTAAGCAATGTGTCATTGCAAATTAAGAAAAAATAGCAGTAAAAGGGGTTGCAAATGCAGTTTTCTTACCCCCTTTTCAGAAAATAGCTTTGCAGTTTTATTTTTTTTTAATTATTTTTCAAGTTAAGTTTTGTCCTTTTTAATCTGTAGGTTGTCATTTCTGCTTGGAAAACATGAAATTTCTGCTATCCCACAGCTTTGCTTTCTCCCCAGCCTGGCACAAATCTTTGATGGTTGGCCATGCAGTTTCTTGAGCTTCCCTCTTTACTTTTTTCTGCTAAAATTATCTCTGCACTCAACAATTTGTAAGGTTTGAAACTTGTGTGTGTTTAGGAAAGCAATGCAGAAATAACTGGGTGTTTCAGGATCATTTTGATTTTTCTTTTTTGGTATCTCTTTTTTCTTCTGATTTTGATACTGGTATGTATCAAAACCAGGGCAGACCTGCAACTCCCCCCACACCCAATTACATCCTTGCTTATCTGCTTGTGTTGCTGTATTGAAAGAAAAAAAAAAGCCTCAGCACACTTGTATTCTGCAGTTGTTTGTTTTTTTGTGTGTGTGTGTGTTGTTTGTTTTTTCTTCTTTTCCAGCCTGGGTCTGGAGAGGAGCTCTCCATTTGCCTCCTCTGGCTGGGATTTCTCAGTGGGAAGCTCCTTGCTGGAGCACGGTGCCAGGGGAGCAGTACATAAGCTGATCCCTCTGAACAGGTTAAATAAACAGGAGTGTGTTTGGGTTAATTGTTGCTGGCTCTGCTGCTCTCCATTACTGATCTATCAGGGAGTCTGGCCAAGGAGCAGATGTGAGAGACAGTATCATCACCTCCCTCCTCGTTCTCATTGTGTCTGGCTTTATCCCTCTTCTTCCCTCCTACACGTTATATCCCCCCCCCCCCCCCCCCCCCGGCTGAACAAATAGGCCAAATGGCAGCGAGGAGAACAGACAAGAACAGACAAGTGAGCCATGGCATATGGGCAGACTGTTTAATTTTGGCTCCTGTTGGGAAGTCGCTTGAAGGGAGATAAGTTATAAAAGGAGGGGAGGAGCAGGAAGAAGGGGCGACCCTTTTGGGGATGAAGCAGCCCAGCTGAGGGAGTTGGGGTGCAGAGGGCTTGAAGCCCTGGCCGCATTCCTGATACAAAGCCGTAAATTAGCTGTTTCTGTGTCAGCTTGTCTAGGAAGTCTTTTCAGCTGCAGACAGGGAGGAAAGATGGAGATATCTGTCCTCGAATGAGGAGGAGGAGGAGGGTCCGATTTCCACCTCACTGCCCTCCCGCAGGCAAGCTCACTGCCACTGGGAGGTGGGACAGGGAGAAGTCCTCCCAGCTGCAAAAGAATCACATCGCCCATAGTGGTTTTTCTTTGTGCATCTGTTTGTGTAGGCCCATAGTGGTTTTCCTTTGTGCATCTGTTTGTGTAGGCATGCAGGAGTGTGCTTGCCTCTGCATCTGCAGGTGCGTCATGCTTATACACTGCTGATGGCAGATCACTGTGGGCTTCTTTGGGGGAAAAGGCATTGATCTGTAGGTTTTGTTAAAAAAAAACAAATTGACACAAAACAAAATGAAAGGCAGCTTACTAGTGCTGTATTTTGCAGTTGTTCACTTTCCCTCCTCTTTTGGTGTTCATTTTCTCCTGTTTTACTTCTTTAATTTAAAATGTTAGCTATGAACTTCTTGCTGTCTGTTCACACAGGTCATGCGCTTTGGGTTTTTCTGAGGGACACCACAGTGGGCCTTGCCCTGAATGTATCTCAGTGATTTAGGGACAAAATTACACTTAATTGAACTAAATTGTGTTTGTGTGAAGCTTACTGGCTTCATTTTGATGAATTGTGAGTTTTGGAGATGGGCTGGCGGTGGTTGATTTTTCTTAGTTTTTATAAATGTGTTAATTTTGCATCAAAAATGCATTGAGATGTAGTTGCCAAATGTGTTTGGGAACTCGAAGTTTTATTCCTGTTGATGTTCAGTGAAGTTTAGGGTTCCTTGGTACCTGCTTCCATCTCTGAAAACTGTCCTGTCAGCATCCGGAGTGGTGGAGTAGGACCCTGGCTCTGCATGCCTGTGGATGGGATTCAGCTGTGAGCTCCATGCTTGCCCTTGGTGGGGTTGGAAACCTCTACAAACCAATTAGGTCTGAAAATATCAAGATCTGTTGGCAGAACATAGACAGCCCTGGACCACGGTTGTGCTCCATGCCTGCACAAAGAACTTTTTCTATGACATCAGGCTAGGAGATGAGTGGTTGGAAAGCTGCCAGGTGGAGAAGGACCTGGGAGTATCGATTGATAGTCGGCTGAATATGAGCCAGCAGTGTGCTCAGGTGGCCAAGAAGGCCAACAGAATCCTGGCTTGTATAAGAAGCAATGTGACCAGCAGGGCTAGGGAAGTGATTGTCCCCATGTACTTGGCCCTGGTGAGGTCGCACCTCGAGTACTGTGTTCAGTTTTTGGCCCCTCGCTACAAGGACATGGAGGTGCTTGAGCGGGTCCAGAGAAGGGCGACGAAGTTGGTGAGGGGTCTGGAGAACAAGTCCTACGAGGAGCGGCTGAGGGAGCTGGGTTTGTTCAGCCTGGAGAAGAGGAGGCTCAGGGGCGACCTTATTGCTCTCTACAGGTGCCTTAAAGGAGGCTGTAGCGAGGTGGGGGTTGGTCTGTTCTCCCACGTGCCTGGTGACAGGATGAGGGGGGAATGGGCTAAAGTTGCGCTAGGGGTGTTTTAGGTTGGATATTAGGAAGAACTTCTTCACTGAGAGGGTTATTAGGCATTGGAACAGGCTGCCCAGGGAAGTGGTTGAGTCACCATCCCTGGAGGTCTTAAAAGATGTTTAGATGTTAACTTAGCGATATGGTTTAGTGGGGGACTTGTTAGTGTTAGGTCAGAGATTGGACTCGATGATCTTGAGGTCTCTTCCAACCTAGACAATTCTGTAATGAGAAGAAAAACACATTTGAAAATGAAAGACTTCAGCCTTGTTTATCCCACCATCAAACTTAACCTTGAATCTTTCACCATCTGATCCCTGCAGACTCTGTTCCTTTGGCATTGCTACAAATTGTTGCAGCCCTCCATCATTTCCAACCTCTCAACTACCACATCTTTGGGCACCTGTGGTGGTTTTACTCAGGTGGACAGCTGAGTTCCACCACAGCTGCTCTCTCACTCTCCCTCCTCAAAGAGGAAGGCAGAGAAAATATGACACAGACAGCTCAAGGTTTGAGATAAGGATGTTTTCATTAAAGGGAAAAGGGAGGGGGGGGGGGGGAAAGAAGGGGAAAAAAAAAAAAAAAGCAAAGTCTGTGCAGAAGCACAGAGGAGGGAAAAAAAAAAAAAAAGGCAGTTACTCTCTACTTCTCATCAGTGAGCAATGTTTGGCCATGTCCTGGGAAGCAGGGCCTCAATACGTGTAATGGTTGTTTGGGAGGATAGACACTTTAACCCTGAGAGTTCCTGCACCTTCCCCTTTTCCACTTTTTATTTCTGCATGTGACACCATATGGTATGGAATATCCCTTTGGTCGGTTTAGGTCAGCTGCCCTGGCAGCAATGTGCCAGCATTGTGCAGCAATAGACACAACACTGAAGTGATACCAGTGCTGTTCTAGCTACAAGTGCAGAGCACAGCACTGTATGGGCTGCTGCAGGGAAAGTTAACATCCCAGCCAGACTCAGCACAGCACCTGCCCAAGCTGGCTGCAGTTTTCCTCTTTATATGAATGATAATAGAAAGGCTTTTTGTTTTGCTGTTAAAACAGGTGGGGACCTCTCCAGTCTTCCTGCGTGGGGTTTGAATATCACCTCATCTTGTTTTTTTTTTTTTTTTTTTTTTTTTTTTTTGTTTTGTTTTGTTTTGTTTTGTTTTGTTTTGTTTGTGGAGCCTTAGTACTAAGTTTTCCGTCTTTTGAGGAAAAAAAACACCTGTTGAAATAAGGTCCTAGGTGTTATAAATGAGGTCTCAATTCAATCTGAATTTTGTAATATTTATAAAACAAATATTTCTAAAAGCTATAAAAGGTATAAAAGGCAAGTAAACAGCGCTGGGTGGGCAGGGAGTCTACGCTCCACCAACATGCACACACACACATCAAACATTCTAAATACATGTATACAGAACATTGCTTTACATAATAACCCGAGTATGCCTATACATACGTACGATCAGGAAAGGTAACAAACAATCCTTTAAGTTCCATGACTTAACAGTCTCCATTTTCCATTCCTTTTGAACAATATGTCTTGCTTTAAGTTGTCTCCTTTTCAAGGCCAATAGGCCTGTGTCAAAAGGCACGTCCAGGTCAACAGGGGGCGTAACAGCAATAGCCTTCGATGGCTGTAGCAGCAGAGGGGCCCATGGCGATGGCGTAGCAGTCGGATCAGTAAAGGAGCCTGCAGCTCCCTCACTATCTGGCAAGCCACATGTTTGTGATTGTGGCTCCACATGGCTCTTTAAGACCTCAGAGACTGCTCGCCAGGTGCCGAGCAATTCCACTGCAACCTTGTCGTTTTTAGTTGCAGAGTCCCACACCTTGACCTCAATTTGGTCCCATATTTGAGACTCATAAACTGTCCAATTGTTAATAAGGAGAATAAGCTGTAAGGTTACCAGGACAGTCTTTGTTCCTAAGGATGTGTGATTCCCCATAATGCGCAACTGCTTATCAGCAAAGGGCAGTTGTGTGCACAGGTCCGCTTCTCTCAGTTCAAGCTTCTCTCCAGCTCCAGTGCGCCTATTTCCAGTGACTTTCTGTACGAGTTTCTCTGAGCATTTTGCTGAGTTTGGCCGAACCTATCTTCATGAGGCAATCAGAATGCCTGTTCCTGTCCTGGTCTCCATTCTGCCAGCCTGTTCCTCTTCACTTCTTTTTCCTGCTTCTTTATTGATGTAACTTCATCGTGTTGCTTTTTTCTTTATCTTGAGGGCAGGCTCCCCTCTTATACCCTTCTCTCCACAGCAGTTCTTTTCAAAACAACTTTTCATTGGTCAAACAACTATGAATGTAACAACAACAGCAAACACCCAGAAACATCCATGCCTTAAGGGCTGGAGAACAAGAGAACCATCTGGAGAACAAGAAACCGGAGACTGCATGGAGTCTCCTGAATCACCCTTCTTTGTTCCCTCTAAACTCTTTTATATTCCTGATGGCCTGGTCGTTAAGAGTCAAATGTTATCTCAACCATGGGGCTTTCCAACCCCCATGGCCACATTCCCAAATCTCCCCCTTCTTTATTAATATCAACCATTTTCTTGACACGAATTACCACTCCATATATAACATAGGGAATGTTTATTGTTGTTTTCAGTTTCAGTACACCTAAGTTTCTCCAGATCTGATAGAGATTACTAGCTCCTACAGTCGTATCTGTTCTGAATATGAGATCAGTGTGATGCTTTAAAAGCAAAATTGATTGGACGTTGACACTTCTTCATCTACTCCCATTTCAGCACAAAAAAGGAGTGTTTTTCAAGTCTGACCTCCTAATGCAAGTGCTCTGGCTTGGGCTCTGCAGCTGAGGAGGAGAAAACTTGCAAGGTCTGACTCTTTTAAATATGTGGCAGCTGAAAAGAAGATGATTAGGACAGGGAAATCCAAACAGTACTTTTGCAAATGGTATTTATCCTCTTCTCTTTTTGTGTCTGTGTCTATATTCTACATATCCACCTGCCTTCAAAGGTAAGCTGATAAAAAGGATTTGCTTGGCCTTTTTTTTGCTGGTGCCACATGCATAGGGCAAGGGCGCCGTTTTTATGTGGTGCTGTGTGACAGATGTTGCAGGTGAAATTACCTTAGAGGGGCCAATGCCATCTGGAGGGGGCAGGTCACAGGACTGAAGTCCTTCTTTTTTCTATTTCTGTACTTTGGGGCTTTGCTGTTATGTGGGACTGGGTCCTTTACATGGTCCTAAGTGCATGCAAGTGTTTATGGAGCAATCAACTCTGTCCACAGTGGCAACCATCTGTAATTCTTCAGCCTTTTGTAGTAGATTGTGTGTGAGAGAGCTAAAAGCATGGCCAGGAGGGAAGGGGGATTACTCAGATGGGAAAGGCTGGGCTTTTTTTTTTTCCTGGGAAACAGCCTGCCTGTGTTCTTTTATGCTTTTCAGGCTCAAGACTGCCCTTCAATGAATGTAACCTATGGCAGCTGGGATGCAGCCGGCCAGACCCCACCATTAATAAACTGGGAACATTCTTCTCCTTTTTAGTCCCTTTCAATGCCAGCCCTGCTGTTTGATCTCCCTTGAATGCTGCTCCCCCTCATTTGGGACTCCAGTTCTGAGAAGATTTGGTGCGTTGTTTGAGGTCACAGGATGTCGGATTGATTTTGAAGCTTTTGTATTGATTCCAGGCTTCTGAATGAAGCTGTCATGTGTGTCTGTGGTTGGCTACCAGGCTGTCCGGCTGCAAGCTGTGCCTTCCTTTGTTGTTTAGGCCTCATTGAGCTGAGGGAAGAGGCTCATTTCAGGGTGATTTACCACAACCCAAACACCAGCTGTCTGTTGTACTACTGCTTGCCTCCACCTTGGGTTCAGTTCCCATTTCCCTCCGTTCCCCACTTTTGCTCTCCCCCTCTACTGCGTTCCTCTGTGGGCT
Organism: Aythya marila; assembly: GCF_965140915.1. Taxonomy (NCBI): domain Eukaryota; kingdom Metazoa; phylum Chordata; class Aves; order Anseriformes; family Anatidae; genus Aythya; species Aythya marila. Next base: position 12,897,928 of record NC_139081.1, read on the forward strand.
CTTGGGCATAGTTTCCTGTCGTGGTTTAACCCGGCCGGCAGCTAAACACCACACAGCCGTTCGCTCACCCTCCCCCTCCCTCTCTGGGACGGGGGAGAGAAATGGAAAGTGAAGCCCGTGAGTTGAGATAAAGACAGTTTAATAAGACAGGAAAATAATAATAACAATAACAATAATAATAATACAATGGTGATAATAGTACTACTACTAATAATATGTACAAACAAGTGATGCACAATGCAATTGCTCACCACCCGCTGACCGATGCCCAGCCTAATCCCGAGCAGTCCGGCCCCCTCCCCCAGCTAGCCACCCCTATATATTGTTTAGCATGACGTCAGATGGTATGGAATACCCCTTTGGCTAGTTTGGGTCACCTGTCCTGGGTCTGTCCCCTCCCAGCTCTTGCTGCACCCCCAGCCTGCCTGTTGGCAAGACAGAGCAAAAGGCTGAGGTGTCCTTGGCTTGGTATAAGCACTGCTCTGCAACAATTAAAACATCGGGGTGTTATCAGCACTCTTCTCATCCCAAGCCAAAACACAGCATTCCACCAGCTACTAGGAAGAAAATTCTGTTCTAACTGAAACCAAGACATTTCCTCAAGACTTTTCATCACACTTGCAGAACAGCATAAAAACCTTAAATGCTGAATATGTTGTTCTTTTCAATGTCACTTATGCACCCCCACTTCCTTTTTTTTAAGGGTTCACCATTGTGGTGCTATATGCATTTTCTTCTTGGTTAAAGAGTGAACTATGGCTCTAGAAAAAATAAAATTGCTATGTCCCCCAGGGCTTGTTACTTAGTAGGCAAAAGTAGTGCAAAACAGCAGTGATTTCAGTTTATAAGTAGCTATGAAGCTCAGCAGCACCACTGCAGGATGCATGGCATGCCCTACGTCGTGCAGGGTGATAGCAAAGGTGGCCACAAAATCACAAAATCACAGAACTGTAGGGGTTGGAAGGGACCTCGAAAGATCATCGAGTCCAACCCCCCTGCCAAAGCAGGCTCCTTAGAGCAGGCTGCCCAGGTAGGCATCCAGACAGGCCTTGAATATCTCCAGAGGAGACTCCACAACCTCCCTAGCCTGTTCCAATGCCCCGTCACCCTCACCGTGAAGAAGTACTTTCGCATGTTGGTGCAGAACTTCCTGTGCTCTAACTTGCAGCCATTGCCCCTTGTCCTATCACCACAAATCACTGAGAAGAAGTTGGCTACATCCTTCTTTCCCCCACCCCTCAGATATTTATATACACTGAGGAGATCCCCTCTCAGTCTTCTCCAGGCTGAACAGACCCAGGTCTCTCAGCCTTTCCTCATAGGGAAGATGCTCCAGGCCCCGTATCATCTTTGTGGCCCTCTGCTAGATTCTTTCCAGGAGATCTCTTTCTTGTACCGGGGAGCACAGGACTGGACACAGTACTCCAGGTGAGGCCTGACCAGGGCAGTGTAGATGGGGAGGATCACCTCCCTTGACACTGCTGGCTCATGGTCAACCTGTCGTCCACCAGGACCCCCAGGTCCTTCTCCTCAGAGCTCCCCTCCAGCAGGTCATCCCCCAGCCTGTACTGATACTTCGGGTTGTTCCTGTCCAGGTGCAGGACTCTACACTTGCCCTTATGTCCTGGTTTCAGTTAGAACAGAATTAATTTTCTTCCTAGTAGCTGGTGGAATGCTGTGTTTTGGCTTAGAATGAGAAGAGTGCTGATAACACCCCGATGTTTTAATTGTTGCAGAGCAGTGCTTATACCGAGCCAAGGACACCTCAGCCTTTTGCTCTGTCCTGCCAACAGGCAGGCTGGGGGTGCAGGAAGAGCTGGGAGGGGACAGACCCAGGACAGGTGACCCAAACTAGCCAAAGGGGTATTCCATACCATCTGACGTCATGCTAAACAATATATAGGGGTGGCTAGCCGGGGGGAGGGGGCCAGACTGCTCGGGGTTAGGCTGGGCATCGGTCAGCGGGTGGTGAGCAATTGCATTGTGCATCACTTGTTTGTACATATTATTATTACTTTCCTATTATCACCATTGTATCATTATTATTATTATTGTTATTATTATTTTGTTATTATTATTTTCCTGTCTTATTAAACTGTCTTTATCTCAACTCACGGGCTTCACTTTCCATTTCTCTCCCCCGTCCCAGAGAGGGAGGGGGGAGGGTGAGCGAACGGCTGCGTGGTGTTTAGCTTCCGGCCGGGTTAAACCACGACAGTCTTTTTGGCGCCCAACGTGGGGCTCGAAAGGTTGAGATAACGGCAGATCTGACCAGAGTGTGTTAAACTAAAATTGGTGTAAGTATTAGACCTGCTTAATAGTCACTTGTCATAATGCTGATTGCTTTAATCTCAAATCTGCTGCGCCTGTTTTCCAAATTGAGTATTATAGTACATTATTTTCCGTATTTGCTCTGTCATGTTGTTTATCCTCTCCGGGCCCTGGTTTGAGATCATTATTGTACTGTGTGTTGTAGCAATGGCTTATGAGACGATGAGATATCTGGTCATGACTCTAACTTGGTATTTGTACTCAGTAACATTGTCGACTCTGTATTTTGGAAACTGTATTTTGGAAACTATTAGCAATTATACCTATTGTTTTTTTTCCATTAGGGAGTCAATCTGTGGAGGAGAAAGGGGAAGATATTTTTTCTTACTTGATTACTCTGCCTTCCTCCTTCACCACCCTCTTACCCTCCGAGCTTGCTACAATAGCTCTCCAAGATATTGAATATCCTTGGGATACTCAGACCAGCATGGTCTTCTTGTTCTGCCTCCTGAATGCACTTCAGATTCTGCTTAAACAACTACTTAGGAAGCTCATCCGGAGATCTGCCTGGAGGCAGTATAGTTGTGGGTGGCAGGGAGTATGGGAGGATATGGGCAGGCATCTAGAGCAGTTGGCACCCCCAGTGTTTTGGAAATTCACCCCTGAACAACTGCAAAATCCTCAAAAACTGGCAGAATGCTTGAGAAAAAGTTGTCATGATTCTGGCAGTTCCAAAGTAACACAAATCATTGTAACGTGCTGGGGCCTGGCTCATGCCTATCGAGCTGCCATTGATACTGCTATCAGCTCCAGTCCCAGCTCCTGCAGCCACTCCAGTCCCAGCTCCTGCAGCTGCTCCAGTCCCAGCTCCTGCAGCTACTCCAGTTCCAGCTCCTGCAGCCATTCCAGTCCCAGCTCCTGCAGCTGCTCCGGTTCCAGCTCCTGCAACTGCTCCAGCTCCGGTTCCTGCAACTGCTCCAGTCCCAGCTCCTGCCGCTACTCCAGTCCCAGCTCCTGCAACTGCTCCAACTCCAGTTCCTGCAGCCGCTCCAGCTCCAGTTCCTGCAGCTGCTCCAGCTCCTGTAGCCGCTCCAGCTCCTGTGGCTGGGTCAGAGAAACGAGCTGTAGCAGTGCAAGTTGACCCTGCAGAGGGTATTCCAACCCCTGTGGCAGACCCTGTAACGGGGTCAGAGAAACGAGCAGTAGCAGTGCAAGCTGCCCCTGTAGAGAAGGTGAAAAAATGGTATAGAGATTCAGGTCGTTTAGAATGCAGAGAGTCTTCTGCCAAATCTAGGTATAGAGACGACGGAGACGACAACGACGCTGGGCCATCAAGGGTTCAGGAGGAGGAAGATGAGGATGCCGAAAAATCAACAGTAACTACCCGAAGCCTAAACGAGCGTGAGTTAGGAGATGTGCGAAAAGATTTTGGTCGCTGTATAGGTGAGCAGCTTGTCACCTGGCTGCTCCGATGCTGGGACACTGGAGCCAATTGTGTGGAATTAGACGGCAGGGAAGCCAAGCGACTGGGATCCCTTGCTAGAGACGCAGGCATTGACAAAGCAATTGCAGATGGAGCACAATCTCACAGCCTCTGGAGGCGTCTCCTCTCAGCTGTGAGGGAAAGGTATCCCTTCAAGGAAGAACTTTTATGTCTACCAGGCAAGTGGACCACTATGGAGAAGGGAATCCAGTACCTGAGAGAATTAGCCATACGGGAAGTGATTTATGAGGATCCAGACCTCAGACAAACATCCAAAGATCCAGATGAAGTCAGGTGTACACGACCCATGTGGAGGAAGTTTGTACGGAGTGCACCATCATCATATGCCAGCTCATTGGCAATAATGGCCTGGAAAGAGGATGAGGAACCCACAGTGGATGAAGTGGCCAAACAACTCCGGCAGTACGAAGAAAGTCTCTCCTCTTCCTTACAGGCCTGCGTCTCAGCTGTGGAGAAACTTTCTGAAAAGGTTCACCAACTTGAAGAGAGATTATTCTCCTCCGTACCTGTACAAAGCAGTGTCTCAGCTATCAGGGGTAGGCGTTCATCCACACAAGGAAGATGATATGGTGGGTACTCACCCCGTGCCACCCTGTGGTTTTACTTACGAGACCATGGAGAGGACATGAGAAAATGGGATGGAAAATCTACCGCGACCCCAGAGGCACGGGTACGTGAGTTGCAAAAGAAAACAATCAGGAAAAAGGGATTCTCTGAAAAGTTTGCTGCTCCAACTTCCAGCAGACAGTCCTTCAAACACAGAAACGAAGAAGATTCTGACCAGGATTAGGGGGGCCCTGCCTCCAGCCAGGGGGAAGAAAGGGACAATCGAGTTTATTGGACTGTGTGGATTCGATGGCCTGGCACGTCAGACGCTCAGAAGTATAAGGCTTTAGTAGACACCGGTGCACAATGCACTATAATGCCATCGAGCTATAAAGGACCAGAGCCCATCTGTATTTGTGGAGTGACAGGGGGATCTCAGCAATTGACTGTATTGGAGGCTGAAGTGAGTCTGACTGGGAATGAGTGGGAAAAGCACCGCATTGTGAATGGCCCGGATGCTCCATGTATCCTTGGCATAGACTATCTTAGAAGAGGATATTGCAAGGACCCAAAAGGGTTCCGGTGGGCTTTTGGTATAGCTGCCTTAGAGACAGAAGGCATTAAACAATTATCTACCTTGCCTGCCCTCTCAGAGGACCCCTCTGTTGTGGGGTTGCTGAGGGTCGAAGAACAGCAAGTGCCAATCGCTACCACAACTGTGCACCGGCGGCAATATCGCACTAACCGAGACTCCCTGATTCCCATCCATAAGCTAATTCGTCAATTGGAGAGCCAAGGAGTGATCAGCAAGACTCGTTCACCTTTCAATAGTCCCATATGGCCAGTGCGAAAGTCTAATGGCGAGTGGAGACTAACAGTGGACTATCGTGGCCTGAACGAAGTGACGCCACCACTGAGTGCTGCAGTGCCGGACATGCTGGAACTTCAGTACGAACTTGAATCGAAGGCAGCCAAGTGGTACGCCACAATTGATATCGCTAATGCATTTTTCTCCATCCCTCTAGCAGCAGAGTGCAGGCTACAATTTGCCTTCACTTGGAGGGGAGTCCAATATACTTGGAATCGGCTCCCCCAGGGGTGGAAACACAGCCCTACCATTTGCCATGGACTGATCCAGTCTGCGCTAGAGCAGGGGGAAGCTCCTGAACACCTGCAATACATCGATGACATTATTGTGTGGGGTGACACAGCAGAGGAAGTTTTCGAGAAAGGGAAGAAAATAGTCCAAATCCTTCTGAAAGCCGGTTTTGCCATAAAACAAAATAAAGTCAAAGGACCTGCACGAGAGATCCAGTTTTTAGGAATAAAATGGCAAGATGGACGTCGTCAAATCCCAATGGATGTGATCAACAAAATAACAGCTATGTCTCCACCAACTAACAAAAAAGAAACACAGACCTTCCTAGGTGTTGTGGGGTTTTGGAGAATGCACATCCCAAATTACAGTCTGATTGTAAACCCGCTCTACCAAGTAACCCGTAAGAAGAATGAGTTTGAATGGGGCCCTGAACAACGACAAGCCTTTGAACAAATCACGCAGGAAATAGTCCATGCAGTAGCCCTTGGGCCAGTTCGAACAGGACCAGATGTAAAGAATGTGCTCTACACTGCAGCCGGGGAGAACGGCCCCACCTGGAGCCTCTGGCAGAAAGAACCTGGGGAAACTTGAGGTCGGCCCCTGGGGTTTTGGAGTCGGGGATACAGAGGGTCTGAGGCCCGCTATACTCCAACTGAAAAGGAGATATTGGCAGCATATGAAGGAGTTCGATCTGCTTCGGAGGTGGTCGGTACTGAAGCGCAGCTCCTCCTAGCACCCCGATTGCTGGTACTAGGCTGGATGTTCAAGGGAAGGGTCTCTTCTACGCATCATGCAACTGATGCTACATGGAGCAAGTGGGTTGCACTGATTACTCAGCGGGCTCGAATAGGAAACCCCAGTCGCCCAGGAATATTGGAAGTGATTATGGACTGGCCAGAAGGCAAATACTTTGGGATATCATCCGAGGAGGAGGTGGGTCGTGCTGAAGAAGCCCCACTGTACAACCAGTTACCAGAGAAGGAGAAGAAATATGCCCTGTTCACTGATGGGTCCTGTCGTATTGTGGGGAAGCATCGGAGATGGAAGGCTGCTGTATGGAGTCCTACAGGACGAGTTGCAGAAGCTGCTGAGGGAGAAGGTGAATCGAGTCAGTTTGCAGAAGTGAAAGCCATTCAGCTGGCTTTAGACATTGCTGAACGAGAAAAATGGCCAGTTCTCTATCTCTACACAGATTCATGGATGGTAGCAAATGCCCTGTGGGGATGGTTACAGCAATGGAAGCAAAACAACTGGCAGCGCAGGGGCAAACCCATCTGGGCTGCTGCTTTGTGGCAAGACATTGCTGCTCGGGTAGAGAACCTGGCTGTGAAAGTACGCCACGTAGATGCTCATGTGCCCAAGAATCGGGCTACTGAAGTACATCAAAACAACCAGCAGGTGGATCAGGCTGCTAAGGTTGAAGTAGCTCAGGTGGACCTGGATTGGCAGCATAAAGGTGAATTATTTATAGCCCGATGGGCCCATGACACCTCAGGCCATCAAGGTAGAGATGCAACATACAGATGGGCTCGTGATCGAGGGGTGGACCTGACCATGGACGCTATAGCACAGGTTATTCATGACTGTGAAACGTGCTGCAATCAAGCAAGCCAAACGGTCAAAGCCTCTTTGGTATGGAGGACAATGGCTGAAATATAAATATGGAGAGGCCTGGCAGATTGATTACATCACACTCCCTCAAACTCGCAATGGCAAGCGCCACGTACTTACAATGGAGGAAGCAACCACCGGATGGCTGGAAACATATCCTGTGCTCCATGCCACCGCCCGGAACACTATCCTGGGCCTTGAAAAGCAAGTCCTATGGCGACATGGTACCCCAGAAAGAATAGAGTCAGACAATGGGACTCATTTCCGAAACAACCTTATAGACACTTGGGCCAAAGAACATGGTATTGAGTGGGTGTATCACGTCCCCTATCATGCACCAGCCTCTGGGAAAGTTGAACGATATAATGGACTGTTAAAGACTACACTGAAAGCAATGGGCGCTGGGACATTCAAAAACTGGGATACGCATTTGGCAAAGGCTACCTGGTTAGTCAATACTAGGGGATCTGCCAACTGAGCTGGACCTGCCTAATCAAACCTGTTACATACTATAGAAGGGGATAAAGTTCCTGTAGTGCACGCAAGAAATATGCTGGGTAAAACAGTCTGGGCTACTCCTGCCTCAGGAAAAGGCAAACCTATTCGTGGAATTGTTTTCGCTCAGGGACCTGGATACACTTGGTGGGTGATGCAAAAGAACGGAGAGGTCCGGTGTGTACCTCAAGGAGATTTAATACTGGGTGAGAATAGCCCATGAACTGAATTGTACCATGTTAATTACTATATAATACTGTATGTTATCACTACTATGACTACTATAGGTGACTAATTAGAATGTATGTGAAAGAGTGTAACCTGAGCATGACATAAATGGTATGGAATAAGGGGTGGATAGATGTCCTGGTTTCAGTTAGAACAGAATTAATTTTCTTCCTAGTAGCTGGTGGAATGCTGTGTTTTGGCTTAGGATGAGAAGAGTGCTGATAACACCCCGATGTTTTAATTGTTGCAGAGCAGTGCTTATACCAAGCCAAGGACACCTCAGCCTTTTGCTCTGTCCTGCCAACGGGCAGGCTGGGGGTGCAGGAAGAGCTGGGAGGGGACAGACCCAGGACAGGTGACCCAAACTAGCCAAAGGGGTATTCCATACCATCTGACGTCATGCTAAACAATATATAGGGGTGGCTAGCCGGGGGGAGGGGGCCAGACTGCTCGGGGTTAGGCTGGGCATCGGTCAGCGGGTGGTGAGCAATTGCATTGTGCATCACTTGTTTGTACATATTATTATTACTTTCCTATTATCACCATTGTATCATTATTATTATTATTGTTATTATTATTTTGTTATTATTATTTTCCTGTCTTATTAAACTGTCTTTATCTCAACTCACGGGCTTCACTTTCCATTTCTCTCCCCCGTCCCAGAGAGGGAGGGGGGAGGGTGAGCGAACGGCTGCGTGGTGTTTAGCTTCCGGCCGGGTTAAACCACGACACCTTATTAAACCTCATTTGGTTTCTTACTGCCCATCTCTCCAGCCGGTCCAGGTCTCACTGAATGGTAGCATAGCCTTCTGGCGTGTCAGAGACGCCTCCCAGCTTTGTGTCATCGGTGTACTTGCTGAAGGCAGACACTATTCCGTCATCAAGGTCGTCGATGAAGATGTTGAACAAGACCGGACCCAGCACCGCCCCCTGGGGAACACCGCTAGTCACAAGCCTCCAGCCGGACTCTGCTCCGCCGATCACCACCCTCTGAGCTCGGCCAGTCAGCCAGTTCTCAACCCACCTTGCCATCCACTCCTCTATCCCACACTTTCTCAGCTTTGCTAGTAGGATGTCCTGGGAGACAGTATCAAAAGCCTTGCTAAAGTCAAGGTAGATGACATCCACTGCTCTCCCCCCATCTACCCAGCTGGTGATGCCATCACAGAAGGCAACGAGGTCGGTCACTCACGACTTCCCCTCAGTGAATCCATGCTGACTATTCCTCATAAACTTCTGTTCCAATTGCTTGGAGACGGCATCCAGAACAAGCTGCTGCAATGCCTTTCCAGGGACAGAGGTGAGACTGACTGGCCTGTAGTTTCCCAGATCCTCCTTCCTGCCCTTCTTGAAGACCGGAGTGACATTGTCTGTCCTCCAGTCTTCAGGCACCTCACCCGTTCTCCAGAACCTTTCAAAGATGATAGAGAGCGGTTCAGTGATCACATCTGCCAGCTCCTTTAGCACACGCGGATGCATCCCATCGGGACCCATGGATTTGTGTGCGTTGAGTGCACTCAGACGCTCCCGAACCACTCCCACGTCCACCAGGGGGGAGCCCTCCATTTCCCAAACCCTTTGTCCTATTGCCAGGGTCGAGGAGTCCTGGGGGAGTGTCCTTGAAGCAAAGACTGAAGCAAAGAAAGCATTCAGTATCTCTGCCTTCTCAGCATCTCCCGTGACCAGGACACCCCCCTCATTCAGCAAGGGACCCACATTATCCCTAGTCTTCCTCTTGCTGTTTACATACTTGAAAAAAACCTTCTTATTATCCTTTATCTCTTTTGCAAGCCTCATCTCTAGGTGGGCTTTAGCCTTCCTCGTCGCGTCCCTGCAGGCCCTGACAACCCTTCTATACTCCTCCCAAGAGGACAGGCCCTTTTTCCACATTTCATAGACCATCCTCTTCCTTTTGATCTTATCGATGAGCTCCTTGCTCATCCATGCGGGTTTCCTGCCCCCCTTCCCCGATTTCCTATTCCTCGGGATGCACCGATCCTGAGCATGGAAGAAGTTCTGCTAAAAAAAGCTCTCTCCTGGTCTGAAAATGCTGGGATATTTGAATGGATGGCGAAGGAGTCAGAAGGATGGTGTCACCTCCCTTACATACTTGTCATGCCCGCTCAGGGATGACAATTGCTGTGGGCATGTGGGTATCGTGGGAAAGCTCTGTTGGTGGTGCAAGGCAGGAGAAGAAGAACAGCACAGAGGCTGTGAAGTGCTGCTGAGCTCATCTCCACCAAGAGCTCTCAGAGAAGTGCTTCTCTGAGAAGAACAAGGCTGCTGCAGCAGGAAGATTAAAAGAAAGCCCACGTTGGAAGCTTTGTCCTTCCACAGGTTTCCAGGGCCCAAGTCTCAGTGACCCTTGCTGTACATCCTGTTTTCATCTGGGGGATGTTCTAAGGGCATTGCAAAGCTGTAGAGACGGAGAAACCCCAACCCCATGTCATTCCATTCCATCAGTCTTCTTGCTCCTTGCCTTGAGAAGGGGATGTCTGATTAAAAAGTGGGAGCCAGCAGAAGCCAAAGCGAACTCCTCCTCTAGAAATCATTGTGCCTACCTGCTTCTAAGCCACAGCATCGCATTAAGAGCAAGCAGCAGAGGAACACGGAGTAACAATGCATCTGTGAGCTTTCGAGATCATTGTGCTCCTCCCCAGTCCTGTTATTAAAAGGCCATGGAACGTGGGAATGGTGCTCCATAAATTAAAAGCAAATGTCTGTAGCACCTGGTGAGATGAAGCTCTTCTCCCTCCCCTGCAAGCATCAGGAGCACAGGGCTGTGCTGCTGGACGGAGCAGGGAGGGATATGTTAGGAGGCAACAACCACAGCAGGATAGCCCTCCTAACAAACTCCTTGTACACTAGAAACTTTAAAATAACACACAAATAAACAAAAACTCGCTGACCCTTAGCACCCTGGAGGGCTCTGTTTCAGATTGCTGAATAAAAGCTGAAGTTGCATATGCATGTTTAATGTAACACAAGGCATGTGCTGCGGAAAGCATGCTTTCTTCTAATCTGGTTCCAGACAGAAGCATCCAAACAGAAGCCCCTTTCCCTATCCCCACTGAACTGCCTGGTGTATGCGAGGAAACCCCTGAATGACAAGGCCTCTATCTGCTCTTAAATGGAGTTGTGACTGGCTGCAAATGTCCATACACTTTTTTTTTGTTGTTGTTGCCTTTCAACTTAGTTGCCTAATGTTAGGCACCTATCCCCAAATTAAGCATCTGTTCATAAAAGGTTTTCCTAAAAAGGTGGAGGTAGTAGCTAACTCAGGCGATGCCCATTAAGAGAGGTGCATCTGCAGATGGGGAAGGAGATGGGATTATTCAGCCAGTGAGATGTTTTTTGATTGCTTTTTTAGGGACTGGAAAAGCCCCTGAATTCTTGTATTGTCAAGAAAAAAAATCCAAACGCACTGTCAATTTTTGGGTTAATATTCCCCCTAAGGTCTTGATTGTCTAAGTGATTGTGATCAGCATCTTGTGATTTCTCTCTGTTAAATAAAGCTGGTGATACTTCCAACCTTACAGGAAAACATTGGTTTGCCATGAAATTAGGCTGGTTGGGTGTGTATCCCAGGAGCCAGAGAAGGGTCTAAAAATGGGACTTTTTCTTTGGGTTATGTTATAAAAAGGGCTAGAGAATCTTTTCCTGTGTAGTGACTTTGCAGTGGGTACTGGGACAAGGTGACCAACAGCTAGTGATGTATGGATCCAGTGCCTAAACACAGGTATGTGCTTTGCTGTAGGCACCCTGAGGTATCCTGCCCATCTATCAGCTGTCTTTCAGGAAAAGTGTTGGGTCTCCCTTAGGTCCTGTTGTCTCTAACTTGTCTCAGATACTCCAGGTGTCTAAAAAGGCTCCTTTGCTTGGACAAAAGAGTCTCTCCCTGTACCTTGGCTTCCCATTTCTAATGTAATGATTTAATACAATTGCTTTAAATTTTAGTTTGTTTCTTTCTTGAGAACACTTTTAGAATTTAAGATGCTTAATACTGAATCACCGAAGGAGTAGGCACAGCCTTTTCTGCGTCGTATTTTTCAGTGTATTTTTGGGGAAGAGGAGGAAGGGTAACTTTTGCATATCATCTGGTCTTCCTGGAGCTTATGGGATACTGAGGTCACTGAGTGAGAGACCCCACCACACCTGGCCCTCCCAAGGTGTCCTGAAGTTTATCTGCCTGTTTGTAATTCTTGCCACTGAGGGTCAGCTCTCTGCTGTGCCCTGGTGTTGAGCAATGGCTGCAATTTCTTCTAATCATGCCCTTTCCCTTCCTCATCATTTAGGGCAGAGCGCTTCCACTTGGCTAAACTCATTAACCACTTTAATGTTGTGGTCTTCTTTTCCATATAAAGTAATCCTGATGAAATCTTGTGACTCTCCCTCTGTTGCCCAGCAGATGCTGAGAGTGTTTATTTTTCAGCTGCAGACAGCAAAAGTTGGGGGGGGGGGGGGGGAAGGTGATGTCTTGGTGCATGTCTGTGAGAAAGTGTGTAAATATGATGGGTTTATGGGGACTCAGTTGTCTGTGTTATTGTTTGAGCTCAAGCAGCATTGTGTCCAAACCTAGAATCTCAGCCCCTTTCTGCCATGGGGACTTATCAAGTTTTATGAGGTCCTGATAAGCCCCAAAAAAACTTTGGTGAAGATCTGAAGTGATCCAAATGATTGCTAGAAAAGAACCAGGGTATCGTGAGGACCCCGCTGCTCAGACTGTGCTCAATCAACCTGATGGGTTGGCAGTGAAAAGGAGTTGGCTGGACTCAGCTTATTTCCCAAACTGCTGGCTGTAGGCAAAGGGAGGCTGAGGGGACTCTGTTTCTCTGGAGATCTCCCCTGGACAAAGCGCAGTATGGATGTTGTGGATGCAGATGGAAATATTGCGGGTGGGTTGTTGAATTCCTGGCAAGTATTTGCTGGTGGTTATATGGACCAGTTGCCCAAATGTGGGTAAGTTATACCTGTAGGTCTTCATTTTGCCAAAGCTAGCTACACTAGAAGCAAATTAGCACTATCTGAGGAACATGAATGCTGGTATATGAGCTTTGCCTCAAGCCATTCCAGTTTGGCAGTTGTGCTCCCTGAACATGATTGATTTGTTCCTGTTCGTGTATGTTTATGATAACATACATAACATTGGGCTAAAATAACCTTTTCCTTTTCAGCCTGGTTTGTGCATATTCCCATTGTGTTCTTCTACACACCTTGGTTTCCTTCTGCCCCTGTGTGACTTTCCTGATGCAGTGATTGGAGAAGTCTCCTTAGCAGCTTGGGAGCTACTGTCTCATGAAAGGGCATCTACCAGCAGTGCAGGATGAGTCCACAGGTTTTCCTAATGCCCTTTCTTGCCATGCTTCTCATCATAAAACATCTTGTTCTTCGGTTGTTCAGATTGTGGTGATATTTTTCTTGCCTTCTCTCTTGTAGGGAAAAGACATCAGAGATGTGAAACTGCTCATGAGTTGTGGTTGCAGAAAAGGGAAAAATGCTCAAGTGAAAGATTCGGATCAGGTCAGTCAATCTGTACTTTAACTAGTAGAGAAATAAAAGAATATGTTAATATTTGATTTGAACTGTACTATTGCATATTGGGGTTTTTGTATGCAAATGGACTCTGGCATGGTTGTGTTATAAATGGCTCAGTCTTCAAAATAGGACTATAATCAAAGTTTACAATTTATTAAAGGAATAGAGGTAAGCAAACAGCGCTGAGTGCGCCGGGAGTCTCTGCTCCACCAAGACGCACACCAGTTACATCAAGCAGCTGATTTTTATGCTCCTAGGCTAATACATATTCACTACTACTTCTAAAAAAAAACAGGGTTATTATAATTAGTTTCTGGAATCCAAACCCTCCTACTGGAGCATGCATATCAGTCTCTGGTGGTCCCTCTGGGGGTCTCTCGTGCTGAAGGCTCATAGTCTTCCTCCCTCTTGTCCTTCTCCTTTGTCCAACTTGGCTGTATGTCAGAGACTTGTGCAGCATCCTCTGCAAGCTTTGTCTTTTAGTCGTTCTTCAGCTTTCCCCTTCTCCTTAATCTCCTGGCCAGATATCAGAGACTTGCATAGTGTCCCATGCAATAGTCATAATAGTTAGCAGTTATTCTGAACCCCCCCAGATATCAGAGACTTCAAGGAAAAGCCTACATTTCCCTTCAAGCTCTCTATTGACACAAATTGCTAAAACATTCCTTTGCAAGATACAAGAACTATATACATTAACCACTCTGTTTTTCTTAGACTTGTGGTTATACAAGGGTATGTAAGACAGAAGGTCACATTCATCATACCATGCGGCCCTAGCATTGTTCCATATTGACACGAATCAGATGAACACGTTTCACAGTTGACAATGATACAATGTTAATGTTTTTGCATTTGTTATTTGTAAGAAAAAAACTTTTGAGCAAGATCAGGGTTTCATTGCACTAGGAGCTGTGAATGCCCTAGCTTGACTTCACAGAATCACAGAATTGTCTAGGTTGGAAGAGACCTTCAAGATCACCTAGTCCAACCTCTGACCTAACACTAACCAGTCCTCCATTAAACCATATCATTAAGCTCTACATCTAAATGTCTTTTAAAGAACTCTAGGGATGAAATTTCCATCTGGTTTATTTATTCATGTTTATTCATCTGGCTTATTTCCATCTGGTTTGTTTATTCATGAATTCTATTTCTTTATAATGATACACTCCGGGCAATGCCTTTCTTAAACATTGTTGCACTTCCTTGCTGGCTAAATGCACGCAACCTTTGGTCTCAAAGTGTAGCTGCCTGGACGTGTGATTGTTACAGAGAACGCGCTAGAGAAACATGCCATTTGTTGCATGCTTTTGTTCCAAAGTGACACCATCAAAAGAACATTTCTTATTGAGGTTACTCATGATAGACATGTAAAAACTTGTTCACAAACTGAAAACTGATGGCTAGGTTCCATTATTCATTGCTTGGCCCCTTATTCTAAAATTGGTCTAATTGATGTCAGTGGGGCAACTTGCAGGGACCAGCCATTGGAAGTGAGGTGGGCTGCGCTCTGGATGACAGCCAGCTGATGGGCTCTTCTGACTGGTTTGCACGTCTTCAGACCAGCTGAGTTTTGTCCCAGTCAAAGTTTCTGGTGGCTATTGCCTTCTGGCTTTGTAACTAAAGAGAGGTTTGAATCCAGAGATCATTTGTTCCAAAGATGAAACAAAAAGTGGTTTGAGCAGAAGTATTTCATAAATACTGTGTCATCCAATATTCAGTGTGGTAGAGGGAAGCAGCTGATCTCAAATAACAGGTAACTGGTGGTGGGTTCTCTGGTGCAGCTTGTGAACAACTGTGACGAGGTATAGACCTGAAGCAAATTCAGTATCCACAAAGCTCCAGGAGCTCCAGATAATTTGTCAATGGGAAAAAGGCTGAGTTCTTATGAGGGAAAATGTTTCATTTTTCAACATGCATGTTCTTCAACCCTAATTAATAATGGTGTTCCTGAGCCTCGTTTTGTTAATACCTAAGAAGATCTGAGAATTGATCTGTCTATCCTGCGGTAGGCTGTGTTGTAAGGAATGCTGGACACACTTATAAATGCTTTGGAAGACTGAGTCTTTTTTTTAGTAGTATTTTTAAATAATGAATTCATTGTCATGCACCATACTATCAGTTCACCATTGAGACAAGGATTCATATGAATTTTAAAAGCATAGCTTCCCACTCTCACAAATACAAGCTTAATATTCTCATGTTGAAGTTCTAATGCATAAGGAGAAAATTAATTTAGAAATGAAACACTTTCACCAATTTTACTCTTGTGTTCTGATGTACACTGGCTGAATCACTCGATTTACAACAGGGCTAGAGTAGTTTCAAACCTCTTCCAGTGGAGGTGAAAAAATGAGAAGGGAACATCTCGATTGTAGGAGAGGTTTACAAAACATAATCTCTAACAAATCCTGAGCGTAGGACCTAAATCTCATTGACCACAATAATTTAATTATAGAGCATGCAATAGATTTTTGAAGGGAGAAATAATCTCAGTCTCATAATGTGGGACAGTAATCTTTGCATTTGGTTAATTTCTGAAATCTAACTTCAGATGCTTAATGATGTGTTGTCCACCTCAGTAAATTTTTTTTTTTTCCTACATCAGCATAAACTATTGGGCAAATGCTTAATGCAGAGGCTGCGAAGTGCATCCATCATGCCTCTGGCAGGATGCTGCCAGGACTTCAGGGGACAGGAGGTGGGTGGATGGGGAGGAAGTTTGTACAGGAGGGTGGGTGGCAGCGTGGAACATTTGTCTGTGAATGCAGGACCTCAGCTCAGCTTATAAATTATCCCCTGGGCCTTGTAGGTAAACACAGATTTCTATGGTGACATTGGTTGGAAAAGGCAAACGTTTGCCAAGGATTGTAGGCTAATCTTTCAGGGCACTAATTGCCAGAAAACCAAGGAGGCCTTATTTTAGGAACAGATTGTTTCACTTTGTGAAGTGGAAAAACACTGCACTGGATTTAGTTTTGTTTGCTGAGGTCTTTCCCTCCCTGCCCACAGTCTCAGATTTTAAAGATTTACCTTCATAATTGTTGGGTGAAGGGATGCAAGACACGGACTCCTGATGGCTCTTGAACAGGAGACCTTTATTGCCTTTGTTCACTACTACATATATTTTCCCCATAGCCCCACACACTGTCCACGCGCCCGAATCTGTCATACAATTGGTTAGAGACCCTCAGACACACGCCTCAAGCCAGCCACTGCCCAAAGCTCATCTTTAACACTGTAGCCAAGTTACTTTATTTCAACCTTGATCAAGTTTTTGTTTCTACCGCTTGTTTCCTCATTATCTCTAATTCAGGGATGTGTGAAACAGCGCGAAGCCACCTGCGAATTCCTTTCCCACAATTCCCCCTTTTTTATTTTCAACCAACCAAATGCTTTCTATAGATTTTTTTATCAAGCACCGCAGACATTGCAATAAGCAAAGTACAATAAGCAACAGGGTGAAAATCACAAGCAAAATTACAATTGTAAAGTAGCATGCCTACTAGAATCTACATCAGTCAAGAAGCCACTAAGTGCTAGGGACGTTGCTTTGCAGCAATGCTGCATCTCACTTGCACAGCACAATCACGCAAAGAGGCCTCTTGCACTTCTCATTCATACCACAAGAAAATATCACTTAAAATAATTTTTCCATGTCTTCAGGAGGTCCTTGTCTACTCCCGTGGTGAGTGGCTGAGAGTGGAGACCCCTCCAAGGAAAATGCTCTGGGTGCACCTAGGGGTATCCGCTCCATAGTCGAGCAGAGTGGCTCCTGGCACAAAGAATGATGCTATTATAGTTTTGTGTAATTACACCAAAGAGATGCATTGCAATAAGGAGCAAGTGTGGTGTTGACCATTTGTTTCATGATTTGGTGTTTGCCCGAGCAATTAAACCTTACACATGCTGTTGCTGTTACACATCCCAGGATATGTAATTCCTGTGGTTCTAGGGGCGCTTGCAGCAAGTAGACAGTACAGTTTTTGTTATCTGCTGGGTTCCCCACCAGACATTTTGCGAACAGGTCGTTAGCACTGGCCAGGGACAGGCACATCGATTCTTGTCCTGTCATGTTGGCAAGGGTGACCCAGATGTTGCAGCGTGGTTGGATGGAGACCCGGGGCTGACAATAACCGGTGACAGCTGAGATTGTGAGGGGGAGGCCAACCATGGCCTTACCCCCCTTGCTGGTACCCATCTTGGTCCGTGACCTGTGGAGACACAAGCATACCCTTGACCCCAAGTTATTAGAGGATGGGGTCCCTCCCAAAGACCTGTATTTAAATTTTTTACCATAATTAAGGCTTGCTCTGATTGTGGCACCCGTGACAGCATGGAATTCATACTTTTGTAATGTTTTATTATGGGCGGTACCTCTTTGTGAGGAAAGGTTAATGATAGGTGAAGTGCCTTTCCCAACCTGTTCTGTGGTGTTTCCTGGGTGTCTCCCCCTTTTTGTTTATTTAGCAGTGTTTTCAAGGTGCAATGTGTGTGCTCAAGAGTGGCTTGACCCTGTGGGGGAATGAGGAATGCCTGTGATGTGTCGGATACTCCAAGTTTGAAAAAAAGGTTTGAAGAGAGTGACTACCATAGGCGGGGCCATTGTCGGTTTTTATTTCCTTTGGGATGCCTAGCGCTGCGAAAGTGACATGGCAGTGAGCCTGGACATGGTGACTAGTTTCACCCGCTGCAGCTGTCACCCAAATAGCATGAGTGAAAGTATCTACCGACATGTGAACATATTTTAAGCAACCAAATTCTGGAATATGCATTACATTGGTCTGCCGTAACTGTAGGGACAGTAGACCTCTAGGGTTTACTGTTAAAGACAGGGTCGAAACATGTTGTTGACAGTCAGGACATGTTTGGAAATCAATTTGGCGTCAGTGATTGATATAGTGTTTTTTTTTGCCAAGACTTTGGCGGATTGATTGAAAAAGGCATGGGATAACTGTGCTTGCTCCAGCATCTTAGGCACCAGGGCGGTCAGGGTCATATTAGTTAGCTGGTCAGTGCGTGCGTTACCCTCTGCAGAAATACCAGGTAACATGGTGTGGCTCTGCATGTGAATAATAAAATATGGGTGCGCTCACTGCTCTACCAAAAATAACAGCTCCTTAAATTTAAGAAACAAGTTTTCCTTTGGGATATGTCTCAAATGTGCCCTCTCAATGCGCTGAGCGACACCCACAGCATGCTGCGAGTCTGATACAATATTCAAAGGTACTAGGTTTTTCTTTCTTTCCTCCTTTCTTTTTTTTTTTTTCTTCCTCTCTTTTCTCTCTCTCTTTTTTTCTTTTTTCCTTTTTTTTGTTTTCTGGCTGCAAGGAGCCCATGTCCTTGACCACTGCATTGATTCGTTGAAAATCATGCAGTAATCTCCATTTCCCACTCTTCTTCTTGATAAGAAACACTGGTGAATTCCATAGGCTGTTTGTTGGAACAATATGTCCTTGTTGGAGTTGTTCTTGAACAAAGTCCTGCAGACTACTGCTCGGAAAAGAATCAATTGAGCAATTCTAGTTCCCTTTGGTATTGACAGTGGTGGAGGCCGTGTCCAAGCCATAGCTTGGATTTGTCCATTTTAATCGGCATCAATTATCCCTGACAAAACAAATAATCTGGTCAAAGTTGTACTTGATCATCCTAGGAATACACTATAGTCATTCCCAATTGGTCCTTTGACGTTCAATGGAATTTTATGAATGTGAGTACCCCATAACATGGCATCTGTTACTGTGGAGACATCCACTCCGGCACTCCTTCTGGTTCTTGCTGAGAGGGTGTCCACAGTGATAACCGTGGCAGCGGGGCTGCAGTGCGGAACTCTACTCTACAGTGGTACTCCATGGGCTGCAGGGGGACAGCCTGCTTCACCATGGTCCTCACCACAGAATCACAGAATCACAGAATTTTCTAGGTTGGAAGAGAACTCAAGATCATTGAGTCCAACCTCTGACCTAACGCTAACAGTCCCCACTAAACCATTTCCCTAAGCTCTACATCTAAACGTCTTTTAAAGACTTCCAGGGATGGTGACTCCACCACTTCCCTGGGCAGCCTGTTCCAGTGCCTCACAACCCTTTCAGTGAAGAAGTTCTTCCTAACATCTAACCTAAAACTCCCCTGGCTCAACTTAAGCCCATTCCCCCTCGTCCTGTCACCAGGCATGTAGGAGAACAGGCCAACCCCCACCTCGCTACAGCCTCCCTTGAGGTACCCATAGAGAGCGATAAGGTCGCCCCTGAGCCTCCTCTTCTCCAGGCTGAACAAGCCCAGCTCCCTCAGCCGCTCCTCGTAGGACTTGTTCTCCAGGCCCCTCACCAGCTTCGTCGCCCTTCTCTGCACCCGCTCAAGCACCTCCATGTCCTTCTTGTAGCGAGGGGCCCAAAACTGAACACAGTACTCGAGGTGCAGCCTCACCAGAGCTGAGTACAGGGGGACGATCACCTCCCTAGCCCTGCTGGTCACACTGTTCCTGATACAAGCCAGGATGCCGTTGGCCTTCTTGGCCACCTGAGCACACTGCTGGCTCATATTCAGACGACTATCCACCATCACTCCCAGGTCCTTCTCTGCCTGGCAGCTCTCCAACCATTCCTCTCCCAGCCTGTAGCTCTGCTTGGGGTTATTGCGCCCCAGGTGCAGGACCCGGCACTTGGCCTTGTTAAACTTCATGCAGTTGACCTCAGCCCATCGGTGCAGCCTATCCAGATCCTCCTGCAGAGCTTTCCTACCCTCAAGCAGATCGACACACGCACCTAACTTGGTGTCATCTGCAAACTTACTGAGGGTGCACTCGATGCCCTCGTCCAGATCATCGATGAAGATATTAAAGAGGACCGGCCCCAGCACCGAGCCCTGGGGGACGCCACTAGTGACTGGCCTCCAACTGGACTTGGCTCCATTCACCACGACTCTTTGGGCCCGGCTATCCAGCCAGTTTCTAACCCAACGAAGCGTGCGCCAGTCCAATCCAAGAGCAGCCAGTTTCTTGAGGAGAATGCTGTGGGAGACGGTGTCAAAAGCCTTGCTGAAGTCAAGGTAGACCACATCCACAGCCTTTCCCTCGTCCACCCAGCGCGTCACTTTGTCATAGAAGGAGATCAGGTTCGTCAGGCATGACCTGCCTTTCATAAAGCCATGCTGACTGGGCCTGATCGCCTGCTTCCCCTGCAAGTGCTGCATGATGACTCTCAGGAGGATCTGCTCCATGAGCTTTCCTGGCACTGAGGTCAAACTGACAGGCCTGTAGTTTCCCGGGTCTGCCCTCCGGCCCTTCTTGTAGATGGGCGTCACGTTTGCTAGCCGCCAGTCGATTGGGACCTCCCCCGATAGCCAGGACTGCTGATAAATGATGGATAGTGGCTTGGCCAGCTCCTCTGCCAGTTCCCTCAGTACCCTTGGGTGGATCCCATCCGGCCCCATCGACTTGTGCACATCCAAGTGCCGTAGCAGGTCACCAACCAGTTCTTCATGGATAATGAGGGCCACATCCTGCTCCCCATCCCCTTCCACCAGCTCAGGGTACTGAGTATCCAGAGAACAACCGGTATTGCCGCTAAAGACTGAGGCAAAGAAGGCATTGAGCACCTCCGCCTTTTCCTCATCTTTTGTAACAAGGTTTCCCCCCGCATCCAGTAAAGGATGGAGATTCTCCTTAGTCCTCCTTTTTGTGTTGATGTATTTATAGAAACGTTTTTTGTTATCTTTAACGGCAGTAGCCAGATTGAGCTCCAGATGAGCTTTGGCCTTCCTAATTTTGTCCCTGCACAGCCTCGCTACTTCTTTAAAGTCCTCCTTAGTGGCCTGCCCACTTTTCCAAAGCTTATAAACCCTCTTTTTCCTCCTAAGATCAAGCCACAATTCTCTGTTGAGCCAGGCCGGTCTTCTTCCCCGCCAACTCGTCTTTGGGCACGTGGGGACAGACCGTTCCTGCGCCATTAAGACTTCCCTCTTGAAGAGCGCCCAGCCTTCCTGGACTCCTCTGCCCTTCAGAACCGCCTCCCAAGAGACTCCACCAACCAGTGTCCTGAGCAGCTCAAAGTCAGCCCTCCGAAAGTCCAATACAGTGTTTTTACTGGTCCCCTTCCTGGCCTCGCCAAGAATAGTGAACTCCACCATTGCGTGGTCACTCTGCCCAAGACAGCTCCCGACAATCACGTCCTCCACCAGTCCTTCTCTGTTTGTGAAGAGAAGGTCTAGCGGGGCACCACCCCTGGTAGGTTCACTAACCAGCTGCGTCAGGAAGCTATCTTCCACGCTCTCCAGAAACCTCCTAGACTGCTTTCTCTGGGCTGTGTTGTGCTTCCAGGATATGTCAGGGAAGTTGAAGTCCACCACGAGTACAAGAGCTGACGATTTTGCAACCTCTGTCAGCTGCCTGTAGAATTCCTCATCCGTCTCCTCATCCTGGTTCGGCGGTCTATAGCAGACCCCGACCAGGACACTAGCCTTGTTGTCCCTGCCAATCCTAACCCAAAGGGACTCAACCTTGTCATTCCCAGCCTCGAGTTCTACAACCTCGAAAGACTCTCTAATATAGAGAGCCACACCACCACCCCTTCTATGCTGCCTGTCCCTTCTATAGAGCTTATAGCCAGGCATTGCAGCACTCCAGTCATGAGACTGGTCCCACCACGTCTCTGTGATGGCAACCAAGTCGTAGCCTGCCTGCCGCACGATGGCTTCCAGCTCCTCCTGTTTGTTACCCATGCTGCGTGCATTGGTGTAGATGCATTTCAGCTGGGCCATTGCCTTATCCTCCGGCCTTGCCATTGTTCCCCCTAGCACAGCCCCAACAAGCCTTGTTTCAGCCCCATCCCCCATCTTACCTAGTTTAAAGCCCTCTCAATGAGCCCTGCCAGCTCCTGGCCCAGGATCCTTTTTCCCCTTAGAGATAGGGACCCGTCTGCGGCCATCAGGCCAGGTGCTGAGTAAAGTGCCCCATGATCAAAAAACCCAAGATTTCTGCGTTGGCACCAGTCCCGGAGCCACGTGTTTAACAGGTGGGCTTTCCGTGTCCTCTCTGAACCCCTCCCTGCCACCGTAGGGATGGACGAAAACACCACCTGCACTCCCGCTCCATCCACTAACCGACCCAGTCCCCTAAAGTCCCTTTTGATAGCCTTGAGGCTTCTCTCTTCGATGTTTTCACTGCCCGCCTGGACTATCAAAAGGGGGTAATAGTGAGAGGGGCGTACCAGGTTAGGAAGCTTCCTGGCAACGTCCCTGACCCTGGCCCCAGGGAGACAGCAGACTTCCCTACGGGTAGGGTCAGGCCGACAAATAGGGCCCTCTGTTCCCCTAAGAATCGAGTCACCAACAACAATAACCCTCCTGTCTTTCTTGGTGGAGGCAGTCCTGAGGCGCGGAGTTGACCTCCTCGCCCCAGGCATCCTCCTGGGAACATTTGCTACCTCTTCCTCACACACCGGCCTCTCAATCTCTAGGGCCTCAAACCTGTTGCGTAAGGCCGCAGGGGACCTCTGCTCCAGCACCTGGATCACCTCTCCCCCTCCTTCTTCACTGACCTCGGTGCCTGCAAGGCTGTTCCTCACTCCTCTCACTCTCCCAGTTGCTATGAAGCGCAGCGTTTTTTTTTGTTTGTTTGTTTGTTTTTTTGTTTTTTCTTTCTTGGGGCAGCTTCTAGATTCTTTTCACAGAAGCCACTCCTATGGCCCCCTGCTACCAAAACCTTGCCACGTAAACCTGCTACATCCCCCCCCTTGCCTCTGTGAAAAGCATATTTAAGAATGATCACAACATACTCCTACTTTACAGTCATCATAATCTTCACAAACTTCACTTACATTCAAAAAGAAAAAGAATTCCTCACACCAAAGTAAACATAACATCATCACAACACCGACGAGGTGGACAATTTACACACACACCACTCGTTCCTTTACCACACTAACATGAAATATATTCTTCACAATTGCTGCTTTCTTAAATTCTTCACAACTATTACATTCATAAAAAAAAATCCAGTCCATGTTTTGCCCGTTACTTCTCTCAACTATCATCCTTATCTCAAATTCCTTGAGCCTCATGTTGGGCGAGTAAAAAACATAAGAAGTTATCATGGATTTGGAGTAGGAGGTTTAGAGAAACCAATCTTCCAGCAGTATTGGACAATAAATGGCACAGAAACTATAGTAATGCTGATTGTACTGGAGCAAACAATTTGTGAATAGCATATGCCAACAGAAATGTACCTGTACCAGCAGCCCTTTTAGATTGTAGCGATGATTCCCTGAAACCAAGTTTGAAGAGAACTGCAGTCATATCCACACCACTTGACACAGCCAGGTAGGAGATTCCTAGATACTGATGAAATTCCAACATGGAATGAAACCCCTACAGCACCATATTCTTTGAAAACTTTTTTCAGCTGCTGGGATTTATTGAGTTTATTGTTTTCACTGCTGAGATCTGTGGCTCTCACAGGAAACAGCAATTGGCCACTGCCCAAAGTTCATCTTTAACATTGTAGCCCAGTTACTTTATCTCAACCTTGCTCAGGTTTTTGTTTCTACTGCTTGTTTCCTCATTATCTCTAATTCAGGGATGTGTGAAACAGTGCGAAGCCACCTGCGAATTCCTTTCCCACATTTGGGATCTTTTTCTTTTCTTTATTACTTTTTTTTTTTTGGTCTTGCTTTGTGTTTTCTCTTAATGCCATTGCAACTTTCTGTGAAAATTAAACTTTATTTTCATTTTCTTGAATGTAAACATAAACAGGTGTGTGGTTTTTATACCATGAGCTATATAAAGGATTGGGACTAGCCACCTACATTCTGGCTGAAGTTTTGGAGAGCTCTGTTGCTGATGATTTCATTTACTGCTATTTCTCCAATGTGCCTCTGGAAGGGAAGACACCTTAAACTCCTTGACTTATGGTCTGCATCCCTGGGCCTGACATCCAGAAGCACCTATCTGTATGGTGGTTTCCAGGGTGCCAGTCACCAATGAGTAAATCCCAACCTTGTCATCGTGGAGGGTAGAAGCCCAAACAGGCTCACGTAGGGCTGGGATTTCCCAATAGTCATAAGGAGCTCAGCTCTAAAGTTGGATTTTCACCAGGGCAGGAGAGGGACCAGTGGTCTGAGTTGTGGTGTAATGACGACATAGACACCAGGGTTCTTTTAGGGTCAGTAACTGCTACTACTTTATTGATGACATAAATTCAACTCTCTCTTATTGAGGGCATAACTTCATCCCTAACTCTTATTGAGGGCATAACTTCATCTTCCTTATTGAGGACAGGCTCCCTTCTTATACCATTCACCCCGCAGCAGTACTAACTAACTATTCATTGGTCAACAACTTTGCCCGGCAATAGCAAACACCCAGCAAGTTCCATGTCTTAACAGATGGAGAACAAGGATGGAGAACAAGCAATCTGAGATAACAAGGTGTCTCCTGAATCACTATTCTTTGTTCCCTCTAAACTCTTTACGTTCCTGATGGCCTCATTGTTAAGAGTCCAATGTTATCACCAACTGTTGAGGGATTTTTGAAACAGCAAAGATCCCCTGGCTTGCTGCAGCTGAGCAAACCAAGCTACCAGGACGACTATGAGAAGTTCCCATGACAGTGTTCCCACATCACCCAATTGAGGAATTTAGAGAAATATTGTTGCCAGCAGCTAGCTTCAAGGACGGGATCTACGTGACTGCTAATCACAAGGGGGTTGTTTTCTTGCAGGTGGGGTTGTTTTCTTGTAGTTGTTTGTCTGAGTGCTTTTGACCAATAATCTTGTGTGAGACACTATCCACCCCTGTTAAGTTCACTATAAAAGTCAGGCTATTTGGGTAATAAAGGGAGAGCATGATCTGACCATACTGGTGTCTGTCGTGCTTTTGGCCATTCTTCCTGCAACAACCAACCATGGGGCTTGACCCCCATGGCCACACTCCCACACTAAGTTGCATGGCCTCCCAAATGAAACCCTACAAGCAGAGATGAAAAGCTAAGCAGCGTAATATAAATACCACAAAACCTTTGGTAACTTCCAAAGGAATACAGCTGAGCACACTAAAGCACTGGATTCCCATCCTCTATTTTCCTTCTGTGCCATGGATGGTCTTGATGAAGCATTGGGTTGGTGGAATGGGATGACTGAGAGAAGTCCCAAAATAAGGCTACCTCTTGGCAGCAAAACCCCAGTGTCCTTGGCTGCCATTGGCACCACTTCCAGTAGTCTGTGTGTTTTGTGGGAGTGAAATTCATCTGTGCTCCAAGGCCCAGAACCAAATCTCTGCACCACAGACATCCTACTGTAATTGTAAGGTTCATATATGCTCTTCAGAGTGATTATTAGTTTCCCAGTAATTTATGCCTCCCCGTAAATTATTATACTGTTGCTTATTATTTGAGGTGCGTTGTTGCATAAGAATGGCAATCCTGGACTTGGTTTTTCTTGTGCGAAACAGTATATTAACATAAAGAAGGAAAAATGGTTCCTGGGGAATGATTTTGTCTGTGTCACTTCTGTACTTTCTAAGGAAAGCAAAACATCATTTAAGAACAGGGGAAAACTGTGTGGGATGACAAATAGTGTTTGTATTAAGGGTACACACAAGGCTGAGAACCAGAAGTAGCAAAGAGCTCCATATTCTCAACACATGCAGCTTTGCCTTTGTGGGGTTTACTTTTATTTATTTTTCCCTGCTTCTCCCAAATATTAGGCAGCTCATCAGTGTTTAACTGCTCTTATCCTTTGATTTTATTTTTCTTTTTTGCTTAACTTTTCTGGTGGCTTGTGTGAGTTCAAGTATTACTGAAAGCTTTGGTCCTCCTTGTCGTTCTGTGTGTGTGTTTTTGGTTTTAATATGACAAATTCATGTGTCCTCTGGAAACAGTATCCATGCTGCAAAGTAATTATTTAGTGAGTGGATCCAGTTCATGTTGGCAAGGATCAGATTAATCATTATTAATCGTGACCCCTCTGACAGTAACCTCATCCCTTGCCCAAGTGCTGTTCTGTATTAAGAAGTAATGTCTGTTAAGGGATGGTTGGGCCTCTGCTCTCACTGCAACAGCACAGGGCTCAGGACTGCTGGCAGGGGGCAGAGGAACTCGGTTCAAAATCAAAAATAGCTGCACCCAGCCCACACTCCAGAAATGAAATAGGCAGCTTCCCTTGGGCTTCTTTGCCTCATCTGAGCGTCCTCCTTTCCTTTCCTTTCCTTTCCTTTCCTTTCCTTTCCTTTCCTTTCCTTTCCTTTCCTTTCCTTTCCTTTCCTTTCCTTTCCTTTCCTTTCCTTTCCTTTCCTTTCCTTTCCTTTCCTTTCCTTTCCTTTCCTTTCCTTTCCTTTCCTTTCCTTTCCTTTCCTTTCCTTTCCTTTCCTTTCCTTTCCTTCAAAGCCTCCTGAGAGTTTACCTCCTTCCAAAGGTGGAATTTAGTGCTGGGGATGAAATAATCTCTTTCTTTTTTGTTTGTTTGTTTGTTCTTTTTTAATATATATATTTATATATATATATATTTTGCCTGCTCTGATTTTTGTTGTTTTTAGTTTTAAATTTGGGTAGATCCCAGTGCAATCTAAAGCATGTGGAGGCCAGATCCTTGTGGTCTATTACCAAGGATAAGATTTTAATGTCTAAACTAGTGGCTGCAGCAGGTTTCAGCTCTGGGACAAAGCTCATCCCAAACAGTCCACAAAACAGACACCTTTTTGAGGATTTCTGGATTCTTTGAAGAAACAGTTCACTGTTGAGGTGTGTGGTCAGGTTCATGTTGGACGCAAAGTGGTGAGAAGTTCAGATACGTATATCCATCCTTACTGATCGCGACACCAGAGATCTGCTCTGTCAGATATATGACAGTAATTTAATTCATGTTTATTCTGGCTTTCCTAGCACTACAAGTTCTTTTCAGTAAGGTAAGGCACTGCTATGAGTGGCTGTCATCAGAATTTCAGCAAAAGGACAATGATTGAAATATTGTATTGAAACTAATCATCTTCCCAACCCCCACGCCCCCCAAAGTCACCTTACTTCTTAAATCCAGGACAAAAGCCTTTAGAAGAGAGCAGGGAAAGAACATCCTTTGTCTGTCTAGCTCTTTGGTATCTGGAGGGTAGCAGTAGGAACGTGGAGCAAACCTGCCACACTCTTTTGATCTCTGCCAATGTTGTTGTGGGAGTAGCATTGTTTAATGGTTGAAGAAATTTATTGAAGAATAAAAGTAACAGCAAAGTCAAAGGGCCCAATACAAATTATCTGGTAAACTGCTATCAGATTTTATATACTCAGGGCTACTGGTAATTTCCCATCTTAAAAAACATGGGGGGAAGCTCAAGGGGAGGAAAGGAGGGTAAAAAGTATATAAATAAACCTACCTCTTTAAATAGCTAACTGGCCTGGCCTAAACTGTCAGAGCTAAGTTCCTTTGACAGCTGGCACTGCCAAGTCTGTTGATGGTATAGCAGGGGGCTGAGACCAGGTTTGGGGAATCTGCCTTAGCTTCAGTGGCTCTACCTTGCATTCGTCCACTTGTCAGCAAGAAATGTGCTGAAGCACAAAACGAGGGAGTGCAAAGGCTCCCACTGCCATACTCCATCTGAGCAAGTCTGGATCACACCCCCATGATTAATATTTCTCTCCGCTAAAAGGAATAAGAGCAGTAAAAATAAATGAAAGCATTGGCTAACAGTTGGAAATACACAGGTGGAAGAAAGGAGAGAACTGGGGGAGTAAAGGTAAGCCTATGTCTCCTGCTCTGAGTTAATGGCAGAGATTTAATCTCTTCTTGAAAAATCATTGGATTCTGCATGGGTTATAAAAAGAAAAAAATAAGAAGTAAAAAACAAAGAGAGAGGACATTAATTGTCTGAGGTGTCTGGGCAGTAAAGCACCCTTAAAAATATTTCATTTATTGAATGAAGCAGGCTAGGTGATCCTATAAGAAACTTAGGACTATAGGAAACTTTACAGGATCATCCAGTCCTTTGAGATCTCAGGCAACTTCCATGTTATACCACTGATTAACACATCCCTTTTGGCACTGGTTAAAATGCAATTATCAGAAGTAATCCTCGTAGCTCTGTCACTACACTCATCCCACCATTAGTCTTTTACTTTCCAAAATACTCACATAATCACTGCATCTTGTTCCTGCCACTGGATTAGGTCTTTTTACCCCTAATGATATGAGCATTAGTCTCAGCCAGGTGGGCTGACTTTCCTTTTCCATTCACCCATCACAATTCTCTTGTTACTGGCCGTGCTGTAGGGAGGAAACAGGCCCACTCAGTGAACCAAAATGCTGGAGAAAATTTACTCAAATATAGTTTTTTAACTGATAATTTCTTCCTCTTAGTGGCATCTGACCTGAAACGAGAAGTATTTGAATGAAAGACTCACCACCTCTGATTTCTCTGGACCTTCTAGATTTCCAGAGCAGTTGTGCTTTGGTAATTGCTGGATCTAGTGCTAAGCACCTGCGTTCCTGGTGGCTGTGGAAGTTTTTTGCTTTCGTTCATCTGTTGTGTGGAGTGAAAGTAGTTGTGAAATGGAAGTTGGATGGTTAAATCCCCATTTTTCAAATTTATGTAGGTTAAGGAGGGATAGTGTTATAAAAGAAACTTCCTAAATGTCAGCCTCTGAACAAAAGAGGTTATGGGTGTCCTTTACAAGTTCAGCCGTAATAGGCTTGTGTTGCAGCGGGTTATACCTCCCTCCATACAATGCCATTGGTAAGCTGACATTTCTAATGACCTTTTATAATCACCTATTTCCTTTTCTCACTCACTTTATGAATAGTCTTCTACTTAGTTTAAGAGTTTCCTACCTCATGGTCTCCTCTTACAGTTCATGTTCATTTCAAAATGGGTTGGGCTTCCTGTACCACAGTGTAGCCTGAAGTTCAAGAGCCTTTCCTTTCTACAGGAAAGGAGGGGGGAGGACCAAAAAACATGTAGTGCCCTTTTGCAAGAAAGACTTCAGAAATGACAGACAGCAAATTGCTTTTTATTCCTTCTGAGGCAGTTCTGAATGCATCCTCTAACACAGTATCCGGCCCTTGCTTGAGATGTAAAACTTAGGGCTCTGACCTCCTCTAGTGAGTACTGACCCCATGGCACTTTCCTGCCTGAACTGGAGTATGAGAGTCCTGGCGCTGAGATTTTGTCCAGGTTCTAATTCAAGAAATGTGTTTGCCAACTTGACTTGACTCCGCGCCTTCGGTGGTATACATTATTCTTTGTTTCCTGCCTTCAATTGCTGTGTACTGCCACCTTGCATTGATGGGTCCTTTGTTCCAGCTTGGAGTTAGGGGCGGTTCAGTGGTGGCTGAAGGGAAGCTATGCGGTTTTGAAAAGCAATTTGAGAGCCCTCTGAATGGAAAGTGCTTCACATGTGAAAAAATGAGTGTTATCAATTGTTACCATCAGACTCAAATCCTGAAATGTGAAAGGGTCATTTATACTTGTCAAATGCAAACATGGAGTGTGCTAAAAGAGAACTAAAGCAGCCAAAGAAAACATTGTCTCCGTGTAATTTCAGGCTTGCAATCCAAGGGAGCATTAATAACTATTTTGTTGCCTTCATTAATCTTTCTATATGAACGGAGATGGAGAGAGTTGGAAGTGAGAGACTGCACTGCTGAACCTCTCCAAGTGGTCCCATCCCTCCCGGTAGAAGCTAAGAGGAGATGCAATCAGGGCAGGGAACACAGGCAGGTGAATTGGGAAAAGGTGCAAGTGAAGGTTTGGGCTGATCCGTTTGATTGCAGTTGACTCAGGACTATCTTTCCACGTCAGTCTTTGTTACTCTGCTTGCATTTGCTGCCTTTCCCACTCCGTTTTGTTCCCATTTCCCTTTAGTGGATGCCAATGTGTGAAGACACCATGGCAGGGTCAGTGTCAGTCAGCCACCTTTAGGATGACAGCTGCCATGTGAATCCATATCTCATCTCCTTGGAGGTTCATGCAAGCTGAACGTCCTGCACAGAGCTGTTGAGAGCTGTGAGGCTGAGGTGCAAGGAAAGTGCAAAGGCTTCGCAGAGGGTGGCAGATGGAGAGAAAGACCTACTCATTGCTTAGGGCATTATGCTGGCAGCTTTGTGGAGCACTTCATGCTCGTTGCGGCGTGGGTGCAAAATGCTACCCGAGCAGAATGGTGGCAGTTTGCACCCCCCCTTTTTACTCTCATTGTATCAGATTCAATGTCAAGACAAGATGAAATTGAGGTCCTCCTAAATCTCAGCAGATCATGTCTCTGGAATTGTATCTAGTATGGTGGTTCTGCATTCAGCAAATATCCAGTCATGACATCAGTTATTCACACAAAACTTGT
Organism: Aythya marila; assembly: GCF_965140915.1. Lineage (NCBI taxonomy): Eukaryota > Metazoa > Chordata > Aves > Anseriformes > Anatidae > Aythya > Aythya marila. Next base: position 12,928,527 of record NC_139081.1, read on the forward strand.
TCACTTGAGTTTTCTTAGCATCTCATGTGATGGCTATTCCAGATTTTCTCATGGGAGCCCGTTCTGCTATTGAGTTGACCATACTGATAGAAACATTTTTTGCATTGCTCCATCTAAACACCCTTTTGTTTGTTATATCCTTCTGCTCTTTGTTATATCCCATTTAGTGAGTTTCTTGTTTGAGCGTACGTGTCTGGATTGGTGAGAGACAACAACAGCCTAAGGTGTATATATATACCTTGGCTTTAAAGTTTCAATATGTAGGTCAAAAGCAGTTTTGAAAACAATACCTTCTGGAAGCCACTCAGAAAACTCTGTCAAATAAAGCTATAACCAAAGTGGTCTTTGTAGAAGAAGAAAAAAATCCCTTGTGCAGGGGAGAAATCACTCAAGCTATACTTTGAAAGTTTTTTACAGCAGGTGGGAGAAGTGGTTTGGTGTCTACTGAGTCAGCTTACCCTTCGGAAATGCTTCTCCAGTCCTGCCATCTACCACAGGTAGACGTGATTTAATTCCCTCAAGACCTCAGCTGTCTTTGTAAAGCAGGGAAAGCAGCACATGAACCATTCAGGTTAAAGACTGTAGTAAGTACTCAGATATTACAGTGACATAGGCCTTACCTGAGATAGGTTAGCACCAGCTTGAAATATAGCATGGTTCCTAATAGCATCACAACAGAGGGATGTCTTATTCTTCTTTTTCAGTGTTGTATCTTTAAAAGAACCAGACACAAATCTGATCTGAAGTACAAGGGGGAAAAAGCCATATGATTCACTGTATGAGTAAATTCCACTGCAACTGGTTTCAGCCTGGAGAATGTATTCACAACTGGGCTATATAAACCCTCAAAACCGAGACAACATTGCTAGAGCAGTGTAATGGGATCGTTCTGCTGTGGCTCATGGGCACACTTTAAGTATCATCAGTTTAGTCTACAACTGGAGGCTGTTAAGTGCAAAACCATTTTAGCAACTGCATCTTACATGCAGGAATGATCGAATATTCATGGCTTTTCTTTTGTTGGGAAAAGAAGGAGAGGAAAATGAAAAACCACAGGAAACCACACTGTCCTTCCACAAGTAGTTTAGTATTTTTGGAGGGCAGCTGAATCAGTCTGGCAGCTGAGTATTGGTATAGGCGACCAGGAAATCGGCTCTCATTTTCCAACGCTGATCTGTTCTACAAACTTAGCCAAGTTATTTCACCTTACTTTTCCCTCATAGTCTTATCTGCTCAAGGATGTGAGTTGTTTGTCAGGGAAGTTATTTCACTCTGTTGTTGCAATGGGTTAGTCTCTACCTACGAGACACTGATACCGAGCAAGGGACAAGCTATGTGGGACAAGGCCTTGTGTTTTCTCCCACGAAGGATACCCATTGTGAATATTTTGGTAGTCGATGCCAAGCTCTTTATAAAGAGCTCAAAATATTTTGGAACCCAGTGGGAAGTGCTTGCCTGACCCCAAAAGCTGGGGTCAGGAAAAGTGATAAAATTAACTGTCCCAACCCAACAGCCTTCTCAACGTGCCCTGGGCTGTCTGATCATTTACCTGCTATGGAGCAGCCATGGGAAAACATGATGTTGAGGTGGTGTTAAAGTCTCCATTTGGATGCAGGTGCTAGGGAACGGAGGCTCTGAGTTGAACCATGGCTATGTTCACATGGAGGTTGGTTGAAATCTCTCTCTCTCAACACCCTCCCTAGAGGTCAGTGGTTGTACTTGGAAGACAAGGGAATGATTCCTGATGAATAACAGCCCGCAGAAACTTTTATATTCTCTTTTTATTATTGTCAAATTATGCTGAAGAGGCTGCAGTGTGACAAAACTCAAAAGCATCGTTTTCAAGAAGCTGCTAGGATGAAGACAAGGCATTTCAAAATCAATACTGAAGCTTGTATTCCAAAGAGCAAATGGGAGAGTCATTATAAGCTGCTTTGTTTCTCATCTCTAGTTCCCCATATTCATAACTTAAGCCCTGTCATTTGGATTTATCCTCTGTGGCCTGCGGTGACACCAGGAAAAGTCCTCCTTTTTAGTTCCATGGCAAAAAAATAACAACACTGCAGGGTAGGATCATATCTCCACAGAAGTTTAGGGCTTAAATGCTTTACGTTGGGCACCAGATTCTACTGTCTTCTCCCCCTTCCATTTGTTCCCCTCCTCTCTCCTCTGCTGTTATACATCAATCATCCACTTTTCTAGAGGCTAGAATACAAGCAGTGTAATCCCAGAGTGAAAGGATGCTGATAGAGCCAATCTTGCACACGATTACTGCTCTGTCCTCCTAGATGCCATCGCTGGTCTAACAACAGGCTTTTGCTGATGGCTGTGTTTCAGCTAGGCTGAAGAAAGCAGTGGGGACGGTAATCTAAAAACTCAGCTCTGCGATCGTTAGGTGATGTGTTGTATCTCCATCCACTTCTCTTTTAGGTGGCTTCCTAAATTTCTCTTTCATTTATTACTTCTCGCTTTGTATTCTCGTGACATATACAGCATTACACATGCACTTGCCTCAAATGGCAGTATTTTTAATTGTGACCTGGAAATGAACCTCAGACCTGACTCAGCCAACCCAGCTGAACTTTTCATAACACATAAAGGATTGGTGTTGAATTAACTAATGGGCTTGGAAATGAGAAAGGCTTCCTGTATAGGCTGCTGTTGTTGTTGCTGGAAAAAATACCCCAGGGTCAAATGCTATTCTGTTAGGTGGCCTTAGAGGAGGTGGCATTACTCACCTCCAGAAAACTCCTACAGCAGTATAAGCAGGAGAAGCTGATGCACAGCAGTTGACTTCTGACAAGCCCAGGCAACGACAGCTTGTTCCAGCAGCACCGTCTCCCTGCTCCCATCTTTATTGAGCTGGACTTGAGAACACATGATATTCTGCTGGCAAGTTTGGGAATGAACTTTGTTGGGAACCCAGTACTTTCTCTCATCTGCTATGCCCTTATTAAACCCCACCACTACTTCTCTAACTCCCCTCTGGACTTTGAATTATGCTGCAGTGAACATAGCATATGTGAGTAAGAGCTTAAGGTCTCTCCCACTTGGGTGGTCCCATTAAGAAGACCAGGTTTGCCTTTTTGGCTGCAGAGCCATTCCAAACATTGCTGCTATTTTTCTTCCTCCAGAATTTCTCACCTGCCTTTTTTTTTTTTTTCCCCCATGCCCAATCTGTTAATACATGTTTTAACCAGTTAACTTTGGAACTGAAATATTAACTGCACAGGAGGCAACTATTTTGAAGGTTCATAAAATACATATCAGAGCTGGGAATATAAAATGCTCCCATTCTGTAGCAGATAAAATGGATAAAGTGCTGAGTGAAAATTGAGAGAGACCCAACTTAAACCTTTGAAAATCACTGCCAGTTCCAACGTGCTGTATTTATTTTGACTTGGGAGGCTCAATCTAGTCCAGATGAGGTCATTTGGTGGGGAGCACGTCTGTGCAGGGCCAGGAGGGAGGGAAGCCTGTGGGATGCTTTGGCTCCGAGGTGCCGAGCCACCAGGGAGCGGCGGTGGGAGCAGGCATGGCTGGCAGCCCATCGAAGTGTTGATCCTGGCATTGGAACATGGCATTGGGGTGGAGGTGTTGTAATGTTTAAGTTCATTTCTTTTGAGGCAGGCAGGATAGTGTGGCTTTTGTATTCTCAGCTGCTTGCTGGGTAGGGTGAGTGGAGGCAGTGCTCGACGTGCTCCAGGAATTTGGGGATGGGGGAATATGCTTTGACAGGGTGCCTGCAGTTACTTTTATGTGACTCCACAGGGCAGAGAGCCAATGTCATCTGCAGGGCTTTCAGCTTGCCATCTTTAACCCTTGCCCTCTCAGCACCTGATAACCTGCTCAGCACTTTCTTTTCCCCTCCCTCCACTTCTGCATCTTCTCTTGCTTGTCTTGTCAACAAAATTAATAGCTTAGCCATTTGTCTCGAAGAAACTTCACTTTCCTCTCCTGGAGCTCCATCTCCGCCGATTGCTGCTGCATCCTAGCAGGTGGGGAAGGCTCCTGCACCCTCCGCAAGCAGTCCCCATCCTCCCCGCTCCCCCCGCCTGCCTCCCTGCCAGCAGCAGGTTTGCCAACACTTTGCACGAAGAAGCTGCCTCTATAAAAATAAACCATGCTGAAATCTGAGAGACAGAAACCACACCAACCTCACACTTTATTATTGGTAATGACAACCTATTTCATTTCCATTTGCAAACAGTAACCCGCATATGTTCCTTACCATGCGGTCCTTATCCCTGCGCCGTTTTCTGCACAGCTTCAGGTTCTCTGTGCCTGTTGCTCGGTCTGCTTTGGGGTTTGCTTGCTTTGAGCCACAGACACCCTGGGCTAAGGGGGAGATGCCTGCTTCGCAATTAGAGTATGGAAAAAGCCTGTTAAGTCACTGACTTAATTGCCTGGCACTCACTGCCAGCACAAGGTTGCCATCTGCAATGGGCCTGATCTTTTCTCTGACTAGCTTCACTTTTTTTGCCCCTCAGCCTGTTTTTAAAGCTGATTTGCACCAGAGACAGACCCACATTTCCTTTTCTTATCCTCAAATAGCACTGCCCCATGGGCACTGCTGGGAGCCAGCTGGCCATGGGTGCTCCTGCACCCTGAACGCTGCCTGGGCTGAGGCAATTAGGCAGACTTGCAAGTCTCTATTAGTGATCAAAAAAAAAGAAGGAAGGCGGTACAGGGGCAGAGGTATAAGCAAGAAAGCTTTTGAGCAGTAGGGTGAGTGCTGCGTTGCTGCCCATGGTGCCCCCGTGGAGGTGCCCAGGTCCTGGTCCCATCACAGGTGTTGATGGGGTCCTCAGCTGGGTCCTGGAAGGGGCTGCAACCATGGGGGACCCCACAAGGGCTGGAGGACGGGGGCACACACACAAGGCTGAGGAGGAGCTGCCTTTATTGACTTTCACTCAATTTACTGGAGCAATTGAGTTTGTCAGTGAAATGCGAGACAGGCTCAATCAGCTGTCACACTGAGACACTCCTGTCACTACTGTTGGTAGCTTCGAGTTTCTGATCCTTTCTCAGATTAGCTCTGCACCAGAACATCAAATGAAAAACTGTTTGGTGTATGGGGAAGGGAGAAAGTTGAAGTAGTTACCTAGGAATCAGTTTACAGACTTCAAACTGCTTTCAGGTTTATTCTGATGGTGCAGAGCAGCAACGCGCCTGGAGTGTAATTTAGCCTCCTCTTCAGCCCCAAATTCACTCCGGAGCAGGAGGCAGGGATGGGAGAGGACTAGAGGCATCTCTGCCCATGCACCCAAATGGCATGCAAATGGCTTTCCTCCTCTGGAAGAGCTGCACTTTGACTTGATGGAATAAGTTGCTTTTCTTAGCTTAGCTTTTATCCTGAAGGACTCTTCTGCCTTTGTGTTGGTGTGGAAATGAAGCCATTTCTGGGGGCATTGGGATACAAAAGGCAACACCCCCTAAAGGAAAAGAGCGAGGGGGGGTCTGGTCAGCCTATGCAAGCAGCTTTCTGGCAGTGCTGAGCCCCAAGTATGCTTTTTTTGTATATCAAGGCAAGAGTTTGTGGCCTATTGAGGTCTTTCAAGACCTTTTCCTTGAATTTTGGTTGGATCTGGAACAGCCCTTCTCAAGAATGTTTCTGTCAGGAGGGATGTCAATATGAACCCCTCTATTTATGGGGAAGAATAACCCATCAGGAGACTTAAAAAACAAAACAAACAAACAAACAAACAAACAAAAAAACCCGCCACACACAAAACCACACAAAACAAACAAAAACTTCAAGAATTTAAATCTCTTTCCTCTGTTCCAGACGAAACAGTTTTTATGGCAAGGTGAACTCACCCATTTACACAGAAACCAAGAGGGTAATGTTAATCCTATAAGAAAAATAATCTACCACCCACCAAAAATATAATAATGGTAGGAGAAGGAATCCTTTTGAGGCAAATTCACAGAGTAATTCCTGGGAATTTACTATATTCTTCTTGGGGTTTAGATGTTAAATATTTTGATATCAATATGTGAATTATAAAGATTGCTATTTTCACAAAGAAACTAAGCACAGGAAAGCCATGCTCTGCCTCACTTTCACCAGCATAGTTGCTGCGGGGTTGTTAGCTTTGGAAGTTTTTGACCAATGCTGTCTCACAGTGGGGCAGTGTCAGTGGGGAGGATTGCTGTGCAGAGCACTAATCTTAAAATTGCATTAAAGGAAAAGTGTACGTTTTTATTTTTTTTCCCATTGCGTGATTCCATTGAAATATCCAGCTTGAAATATCAAAATATATTCCAGCTTGAAATATCAAAAAGTTCATCTCTTCCTCCTTCAAAATCCTCACTAGCAGCTGCAACCATATTTCACTGCAGAGCAATATGTAAGCAACTCCCTCCCCTGAACAAACTATACCTTCCTTCCTCCTTAATCGCTGAAAAAGAGGACTATGTAAGTGATCTTTAATAACAAAGGTAACCCTGTTTGATTATCCTAGTGACATAAATATGAAAGGGCATGGAAAATTATGGGAAAAGCAACAGTAAGGAGGGAAAAAAAAAAAAAAAGCACACTGTCTTTATGGATGTTGTGGTTTAACCTGGCCGGCAGCTAAACACCACACAGCCATTCACTCACCCTCCCCCGTCCCTCTCTGGGATGGGGGAGAGAAATGGGAAAGTGAAGCCTGTGAGTTGAGATACAGACAGATTATTAAGACAGGAAAATAATAATAACAATAATAATAATAACAATAATGATGATAATAGTATTACTACTAATAATGTGTACAAAACAAGTGATGCACAATGCAATTGCCCACCACCCGCTGACCGATGCCCAGCCTGTCCCCGAGCAGTCCGGCCTCCCCAACCCAGCTAGCCACCCTATATATTATTTAGCATGACGTCAGATGGTATGGAATACCCCTTTGGCTAGTTTGGGTCACCTGTCCTGGGTCTGTCCCCTCCCAGCTCTTGCTGCACCCCCAGCCTGCCCGCTGGCAGGACAGAGTGAGAAGCTGAGACGTCCTTGGCTTGGTGTAAGCACTGCTCTGCAACAATTAAAACATCGGGGTGTTATCAGCACTCTTCTTATCCTAAGCCAAAACATAGCATTCTACCAGCTACTAGGAAGAAAATTAACTCTGTCCTAACTGAAACCAGGACAATAGAGCATTTCAAAGCAAATGCTGGATACATACCTTCCTTTGAACTTTTCCTTAGATTAGTGATATAGTGATTTAAAGATCAAAGCCGAATTTCCTTAAGTGGTATATTCTTTATTGCAGCGCTGGATGCCCGGGGGATCCTTCCGCCTATCGTGCATGTTTGAAGTGACAAACTATCTCGTATTTATACAGCGAAACAATGAATATTCAATTAGCACCTATACATATTCATTACCTAACCCCGCCTACCCTCGCTTCGTATGCTAATTAGCTTATCCGTCCTTGCGCTTGCGCAAAGCCTTCCAAGAATTGTGGGCCAGGGTCTCCAGGATGTGGGCAGTGGTCTTTGGGAGGAAGACCGTAGGTCTTCCTCGTAATGCACTTTCTTAATCAGTTGTTTTCCAGGCTGTAAAAATGCTGAGTTGTCTTTCGGTTTAACTGGGGGTCGGCGGATAACAGGATGTCTCAGTTAACAGGACATAACAGACAGTTGACTCAAGTTATCTCAAGTCTCAGCCTGACTGAGTGTTAACGGATAATGGGGTGTTTTCAAATAACAAAATGCTTAAACGTAACAGAAGGTCTATGGATAACAAGATGTTGTTTACTTTGTCCTTGCTAACTTTTAATCACAAGTTCCATTCTATCCTAAAGTAAGTTTATACAATATCATTTCACAAGTTTTATTCTATCCTAAAGTAAGTTTATACAATATCAATCCACAAGCTTTATTCTATCCTAAAGTGAGTTTATACTATATCATTCCCCCCTTTTCTTGGAAAATCTAGTAAATCCTTTTACTTAATACGAAAATTTTTTTCCCAGTCTTTATGATATGTACCCCTCAATACCTTACCATGCACATTTGTCAAGGAGGTTAACATGGACATTCGTTGTAACAATTTCCAATTCCAAGCAAGTAATATAAAAGACAATATTAAACTTATACCAACTAATATCAATAAAACAATAATTGGGTGACTCAATGTGTTCAAACTTCCAGTTACAGTTGGCGACCATCCAAAAAGTGTATCCCACCAGTTGTGACTTGTGTCTCGTTTTACTCTTTGCAAAACTCTGCTTATTTCCTTTGTATCATGATGGACAGTAATTAGAGTCTTCTCTCCATTTTCTTGAATGCCTTTTTTAAAATTTTAATCAGGTCTTGGTGTTTAACTAGTTGCTTCACTAGTGTGAGGTTCATCCCAATAAGTGTAGGTAGTAACTTATGATACATTGTGTTGTTAGACTTGATCAGCTGGTGGGATACCACTGGTGCCAAATATAGAAAATCACACCCAACGATTCTAACAAAGTTACAAATACAAAAATTAGAATGATTTTTGCTATGGAGAGTTATATTCTCCTTATCTACTTCTACAAAATCACAAGCAGTTCTTAAACACGCACACCCTTGACTAACATATACAAGCGCAGTCTTTTGACTAGTATTTGGATGAATTTCAAAGTGACAGATACCTTGCTTGGTGTCAAAACATACATCCTGAGCATCAATTGTATTACTTTCACAAATAAATCCTTGTTGTTCCCGTGTAACACATGATTCTAGATTTACAGACTGCCATTTCCCATTCTCCATTCATGCCCATGTTCTATGCTCCGAAGGATAAAGCACTGTCTTCTCATGGTTTAATCCTAGTGCAAGGATCGGGTGAATAACATGAACTGTAGCATTACGTATAGTAAGCACGAAGGCAGTAGCCATGTTAACAACGGGATCATAAGTAAAATTCACCAGGGTCCACCAAGACTGGAACTTCTTTTCAAAATCATTGGTATTGTCCCAGACTGCCTTTCGGACTTCAGCTGGAAAAATGCTTTCACTTCCTTCCCTAATGATCAAGGCAGCCGTTGCCTATAACCATAACTGTGCTTGCATACAACTAAGAGCTAAGGATACATTGTCTTGTGCTCCTAATTTTTGCCATTCTGATGGTTTACATAAATAGTTACCATTTGTTCGCCAGATGACCATAACTGCTAACTTTCCATTAAAGTTCTTATCCTCTGTTGTTACGGCTTTAGTTCAAGGCTACCCTCCATTCTCTATTATCACAGAGGCACCTTCTTGAATCACAATTACAACTATAAGCCATAAAAACAAAACAATTCTATGAACAAATTTTCTGCCAACCATATTACCAAATACTCCCGACCATAATGTCCTCATTTTGTTCGACTAAGCTTTAGTTTCAGTTCATCGTCACCTAGTGTTACTTTCCAAGGAGCTCCTGGAGCCTTCTTCACTTGGGAATAGTGGATCCAAGTGGCTTGTTCTTTAATCTTGATAGCAGTGTAAGTTGTCAGCAACACTTGATATAGTCCATTCCATTTTTCCTCGAGGGGTTGTCCTGAAAAAGTCTTTATATATATATTCCCCAGGCTTAAAGGGGTGGATTGGTTGATCCAGCCCTCTAACCCTGGTCCCTAACACAAATTTATGTACTTTATTTAATTGATTTTGAAGTTCAGTTATATAAGTATATAAATATTCTGATCCCAGCTGCATTAGATCCTCTCCACTAAATAGAAATTGATATGGCCTTCCATACAAAATTTCAAAGGGGCTCAAATTCTCTTTTACTCTAGGTTTAACTCTAATTCTGAGTAATGCTAAAGGAAAGGATTGAAGCCATAACAAATTAGCTTCTTGTCCGATTTCAGCTATTTGTTGTTTAATCAAATGGTTCATTTTTCTACCTGTCCACTTGCCTGTGGTCTATAAGGAGTATGCAATTGCCAATCTGTCTTTAGAATCTTACTTATCTGTTGTACCACTTGCACACAAAAATGTGAACCTCTCTCAGAAGACATTGCTACTGAAATCCCAAAGCATGATATTATTTCATTTAACAAGACATTAACCACTTCTCTTGCTTTGTTTGTTCGACAAGGAAAAGTTTCGGGCCATCCTGAAAACGTGTCAGTCAGAACCAGAAAATAACAATACCCCCCTTTTCTAGGGAGTTTTGAAAAAATCAATTTACCACTGTTGTCCCAGATAAATTTCCTTTACTGATTATTCCAAATTTTATTCTATTCCTGGTATTGGGGTTATTAAATAAACAGATGCTACATTGTTGAGTTACTTGTTTTCCCCAATGTGTTTTATTGTGTTCCGTAAGAACTATGGGCCATGTCAAATTAGAGGGTATTATTACACAGTTATCTTTTAAATATACTCATCTATCTGGTTTCATTTTACCTTTCAAATGTTCATGTATATAGTTTGGATTTTACCGTCTGGTATTAAAGACGATGTCTTCACCTCAGTTATTTCAGCTGCCTGTTTAGCCTCCTGATCTGCCAATCGATTTCCAATTTCAAAGTCAGCGTTCCCTTTTGGTGTCCTTGACAATGCATGATAGCTACCTTTTCTGATTGTTTTACAGCCTCTAACAATTTTAAAATTTCTTTAGCATGTTTTTTTTTTTTTCTGTTTTCCCTGAGCGGTCAGCAATCCACTTTCTTTCCAAATTGCTCCATGAGCATGTACCACGCCGAATGCATATTTAGAGTCTGTCCAAATATTTATTTTCCTTCCTGCTGCTAGTTCCAGTGCTCGTGTAAGAGCAATTATCTCTGCTTTCTGGGCGGATGTCCCAGGGGGTAATGGTTTAGATTCGATTACCTGTTGAGCAGTTGTAACAGCATATCCTGCCTTACGTTGTCCTTGTTTTACAAAGCTGCTCCCATCAGTATACCAAGATTCATCAGCATCTTCTAAAGGTTCTTCCTTAAGATCGGGTCGACTAGAATACACAGTCTCCATTGTTTCTATACAATCATGAGTTATAGGTTCATCCAGAGTTCCGCTAAGGAAAGAAGCTGGATTTACGATGTTAGTGACCACAATTTCCACATCATCTTGTTCTACTAATATTGCTTGATATTTTAAAAATCTTTGTGGTGAAAGCCAATGATTTCCTTTTTGTTCCAAAACTGTTGAGACCGTATGGGAGACTAACACTGTCATTTTCTGTCCCATTGTAAACTTCCGAGCTTCTTGTATATTGATAACAACAGCTGCAACAGCTCGAAGGCATCCGGGCCATCCTTTACTTACTTCATCTAATTGTTTAGAGAAGTAAGCTACTGCTCGTTTATAGGGACCCAATCTTTGTGCTAGTACTCCCAAAGCTATCCCTTGTCTCTCATGAGAAAACAACCAAAAGGGTTTCGAGAGATCCGGTAATCCCAAAGCCGGAGCTTGCATCAATTCTCGTTTAAGTTGTTTAAAGGCATTTCGTGCTTCTCCAGTCCAGACTAACTTTGACTGATTACTCTTTATCAATTCATATAGAGGCTTTACCATTAGTCCATAATTATAAATCCAAAGGCGACACCAACCTGTCATTCCTAGAAAGGTTCGTAGCTCCTTTACCGTTTGGGGTTCTGGAGTCCGGCAAATGACTTCCTTACGTTCAGTTCCTAGTTCTCGCTGACCTCCTGAAATTCCAAATCCCAAGTAGGTCACATGTTGTTGAGCCAGCTGGACTTTCTGTTGAGAGACTCGATATCCATTTAAACCCAGAAAATTAAGGAGACTTATAGTCCATTGAATACAACTCTCTTTAGTCTCGGTAGCTATTAAGAGATCATCTACGTATTGTAACAAAGCCCCTTCAGTGTCCGGAGGTATCCAAGTTTCAAGTTCCTTTGCTAATTGGTTTCCAAAAATAGTGGGGCTATTCTTGAATCCTTGAGGTAGCACTGTCCATTGTTAGCTGTGTCTTTCTGCCTGAGTCAGGGTTTTCCCATTCAAAGGCAAATAGATTTTGGCTTTCAGTGGCTAAAGGTAGGAAGAAGAAGGCATCTTTTAAATCCAGTACGGTAAACCAGACTTGACTATTCCTTAATTTAGTCAGCAAAGTATAAGGGTTTGCCACTACTGGATGTATATCCTCAGTGATCTTATTTATGGCCCTCAGATCCTGAACTAGCCTATATCTTTTTCCATCTGCCTTTTTAATTGGCAATATGGGTGTACTATACTCTGATTCGCATTCAATCAATAATCCATACTGTATAAATCTATCAATTATCTCTTTAATTCCTTTCCTATCTTCTATCCTCAAAGGATATTGATTAACCTTAACGGGTTTCTCTCCTGGCTTTAATTTAACAATTATTGGGGTCACATTTTTAGCTCTTCCAGGAACTTCAGTGGCCCAAACTCCTGGATATACTTTATTTATGATCTCTAAGGGTATTTCACTTTTAAGGTCTGTTTATATTAGTGCCAGGCTTAACACATTTATTAGTTGTTCTTCTCCTATCCTTAATTCCATTTTCCCTTTTTCAAAGATAATTTCTGCTTCTAATTGTTCTAACAAATCTCAACCTAATAGAGATTTTGGAGATCCAGGTGGATATAAAAACCTATGTATCCCCATTTGTTTCCTGTTATAAATGAGGTCTGAATTTTGTAATATTTATAAAACAAATATTTCTAAAAGGTATATAAAAGGCAAGTAAACAGTGCTGGGTGTGCAGGGAGTCTATGCTCCACCAACATGCACACACAAACATCAAACGTTCTAAATACATGTATACAGAGTATACAGATATTATATATTATATATTATTATTACAATATATTATATATATATTATATATATTATATTGCTTATATATTATATATTATTATTGCAGATTATTATTATATAATATATATCATATAATATACAATATACAATCACATACATATATATATAATTATATATTATATATTATGCATCACATATTATACATTATATATTGCTTTACATAATAACCCGAGTATGACTATACATACATAGAATCAGGATAGGTAACAAACAATCCTTTAAGTTCCATAACTTAACAGTCCCTATTCTCCCAGCCTGTTCCTCTTCACTTCTTTTTCCTGCTTCTTTACTGATGTAACTTCATAGTGTTGCTTTTTTTTTTTTTTTTTTTTTTTTTTCCTTTGAGGGCAGGCTCCCCTCTTATACCCTTCTCTCCACAGCAGTTCTTTTCAAAACAGCTTTTTTATTGGTCAAACAACTTTGAATGTAACAACAACAGCAAACACCCAGAAACATCCATGCCTTAATGGCTGGAGAACAAGAGAACCAGCTGGAGAACAAGAAACCGGAGACTGCATGGAGTCTCTTGAATCACCCTTCTTTGTTAATATCAACCATTTTCTCGACACGAATTACCACTCCATATATAGCATTTCCCAAAATTGTACTTCAAAGGTTCACGAAAATAAGCCTTTTTGGTTGCACCCTTTTGCCCTAACATAATCATTCCGTAAAGGCATTAATGCTTGATTTAGAACTGAATACGTTGCCCCATATCAATAAAAAAATTTCACTTCTGTTCCTCTCCTAACTTCATTATAATCAGTGGAGGATCTGCTAGGGTAGATACCCCAGGTCCCCCTTAGACCTGTTGAAATCAGGGGCCGATGATTACCCTAGAAACAGGCTAGTCAATTTGTCGTCCGAAGCCAGGTCCAAACCGTTTTTTTTTTTTTTTTTTTTTTTTTTTTCCTTCCCCATTATATTTCAGAGTTGGTTCAAAAATTCCACAGGGGTTTCTTTTAGACCTTATTGGAAGCATATTCTCAATTCCCAATTCGTCCAGATTTTAGTATTTACTTAACTGTTCATAATTTTCAGGATGATTAGGGTTTTAGTGGGGGTCGGTCAGGGAAATGCAATGTCCACAGTTCCCTGAGCGATCCCATCGGCAATCTGAGCTCACACATGAACTCAGGTTGTTTTAAGAGTTAACTGCTTTTCTGTTTCTGTGACAACTCTCTCGGACCCATCATGATCCCTTTGCCCCAGAGGGCTAACACCCAAGATTTTAAGATCTCAGCCCTGGGCTGAGGCAGAACTGTTAACATTCCTACATCCTCTTTCCCTGCTCATTCAACTTCAAACAGCTCTGTCAAATACTACATGCCACACAACCTTTACCACCTTCAACAACCCTTTTAACACTTCCTTTATCTTTCTCCAACCTGTACTTTTCTAATGCCAGCACCAAAGGCTCAGTCAGGGACCAACTTAATTCCGTACCTTTTCCCTCCAAGACGCTGACAACATTCCATTCTATTTTCCTTCTCAAAAACAACATTGACTGTAGCAACGTATTATGGTTTAAGGCTCCATTAAAAGGCCACTTTTTTCCATATTACAACTTATAAAGCAGCCACCATTGATAACAATATTTTATCAGGGTTTTCTTATTTTCACCTCCACCCGGGACCCCTCCTATATCCTTCCAATGACTTAAAATACAGCCCAACGTACTTTTCTTAGGAATTTCACTGCTTTCTTGCCCCCCCATTTTCTAATTCACAATTTCAGCATATATGTATCACTTACAAAAATGTGGGCACGCAGGTATCTTTCAATAGCGATGTCACAAAACTACTATTATTACCAGGAGATATTGCCAAAGTCACAATAACAATAATCAGAGTCAAATTCCATATGCGATAGGTCAGAAAACCGAAATATGTAACACTGTAATGATATCTTTCTTATAACAACGTCACGAAACTTATTATTATCACCAAGAAAATAGCCAAAATCGCAGTAACAATAACCAGAGTTAAATAACACAATCCATGAGTCAGAAAACCAAAATAGGCAACACAATTCCAGGTGGACCTTAAAGCGAGCTCTTTCCTTAAGGTCCCCAAATATACTTATGGTTCTTACCACAAAGTATATACCAAATACTGCCTTGCAGAAGATCACCTTCCGACTTACAGACAGTTCCAGATCCAGATGGACCTCAAGGTCCCCAGATATACTTGTGGTACTATCCACAAAGTATATACCAAACACTGTCCTGCAGAAGATCACCTTCCGACTTATCGGACAGTTCCAGACGACCGGTCTACCAGAAAACCAAACCAGAATAAAGAATATACTCACTTACAATGATGGGGTCCTTGTCTGCCTCCGCAGTGATCCAGTGAGTCGAGGAGTCCCTCCAGGAAATCCCGGGGGTACCCTAGGAAGTCCTGTCCCCAGCGGGTCCTGCGGACCGGCAGAGAGGTTGTCCCATCTGGGGTGCCAAATTGATTTAAAGATCAAAGCCGAATTTCCTTAAGTGGTATATTCTTTATTGTAGCGCTGGATGCACAGGGGATCCTTCCACCTATCGTGCATGTTTGAAGTGACAAACTATCTCGTATTTATACAGCGAAACAATGAATATTCAATTAGCACCTATACATATTCATTACCTAACCCCGCCTACCCTCGCTTCGTATGCTAATTAGCTTATCCGTCCTTGCGCTTGCGCAAAGCCTTCCAAGAATTGTGGGCCAGGGTCTCCAGGATGTGGGCAGTGGTCTTTGGGAGGAAGGCCGTAGGTCTTCCTCGTAATGCACTTTCTTAATCAGTTGTTTTCCAGGCTGTAAAAATGCTGAGTTGTCTTTCGGTTTAACTGGGGGTCGGCGGATAACAGGATGTCTCAGTTAACAGGACATAACAGACAGTTGACTCAAGTTATCTCAAGTCTCAGCCTGACTGAGTGTTAACGGATAATGGGGTGTTTTCAAATAACAAAATGCTTAAACGTAACAGAAGGTCTATGGATAACAAGATGTTGTTTACTTTGTCCTTGCTAACTTTTAATCACAAGTTCCATTCTATCCTAAAGTAAGTTTATACAATATCATTTCACAAGCTTTATTCTATCCTAAAGTGAGTTTATACTATATCAATAGGCAGCTGCTGTGCTTGGATTACACATTCCGAGGTAGGGTCTGCCTCGTGAGCAAGGTAGGGGTGTGCGTGCATGCATGTGTGCACATGTGTGTGTTATCCAACCTGTCAACCATCTGCAATGCTAGTTTTAGCTCTTTCTGTGTTTTCATAGTTTCCAAGGGGGTAGTGGTTGTTTGTGGGCTTTATGTTCACTGGGTGACAGGAAACCTAAGAGCTTTTAGTGAATTCAGATATCCTCAGGATGTGAGGTGTGAATCTCCAGCCATTTGTGTTTAAAGGCTTTCATTAAAGCTGAGAAAAGAGGAAGAAAATAAACATCTTGCTGCTTTATAGCTGCAGATGGATGAAAGGTTTGCAGCCTGTGGGCCCCTCCAGGACAGCAGAGATACCTATAAAGGGAAAAACTGGGGGAGAGATAAAAAGATAAAATTATTATTAAAGACACTTCTCAGGTTGGAATTGGTCTTTATTTTACTGAGCACCAGCTGCCCTTGCTAAGACCCTGGTGAAGCAGAGCGTGTCCCCATCCCCAGGACAGGCTTTGGTGGAGGGGGGAATGGCTCTAACAAAGGCACAGAAGGTGCTCTAATGACTACAGCTAAGTGCATCTACCCCAGCAGAACAGGATGTGGCCGGGGAATGCGCTCACCTCTTCCGTGCTTGACCTCCCTTGATGGGCAGCAAGATGGACTACTGGCACTGTGGGGTGTAGGGAGATGGGTGTGTAGCACTTGGGGTCCCCGCAGGAAGGGTTTGGAGTCACCACACTGAGGCTGGGGGGAGCTGGCCTTGGGCTGCCTCGTGGGGTGCAGCAGGACGCTTCAGCTCCCGGTCTGACACTTGCTTCTTGGAGCAGGTCCTTCCCTCCAATCGCATGTTTGTGCGGTGCCTCAGTACAGATGCAGGGGTAATATAAATAAGGTTAAAAGTTGCTTTTCTTGAGGGGAGGTGAAAAGGGAGCAGAAATGGGGCTGCTACTCAGCTTCCCAGCTTTTCCTGGAGTCAAAAAGAGAGTGCAAAGGGTATTGCAGGATATGTCAGAGTATTTAGTCTTGAAGCATTGGCCATCCTGTTTTTATTTCCCTGTAGATATATTTCAAAGAAAGCATTTAGATGGAGCTGATGACCTTGTTTATAGCTGAATTGCCTGTCACTTCCCAGGACAAGTCCCCGATGCCATTGGTTGGGCTGGACTCAAGGTTCCTTGGCTGCATGTCTGCCTTTCACCACGTTCATGCCAGAGGAGGGTGGTTTTCAGTGTATCGCTACAACCACGCTGCTCTTTATCGTTTGGGGAGGTGATTCTGACTTTTTCTTCTTCTTTTGTTTAATTCATACTGTGCCCAAGCCATTCTGATTGCACCAGCATCTACCTGCCCTTAAAAGGGACAGGAAGCTCTGAGATGAAGCTGCCTTTCCACAAACAGAAAGATCACAGAGAGAAAATGAACATGTGGGGAAGGCATCAAACGAGCTGCAACATGAGGACGTCAGTGGAGATGAAGGCTTTGCCTTCATGTGTTGTGAAGTTCACAGACTGTCCCAGGTCTCAGTGAAGTACTGCTAGATATGCATTTAGGTTTCCCTTTCTTTTCCAGAGCTTTCGTGTAATGAGGAGAACAGGCTTTCAGATGAATTTTCTTGGAGAGTGAATTGCCTATTTGTCTTCTGTCAGATGTTGGCAATTCATTAACAATTAATTGCCAGAGAAGTGAATCCCTAGCCCCATGGACAGGTCTGATCATTCCGGAGATGTTCAGTGGCTGAATAGCAGCCAATCAGTACTGCATTGCTTGTGCTTCAACTTCAGCCATGATGTGTTCTCTGATGCTGTGTGCACACCACCTGCTAACACATAATTCTGGGAGTTAGAGAGAAGTAAATTACTGTTTCTAAGTCTTCAGCTCCTCCAATACTCATCTCCTGTGTTTCTTCAAGACCTACTACAGTGGCATCTCAGCTTAACTAGGGCCCTTAAGTTTCTTCCTTAATAGTAATGACATAATTTATTTCATGCTTATTTTCATTTTACCTCATCTGCCCAAGATTATTAGACAGATTGTTCCCTGCTTACATCAAGTCTTTCCTGGCCCACTGAAAATCATGTGGGAGCATTCTTAATCTCCTGCCTTGCCAGGTCACCCTGGAGCTTGTCTCTCACTCAGTTCTCTCATCTGAAAATGGGGGTGGTGTAACTTTTTCATGTCAGAAACTGGTGCCAGGAGACATGCAATCCTGGTGACAGATTATAGTTATTCTAATAATTCAGGCTGTAAAACTATTGAAAATAGTTTGCATCTACATCTGGATATGTTTACATATCTACATGAGTGTGACTGTAAGATGTAAGACTAAAGACAAATTAATTTAGATCATTCTCTTAAATAGCAAAGTTGGTCTTGAATTTTTTAATGAGTGCTTTCTCTCCAGTTAGAATTTCCTTCTCCCAATATTGTATTTGCTGTTATGACAAGGATGCTCACAGCATAGCTTAAAGAAAGATCACATCTCATACTGGAGAGTCCCATTTACCTCTAAAGCATCATTCTCAGCTGTTCCCTATTGTACAATGCACTTTTCTTCCCCTCTCACTTCCCTTCTTCGCTTCATCTCAGGCAACAGTAGCAAACTGTCCTTCTGCATCAGCTGTCATTTACCCAGTAATGAAAAAGGTGGTGGAAAACAGTTTTCATTTAGCCTCCACAGACTCAGTATGCAGCAATGAAAAGCTTTCAGTCTTGCCATGCCAAGGTTCCCAACTTTGCTGATTCATTTCAGTTTGCTCGAGGATCAACATTTGAACCTTTACCTCCTACGTATGTTATACACTTAGCACTCAGCTGGAACCAGGAGTGGAAGGACGGCTGGTTTGCGTGAGCTGAGTTTTTCTTTGGGACCGACATAGCCAGTTCTTCTGATTTTTAAGAATGATATGATGTAAAGTGTGCTGTGTAGCTCAGAAGGCACATACATAGGATCTCTTTTGTACCATGTTGAAGCTAATTCAGTGTTTTTAAGGAGCTGGGCCCACAGTCTTCAAATGTTTTGACTTTAGTAGTATTAGCAATTCCAATGATAACTGTGCTGATAGTGGCTCAAGTATAGGTATGATCTTTAATCTTAAAGTGGGTGTGATTCACCACCAAGGAACTCACACTTCCATGTTGGCAGCTCCAGCACACTTGCCTTGTAAAATATGGATCCTCTTTTTAATTCAGTGTGAGGTTTATTGGCCCATTCCTCTGCCTCCTGACAGCACTCCCAAGACTGGAGGTCGAAAATGAAATGACAAAAACTTTTATGCTGATTCTTATGGTCCCACCTACTCTTTTGCATTACATACAAATAGGGGGGTTACACCCTGTGACTGCTTTTTCCCATGAAATGAGACGATTTTTCATTTTTATGTTCTAAAATAGCTGTAAGAAATGAATACTAAGCTCTACAATGCTATGTGCAGTAGTAAAGACACCGGATTTTTAAAATGTTTTCATTCAGTGGCTCCAAAACTACTTAATTGGTTTAAAAATCAGCCTGAAGTTTGAACTGATGGAAAACAGAAAGGTCTTTCAGGTTGCTTGCTGGCTTCTGAAATGCTAGAAAAATCTGGAGTTGTGTTTTAAAGATTTTATCTTCAGCAGCAAGGCTGGCAAAATATCACTTATAGAATCATAGAATCATAGAATATCCTGAGTTGGAAGGGACCCTTAAGGATCATCAAGTCCAACTCTTGACACCGCACAGGTCTACCCAAAAGTTCAGACCATGTGACTAAGTGCACAGTCCAATCTCTTCTTAAATTCAGACAGGCTCGGTGCAGTGACCACTTCCCTGGGGAGCCTGTTCCAGCGTGCAACCACCCTCTCTGTGAAGAACCCTCTCCTGATGTCAAGCCTAAATTTCCCCTGCCTCAGCTTAACCCCGTTCCCGCGGGTCCTGTCACTGGTGTTAATGGAGAAAAGGTCTCCTGCCTCTTGACACCCCCTTACGAGGAAGTTGTAGACTGTGATGAGGTCTCCCCTCAGCCTCCTCTTCTCCAGGCTGAACAGGCCCAGTGACCTCAGCCGTTCTTCGTACGTCTTCCCCTCCAGGCCTTTCACCATCTTCGTAGCCCTCCTCTGGACACTCTCCAACAGTTTCATGTCCTTTTTATACTGTGGTGCCCAGAACTGCACACAGTACTCGAGGTGAGGCCGCACCAGCGCAGAGTAGAGCGGGACAATCACCTCCCTTGACCTACTAGCGATGCCGTGCTTGATGCATCCCAGGACACGGTTGGCCCTCCTGGCTACCAGGGCACACTGCTGGCTCATATTCAACTTGCTGTCTACCACGACCCCCAGATCCCTCTCTTCTAGGCTGCTCTCCAGCGTCTCATCGCCCAGTCTGTACGTGCAGCCAGGGTTTCCCCGTCCCAGGTGCAGGACCCGGCACTTGCTCTTATTGAACTTCATGCAGTTGGTGATCGCCCAGCTCTCCAACCTATCCAGATCCCTCTGCAAGGCCTTTCCACCCTCATTCGAGTCCACAACTCCTCCAAGTTTGGTGTCATCAGCAAACTTGCTCAAAATACCTTCTATTCCTACATCCAGATCGTTTATAAAAATATTGAAAAGTACCGGCCCTAAAATGGAGCCTTGAGGGACCCCACTGGTGACCGCCCGCCAGCCTGACGCAGCCCCATTTACCATAACCCTTTGGGCCCTGCCCGTTAGCCAATTGCTCACCCATCGTATGATGTTTTTATTTAGCTGTATGGTGGACATTTTGTCCAGTAGGATCCTATGGGAAACCGTGTCAAAAGCCTTGCTGAAGTCCAAAAAAATCACATCAGCTGGTTTCCCTTGGTCCACCATACGGGTGATCTTATCATAAAAGGAAATCAGGTTAGTTAGGCAGGACCTACCCTTCACAAACCCATGCTGGCTGGGACCAATGACTGCTTTGTCCCCCAGGTGCGCCTCAATAAGTTCGAGAACCATCTTCTCCATGATTTTACCAGGCACTGACGTGAGACTGACAGGCCTGTAATTGCTAGGGTCTTCTTTCTGACCCTTCTTGAAAATCGGCACAACATTTGCCAGCTTCCAGTCTACCGGATCCTCTCCAAATTCCCAGGATCGTTGAAAAATAGTTGAGAGAGGTTCTGCGATGACGTCCGCCAGCTCTTTCAGCACCCGGGGATGAATCCCATCCGGACCCATGGACTTGTAGGGATCCAGGTGGAGTAGCAAATCCCGCACACGTTCAGGGTCGGTTGGGAGTTTGTCATCCCCACCGTCCCGGTCCTCCAGCTCAGGGTACCCTGGGTCCCGAAGCCCATCATCGGCATTGAAGACAGAGGCAAAGAAGGCGTTAAGTGTCTCTGCTTTGCCTATGTCATCGTCTGTGAGGAGACCTTCCCTATCAAGGAGCGGCCCTATGTATTCTTTAGTTCTCCTTTTTCCATTCACATATCTAAAAAAAACCTTTTTATTTTCTCTCACAGACACAGCCAGCTTCAACTCTAGGTGTGCTTTGGCCACAAGAATTTTCTCCCTACAAACACGAACAGCATCCCTGTATTCTTTCCATGACACCTGGCCCTCCTTCCAGTAGCGAAACACTCTCTGTTTCCGCCTAATCTCCATTAGAATGTTCCTGGTCAGCCACGCCGGCCTCCTGCCCCGCCTGCCTGACTTGCGATATTTAGGAATTGCCTGATCTTGTGCTTCTAGGAGGCATCGCTTAAAGAATGACCAGCACTGGTGGACATCGAGGCCTTCAAGAGCAGTTTCCCAGGGGACCTTGCTGACTAGTTCCCTGAGCAGCCTGAAGTCCGCTTTCCCCATATCTAGGGATGAGGTTTTGGTGGCACTTTTCCTTCTGTCAGCGTAAATTTTGAACTCAACCACTTCATGATCGCTATGACCAAGGCGGCCAACAATCACCACATCTCCCACCAGATCCTCTCTGTTTTCTAGCAACAGGTCTAGGAGGGCACCTTTCCTAGTTGGCTCCGTTAGCACCTGCACCAAGAAGTTATCATCTAGGTGCTTCATGAACCTCCTGGACTTGCTCGTGTCAGCCGTGTGGCACTCCCAGTTAACGTCTGGCAAGTTGAAGTCCCCCATAAGGACAAGGGGAGTTAATCTCGAGGCCTCTCTTAGTTCTGTAAAGAATAATTTATCGGCGCTATCGTCCTGGCCAGGCGGTCTGTGATAGACTCCCACAACGACATCCCCTTTATTCGTTCGTCCCTTGATCCTTACCCAGAGGCTCTCAACTTTGCCATTGCCGACCTGAATTTCCACACAGTCCAGCCCCTGCTTCACATACATCGCCACCCCACCACCTCACCTACCCTGCCTGTCCCTCCTGAAGAGCCTGTAACCATCTATCGCAACACCCCAGTCACAGGACTCATCCCACCAGGTTTCACTTATGCCGATGATGTCGTAGTTGCGGGACTGGGCCAGGACTTCTAGCTCATCCATTTTATTCCTCGTACTGCGTGCGTTCGTGTAGAAGCACTTCAGGTGCGTCTCCTTACACTCAGCACCTTGTGGATCTGACCAAAGGACCTCAGTGGCACACAGCCCCTCTGATTCTAGCGTACCATCCCTTAGGTCTTCACCGGCGTGCCTGGTTTTAGCCCCTTCCCCCTTCGACTCTAGTTTAAAGCCCTATCTATCAGCCCTGCCAACTCCTGACCAAAGATCCTTACCCCTCTCCGAGAGAGGCGCATCCCATCCGGTACCATCAGGCCCGGTGTAGCATAGACCTTCCCGTGATCAAAGAACCCAAAGTTCTGCCGGTCACACCAGTCTCGAAGCCACGAGTTTATGTGAACAGCACGCCTTTCAGCTTCGATCCCCCCTATCGGAAGGACAGAGGCAAACACAACCTGCGCCCCTGATCCTCTAAGTAGTCGCCCCAAATCCCTAAAGTCTCTTTTGATCGCCTTCGGACTTCTCGTTGCTACTTCATCGCTACCAGCCTGAAAGACCAGCAGCGGGTAGTAGTCAGTGGGCCGTACCAGGCGCTTGACTTTCTTGGCAAAGTCTCTCACCCGAGCCCCAGGGAGGCAACAGACTTCTCTGCGGGTTGGGTCCGGTCAGCATATTGGTCCCTCTGTCCCTTTCAGGAGGGAGCCCCCCATAACAATAGCCCTTCTTTCTTTTTTGAAGGATGATGTGGCAATGCGATGTGTAGGTCGCCTTGTCTTAGGCGCCCCCTCCAACTGGGACGGGTTTTTATCTACTTTGTCATTCAGATTGTCTTGTTCTAGTCCTTCATATTGATTATTTAAGGGTAGATGAGAAGGTGAGGTGGGCAGAGAGAGGGCTCGCCTACCACCCCGAATAGGCACCTGCCTCCATTCCCCCCCTTGATCTAGGTCTCTTCCCACTGCCTGGCAGGAGGAGGGAACCTCCGTCTTCTGCATAACAGGAGACGCCTGTGCTGTGGCAGGCTCGTGAGCCTGCCTCAGAGAGGGTAGAGTGCACCTCCACCAGTCAATTTCCATCTCTGATTCCCTGATGCTCCTGAGCCTGTTCACCTCCTCCCGGAGCTCCGCTACCTGGCTGAGCAGTTCTTCAACCTGGGCACACCTCCCACAGGCATACCCACCACTGCTGTCGGAGACCGACAGAAGGCTGGGGCACACTCTGCAGCCCAGGACCTGGACGGCTGCATGTTTCCCCGAGCCCTCCATCTGAGTAGCCACACTGGTGACCATGGCTGGAGATGCCGCACGAGATGCGGAGGCCATGGTTTTCTGCCTGGTTGATACCATGGTCAGGTTCTATGCAAGCAGGTTACAAGCACCGAAGGGAGAGGCAGCTGCAACAGAGCGACGATGGGCCCCCCACTCGCCCTGCTCACGCCAACTGCCGCGCCACGCCCTTCGACGCGCCACGCCCTGTTTGCCCGTCCTGTTCGCCGCGCTCCTGGTTGCTCGCACTCCCTAGGGGCAACTTTTAAACAGCCTGGGAGGGGGCGCTGCTGGCTCCGCCCTCGCCTTGTCAGCCTCCCTCGCGAGGACTGCCGGGTCCCGGCGGCTCCCCCGAGTGGCCTCGATGCCGGACAAAAAGCCCTGCCCGCCTCGGTCCCCTGCTCCGCTGCAGAACACGTCTGCCCCGGAGCCGATCGCCTCAGCAAATGGCCAAATGACTTGACACAGGCAGTGGGAGTGTAGGAACAATAAATTGAAAAATCATGGGAAAATTTGAGGTTTCCCCGATCTGCTGGTGACCTCTGTAGCAGGAGGAGAGCTGGGAAGAGAAGGCAGCAGGGACAGGGGAGAAGGCAGTTGGGTTGTTTCTTCATGCTTGGAAGACGTGTGACTGTAGGACTGCTGTGCTATCGTGCCATTCGAGCTGCCTCTCTGTCACCATCTTTTATCAAGAGGATGTTTGCTTAGTGAGAGACAGCCACTTCATGGAAAGTCAGCTGGGCATTTCTGCACAAACAGTCAGATGACTCGACTCTTTTTTTTCCCTGCTCTGAAGAACCTTTTGCCCATATTTTCTTATTTTTATTTTCTTCTGAAGGCTGAGAAATGCCTCTGGAATGCATTTGCTTGCTCTTCTTTCACAGGCCAGCTCTCCTGGTGATGTATTAATTAGCTGGAGCACTGCACACTAACAAGCAACTGCAGGCTGATCTCATTAAACATTAATACTTAACTAGAAAAGCAAGAGCTGTTAGAGATACGCCACTCAATGTCATCTACGTCCGAATGTAAAAGAAGTCAGAGGCTGAGCTACCGGCGTGCTCGTGTTCCCAGAGGCAGCAAGAAAGGCCAGGTAGAGCCGATCCCTTTTACAGCGCTGGCTGGAAACACCTCAATGCAGATGGGTTTCCATGCTTCTCCAATTGCCTTCAGCATCAGTCCCAGCCCTTCCCCAGCCCCCCTCAAGGAGTTGGACCTGCAAACTCTCTTATTTCATCCTTTTTTTACGCTTTGTTTTTAGTGGCTAGGTCTGGAAACCAGCACGCATCTGCTGCTTAAATGCTCTTTAACCATGAGCAGTTGGTAAGGTTGATGTTTTCAGACATTAACGTTTCAAGCCGTGTAGTTACATCCAATGGAGTCATCCAAATTAGTGGTTGTCTTGATTATTATGGGCTTTGGTGGATATTTTAGGCAAGCCCATTTGAATGGACTATTACTAGCAAAAATACCTCAACTACCTCACAAGAAAGTTTCAGAGCATTTATTTATTTGTTAACCCACTGGAGACATTGGTGATGAATGTGGATGGAGCCCTGGAAGCCCCACTTCTACTTCTCTTCAAGTGGGTGCAGATACAGCCTGGCTTTGCATGAGCAGTTGCTGATAGCACTTCTACCCTTTAATTTGCATGGGCAAAAAGGGATTTTATATGTGCCATCTTAACTGTTCATGCAAATCAAGCATGAATTTTTGCATGAGTATTTATGCCCTGCTCTACAAAGAGGTGCCTGGCGTATCGTGGGATCCCTTTCAGTTCCGTCTCAGACCAACCAGCCTTCTAATTTACTTTCTGCCTTCAGCTTCTCCCCACTATAATAACATAGTCACAGCAGCCAGTACTTTTCCTTACTCTCCAGCTGTTTGCATTATGCAATCTGATTGCAATTGAAAATTCATTAATCATTTCTTATCATGGTTAATATTTACCCCGTTTGCTACTGTGCAGCCAGGGTGATGGGAAGGGCGGGTGCAGGGAAGTGAAAGATACAGTCAGAGAAGTACAAAATGTATGGGAACACCACGTCTTCAGAAACACTCTGTTTTTTTTTTTTCCCCTTTCCCCCCCCCCCCCCCCAAGACAAATGTTTCCATGGTGCTTCCACTAGTAGTTCTCTAAGGTTTGTCTTGATTTTCCAAAGCCAAGTGCTCCTCTTTTTGGCCTTGAGGCAACCTCAGTTTACAGAAGTTTTTTTCCCATGCCTTCTCCAGACTCCTGAGCATTGCCTTTTGCTGCCCGGGGAAGTGAAAGTGATAGGGTCACTGCTGCCCAGTTGGGATTTTGTTGGTGTTGTTGGGGATTTTTTTGGACTCCTAGCATGATGCTCCCTCAGACTGTGTTTAAAAGCCACTGGGCTTGATTTCCCCCCTAATGGCATTAAGACTGGAATTGGAGCTGCCTCTACTGCCTAGTCCTCTTCCTGCCTGGGTCTTCGGACATTATGTCACTTGCTTGGGGTGGCCTGCTGACTCCAGCCAGTGTCCCTGGGGGATGGAAACCAGGTTCCTTTCCCTGTAGCAGCAGTGCCCACATTTAAGAAGCTGCAGTGTTGAGCCGTGACTGCATTAGTTCTGTTACATTAGAACAGAAGCAAAGAGCTTAATTTAATTCACTGGCCTGTATGCTGACACCCGAAGACCATTAATTCACTGTCACGTATTCGCAGTGAGATCAGGCTCTTTAGCACTCAGATAGTCTTCTTCACAATGTATTGTTTTTTTCCAAGAGCAGAGTCTTGCAAGGCAAATGTTGTCCATTTCCTGGGAGTGGAGAAAAATATCCCCTTGCAAGGGTTACCACAGGTCAGGATGACTCACTTTTGCCAGGGTCCACACAGGATGGAAGATCTCATGTCTCTTTTTTCTTCTAAAATATATAGATTGATCCATGCTTTCATTTTCTGATTAGCAGCATCAATAAAAAAGTTGTTTCATAGTGGCATATGATTGGCCATAAAACATTTATTCACCACAAGCTCTGTTTGGAGATAATTCAAGGGTTTTGAGTCTATCAGATGCTTCATCCCACTCTGTCTCTGCAAGTGCTAGGATCAAGTCCTGTAGTAGCATTTGCTGTACTGTAACTTCCAAGAAGCAAACCTTGCCTATGTTGTTTGTGCATGAAGACCTATTAGGCTAAATTAATCCTAGGATAAACGTACAGACTTCAACAGAATGTTATCAGGGATAAATTAGGCCTACTGATTTTTAATGAGGCACTTACCTGAATAAAGAAAATAGAGTTTCTCTCCTTTTATGTTGTTCTTCTACTGCAACCATCACCATAAGCACCTGCTTTGCCCCTGAATTTTTAAACCTGAAAACTGTGGACTTCTAAAAGGATTAGATAAGATACTCTTCTTTTTGGGAAAAAACAAGCAAACAAACAAACAAACAAACAAAAACAACAACACAAAAATGGTCTTCCAGAAAAAAATATAGGTTTTCTCTGTTTTAAGGCTGATCTCTTTCCCCAGATAGTATCTACATCACAAGGGGTTTTCTTCATGCTAATGAATTTCTAAAGAATCATTTTGAGGAGTTTGAACTGATTTGATTTTCTGAGCTGATCTAACTGAGATAATCTGCACCTTGCAGTTTCATGCCAAGGGTTTCCAGCATCACCCCATCTTCTGAGACCTCAGGTGGGTCATGTGGAGTTATTCTGCATCCCCAGGAGACTTGTCCATGGATCAGATGGCTGGTGGCATGGCTCTTGAGGAAACAGCAGTGTGAAGTGATGATTTCTGTACTGTTCCTGGGAAGGCAGGAAACTGCTCATCCCAGGTATGGAGAAGCACACGCAGGTATCATCACTGGAGATGGCTTTTCTCCATCATATCCATTCTACTTGGGGTCATGGGGGTAGAAGGAAAGGCAAGCCCTTCTGGTGTGTCCTTACCAAGGTGCAAGTCTCAAACAAGTCTCAAAGACCAATGCTTGTGAGTGTTTTGTCTCCATCTCTTTGTAAAGAGCAACCAGCACCTTTGGGAGATGAATTCTGGGACTTTCAGTGTGACCTGTGATGTTCAGGTAGTGCTTGATTTCAGCCTGGTTTCCACAGGGTGCTGTTCCACCAGCCACTGCCCCAGGTGAGTTTTGGGCCTGTAGAGATGAGACTGTTTCTGCAGCTCATTGATGGTGTTCGAAATCAAGCATGACTTGCTGTGCCCCAGCACTTCAGTGTCATACATGGCTGTCACTTCATCCATTCTGCTGTTCATGTTCAGCACCGCATGGTTAAGGAAACTTTGCCATTAAACCCCTGAGCTCTCTGAATGCACTAAAGCCTGGCTAATTTGCATCCTTTATAGTGTTTGATTTTAATTTTTATATTTAGAAATTAAGAAATATCCTTTAAAACCATTAGATAGCTATTGGTTGGTAATAGGCTTTAGCTGGTTGGCTTGGCATTAATCACCGGTCTAAATGGCAATGTGTACAGACTTCTGAGTCATCGTTTTGTGCTTCTGAATGCACCTTACCATTGGAAGAAACGTTTATATTTATCCAGAAATGCTAACAGAAGCTCTCTGTGCCCTTCTAGCACATGCAGTAGAGGTCAAGGGACTGAACACAGGCAATGCTAACTCCAGGTGTAAACCTGAACATTTCTTGAAGCCTGTTTCTAGTAAAAGACTCTGTTTGTTAGCTTTAAATTATTTTTGCTATTTTGGATTTTTACTTTGGAAAAGCAATCAATCAAATAGGAATATTCATATGGTGCATTGTGAAAGTCATTAAGCAATACGAAACACAAGACATATACTTCTTACAGGCTTGTGTCATATTTGCAATGTGATTCTTCTTTTTTCTATGCATGTTTTTCTTCCCATAAAACTCTACAAAACCCTCCACTAACTGCCACCAGCAACAGAGATAAGGAATGCTCCAATGCAGAAACATAACCTAAAAAGAGAAAGGCCAGTATTTCCTTGCAGTGAAGCTTAAGGCCTTTAAACTCACCCCTGGACAAGAAGAATCAACATCTCCTTTAAAAATGCCGCAGTGTTATATAGCAGACCATTCAGCTATGCTAACAGCCATATATTTTCTATTCAAAACTGTTCCTCTTTGTATATAAACACGTGGAGGTTTTGTAGCTGTATATGTCCACATTTTTGACATGCGTAGGTAGAGCTCACATAGGAAAACCTATTCAGGAGTTGGTACCAGCTGCCCTAACGGGATACTACTGACTTTAGTTATATCAGGGACTAATTATAGATTGGACAGCAATGTACACAGGGCTGCGTCTGACAGCCAGGACAGAATGTGCTGCTTGACAGACAGATGCTGGAATCTGCTTTTGCTCCTTTTAGGTCAGGGAGCTCTCTTGTGCTCTTTTGCCCTCCTGTTCCCTTGCAAGCATCTCCGCTAGTGGAAATCCTGCCACCGGCCTCTGTAGGCTGTGGATCCAGCCCATGAGAGACATGGGGCTGGTCTGGACACAGGTCTTCTGCCAGTGCCTGTCGACGTAGCTGCCCCCAGCTCAGTGGTGGTGTGCTGATTTATACCCAATGAGGGGCTGATTGCTGGGAGGCATATCAGTACTTCAGGTATTTTGCTGCTGGTCTTCCTCCATTGACCCCTCCTCTCCCTCAATCCTTTAAAGTTTCTTATGTGCAGTTTGAAGTTTGAGACAGGAGAAGGAAGGATGCGTTTTAGCTGCTTTCCCTCCAAGTTGCATACAAGCAAAGGAGAAAAATCAGGAGTGTGGACACCTGGAGAGATTTGCACAGGAGCCATCTGCGGAGGTCATGGTGAAAAAGAGAGGACCAAAGCACAGCTGCTACCTAAAGTACCAGTGTGTATTGCTGCTCACTCCACCAGAGCCATGCTTTTGAAGACAAAATTTGCATTTCCAGCAGCGTTCTTCAGAGGTCCCTTTCCAGCCTGGACCAAGAAGAGATGGTCCACGTGCGCCTTGTTGTCTGTGTCCTCAACAGGAGGGTCTGTTCCTCTTCTCACTTTCATGGAGAAGGAACAGTCACCTCTGAGACTTTTTCTCAGTTCTCCAGGGCTGAACAGGCATTTTCTGAGAGCCCCGCACAGAATGGAGCCTGTTCTTGCTATTGTTCTGAAAGAGGATGAAGCCTTCCAAGGTAATTGGATTTGAATCTTTTTTTTTTTTAATCTTCCTCTTCCCAGCCTTGACTGCTATTTTTAAGCCAGGAGAGCACTAGTGTTGAAAGGGATGTGCAGGCTCTGCCGTGCATCTCAGTGCAGTGACATTAAGGAACTCTGAAGACTTGGCAAGCCGTGAGGATGCCGAAAGCAATGCCCAAGGTGCCCAGAAGTTCAGACAGCCTTTTATTTTCCTCCCTGGGAAGGAAAGCCCAAGGCTCTTGTATCATTAGAAGTGACAGTTTTGAAGTGAAGCAGACTTGATAGTCCAAATGCACTATATTTGTGATTCTTTGAGAGAAAGGAGAATGTATATCCCCTTGTAGCTGTGTGCTCCTGTGGATTTCAGTCTAGTCTTTAGCAAATGTGCAGAGCCAGGACCTGTGCAGTGTCCCAAATGATTTATGGATGCACAAACCATTAAGGCAGACCTTCTTCCTTTTTCAATGCTACCTTTCTCCAGAACACAAGCTATGGAACGTCATCTAGTCATATGTGCAGTGGTTAAGAGGAAACAATATTTTTTTTAATGAAAAATGTCCATTTAAAGATTTTGAGGTCATAATGATTCCTCCAGCATCACAAGGCAGGGAATGGTCCCAGTACTAGTTGTCTGTTTGCTTTCTCCTTTGCCATCTGTAATAGATTTAGAATATTTTACCTTTGCTTTCTCTCTTACTTCTCATCCTTCCACATTCACTGAGCACATAACCAAACAAACCATGGCTGTGTAGGAAAGGACTGTCCGTGTTATTCCATTTGGTGTTTTCTAGTTTCCAGCCCTTTGTCGTGGTTCCACCCCTATGGCCCCGTTACCAAAACCTTGCCAGGTAAACCTACTACATTCCACCCCTCGCCCCTGTTAAAAGCATATTTAAGATTAATCACAATATACTCTTACTTTACAATTATCACAACTTTCACAAACTTCACTTACATCAAAAAGAAAAAGAATTCACCACACCAAAATAAACATAAAATCATCACAGCACCGACAAGGTGGACATTTTACACACACACCACCCCTCGTCCCTTCACCACACTACTGTCTCACAATTACTGCTTTCTTAAATTCTTCATAACTTGTACATTCATAACAATCATCCTGTCCATATTTTGCCCGTTACTTCTATCAACTATCATCCTTATCTCAAATTCCTCGAGCCCCACGTTGGGTGCCAAAAAGGACTGTCGTGGTTCTGCTCGAGTGGGCAGCCGAGCTCCACCACAGCCACTCTCTCACTCCCCCTCCTCAAAGAGGAATGGGGAGAAAAGGGCTCAAGGATTGAGATAAGGACAAGAAAATCACTCAGTAATTATTGTAACGGGCAAAACAGACTCAGCATACGGAGATAGTAAGATTTATTGCCTATTACTAACAAGCTAGAGAAGTGAGAAACAAAGGAAAGAAACCGAAAGCACCTTCCCCCCCATCCACCCTCTTCCACCTCCTCCCCCCGAGTGGCACAGGGGAACAGGGAATGGGGGTTATGGTCAGTCTACAGCGCTTCTTCTCTGCCGCTCCTTCTCGGTCACTCTCGTCCCCTGTGCTGTGGGGTCCCACCCACGGGATGCAGTCCTTGATGAACTGATCCGGCGTGGGCTTCCCACAGGCAGCAGCTCTTCCAGAGCTGCTCCAGATATGGGTCCGTACCACGGGGTCCATCCCTCAGGAGAAAACTGCTCCAACCTGGGTCCCCCATGGGCAGCAGCTCCTGCCAGGTCACCTGCTCCTGCATGGGCTCCACTCCACGGGCTACAGGTCCGGCCCGGAATCTGCTCCGGCAGGGGTCTTCCACAGGCGGCAGCCTCGGTCGGTGCAGGTCCACCTGCTCCACCGTGGTCTCCTCCACGGGCTGCAGCATGGAACCCTGCTCCACCGTGGTACTCCATGGGCTGCAGGGGGACATCCTGCTTCACCATGGTCCTCACCACAGGCTGCAGGGGACTTCTGCTCCGGCGCCTGGAGCACCTCTCCCCCTCCTTCTACACTGACCTTGGCGCCTGCAAGGCCGTTCCTCACTCCTTTCACTCTCCCAGCTGCTGTGTGTTGCAGCTTTTTTTTCCCTGTCTTAAATATGCTCTCACAGAGGCGCAAAACAACATCGCTTATTGGCTCGGCTCGGGTCAACAATGGGGCCCTTACCAAACATGGGGCAGCTTCTAGATCCTTCTCACAGAAACCACCCCTATGGCCCTGTTACCAAAACCTTGCCAGGTAAACCCACTACACCCTTTCATGATGCTTTTAGCATTACAGATTAGGTATTTTTGACACCCGCTTCTCATTGCTTACAGAGAAAAAGTGCACATTCCCTTCCCCTTCAGTCTTTGGACAATCATTTTTGGTTCAGAGTATGAGGAGTAACGCAGAATGAGTACATTGTCCTCTTAGATTTATAGCCCAGGAGAGAGGTCACAACTCTTAGCCACTCTAAAAATGATCTATACTTCAGGGCCTTGGGGGACAAATATGAAATATATATCCTAGTGTGTCTCAAATCAAACTGGGATGCAAATGCAGTGCAGACCCGAGCCAATCATTAAGCAGTGGTGTTGCACCATGCCTCAGGGAGGGCAGGATCGGGAGGGACATTGTCTCTTGGAAACTGATCCAGCACTGACAGCGGGAATTGATGGTTCCAAGTCCCAGTGCCCTGGCTGGTCCTGTTGGGGACATCTCACCTCTCTCTGCTGGCTTTTATAAGAGCAGGGAGATGTGGTGCTTCTCCAGTGGTGTTACTCTCGGTGTTATTTCAGCACCACGGAGCAGGACTGGGAGCTTGTCTGTGCAAGGCACTATGCCACCCGCCACCCTGCTGCCAGCTTGGACCTCCAGCTGAGCCTCCAAGTGTAGCCGCTTAGTAGCTTGACCTGGGAGTTTTCAGATCTGCTCAGTCAGCTGTGGTGAGGTACGCTTTGAACCACCAAATGTGGAGTTTGAGCTGTTCGGTTCAGAGGCAAAATGCAGCTTTCCTCCTCTTCCAGGAGCTGAAGGCAGGCTGTGGGAAGCCCTGCTGGAATCCTGTAGTCAGGCTGCTGGGGAGAGCGAGCCCCATGCCCCTCCATGCTGTGCCGGGGGGATCTTTCAGCACTGTGACAAGTCAGCAAGTACTCTGAGGCTTGAAAGCACCAACAGGTATCAGACATAGGGTATTGAACATCTTCACCTCCTGCTGAAATCATTTGGCTTTTGCAAACCCGAGCCCCATCAGGACCAATCCTCACATGCCCCAGCCCTGTATTTTGTGGGAGGACACCAATAACCTCTAGATTGGAACTTTTCTTACTCCTGGAAGCAGGGAAAACACAAGTTAGACATGGAATTGGAGGAAACGAGGTTGTCGCGGTTTAACCCGGCCGGCAGCTAAACACCACACAGCCGTTCGCTCACCCTCCCCCCTCCCTCTCTGGGACGGGGAAGAGAGATGGAAAGTGAAGCCCGTGAGTTGAGATAAAGACAGTTAAATAAGACAAAATAATAATAATAATAATAATAATAATAATACAATGATGATAATAGTACTACTACTACTAATGTGTACAAACAAGTGATGCACAATGCAATTGCTCACCACCCGCTGACCGATGCCCAGCCTGTCCCCAAGCAGTCCGGCCTCCCCACCCCAGCTAGCCACCCCTATATATTGTTTAGCATGACGTCAGATGGTATGGAATACCCCTTTGGCTAGTTTGGGTCACCTGTCCTGGGTCTGTCCCCTCCCAGCTCTTCCTGCACCCCCAGCTTGCCTGTTGGCAGGACAGAGCAAAAGGCTGAGATGTCCTTGGCTTGGTATAAGCACTGCTCTGCAACAATTAAAACATCGGGGTGTTATCAGCACTCTTCTCATCCTAAGCCAAAACGTAGCATTCTACCTGCTAGTAGGAAGAAAATTAACTCTGTTCTAACTGAAACCAGGACAAGGTGAAAAGTTTGAATTTGTTACTAGATACAGAGTGATTTTTGCTTACTTTTGTCAGGTGTCCTGAGACATGAGAAAGTATTACAAAGAGTCCTTTCCTTGCAGAAGTTGTACTTATCCTGTGATCTGTATTTCTTTCCCCATCTCTCTAATGTTGCTCTTAACATTCTATTATCACTATTATCAAAGGGCTTCAAAAGAGACCAGCAGAGCTCAGCTCCTGTATTCCCTTGAATTTTAGTGAAAGGATTACATTTGGGTTTTTAGGAATTGCCAGAGAAGGTTTAAGGCAGAAAAAAAATCACAGGATTTTTTTTTCAGCCTTCTAAGTTTTTTTTTCTGTTCCCATGGAGTGACATTTTCAGACATGCTCGGCATTGCTACTACAGAAGGAAGCAGCAGAGCTCCCGTGTCGCCTGGCTGTGGGAGCAGGACACTACTGAATATCCTGCTCTTTTCTTCCTCTTCCCAAACCTAACCCTTGGGCAAGATTATCTAACAGATACTTCTTAATTTGCATCAACACCCTTCATCACAGCAATGACTGGGTATAAAGCTCCTAGTTACACCCTCCACTATTCCCAGCACCACACACGAACTCTTTCTCTTTTCCTCTCCTGTATTGTTTCACCCCAGCTCCCCTGGTCCCAGGCCATGTACCCATTTGGAAAGAAAAACAGAGCAAAGAGCTGGCTAAAACCCATGCTGTAAGAAAAGGAGAAAGGAAGGGGCTTGAACAGGGGCCCCTAAGTGATGCTGATGTCACCAGGATGCTCTTGTGGTTCAGTTCTGACTGTTCTCCTTTTCTTTGTCTTCTCTTCCCACTGATCCCTTTCTCAGATAACCCCAGTGTTAAACTAGGCTGAATGGGACCAAGACATCAGGGAATAATGTAAGATTTACAGCTATCGTGGTGTTCATCCTACTTACATGCTGCATCTCAGCCCTTCCTCGTGCCTACTCCAGGCTTTCAAAGTGCGTGCTGTAAGATGCTCTGCAAATCTTTATTGCACCTTGCTCAAAAGGACATTTCAGTGCCTTTAGGCAGCTGTGTAATAAGAAAAGCATTAGTAAAAATTATGTTCTTACTTTTTTCTTGTGGGTTGCTTTGCAGATTATGTACTGAAAATCATTCACGGACAACGGCAAAACCTTTGCAGTTCATCAGGGCTTTCCCAGTCCTCAACACCAAACATCCTTCTGGGACATATCTAGAGCTGGAGTGAGCTGAAGTGTGCCCACTCTATGGAAATATCTGTGGCCTGATGTAATACTAATTTTGAGATGTTCCAGATGCCCCTTAATGGTTAGAGCACCCTTAATGTTTTGCAGCTGCTCTGTTTCGGAATAGCTCTTGTTGCTGAATTCCTTCATGAATAAAAGCAAGGGCATTTGTCTGATGCACAGGGAGATACCAAATATTGCAAGTGAAAGCATGAAAAGGAAGAGACTGTGAATCATGGTCCATTTTTACTTACTGTTTCAGTGTGTTTTTTTGTTTCCTATGTGTCCAGTTGCTGTCTTTTTAAAGCTATCGATGCTCGCATTCATTCAGTGCTCGGAATTAAATAACCACAGCAACCCTCCCCACCAAAGCTCTCCGCAGCATTGTGTTCCCACTTGGAGATGCGTGGGCTGTGGGTACACAGACTTTGTGTCCGTTTGCCATCATTTCCACTTCCCATGTTTGACTTTCTTCAGAGAAAGCATGGTGCCAGGATTTCTGCTGGCTGAATGAAGCAAGGATGAAGTTCTGGCCTGATGGAAGTCGATGGCAAAGCTCCCAGAGCCGAGCAGGAGTGTGGGATGTGATTTGGAGTATGGGGAGGATGTGCACAAAGTGATCGCATAGAGCAATGTAATTGCAGCCATTTAGTGGATGCTAAAGTTAGAGATCAACAGGCTAGCAGCTATAAATAGCAGAGATTTCTGCTGATTCCTATTTCTGTTATTTTAACCGCTATTGGAAATCAATACCATTCTTGTCTTTCGGGATAGGTAAAAGCCCACCGCCTGCTCTCCCGGCGCACAACTCGGACATTTTGTTATCTTGGAATAAATATGATCTTCCTAACTGAGCTTTTGTGTTGGCGTGCTTAATATTTTCCCCATGTCCGTGCAAAACCTTTTAACATGTTAATAGATTTGTTTGCTTGTCAAGGAAAATTTTTCCCCCTGCAATGACAGCTTCAAACTCGCACTGCAAAAGGGCAGGGAGGCAGGAGCTCTGTGGCCAGGTGCAATACATGGCTCCCGACAGCCAGGGCTCCAGGCTCGAGTCAGGTGCCGTGTTACTCTGATCCGTGGTGCTGGTTTAATCATGTTAATGCACTGTCTAATTATGGTAAACGCTGCATATTATTCAAATTAAAAATGTATATTGTCATTCACATAGGCTGCAGATGTTTTGATGCATTAGTGTTTTCTAAGCTGAATGCCCTCTGGTAGGCACCCCAGGGGCTGTGTATCACTCTGTTAGCTAAAATGGGAGGTGGGTGATCACAGGCAGTGGCTGTCTGACTTGGGAAGTGTTTAACTCGGCATGCTGGTGGGAGACAATTCCCACTTTCCCCAAAATTGTCCTTGCCTGGGGGCACCTCCAGAGGTGGATGCCCAGCCCTTAGGTGGGCTTCCCCAGAAGCAAGGGGCTGCTGCTGTAGCTGAAAGCAACCCAGCCCCTCTTATAGTGCTGGCAGACGTGCAATTATATATCAAGGATGTCTAATTAGACACAGAAGTTTCAGAGATGGGCCCAAGCTGGAAAGCATTTCCTTAAATCGAGATCTGCATTTCCTCTTTGTGGGGGATTGCTGGGATTGTATCCTGATATGCTGGATCAAATGACAGCATCAATAAACTAACTTGTGATTTTGTGATCTTGTCAATGATAAGAAAGGAAATGAATGCGATATATAATAATCATAGTAATACTGTCACATTGCCTCTCTGTGCTATCAGATATATAGGGTGTCTTCTCTTGTAGGAGTAGGATCATGTTCAAACAATTCCATATGACTATATACAGCTTGGATATTTCAGCACATGCAACATTTCTGTACCGTAGCTGTGGGTTACAGAGGAAGCTACTGGGTGGTGTGAAATCATAATAGTACTTTACAGAGTTTAACAAGTGGACAGTCCAGGAAAGGCCAAACAGCAGACAGCATATCAGTAAACAGCTGGATTTTACTGGCAGATGGGGTTTTGTGTGTTTGGAAATGGGTGCCTTGCATGCACTTGGCTCCACAGTTATGTAATTGGGCCCATAAAATTCTATCTTTTTCATTTTATTGGGCTTTATAGTTTCCTTTGAGGAGGCTTCTTTTTTTTTCTTTTTTTCTCTTTTTTTCCCTCTGGGATGGAAGAGTAGATGTTATACTTATATATTTAGTGCGCTCTATTATCCCTTTGATTGCCTCCCCATGCTTCATTCACTATGGTTCAAGCTGGAAAATTACAGGGCAAAGGACTTCAGTGTCTTGAGATTTAATTCTTTTAGGGAACAGAAAGAGTTCCTTGAGACAAATTATACTACATTTCAACTGTCCCAGGTCATTTGTTTGTTTTTCCCTGTTTGATTTGTTTCAGCTTCTGGGAATGGTTCCCAGTCACCATTCTCTCATAGAGCTGGGCTAGGCAGGAGGAGCTGGAGAAAGGATTTCCAGACATCCTAATGAATTCTGAATTTTAGCTCAGCAATTATCCTCTTCTGGTTTTGAAATGGTTTGGAACTGAGTATTTTGTATAGGTGAAAAGGAGGAAATAGTTGGTCTCTGGGGAAATGCAGATCATAAGCATACATAGGTGGTGATACATAAAATGTCTGTAGGTGCTGGTTTGTGTACAAAGAGCTTCAGGAAGGAAGAAGAAAGCTCTCTGGTTTTACATGATCATTTGTCATAGATAATCAAGGTCAGAGCAGATAGCTCACAAGTAGCCTGTTGGCTGCTGTGTTTATATCCTGCTTGAATTTTAAAGATACTGGATGCATTGATAAATCAATTATTTGGTCATACTTTACAAATGTTTCAATGCCTAGATCACTCACTGATAGCAGTTCTGCTAATCTGGCTGAATCCGTGCTGGATGCTTTGAAGTAATTATATCAAGTATTCTTACATTAGGATGTCTTAAGAAGTGATGTGGAAAAAGGGCTCAGAAGAGAGGAGAAGAAACTTAGGATTAAGTGGCACAAGTGGTATACCGGGTAATGCTGTGATCTGAGACAAGAAGAAGACAAAAGCTGCTGCCCAAGCAAATAAATGAAGCTCACGCTTAAGACAGACTTTGTGTAGAACAGAGAGAATCAAGTTGCTGGAGTTGTACCTTGAGTGCTTCTTGAGATGCATGAAATACAGCACCGCAGAGGTTATATCATAAAGGAAGGGCATCAGATCATCTGCTCCAGGCTGGGCTGTATGAGGCTGCTCCCTTTGCTGCAGTTCCCTGGGAAGGGAAAGCAATCCTGCTTGCTGTTTCATGCACCTTGCTGGAGCCCTGCTCCCCTGCATTGCATCCAGATTCCCAGCACTTTGGAAACAGCATGACTTCAGAGATATTTTTAGCCCCCTAGCTGGAAAAGGGCAGCATAAGCGCATGGGTGCTCTCCCTGATATCCTGGCAAAAGCTCTGCATGCGAAGTGCTTTGTGCTCACTGGAGGAGAAGTTCCTGCTGCTGCCATTGGAAGGGGGCTCTCACTGACCCCCCTTGCACCTCAAAATAACCTTTTATATTTGGGAAACAGGACTGTGGGATCATGGGAGCCCTTTTGCTCCCCTTCTTGACAAATAGTGACTAACCAGCCACCAAAGAGAGCCAGGGGGGCACTGGCAGGACATCCCTCTCCATCACCATGACGTTTGGCCACTTCTGTGTCCCTCAGCCCCTTCCCAGCCCTCCTTTTCCTCCATCCTGCACCCACGGTCAGTTCATGCTGTGTGGTTGGGGTTCTCCAGAGCTGTGCTCAGCTTTCTTCTGCCTAGGGACCTCTGGCCATTATGAGGGCAGACAAGAAGCAGTGCCCATGCCGTGGGGCAGTGGGGAGCAGCTCTTTGTTCTCCAAAGACCTGGCCAAGGAGGCCAGGCTGTAAATTTCACCCATCTCCTTATAGCAAGGGTCTGGACACTCAGTCACACTTTAGTGCCTGGTGGAGTGCTGAGGTCCTGTTTGATAATGTAATACTTATTGCAATAGATTTGGCTAAGAGGTATTCATTACTGTGTAAACAGGACTTGCAGGAGGCAGGTCCCCCCCTTACCCCCACCTCTGTCTCGAGGTATCAGGTGGCTTAAGTCACCTGGGGACCAGGAGACTGAGGACACCAGCAATGCAGGAGGCACCTGGACACCAGCACAGACCCCAAAATGCCAAGTGCTTTCAGTTGCCACCAAGTTTTTGAGAAGTAGGGGTGTAGGCACTGCACCTGCAAGGACAACCGTTGTGTTGCAAAAATGCCTTTGGGGGAAGAAAAAGGGAGAAGTAGGACCAAACAGGAGGTGGGAAATGGGGCAGCCACCCATGGCAGCTATGCCTGGCTTCTTGCACCAGGCTGTTCAGGGTTGTGTCCTGCTCTGGAAGGAAGCAAACCCCTTAAAATGGAGACACTGATGGGTGTGGATGGTATGACGGGTATGCACAATACCTGGGCCTGTGGGCATGAAAACTAGGGGGGAAAATATTCCTGTAAAGATGAACCTGAAATGCCATTCAAACAGGAGGAACAGGGAGTGCAGGTAAATCCACATGTCCTGCTTTGGCCTTGACCCAAAGCCAAATGTTATATCCAAACCCTTCACTCTTACGGTATGGTGGTGGATAAAAAACAGAAATGCGACATTTATGGCCATAAAAACTGTTTGGTAGCACCCTATGGTGCTTGAGGAGCAGAAGGACAGCAGCCCTGGAGACAGGCAGTAGGTGGGGATGTCAGTACCACCTTGCTCTGGTTGGGTTTCCGCAGCACCCACTGGTCCCTCAGAAAGAAAGAAAGAAAGAAAGAAAAAAAAAGCAGGAAATGAATCACTTGCAATCACTTGCATAGATAGTTGAAAAAGAAAAAGAAAAAGAAAAAGAAAAAGAAAAAGAAAAAGAAAAAGAAAAAGAAAAAGAAA
Source organism: Aythya marila (assembly GCF_965140915.1). Classification (NCBI taxonomy): domain Eukaryota; kingdom Metazoa; phylum Chordata; class Aves; order Anseriformes; family Anatidae; genus Aythya; species Aythya marila. Next base: position 12,968,288 of record NC_139081.1, read on the forward strand.
AAGAAAAAGAAAAAAAGAAATTCACTGCAGAGAATTAATGGGGAGAAAAGAAGTGATCAAAGAGCAGCAAGGCATATATGGGATATATGGGGAGAGGACAAACAAGTCTGGCAAAGCCAATTTGGACAGAGAGTGGGGTGATGGAGTGGAAGGAATGCACGTTACCTCCCAGTGCATCTCTGCCTCCATCTCTGACGGGGCAGACAGGACCTGCTGCAGCTGTGGGTTCCCTGTGAGTGGTGAGGGGACTCTGCAGAGCAAGAGATGGAGGGGGACAGGCACCCAGTTTTCCTCCCATCTGGAAGGGACACCACATCCAAGGCTTTGCTGTGCGTGCATGGGCAGCCCGTACTGAGAGCAACGTCTCTTGGTGCAGAAAAAGCATCGGCACAAGAACCCCTCCAGACAATTCCTCGGTCTCTGGGAATAATATATGGTGTTTATACAACCTCTTGGAGGCCTGTTCCTGGGTAGACAGTGAAAGCAATACCTCAGGACCACTGGGTTACAGGAGGTTGTAAAATTGCTCCTCCCCATGTACATATATTTTTGACAATGCTTTGCTTTCACTGAGGAGTGTTTCCTCTTTTTTTTTTTTTTTTAATTGCTGCTGCAATCAGTCTGTCTTTTTTTCCCCCTCCCCATCCTCCCCTTTTCACTTTGACCTACTAAACTGTAAATCTTATTTCGAGCTGACGGGGACGCATTAAAGGACTGGCTGGGACTCCAATTTAAGGGAATTGATGATCTTTGGGGCTTCCTCTCTTGTGGGTCAGGTGATAATGTTACCTTTCAGGTTAAATTCATATGTTACATGGAGAAAACCAGGAGATTTCACTGAACTCGGGGCCAGTGGGACACAGACCAACTTTGGTCATAAACAGTCATTTAGAAGCTGGTTTGGAAGAGGACGATGCAGGGATGCATAATCTTTCATCTGTTTCTTTTTATCACATTTTTTCTTCTAACTTTCTGTGCTGTCCTTCAGGCAGACATTTTCTGTTTGCCTTCTGAGAACTTTTAGATGAAAATCAGGGTCCTAAAATAGATGTAGATATAGATATATATAGGTATTGATAGATACAGAAATTATAGATATAGATACAGATATAAATAAAGATATAGCTGTGGATATTCATATTCATTTTAGTGTATCTTATACCATACATGAAACCAGAAGCCAAAGGCATGAAGTTCAAGAGGCTTGGAGTCTCATATCTTGGCACAGCAGAGCAAGGCCTACAGATGATGCCATGCTACTAATTATTAAGATTTTCTGCCTTCCATGTTTGTTATAGTTCCCTTTCTGCCTCATCGTGCTCTTGTCATGTTAACCCACCTTCCAACACACTACTATCTTGACTTTCCTTTGCTTCATAGCTCTGCTGCCACATATCAATGACCAATTATGTTTTGTTCAAAAGTAAGTATCTCAAGCAACTCAATAAATGGGAAGAAATGCCTATACCTCCCACTGCCTCCTCTTTTTTCTGTTTTGCATTCTCTGTGGAATCATAAACAAATCATTGGTAATGGCCATTTATTACTCCCTGCACCCATGACAAATGAGACTGATATTATGGCTCCTTAGCCACTAGTGTTTGCAAAATGGTTTAAAACCTACTGGGTCCATTCACAGCAAAACTCAAAGTCATTTTTATGGGCATAGATTTTGATAAATACATCCTTATATCCTGTTCCCCCCTCCCCCCTTTTTTTTTTTCCTGGGGGTGATTCCAATGATTCCAACAAGTTAAAAAATCAGAAATTTTGGCTCCTAAATACAAAGAAAGATTGTACGTATGACTGGAGCACAAGGAGAGGAAGGAGAACTGACCCCAGGGTGTTTACAGTCACTTCTCCACCTTCATTCACCAGTGGCTCAAAGAAGCCCTTACACATATACACCATTGACAGAGTGTAGTACCCAGGTTTACTCTTGGGATACCGAAATAAGAAAGCTGCATCCTCAAAGAACAGCACTTAAATTAATCACAGGGGTGATGCCCCTCACCTTTGGCACAACTGGAGGCTAATGAAGCCCTATACATTTTTGAAACCCTGCCAGCTGTCCCCACAGAGCATTCCCCAGCATCGTGGCTGCACGCTCGGGGCAGCTCCTCCTGCCCTGTGTATGTGGAGCAGAGCAATGTCAGTGGGATTTGGGTGACCGTGACAGTCCTAATGGGATGGGGTGTGTTGTGCAGGAGAGATGGCATCAGTCTGGGGCCAGAGGGCTGATCTCAAGTTGTACTTTGGGTGAATTTGCATCTGAACCTAAGTCAAGAATGAGGACTGATCTGCATGCTTGGTTAAAAAGCAGACACCTCTCCCAGCCCTGTGCACAAGGCTCAGGCCATGTCTCTGTCATCCAAGAAAACACTGAATTGGCTGGGTTTTATTGCAGTGGTAGCCAGGCTCAGTCCCTGAAACAGTGCCTGTCTGCAGGAGAACAAGAGAACTTTGACAGATACCACAGATCGAGGATGCATCTCTCCCAGCACAACATGTGGAGTCGCCATTCAGCAGTCACCCACTCAGGGATGAATTCCGCTCCTCGGCATGCTCTTACCTCGTGTTTTGTGGTATGAAACCAACAAGTGCCATATAACAAATGAAGAGGGGAAAAAAGAGCAAGTGATTGTCAGTTGATGCCATGCTGCGTTTTGAGACAGGACATGAGCAGTTCTGCATCTTGGATATTTTCAGGAACTTAAAGATAATGTCCTCACCAAGGCTATCCTCAGGCTCCTGTGATCTTTGGGGAACTCAGAAATCAGGGGCCTACTGTTTTATCTCAAAACAATTGAGTTTGCTAGTTGTTACATGGTCGGGCTTCAGGTACCAATGAATTACTTGTGAAGGTCACGTTGGATTTGTGGGACAACATTAGCACTTACCTCCAAGGGAAGCAAGCCTTCTGTCAGGAAATTTATTTGAAAAATGGTTTATTATTTTCATGGGATGTGTCATTTGGTGATGCCAGGTGTGTGCCAGGCTGGTTGCCTGGGTATTAGTGTTGGATATTTCACCTCTGGTAATTATCAGCTTTGCATTAGGAGACCTTGAGTATGGACACATTTGACAAGGAAATACATCTGAAATCTCCCAGTAGCACTTGATAGTTGTTTCAAATAAATAAAAGAGGACTTATCTCCCCCGGACCCTGATGAGGTAGTCAGCAGCTTGCAGCAGATAGATTGCTACTTACCCAGTAACGTCAAGTGTCCTCCAGGCCCAGGAGAGGGAGATCACTTACTGCAGGGTCCCTGAGAGTTTAAAGAGCTAAGAAGGAATAAATATTCAACACAGAGTTCCAAGGTAGTATTGACGCGATGGTCTTTTGCCTCGATTTAAAAATAAATAAATAAATAAATAAAATCCTTTTGCAAATGATTCTGTTTTGTTTTCATCTTATTAAGTTTTAAATGTAACTTCTTTTAAATGCCAGCGACTTGTTTATGTTACTTTGAGTTATCATGTCATGGAAACCTCCCTTTCATTTTCAGGCAGAGCCTCAAAACTCAGTATCTTGATTAATAAAATATAAAGAGTTTATGCTATCTGTTTTTCCTGGCTTGAAAGAGCAATTTTCTGTTCCTGAGAAGACAGGTAGCATTGCTGAGAGGAGGAGATTTTTTTTTCCTCCCTGTGCTAGGGGCTGGCCTAGGGGATAAGATACGTGGACCAAAATCTCAGCCCTGCCAGAGACTTTCTGAGTGGTGTTGGCTGGATTCAAATGGTATGGCCTTACGTATCCCCAGGTCATGTCACATCTGAGACAGTCACTCTAGGTCTTTCCTAGACAGCTCTCTGGAGATGGTGCTTTGGTGGCTATAGATGGAGCCTGGGACCAGCAGACATTTGGATGTCTAAGTTTGATAACATTAATCCTTGTCTTCAAAAGTTGGTTCTTCTCCAAACTCCTCTTAAATGGGGGTAACAGCCCTTCCTTTTCACCCAGTCTTCTCTAACTTCCTCGGGGCTTCTCCATCTCAGCATATTGTTTGGTTTGGACCTGTTCTAATCAAGGGCTTTTGCTAGCCAATCCCTTTCCCGCTCCCTTCAACCCTTTGCAGACTCCCCTGCCCTTCTCTCCCCTTCCCTTTTATTTATTTAAGTTGTGAAAAGAACCAAAGGGGGTCCCCAGCATCCCACCGTCTAGGAGAGCTGCTTTCCCTACGGGGCAGCAGATGCTGTTTAACACTTAGAGTGTTAAAAGAGAAGAGGGAGCAAGAAAAAGAGGGAGAGCGAAGGCAGGGAGTGGAGGGGGGACAGAGAGCCTGAGCTGAATTGGAGGAATTTCCTCCCCCCTGTTGCCGAAGGGAGGTTTTTTGGACATCTGCCCAGACACATGCTGAGTTAAAGAAGCGGGATAAATTCTGGAAGAATGAATGGGGCAAGAGGAGGGGTCGGGATGATGGAGGGGAGTGTGGGCTATGGGGGGCCATCGCGGCCAGGCAGACAAAGAAGGTCTGTGGGGGGAGACCAGAACGGCACCGTGTGTGTGTGTGTTTGTCTTTTTGCTTCTTTCTCCTGCCATACATTTCAACCACTGGCTCCTTATCACATAGCAGCGAGACCTCTTCGTTGGGCTGCGCCAGGCAGCTTGTCATCTCCTGAATCTTCCTCTGTATTGCCTCGAAGAGGCAGGTACCCGAGCGGATGTAAGTTGTAACCAGGCGGGGTGCATCAGGGCTGGTAAACACGTTTTGAACAGCGAGGGCGAGACAATTATTTGAGCAAAACTCATCGTGGGCTCTCTCCATCTCATGTCTCCAGGCAAGGTTGCGTGACTTTCTGAAAGATTCAGTGAGACAGGCAATTTCTGAGCACGATTCAGAGTGTATATGGGCAAAATTGTGTGGTCAGCTTGAATAACCCAGACAAAAGGTCAGATAAACTGCTCTGTCTGCAACAGACCTGGGATGTACAGGTCGCTCTCTGGATGGCTTGTTCCTGCAGCTTCTCAGCCCCCATGGTTTCAGGATGTCAGTCTCTCACCTCTTTCAGTTAGGCTCCTCATCCAATTGATCCCTAGCCCTGCTGGAATACAGATGTGGGCTAGGACTCATTCAGATTACGAGGCCACCAGCAAAACTGGGCCAGCAGCAAGCCTTGTTCAAAAGAGAGAAGCAGAAGCTGGACAGAAGAGAAAAGCAAAAGAGAGAAGCAGCAGTAGCAGTAACCCCTTCCTCGTGCTCCCTTCAGCCAAAGAAGTTTGTTTCATCGTCTCAGTCTCTGCTGGCCTTAAGAGCTATGCATCTGTGAATTACTCTGAATTTGCTAAAAGGCCTGCATAGCATCTTATGCACCTTAGGTAAATCACCACAAGGTGCCTCTGTGAATGTCTTTCCCAAACCCAGTGGCTCTGGTTATGAGTTCAGCTTCTTGAAGCTTACCTGAAAGTGAATCACACCTGAAGCAGGTTCTTGCAGCCTTTCTATGGATGAACTTTCCTCCTTTCACGTAATAGCAAGGACAGCCATTTATGCCAGTACAATACACAGATTTCTTAAATGATACGTCTTTGGTAAATGTGCTGACTGATTAACTCACTGAAAGTCCACATTATCTGGAGGCTGATTCTGGCTAGATCCAAAACTGAAGTTTGATCAGCTGTGATGGCTCCACTCAGTGTTTAATCACCTCACTCTTCATCACATTGTCTTTTGGTCCAAAAAATGCCTCAGTTGTCTACTACCAAAGCTTCCCTGCAAGTTTCAAGTTGTGTTTTTTAAAGGCAGTGGCTACTACAAGCCTGCTTAAAGGTAGAAATTTTCTCCTGAGATTTTAGTGAGAAGAAGACCCAAAAGTATGTTTGGTCCATTTGTTGTAATCATTATCATCGTCACTCACTTACAGTAACTAAAAATATTTTTTTGTTGCTACAAAGCATAGTTAAATCAGTCTACTGGAAATGGAGGGTATCCTTCCTCCCACTTCAAGAAACAAATAAACAGAGGTATACCCAGAGCAGTTTAAAATATAACATTTTGATTGCATAGAACAAACACTGGTTTAATTCTTTCCTGAGTAAGTTGCTCTAACCCCTAAACTAAGCTGGAAGGAGCTAATCTTGAAAAGGAAAGGTGAGCAAAGTGGGTTCAAGTCTGTAACAATCATTATTATTATTTTGCATTGGGATGCAGTGGCTTAAAAAGAACTAGTGGAAGACAATAGTTATGTTTTGACTGCATCTAGCCTCTGCTGAGGCTTGCACAGGTGTACTGATTCAGTTGTTTCATTCATCTTCAGCATAACAACCCTTGCTTGGTAACAAAAGATTCAATTAGGCGTTCAAATCAGTTCATGTTTTGCACCACTGAAATGCAGTTGTGCTTCAAAATAAAAAGTCAAAACTTTAAAAACAAATTGCCAGTTATGGTGCTATTGGGAATCTTTATCAAGAGAAGCACATTGGATGTGCAGATCCAGATAAGCCAGATATTGGCCAGATGTCGGTGGGTAATATTTAAGAAGGCCAAAAGTATGGCTTTTAAGTGTTGTAAACTGGAATAGCTGTAGGAAATACTGCTTCTGTTCCCAGCAAACTGGGACAGTTATGGCCAATTGAGTCCAAGGGCTGGACTAGAAAACCTGGGAGACCTGTGAGTCAAAGGAACAGATAAAAGACTTAAGAGGATGAAGGCTTGGGCTCTGAAAAGTTCCAACTCAAACTGTTCCTCCAAGGCAAATCTGTCCTCCATTTCTCCTAGCCATCATCACAAGGGAGCTTTTAGGACCGTTAGCTTCACTTCCATAGAAGTTATGAAAATTGTTCCATCAGGTTTGCCCTATTTTTGTGGGTAAAATTGTGATTCTGTGACTATGAAAATCAGGTTGGTGGGGGACAATTTGTATTAGAACACAGGGATATGCACATCAGGGTTATTAACAGAGCATCCCTCCTTGGTGCTGTGTTAAAGGGAGACTCAGACTCTGGTTCCCCCTGCTACCTCACTCCCAATGAACAAGATTTTAAAATTTGGGTTTGCTTCTATTTTGAATGGACATGAGAAAAGACGTGCTCACTTGATATTGGAGCTATTGAAGTGGGAAGTTGGTAAGCACCTTGCCGTGGCTTGCCCAGCTGTGCTGTACCACCTGCTATGGATCTGGAAGAGGATTTCAGCCTCCAGGCTTTCTGGCCACGTCCCTTTTGTACAGCTCTAGCTTTATATTTTTCTCAATATTATAAATAAATATAAGTGGGAAGAATGAGGAGAGCATTCGGAAAAGGCACCTTATCTTTAAAAATTCACTTATTTTAGCCATTTGATGTCAAACTTTTAAAGCACACAGTAGTGTTTTTCACAGGTACTGCTTGGAGGGCTGGTCTATATAGACCAGCACACATTTTGTGCTAGGGCAGCACTCCCCGCTTTTATCAACATAGTATAACTACAGTAAGTCATGTAATATCTGGCTTGTGCACAGTTCTGCTAATTAGGATGCCTGTAAAGATATTTTTCCCATTCTCACATAACTGCACTCTAGAAGCCTGTTTACCCTGATGTAATTCTATCCATGTAGTAAGAGCGGTGCAGTTTCTGCGTGGTGACTAATTCTAATCTACATAAGTTTAAGACAAAGACAACCGGTTAGTGTCTCGAGGCCATGTTAGCTTTCCCAGTGTGTTGTTTGTATGGTGCCAGGGTGGTCAGTGAGTCAAGCCACTAAGTACATTGTTGTGTGTGTGGAAGGGAATAGAGACCCAGATTGCATATGTCTAAGGTTTATGAATTCATCTACAGCTCTATGCAATGCCTATGTGGGAATGAGTGGCCCCTAGCACTGAAATTTGGTCACCCCATCAGAGCATTGACCAAACGTACTTCCTCTGTTAGAGGTGGAGGATACCGGTCCTCGAACAGAGGTGAGTGTTTCCAAACCAGAATGGAGCTATAATTATAAAGGAGGGCATATGATCAACTTTCGTTCCACATATTCAGATGGGATGATTTTGTTTCGCAAAGTTGGTATCCAGCTCTATCTAAATAAATATGTTGGCCCCTTCCCAGAAGGGATAAAATTTTATACGCATCACTGCTAGCTCTTTTCCTGATGATGGCTGGCTCAAGAGCTGAGCCCTGACGCCATGTTTACTAGCTACTACTAATACTTAGCTTAGGTATTGAGCGTAAAGAGTGGGCCAGCTTCTTTAAGCAGCCAGGAGGCTGACCTGCCTGCATAGAGACTGGGGCTGACAGTGTCCTTTGTCAAGCTTTGATTACAACAGTGCTGGCAAAGCCACCATTGTGTTTGGCGCTTGTTGGTTTCTGGTTTGCTCAGCTGTGCTGCACACTGAAATGAAAAACATCTGGTTGACTCACACACTGTTTAGACTGGTTACACAAAAGCATGATGTTATGCAACCCAGACCTGCTATCCCATTTCTTCCTCTTCTGAAGCATTTCATATTTTGCTTTTAATCACATCGGACAGACGGCTGGACGTCTTCCAGGTGCTATTGCTCAGATGGTGAGCCTTGTGCTTGACCTGTCAGCACAGGTCAGCCTGCCACCACCTCATTGTGTTGCAAGAACGCCTTGTGTCTTTTTTTCCTTCTGTACCCATGAAGCTGAGCAGCGCTAACTCGTGCCAGGAGACCAGCTGTGGAAGATGGTGAAGTTCCTTTCTGAAACACAGTGAACTAGTTCAGGCAGTGTGTTTAGCTCACACACTTCTTGGTCTTTTCCCATTTGACTTCAGGCTTCCCAGCAGGCGGGACATAGCTGATAACCCCTGTCCCCCAGCTTCAGAGCAGCCTGTCTTTCCCCCAACGCCTGTGTGAGATGATCCACCTGGGGGAAACATCACGGCAGAAGGAGTTCAGCACAGGATTTCTGGCTGCTTTACTCCTATTGTCCTCTGTGGTGTGCTTTTGGTAAATCGCACAAGTGTGCATCTTCGTTGGGCTGTCTTTTCAGCTCTGAAGTGAGCAGGTTTTTCTGAGCAGGGTGATTGTGAACAGCTCAACAGTGGAAAATGCCAGCGCTGGCCACTTGCTTCCCACCAGGCTCATGTATGCTGAAAATCAAGTTTAGTAGCTCAAGCTTTCTAAGTTCAGCTTTTAATTAAAATGCATAATTTAATGTTAGAGACCTCATTCTCCAAGAAGGGTACCATTATAAATGCCCACATCCAACCTGGATTGCTGAAATTGGCATATTGCCTCTATTACATTAAAGATAGCAAAACCAAACTGACTTATTATTGTAATGGTTTGCCAAGCAGACACTGTCTTCATCCCAGATATAAAAAAAATAATGAAACAATGCTCATTGGATTTGACTTATTTTGTATGTAAACTGATGCAACAGCATAGCGTGACTGTAGGAAGGGCTGTTGAATGCAAGCCTACACGCTCATGTCAAATCGTGCAAGGCTGTCGCAGGGAGCCAACTGGGAACTATGCACAATGGACTGGCCTAAACTCCTCCTCCGGATGCTCCTACAAATTATTGCCACTGCCTACATGGATTATGTGGTATCTGATCAGTATTCCTCCTCTTTTACGTATTCGTGTGTGTTTCTGTGTTTGTGTCTGTGCATGTGCATGTATGAAGAGCACTTAATATATAAAAGAGAGGTTAATGAAGAAAACTAATTAGTGCTCGTTATCTCAGGAGTTCATGCTGATTTTCTCTACTGTCCAGTTCATGCCCTCTTTATAAGGATCTCCTTTTATCCTGTGGTAGACTTTGCTACAATCCTGAGCTTCACCAGCTGAGATGGAGGAATGGCTCCTCTAATTTGCTTAAAGTGGTCCAGTCTTTGGAATCTGGATTGCTCTGGTTCATATCTTAATAACTTTCATGCCTTCAGATGGATCATTTAAAATGTACCCCTGGATCTTCCTCCCATGGCTAGCAACTTCCATGATGTGCTTGGACAGACAGAGAAAACCTCCCAACCCAAGCCTCAAGGACTTCTTTGGTCCAGGAGAGGAGCCTGGGGTTAGCTCTGAGGTGCATGCACATACATAGGCACACACTGCTTGATTCACTATTTCTCGTGTCTCCCTTTCACCTATTAGTGTCCTCTGAAGTATCAGGTTACCTTGCCAGTGGAAATATATGAGCAAGCTCTGTGATACACTGTAACTGTAATAGCAGATCATATAATTTTCCCCCGAAGGCTTGTTGCAGACTATGTCAAGTCATTTGTATTTATGACAGCTTGGGGGTGATTTAGTGCAACCCCACTTTGATAAAAGCCATTTAGAGCTCATAAATATGGGTGACACACTGCCTTCTTGGCTCAGATTTTAAATGGAGAGCTGCATTTGCAATACCATTGAGCTTTTGTTGTTTGGGGGCAAGAAAGGTAAGAAGTAGAAGCAAACAGGAAATGGAAGGAGGGTGGGAAATGCCAAAGGGTGATGAAGAAATGAAGGATGTTGCCATGTTTGGAGCCTCTCCAGCCTGAAATGTGCCCTCTTCTCTGCATCTCACGGTCATCTCCTTGGAGCAACCTCCGCTGGCAGGAGAGGGCTCTGTGCAGAGAAACCTCCCTGAGGCCATGAGAAGACACATGGCAGTGGAAAGGTCTATTTGCTCTACAAGGCATTTATCTCCTCTTTTCAAAATGTGATTAAATCATACCCACATCGCAATACGTTATCAATATTGCTAGCTTGGGAAACTTCCCCAGCAACCCCAGCACCCCAGTTCCTTCCTGTGAGGGGCAATATTTTTTGGAGATGTCTTCACGGCCTTTCTCACTGATACTGGGGGAGAGGGCAACAGCTTGACAGTGACTCCAGCCAGCCTCCAGCTAAGAGCAGCACAGCATCATCCTTAAACTCTTGACCACAGTCTCCCAGCTCTGCTGTGCAGTCCTCAGACAATGTACACGCTTTCCACTTGCATCAGTTTTTTGCCAGAATTCATTTATTTTGCTTTTTGCCCAGCTGGCTAGAAAGGAAGCGGGCTCCCCATGTCGGGGGAACAGGAATTTAGCGCTCGGTTTTCACAGTAATAATAATACAAAAGACTTCCATATGCTAGCAAGTTTTCTTTCAGCTTGGGTCTTACAGTTGCATGCTGTTTTTTTACTTAATTTCAAGGAGACATTTCACGAGTATATTTATATTCTGTAACTAGTTTTCTAAGGAGGTAGACAATTTACAGTCAGCAATAAAAGATACTTAAGCCCAGCATAGAGCTGTCAGATTTTATGTGCTAGGCTTAAATTGATTATTGATGGAAGCAAGTAGGAAGGTTGTTCTTGGAAAATTATATTTTTTTCATAATTTGTAATGCCCAAAGGAACCTGAGCATCGCAGCCCACTGAATTTCACAGGGAGATGAATGTCTTTGTTTTAACCATGAGAATTCCAAAGAAGTGTTGTTCGTGTTTGTAGTCACTGGGAGAGTCAGAACGTGAGCCCAGGTGGGTGTCTGACCATCAATCCACTTCCTTCTCTTAAGCAACCAGTGTTGATCCATATGAATGGCTGGGAACTGTACTGGGGAATGTATCTAACATGTTCAAGTCTTTAATGGCATAATTATTGATTGCAGGGAGATGAGGACTGGGATACTTAGTTTTGTGTTGGCAGCTATTCTGCTCATGGAACTGATGTTCAGGGGTATGGGCCACCAAATTAAACTAATCAAGCAAGGACTTAATAGCATCTGCCTGTAGCACTAATACAGATCTTTTTCAGAGTTTTACAAGTGCAAAAGCTTTTAGGTTGTGATTTAGAAGTTTGAATGTCACTTGTGAAAGTTACCTCCCAAATCTGTACAGCAAAGGCATTTTAGCATATACCTGTATGTTTGAAACACAGTTAAAAGATTTAAGCTAATCACTTTTTAAGCACTTCATCTTTTTGGAGTGTTCTTTATAAATTATTGTGATTTTATTTTTTATTTTAAGCTATCACAACATCAGGCAAAACAAATCTTGCCTGCCTTTCAAGACATTCCCGCAGCGTGATGCCAGATACGCACAGACAAATGCTGTACACAACGATTAAATCTTACATTTCAAATAACCAGTTTACCAGTCTGCCATTATTAATGTCCTCTGAGATGGACAGTGTTTATGCATTGCACTGTTGGTTTGGTGCTCACAGCAGCAAACCCAACACTTTCTTTGTGACCCTTTCTACTGAAAACTGTTCATCTCCCAACCTGATCAGGCTTTGCACATCCTCGCAGAGGCTTCAGAGGAGCACTGCGCACAGCAGAGGACCTCTGCCACCCAGGCACGGCCATGGAGAAGGGGCTGAGCTCAGAGAAAAGCTTTGAAGCCTCAGCCCCAGGTCTTCTCCATCAGCCTCAGCTGGTCCACAGCTGCACCCCTCTGCGCTGCCTTTGGGGCTCCCACCCAGCGCCTAAGCAAGCGAAGCCAAAGGAATTAAAAGGCAGAGTGCTTTTCATTAAGCAAATGAAAATAAACTCACAGTCCCTGCCCCGAAGACTGTACACTGTAATCAATGGCAGCATTAATGGGGAACTTCAGTGCACTCAGAGGAACAGTAAAACATGCCTGATGGGACCTCAAAGACAAGACAGCCAGTAAATTACTTACTTGGCTTCGTTTTCATTAGCCATTAGAGCAGACTAATGGCACTTACCTTACCCCACCAGAGATTAGGTAGTCATCACTAACACAGTGCTCTGGATGAATATAAAAAAAAAAAAAGGAGCATCCCAAAGGAGCATCCCATCCCTCCCATTCTTGTCTTCTGCTTGCAGCAGGTGAGAAGGTGGCCCAGGGCAGTGGGACGGCAGCATCCCTGCCTTTCACGTGTTGCGTCCAGGTCTGGTTTGGATCCCAAGCAAGCACTGTTGGAGATGTCAGCCAACATTTGGTGCTGCACAGAGAGCACTGTGATGCTCAAAGCCCGCTCCGCAGCCTGCGCCATGGGACCCATCTGCTGCTGGCACACGCAGGGCATGGAGCAGGTTGGACACCGCTGCGCGGGGAGGTTAGTGCAGCACCTCTCTGCACCATGCCTGGATGGGGCTGCTGCCATTTATCTTTACACGCAGTTTTATTAAAATTAGATCCTACAGACTTTGCCACGTGTTTTTTTTTTTTTCATTAAACAGGCTGATTTGGTCTCTGCTGACTCGAAAAGCCAATCAACAAGCCCTCTGAATCTTTGATCTATTTTTCTGCTTAGCTGTTCTCTAAAGGCTCAATTTCCTCTCCTGTCATGCTTTAGAGAGGGGGAAAATACACAGACTAGTGTGGGAAAGGAATTTGCAGGTGGCTCCACGCTGTTTCACACGTCCCTGAATTAGAGATAATGAGGAAACAAGTGGTAGAAACAAAAACTTGAGCAAGGTTGAGATAAAGTAACTGGGCTACAGTGTTAAAGATGAGCTTTGGGCAGTGGCCAATTGCCAGCTGGCTTGAGGTGTGTGTCTGAGGGTCTCTAACCAATTGTATGACAGATTCGGGCGCGTGGACAGTGTGTGGGGCTACGGGGAAAGTATATGTAGTAGTGAACAAGGGCAATAAAGGTCTCCTGTTCAAGAGCCATCAGGAGTCCATGTCTTGCATCCCTTCAGACTAGTCCCCAAGTTATAATACAATTATTTGGTGCAAGGGATTTTTTTTTCCACTTGAATAAATTAGTTATTAATTAAAGCTTTTTGATGTAGTGCGAAAGGAGTTATATTTGATACCAACAGCTGTATGCTGTTTGATTTATAGTCCTTTGGGGTGTTGTTGGTTACAGCAATCCATTCCTTCCCCTTCCCCCACAAAACACACACACACACTTCAAAGACCATTAAGCTCGTACTGTGTTTTCAATTAGAAGGAGAATCTTTTGTTGTTGTTACTGTTTTCACTTTTCTATCTCTTGCTTTAAAGTTGTGGTGGGAACAGAGGAACAGCATTCCCCTACCGTGGAGGCTTCCCCAAGGGTGAAGTCCAGCAGCAGTGCAGACATTGGCAACACCACTGGGGTAAAGGCTCTGCTGGGGACTGGTCCTAAACTTGCTTCCTTGGCTTAGCATGGTGCTTCTGGAGCAGTAGGCATTCCCAGAGGATTTCCTCTGGTCTCCAGTTGAAGCAGGTTAAGCTGCTGCTGTGAGAACTGAGCCTAATTTCCAGGTAACACATAAAGTATTTGGAAGCTGCGTGATGGGTTTGGGTTGAAGTATCACCATGATCTTCAACCTGGGCAGGACTGGAGACTCAGGCAGGAAAGAGGATGAGATAAAGGACCTTCGGTTCAATATCTAGTTGGAATTATAGAGAACACAACAGAAAATGGTCGTGGAAGAGGTGAATTATTTCTTTCTTCTAACCCTCTACAAAGAGTAGCTCAAATATGAAGTGCCTTTGGTGTTCTTACTTAACTGACAGAGTTGCCTATTGCTAGTTTCCCAGAAATTCCTCATCCCACCTGCTCAGCTGTGACTGTCTCACTGGGCCAGCGAGGCTTCATGGCAGGAGGACGTGGCATCTGAAAGGCTACACAGAGTACACAGAGGCTTCTTCTCTCCCATCCCTCACCAGCAAGGAGGAGAGTGGGCTCGGAAGAGCACTGGTGGCTTTTGGCTCCTTAACATGGTGTCACCTGCTGATTAAGGAGGAGCTTTTCTGTACATGGTGCTGTTTTCAGTCAATTCCCAGCATGGTGTGCATTAGCTGTAATGGAAGTGGCTGGGGAGAAAGCGTGTTTCTTCACCTTGGTTTGCAGTTGGGTTCCTGAGTCTCAGAAGTGGCAGTGGGATTTTCAGTGCTGTGGACTAACACGTAGGGCACCTGTTACAGACGATCCAAGCTCCACTGAGCAAGGTAACTCAGCCAGCTTCCCATTAGGAGGAGAGAGAAAGCCCTGCTTCTCCAAAAAATCCCTATCCCAGGCAAGGCTGTCCTACTGCTGCCATTTATTTTGTTTTAATCCAATGGGGGGGGGGAATGGGTCTTAATTAATTTCCTTCTACTCCAGGCTCAAGAGGAAAACCCGCTTCGGGACAAATTAATGCAATCAAAATCTGCAGGCTGTGAGGCTGCTGGCAGAGTTCCCTGTTTGTGAGCAAACAAGTGCAAGTTTACAGCTTTCAAGGATGGAAGAGGCATTCCTGAAAGATGGTAGCTGGAGGCGTGGGCTTTCAGTGAACAAGAAGAATAGGGAGGCTTCCTCCTGTTCCCTGCCTACCCCAGGCAGCCCGGCTGTCACGGTGGCCACGAATCCTTTCTCTAACTGAGGAGTCTGAGTCAGGGCTGAAGGAAAGGGCTGTATGATGGTGGAGAGCAGCCCTGCTGGAGACGGGTGGCCAGAGAGGAGCAGAGCTACCTGTGCCACATCACCAGGGAAGGGCTTATTTGCTCTCACTGCAGCAGAGACGCATCCTTCCTCTGCTATCCATGCTATCCTGCTATTTATTTATTCAGAAAAATAGTATTACTTTTCCCTTCTTGCTACCTCTGCTGTAGTGATGGGGGCCAGCAACACCTGCCTACATAACCCAGCTTTGGGAGTGCCACATTTATCATGTTTTTGAGAATCCTTTTTTTTTGCTTTACACACAGCGCTCTGTACACATTCATGGACTTTCCAGGTGGGTTTTAGGCCACTGAGATTGGCAGGAGTGTTGGGGGAATGCCCACCCATCTCAGTGTGATGGTAAATACCTTCCAGTTTTAGTATTATTTAGCTTGTTCCAACAACCTATTCTAGGAAGAACTTATTTATCTAAGGATATGTTTAATGTTTTTGTTCTCAGGACTGTAGAAAATGCATTTTCTGAGTTGCTGAGGGACTTTCTATTTGCTCTATATGTTTGTTTTAGTTGGTCCTGCAGAAGTACAATATTTTCAGCTTCTTAAACAGAATTGATAGCAGAATACAAAAAGAGAGATTGTTCATGAGGAGTTTTATTTATTTTCCCTTAACATGTAGTTATTTTTCAGTTTCTGGTTATTTTCTGTTTTACCTCTTTGGGTTTAGTTGAAGAGGGGAAAATACATGGTTATCAAATAAGAAAATTAGAATTTTGCATACATGGAATAAAATACATGTTTTCAGTTGTCTGCATGTTGCCTTCTTGCTAGAAACCAGGATGGATATCTTATGGATGTCTCCATTTGCCTTACTTCTGCATTACTAATTGAGGACTTTGAACCAAGACTGTCTTGACTTTAGCTAGCAGAAAGAAGTAGGCATTGAAGAGCAGGAATAACATCTCTGCCAAGCACTCAGACAAGCTATGCTGAGCTTGCCCTTGCGTGACAAGGGGCATGTATGAGGTGGTGCTTCATACATATAGCAAGGTGCTATATTCTTCTGAGCTAGCTGAAGAGGTGATACTATTAGACTGTTGATACCAAGCAACCAGCCTAAAATATTGGCTGCTGAATTATTCAGACATTTGAAGAGCAAGGAGAGAATAAAAAAGTATGTTAGCCGTGCACGTTTCTGCAGATATATGGACCCATCCAAAGTTATGGGTGAAAAACAGAAAACCAGAGTGAGGGGAGTGAAGGAAAAGCGAGAAGGGAGAGTACAAATGTGGGCACCGAAGAGGGCAAACCAGCAGCACACAGTGACAGGGAGGTGAAAGAGGGAGCCAGAGAGGAGCGACTCGGGGCCATGTCTGGGTGTCAGAGTTAATGTACAGGGATGGGGAGGAAGAAGGAACATGGTGAGAACTGAGCCAAACTGTGCGCAGGGCCATGAGATGAATTTACTTGGGGAGAAACAGAAAGGGTTGGTGTTATTTGTCCTTCTCCTGAATAAACTGCAGGAGCAGTTAGTAGGGTGTGTATGGCAGGGCAGTGGCAGTGACTCTCATGTGTGGGTTATTTAAACTTTCCCAGTTTGGGCTCTTTGAAAAAGAGCCTTTGAATTTTGGCAGGGAGAAAAGCTCTGCAGCTGTAGACATGCCTTTCCCTTCTCCCATGAAACTCCCCTCCGTTCTGGCTGAGTTATGAGCTGTTCAAGATTCCCATTCCCCATTTCTCACTCATGTTTCTCAGGAAAATGCTAGCTCCCAAATCTGGAGCTTGAATGAGAATAAAATAATCAGGCAGCAACTTTCGTTAAAGCAGATGTAAAGGGGATGAGTGTTATAAAGAGACCCGTGGAAGTGGCTTTCAGTTCTGGAGCAGACGAGGAGGTAGACAGCAAAAGAGTTTTAGCTTTATAGGCTTTCCTAATTAGCATCTGCAGCTGAGGAAATAACCTAAGACATTTTCCACAAGTATTCATTAGCTGCTGGATTTTTATAACCTTGATTGGACTTTGTACACTTTCTCCCACCATCCTGTCATGTTTGCTCTTGACAAATATTCCAGCAAACATGTTTTTGGGCCGGAAGTGTTTGTGGAGGCTGTGAATTCTGTAGAATATTCCTGAATAGTGCTTTTAATATTCCCACTGGAAACCTGCTTCTAGGGATTGTAATGTCCCTCTGTTCAAGAGACAAACATCGCCACTGTGTCAAACAGACATGTAACAGCTTATGAACTGGGAAGAGATCAAGAAGAGTATTTAGACAGGAATTTCAAATACGTATTTTTAGGCAAATAGCAATCTGCTACTAGTTCACAAATCAACACTCTGAATATGTCAAATGCCTGTCTCTTCTGCAGTGCCCCATTTCTTGGATTTAAGTTCACCAGCAAATTTTGAAAGTAAAACCAAATAGTTTATTTGTTATTCTCCTCAGTTTCTCTCAGTGAAGAAAATATTTATTTATTTATTCTTAAATCTGTTCTGCTTAGAATAGCTTCCATAACATTGTTTTTTATTGACTCATCTCTAAATAAGAGACTCTTGCTCTTGACTCCTGCTTAGATGAATGATTTCTAAGGCTTTTCTTTTTGTGACAGTGTTGAATTGGTCGATGTTTGTATTAAGCTTTCCTAAGTGCACTATTAAATGGGCAAAACTTCAACAATAAACAGGCTGACTGGCTCAGTGATAAATTGAAGAGAGGGGAAGATGTGTATTTTTAGACAGAAGAATCATCATGGAAATTGTCCAATTGCCACGCAGTTGGAGAAGGGCTATGTGGAAATATTCTTCAAATAGGTACCAGACATTAGCTGTTCTTAAATCAATGAGACTGTGCTTTAGAAAAAAGAATCAATAACAACAGCAAAAACTTGTCTGGCCAATGCCTATCTTGTCCTAAGGCTTGCCTAGGATCTAAGCATTCCTTGTAGTTTTAGAAGCAAAACCTTTAGGTTTTAAGGGCTCTTAAGTTCCCTTTGTCATTGTGACTCACGAGCAGGATTGAACATTTTACCATTCCTCTACATGAGAAAAAGATAAGGACAATTACAAAGGCAAATAAAAGTAAAGCAACCCTCATGGACCTTTTTGTTGTTTTGTCCAGGATTGGTGATATTATTAAAAAATGAGTCAAGACAAGCGCATTCCCAATTTTCCCTCCTTTTCAGAGGGAAATCATATTTTTGTAGAGGATCTTGTGAGTGGTTATTTTGAGTGAAAATGGATGGCATCTCTGTTCTGTTTCTGTCAGTGAGCAAGCAGGACTGAAGTCCTCTGCATGGGGACAAGCTCAACCCTCTGTGCTTCCATCCTGCCACAAAGCAGCACACACCAGCAGACCCAAGAGATAATTACCAGCTTCACAAATTGCCAGACACGTCCCCAAGGACGTGTGTATTTGAGCTGTCTATTTGAGCTGCAAGCACAGGGAAGTGTTGGGTTCGGGGTCCAGAGCCTGTTCCCAGCTCTGCCACTGCCCGGCTCCAACCCACAGCAAAGCTGTACCTCTTCCCTGATCTGCACGAGGGAGATAGCAGTATCGGTCTCACAGGGGGTGCTAAGAAGCTTAGTTCATTAGCGTTTACAAAGTGTTTCTAGATCCTCAGATGGAAGGTTCTATAAACAGGCAAAGTATTACTAATTGCCAGCTTACACTAACTACTAAAGGGAAAACAAGGATGGCTGGAAGGAAGGAAGACACGAAATTTGTGATGAGATGCATCAGTTTAGTGTCTTTAAGTTAAACAGTTTAGCGGTCTGACTTCCCATTGCCATTATCTTAAAAATCTCCAGTTGTTTAGATTGGTGCAATATTTGACCTCCAGTTTACTTTGGGGAAAATCAAGGCACATCTGAGTCTGAGAATCAGGCCTCCTATGCTAAAGAATAAATCATAGGCCTAATTTGGGTGACCTTTCCTGAATTTACACCATGAGGTTGCACTGATGTAAATGGAATGAATTCTGGTTTGCAGAACATGACATCAGTGATTGCGTTCAGGGTTTACAGCAAAATGCATCAGAAAAACAATTTTGCACATCTTTACAGCTAAGAAGCAAACTGTGATACTAATGTACTAATGTTCAGAGCATTTCAGAGCATATGGGTAGGGTTTTTTTGTTTACGTGGTTTGGTTTCATGGTTTTTGTCCTCTTCTTTCAGCTCTGGCAGGGAACAACAGAGACCGTCTTATTCAGTCCTTTCCCCTTTCTGAGTTCCCTGCAATACCACAGTAATGTCGTGGTTGGGTTCCCAGTTAACTTTTTGTTGGCATTTTGGGAGGCATCAGGAATGAAAATAAGTTGTGTAACTTCTGTTGTTTGTATTTATATATATTTTGTTATTTGTATGCATTTTTCTGTAAAGCCTGATCCCATAGGACCAAGATCTGTGATAGGTTCCTTTAGAAATTAAGGACACAGAAAGTGCTCTTCACTCTTTAAAATACACCACCTTTTATTTTTTCACAGTGTTAAAAAAAGTAAATAAATATTAGTGGGTAGCCATTTCCCAGTAATCCTCCAAAGGGTGAAATCCAAAGCTGGTATAAATTGGCAGAGCTCTGTTCTAATCAGGGCAATGCTATTATTTCGCTCCAGCTGAGGCTCCAGCCCTAGAATGCCAGCAAGGGAAGTGAGTTTTGCACAGGATGGGTTTTCAGTCTGGGTGAAAGATTTTGCTGTGTAACTTAGCTATGTGTCTAGGCTCAGTGCTGTGGGAAACTGTCTATTTGACATCTGCGGCATATGCAGCAAACGCTTTGGAAGTTAGAGTTAATGCCTTTTGAATTTGCAGGTTGTTTACTTTCATCTTGAACGTGGATTTGCTTTCAGCCTCAATGGGAAATCTAACATAAGAAGTAATAGGACCAGCCATCTGTCCAAAATGGTATGAGAATTCCTGTTTTTGAAACTCAAAAACGGAGATCAGGGACAAGTTCACCATGTGTGTAATCTCTAGCAAATTACTGGTATGCTCCTTAGATTGTAGTTGTTTAACCCAGCCGACAGCTAAACACCACACAGCCATTCGCTCAGCCTCCCCCCTCCCTCTCTGGGGTGGGGGAGAGAAATGGGAAAGTAAAGCCCGTGGGTTAAGATAAAGACAGATTATTAAGACAGGAAAATAATAACAACAATAATAATAATAACAACAATGATGATAATAGTACTACTAATAATAATGTGTACAAAACAAGTGACGCACAATGCAATTGCTCACCACCCACTGACCGATGCCCAGTCTGTCCCTGAGCAGTCCGGTCCCCCTCCCCCGGCTAGCCACCCCTATTTATTGTTTAGCATGACGTCAGATGGTATGGAATATCCCTTTGGCTAGTTTGGGTCACCTGTCCTGGGTCTGTCCCCTCCCAGCTCTTACTGCACCTCCAGCCTGCCCGTTAGCAGGACAGAGCAAGAAGCTGAGACGTCTTTGGCTTGGTGTAAGCACTGCTCTGCAACAATTAAAACATCGGGGTGTTATCAGCACTCTTCTCATCCCAAGCCAAAACACAGCATTCTACCAGGTACTAGGAAGAAAATTAACTTTGTCCTAAATGAAACCAGGACATCTATCCACCCCTTATTCCATACCATTTATGTCATGCTCAGGTTACACTCTTTCCCATACATTCTAATTAATCACCATTTTCATCTAGGGTATATAGTAGTCATGGTAGTGATGACATACAGTATTGTATAGTAATTAGCATGATACAATTCAATTCATGGGCTATTCTCACCCAGTATTAAATCTCCTTGAGGTACACAACGGACCTCTCCGTTCTTTTGCATCACCCACCAAGTGCATCCAGGTCCCTGAGCAAAAGCAATTCCACAAATGGGTTTGCCTTTTCCTGAGGCAGGAGTAGCCCAGACTGTTTTACCCAGCATATTTCTTGCGTGCACTACAGGAACTTTATCCCCTTCTACAGTACGTAACAGGTTTGATTGGGCAGGTCCAGCTCGGTTGGCAGATCCCCTAGTATTGACTAACCAGGTAGTCTTTGCCAAATGCGTATCCCAGTTTTTGAATGTCCCAGCGCCCATTGCTTTCAGTGTAGTCTTTAACAGTCCATTATATCGTTCAACTTTCCCAGAGGCTGGTGCATGATAGGGGACGTGATACACCCACTCAATACCATGTTCTTTGGCCCAAGTGTCTATAAGGTTGTTTCGGAAATGAGTTCCATTGTCTGACTCTATTCTTTCTGGGGTGCCATGTCGCCACAGGACTTGCTTTTCAAGGCCCAGGATAGTGTTCCGGGCGGTGGCATGAGACACAGGATATGTTTCCAGCCATCCGGTGGTTGCTTCCACCACTGTCAGTACATGGCGCTTGCTGTTGCGAGTTTGAGGGAGTGTGATGTAATCAATCTGCCAGGCCTCTTGATATTTATATTTCAGCCATTATCCTCCATACCAAAGAGGCTTTCACTGTTTGGCTTGCTTGATTGCAGCACATGTTTCACAGTCATGAATAACCTGTGCTATAGCGTCCATGGTCAGGTCCACCCCTCGATCACAAGCCCATCTGTATGTTGCATCTCTACCTTGATGGTCTGAGGTGTCACAGGGCCATCAGGCTATAAATAATTCACCCTTATGTTATCAGTGCAGGTCCACCTGAGCCACTTCAATCTTAGCAGCCTGATCCACCTGCTGGTTGTTTTGATGTTCTTCGCTAGCCCGATTCTTGGGCACATGAGCATCTATGTGGCGTACCTTTACAGCCAGGTTCTCTACCTGGGCAGCAATATCTTGCCACAATGCAGCAGCCCAGATGGGTTTGCCCCTGTGC
Organism: Aythya marila; assembly: GCF_965140915.1. NCBI lineage: Eukaryota > Metazoa > Chordata > Aves > Anseriformes > Anatidae > Aythya > Aythya marila. The sequence goes on from NC_139081.1 coordinate 12,990,306, forward strand.
TGCCAGTTGTTCTGCTTCCATTGCTGTAACCACCCCCACAGGGCATTTGCTACCATCCATGAATCAGTGTAGAGATAGAGAACTGGCCACTTTTCTCGTTCAGCAATATCTAAAGCCAGCTGAATGGCCTTCACTTCTGCAAACTGACTCGATTCACCTTCTCCCTCAGCAGCTTCTGCAACTCGTCGTGTAGGACTCCATACAGCAGCCTTCCATCTCCGATGCTTCCCCACAATACGACAGGACCCATCAGTGAACAGGGCATATTTCTTCTCCTTCTCTGGTAACTGGTTGTACAGTGGGGCTTCTTCAGCACGACCCACCTCCTCCTCTGATGATATGCCAAAGTATTTGCCTTCTGGTCAGTCCATAATCACTTCCAATATTCCTGGACGACTGGGGTTTCCTATTCGAGCCCGCTGAGTAATCAGTGCAACCCACTTGCTCCATGTAGCATCAGTTGCATGATGCGTAGAAGAGACCCTTCCCTTGAACATCCAGCCTAGTACTGGCAGTCGGGGTGCCAGGAGGAGCTGAGCTTCAGTACCGACCACCTCCGAAGCAGATCGAACTCCTTCATATGCTGCCAATATCTCCTTTTCAGTTGGAGTGTAGCGGGCCTCAGATCCTCTGTATCCCCGACTACAAAACCCCAGGGGTCGGCCTCGAGTTTCCCCAGGTTCTTTCTGCCAGAGGCTCCAGGTGGGGCCGTTCTCCCCGGCTGTGGTGTACAGCACATTCTTTACATCTGGTCCTGTTTGAACTGGCCCAAGGGCTATTGCATGAAGTATTTCCTGTTTCATTTGTTCAAAGGCTTGTCGTTGCTCAGGGCCCCATTCAAACTCATTCTTCTTACGGGTTACTTGGTAGAGCGGGTTTACAATCAGACTGTAATTTGGGATGTGCTTTCTCCAAAACCCCACAACGCCTAGGAAAGTCTGTGTTTCTTTTTTGCTAGTTGGTGGAGACATAGCTGTTATTTTGTTGATCGCATCCATTGGGATTTGACGACGTCCATCTTGCCATTTTATTCCTAAAAACTGGATCTCTCGTGCAGGTCCTTTGACTTTATTTTGTTTTATGGCAAAACCGGCTTTCAGAAGGATTTGGAGTATTTTCTTCCCTTTCTCAAAAACTTCCTCTGCTGTGTCACCCCACACAATAATGTCATCGATGTACTGCAGGTGTTCAGGAGCTTCCCCCTGCTCTAGCGCAGACTGGATCAGCCCATGGCAAATAGTAGGGCTGTGTTTCCACCCCTGGGGCAGCCGATTCCAAGTATATTGGACTCCCCTCCAAGTGAAGGCAAATTGTGGCCTGCACTCTGCTGCTAGAGGGATGGAGAAAAATGCATTAGCGATATCATTTGTGGCATACCACTTGGCTGCCTTCGATTTCAGTTCATACTGGAGTTCCAGCATGTCCGGCACTGCAGCACTCAGTGGTGGCATGACTTCATTCAGCCCACGATAGTCCACTGTTAGTCTCCACTCACCATTAGACTTTCACACTGGCCATATGGGACTATTGAAAGGTGAATGAGTCTTGATGAACACTCCTTGGCTCTCCAATTGACGAATTAGCTTATGGATGGGAATCAGGGAGTCTCAGTTGGTGAGATATTGCCGCCGGTGCACAGTTGTGGTAGCAATTGGCACTTGCTGTTCTTCGACCCTCAGCAACCTCACAACAGAGGGGTCCTCTGAGAGACCAGGCAAGGTAGACAATTGCTTAATGCCCTCTGTCTCTAAGGCAGTGTCCTGGTTTCAGTTAGAACAGAATTAATTTTCTTCCTAGTAGCTGGTGGAATGCTGTGTTTTGGCTTAGGATGAGAAGAGTGCTGATAACACCCCGATGTTTTAATTGTTGCAGAGCAGTGCTTATACCAAGCCAAGGACATCTCAGCCTTTTGCTCTGTCCTGCCAACAGGCAGGCTGGGGGTGCAGGAAGAGCTGGGAGGGGACAGACCCAGGACAGGTGACCCAAACTAGCCAAAGGGGTATTCCATACCATCTGACGTCATGCTAAACAATATTTAGGGGTGGCTAGCTGGGGGAGGGGGCCGGACTGCTCGGGATTAGGCTGGGCATCGGTCAGCGGGTGGTGAGCAATTGCATTGTGCATCACTTGTTTGTACATATTATTAGTAGTAGTACTATTATCACCATTGTATTATTATTATTGTTATTGTTATTATTATTTTCCTGTCTTATTAAACTGTCTTTATCTCAACTCACGGGCTTCACTTTCCATTTCTCTCCCCCACCCCAGAGAGGGAGGGGGAGGGTGAGCGAACGGCTGTGTGGTGTTTAGCTGCCGGCCGGGTTAACCACGACAGGCAGCTATACCAAAAGCCCACCGGAACCCTTTTGGGTCTTTGCAATATCCTCTTCTAAGATAGTCTATGCCAAGGATACACGGAGCATCCAGGCCAGTCACAATGCGGTGCTTTTCCCACTCATTCCCAGTCAGACTCACTTCAGCCTCCAATACAGTCAACTGCTGAGATCCCCCTGTCACTCCACAAATACAGATGGGCTCTGGCCCTTTATAGCTCAATGGCATTACAGTACATTGTGCACCGGTGTCTACTAAAGCCGTATACTTCTGTGCGTCTGACATGCCAGGCCATCGAATCCACACAGTCCAATAAACTCGATTGTCCCTTTCCTCCCCCTGGCTGGAGGCAGGGCCCCCCTAATCCTGGTCAGAATCTTCTTCGTTTCTGTGTTTGAAGGACTGCCTGCTGGAAGTTGGAGCAGCAAACTTTTCAGAGAATCCCTTTTTCCCGATTGTTTTTTTTGCAACTCACGTACCTGTGCCTCTGGGGTCGTGGTAGATTTTCCATCCCATTTTCTCATGTCCTCTCCATGGTCTCGTAAATAAAACCACAGGGTGGCACGGGGTGAGTACCCACCATATCATCTTCCTTGTGCGGATGAACGCTTACCCTTAATAGCTGAGACACTGCTTTGTACACGTGCGGAGGAAAATAATCTCTCTTCAAGTTGGTGGAACTTTTCTGACAATTTCTGCAAAGTATTCTCTTTTAGTTGGTGGACACTGGTGTGTTCAGGTGGGGAGGAAGATAAATTTGTTGGTGGAACTCTTCAGAAAGTTTCTCCACAGCTGAGACGCAGGCCTGTAAGGAAGAGGAGAGACTTTCTTTGTACTAATGAAGTTATTTAGCCACTTCATCCACTGTGGGTTCCTCATCTTCTTTCCAGGCCATTATTGCCAATGAGCTGGCTTATGATGATGGTGCACTCCGTACAAACTTCCGCCACATGGGTCATGTACACCTGACTTCATCTGGATCTATGGATGTTTGTCCGAGGTCTGGGTCCTCATAAATCACCTCCCGTATGGCTAATTCCCTCAGGTACTGGATTCCCTTCTCCATAGTGGTCCACTTGCCTGGTAGACATACAAGTTCTTCCTTGAAGGGATACCTTTCCCTCACAGCTGAGAGGAGACGCCTCCAGAGGCTGTGAGATTGTGCTCCATCTGCAATTGCTTTGTCAGTGTCTGCATTTCTAGCAAGGGATCCCAGCGGTCTGGCTTCCCTGCCCTCTAATTCCACACATTTGGTTCTGGTGTCCCAGCACCGGAGCAGCCAGGTGACAAGCTGCTCACCTATGTAACGACCAAAATCTTTTCGCAGATCTCGTAGCTCATGCTGGTATAGGTTTCAGGTAGTTACTGTTGATTTTTCAGCATCCTCATCTTCCTCCTCCTGAATCCCTTATGGCCCAGCATCGTCATCTCTATACCTAGACTTGGCAGAAGATTCTTTGCGTTCTAAATGACCTGAATCCCTATTGCATCTTTTCACCTTCTCTACAGGGGCAACTTGCACTGCTACAGCTCGTTTCTCTGACCACGTTACAGGGTCTGCCACAGGGGTTGGAATACCCTCTGCAGGGTCAACTTGCACTGCTACAGCTCGTTTCTCTGACCCAGCCACTGGAACTGGAGCGGCTGCAGGAGCTGGAACTGGAGCGGCTGCAGGAGCTCGAGCTGGAGCGGCTGCAGGTACTGGAGCAGCTGCAGAGTCCATCGTAGGGGTTGGAGTGGCCATTGGATCTGTCACAGGACTTGGAGTGGCCGCAGGGTCTGTCACTAAGTTGATAGTAGTATCAATCGCAGCTCGATAGGCATGAGCCAGGCCCCAGCATGTTACAATGATCTGTGTCACTTTGGACCTGCCAGAGTTATGACACCCTTTTTCAAGCATTCTACCAGTTTTTTAGGATTTTGCCGTTGTTCAGGGGTGAATTTCCAAAACACTGTGGGTGCCAACTGCTCTAGATGCCTGCCTATATCCTCCCATACTCCCTGCCACTCACAACTATCTTGCCTCCATGCAAATCTCAGGATGATATTCCTAAGTAGTTGTTTAACTTTAAGCAAAGCTGAAGCACATTCAGGTGGCAGAACAACAAGACCATGCTGGTCTGAGTATCCCAAGGATATTCAATATCTTGGAGAGCTATTGTAACAAGCTCGGAGGATAAGAGGGTGGTGAAGGAGGAAGGGAGAGTGATCAAGGAGGATACAGGGGTGGTGAAGGAGAAAGGGAGAGTGAACGAGTAAGAAAAAATATCTTCCCCTTTCCCCTCCACAGATTGACTCCCTGATGAAAAAAGGCGATAGGTGTAATTGCTAATAGTTTCCGAGATACAGTTTCCTAAGTATAGAGTCGATGATGTTGCTGAGTACAAATACCAAGTTAGAGTCATGACCAGATATCTCATCGTCTCATAAGCCACTGTTACAACACACAGTACCATAATGATCTGAGACCAGGGCCCAGAGAGGATAAAAAACATGACAGAGAGCACATATGGAAAATAATGTGCTATAAAACTCAATTTGGAAAACAGCAGATTTGAGATTTAAGCAATCAGCATTATGACAAGTAACTATTAAACAGGTCTAATACTTATACCAATTTTAGTTTAACACACTCTGGTCAGATCTGCCGTTATCTCAACCCTTTGTGCCCCACGTTGGGCGCCAAAAGGACTGTCGTGGTTTAACCCAGCCGGCAGCTAAACACCACACAGCCGTTCACTCCCCCTCCCCCTCCCTCTCTGGGGTGGGGGAGAGAAACAGGAAAGTGAAGCCCGTGGCTTAAGATAAAGACAGATTATTAAGACAGGAAAATAATAATAACAATAATGATAATAACAATAATGATGATAATAGTACTACTAATAATAATGTGTACAAAACAAGTGATGCACAATGCAATTGCTCACCACCCACTGACCGATGCCCAGTCTGTCCCTGAGCAGTCTGGCCTCCCTTCCCCCCAGCTAGCCACCCCTATATATTGTTTAGCATGACGTCAGATGGTATGGAATACCCCTTTGGCTAGTTTGGGTCACCTGTCCTGGGTCTGTCCCCTCCCAGCTCTTCCTGCACCCCCAGCCTGCCCGTTGGCAGGACAGAGCAAGAAGCTGAGACGTCCTTGGCTTGGTGTAAGCACTGCTCTGCAACAATTAAAACATCGGGGTGTTATCAGCACTCTTCTCATCATAAGCCAAAACATAGCATTCTACCAGGTACTAGGAAGAAAATTAACTTTGTCCTAAATGAAACCAGGACAAGCCTCAATGGGAAATCTAACATAAGATGTAATAGGTTCAGCCATCTGTCCAAAATGATATGAGAATTCCTGTTTTTGAAACCCAATAATGGAGATCAGGGACAAGTTCACCATGTGTGTAATCTCTAGCAAATTATTGGTATGCTCCTTAGATTTCCAACTTGGGACCCAATCCCTCGGGAACAGAGTGAGGAAGGGCAGGTTTAGGAGATCAGACCTGTAAAAGGAACATGGTCAGCATCCCTTTCCAGAGGTCGCTTCTACAAACAAGCACTGTTACAGCCCTTTCTTCCTCTGCTCTGATTTATAGCTCATTTTGGTGCATAAACTGTGCACCTACAGAGCGGTCTGCTCAATTGTTGCTGAAGCCTGAGGTCTCACGGGAGCAGTAAACAGCACAAGTGAATGGGAACCCCGATCCCTCACCAATGTTTCCGTGCAAGGAAATATCAATCTCTGTGTTAGTAACAGGCAGAGAAAAGGGTAATGACTAGACAGATTGGGTTTCTTTTTCAAAAAAGCTTAGGGTCAGATTTCTCAACTCTTGAGAGGGTCCAGATTTTTTTACTTTCTTTTCTTTAAGCCAAAAGTTAAACTCATCCCTTCCTCCCACCAGTTAAACTAAGAAGCGAAAGAGGAGCCAACTTTTGACAAAAAATGATCAACATCCTGCCACTCTTATCAGGACGTGATGAACGGATTTTGCAAAGAGATCAGCACGCAGCATGAAACAGAGCTGCTCCCGGTCCACATGAACGGGGACTTGGGCCTCCCCTGTCTCTCTTGGTCGCCCACAAGAAGTGCCAAAACTTCAGTGAGGAGATACTCAGATGGTATGCACTGTGCTGAATGGAAGGCCAAGCCTCTGCTTTGGAAGGCTGCGTGGTATAAACTGTTGGTCACATCTCCTCTGACTTTGTCCATCATTTCTGCTGACTTGGATTGTTATCCTGATTTGTACAATCTAAAGACCTGAGTCTTGGTCCCCAAACCACTTGGCTGAAAACCATGGCTTGAGTAATTAATAAATAATAGGAAAGACAGAAAAAGAAAAGACTACAATAAACCATTTAGCAAGAACATCACCTGGTCTTCAGTAGACATTCATTCTTTGCTATACATGCAGTGAATGGGTGTGCTTTTATCCTTCCCAGAGTGAATAGTCCAGGGACATAGGATAGCTGGCAACATCCTTAAAAGAACATTGGCCTGATTCTGATCTGCCTTACACATTGAGCAACATTAGTTGAGATATCCTGATGTAAATCCAGCCAAAGATTAAAACCAGCCCTGCACCAACAAGAGGACTTAAGCAAAACATACGGCTTTCATCCCAACAGCACCATCCCTGGGCTATTTTACCTCAATTACATCCTGATTTAAGAAAACTGGAGAGCACCGTATCATGTTCAAACTGTTTTCTTTCTTCCTTCTCTGTCAAATTACGACCACTGCAGATCTGATGAGTTTTGAGATTGGTTGGGGAAATAAGACTCTCTTCAAAGTTCTTATTTTGTTTATTGATTCAATAGTATTTACAGACAGTATTTACACACAAGGCTAACAGGCACATTTGAATTGGGAGTGCTGTAATCCTGAACATTATCTGTGGCCAGAATAGCCAGTTTACAGATAAGTAAGTACTCTGCTTCAGGGAAACCAAGGCTTGTAGTTCTCTTAGGGAAGCCAGCTTGTTTTATTGCCAGCTTTCAGGCAGTCTTCTCTTAAAGTTTTCCATGGAATCACAGGATCATTTTTCCTTATTTCCCTCATTTGTGTGCAGTCATGAGAACCAGGATGGCCTGAAATTAAATAAGTTCAACCAAAGTCAAAGGCTTTGCAGTTTTTGTTTTTGCTTGAAACCAGAAGCAGAAGAGCCAAAACACTACATAAAAGAAGGAAAAAAAAAAAAAAAAAAAAAAAAAAGCTGTTTTAATTGTATTTTTGGCATCAGCGACTGCTTTGAGACATACTAGAAATCATTCAAGAAAGGTCTGTTCTTATGACATTTCTAGTCCTGCTCTGAAGACTGAGGGCTTTAGATAAGCATCTTCATGTGGGGATCCTTATTCAAAACAAACCACTGAACATTTTGTAGTTCACCCACTGCTAATATGGATACCCCCCCCCCCCGTGCATGTCTCCCTGTGTGCTTGCACACACACAAAAGTTCTTCAAGGCAGCATCCTAAAAGTGGATGCTTTTCCTTGCCTGTAACATTTTCATTTCCTCTCCAGCAAGATCTTTGCCTTGGCAGGAGAAAGAAAAAGAAGAAAGCAATTGTTGTGGTTTAACTCAGCCAGCAGCTAAGCACCATACAGCCGTTCGCTCACGTTCCCCCCTCCCTCTCTGGGATGGGGGAAAGAAACAGGAAAATGAAGCCTGTGGGTTGAGATACAGACAGTTTATTAGGACAGAAAAGAAGGGAAAATAATAATAATAATGATAATAGTATTACTACTAATAATGTGTACAAAACAAGTGATGCACAATGCAATTGCTTACAACCCGCTGACCGATGCCCAGCCTAACCCCGAGCAGTCTGGCCTCCCCACCCTGGCTAGCCACCCCTATATATTGTTTAGCATGACGTCAGATGGTATTAAATACCCCTTTGGCTAGTTTGGGTCACCTGTCCTGGGTCTGTCCCCTCCCAGCTCTTGCTGCACCCCCAGTCTGCCTGCTGGCAGGACAGAGTGAGAAGCTTTAAAGTCCTTGGCTTGGTGTATGCACTGCTCTGCAACGATTAAAACATCAGTGTGATATCAACATTATTCTCATCCTAAATCCCAAACACAGCACCCTACCAGCTACTAGGAGGAAAATTATGCTATTCAGCTATGTTAGCTGAAACCAGGACAGTAATGAAGTGCCCCATGATGTCCGAAGGATTTCCTGTCCTCAGCCTAACAGCACACATCAGTGTCGCTTTCTCCCCCTTCTCCTTTGTCTCATCTCTGCATTTTTTCTCTCTTTCTCAGCCTGGAAAAAAACAACATTCCCCTCTCCCTGGTAGCGTGGGTGACAGAGGCAGAGAAATCAGCACAGTGTCAGCAAGAGTTTAGCCCCGCAGCTGGGACCTGAACTTTCCGCAGCAGAGCACAGCGCTGGGTCACTGCACTAAAGCAAGCCAGATTGATACAAAGTGCTTGCTCACTCTGGGAAGGAAAACATCAGAAGCCAGTTAATAAAAATGCTTAGACACCATCTACTGTGAGCTTACAGCAGCAATGGCCCCCAGTTTATCCTGGAAAAGATCACCATGGAGTGTATGTTTACTGTCTTAACCCCCAAAGTGACACAGTATTTGGATGCTATCTGTGCACGGAGTGTGTAACGTAGGTCAGTGTAGATTTTAGAGCTGTTGAAACCAGAGATGGAGTGTGTGGACTCAACATGCTGCATGCCATGTGAAGTTTTCAGCTCTGAAGACCTGAATTATCATGTCTGCCAATAGTTAATGTGCCTAGAAGAGGATGCTAAAATATTCTTTCCCACTTCGGTTTGCAGATGAGAACTTGTTAGTCTGTAATATGTTTTATTTATAGTGCCTTTCCACTCAAAAGGATCAGAAAGTGCCTCTGTCTGGGAGTCCCTTCAACGAGCTACAGATACCTCCAGGCAGGGATGCTTCTCTGTGGTGGCCTCTGACTGAGGTTCCAGGGTCTCCTTCACCATGGAGGCACATGAGGGACTTATCTGCCTTGCCAGACACCATCACTGGATCCTCAGGGACGGAGGGAAGGGCAGACACCCACCCTAAGCCCAAGGAATAGCAGAGAGAGAAAATCATCCGGTGAGTTTGCTGGTAGAGGACTTAGATTGATGATAACTCTGTTTGGAAGCAGATGTTGGGATGAGCTATTTCCAGTGCTGGGCGATATCTTTGTGCAAAGACCTCAGACAGCGAAGCCACAGCTCAGAAGAAGGCATTTGGTGGCCTTATCTGGGCAGCGCTTCATCCAACCCAGCAAGCACCAGCCATGCTGGAGAAAGCTCCAACGACCCTGCGCAGGGGATATGGCCCAGTGGTGGAGATGCCCCTAAGGGCATGGGGATGGGCTCTAAGTGTGCACTCATACGTATCCCTTAATGAGTGCGGCACAGCGATGCTGTGCCTACTTAGGTGCCTTATAGGTGCACTTATAGGTGCCTACTTATTTTACATCCCCTCCAGTGCCTGCCCATCAGCTGCTCTATACGCATCTGGCAGTGGCCAAAGGCTCAGCTCCTCCATGTGGCTCCTGGCAGAGACAGGGTGCCACCAGCCCTCTACTTTCTTGCTGCATTAGATGTGCAGGCCAGGGAAGCAAAAGTCAGACCAACTGACGGGTTTACGATTCCAGCCTGCGATTTCTGCTTCATCCACTGCCAGGTGAGATTTTGCCAAGATACATATTAGGCAGCTGCTCAGGACACTGCTGTTTTGTCTTTATCACCCCGAGCATGCTGTCTGTCTCTGTCTCCGCGACTCTGCTTTCGAGATGGTTCCTTTCCTGTTCCCCCGGGTGGCCAGAGCGTGGTCAGGGAGAAGCAGCCAGGTGCCTTTATGCATGTCCCAAAGGACTCAGTGCTGCGGGGAGCGGAGGCATCAGGGCTGGAATGCAGCTTGTGCCCGTCTGTCAAAGAGCTCTCCTCCTGCCCCAGCTTCCAAGGAGCTATTTCTGATGTGTCTCAGTGGACAAGGGAGCCCAGCCAGGCTCATCAGAAGCCCCCCAACACCACTGACTGCTCACGGGGCCGTACTCTGAATCACAGACTCACAGAATCTTCTAGGTCGGAAGAGACCTCCAAGATCACCTAGTCTGACCTCTGACCTAACACTAACAAGTCCTCCACTAAACCATATCACTAAGCTCTACATCTAAACGTCTTTTAAAGACCTCCAGGGATGGTGACTCAACCACTTCCCTGGGCAGCCTATTCCAATGCGTAACAACCCTTTTGGTAAAGAAGTTTTTCCTAATATCCAACCTAAACGTCTCCTGGTGCAACTTTAGCCCATTTCCCCTCATTCTATCACTGGGCACGTGGGAGACTCTGCTCCGGATCTCCAGCCTGGCTTACAGCTTGATGTGCTCATGGCACTGCTTTTGCTGTGCTGAAATCCTCAGTGCATCTTCTCCCCTCCCTGCAGCATCAGTAATATCATTACTGTGATTTTCTTCCTAAATCTCTTGTTCCTCCAGGCACCAGATGAGGTGCCCTTTACACCACGTTATCCCTATCATGTGTTTCAAACTCTGGTTTAACTGGAGTCACGTTGCTGGCTAAAAGTTGGCTCTCTTGGGACCTTTCCCATGGGGAAAACACATTTTGCTCCCCCAGCCAAACCTCCCCCATGGAGAGGGACTGGCACTTTCTCATCCTGGTATGTGTGAGGGTTTCTCTGCCTGCTTTCAGGGCATCTCTCCCTCCCTCTTTCTTCCTTGGAGAAGAGCATACATATGTTGTTTGTACATATGGGGTTTTCTCCCCCCTCCCTCTTAGTCCATTGAGTGTTGCATCATGTTTCACTCCCGTTGCTGCTCCTTACACATGTGCTGCTTTGGATTTGTGGGTGGGAGCAGGAGGGAGCCCCTCTGGTGGGCACGCTAAGAAGGAAAACAAATTAAAAAAAAAAGAGAAAAAAAAAAAGGAGGGGGGGGAGATAAATATTTGGGAGGAGGGGGGTTAAGAGCAGAGAAAAACAAATTGAAACTGGTGCTAGGCTGGAACCAGCAGCTGGCTACCAGCGTAGCAGGCTGGGAAAAAGTTAGTGGAAGAGCTCTGTGACATGTTTGGGTTGCTTAAAAAAATACACCCTCCCTCCCTTCCCTTCCTATGCCGCTTCTGTTTCTCACCCGCCCCGTGAGCACAAGGAGGGATTCAGCTGTCAAAGGCGGGCTTGCAGAAAATTTGTATTTAAAACGATGTTGAGGGAGGCAGACAGAGAATGTCTACTGATGCGAATGTAGGTGTGCACGTGAGTGCCCGGGGTTCCGCCAGCTCTCAGGCACCCAGGGGGGCTGGGGGTGCACAGGGAAGCTGCTGTTGCAGCTGTGAAGAGATGCCAGGACATTGGCAAGCATGGCGTGATTATTATTATTTTTTTTTCCAATGGAAAGGGTGGGAGGGCTGGGGTGGAGGAGAAAGGAGGGGGGGTGGAAGGTTGCAACACTTGGATGGAAAAATTTAGAGTACAAAGAAGAGATCAATGAAAAGGAGTGGCAGGAAAGGGGAAGGAGGCTACGAACTGGCTGCTGTGGGAATAGCTTTTGGTTTGCTGAGTGGGGACGGCTGGGAGAGGGCTGGGGATGTGAGGTGATGCCGGATGGGGCTGGGGAGGCAGGCGGCGGCAGAGCAGAGCGCCTTGTTTTTGTCCTTTCTCTCCTCCTCCCTCCGCTGGGCGCTCGGAGGAGAAAAGACAAAAAGCTGAACCAGTGCCAAGAAGGAGCTGCAGCAACTCGAAACTGGCGCTCTGTGCCGCACTAATATTTCCAAGCAGGGCTGCTTTCGAGAGCGGCAAAACATGCCAGGAATGAGAATGGCCGCGGCACGGGGCTGCCAGCAAGCTTCAGGAGCCTTTTCCTCCTTTGCCTTTTAAACACGACTCTCTTCCTTCCCTGTCCACCCTCAGCAGGATTTAAGGATCCTTGTCCTTGGCTTTGCACAGGTCCAGGTACAGCAGGGGGGTGGCAGGGAGCTGGGCAGTCCCCAGCACCCCCAGCAGCACTGCCCCTGGGCACAGCATGGCAAGCACTGGGCAGAAATGCTGGGTTTTCCCCCCATTTCCAGCCTAGGTGTGTGCATTATCAAGCTCTCGAGTATAGGATTATAAGTGAGTAACCGAGAAGGAGGAATGAATCCCCTCCTGCCCACCTCTCCTGCAATCCCTATGTAGAGGGTTTTTTAATTTTCATGTATTTTTCCTAGCAAGGAAGAGAAGACTTGATTCCCTGGAAGTTTTCTGATTGTTTTCCCGTTGCCACTCCTTCCCCTCCTCGTCACTATCCTCCTCCTCTATCAGTACCCATAAGGCTGCTCTCGCTGTTCTGTATCATGCTGCAAGGTTACTTGTAGGACATGCAAAGCTATGCAAGGTTCAGCATCGCCTGCATCGCTGCTCCCCGGTGCTTCTCATTTGCCAAGGGACGAGGCAGCTTCCAGGCTGCCTGATGCAGGCACCTGGCTCTGCTGGGCCCCTGCTTCATGCCATTGAGGGGTTTCTGGTGCCAAAACCCCTTCCTGCAAGTCTGCCTGGGCAGAAAAAAAAACAGTAATAATCATATGGGGCTGAAACTTTGACAGCAATTTGTAAGGTTGGTTGATTCACAGGGGCTGGGCTGGAGTTTTGCTGTGACTTTTGTCTGAAAGAAAACGTTTTGCCCTGTGGCTCCCATCTTCCCTTCATTCACAAGCTAGGGAAAGGTACATGCAAATAGCATTTTTAGGGAGGGACTTTTTTTTTTTAATATTTTTAAACCGTTTTAAAATTGTTACCAGCACGAGCATTCTTGTAGAAGCCCAGTATTTGAAACCGAACGCAAAGATCTGTCTCACCACCACACATTTCTTTCTGGCTCGTGCTGGGATTTGGTTGGTTTTGCAGAAATCAGAGACTGGGGAAAAAGAAACCCCTGCCTTTGGGTTTGAAAACAGGTCCAGATCCTGCAGATGCTGTTTTACCAGCAGCTGCATCACTGACACAGCCAGAAGGTCAGGTTCAAGGAGGGTTTTCCAAAGCATGGGCAGAGGCTCATTAGTTTGCCACATCTCAGGAGCCTGAGGGTGGTTAGCTTGGCCCAGTTCATGGTCCCAGGTATGGGATGATCCCCGTGACCTCTCCCTCACCTGAAAATCCTGCCCTAATACATATCCAAACCACTTAAAATCTCACATTTGTTTTTGGACATGTAGGCTTGGGTTTGGAGCACCTGATTCTGCTCAGATAATGCCTTTTGGAAACAGTGTGATAAATAGTGAATAAGGTACACACATGAAAGTACGTGTTTGGGTATGCGGACATGGGCTTGCTGTTTGCTTTTCAGTTGCATGTTCAGACTCAATGAGATGAGCCTTGTAGTTAAGCTACCATCCTCACCAAGGGTACATACCATGCAGATCTTGCCTGAATTTCCTTTGCTGATGTTTCTGGCTGGTGCTGCTCCCCTTTCTCTGGTCACAGCCCCCTCTTTTTAACCTGAGATCCCTCACCATGGGATGCCAACCTGCAAAAGCAAATGGCACCATTGAGGATTAAAGCCCACATCAAATTGAGCAAAGGAGACCCTGGCAGCATTCCTAAGCCTCATGCACCTGCAGAAAGTATGGCTCACACTTCTAGATGTGCAACAGCTTGTATTTCCTACATAGTTACATCTCTTAATACTCCACTTAACAAATAACAATTACCTAACGGATTTATTGACAGGATCTCAAATGTATGGACAAAACATTAATGTAGACCATGTGCACAAAGTAACATTGTATTGTGTGTCATTCGGGAAGGTAAACTGAGGACAGCAAATGAAGAGACCTTCCTAAAGCTTTATATTTCAGAGCACAGATCTCTTCTATTTCTTCAGTGTCTTGACAGTGCTCTGGAGTAAGGGAACTTTTGTAAGGGAGCTTGTCCATCTTGGTGCAGAAATGTTTCTCCTACCAAATGGTCCAGGTAAACCATCTGGCCATAGCCTCCTACTGAGTGTTGCAATGCAGTGACAATGCAGCTGAATGTCTTTGTCTTTATTCCTCCCTGTATCAGAGGTGTCTCTGGATGTATTTCCCTGAAACATGATATCTCATGAATACTCTCCAGTTGCTTACTTCAAACCTCTTTTCCTTATAACACTTTATACTGAAACATTGCTTGCTTGGAGTTGTTATGAGATGCCTTGGATCTGGAAGGGTTAATCCAGAGGACTCTTCCAAGGCTGTCTTGCACCCCTTCTCCCCACACCTTCCCCACTCCCAGTGTTATTTTTTTTGGACTGGTAGCCTCGCATTTCCGTAATCTAAACGTGCAAATGCTTTGCAGTCATGGTCCAGTAGCTGGGTTAATCTCAGACACCTGGAGTGGCAGATGGCTGATTTGTTGCTGATTCCAGTTACACAGAATTGTGCCACCTATTATCTTTGCACAGGCTGCCGCTTAAAAGGATGCCTTGGGCAAAATCAGTGAAAAGCAAAGCAAATGCTCTCATCTGCATTACCACAGGTGAAAATGTGAAATATTTTACCTTCATGTGAAGAGCTTGAGAGGTAGACAAATGGGAGAGGAGGCACGAGGGGAAGAAGGGAAGATATAATTTTTGTACCAGAAGTGCGGAAGCACAGGGGCACAGGGCAGAGTGGGTTTGCCACAGTCATGATGTTGACTCACAACCACTTATCCTGTTTTAAATGGTTTTGCAATGTGGTAATCATTGGCTTTGGCTCCCTGCTTTAACTCCGTGTTTCCCTGGGCTACCCAGAGGAGAAATCTGCCTGTCTGCATGGGTTAAGGAGAAGCCTGGGGGACCTACCAGAACCGAGCAGGGATGAGGCAGCCGGGGGTGAACCCTAGCACCATGTGCTCAGGGGGTGGTCGGCACACAGAAAGATGTACTGAATTGGAGAAGAGCAAAATTTTGGATACTTTTGACTATTTTCCACACAGTCATGCCCACAATTGTTATAAATGAAGTCTCAACTCAATCTGAATTTTGTAATATTTATAAAACAAATATTTCTAAAAGGTATAAAAGGCAAGTAAACAGCACTGGGTGTGTGGGGAATCTACGCTCCAACACGCACACATGAACATCAAACATTCTAAATATACAGAACATTGCTTTACATACTAAACCCAAGTATGCCTACACATACGTACAATCAGGAAAGAACAATCCTTTAAGTTCCATGACTTACTAAACTCGAGTACACCTATACATATGTACAATCAGAAAAGGTAACAAACAATCCTTTAAGTTCCATGACTTAAAAGTCTCCATTTTCCATTCCTTTTCTTGATTACACACCCAGACCGACTACCCGTTCGAAAATGCAGCAGTTCAGGTCACCGGATGCAGGGAGTGTCTGAGCCTGTTGCTGCCATTGGCGGGAGACAAAGAAAGAAACTGCGAGCGTGAGGTGTGAGCAGGTGGATGACCTGGTCCGCATGCTGGTGGAACTCAAGGAGGACGTGGAGAGGTTGAGGGATAACAGGGAGTGCGAGCGGGAGATAGACTGGTGGAGCAACTCCCTGCAGGGCCTCAAGGAGAGGTACCGGGGTGAGACACCCCAAATAGGGGTGGACCCCCTGCCCTGTTGCTGTCAGGCAGAGGGAGGGGACCTGGGAACTGAGGAGGAATGGAGACAGGTCCCTGCTCCACCTCGCAGGCGATGCCCTCCCCCACCGGCCCCACCTTCCCAGGTGCCCTTACGCAACAGGTTTGAGGCCCTGGAGATTGAGAGACGGGTAGCTGAGGAAAAGGTAGAAAGTGTACTCAGGAGGATGCCTAGGGCAAGGAAGTCAACTCCATGCCTCAGGACTGCCTCCACCAAGAAAGAAAGAAGGGTGATTGTTGTGGGAGACTCTCTTCTCAGGGGAACAGAGGGCCCTATTTGTCGGCCTGACCCTACCTGTAGGGAAGTCTGCTGCCTCCCTGGGGCCAGGGTCAGGGACGTTGCCAGGAAGCTTCCCAACCTGGTTCGCCCCTCCGACTATTATCCTCTTTTGATAGTCCAGGCTGGCAGTGATCACGTTGAAGAGAGAAGCCTCAAGGCTATCAAACGGGACTTTAGGGGGCTGGGGTGATTAGTGGAGGGAGCAAGAGTACAGGTGGTGTTTTCGTCTATCCCTACGGTGGCAGGGAGAGGTACAGACAGGACACAAAAAGCCCACCTGATAAACACATGGCTCAGGGGCTGGTGCCAGCAAAGAAATCTTGGTTTTTTTGACCATGGGGCGCTTTACTCGGCACCCGGCCTGATGGCCGAAGACAGGTCCCTATCTCTAAGGGGAAAAAGGATCCTGGGCCAGGAGCTGGCGGGGCTCATTGAGAGGGCTTTAAACTAGGTAAGATGGGGGATGGGGCTGAAACAAGGCTTGTTGGAGCTGTGCCAGGGGGAACAATGGCAAGGCCAGGGGATAAGGCAATGGCCCAGCTGAAGTGCATCTACACTAATGCACATAGCATGGGTAACAAACTGGAGGAGCTGGAAGCCATCGTGCAGCAGGCAGGCTATGACTTGGTTGCCATCACGGAGATGTGGTGGGACCACTCTCGTGACTGGAGTGCTGCAATGTCTGGCTATAGGCTCTTCAGAAGGGACAGGCAGCATGGAAGGGGTGGTGGTGTGGCTCTCTATATTAGAGAGTCTTTCGAGGTTGTGGAACTCGAGGCTGGGAATGACAAGGTTGAGTCCCTTTGGGTTAGGATCGGCGGGAAGGCCAACAAGGCTAGTGTCCTGGTCGGGCTCTTTTACAGACCGCCAAACCAGGATGAGGAGACGGATGAGGAGTTCTACAGGCAGCTGACAGAAGTTACAAAATCGTCGGCGCTTGTTCTCGTGGGGGACTTCAACTTCCCTGACATATCCTGGAAGCACAACACAGCCCAGAGAAAGCAGTCTAGGAGGTTTCTGGAGAGCGTGGAAGATAGCTTCCTGACGCAGCTGATTAGTGAGCCTACCAGGGGAGGTG
Organism: Aythya marila; assembly: GCF_965140915.1. Taxonomy (NCBI): domain Eukaryota; kingdom Metazoa; phylum Chordata; class Aves; order Anseriformes; family Anatidae; genus Aythya; species Aythya marila. The sequence goes on from NC_139081.1 coordinate 13,007,588, forward strand.
CCACGCTAGACCTTCTGTTCACAAACGGAGAAGGACTGGTGGGAGATGTGGTGGTCGGAATCTGTCTTGGGCAGAGTGACCACGAAATGGTGGAGTTCTCTATTCTTGGTGAGGCCAGGAAGGGGACCAGAAAAAACGCTGTATTGGACTTTCGGAGGGCTGACTTTGAGCTGCTCAGGACACTGGTTGGTAGAGTCCCTTGGGAGGCGGTTCTGAAGGGCAGAGGAGTCCAGGAAGGCTGGGCGCTCTTCAAGAAGGAAATCTTAATGGCGCAGGAGCAGTCTGTCCCCACGTGCCCAAAGATGAGCCGACATGGAAGAAGACTGGCCTGGCTCAACAGAGAGTTGCAGCTTGAGCTTAGGAGAAAAAAGAGGGTTTCTAATCTTTGGAAAAAAGGGCGGGCCACTGAGGAGGACTATAAGGATGTTGCGAGGCTGTGCAGGGACAAAATTAGGAAGGCCAAAGCTCATCTGGAGCTCAATCGGGCTACTGCTGTTAAAGACAACAAAAAATCTTTTTACAAATACATCGATGCAAAACGGAGGATTAAGGAAAATCTCCATCCTTTACTGGATGCGGGGGGAAACCTTGTTACAAAAGATGAGGAAAAGGCGGAGGTGCTTAATGCCTTCTTTGCCTCAGTCTTTAGCGGCAATACCAGTTGTTCTGTGGATACCCAGTACCCTGAGCTGGTGGAAGGGGATGGGGAGCAGAATGTGGCCCTCACTATCCACGAAGAAATGGTTGGTGACCTCCTACGGCACTTGGATGTGCGCAAGTCAATGGGGCCGGATGGGATCCACCTGAGGGTACTGAGAGAACTGGCGGAGGAGCTGGCCAAGCCTCTTTCCATCATTTATCAACAGTCCTGGTATCAGGGGAGGTCCCAGTTGACTGGCAGCTAGCAAACGTGACGCCCATCTACAAGAAGGGCTGGAGGGCAGACCCGGGGAACTATAGGCCTGTCAGTTTCACCTCAGTGCCTGGGAAGCTCATGGAGCAGGTCCTCTTGAGAGTCATCACGCAGCACTTGCAGGGCAATCAGGCGATCAGGCCCAGTCAGCATGGGTTTATGAAAGGCAGATCCTGCTTGACGAACCTGATCTCCTTCTATGACAAAGTGACGCGCTTAGTGGACGAGGGAAAGGCTGTGGATGTGGTCTACCTTGACTTCAGCAAGGCTTTTGACACTGTTTCCCACAGCATTCTTCTCAAGAAACTGGCTGCTCTTGGCTTGGACTGGCGTACACTTCGTTGGGTTAGAAACTGGCTGGGTAGCCGGGCCCAAAGAGTCGTGGTGAATGGAGTCAAATCCAGTTGCAGGCCGGTCACTAGTGGCGTTCCCCAGGGCTCGGTACTCAGGCCAGTCCTCTTTAATATCTTCATCGATGATCTGGATGAGGGCACTGAGTGCACCCTCAGTAAGTTTGCAGATGACACCAAGTTAGGTGCATGTGTCGATCTGCTTGAGGGTAGGAAAGCTCTGCAGGAGGATCTGGATAGGCTGGACCGATGGGCTGAGGTCAACTGCATGAAGTTCAACAAGGCCAAGTGCCGGGTCCTGCACCTGGGGCACAACAACCCCAAGCAGAGCTACAGGCTGGGAGAGGAGTGGCTGGAAAGCTGCCTGGCGGAGAAGGACCTGGGAGTGATGGTGGATAGTCGTCTGAATATGAGCCAGCAGTGTGCTCAGGTGGCCAAAAAGGCCAACAGCATCCTGGCTTGTATAAGAAGCAGTGTGGCCAGCAGGTCTAGGGAAGTGATCGTCCCCCTGTACTCAGCTCTGGTGAGGCCACACCTCGAGTACTGTGTTCAGTTTTGGGCTCCTCACTACAAGAAGGACATGGAGGTGCTTGAGAGAGTCTAGAGAAGGGCAACAAAGCTGGTGAGGGGTCTGGAGAACAAGTCCTACGAGGAGCGGCTGAGGGAGCTGGGCTTGTTCAGCCTAGAGAAGAGGAGGCTCAGGGGCGACCTTATTGCTCTCTACAGGTACCTTAAAGGAGGCTGTAGCGAGGTGGGGGTTGGTCTGTTCTCCCACGTGCCTGGTGACAGGACAAGGGGGAACGGGCTAACGTTGCACCAGGGGAGTTTTAGGTTGGATATTAGGAAGAACTTCTTTACTGAAAGGGTTGTTAGGCATTGGAATGGGCTGCCCAGGGAAGTGGTTGAGTCACCATCCCTGGAGGTCTTTAAAAGGCGTTTAGATGTAGATTTTAGGGATATGGTTTAGTGGAGGACTGTTAGTGTTAGGTCAGAGGTCAGACTAGGTGATCTTGAGGTCTCTTCCAACCTAGAAATTCTGTAATCCTGTGATTCTGTGAAACAAGTCTCCATTTTCCATTCCTTTTGAACAATATGTCTCGCTTTAATTTTTTAAGCAACTTGGTCTTCAGGCTTTATTTATCCCGTTCTTCCCAGAACAAAGAAAAGCATATCCATCTCCTTTTCTAGGCCAATGAGGCCTGAGTCAAAAGGCACGTCCAGGTCACCAGGGGGCGTAACAGCAATAGCCTTCGATGGCTGTAGCAGCAGAGGGGCCCATGGCGTAGCAGTCGGATCACTAAAGGAGCCCGCAGCTCCCTCACTGTCTGGCAAACTACACGTTTTTGACTGTGGTCCCACACGGCTCTTTAAGGCCTCAGAGACTTCTTGCCTGGTGCCGAGCAATTCCACTGCAACCTTGTCATTTTTAGTTGCAGAGTCCCACACCTTGACCTCAATTTGGTCCCATATTTCAGGCTCATAAACTGTCCAATTGTTAATAAGGAGAATAAGCTGTAAGGTTACCAGGACAGTCTTTGTTTCTAAGGAGGTATGATTCCCCATAATGCGCAACTGCTTACCAGCGAGAGGCAGTTATGTGCGCGGGTCCGCTTCTCTCAGCTTGAGCTTCTTCCCAGCTCCGGTGCGCCCATTTCCAGTGACTTTCTGTACGAGCTTCTCTGAGCAGTTTGCTGAGTTTGACCGAACCTGTCTTCATGGGGCGATCAATGTGCCTGTTCCCGTCCTGGTCTCTGTTCTGCTTGCCTGTTCCTTTTCATTCCTTCTTTCTGATTCTTTATTGATGACATAACTTCATCACATCGTGTTGCTTTTTTTTTGTTTGTTTGTTTGTTTTTTTTCCTGAGGACAGGCTCCCCTCTTATACCCTTCTCCCCACAGCAGTTCTTTTCAAAACAACTTTGGTCAAACAACTTCTAATGTAACAACAACAGCAAACACACAGAAACATCCATGCCTTAATGGCTGGAGAACAAGAAACCCCATACTGCATGGAGTCTCCTGAATCACCCTTCTTTGTTCCCTCTAAACTCTTTTACATTCCTGATGGCCGACGTTTAGATGTAGAGCTTAGGGATATGGTTTAGTGGGGACTGCTAGCGTTAGGTCAGAGTTTGGACTCGATGATCTTGAGGTCTCTTCCAACCTAGAAATTCTGTGATTCTGTGATTCTGTGATCTTTAAGAGTCTGATGTTATCTTAACCACGGGGTTTCCAACCCCCATGGCCACATTCCCAAATCTCCCCCTTCTTTATTAATATCAACCATTTTCTCGACACGAATTACCACTCCATATATAACAGAATGAAGATTCTCTCTTTTCTCTTTGCTCTGGGAAACGCCATAGAGACAGATGAAGAATTTGGGAAGAGAGTGTGGGTTCCCTGTGCAGAATCCAATGATGAAATCTGTGAACAAGGTAAGAGCAAGGGGTTGTGGCTGTGAAGGGTTTTGTTGCTTCCTTTTCCCCTTCCAAACCTGTTATTGAAGCATTAGACGTGAAATGTAGGATGTGTGTAGCACAGGAACTGATATTCCAAGTGCTAAGTGAAAGAGCCTAAAAAGATCAAGCTAAATAGGGCTTCTTTTTAATGCATGCCATTATGATGGTTTGGGTTTGTATTGTTTCCAAATTATCTACGGGTGAGTAATTGTTATCAGCCTCCTGACACCAGGACCTAATTAGAAAGTAAGAGCCTTAAATAGGCCATTTGCATAGTGAGCTTCCATATGTCTCCTTGTGCAATTTATTTGCTTCACTCCATTGAGATATAATGAGAATGAAACTCCTCAAACTTCCTTTGACTCTGAGGCTCTCTTCTTCATCTCCTCTGCAGTTAGAGGCCACTATTAAGAAGATAATATCTATTTCCCTTTGTTCAGAAAGAAAAAGCGACTGTACTGCTACCCTTATTCCAGATCAGACAAGTTTTTCTATTTCCCAGTTTCCAATGGAAATAGAATGAGAAACAGCCAAACAACCCACAGACAGCCTGTGAAAAAATGTAATGCTGTCAGAGAAAGCACAAGGAAGGTTAGGACAGGCTGATCTCGAAGGCATACTATCCACCATAACTAGGGCTCCTAAAAACCTGATGAGGACTAATGTCCTTGTTTTTTCAGCGGAAGTACAGGTCCCATTTAAAGAGTTCTAAGCTGGTTCTGTTTGGATTTCTTCCTTCCAGGATGTTATTAAGGGGGAAAGGTTGGTTCAAGGCTGCTTAAGTTTTGTCCTAGTTTTGAATATTTAGCTCAATCTGGAACAACACATTCTGGGGCCCTCTGCTCACATAATTTTGCAAAGTGTGTTCTTTAAATATAGTTTCAGAAGATATCCTTTATTTCCAAACTCCTCTTACATGCATGACTCCACCCCATCCTTCATTCTTTTATTCCCATCACCCTGAAGGTAGCAAAACTTAAGCATATGATGGGGTGCCATTTTCCATAGGGATGAACTTTAATGACTGCTCAAAGTGTTGTCTTCTCTTCTCTGCTCTGCTCTCCTCATCAGGATCTTATTTCATTTCCTGGTGTAAGTCAGTTCCACATGCAATGATTTTGTTTATGATAACTCAGTTGCATGTTCCCTTCCAACAACTGCCGTTGCCTTCCAGAAGGGAGGTTAGTGTTGGTCCCCTTATGGTGATAATTATAATCAGACCTGTCATCCTTCACACAGTCTACGCTTATCACTTGGATTTAGGAGGATTTTTCCTAAAGCCTATTACCAGTGCAGCTTCTTAGGGAAAAATAGTCATGACTTTTCAGCTAATTTTTGATGGCTCTCAGGTTTGAAAGCACAGAGAGGAGCAAAATGACTGCCAGTTGCAGTTAAAGGCACTGTCTGTCTATCGGGGTGTAAAGCTCTGCTTCTGGAGAGCAGGGATAGAGAGACAGTCTGGGGAGCACAGCATTTTAATGCATCTGTGACAACTCTTTACATGTGCAGGAGACACAAGGCAGTGCTTTTTCCAACTGCAGCACTCCCCACCCCCCGAGCTCTGCAGACCTGCCAGACAAGGGCTCCAGGTGTCAGGCGGTGCTTGGCAGTGGCACCTTCTCTCCCTGCTGTTTTGGGCAGCTATCTGTGGTTCTGCCTGTGTCAAGCTGCTTGGCCGCGGATGGCCAGAGGAGAGGCTGCTGTTTGCGGCGATGGCTGGAGGTGATGGACAGCATCCAGGGATGGGCTCAGCAATGGACTAACGGACCCGCTGCCACCTGCATGCGGCACTGCGGTGGTGACTGACTGGCCAGTGCCATGGTGGGAAGTCTCTCGGTGTTTTCTCTATCCCAGGACATGTAGAAAATTGCTCACCCTAGTGTTTTTCACTGGGAGAGGCATCTCACCATTTAGTAGAATCCCCCTCATTTTCACTTCATTACTCCCATTGATATGCTAATAACCTCTTTCTTTGGCTTTTGCTTTTTGCTAACTTAAAAAAGCAATATGACAGTTTATAGCATTTCATTAGTCTAAATGAGTGATGTATTTTTCAGTCCCTCCTGTGTTGTCACCATGCTCTTTATGTTCTCAGAGAGCTGGACTCCCTTGGTCATGGCAGGAGTTGAAGATGGTCAGTGCTTTTTAGCTTTTGTAGCAGAGGAAATGGTGGGACAGTGGGAACTTGTGTTCTCTGCAGCTATGTACTGACAGCGTGCAGGGATATGATTTGCCTTTGTTTTATTTAAATTTACTGGCAACTCAAGATTTATCTATCAGGTGTCACTCCCTGAAGGAAGATAAATACCACATAGCAAAGACTTCATCTATTATACAAACAGATTTGAGGCTTTGCTATTGCATTTCCCTGCCTGCTGTAAGGAGTAAAAATGCCTTTGGCTGAACAGACCGAGTGATACTTAGCGGTGTCGTGGTTCTGCTCGAGTGGGCAACCGAGCTCCACCACAGCCGCTCTCTCACTCCCCCTCCTCAAAGAGGAATGGGGAGAAAATATGTGAAAAGGGCTCAAGGATTGAGATAAGGACGAGAAAATCACGCAATAATTATTGTAACGGGCAAAACAGACTCGGCATAAGGAGATAGTAAGATTTATTGCCTACAACTAACAAGCGAGAGAAGTGAGAAAACAAAGGGAAAAAAAAAAACAAAAGCACCTTCCCCCCCCATCCACCCTCTTCCACCTCCTCCCCCCGAGCGGTGCAGGGGAACGGGGGAATGGGGGTTATGGTCAGTCTACAGCACTTCTTCTCTGCCGCTCCTTCTCGGTCACTCTCGTCCCCTGTGCTGTGGGGTCCCACCCACGGGATGCAGTCCTTGATGAACTGATCCGGCGTGGGCTTCCCACAGGCAGCAGCTCTTTCAGAACTGCTCCAGATATGGGTCCGTACCACGGGGTCCATCCCTCAGGAGAAAACTGCTCCAACCTGGCTCCCCTACGGGCAGCAGCTCCTGCCAGATCACCTGCTCCTGCGTGGTCTCCTCTCCACGGGCTACAGGTCCGGCCCGGAATCTGCTCCGGCAGGGGTCTTCCACAGGCGGCAGCCTCCGTCGGTGCAGGGCCACCTGCTCCACCGTGGTCTCCTCCACGGGCTGCAGCATGGAACCGTGCTCCACCGTGGTACTCCATGGGCTGCAGGGGGACATCCTGCTTCACCATGGTCCTCACCACAGGCCGCAGGGGACTTCTGCTCCGGCGCCTGGAGCACCTCTCCCCCTCCTTCTACACTGACCTTGGTGCAAGGCTGTTCTCTCACTCCCTTGACTCTCCCGGCTGCTGTGTGGCGCAGCGTTTTTTCCCTGTCTTAAATATGCTCTCACAGAGGCGCAAAACAACATCGCTTATTGGCTCGGATCTGGAAAACAATGGGGCCCTTCCCAAACATGGGGCAGTTTCTAGATCTTTCTCACAGAAACCACCCCTATGGCTCCCTGCTACCAAAACCTTGCCACGTAAACCCACTACAAGCGGTAACATCTTATGACCTCAGCTGAGATCTCAAGCCATGTTAGTGGAAAGATTATGATGTGATGGAAAGAGGGCCAGGAATAGCCTTTTTATCGTGAGACCCTTTCTGTGAATATCCTTCTTTGTTATATTCAGGTGGTTAATCACTGGAGCCAGGACCATCATTTGAAAACAGGGGAGTGAAATATTGGAACAGGTGATCCAAACACACTCGAGTTTGCCAACTCCAGTTGGATATTACAGCTTACAGTTTCTCCCTAATATTCTTCTACTCTCCTGTTTCTATCAAGCGTGGGTGACGTTGCAACATTTGCTGTCATTAATAACCCCATTTTGGCAGGAAAATCTACACAAAATGGACCCTGAGTCCTTGGACTGCAGGGAGCTGCAGTCCCCAAATCCAAGGGATGCACATTGTGAATACGGATATCTGACACTGAAGGGAAGCACTCACATGGAAATGTCTCCCTGTCATTTTTGAGATAATAAAGGTAATGCTTAAACCTATTTCAACCCTATTTAGAAAAAAATGTAGGTTTTAAAAATTTATAGCCCTGCTAGTGTTTTTCTTTTAATGGAACCAGAGACAAATGAGAATAACTTTTACATCAGTCTTGCTTACTTCCTGCTCAGGATTTTTCCTTAAACTTTGTGGTAGGTTTAAATTAGCCTCCTTTTTATCTTAATGGCCAATATTAATATTCAGCATCCTGGATAACTACTCATGAAGAAGAATGCTCATTCCCTGCTGACTCTGCACATCGGGAATGGTTGTGCCCAAGTTTGATCTGGCTGCCAAGGCCACTTCTGGTGAGGAAGGACAGGCGCTGGTGAAGTCCGAATGTTTTCTGGTCTACGTGAGTCGTGCACAGGTAGGCCCTGCTGGTTATGGAGTCTGCAGCATAGTCCTGCACGTGCTAGAGTGGGGATGTCTGAGTTGTGCAAGTGTTGTTTCTTCTTGAGCCGAATGATCTGCTTGTTTCCCCAAAGGGAGAGAGAAGGGCTGGCAGTGCAAGAATCCTGAGCTACTCTCAGTGTAGTGGGGATGCTGAGGCACCAGGTCTGGAAAACAATAGCTGCCACAGCCCTAAGGAAACTCTTTGAAAATGAGAAGGTTATGGAGGTGGAGGAAATACACAGCAGGGCACCATCTCCTCTTATTTCCCCCAGCCTCTTCAATCAGGTGCCTGCTGGGCTTCCCACTCCTCCTGCCTTTAGCAGTAGATCATAGGATCATAAGGCATTATTTGTTGGCATTAACTCATCCACCATCCTCCTGGCAGTATAGCTCCCCAAGTCAGGGAGCCGCAGCGAAACATGGATACTATGAGCCTACATTGGGCTTTGAACTGCAGCTGCCAGGGCTACAGAGGTGTCCAAGCAGGAACTGCAAGGAGGCACCAGTTCCCTGACACCAGTCTCCACCACCTTTCCTATGGGTGCTGCAGAAGGTGGGTGCAACACCGAAAAAGTGCTGCTGCTGAAATACAGCTGGACAAGTATACATGGACAATAATACATATAAATACATGGACATAATATAATAAATACGTGGACGAGTTCTGGAGCACCGCAAGCAAAGCTGTTCGAAGAGGTGGGTTCCTCGGAAAGGTGCCTGTCTGAGAGTAGCAGCTTCTTCTGGTAGCTTGGAAACCTTGCCACCAAGAAGGCTTTGTGGTGTGCGTGGTGATGAAAGTGTAGGTATGAAATGCTTCCACCTTCTAGTGCTTGGGTCCCTGTGGGGAGCAGGAGCTTGTCCAGGCTTGGGTCACACCGTACCAAGATCTTCTTTCTTGGTGTGGGATTGGCTTAGTGCCACTGGGTCTTCTGCCAGATGGCCCCTGTCTCGAAATACTCAGTTCTTCTAAAGGCGAACTCTTGTGTTCAGCTTCTTGTAGCTCAGAGGGACCCATGGAAACAGGCTCACTGGGCTTCAGGTCAGCACAGAAGCTCATAGAGAACATCTTACAGTCCTCCAGAGTAGTATGGTTAGAGCATATGGTAACTACTGGAGGTAGGATGCTTTGTTGGGGGCATGCAATTTAAAGCGACAAGTGTTGAAGTTGTAGTGCCAGGCAGATGACAGTGGTGTAGGATGAGGCAAAGAGAACAGCGGTTTGTTTCTGGAGTTAAGCTGCCTGTGTATAACATCTTTGGCATTTTAAACAGAGAACATCTGGTTCCTTACAATTATTAGACACCAGAGATCTCTAGTATCTCACTGAGTAAGAGTGGTATCACGAACCAACAAAGGTTATTGTTATAACCAAATTTAGAGCCATACATCTCCCTTCACCTTACTGGAAAGTGGTGATCTTGGGCAGGAGAAGGGGAAGAATGACATTTATGTCATACCAGTGCCTTAGGCTGCATCTGTCTTAAGCAAATGAAGTGGCATCTGGGAACGTTGCTGCGCACGGGAATGAATATATATGGGTATATTCAAACTAATAGACCTTGGCATTCTTTTGGTCCATGAAAACTAGCAAATTTTTAAATCATTCCTAAGCATGGATCAGGGCTGTGGTGGTTTTACTCGGGTGGGCAGCTGAGCTCCACCACAACCGCTCTCTCACTCCCCTCTCCTCAAAGAGGAAGGGGGAGAAAATACAACACAAAGAGCTCGAGGTTTGAGATGAGAATGGTTTAATTAAAGGGAAAGGGAACGGGGAGAAAAAGAAACAAAAGAAACAATAAGTCTGCATGGAAGCACAGAGAAAAGGAAAAAAAATTATTATCTACTTCCCATCAGCGAGCGGTGTTCAGCCACATCCTGGGAAAGCAGGGCCTCAAAATGCGTAGTGGTTGTTCAGGAGGAACAGCCCCCTCCCCCATGAGAGCCCCCTTTTTATTGCTGAGTGTGACATCAGGTGTTATGGAATATCCCTTTGATTGGTTTAGGTCAGCTGCCCTGGTTATGTCCCCTTCCCATCACTTGCCCACCCCCAGCCTGCTGGCTCTTGGGGCCTTGGAAGGAGTCCTGATGCTGTGCCAGCACTATGCAGCAATAGACAGAACACTGGAGTGATATCAGTGCTGTTCCAGCTACAAGTGCAGAGTACAGCACTGTGTGGGCTGCTGCAGGGAAAGGTGACTCCATCCCAGACCTGGGATGGAGTCAAAGTTAACCTGTCGTTGGTTCTGCAGTGTCCTCCTACAACACATAACTTGGATAACAGATTATTTTTCTCCCAAGGTTAAATCTCCTTGAGGCACGCACCTGATATCCCCATCTTTCTGCGTTACCCACAAGATATACCTTGGTCCTTGGGCAAAGACAATCCCACGAGTGGGTTTGCCTTTTCCCATGGCAGGGGCAACCCACACCGCCTTCCCCATCCACTTTCCCACATGCACTACGGGGACTTTAGCTTCTCCCACAGTGTGTAGGGGGTTTGTTTCAGTAGGACCAGGATGGCTGTCAAGCCCCCTGTTGTTAACTAGCCAAGTGGCCTCTGGTAGATTTATGTCCCAATGTTTCCACGTCCCAGCACCCAATGCTCGCAGCATAGTTTTTAACAATCCATTGTACCTCTCAACCTTCCCAGAGGCTTGTGGGTGATAAGGGATGTGATACACCCACTCAATACCATGTCTCTTGGTCCAGGAGGTGACAAGATTGTTTCGGAAGTGACTCCCATTGTCGGACTCAATTCTCTCTGGTGTACCATGTCACCACAGCACTTGTCTTTCCAGGCCCAAGATAGCGTTTCGGGCCGTGGCATGGTTTACAGGGTATGTTTCCAGCCACCCAGTAGTTGCTTCTACCATGGTAAGTATGTAAAACCCTTGACGGGTTTGTGGGAGAGGTCCAATGTAATCAGTTTGCCAGGCCTCACCATATCGAAATCCAAGCCATCTCCCCCTATTCCAGGGAGACTTTACCCTCATGGCTTATTTGATTGCAGCACAGGTCTCACACTGATGGGTAACCTAACCTGTGTGATGGCCTCAGTGGTCAGGTCCACCCCTTGATCACGAGCCCATCTGTATGTGGCATCCCTCCCCAGATGTCCTGATGTTTCATGGGCCCATCGAGCTACAAACATCTCACCCTTACATCCCCAGTCCAGGACCACCTGAACCACTTCAATTTTCGAAGCTCGATCCACTTCTTTGTTGTTCTGATGTTCTTTGGTGGCATGATTCTTAGGCATGTGAGCATCTACATGATGTACCTTTACAGCCAGTTTTTCTACCCGAGCAGCAATATCTTGCCACAGGGTATCAGCCCAGATAGTTTTACCTCTGTGTTGCCGGTTGTTCTGTTCCCATTGCCGCAGCTACCCCCACAGAGCATTTGCCACCATCCATGAGTCAGTGTAGAGATACAATACTGGCCATTTTTCTCTTTCAGCAATCTCTAGGGCCAGTTGTATAGTTTTCACTTCTGCATACTGACTCGACTCACCTTCCCCTTCCATGGCCTCCACAACTCATCGTGTGGAGCTCCACACAGCAGCTTTCCACTTCCGATGGCTCCCAACCACATGGCAGGATCCGTCAGTGAACAACACATACTGCTTTCTGTCTTCTGGCAACTCATTGTATGGTGGTGCTTCTTCAGCACGAGTTATCTCTTCTGGCGGTACTCCGAAATCCCTGCCCTCCGGCCAGTCCACGATCTCTTCCAGGATTCCCAGGCAGTTGGGTTTCCCCATTCGAGCCCGCTGTGTAATTAACGCTACTCACTTACTCCACGTAGTATCAGTTGCATGATGTGTAGTGGGGATTTTCCCTTTGAACATCCAATGTAACACAGGTAGCCATGGGGCCAAGAGGAGTTTTGCTTCTGATCCTCGATAGCCCCAGCTCCAGAACCCCAGAGGTCGACCTCGAGTTTCTCCTGGGGTCTTCTGCCAGAGGCTCCAGGTGAGCCCATGCTCCCCAGCTGCAATATAAAGTGTGTTTTGCACAGCTGGTCTGGTACGGACAGGTGCAAGGGCTACTGAACAAGCTATTTCTTGTTTGAGTTGTTCAAAGGCCTGTTGTTGCTCGGGGCCCCACTCGAAATAGCTTCTCATTCGAGTCACTCGATATAGAGGACTCACAAGCTGACTATAGCCTGGCACATGCATTCTCCAGAATCCCACAAGGCCTAGGAAAGCTTGTGTTTCTTTTTTGCTAGTTGGCGGAGACATAACCGTTATTTTATTGATCACATCCGTCGGAATGCGGTGACGTCCATCTTGCCATTTTACCCCCAAGAACTGGATTTCCTGTGCGGGTCCCTTGACCTTATTCTGTTTAATAGCAAAGTCAGCTTTCAGGAGAATTTGAAATATTTTCTTCCCTTTCTCAAAAGCTTCTGCTGTGTTACCCAACACGATGATATCACTGATGTACTGCACGTGTTCTGTAGCGTTCCCCTCTTCCAGTGTCGTCTGGATCAGCCCATGGCAAATGGTAGGGCTGTGTTTCCACCCCTGGGGCAGTCGATTCCAAGTATACTGAATGCCCCTCCAAGTGAAAGCAAACTGTGGCCTTCATGCTGCTGCCAGAGAGATGGAGAAAAATGCATTAACGATATCCATTGTAGCATACCACTTAGCTGCCTTTGACTCTATTTCCTACTGGAGTTCTAGCATGTCTGGCACTGCAGCACTCAGTGGTGGCATGACTTCATTCAGTCCACGATAGTCCACCGTTAGCCTCCACTCGCCATTAGACTTTCACACTGGCCATATAGGACTGTTCAAAGGTGAATGAGTCTTGCTGATCACTCCTTGGCTCTCCAGATGGTGAACTAACTCATGGATGGGAATCAGGGAGTCTCGGTTGGTGCGATATTGCTGCCGGTGCACAGTTGTAGTCGCAATTGGCACTTGCTGTTCTCCAATCCTCAGCAATCCTACAGCAGAAGGGTCTTCTGAGAGAACAGGCAGGGTAGACAGCTGCTTAATCTTCTCTGTGCTCAAGGCAGCTATGCCAAAAGACCACCGGTACCCTTTTGGATCCTTGAAGTACCCTTTCTTGAGGTAGTCTATGCCGAGGATGCACGGAGCCTCTGGGCCAGTCACGATGGGGTGCTTTTGCCACTCATTCCCAGTTAGACTCACTTCAGCTTCCAATACAGTTAGCTCTTGGGATCCCACTGTCATTCTAGAGATAGAGATGAGTTTTGCCCCTTGGGTGCCTAATGGCATTAGGGTACACTGTGTGCCTGTGTCCACTAAAGCTTTATATTTCTGTGGTTCCGGTGTGCCAGGCCATTGAATCCACACAGTCCAGTAAATCCGGTTGTCCCTCTCCTCTACCTGGCCAGAGGCAGGGCCCCACTAGTCCTGGTTGGAGCATCTATCAATTAATTCTTCCAAATGTGAAGCAGAGGTCTCTTCGTCAGGGTCAGGAGTAATACTAGCCCTTCTACTGCCTCTGGGGGACTGCCCAACAGAAACTGGGGCAGCAATCCTCCTAGGGGCCCCTTTTCTTGCTGCTGTATCTTTCCGCAGCTCACATACCCGAGCAGCTAGGGCCGAGGTCGGTTCACCGTCCCACTTCCTCATATCTTCCCTGTGGTCACGTAAATAAAACCACAAGGTACTCTGCGGTGTGCGTCCCGGATTCTCCCTTGCTTGAGCCAGAGAATGCTTGCACTTGATAGCTGAAAGATTCTTCCATCTAGGTGAGAAGGAAGCTATGTGTTCATCTAACCATTGGGACAGTCTCTCCAGAGCTGAAATGCAGTCCTGTACTGGGGCAGAGAGATTTTCTTCATATTTATGAAGCTGGTTGGACATCTTATCCACAGTCGGCCCCATCCCCTCCTCCCAATCCATTGCTGCCAGTGTGCTGGCATGTGATGAGGGTGCAGCCTGTAGAAACTTCCGCCACATGGATGTTTTGCACTGGACTTCATCAGGGTCTTTAGGTGTCTGGGCATTGTTCAAATTACTATAAATCATCTCCAGCACAGCTAATTCCCGCAGGTGCTGGAGACCTTTATCCATAGTGGTCCACTTGCCTGTTTGATATACAATATCTTCCTTGTGGTGATACCTTTCTTTCACAGCTGATAGGAGTCGCCTCCAGAGGCTGAGAACCTGTGCCTCTCTCCCAATTACTCTATCAATGAGCCTTTATGACGGATCCCAGCTGCTTGGCTTCACTGCCTTCTAGCTGTTGGCTATTGGCCCCAGTATCCCAGCATCGAAGCAGCCAGGTGAGGATGAGCTCACCTGGATGATGACTGAAATCCTTTTGTATTTCTCGCAGCTCACTCAAGGATAGAGTTCGAGTGGTTTCTGATTCATTTATGATTTCATTCTCTTCTCCTTGATGTTGCCATGATGGCGCCGCTTTAGAGCTGCTTGCCTTTTCCTCTTCTCCCTCATCCTTAGGAGGAGCTTCTTTCCTTACTAAATGAGGTGACTTTCCATTGTTTTGTCTTGACTATAGGGGCGACTGATACCATAGATGGTTGCCACCCACAACTACTTTGTCTCGGGGCAGGTCCTTGGATGATATTCTTAATAAATTGTTTGACCTTAGGGAGGAAGACAAACACTAGAACTAGTAATAGGAGGATAACATCCGACCAAGGGTATTGAAAATACTCAAAGGCTGTTGCAATTAGCCCACAGGGAGAGAAGAAGAAGACATCACCCCCAATATTATTCACAGATTGACTGCTAGGGGAGAAAAAGAAGGCGGTGTAATTCTTAATATTTCCAAAAAGATAATCTCCAGGAGACCAGAATGATAACAATGCAGGGCCTGAGTACCAGATGAAACTGAAGGCCAGCATGTTACAGCACAGCATGATAAAGAAACCAAACACAGACTTAAACACTTTCTCCAATCGGATGTAGAGGAAAAAAGAGAACAGAGAACAGACTACATACAACATAGTCACACAGAAAAATATTAACAGAAAAACGAACATTGTGACTAGCAGTATGTTAGTTGTAAATACTTTAATCAATTCTACTGTTATCTCAAACCTCGAGCCCCATGTTGGGCGCCAAAAAGGACTGTGGTAGTTTTACTCAGGTGGGCAGCCGAGCTCCACCACAACCGCTCTCTCACTCCTCCTCTCCTCAAAGAGGAAAGGGGAGAAAATACAACACAGAGAGCTCAAGGTTTGAGATGAGAATGGTTTAATTAAAGGGAAATGTAATGGGGAGAAAAAGAAACAACAGAAACAATAAATCCGCGTGGAAGCACAGAGAGAAGGAAAAAAAAATATTCTCTACTTCCCATTGTTATAAATGGCTCAGTCTTCAAAATAGGATTATAATCAAAGTTTACAATTTATTAAAGGAATAGAGGTAAGCAAACAGCGCTGGGTGCGCTGGGAGTCTCTGCTCCACCAAGACGCACACCAGTTACATCAAGCAGCTGATTTTTATGCTCCTAGGCTTATACATATTCATTACTACTTCTAAAAAACCACAGGGTTATTATAATTAGTTTCCAGAATCCAAACCCTCCTACTGGAGCATGCATATCAGTCTCTGGTGGTCCCTCTGGGGGTCTCTGGGGGTCTCTCATGCTGAAGGCTCATAGTCTTCCTCCCTCTTGTCCTTCTCCTTTGTCCAACTTGGCTGTATGTCAGAGACTTGTGCAGCGTCCCCTGCAAGCTTTGTCTTTTAGTCGTTCTTCAGCTTTCCCGTCTCCTTAATCTCCTGGCCAGATATCAGAGACTTGCATAGTGTCCCATGCAATAGTCATAATAGTTAGCAGTTATTCTGAAACCCCCCAGATATCAGAGACTTCAAGGAAAAGCCTACAAATACATTTCACTTCAAGCTCTCTATTGACACAAATTGCTAAAACATTCCTTTGCAAGATACAGGAACCATATACATTAACCACTGTGGTGGTTTTATTCAGGTGGGCAGCCGAGCTCCACCACAACCGCTCTCTCACTCCCCTCTCCTCAAAGAGGAAGGGGGAGAAAATACAACACAGAGAACTCGAGGTTTGAGATGAGAAGGGTTTAATTAAAGGGAAAGGGAATGGGGAGGAAAAACAGAAATAGAAGAAACAATCAGTCCGCGCGGAAGCACAGAGAGAGAAAAAATTATTCTCTACTTCCCATCAATGAGCGGTGTTCGGCCACGTCCTGGGAAGCAGGGCCTCAAACGCGTAGTGGTTGTTCAGGAGGAACAGCCCCCTCCCTCACGAGAGCCCCCCCTTTCATTGCTGAGTGTGACATCAGGTGTTATGGAATATCCCTTTGGTTGGTTTAGGTCAGCTGCCCCGGCAATGTCCCCTTCCCATCACTTGCCCACCCCCAGCCTCATGGCTCTTGAGGCCTTGGAAGGAGTCCTGATGCTGTGCCAGCACTATGCAGCAATAGACAGAACACTGGAGTGATATCAGTGCTGTTCCAGCTACGAGTGCAGAGCACAGCACTGTGCGGGCTGCTGCAGGGAAAAGGTGACTCCAGCTCAGACAGACCCAACACAACCACTCTGTTTTTCTTAGACTTGTGGTTATACAAGGGTATGTAAGACAGAAGGTCACATTCATCATACCATGCGGCCCTAGCATTGTTCCATATTGACACGAATCAGATGAACACATTTCACACCATCAATAAGCGATGTTCGGTCACGTCCTATGAAGCAGGGCCTCAAAATGCATAGTGGTTGTTCAGGAGGACAGCCCTCTCCCCCACGAGAGCCCCCTTTTTATTGCTGAGTGTGACATCAGGTGTTATGGAATATCCCTTTGGTTGGTTTAGGTCAGCTGCCCTGGCAATGTCCCCTCCCCATCACTTGCCCGCCCCCAGCCTGCTGGCTCTCGGGGGCTTGGAAGGAGTCCTGATGCTGTGCCAGCACTATGCAGCAATAGACAGAACACTGGAGTGATATCAGTGCTGTTCCAGCTATGAGTGCAGAGCACTGTGTGGGCTGCTGCAGGGAAAGGTGACTCTATCCCAGACAGACCCAAAACAAGGGCTCATCCCAGTGAGCTGTTTGCATTTAGCTGCTGTGTTAGGGAAGCTAAGACATGGTTGTGACCAGAGATATGACCTGTTGTGTGCCAGCTGGCTGTGGTGTCTAGGAATATTTCTGGGCACATTTAACTTGCTAGTGGCTGAAGAGGCTCAGACCCATCTGAGAAACTGGACTCCATCATTCTAAACTCCATTTGTCAGCAGCAGGACAGAGAAGGGAGCCACCATCAGGGGCTGATTCAGCTTCCTGTCGTCTTGACTTCTCCAGACTGTAGGCAGAGGCTGAGGCTGCTGAGCCTACAGGGCTCAACACGCCGACAGAGGAAAAAAGTCCATATTGGCCCCATAACAGCTATAGTACAGGCACATGTTCTGCTGTCTCTCTGAGCTCAGAGAAGTTTTAAGTCACTGAGTTTTCTTTCCTGAATCAGCAAGGGCCATTTTCCTTCGCAGGAAGTTTCCTTCTCCCTCATCATGTGGAGGCTCCTTTTTCAACAGGTTCCAGCCACGAGACTGGTGTTCTGTGTAATTTCATTTTAATGGTTTGGTGGCTGATAGTTAAATGTGTCCATAGGAGACAATTGTCTTAGACAAAAAGCTGTCAGTTGGCTTAGATATAATAAAATAGCTCATGGAAGGATATGGCGTTATGTCTTTTAAGTATAAAACTCTTTGTTTGATAAAGAAAGTTCTGTTTCAAGCTATCCAAATATATGGATGGATTTTTTCACACTGAACCAGAAACCTAGATGAAGAAATAATTTTGGCTTGACTACTGCAACCGGAGTATAATGTGTTGTTATCTTTTCATTCATTGAAATCTGTTCATTCACAAGGTGGTCTGATACAATAAATGGAAACGTTTTGTTTAAACATATCAAACAAAACATTTTCCCTTCAAGAATACCTCAAGTGTTTGGTCACAGTGGGGATGAAGTTATTGACTGAATCTGGCACTTATTTGGAAGCATGACCTTAATCTGCAGGTTTCAGCGATGAACATATTTTCCCCAAGTGTTTCAGCAAGTCAGATAAGAAAATTATATTTTTGACATGTTAAAGATATTCCTTTTTAGACAAAGAAAGTGATATTCCAGCTATATTACTGAAACTCAGTGCCCTGTGTTGCTTGTTAACAGCTCCACATTTATTGTTTCGGTGTCCCAGTTTGCTTTCAAGTATCAGTGCACCGCTACATACCAAATAATCAATAGTTCTGTCAGTTGAGTATGCCCTGGAAATATAACATTACTGTTAACATCGATCCACGCAGCAGAAATCAAGGCATTGACCTCTGCAGTCATTACTTGCTAGCACCCTTGGGTTTTGTTT
Organism: Aythya marila; assembly: GCF_965140915.1. NCBI lineage: Eukaryota > Metazoa > Chordata > Aves > Anseriformes > Anatidae > Aythya > Aythya marila. The sequence goes on from NC_139081.1 coordinate 13,026,039, forward strand.
GCAGAGCAGCTAGGTTGAAAATCACGACAGCTGCTCCCTCCTTCCGTGCCTGCACAAATGTGAGCACAAGCATATCAGCAAACACGACCTGCAAATATGGTGCATGGGGTTTCATTTCAGCCTTATGCGGATGCTGGGTGCAGCGAAGCAGCTGTTGGCAAAATCCAGAGGCATCGGCCCTGGTATCGGCTGGGAGGAAGGAAAAGCGGTGCTCTGCGCTGCTGCCTGGGCTCACACACACCCCTGCGGGTTTGGCGTGCCGTGCCCTATCTCTATCAGCTTCGCATTGCAGTCGTGAATGAAAGTTTGGCATATTGATTTTACGACTGTCAGTCTTCCCAGAACCAGACCAGAATTTAATTAACTTAAGACAGAAGCATGATTTCCTATAAGCTCTTTCCAGATTTTACTAGATCCAGATAAATTAAATCAGTATTTTATCTGTATGCCACTAAAATTAGTTGGCACAGTGATCCCCACACAGGTATAATATTGTTCTAGTCCCTTGTATTTAAGCAGGAACTGCATTATGATACTGATAGCATTTCTTCATGAGGAGCTCTGCGTGAACTACAGGAGTGCTGGGGAAGGAGAAACCCAGATGTGAGCAGGGCATAACCTTATTGTGGCTCAGAAAAGAGATGTAGGCATTTGGAAGAGGAATATGGCTCCACCAAGCCGTAATTCCCCTGAGGAATCAGCTAATGAGAGCAGGAGGAGCCCACCCTACATCAGGAGCAGCAGCAACCACCTGGCCCTGACATGGACCTGTCCAAGTCTTGGTGACTCTGCTAACGCGGCTTCCTCTGCTCGGCTGTCCCTGGGAGGCCCAAGAAGCAGGAAGCAATGTGGGGGGACATCACAACTGGTGGCCATCTTCCTCCCCTCTGCAGGAGGTATGTGCACCACAGGACATCCAGCTCGAGGTTCTTTGATGTTGCTTGCTTGGTTCTGTCTTGCTGGTGACATTTACCACATCATCAGAGGTCACCTTGTTCCCAAGTTATCAGCCTTATCCTCCATCCAAGAGCTTCAGGTTATCTCCTGTATGGCAAGCTATTTAGCACCTGGGAGATGAGGCTCAAGATAATGCCTTGGGAAGTTTATGTGAGGAGCAAGAGATGCATATTTTATCTTTCTGGGAGGAATCAAGGTCAGATTTGGTGTTCTCAGAGCAGTCTGAGTTGCAGATGAGACACAACGCGATGCTCTGCATCTACTGGAGTTTCCTAAAACCTGTCTTCATATTAGAAATTAAATTTCTGCACTTGTTCAGATAGGGAAGAAACAACAATTCAGACCCTCAGCCAGCTGGAAGTGGTATGACTTACAGCTCATGACTGCTACTGTGTGATACGTGGAGTCAGAGAGGAGGTCGTCATCAGCTGTGGCTGTGTGCTGTCAAAAATAATAAAAAAAGAGTCAATGCCATCGCTGCACACTCTTCAAAACATTTTTTTCTCTTCCAGCAGCATCACCTCTTCTCTATACAGCCTCATCAGCTTGCTTCAGTTGCTGAAACTGAAACCACAAATGATGTCATTATATCTTTTTTTCATTGGAAGGTGAATGAGTGGCCATTTCTGCCCTTATCTTCTCTTGTAGATAAAATGCCCCAAAATACCATCACTGAAGTTTAGAGGTCATTGGTGACTTTAAAATCCTCTCCAATTGCCTTGGATCCAAACCAAATGAAATAAAAATCAATGTGTGAGTCAAGAGGCCAAGACACCAAAATGATGTGTCCAACGCAAGCAGCTTGCTGGTTTCAGAGCATTTCTGGCAGCCATCTGCTTGTTTGAATTTGAGGATGTGACGCTTTTAAAAGTCAGAGAAGAAACACATGCTCGACCACAGTCTCCAGATATTTTTCTTGATAACAGGATTCTCTTTTTTGTGTCCATTTTCTTGCAGCCTCAAGAATGTCCTGTTTTGCAATCATACTGTCAGCAGGTGTTCATGGTCCTGAAGCACCACGTTGCGTAATTCCCTAATTAAAAAAAAAAAGCTTTTTGAAGCCTCATCCCTCTTCATGAATGAGTAACAAAACAGTGTGTTATTATAACTCAATAGCCCCTCATTTATTTACATAGATAATGATTGGCCCTTTTTAGCTAAAAATATACTTTTTTTTTTTTTCCACACTACTCCTATTTCAACTCTGTGGTCTCAGCCTTGTCCCGTGGAACAAAGAAACTGATGTTTTTATGGATGGTGTTAACTGAGACACCGGTAGTCGAATCACATTGAAGAGCTAAATTCTCCTTTTATTCTTGAAGGTGGTTGGGATCAAAGCTGGGGCTGGAGGGAGAAACTTGAACTCACAGTGCATCCTTCCTGTGAACAAATAAAGACATCATAGATCTTCTCGCTACCAACGTGACTCCTTTAATCAGCAGCATGTCCACAGCTAAGAAGACAATATTGTGGTAGTCCATTAAAATCCCTGCCACAGTCAGAGCATCATAAAGCAAATGTGAGATTGTTCCTGGCTCAAAGACTGCATGACATTAAAAGGTTATGATGGAAATGGATGTATGGGCAGGCAGGTAGCAGTGGGAAAAGGCTTTTGGGTGCCTCTAGATGCAGCCAGCTGTGGCCAGCTGTTACTGGGCTGTCTGCATCGCACTGGGAGATGTTTGGAAGTGTAACGAGATCCTTCCCTCTGCAAGAGAGACAGCCTTGGAGAGGAGATGAAGGTACATTAGCAGAAATTGTTTACCCTCTGACTTGGCAATTGCATAGGGAAAACATTCTTTCTGGATTTTTTTTTTTTAAATAAATATATGAATAAGGCATTCATAAAATAATGAAAGGTACATTTTCATTGATTATAATGACTCCATTAAATTCTGGACATTTACCACATCACAATGTTTATCTGCAAGACAATATTTCCCTGTGCTTAATAAAAGGGAACAGCAGGAGGACTGCAGCAAATTTAAGCCACTTCTAGCACTCAGTGTCAGGATTTTAATGGCACCCACATTACCTGGGCTTCTTTTTATATCTTCATCTTGCTTTATGTGACAATACTTATTTTTTATGTCATGCTTTTCGCACAAAAATCTCAGGGTTTCACAAGGCAGAGCAGGACACTATACCAGTTTTAGAGAACAGAAAAAGCACTCGGTGAGGCGACTTCATTGTGGCCACAGAGCAGGTCAAAATCACTGCTGGGAGGAGACCCCAATCTTCTTAAATCCCATCCCAGGAGTGCACTGCATCTCCAATAGCAGGCTTTACCTGCTTGTAGACAGGCTCAAGTCAGGGTGTGAATCTAAATCTTGCACTAAAGTGGGGTAAAAGGAGTGGGTATCATCCCATTGGCTTCTTGGGGCCCTGGGTTGCAGACAAATAATCTTCCCTGACGGAGTCAAGCACTGAGAATTGCAAACAGCATGAGAAAAATCACTTTGGTAGAGAAATAGTGCGAGGCTGCCTATGTTTTTCTTCCATTTTTATCATTGGCCATCACCTGTTGGCTCTTTGTGGAGGGAATTTCTTTAAGTCCCATTTGTCACAGAGAAGGGAAGAGATGATCTTCCCTGCCTTGAACTTGCCTCTTTGTCACCTTCTGGTCTCAAACATGCTTTGAAAGCAGCTTGGGTTCAGTCTTCTCCTGAAGCTTTGTGGGATTCACCAGACCCTTTGTTGGGGTTCACTCCCCTTGTTGGGGTCTGGTGGTGGCAGTGACATGGGAGGCACCAAGGCATGAGGAAAAATGCTGTAATTCCCCATGAAAGCTTATTGTGACACTAGATCACCTGTAATGAGCCAGCTGTTTGGGGTGGAAAAGCATCCACTTGCTTAAAAGGATCCTTTTCCCCAACCATGTGTTTCTGTGGGGGTCCTAAAATCTCCAGAGCAGGGGCTTGATCCTGAAGACATCTTCCTGGTCTCTAGATCAGGAACCTGTGGTGTTCCTAAATTGCCCTTCTGTGCTACAGATGGCCGTGCTGGCCTTACTGCAGACTTTGAGGGATCGCACGTCCTTCCAGCCATGCAGTGGTTCAAAATTGTCTTTGGCCATCTCACGTGAGCATGTGTCTGTGAGAGGGTAAATTTACCTGCACGGTGAGTAAAACCTTGCATTTTTCATCTCTGCATTTATCTCACAGTATTTTAGGTGCTGCAAGCCTAAAGCTGTTTGGTAGTGCTAGAGCTGAGCTGAGGAGGAACTGGGGTGAAGAAGAGACTGAAATGACTCAGCTTCCCATGTCAGATTTGTTTCTTCCGTGCATTTCTCCCCCATTGCTCAGTTCATGCAAAGCTGCATCCCCTCCTCTCTAGCAGGTGGACAGAGCCAGGGAAGAGCATCCCAAAGTTTCTGTCTGTAGATAGTTACCTGATACACTCCAGAAGGAAAAAAAAAAAGAGCAATCAGCTACAAAAGAACCAAGCAAATTAAATGTCTGAGCAGTGTTTCAAAAGCGAACATGGGCAGCATCAGAAATTTCCCATCAGCTGTAATTACTTTGCCAATTGCTGATTCCACCGTGATTTGTTTAGTGCAGCAATGCTTCAGCCTCTTGCCTGGTCTGATAGGCTTTGTTTATGCTGACTGTTCATTTGCAGTGATTCTCTCTTTGGTTTTCTCATGCTTCTCCTTTCCCCTGGGCCCAGGTGAAGCCCCGAATCATCCTCCTGCCCCTGTGTTCATTGTCAGCCAGGGCAGGCATCGCTGAGGGATTTTTGGGAAGCAAGAGATGCTGCTGCTCTTCCCAGCTACTTGGTGAGTGCAGCGATGACCTTCCTCACCCCCCTCTGCCACCACCTTTAAAAAACAAAAAATCCTCCCAAGAAGCAAAGCAACTTGTCAGGGAGTGGGCAGCTGGAGTCTGCTGGGGGCAGTGGCTCTGGGGCTGTCACTTGTTTCAGGGAGAGGTCTCATGTCTCTCCAGAGGGCAAAGGCACATGAGCACACACATGTCTGCATGTGAAGTGAGTCTCCCTGGAAAGTTAGCGAGAGCTTTTCATTACTGTTTACATTCAAGGCCATGGAAATTAATGGGTGTCTCCATAGCCACTTTGCACAAGAGTTGTGATTCTTCTCCTGCTAACTGGGGAAGAGAGCTAATCAGGGACATTTAAGGAGTGCATCTGCCTAACTGACAAGTTGAAGGTGAACCACTGTGATATCTACCAGGGATTTCAGAAGCTGCTTGAATTCCCTTCCCTGACTCAGGCCAGGGCTGTGGAGGGCTGGATGACATTCCCTCCTCTGTCCCCCTGCCTGAGATGCCAAAGGGTGCCTTCATCTGCCAGGTGCAGAACATCTTCACCTGCAATTTTCCTCCTCCCTCTGCATCCTTGGTGACAGTGCATTTTGCATGTACCATTCTTTCTCCCAGCTGCTTCATGTGGTTTTGTTTGGCCACAAGGAGAGGAAGTGGCCTGTGCTTGTGCCTCTTGGCTTGCCTTCACAGCCAGCTCCTGCGTGCAGGTGCCTGGAGAGCACCACCAGCAAGGAGAAAGAACAAAGCCACAATAGCACCATCCCCAGAGACAAAGGCTACGGAGGATTTTGGAGCATCCAGGCCAGTCACAATATGGTGCTTTTGCCATTCATTCCCAGTCAGACTCACTTCAGCCTCCAATACAGTTATCTGCTGAGATCCCCCCCGTCACTCCATAAATACAGATGGGCTCTTCTGTGCATCTGACGTGCCAGGCCATCGAATCCACACAGTCCAATAAACTCGATTGTCCCTTTCCTCCCCCTGGCTGGAGGCAGGGCCCCCCTAATCCTGGTCAGAATCTTCTTCGTTTCTGTGTTTGAAGGACTGCCTGCTGGAAGTTGGAGCAGCAAACTTTTCAGAGAATCCCTTTTTCCCGATTGTTTTCTTTTGCAGCTCATGTACCCGTGCCTCTGGGGTCGCGGTAGATTTTCCATCCCATTTTCTCATGTCCTCTCCATGGTCTCATAAATAAAACCACAGGGTGGCACAGGGTGAGTACCCACCATATCATCTTCCTTGTGCGGATGAACGCTTACCCCTGATAGCTGAGACATTGCTTTGTACACGTGCGGAGGAAAATAATCTCTCTTCAAGTTGGTGGAACTTTTCTGACAATTTCTGCAAAGTATTCTCTTTTAGTTGGACACTGGTTTGTTCAGGTGGGGAGGAAGATAAATTCTCTTTAAGTTGGTGGAATTCTTCAGAAAGTTTCTCCACAGCTGAAACGCAGGCCTGTAAGGAAGAGGAGAGACTTTCTTTGTACTGCCGGAGTTGTTCAGCCATTTCATCCACTGTGGGTTCCTCATCTTCTTTCCAGGCCATTATTGCCAATGAGCTGGCATATGATGATGGTGCACTCTGTACAAACGTCTGCCACATGGGTCATGTACACCTGACTTCATCTGGATCTATGGATGTTTGTCCGAGGTCTGGGTCCTCATAAATCACCTCCCGTATGGCTAATTCCCTCAGGTACTGGATTCCCTTCTCCATAGTGGTCCACTTGCCTGGTAGACATACAAGTTCTTCCTTGAAGGGATACCTTTCCCTCACAGCTGAGAGGAGACGCCTCCAGAGGCTGTGAGATTGTGCTCCATCTGCAATTGCTTTGTCAGTGTCTGCATTTCTAGCAAGGGATCCCAGCGGTCTGGCTTCCCTGCCCTCTAATTCCACACAATTGGCTCCGGTGTCCCAGCACCAGAGCAGCCAGGTGACAAGCTGCTCACCTATGTAACGACCAAAATCTTTTTGCAGATCTCGTAGCTCATGCTGGTATAGGTTTCAGGTAGTTACTGTTGATTTTTCGGCATCCTCATGTTGTAGGAAGGATGGCCAAAGTCATGACATACACCACTATGGTTAAATCATGCTTCCTTTATTATCCGAATAGCCTGAATCTTATAGCAATCTAGCAGAGGCGGATAGCATCTCACACAAGATTATTGGTCGAAAGCACTCAGACAAACAACTGCAAGAAAACAACCCCACCTGCAAGACAACAACCCCCTTGTGGTTAGCAGTCACATAGATCTTGTCCTTGAAGGAAGTGCCAGCTGCTTGTAACAATATTTTTAATTCCTCAGTCGGGCGATAGAAGATTATTGTCATGGCAACTCCTCATAGTTGTCCTGGTAGTTTGGTTTGCTCAGCTGCAGCAAGTCATGGCCTCCTTGCCGTTTCAAAAATTCCTCAACAATTCCCCCTTTTTCTTTTTTCTGAGGAATCCAAGCGTCACGTAACAGTTTTGCAAGTAAATTTTAAACCACATTTATCATAATACAGCACGCAATGATGATTAACACCACAATAAGCAGAAGCCTTAATTCTTCTTTGATTAATCCCTGTAACCATCTAGGCATCATCCCAAACAAATCAGTGAGCCATTGGTCGAAAGGATTAATATCTTATTAAATCTTTCTCATGTGCTCTTTCAGGAAGGCAATGGATTTGTGAATTGACTCATTATGATCAGAAAGGTTCAAATAGCACATTCCCTCAAAGTCCTCACACCCATGCCCTTGAGCCAAAAGCAAGAAGTCAATAGCAGCTCGATCCTGTAAAAGCGCATGTTGCAGACTATTTTGATCTAGTAGCATTTCCTCACATATTTTTGTCTTGGCATTGGCTTGCTTCTTGGCCCAGCATCCCAATTTTTCTAAATTATTAAGTGCGTTCACAGCTGCTGCTCCTGGCACAAAAAGTGCTAATGCTGTTCTAGCCGCAACACCTAGCAACTCAACATTATCATTGCAATCTGGTGTGAGCAATGCCCATTTATGTCTAATGATATTATGCAACTGTGACAAGCTAGGAGTGAACATAGTAAGTTTACCTAAGTAACATGGACCTCAGATGGCATTTGCAGGGATACCTTGCCAGGCCTTTCCCCGCAAATCAGAAAAACATCATGAGGTAATGCCATAGCTGTACGATTATTCCAAATACTATAGTTGTTACCCCTTGTCTCCGTGCCATAGGCCCCAAACCCTGCCTAGCAGTGTCATTGCAACCGCAGGTGTTATTTGTATTTCTGTACCTGTATGGCCCTTCTCAAGTCACATTTGTCCACCCTGTTAGATTGTGTTTTTTGAAAGGATTTAATCTTTGCTGTAAATTTCCGAACACAAAACATGTTTGAATCCAGTTCTGTGATGTGTTTCCTATCCTCTGAGACCCAAGTAACTGTAACTCTTGTGGATCCCAGGGTAACGAGACATTAAGCAAATGTATCAATTTCTCTGAACACGCAGCTACAGATGAGGCATTGCAGCAATTGTTGGTAGTGTACTGGCCAAACTCAGAAGGGTATACCTATGAGGCAAGTCCTAAACAGATCCGTGGACGATGCCATGAACAGACAAAATTCTGATATACCAGTCTGATTAGCCCATGTCACCCACAGATTTTGTCACGGCTCGATCTTGGTCACAAGCGCAAGCCCTGCTGGCAGTATTAGAATCACCATCAGCAACTTCCTCGTCCCTTGAGACATCTTGGGCGGCCTTCACAAATAGGCTTGACACCCACACTGGTCCTGCTCCCATAGAGACACAAAAATACCCCCAGCCAATGAACAGGACTGGAGCTGGCCCTTTCCAGATTCCTGTAGCAGGATCTCGGTAATTCACTCATTTCTGGTAGCACATTTGGTGCTGCTCTGTTTATTGTTTGAAAATGAATATTCGCGAGAGGGTCTTCTCGATCACCAGTCAAACATAAATGATTCAAGACAAACAATGCATTGGACTATTGCTCATCAATGTCCTTGATTTCTTTTAACTTCACTAATTGTTCCTTTAGAACCTTGCGGGTGTGAAACCTTCCGATTAACGGCGCAGGGAAGCAAGTGATCAACTCAATATGAGTGGTAATACAAGCTTCAACTTTATTGCGCAGATATCCATATATTTATACACACAGCTATAATTATGCCTACTGGTCACTATCCTATTGGCTAAGCCTAAAAGTGTTACAAAAAATACTGTTTCTCCTACTTGCAGTTACAGCGCATAAGCTGTAACTTATTTTCCCAGGCCTCAGATCCACCTGTTTATCTCTCTCTCAAGGACAGACTACTCCTTGCATATTTTCACAAGAATGCTTCTCATCTGGCCTACTCCATGGCTATAAACTCAGCATTTTCTTTGCCTTGCTTGTACAACTCCTCTAGGGACCCGTGCCCTTGCTCTTTGAGCCATTCTTCAACAGAACCTGATGTGATCGTTTGACAATTGCCTGGCCCGTAGGAGAATATGGAATACCTGTGACATGCTTTACTCCCCACATTTTCATAAATTTTCTAACTTTTTCGCTAACATACGCTGGACCATTGTCCATTTTGATCTGCTGCGGCACTCCCATAACAGCAAAACACACCGTCAGATGTCTACACACATGGAGTGCTTTTTCTACCCCCGCGCAGTTGCCTATATGAATCTTGAAAAGGTATCAATACTCACATGCACATACCTTTTAGTACCAAATTCCGGTACATGCATTGCATCCATTTGCCATACCTCAAGTGCTTTAATACCCCGTGGATTAATACCCAAACCTAACCCTGGTCCATGATGACTACAAGAAGGGCACGCTCTTACTATTTCTTTCGCCTCTGTCCAGGTAAGTCCAAACAGCCTCCGAAGACCCTTTGCATTCTGATGGAACATTTCGTGCGACACTCATGCACGTGCAAAATCACTCTCAGGCCCCGCTGTGACCATACTCACCAACTTATCTGCTAGTGCATTACCTTCCGCTAACCCAATCGAGAACTGATGACTACAGATATGGATAACACAATAAGGTGCAGTTCTCCCTTGAATGGCATCTCACAGCTGCAGAAATAATGACAACAATCTGTCCCTCTTAGTGTGACATATCAAGGCATACTCTATCTGGTTTACCATGTTGACTACATACAGAGAGTCTGAGACGATATTGATCGGCTCATGCATCCAGCACTGACAAGCCCAAACAACTGCAGACAATACCAATGTCTGTAATGAATCCCGTCTCCCCTGGGATTATGAATTTCTCCCAATTTCCATTCTCGTACCACATACACGCAGCCCTCCTACTTGCTGCACCTGCATCAGTGTATACAGTGCGACCCACCACTGGTTGGGATGAGAGTCGTGGTACTACCTGCCATTTATATGACCTTATAACCTGCCAGAGAGGCCCCTTTGGAGTTCGGGAATGTACCAATCCCGGGTAACCTAACACAGCTTCTTGTAGTGGTATGGATTGCTGTAAACACCATTCCAAATGATCCTGAGTCATCGGCAGACTAATATCTCCTGGTTCCTGCCCGCTGATTTCATTACTCCGAGACCGACTCTTAAGTACTAACTGCGCGATAGCTTCCGCCTGTGTTTGAACACTCACTTTTGGCTGAATCTGTAGGAAAATCCACTCCAGGACTCAAAAATGCTGTCCTATCATTGCACTCTTGCTATCTCCTGTTTCTCTTATGCTATTCCTATTCCCAGTGCTGTTAGTGTCAGTGGCATCCTCCTGGTACTGTTTCTGACTTTGTCGCCCCTTACTCTCCCCCTTTTCTTTTCTTTTTTTTTTTTTTTTTGCCACTGACCAAGCACTGCAAACGAATGAGACACGATTGCTAACTAGTAAGGAGAGTGCAACTGCTGCTATATGTCTGCGAGCGGCACCAGCTGCAACCTTAGAAGCTATTTGCAAAAGAGCCTGCCATTGCTCATTTGTCAGTTTAATCTCCTGCTCTGCGCTTCTTCCTCTCAATAAAGGTAATAGTATAGCTAAATCGTCATTCGTAATCCCTATAATGTTCCGAACCCACTGAATATTACCCAGGAACATTTGTACATCTGTCAAATTATGTAACACCATAGACATATCAACTGTCCGTGCACGAATGGTAAGGTCTGATATTTTCCATCCTAAATATAGCCATGGCTGTTTCCGTTGAACCTTCTCTGGGGCTATCTTTAACCCTTTTGCTTCTCAGCTATGCTGCATCTCACTTAAATAGCATAATCACACAGTCACACAAAGAGGCCTCTTACACTTCTCATTCATACCACAAGAAAATATCACTTAAAATAATTTGTCCACGGCTTCAGGAAGTCCTTGTCTACTTCTGTGGTGAGCAGCTGAGAGTGGAGACCCCTCCGAGGAAAATGCTTGGGGTGCACCTAGGGGTGTCCGCTCCACAGTTGATCCCACAGCTGAGCAGAACAGCTCCTGGCACAAGGAATGATGCTATTATAGTTTTGTATAATTACACCAAAGAGATGCATTGCAATAAGGAGCAAGTGTGGCGTTGACGTTTTGTTTCATGGTTTGTTTTTTTTTCGTGAGCAAGTAAACCTTATACATGCTGTTGCTGTTACACTTCCCAGGATATCTAGTTCCTGTGGCTCTGCATGTGAATAATAAAATATGGGTGCACCCACTGCTCTACCAAAAATAACAACTCCTTAAATTTTAGAATCAAGTTTACCTTTGGGATATGTCTCAAATGTGCCCTCTCAATGCACTGAGCGACACCTACAGCATACTGCGAGTCTGATACAATATTCAAAGGTACTAGGTTTTTCTTTTTCTTTTGACACGTCTCTCCGCATCTCTCCGAGTCTCTGTTCCGCGTCTCTCCACGTCCCGCATCTCACCATGTCTCTGTTCCGTGTCTTACTGCTTCTAGGGTCCCTGTTCGGGCACCATTTGTTGTAGGAAGGACGGCCGAAGTCATGACATACACCACTATGGTTAAATCATGCTTCCTTTATTACCCGAATAGCCTGAATCTTATAGCAATCTAGCAGAGGCGGATAGCATCTCACACAAGATTATTGGTCGAAAGCACTCAGACAAACAACTGCAAGAAAACAACCCCACCTGCAAGACAACAACCTCCTTGTGGTTAGCAGTCACGTAGATCTTGTCCTTGAAGAAAGTGTCAGCTGCTTGTAACAGTATTTTTAATTCCTCAATCGGGTGATAGAAGAACATCGTCATGGCAACTCCTCGTAGTCGTCCTGGCAGTTTGGTTTGCTCAGCTGCAGCAAGTCATGGCCTCCTTGTTGTTTCAAGAATTCCTCAACATCCTCATCTTCCTTCTCCTGAATCCCTGATGTCCCAGCATCGTCTTGTCTATACCTAGACTTAGCAGAAGACTCTCCGCATTGTAAATGACCTCAATCTTTATACCATTTTTTCACCTTCTCTACAGGGGCAACTTGCACTGCTACAGTTCTTTTCTCTGACCCAGCTACAGGGTCTGCCATAGCGGTTGGAATACCCTCTGCAGGGGCAACTTGCACGGCTACAGCTCATTTAATTGACCGAGCTACAGGAGCTGGAGTGGCTGCAGGAGCTGGAGCTGGAGCAGCCGCAGGAGCAGGAGCTGGAGCGGCTGCAGGAACTGGAGTGGCTGCAGGAACTGGAGAGGCTGCAGGAGCTGGAATTGGAGTGGCTGCAGGCTCCATCGTAGGGGTTGGAGTGGCTGTTGGGTCTGTCACAGGACTTGGAGTGGCCGCAGGGTCTGCCACTAGGTTTATAGTAGCATCAATTGCACCTTGATAGGCATGAGACAGACCGCAGCACACTACAGTGATTTGTATCACTTTGGAACTGCCAGAGTCATGACACCCTTTTTCAAGCATTCTACCAGTTTTTTAGGATTTTGCCGTTGTTCAGGGGTGAATTTCCAAAACACTGGAGGTGCCCACTGCTCTAGAAACCTGCCCATATCCTCCCACACTCCCTGCTACTCACAACTATCCCGCCTCAGGACAGATCTCTGGATGAGTTTCCTAAGTAGCTGTTTAACTTTAAACAAAATCTGAAGCGCATTCAGGAGACATAACAACAAGATATTCAATATCTTGGAGAGCTATTGTAACAAGCTCGGAGAATAAGAGGGTGGTGAAGGAGAAAGGGAGAGTGAATGAGTAAGAAAAAATATCTTCCCCTTTCCCCTCCACAGATTGACTCCCTGATGAAAAAAGGCAATAGGTGTAATTGTTAATAGTTTCCGAGATATGGTTTCCAAAGTACAGAGTCGATGATGTTGCTGAGTACAAATACCAAGTTAGAGTCATGACCAGATATTTCATCGTCTCATAAGCCACTGTTACAACACACAGTACCATAACGATCTTAAACCAGGGCCCAGAGAGGATAAAAAACATGACAGAGAGCACATACAGAAAGTAATGTGCTATAATACTCAATTTGGAAAACAGGCACAGCAGAGTTGAGATTTAAGCAATCAGCATTATGACTATCAACTATTAAGCAGGTCTAATACTTATACCAATTTTAGTTTAACACACTCTGGTCAGACCTGTCGTTATCTCAACCCTTTGAGCCCCACGTTGGGCGCCAAAAAGGACTGTTGTGGTTTAACCTGGTTGGCAGCTAAACACCACACAGCCGTTCGCTCACCCTCCCCCCTCCCTCTCTGGGGTGGGGGAGAGAAACGGGAAAGTGAAGCCTGTGAGTTGAGATAAAGACAGATTATTAAGACAGGAAAATAATAATAACAATAATAATAATAACAATAATGATGATAATAGTACTACTACTAATAATGTGTACAAAACAAGTGATGCACAATGCAATTGCTCACCACCCACTGACCGATGCCCAGCCTAACCCCAAGCAGTCCGGCCTCCCTTCCCCCCAGCTAGCCACCCCTATATATTGTTTAGCATGATGTCAGATGGTATGGAATACCCCTTTGGCTAGTTTGGGTCACCTGTCCTGGGTCTGTCCCCTCCCAGCTCTTACTGCACCCCCAGCCTGCCTGTTGGCAAGACAGAGCAAAAGGCTGAGATGTCCTTGGCTTGGTATAAGCACTGCTCTGCAACAATTAAAACATCGGGGTGTTATCAGCACTCTTCTCATCCTAAGCCAAAACACAGCATTCCACCAGCTACTAGGAAGAAAATTCTGTTCTAACTGAAACCAGGACAGGCTGGCTTGGTGTTTATTTTAGGGAAGGAGAGGCTATGTCACTGCGCTGGGGTGGTGCCCCTGGAGCCCCATCACTTCGTGCCCTACATCCGAGGTTGGAGGTGGGCATTGGCTGGCCATCCAGGCAGGTCTGTCTGCTGCTGGCTAACCTGGCTTTTTTGTGGGACCATCTGATGGAAAACAGTAGTGGTCAGTAAAGGAAATAAAGGCAAGTTTTTCATCGGTCTCATTAGGGAGACTTCACTGTTGGGTTACTAAGTAAAATCCAGTGGGTTCCCCTCTGGGTACATTTTCCATCATAGCAAAGAGGAAGACAAGCAGTGGTATTAGTGCAGGTCTCATGCTCAGCACTGCAGACTTTACTTATGTCAAACCTGTGGGGACTTTGAAGACTTGCTTTTTCTTTGGTCCAAAACCGCAGAATACAGTTTTGCATAAAAAGACAGGGGAAATACCAGCTGATAAGGTGGGAGACAGCCCAATTCAGAGAATGGACAATGAGAAGATGTGCTGCCTAGCTCCAGATACTGCCTTGTAGACATTTCTGCATGTTTATATCCCCATCCATGAAATGGGAACATTAGTAATTCTCTATCTTGCAGAGAGTTAAGAAGCTAAATTAATTACTGTTTGTGAAGCTAATTGAGATTCACAGATGGGCACTGTTTGGAACATTGTAATTATTATTATTATTATTATTTTCATTGGGACTTGGCTCCATATAATTAGTTTTCCATATCTGCAACCAGGTAGGCTCTCTAAAGCTATTTGGAGGCATTCCTCGTGGGACTGGCCCACAGAGACCAGAGTGGCATAGGGAAGCAGAGGCAACCAGGGCTGAGTGGTCTTCCAGCTCTTCTTCCTCACCCCAAACCTGCTCCCATGGCTGTGCTCTTCAGAAAGTCACCTGTCTGCAAGGGAACAGAAACCATCCCTATTACAAATGTGTACGCTATTATAAATTATTATAGTAACTTAGACGTGTGTGTGTGTGCAGTGGAGCAAAGCTTAGAGGTGGATAATGTTCAATCCAGGGAGGGAAAAGGTTTTCCAACAGCATTTAAGTGTCCCTAGTCTTGGCCATTGGTTTCTGCTGGGTTAAACTCTAAATAAATTATTGTGCACTGTGCACCAGTCACATATTGTTTTAGTTTATGCTCGCAGGTTCTGCTGAGCTCAGTAATACTGAGTTAGCTCAGTATTTGCAACAAAGTCAAAAAACGCTGAGGCTGTCATTACTGAAGATTCACTTGTCAAACACCTCTCTCACTTAAAAGTAGCACAACAGTAGTAGAACAAAAAGACCTACTAAAATGGTGCTGGTTTTAAAGCAAAGCATCCCTTTAACATTATGTAAGAGCTATAGGAAGTATGTTGTCCTATTTATGAATCTGGAAATCTTTCTATTCATTATTTCCTGAGTCTGAGTTTGTCTGTTTTGCTTTTCCTTTCCTTTCCTTTCCTTTCCTTTCCTTTCCTTTCCTTTCCTTTCCTTTCCTTTCCTTTCCTTTCCTTTCCTTTCCTTTCCTTTCCTTTCCTTTCCTTTCCTTTCCTTTCCTTTCCTTTCCTTTCCTTTCCTTTCCTTTACGCTCCTTTCCGCTCCTTTCCGCTCCTTTCCTTTACGCTCCTTTCCTTTACGCTCCTTTCCTTTCCTTTCCTTTACGCTCCTTTCCTTTACGCTCCTTTCCTTTACGCTCCTTTACGCTCCTTTCCTTTCCTTTCCTTTCCTTTCCTTTCCTTTCCTTTCCTTTCCTTTCCTTTCCTTTCCTTTCCTTTCCTTTCCTTTCCTTTCCTTTCCTTTCCTTTCCTTTACGCTCCTTTACGCTCCTTTACGCTCCTTTCCTTTCCTTTACGCTCCTTTCCTTTCCTTTCCTTTACGCTCCTTTCCTTTCCTTTCCTTTACGCTCCTTTCCTTTACACTCCTTTCCTTTCCTTTCCTTTACGCTCCTTTCCTTTACGCTCCTTTCCTTTACGCTCCTTTACGCTCCTTTACGCTCCTTTACGCTCCTTTCCTTTACGCTCCTTTCCTTTACGCTCCTTTCCTTTCCTTTACGCTCCTTTCCTTTACGCTCCTTTCCTTTCCTTTACGCTCCTTTCCTTTACGCTCCTTTCCTTTCCTTTCCTTTACGCTCCTTTCCTTTACGCTCCTTTCCTTTACGCTCCTTTCCTTTCCTTTCCTTTACGCTCCTTTCCTTTCCTTTCCTTTCCTTTCCTTTCCTTTCCTTTCCTTTCCTTTCCTTTCCTTTCCTTTCCTTTCCTTTCCTTTCCTTTCCTTTCCTTTCCTTTCCTTTCCTTTCCTTTCCTTTCCTTTCCTTTCATAAATAAGCAATAATTGACATTGAGACATTCAAAAGAGTTTTAAGGATCTTGAATCACCAGCAGCTTTGCCAGAGGTTTCATCTGAGAGAGCTAAGTCAGTATGAGCTGGAAAGCTGGGGGAAGAAGACAAAAATAATCAAGTCAATGTGTCAAAAGCAGCTGTGCAACTTAGACTGGAGTTGTGCTTGTTTACAGACAGCGTGTTTTATCCAACCGGTTCTTGCTCTGCCCAACATCAGCTGTGAAATGTCATTCTGTAGGATTTTGCTGATGGTTTCCCCTGCAAGTTCTTCTTTTCTTCCATACCTGAAATGTTTGTTCTGCTCCTGCTCTCATGGGCTTTGAAAGGATTTGAAACTGCCAGGACTGCTCCATTTCATTTTCTTGTGTTTCACATCGCTGCAAACGGTGGTGTCAGCACAGGTTTTGAAGCAGGTAGTCCAGTCACTTTTCTTGTGCATGAAGCTCAGAGTTCAGCTCAGTGCTGAGAAAATAGTTTTAAGCAAGCTGAGGTGCTTCATGGTGGTCACATCTCTGTTATGGCCAGAAAATAGAGGAGTAGGGACTTCCATGCTCTCACCAAGGCAGGGACACATTCAGTCCAATGCCTATATCCAATACAATCAATTTTAATGTCATGATTTTTTGGTGTTCCTGTAATCCTGAAAAAGTCCTTTTAAATCCAAATTTGCCAAAGTAATCAAACATGAAAACATGTTATTTAGCCTAAAAGTAACTGGGCAATGGAAGCATTTTACTTATCTCTGAATGAATAGTAGACTAAACTCAATTTTCCAGGATATGTTGGTGGACTCAGGCACATGAATGCCTTCAAAGGTCTTATACTCTGGTTCTGAAAGACTGAAATGAGCATTGTCATCGGTGTCATTGTGTCTTTAGGTTAAAAGTGTGGGGTTAGAGGGAGGGAGTTAATGTAGTAAATGGTTATTTTATCTTCTTTATGTCCAACTTGAACCTGCAAATAATAAAGACACAACCAGGGTGCTTTTGCTTGCTAAGTATTTCACTAGCTTTCCTCATATTTCCAACATACCAATGGAAAGAACAGAAATTTTAGACCTATATTTGCAGAATTCCCCAGCATTGCTATCAGCAACCTCCCAAACCAATCCATTCAGTTGGGCCTTTGATGTGCAATTAAACCCAGGAAAAAATAGCTTTGTGTAATGTATAAATAGAAAAGAGGAGAGATAAAGGCAGTGTTGAAGTCGCTTGCTGACAGCTTGGCATACGAACGTTAAAGGTGCATGCCACTACGTCTGCTTAAGAATGAGTCCTAAAAAATGTCTACTCCTTTCCAAATTCCAACCCCCTGAAAATTATCACTTTATTTACCTTGCAGCTGCTTCTGTTCAGTTGGAGGGGTGGAAATCTGCAAGGCAGACTTGATGTATCTTACCAACAAAAATATATTTATTTTCAGAAGAAAATGATAGCTGTTCTCTAAGACAGTGTTTTTATTAGCTTGTTTTTCTCTTTATCTCTATAAAAATAGCATTCTTGCAGGAAGCCATTAGGTTTACCCATTCTTCCTGATTAATAGCTGGCATGTGAAATATAGACCTCTTGCATGTTGCAAAAGGTCAAGCATATATGATGTGTTCTTTGAGCATCAGGAATAAGGCAGCCAGGCATATTTTGATTAACCTGACAAAAGGGTAAGATAATCCAAGTGGAAGCTACAGTATTTGAATGAACTTCAGTTGTTAATGTCTGCTGTATCTGAAGGTCTGACTGATCTCCTGACAATTTTATAGTCACATAGCTCCATGGCCGAAGTGGAGCTATCCTGCTTTACATCATCAGGAAATTCAATTTCACCTTGTGGAGGAACCAAAAATAGCTGGTGCCAAAGGATGAGGAAACCCATTCAACTCCAGAACGATGAGGAAATATATGCAGGAGAAAACAGGATGACAAAGGGTGCAATTATCATCCTACCATTACCCATCTAAAAAGTCCTAGCTGGGCTTCCAGGCACCCTGTACAGCCAAAATGGAGCTCTGGGCACCAGCAAGAGCCAGGCACACTGAACATCCTGATCACCATTATCATCATCATCTCTAAACAGGAGTTGTGCAAAGGTTGTATCAGGTCCCATTTCAATGTAAAGCCGGATGGTGTCTTTTAGCTCATCACATCCATCCCATGTCCTGTAAGCCCCTTAATACAAATCTATTAAGTCCTACCTCATCCTTAGTTTGGTTTCTTGTCACCTCTGCTTCTTCCAGGTTATAGTCTTAATTTATTCATGCCTTCGTCTCTCATGCTAACAGTGTGCAAATGAGCTTAAACAACTTGCTTATCTCCCTGGTATTAAATCTCTGATACTTCAGTAGACATCAAGTGAATCCTGTCTGTCTTGCTAGACTCACAGAAGCCAAGAGAAGTTTTCCTCCAATTTGAGGAGCCCAGCACCCAGTTGCTGTGTGAGTCCCAGCTGGTTGCTCCTCATCCTGCTGAATTGCTAAAGGATGCTTGGGAACTCAAGGCATCTTCACTGATAATGTGGCAGCAAAACCATAGAAAAGTGGTCTCAAAGACTAGCTCTTCTTTTTGCAACCTTGCAAAGACTTTGTAAGAAGGTTTTGCCATGCATGGCTTTGAGGCTTCTGCAGTAAAACATGAAATAAAATCTCCTTGCATCTTTTTGTGGCTTCTCAGATGGAGATAAAAGTGTCAGAGTCGCAACAAAAATCTGCAAACAGAAGGTTGGTATCCCTGGTAATAGAGAGTGGGAAAAGCCAGGGCTTCAGGCTGAACTCATTTCTAGATACACATGCAAAGCAGTAATAAATGAGCTACCGTTTATTATGGGGAGAGCATCAGGTCTTCCAGCTGCTCTATTAGGACTTCAGGCTAGGATATTTAATTATGCCCTGGCCTCCTCCTTTAATCAGATTATCCCAGTGACAAGGTGACTGCTGTGCCCTGCCAGTGCCCTCAGGCATTGCTCCCTCTCCTTTGCTCCTAGTGGTCCTGCTGGCTGGGGAGGGAGGATGCTGGGGCTCACAGAGGGATTGCTGGTAGCTCCCTCGCTTTTGTCTTAAACGAAAAATAAGAATAACCTGTGTTTATAAGAATGGTTAGGATTTTTATTATTATTTAGCACACCTGGGATCTTATAATAGGGAGTGTTTCAACATGTCAAGCGTGGAGAAGGGCAGTTTCAGTAGCTGAACTCCTTTCTTCTTATTAATTCGCCCATCTGTGAGCTGCAGAGAGCAGAGATTTGGTGGGTTCTGTCCCCTCCTCTTTCCTCCTGTGCACAGTACCAGCTCCAAATGCAGACACTGCGGTTGGACCCCTCTGTGCCCCCCATGTCTTGTCTTCAAGTACCCTCCAGAAGCAATATGCTCATGATCCGAAGGCTCCAGTGTGTCCCAGCGGGATTATGGCTGCAGCAATGCTGCCTTCCCAAGTTATCTTTGCTGGGTGTGGCTCTTTGAGCAAAAAACTCCTTTTTCTACAAAAAAAAAAAAAAAAAAAAAAAAAAAGCCCTCAGTCTTCCTTGCTTGAGGTGAGTCATCCCAGTGGGGGTCCATTTCCTTTAGAGTTTGTTTTGTCCCACCACAATCTCAGCGATTCCTCTGTGCAATGAATTTCACTTCATTCTCCCCTTTGAAAGGGGATAATAGTCCTTACAGTGCTTTGCAGTGCCATGTGAGCGTGGGGGCATGGCTGATAGCACAACTATTACAAGGACAAAGTCTGTGAGCACTGGAAGAGAGGTATGGCCATGTGTTGCTCAAACAAACAGTCCATACACTGGGACTAAATTCACCCAATAATTTTGACTCAAAAAATGGAGATAAGAAATCTAGAAAAAAAAACACAAAGTTCTGTTATTTCTCAAGGTAATGTTTTAAATTTTCTTTTTGAAAGGCATGCTTTCTACTGAGAAACAGAGAAACATGGAAAAGAGAGGAGGAAGTGGGAAAACATAAATGAGACTGTGAAAAGAACCAGACATTTCTTTTTCCCTTAGAATATGAGCAAATATGAGCAAATATACTTCCTGATCTATTTTACATAGACTTTTCCCCCAAAATATATGGTTCCCTTGGCTCTTTTCCTAAATTTTGTATCTATCTCCAGTCCTGAATTGACGTGTGACCTGCAGCGAGTGACAGCATCCCTGAGACTTGGTTCACCCTTCTGCAAACCTTCTATCACTGAGGGTTTTAACGGGCTTCATTCATTAAACTTTCCCGGCTTCTTTCCGAGCTCGAGATGAGGGCAGCACTACAAACATGCAAAGTCTGGAGAGAAACTGTCATTCCTGTTCACTCTAATGAGACTTTTCTCCTAGAGAGGATATGTATCCCATCCACTACTGTCATATACGAGCAGCTTGCTCTATATGCTGCAAAATATTCCTAGAGGTACAATTCTTCAGTTAGTTTTATGGCAGCTACACCCAGTTCTCTCCTGAAAATAGCAAAATTGTGTTTCCTTAATGCAAGTTTCTGGTAAAATTGGTGAAGAATTTTGGAATATGCGAGTCAATTACTTTGCATCACCGACAGTCTCTAATTTATGCTGCTGCTTATTATACAGTGCTTCAGCCAGGCAGGCACCCAAGCCATTGCCCCTGTAGAACAACCTGAGATGGGCTATTTGGGTATGAAATAGGTACTGGAGTCTGTCATGTGAGTGGAAAACTGCAGTCATACATCACTGCATGACATAATTTTTCATCATCTTCTGCCAGTTGAGCTGTGATGAAGGTGTTAGTAAGTTTGTCAATTGTCAGGTCATAAAACTGATTGTCAGAGTTGCACAAAAATGTGCAAACCTTTGAAAGAAAGCCAGGCTTTCAGGCCGCTCCAGCAGTGTAATATTGGCCTTCGAGTTTCCACTCCCTCAATGGGGGCCTCGGAGGAGGTGCAGGCAGCCCCCTGTGCCCTGCATGTCCATGCTGTGTCCACCTTAACATCAATGTGTCCTATGTGCTCCTCCAACCACGTTTCCATTGAGCCTTGTAGTGGCCTCTCATTTCAGCAAGGCACTGAAGAGATACGCTTTGGGTTGTGCAGGTTTTCCAGTCATTTCTTAGCACAAAATGCAATGATGATGGAAACGTGTAATGGGATGAGATAACTAACCAGTACAACACAGTGGTTACATGAAGTAATAAGCATGAGAAAAAGCAAGCAAACGAAAGAGCGTGACCTAGAACAGGAGAGGAGGGATTAACAGATGCTTTTGCAGCGGCGTTCCTCTGCTGCTCGTAGCGAAAGAACATTTTGGCATTTGGCGAGTAAGCCAAGACCTGCTCTGTTCAGGGGAGCCCCAAGGTGTTTGATTTACAACCAGCTAAAAATGCTGCATAACTTTGAAAGTATGTACAGCTTTCCTTTCCCCCGTCTGCTTGCTGGCACATATGGAATTACGAGGTACAGGTTACTGTGGTTTTACTTATTTGCAGTTGTTCCATGCACCATTTTTTGGCATTTTATGGATCCCTAAAGATCCACAGGCCACCCCTTGAGAAACAGCCAGGAAAGACAAGGTGGAAAATTTTCACTTCATGTGTCACTGGAGTTCCTTGGTACCATAGGAAAACTGGTAGGAGGAGAGTCGTGGATCTTAGTTGCATTGCACAAAGAGATATTTTCTTGTAGCAACAAAATTTTTGCTTTGAACAAAGCTAGACAAGTCTGAAGTTGTTGTGCTACGAGCACACCGTGCTCAGTGGGGAGAGTGTCGCATGCTGCAAATGCACCCAGCCCTGTTCCAGGCAGACCACACAGCCAGCAGGTTCAGGCCAACCTTTCCAAGAAGAGTAGACCTGTCCTTTGTTCCTCAGCCTCAATGGGGACTGGGAGGCAGCAGGAGGAAAGGATGCAGCTCTAGCAAGGTAGCCCTGCCCTGCCTTTCTGTGTCCTCCAAAAAAATGAATTCATCAGAGTTAATAAAGGTGTTGGTCCTGTGCACCCATTCCTCCTGGCAAAGCTCACCTCTCTGAACACCTTGTGGTTACCACGGTGTGTTGTCCCTGCACCTCACAAAGATGTCAGTCCCTGAATCACTCAAGCAAGGTGTTTTTGGTGGGGCTGGGTTACCTGCTGGCCACATGGCTCTAGCTCCAGTAGCATAGTTGAGGAATGCCGGTATTTGGGACTTCTCTGGAAAGACCCTGCTGAAAGATCTCTGGGGTGTACTGTACTAAGCATAAGCCTGCCACCCCCAGGGTTTGGAAGAGAGCAAATTCCTTCCAGGATTATAGGATTAAGAATCTGAAAAGTGATTCAAATTCTTCATTAAACAGGAAAAAAAAAAAAAAAAGAAAAAAGGAGACATGAGGGGAAGCTCTTCAATGCATGCATCACTAGACGTGTTTTCCTTGTAATTAAAGGAAATTATTGAAAAATATTTGAGGGGATTACATGCTCAGAGTATATGTGTCTATCAAATAACATAAGACTGCATTCTTCCAAGTAATCAGTGGAGTGACTTGAATGGGGAGGTTCAAAAGAGCACAGTTATTGTTAAAGTGCCATTGTAGTGGTATTCACCATACTGTATGGCAGATGGACTGGCCCAAGGGTTTCCCAGCAGGGTAACTTTGCTGTGGCTGAAAAAACAAGGGCCTGGAGTTCATATGTGGGTATTTCCACACTGTTAAAATTTCAGGTGAACTGTTCTTCCCTTTCTGCCCCCCAACCTGAATGCAGAAAGAGATGTTCCTAATTTCCCAAGAAAGGCTTATTTGTGACCAAAACTGCATTTCTTTTGTGCAAGCAAAATAGGAAAGTAAAAGCCTGGGCAAGACAGGTGGATAGGACGAGTGTCCAGGTCATAAAAAATGGGAGGGACTCGTACTATAAACAGGGAATTGTACTTACCATTATTCTTTGCTCTGTCCTCTGATGGCTTAATTGTAAGAGATCATTATTTAGCCATTAATTAAGAGTTCATTATGTTCTAGACACCAGGTGTCTAGAAAAGCCAGTGTGTCCTGAGTTCTGTAATACTGCATCATGACCACCTCAATGCTCTGTGAGTGTTTGTCCATATATATTGCTCTATGCAGAGGTCTTCACTTTATTATGGCTTTTCTTTTGGGCAGTGCAAGTGCTGACAATGGTCATAAGTGGCAGGTCTAGTAGAGGAAGGGATCCAAAGGGGATTTGAAAATCATGAAGCTGTGGGATTTTTTGCCATTTTGCATCAAATCTGGAATTGGATTTCCCTGTGTTACCCATGTTGTGTTTTCCTATTTTCAGCAGTCCTGCAGAAGGAAAACTCCTGACTTTAGAGAAAACCTTGCTCCAAGGTTGTGCCTGTCTTTGCTCTTGCTCTGCCATACTGCCTAAGGCAGGGCGTCTCACCTTGTTAGCTCCATTTATATTTTACAAATGAGCAGATTAATAATATCCCCCTCAATCCCTGGAGAATGCAAGGTTTAATTAACGGTTGAAAAGTGCTTTGAGATCTTAACACGAAAGGTTCCATATAATCACACAGAGAAAGATGATACTTGTCTTGTACTGTCTTTTTATTTAGAAACTTTCACAAAGTTGAGGGGAAAGATTACCTCCTCTCCTCTCCTCTCCTCTCCTCTCCTCTCCTCTCCTCTCCTCTCCTCTCCTCTCCTCTCCTCTCCTCTCCTCTCCTCTCCTCTCCTCTCCTCTCCTCTCCTCTCCTCTCCTCTCCTCTCCTCTCCTCTCCTCTCCTCTCCTCTCCTCTCCTCTCCTCTCCTTTCCAAGTTATCTTATTATCCACACTAAGAATACAAGGTCATAGAAGTACCAAAAGCATGGCCATCTGGAGAGTGAGACATCAGTCTGGTACCAGTGACTGGTCACCTTTAGAGGGCACTTTCTCTCTAGAGCTACCTATGACAGATGTCTGAACAGATCAAGCTGGAGAGGTCACTGCATCCATCCTCCTTAAGGCAGGATCAACTCTACCTCAAACCACTCAACACACATTAATCTAATTTGCTCTTACACACATCCAGCAACAGCAAGTCCTTCAGGTGACCTGCACCAACATGCAACAATCCTTACCATTTGCTGGTTTCTTTCAATGTCTCATTTAAATTTCCTTCACCCCAGTTTAATTACATTATTTCTTATGAACAGTACCACATTAGTTCATTTCTCTATGCTTTGGCCACTTATATTAAATCAGTCTGGAATTTGATCTAGCCAGGAAATGAATCAGTTTCAGACATCCCATTATCCTTGTGCTTTTGCCTTGCCAGAAATGTCCAAATCAGGATGACTGTTTCCTAGACAGTCACTTCAATCTTTTTTAGGCACTTAAAAGTAAACTTTCTTGCAATGATCCTTAGCACACTGAGTACCCAAATAGAAGCTAATGAATGCTCTGAAAGTAAGTCCTGTTTATTTTGGCACTGCTCCATACAAGTAAAAGTCTAATTATAGGTATCTACATAAGAAAGTGAAATCTGAAACATTGTACTTTTTTCTCTTATTTTCCTTTCAACTACTCTGGCAAGTCAACCACACATCTTCTCACTTCCTCCTAAAAGCTAACCAGACGGCATATGCCAGCATCAAAATTTCCCATTTATCTTTTGTTTATCATTCAGTCACCTCAAGCATATAGCGGAAAGTTCGAGATGACCCTAGGGCACAGTATTTGTTAAAAATCTAAAGCATGATTTGACCAAGTTGCCATTTAAAAAAAAAAATCACATTCCAGTCTGCTTTGCATGGTGCCACACAACATCACTATGTGCTGAAAGTTAGCAGGACTAAGTAGAAAGTAAGCTTTAGAGTCCTGATGCCATAGAGATTAACAGAGTAGGTAATTTTTTACCCTTACAATTGTTGTTTATAAAATAGTGGATGAGGAATGGTTGAAAGATTTTTTTATTATTTTTGTTTATTTTATTTTTATTTTAATTTTGCTCCACAATGTGCTTAAGCAAACATGGTCACCTGATCTGCAAATAGCAGTTTCCTTGGCAAAATGGTTTGGGATGGTTTTGGAGAAATTCAGGTAAAAAATAGACTTGCAGAAAATAAGCTGACAGAGAGTAAATATTGACCTTTTCCATTTGTTTTCTGCTTTCCATGGAATGTACATGAAAAACTTAATTCATAGCTGCTAATGTTGTAGTTAATGTCAACAGAGCTATAGCTGGAAAGGAAATTACCTGAGCTGTCATGATTTCACATCCTTTTTGTAATTTCTTCTCCTGGACAGATTGCTTTTTCATGACAACGGACACTGAAACAGATTCACTTGCCAGGCAGCTTGGAGTGTCATCCAATAAAGTGCGAGTCATGGAGTTCTTTATACAAAGAAATTACCCATGGAAAGTACCCTCCACAATGACAAAACAGACCAAAACGCATGACCAGAAGTTAAAACCGGACAAGTGCAAATTACAGAAAAGGGGCAAAAGTTTAACAGATTAAGCCAAGTTGATTCCTGAGGATTTGCTGCCTTGTGATATGATAGGAGGGTTTTTCAGAATATATGATTTGGTTAAACTTTACTGGACTCAAGGATGCAAGGGGCTGAAACAAGTCTTGTTGGAGCTGTGCTGGGGGAACAATGGCAAGGCCGGGGGAAAAGGCAATGGCCCAACTGAAGTGCATCTACACTAATGCACACAGCATGGGTAACAAACAGGAGGAGCTGGAAGCCATCGTGCAGCAGGCAGGCTATGACTTGGTTGCCATCACAGAAACGTGGTGGGACCACTCCCATGACTGGAGTGCTGCAATGACTGCCTATAAGCCCTTCAGAAGGGACAGGCAGCATGGAAGGGGTGGTGGTGTGGCTCTCTATATCAGAGAGTGTTTTGATGTCGTGGAACTTGAGGCTGGGAATGACAAGGTTGAGTCCCTTTGGGTTAGGATCAGCGGAAAGGCAAACAAGGCAAGCATCCTGGTGGTGGTCTGTTATAGACCGCCGAACCAGGATGAGGAGACGGATGAGGATTTCTACAGGCAGCTGACAGAAGTTGCGAAATCGTTGGTGCTAGTTCTCGTGGGGGACTTCAAGTTCCCTGACATATCCTGGAAGCACAACACAGCCCAGAGAAAGCAGTCTAGGAGGTTTCTGGAGAGCGTGGAAGACAGCTTCCTGACGCAGCTGATTAGTGAGCCTACCAGGGGAGGTGCCCCGCTAGACCTTCTCTTCACAAACACAGAAGGACTGGTGGGAGATGTGATGGTCGGGAGCTGTCTTGGGCAGAGTGACCAAGTAATGGTGGAGTTCTCTATTCCTGGAGAAGCCAGGAAGGGGACCAGTAAAAACACTGTATTGGACTTCCGGAGGGCTGACTTTGAACTGTTCAGGACACTGGTTGGTAGAGTCCCTTGGGAGGCGTTTCTGAAGGGTAGAGGAGTCCAGGAAGGCTGGGCGCTCTTCAAGAAGGAAATCTTAGTGGCACAGGAGCGGTCTGTCCCCACGTGCCCAAAGACGAGCCAGCATGGAAGAAGACCGGCCTGGCTAAACAGAGAATTGTGGCTTGATCTTAGGAGAAAAAAGAGGGTTTCTAATCTTTGGAAAAAAGGGCGGGCCACTGAGGAGGACTATAAGGATGTTTCAAGGCTGTGCAGGGACAAAATTAGAAAGGCCAAAGCTCATCTGGAGCTCAATCTGGCTACTGCCGTTAAAGACAACAAAAAATATTTTCACAAATACATTAATGCAAAAAGGAGGACTAAGGAGAATCTCCATCCTTTACTGGATGAGGGGGGAAACCTTGTTACAAAAGATGAGGAAAAGGCTGGGGTGCTTAATGCCTTCTTTGTCTCAGTCTTTAGCGGCAATACCAGTTGTTCTATTGATTCCCAGTACCCTGAGCTGGTGGAAGGGGATGGGGAGCAGAATGTGGCCCTCATAATCCATGAGGAAATGGTTGGCGACCTGCTACAGCACTTGGATGTACGCAAGTCAATGGGGCCGGATGGGATCCACCTGAGGGTACTGAGAGAACTGGCGGAGGAGCTGGCCAAGCCTCTTTCCATCATTTATCAGCAGTCCTGGCTATCAGGGGAGGTCCCAGTTGACTGGAGGCTAGTAAACATGAAACCCATCTACAAGAAGGGCCGGAGGGCAGACCCAGGGAACTATAGGCCTGTCAGTTTGACCTCAGTGACAAGGAAGCTCATGGAGTAGATCCTCTTGAGAGTCATCACGAGGCACTTGCACGGCAATCAGGCGATCACGCCCAGTCAACATGGGTTTATGAAAGGCAGGTCCTGCTTGACGAACCTGATCTCCTTCTATGACGAAGTGACGCACTTGGTGGATGAGGGAAAGGCTGTGGATGCGGTCTACCTTGACTTCAGCAAGGCTTTTGACACTGTTTCCCACAGCATTCTCCTCAGGAAACTGGCTGCTCGTGGCTTCGACTGGTGTATGCTTCATTGGGTTAAAAAGTGGCTGGATAGCCAGGCCCAAAGAGTGGTGGTGATGTGGTGGTTTTACCGTGCTGGGCAGCTAAACCCCACAACCGCTCTCTCACTCCCCCTCCTTTAGATGAGGAGGGGGAGAAGTAAAGCAAAGAACAACTCACGGGTTGAGATAAGGATCATTTAATTAAAGGGAAATAATAATAACAATTAAATAAAGACTACTATGAACTAAACAATTTAACTAAAGGGAAATAAAAAAGGAAAGGGGAAAAGGGAGGGGAAAAGGGAAAAATAAAAAGAAGGGAGGAAAACAAACAAACAAAATAAATGAAGGCTATATGGAAGTGCAGAGGAAAGAAATTACTCTCTACTTCCCACAAATGAGCGATGCTTGACCACGTCCTTGAAGCAAGGCCTCAACGCATGCAGCCGGTGTTTGAGAGGAGGACCGACGTTTTCCCAACGAGAGCCCACCCCTCCCCTCTTCTTCCTGTTTCCACCTTTTATTGCTGAGTGTGACATCACATGGTATGGAATATCCCTTTGATTGGTTTACATCAGCTGCCCTAGTGATGTTTTTCTCCTCACTTTTTGCCCACCCCCTAGGAGGGTTAGAGAAAGGCCCGATGCTATGCCACTGCTGCTCACCAGTAGACACAACCCTGGTGTGATAACACTGCTGTTCCAGCTACAAGTACAGAGTACGGCACTGTATGGGCTGCTGCCGGGAAAGTTAACATTCCAGCCAGACCCAGTACAGGTGAATGGAGTCAAATCCAGCTGGAGGCCGGTCACTAGTGGCGTTCCCCAGGGTTTGTTACTGGGGCCAGTCCTCTTTAATATCTTCATCGATGATCTGGATGAGGGGATCGAGTGCACCCTCAGTAAGTTTGCAGATGACACCAAGTTAGGTGCGTGTGTTGATCTGCTTGAGGGTAGGAAGGCTCTGCAGGAGGATCTGGATAGGCTGGACCGATGGGCTGAAGTCAACTGCATGAAGTTCAACAAGGCCAAGTGCCGGGTCGTGCACCTGGGGCACAACAACCCCAAGCAGCGCTACAGGCTGGGAGATGAGTGGTTAGAAAGCTGCCTGGTGGAGAAGGACGTGGGAGTATTGGTTAATAGTTGGCTGAATATGAGCCAGCAGTGTGCTCAGGTGGCCAAGAAGGCCAACGGCATCCTGGCTTGTATCAGAAACAGTGTGGCCAGCAGGGCTAGGGAAGTGATCGTCCCCCTGTACTCTGCTCTGGTGAAGCCACACCTTGAGTACTGTGTTCAGTTTTGGGCTCCTCGCTACAAGAAGGACATCGAGGTGCTTGAGAGAGTCCAGAGAAGGGCAACAAAGCTGGTGAGGGGTCTGGAGAACAAGTCCTACGAGGAGCGGCTGAGGGAGCTGGGCTTGTTCAGCCTGGAGAAGAGGAGGCTCCGGGGCGACCTTTTCGCTCTTTATAAGTACATTAAAGGAAGCTGTAGCGAGGTGGGGATTGGTCTTTTCTCCCACGTGCCTGGTGACAGGACGAGGGGGAATGGGCTAAAGTTGCACCAGGGGAGTTTTAGGTTGGATCTTAGGAAGAACTTCTTTACTGAGAGGGTTGTGAGGCATTGGAACGGGCTGCCCAGGAAAGTGGTGGAGTCACCATCCCTGGAGGTCTTTAAAAGACGTTTAGATGTAGAGCTTGGTGATATGGTTTAGTGGAGGACTTGTTAGTGTTAGGTCAGAGGTTGGACTAGGTGATCTTGGAGGTCTCTTCCAACCTAGAAATTCTGTGATTCTGTGATTCTGTGAGTAACCAGGGTAATTGTGTGGTCTGTAATATATCGGCAGTAAGGGTAAATGAAGACTGACTTGCTTTACCTTTGGTCTATGATCACCAGAGACCTGTTCCGGTAATCTCTCAACCTCAATTTGGCCAACAAATTGAGGTCTTAGTGGCTATTGCCCTACAACTCAGAAATATTGGCACTACAGGAAATCCATGCACTATGTAAATAAAATGTCAGTTTTTCAATGATCTTTTGCATTGGGATGAGGCAGTGGTGAGTTATGCCAGGTGAGTAGTGAGTTATGCAGCCATTAGATGGCTGCTTTAACCAATGAGATTTGTCATGATAATAAGTGTTAGGGTTGGTAGTCAGTAGTAACAGGGTCAGTGCCTCAGAGAGCAGCTCATTGTGGAATACCAAGAAAAGAGAAAGTGATTAACTTGAGTTTCCAAGGGAAAATGAGCAGTCCACAAGTTCAGCACGAGATTGTCTGTAGTCATGCTAAGTCTTTGTTTCTCCTTCCTTCAGCAGCAGGAAAAAATCCCTACTTCCATATGTGTCTTTCTCACTGCTAAATCCATTAGCATTGAGAATTTCTGGAACATAGAGGAAACCTAAGGATCTGAGCAGGGGAGAGACCCAGGATGTCCTGAGTTCTTGTGCTAAAGCTTGACAAAAAAAAAAAAAAGTAATTCAGTAATTATTCTAAGCAACAAGATCTCTGCGTGCTTGGCAAAAATCCAGAGATTCTTCCAAACTTGTGGGCTTATTTCTCTGATGTTCAGGCCTATTGGTGCACTCAGGCTGCACAATGAATTTCAGATGTAGTGATCTCATATGCTCCATTGGTAGAAAGCGCAGAAATGTTTACTCTCGAGTTGAATGCAAATGCAAAAAGAAGGATTGACTGTACCTGCAATCTGAACATCCAAAAGGGAAGTCATCCTCCCATCTCCCGATTTAATCCTTCACTTTCTTGCCTCATCTTTCCCATTTGTGAAATGGACACAATCACGAGGCAATACTTAGCTTTGTCTTGCCTTACCCTGAGGAACTGGAATGAGTTAGACCTTTCAAAAGGACTTTGAAGATAGATTATTGCTTTTTATTACCGTGTACAACACTTCCCACCGTGAAGCAATATGAGAATAAAGGTACAATTCTGCCTTGCCCAAAAGTGATGCTATCCTTACACCAAAAAATCTTGCTGCTTTGTTGAGTGTAATTCTGCAGGGCTTGACAGAGCCATTTGTAACCATTGCAAGTGCTATGTGGTTCTGCACCACCAACCTGGACCTGGTGTATTTTTTTCCCTCTTTTTGGGGGGTATTATGTGTTGTGACTTTGACCTGATACATTTCCTTTCTTCGGGAGGATTAAGCTCCAGTTGTTTTTCTGCTATCAGTGAGTATCATTTGCAGACTAAGAAATATGATTTCCTTCTCTTAAAATGGGTCAGACCCTTTTCTTTTTTTAACCACAAACAATGGAGTTCAGAAAAATATCCAAAGGAATATGGACTTTGGAGCCTTTGTGATTTCTGATGTGAAACAGGCCTGTCTAATGCATTCAGTTCCTTGTCAGTTGTGAAAGAAATGTCTAAAGTTTCCTAATATCATATTAGTTGTGCAAACATTTTGTCCTTTTTCAAGTAGGTGCTTAAAAACTACACTTGGTTTTAGTAAAGCTTAATCTATTTTTATACTTTAACAATTTTTATTTTCTAGGAGTAGCAGAAAGATGTTAAAAGTGAGCTTCATTTCAATTTTCTGATAGGAAACAAGTAACTCTTTCAGATGTCTGTCTCATTCAGGGCAGTTAAGACTTTCATGTCATTTGATATTCTTTTTGAGAACCTAGGAATTGGTTACAAGTTCCTATCCTTGTTAGATTTAAACTCTATTTCATTTTGACCCCAAGGAATTAGTCTGGGTTGAAGTGCATGCGTGCATGAATTAAATTGTGGTAACATTGCTGTGTCTCCTTTTAACACAGAGATCTCAAAGCCCTTCATCACGTGGCCATTTCTCAGAACATCCCTGTCAGATGGGTATGGTAGTGATATAATTTCCAGAACTGTGAGAACTATGTGCAGTAAACCATACTTCTTCCTTTTTCTTTTGTAATGGCTCTTACCTTGAGGAGGCAAGGAGCAGAGGTTGCTACCTGCACATAGACTGATGCTACCTCAAGTTTGATGCATTTTGTTTATAGCTCAAGCAAAGGGATGCAGATGGGGCTGTGTCTGAGAAAGGATGTTTTTAGCTGGTTGAGCAGTAGTAATTCCTGTTTAAATGCTTTCAGTCCCATTGATTTCATCTGGCACAGTTTCAGCAGCCTAGATGGGTGAATGTCTGCTGCTAAGAGCCATCGGTGGCCTTAAGGCTTTATCCAGTGAGGTGTGAGATGTGGATAGAGAGAAAGAGCTTCAGCATGGCTCATCTGTGTGATCTAGCTAGCAGCCCTGGTGTAAGAGGGGAAAGGGTGTCATCTCTTTGGCTGAGCTTGCAAAGGGGACAACCTTGCTTAGTTCTTCAAAAAAACGATTGAAACCGTCTTGCCTTAGGTGAAGAGCCCAAGCTGTAGATCTCAACTGGGTCAATTCTGAGCAGTTCAGCCCTTCATCGGGTATTTTTTGTAGTGTTTCCAGGAAGATGGAAGCTTTATCAGCTTCCCATTGAGTAGCCAAGGTGGCTTTTTACTCAGTGCAGTGGCTGACATTAGATGCCATAGGCACTAGACAAAGCACAAAGAAACTAGGAGAGGATGAATGTCACCACAGAGAGCAGATCTAAAAATAAAGTATATCACTCTCTTGTTTCTAAGAGATACCTTATGGGGCTAGCTTGAGTCCCTCAGCAAAAGCTGCAGCCCATCAGGATCCCAAGCAGGAGCCTGGCCAAGCCAGCCCAAATTTCTCCTGTGCTTTCCACTGCTGCACTGCCCCTCCAGCTGGCTACAAAAAACAAAATCCAGCCCATAAGTTGAAAGAGAGTAAATATTATTTAAACATGTACAGCTCTTAAGATCTTACAAGCAGTAGAAGCAGGTGTCAAGCTGGGAGCTACCTCTGGTGCATGCCGTACTCCAGTCACAGCGTGTCAAGGATGCTAACTGTGAGGGTGGCTGCAACCACAGCTTGGGGAGTGGATTAAGTGGTCAAGCCCAAAGCCCTCTCCAACCCAGATGACTCAGTGATTTGAAGAACCACGGACCACCATAAACTGGCAATTTCTCTCCAGATCACTACCTGGTGAAGGTCTTTCCTTCCATGTAGACCATCAAACGCTGTAGGAAAAAGGTTAAAAAGGTTGAGCAACCTGCTGGATAGATGGAAGTTCAAGGAGTGCAGAGGAAGGCTTCAGACTTATTTTTCCTCCAGGCTGATGCTCTGCCTTTTCCTTTTTAACGAAGCCTTCATGCAGTGCTTAGTTTCATTCCCCCACACACACACTTTCTCTAAACAAGCCATGTCTGCTTTGCATTAATCATTAATTACCTTGGCTTGAACATAGGCCTTCTGTGTAGACACTCATAGTAGAACATAGCAGAAAAAGAATTGGTCTTTCTCTTGTTTAATGCTGCTTCTCAACCAACTGAAGATATTGATTGATGCTTCTTGTGTTTCCAAATATTCTCTGTGATAGGAAAAAAAACACACCACATTCCCCTGAAGTGTCAGTTGTATTAGAGATCAGCAAATGCATCTCTTTAGTGAATTCAAAGCATCATTTTTTTTCTCAATTTCTATGTTGTCATATAAAAATAGATAGATGTATTACATACTTCTCCTCAAATGTGATTGAGTTATCACAGTCAAAATTTTCCTTTTCCTCTCTAAATTTATGCAAGAAAATATATCATAGCTACAGTCACAAGGATATGTTGAATGCCTGTACCTTTAGTGGTTACATCTCATGTATCCAGAAGAATGAATAAATATGGTAGTCATGGTTGTTGGTAATAGTCTTATTTCAGTGCTAGATGTGATTAAGGTGTGATTAGTATAGACATGATTAATAAAATAAATGTAGCTGGATAGCTTTTTAAGTTTTAAATCTTGCTTATAGTCAAATTGCAGTTATCTAGATTGTGGCTAATTTTATTAAAAAAAAAAGAAAAAAGATGTGAGTATGTAATATGTATCTGAATCTCAAGCCTCCAAAGCCTCCAAAACAAGACCTCCAAAGATCAAACTGGGTTTTTCAAAACACAGGAATAAGTAACTACTGACTTTGCTAATTAATATGCAGCCTGAAGCACCACTCAAACCTTGAACAAAATAAAATATATAGTCTAGAAGAGTATATATAGAAAGAAAAAGAAAGAGGAAAAAATATTGGAAATTATTTAAAAAACAATTGGCTTAAGAAGCTAAAGAAGCAACTGGACAAATGAGTTGACAGTAGTTCTGGAAATTTTGGGAGCCCATATGATTTCAAAACTGAAGCTTGTGCTGTGTCAGCATTGATTTCTCAATTTACCTTCAGAGATCACAACATTTTTAAAAATTCTATAGAAAAATCACTGCACAGCTTTGATGTTTCATCTAAGTAATGGGTCTAATGACACATTCATCCTTTGAGATCTACGTTGAGATTCTTGGAAAAACATGCCAGATGAAGACTAGATATTCTTCATACATGTATATATATATATCTTGGGAGGGAAGAGAGCGGGAGGATTGGAAACGGATGCCTGCATTGCCATAGAACTTGGAGGAGAATAATAGTTTAGTAACAAAGAAATCTTAGCAAAATCAAGAATTCTGGGCAAAAAGTAGGTGAATGTGTTGGATGAAGATTCAGCTACTTCTCACAGTGACAGATAAATAATGAGGTTGAACTGCTGTGATTTTGCCTGGAAATAGAATCAATGATATTCCTAATAGGCTCAAATTGATTTTTAATAGTTTAGACCATCTGCTGAAACTGTCGAATAATAAAACTAGTACTTTTATTATGACCTTCATCTAATGCATGCTAAACACTCTGGGAGGGTATGTGGACATTTCTAAATCTATGTTTCAGTTGGACAGCTTGGAAAAAGTAATTTGCACAGGATTTGAGGGTCAGGTTGTGGCATGATTGGTATAAAAGCAAACCCAATGAAGTTCCAGCTGTGTCTTGTTGGTGCTCAACAATTTCACTATCCATTTATGCCAGATAATCAAAAAATAAACATGCTAAATAAAATATGTGCATATTTTAAAATAATAAGAATATGTGATTGGAAATTTGTGTATGTGTACAACTATATCTTCTTACACTAACTCTGATCACAGATTTCTCGGGTCACTGAATCATCTGAATTGTGGGTGGTGACCATTTACAACAGCATACTCTGCCCTAGACATGTACACTGATAACAAGATGTGTTAAAGTTCCTGACTTCTTCCTTAAGGAGCATGCAGTTTCAAAAAGCTAAAACAAAGCACATGGTTGCAATAATTATGAGATGAAGAGAGTACTGTAAGATAAAGATAAGAAAAATGAAGAGCAGGAGAGATATTTATACTTACAGATGTCTCCTGCTAATGTCCATTATGAAATATCTTGAAAGAGCAAAGTTGGCAGGAACCCTGTTGTTTCTAGGTGTATCTGGAAGCTGATCATAGGAACATGTTATCTGCATGATAAGATTAACTCCATCTAGCATCTATATGTAGCTGTGGGATTTTTTTTATATGGAGGTATTTTCAATGATATTCTTTCACTTTGTGGCAGAGTCCTAACTGAAATCCAGTGCTTAAAAGACATTGTTATAAACGAGGAAAGAGCAGATTGGCTCCCATCTCTGTTCTGGAGTTGAGTCACTTACTTGTTCTCTCTGCCCTTTAGTTTCTCTGTTCCTGATGGACATGTAGCAATATTTATTTGAAGAGGTGCTGAGACATAATTTATTAGTATTTGCAGCATTATTCCAGATACCTAGGAAGCTGGGATATGGATCACTATTAGTAAAGAATGTCATAGTTTAACTTAAAAATGAAACCATTTTTTCTGCTAGATGGGTAGAAGTTTGTACAAAGATCTTTAGGTTTGAAAGGGAGGAAAGGCTGGACCATTTGTCCTTCAGATCTGGTGATTTGATCAGTGCTTCCAGAGAGGAAATACAGCACTCTTCAAAATAGCAGAAGGAAACACAATATTAACCAAGGGCAAATTGGAACCAGCAGTGTTTTTCGCAGTGATAGTGGTTAATCATTAAAACAAGGGGCCAGGGGAAGTGATGAATTCTTCATCTTTTGAAGTCTTCAAGACTGAAGGCCTCTCTGGAGGAAACATTTTAAACAAAAATTATTGGGCTCAATAGAAGAGTAACTGGGTAAAAATTAAAGCTCTATGACATATAAAAGATAGATGATCTACTAGTCCCTCTACAGGTATGATTCATTTCACACAACTTTAGATGTCTAAAGGTAGATGCCTAAGGCTGAACTGGTCACCTTGGGATCCCTTTTTAGTAAGAAATAGGCATCTCCAGGGAACAATCTGTTTGACATGGATGCATGTTTCAGAGCTAGGCAAATTGTCCTCTGGGGTACCTGTTCCTCTCCATTGACTGTCAAGGAAGCCTACAGTGACTCGTTCACATTCAGGCATCTCGTTCTGAGATGCCTGAGGAAAGACATGTCCCTCTGTGGGACACCTAGGATCTGTGGAACAGCAGCCTTTAATTTATAGGGCTGAGACCTGTTTGGTGGTAGTACTTTGCATTATTTACGAGTTAGTTACTATTTGAGTCTTATTCCCACATTGATGAAGCATTTTGTATTTTAAGATGAGGACCTGAGAACATGACTCCCTTTCTTTAGGGACATGGATGTGAGTAAAGGTGGGCCAGATCCTTTTCTTATTTACCCTTGTATATAGTCCCACCAATCTCACAGGTTTCAGTGGAATTACCATGCTTTAACCATTAAGAATAAAAGGAGAAATGAGCCATTTTTAAAGGATTAATCTAACTGCCACAGCAATTTGATTCTTCTCCTGCAAGCAATGATTGAATGAATGACAGATCTGGAAAAAATTCAATATATCACAGAGCATTTATAAAGCAAAGACTTCTGAGAAAATCCTTGTTGAGCATGTGGAGACACAGTGTTAAAAACACTTTCATCGTTCATTTTTTCCTGTCTTGTAGTCTTCCTGGTGCTCCTCGAAATTCACTTCATCACTTGGTGTTGTTTGGTTTAGACCTGTGCCTCTTGTGGATTCTGTTAATAGCAATCTCCTGTGTAGTGTATCCAAATTCCTTGAGTCTTGCCCTGTCGCTCAAGATGACAAGCCTGTCATCATGCGCTGTGAGCTGCTTGGAGCAATACTCAGCCCACGTCTGATGTCAGCGGCTGTGTTTAATGTAGGGGCATGACCACCTTACACATCCTTCGTCATCCAGGGAAGATATGGGCACCTCTGGCAGGCTCCTCAGCCCAGCAAAGTCTGTTGTTGTCTTTCTGTGAACAGAAGAGAGGAAGATGTGACCTAGATGCTTCAGGCACATTCCCACTGCAGGATGGCTTGGGCTCGTGGTGCTGGTTGACCTTGGATCACAAACCAGTTAAGAAGCTCTGTAGTGCATCGGTGAGAAGACAGAGGACTGCCAAGGGAGAGTGAGTTTATCACTCTTCATATAAATGCAGAAAGGTCAAGTAGTGCTTATGTATGGCCATACAGCTAGTCTCTGTCCCTGCCAGCTGCCTGTCATCAGGCCACCTTCTCCTGGCCCATTACCTTCCTGGAAAGTTACTTTTGAAAGCACAGCATCTGCTGCTGCCCAACTAAGCAATGGCAGAGTGATCCTGGCATACCTCACTGGTCTGAATAAATTTGAATTCAGGAAGGTCTGTGAAGTAGGGGGGCTGTGTAAACATGTCGCTGCAGAAGCCATGCACAGACTGGGGCTGTACATCACTGATCCCAAAGATAGCAATATGTTGCATCTAACACAGTTCTTGCACAGTCCAATGTATGGAGCAGTAACAGTGCAATCAGATGGCACAGGAAGGGGCAGGATTGCCATTACTAGGTGACTCTCTGATTTTTTGGCTATGCAGTTTTCAGACTGTCCTGATGCTGTTTAGCCATTCTCCCATTCCCACTCACTGCTACAGAGAAATCGGATCCTCTCTGATGATGGGGGAAATGACACTCTTGCCACATCCAACTGTTGCTGACATGATGGTATGTGCACTTCCTCAGCCACCACTGAATTTTCTGTCTGTAGCAGCTCCTCCCAGGGTGATCCCGTGGTAATACAGTGGCTGAGGTGGGTGTTAGCCTGCTGCTTTCCCTGGAGGCACAAGTCTTGCTGTGACTGAGCCTTCTGTGCAAAGGTTGCCCAAGGGAAAACCACCGTACACTGCCCTGAACTGTGGATATGGAAGAAACTTTTCACTTTGGGATCTTACACTTTCTTACTTCTTGTAAAATTTCACATTTAGCAGAGCCAGTTTTCACTTTTTTTTAGTGCAGTTTTCTCACCTTCATGACTGACTCCAACTGACATCAACAGCAGCTTCACTGGCCGTGCAGGTACAGAAAACACCTAAGGGGTCTCTCCAGCAGGAAACAAACACTGAAGCATTTAGGGTGACCTGTGAAACCTCTGAAGTGACATTTATTTTTCCCACTTTGCCAGAACTCACTATGGTCTGATAGATCATGAGAAGTACAGGGAAATATGGAAACCTCTTTATATTTGTTAATTTGTTACCCTAAAATCTTTTTTTTTTTTTCTCTTAATTTTGTTTGGTTTTAAACTAGGATCATTCTGATTTTTAACTCTCTGAGATTGCACCCTTCTCCCACTAAAAGCAAAACTGGAGAAGTTAGTTTTCTTGAGTATACGAAAGTGTCTTAGCAAGCATCACTGCTGCTCTTCAAGAAGTAGTTGAAGGAGTTGATATCTTGGAGATACCAACAACCTCATGGAGACACACACCAGACTAGTTTATGACTCAAGATGCTTTCTGCTAACTGCTCTTCTGAAAGAGGTGAATCTTTGCTCCTGTACTGTGGGAATAATTTACTAAGGGATAATAATAGGTTTTATCATGTGGTGATGTTGATAGGCAAGCTCTGTGAGGTGCTAATGCCATTTTGGGAGATGCAGAACATCTTTTGTGGTCCAGGAGGTGCTTAATGCTGCATCATGGTTGCCAGCTGAGTGCCTTACATCCAGAGCCTCTGCTATAGCTGGAGGACAGCAGTGGGAGCTGTGCAGGGAAACATGGATGATTTTCTTTCATCATTAAATGAATGGGTTCATGTTTAGAAAGCTAACGCTTATAAATGAGGATGTAAGGATCTAAACCCTTTTCTGTTCCTGCTAATGAACGCTCAAATTACACAAAAGCTGGCCTTCATTCACTTAGGAAAGCTTCCTAGATGCTAATACTGAGTAAATGAGTTGTTTTGTAACTCTCAAGATTTATTAAATATTGGAACCTAGGAGCCATTACACCAGTCAAAGTCTCATTATTTTCTTATTACGAGCTTTCAATTACCAACTGTGCCCAACACCAGATGCTTCAAAGGAGAGTGCAAGAAACCACGTACTAGACAATAGTAGTTACAATTTGCTCATAAGAAAAACAGCTCCTTATCTACTGCCCAGCTCAGTGTTTGGTGTATATCCTGAGACATGACAGTTTATATCTTCTTACACGTGCATATTTATTTTAAAGTGCTAGTAATTTGCAAAGGAAGGGTCTAGAATTTGGGAGGTCTGAGTGAGATGGCAGGATTATCCCCTCTGGTGGACAGTGACCAAATGACATCATCTTTCTGTACCTCCACTTCCCCACCTAAATGCCATCACAGGTCCTGACACCTGTGAGATTTCTAAGGTCTATGAACACAAACTGTGATAGAACTGCAAGGGAAGGTTAAGTGAAAAAAAAATAAAATAAAATCATTCTTGTATCTTAAATGTAAGTAATTATTACAAGGAGTGCCTAAGATAGCAAAAAGTTAAACCAGTTCAAGAGAACACAGTGTGCTGTTCTCTTCTTTTGGATTGTGTACTTCAGGCACTTGGCAGTGCTTGTGTGCAAACTGATGGGTGTGCAATCAATTTGGCTGTTTCCCCTGTGCAGTCTCTTCCCTGCAAACCCTCCGCTTATTTGTGTGGATCCTTCACTAGCAGCGAGAGAAGTGCACTAAGTGCTGAAAGAAAAAATCCCACAGGCAGTCACTTCTGATCAGACTCTTCACTGTTATTATTTCAAAAAGAGGAACACAGAAGTACAAACAGAAAGTCCTTGTTCTGTTCGTCTTCCTGCAGCAGTCTCAAGAAATTCTTTCATCCTGCCTTTGAAAAGAGAGAGCTAAGAAACGACATCTGAAGGCAAGAGATGGGTTACTCACCCCAGATCCTGTTTGAAGGTCACCATGCAGTTCTCTGTGGTTCAGAGTTGTTTTTATTATTTGTATTTTAACTATTTTGTTTTGTTTTGTTTTAATTCTTCCCCTAAGCTAAATGACAAGTTATGAAACTTTGTGGTTTAGTTGTTCTTAACGTGAGTATTGAAAAATAATAATATGCCAAATGCATGTGACAGAGGGTTCCCTCCTCCCACTCCCAGCTCCCTCCCCATCAGCTGCTGTGGCTTTTCATCGCCTTCAACCCCTCCTAGCTTTCAGGATATCTTGGTTTCCATTCTCAGACCTATGTCTTTTCTTGCAGCTGGTTGTTTCACAGTGTGGTCAGTGTTTGTGGTGGGGATCAAACCCACCTCCAGACTCTCTTCTTCCCTCTTCCCCCTCTTTGCCTCTGCAAAGGTCACAGAGCTGCTGGGCTTCCTGGGTTCATGCTGAGAAGTATCAGGAGAGAAAGGCAAATCATTAATAAAGGATGTATGAAGCAACCTGCAGAGTAGCAAACGCTGGTCCTCTGCCCCATTAGAGAGCAAGAGATTCAAACTGATCCTTGAAGATCTTTTTATGCGAATTTAGGAGGGAGGTGAATGCTGTGGCATGATCAAAAGCACCCACTTGCAGTTAGAAATGGGAAGGGATGTGGTAATGATTCAGGACTCTGGTTTTGGTTTAGGGTTCTTTTGCATTTATTCTGTTGTTGACGGTAGTCTATTGTTGCAGATTTTAATGAGGCGACCTCCAGTTTGGGGGAGTAAAACAGTCTCTCCTTAACGCCTGCAATATCTTACCTGTTGTGAAGGCAATAAGGTGTCAGTGCCACTTGAGAGGCAATACCCATGGTTTTCTGGTGTGGTACACCGAAAAGGTAATACTTAAATGTATGTTCTCTTCTGGGCAAGGGACTGCAAGCTCAAAGTACAACTAAGCTTTCATAAAATAGGATTTTGCATGATAGCAGTTGTAGATGAACAAAAAAAAATTTAAAAGAATAGGCTAAGCACCAAGTGTAGGCATGTCTTAATTTACAGTTTCCCAGATTAGACTTCATCCCACTCCCACAGAGTCACTACGCTGAGAGAAAGGCCATGTGCTTCCAGCAGCTGCCGGGATAGGATAAAATGGGAATTGCTTCTGCTCCGGTGTGACCCCAGAAAGTTTCCTTTGGAATATCCCACTGAAAGTTCTCCAGCCATGACAGAATAAACTGGTGGGAGAGTTACATGTCTGTCTCTGTTTCTTGCATGCATTAGTTTCTGTACAAGACACAAGTGATTTTATAGATAGCATTTTCCTTCTGAGGGGAAACTCCTGCATGGGATGGGCCCCAAGTGTTGTATTTCAGGTGAGAAATGTGCTTTCAGCCCTCCTTAGAAACTGTAGTTATGAAATATCCTACAGAATTATTTATATAGCTTGCAGTAGTTTAGTAAATGGGGGTAATTTTGCTACAGTGTTTTTCTCTCTTTGGGTTGGTTTCTAAATGCTGTATAGCAGCTTATAGTCCCAGTCTCAAAAAGTGCATGGGACAAAGCAGTAAGTTCTTCCTGTAGTTTACAAAGTGCTACAAAATCTAATAAAAATATAATAGAAATATTAAATATTCATAATACTCTTACAACCCTCCTGAAGGATGGCAAAAGGCACCAAAACATTCAGTAACTTCTCACATATATGCATGCAATCTGTTGCTTCATTAACATCAAAAACTGTGTAGCAACACAACAGCACAGGACCCTCATAGCAACTCTGTTTCATCCATGATAGTAATTTAATACTCTAAATCTTTACCAAAAAAAATGTATATATAAGCCCACATATACTCACTTCAGGTCCTTGCAGTATGAAAAAAAAAAGAAAAAGCAAGAAATCAAATAGAAGTTAAGCGGCAGAATATCACCATACATATACATAAAATAATGCCTGTCTTGGCTTTGGCCTTGACATTTTGCTTGCAGGCAGTACTGGTCCTTTCTGAGTGCTACATATTCTATATGATCAATAATGAAGTGAGGTGCCATCAAGAATATGGTAGTATACATGCCAGGAGAGAAGCTACTCCCTTTAGAGTAATTGTGGACAGGAAAATTTGTGAAATATGGGCATCTGACTGACTGGCTAGTCCCCTCGAATATTCCTAAGGAAGCAAACAAAGGAAAAGCAAAACCCCAATGAAAT
The DNA here is from genome assembly GCF_965140915.1 of Aythya marila. NCBI lineage: Eukaryota > Metazoa > Chordata > Aves > Anseriformes > Anatidae > Aythya > Aythya marila. Next base: position 13,067,976 of record NC_139081.1, read on the forward strand.
AAAACTGAAGTCTCTATCAGTAGTCCCTGGACATAAAGTTTTATCCTAAAAACACTGACCACTGTAACCTAGTCCATGAATCATGGCATGTAGGCATGAAGAGTCACATTCCATGTTGACATAGACCTTCAGTAGTCCCATTAAATGTAATGGGGTTGCACAAGATGTAAATCACAGCAAAATATGAACCCTGATCTAATTTATTTCTCTGAGATGAATTACTTCAAAGCCATTGTTTCTTATTTCTTTCTCCTGTAAAATCCTAGGAAAACAAATTTTATTTTTAAAGAAAATTACTCTAAATATTGATTATCTTCAAAGAAAAGCTGCAATTAGTTCCCTATACATTTTCAAATTTCACTTTAAAGCACAGGAAGATTTTTCATGTTTGAAAATTTAGGCTAGCAGCAGGGTTTACTGCCCAACATAGTCACGACTGGAATTATTTTAGCAGTGAACTAAGTAAGCAAGTACAATATACTTTTTGCCTATATTGGATTATATTCTAAATTAAAATATCTCTTATGATGAAGAACTAGTGGTCCATTGCATTATTTCCATAGTAATTAGAAGAAAAATGACTCTTCCAATGGTGAAACTCAATTATGGTTGTGAATGTTCAGTACGGACCATTGTACCTATTGCAAAAGGATGGCTGGAATGGCCTAAAAGGTTTTTCCAAATGGGATGTTTATGATCCAGAGTGGTGGATTCCAAGGCACTAACAAGTAGGGATAACATTGACAGTTGCAACAGCTTGTATATGTCTCTATGATGAATAGGAATGAAATACAATAAATCTACTTGTCTTTGGCTTTTTTATTACTTCATCTGCTATTCCTAGAAAGAGACCCTTTTAACCAGCATCAGATGTTAAAAAAAAAAAAAAAAGGAAAGAAAGAAATACCCTCCAAATCTTGACCATCCCGTTTGTACACATATAAATGTAAAATTGCAGTATGTGCAACATTCTGCCCTGTACAAATGAGATTTTTTAAAACATATTAACCTGTCACAGAGCTTTTTTTTTTTTTTTTTTTTTTTTTTTTAATGGATCACAAAGTTAAGGGCTTTGTAACGCCATGTAAAGGGCTGTCTACATTTCATCATTCAATGCAATGTGTATCTAAAGATACTATGGTAGGGTGTTTTTTGTTTTGTTTTTTTTTTATAAAGAAGGCTGCTGTAGGTCACCACTGAAGGCATTAAATACTGGACCATCATATTTTTCCTTATTGAGCCCTTCACAAATGATCTAACTGAGGCACATGGCATTATAGGGATGGTGGGTCAGATATCCTCATGCTACTGAAAAAGCCCTAAATGTCCTCAGAGATGTTTGAAACATACCAAAAATAGTTCATCTGTAACATAGGTGGATAATCGGAATATGGGTGTTAGGTGGTGGTTTACAGGTTTCATCAGTACGTATTTGGGATGACTTGCATAACTGATTCATGGCCTCATCACCCATGATTTATGTGCTATAAAGTTACAGGAATGAAAACCTCTCACATGCATATGGTGAAGCAGAGTCCCTTCAGTAAAAGAGCAGTATGTGACCATGTAATTAAAGTCTGTGCCACTAATCTGTTTGCACAAATGGGCTGAATTGAGGTTATGCTCGCAAACTCAATGAGTCATGAGATCTTTCAGGTTCTTATCTTTGCCAGTTGTAGGTGTTATAAATGGCTCAGTCTTCAAAATAGGATTATAATCAAAGTTTACAATTTATTAAAAGAATAGAGGTAAGCAAACAGCGCTGGGAGCGTCGGGAGTCTCTGCTCCACCTAGACACACACCAGTTACATCAAGTAGCTGATTTTTATGCTCCTAGACTAATACATATTCATTACTACTTCTAAAAAAAACGGGGTTATTATAATTAGCTTCCGGGATCCAAACCCTCCTACTGGAGCATGCGCATCAGTCTCCGGTGGTCCCCATGGGGGTCTCTGGGGGTCTTTCATGCTGAAGGCTCGTAGTCTTGCTCTCAGTTTTTTTTCCTTGTCCTTCCCCTTTGTACTCCTTGGCAGCATGTCAAAAGCTTACACAGCATCCCCTGCAAGTTTTGTCTTATAGCTGTCTGTCGTGGTTTAACCCGGCTGGCAGCTAAACACCACGCAGCCGTTCGCTCACCCTCCCCCCTCCCTCTCTGGGACGGGGGAGAGAAATGGAAAGTGAAGCCCGTGAGTTGAGATAAAGACAGTTTAATAAGACAGGAAAATAATAATAATAATAATAATAATAATACAATGATGATAATAGTACTACTAATAATAATATGTACAAACAAGTGATGCACAATGCAATTGCTCACCACCCGCTGACCGATGCCCAGCTTAACCCCGAGCAGTCCGGCCCCCTCCCCCCGGCTAGCCACCCCTATATATTGTTTAGCATGACGTCAGATGGTATGGAATACCCCTTTGGCTAGTTCGGGTCACCTGTCCTGGGTCTGTCCCCTCCCAGCTCTTACTGCACCCCCAGCCTGCCTGTTGGCAGGACAGAGCAAAAGTCTGAGGTGTCCTTGGCTTGGTATAAGCACTGCTCTGCAACAATTAAAACATCGGGGTGTTATCAGCACTCTTCTCATTCTAAGCCAAAACACAGCATTCCACCAGCTACTAGGAAGAAAATTAATTCTGTTCTAACTGAAACCAGGACACTGTCCTTCAGCTTCTTTCTTTCTTCTCCTTAATCTCCTGGCCACCTGGCCAGATATCAGGGGCTTGCATAGTGTCCCATTCAGAAGCCATAACAGTTACTAGTTGTTAGCAGTTGTTCTGAAACCCCCAGACATCAGAGACTTCAAAGAAAGAACATACAAATACAAATAGCTCTCTATTGACACTTCACGAGTGGTTAAAACATTCCTCACAGGCCATTCACAGGGACACTCCAGTCACATCTGTAGCAGTGCTAAATCAACCACAAAGAAGGCAAAAAGGCTGTAACTGTTAGGAATAAGAGTTCGGAAAAACAAAAGCAAATAGGCTCATGGATTTGAGGAATACTTCTGAAGATTTGATAAATTGACTATAATGAGGGGGAGACTGGGACACTGGGAGGAAAGGGAAGAAACCACATCTGTGGAAGAATTAAATTGCCAGTGCAGGACCCAGAGACAGACAGAACTGCTCTCTATTGACACGAATTGTTAAAATATTCCTTTGCAAGGTACAAGAACTATATACATTAACCATTCTGTTTTTCTTAGACTTGTGGTTATACAAGGGTATGTAAGACAGAAGGTCATATTCATCATACCATGCGGCCCTAGCACTGTTCCATACTGACACGAATCAGATGAACATATATCACATAGGGCTTTTGTGTTCTTTTTTCTTTTCCCAACAAGTTTTTATATCATTTATTATATAAACTTATTATATAAGTTATATGAACCAATGAGATTACTTAAAGTTTGTATGCATAAAAATGCATGGAAATGTTGACAAGTTAATGCAGTTCCTCATGCCTGAGAAACTTTGCTCTTCTTGTATGGGTCAAAATGTATCAGCTACTCATGCCTCTTTACTCCTCAGGGGCAAGAGAAGAAAGCAGTTGATTCAGTTAAACACAGTAGATGGTGTGTCTCCCCACTATATTCAGGTAGCCTGAGAAGACCTGAGCCAAACCAGCCCCCTGTTGTAGCAGGCAATGTAAAGGACAGGTCTTGCTCCATGAAGTTTGCAGGCTAAAGCCAAAACAAGGGTCTGCAGCAAGAGAAGGAAAAGATTATTATTTCTCTCCTTTTTAGAGAGAGTGACATTTTCCAAAATACTCGGCATCTTCTGAGAACGGTGTTTTCATCCTCCAGCCATAGTCCATGGACCTCCAGAACACACGTTAGATTTTTCGTTGGCCCAGTCACCTGTGGAAGGACTTCTCTTTCTCTCTTAATGACCACAGAAATGCCTCTGGGAGACTATGTTCCTAAAGCAGGAATCTTAACTGGGAAGGGAATAAGCCCAGTCCCTAGTAAATCCACTTGGAAATGCCTAAATAGGAGCTGGCCTCATTTGAAATGTTGGCCAGTAATGATCAAGTTCCTTGCCCAAAGTCAAAGCGGATATGAGAGTAAGAGGAAATAAGAGGTCTTTGAAATCCCTATCCAGTGTCATTATCATAAATCCCTCTTTTAGAGGTTTTTCTTGTCCTTTGAATATAATGAGCTTTTTCTTGTCTTTCGGGCTTGATTTTCCAGTAGGTTAAATATGCTCCGTATCAATACTTTATCAGCACTTCCCAGTAGTAGATCCACTCTGACAAGGAGCAACAGTTCACTGACTTTTAATGGAGATTCCTCCATTTTCCTTTAATGGGGAGGTCAATAGCTAACATATGACTGCTTTAAACTTTAAAATATTTAAAGTGTTGCAGGCACATGAGAGAAGGTGGGGAAGGAACACGTAATGAGAAGAAAGCCATACACTGGCTCACAGTCAAGAGACCTCTCTCTGATTTCAGATAGGTGCAAAGGACTGCCCTACCATACTCAGAAGAAAGGCTAATCCCTAGGATCATTATATTCACAATCCTGCCTTGTGAACTTTATAAATCTCTCTCCAAACACAGAGGATGAGCATCCTAGTGGGACTGTCAAAATGCTTTTTTGTACTAACGCTTCGTTCAAAAGGAAACAGAGCGCTGTGAAGAGTCTGTGAAGAAGCAACAATCTGAAGGTCTGACATGAAAGATTAACTTGCATCCCACAGCTTCTTTTGTTTCTTGTTTTTTTTTTTTTTATACAAAAGCTGTTTTTAATGGTTCACATTTTAAATGCAAACTGTTTAATTATTTATGCATCCTGAGATGTTTTTTCATCATTTAGAACTTTTGCCGTGGCACTAACCATTATATTTGACACCCCTGAAAGCACACCCTGCACTGTGCACAAAGCAGTAGGTAAAGGGCCCCTGGAGAGTGCGTGCAGCAAGTGTGTAAGGCTTGTTTAAACGTGTGTGCGAGATGGGTTATTTGCCTGATTGCTTTGACCAGTAAGTCAGGGAGCATGGTGAACCTACCTCCACCCTGGCAAAATGGTTTCAGACCTGTCTTGGGTGCGGCTTCTGTGTTGGGTGGTATTTTGGCCTCTTTCCTCTGCTTCCGCATCTTCCCTTTTCTCCATTGTGCCCTCATTATTTGAATGCAATGAATTTAGGACAGATTTTTTACTTCATTTTGGTGCTGTTGCAGCCAGACACATATGTTCCTGTTTGAGTGTCCAGATCACAGAATCACAGAATTTCTAGGTTGGAAGAGACCTCAAGATCATCAAGTCCAACCTCTGACCTAACGCTAGCGGTCCCCACTAAACCATATCCCTAAGCTCTACATCTAAACATCTTTTGAAGACTTCCAGGGATGGTGACTCCACCACTTCCCTGGGCAGCCTGTTCCAATGCCTCACAACCCTTTCAGTAAAGAAGTTCTTCCTAATATCTAACCTAAAACTCCCCTGGCTCAACTTAAGCCCATTCCCCCTCGTCCTGTCACCAGGCACGTGGGAGAACAGACCAACCCCCACCTCGCTACAGCCTCCCTTGAGGTACCTATAGAGAGCGATAAGGTCACCCCTGAGCCTCCTCTTCTCCAGGCTGAACAAGCCCAGCTCCCTCAGCTGCTCCTCGTAAGACTTGTTCTCCAGGCCCCTCACCAGCTTCGTCGCCCTTCTCTGCACCCGCTCAAGCACCTCGATGTCCTTCTTGTAGCAAGGGGCCCAAAACTGAACACAGTACTCGAGGTGTGGCCTCACCAGAGCCGAGTACAGGGGGACGATCACCTCCCTAGCCCTGCTGCTCACACTGTTCCTGATACAAGCCAGGATGCCGTTGGCCTTCTTGGCCACCTGAGCACACTGCTGGCTCATATTCAGCTGACTATCCACCAATACTCCCAGGTCCTTCTCTGCCTGGCAGCTCTCCAACCATTCCTCTCCCAGCCAGTAGCTCTGCTTGGGGTTATTGTGCCCCAGGTGCACGACCCGGCACTTGGCCTTGTTGAACTTCATGCAGTTGACCTCAGCCCATCGGTGCAGCCTATCCAGATCCTCCTGCAGAGCTTTCCTACCCTCAAGCAGATTGACACACGCACCTAACTTGGTGTCATCTGCGAACTTACTGAGGGTGCACTCGATGCCCTCGTCCAGATCATCGATGAAGATATTAAAGAGGACCGGCCCCAGCACCGAGCCCCGGGGGACGCCACTAGTGACTGGCCTCCAACTGGACTTGGCTCCATTCACCATGACTCTTTGGGCCCGGCTATCCAGCCAGTTTCTAACCCAACGAAGTGTGCGCCAGTCCAATCCAAGAGCAGCCAGTTTCTTGAGGAGAATGCTGTGGGAGACGGTGTCAAAAGCCTTGCTGAAGTCAAGGTAGACCACATCCACAGCCTTTCCCTCATCCACCCAGCGCGTCACTTTGTCATAGAAGGAGATCAGGTTCGTCAAGCAGGACCTGCCTTTCATAAACCCATGCTGACTGGGCCTGATCGCCTGCTTGCCCTGCAAGTGCTGTGTGATGACTCTCAGGAGGATCTGCTCCATGAGCTTCCCTGGCACTGAGGTCAAACTGACAGGCCTGTAGTTTCCCGGGTCTGCCCTCTGGCCCTTCTTGTAGATGGGCGTCACATTTGCTAGCCGCCAGTCAACTGGGACCTCCCCCGATCGCCAGGACTGCTGATAAATGATGGACAGTGGCTTGGCCAGCTCCTCTGCCAGTTCTCTCAGTACCCTCGGGTGGATCCCATCCGGCCCCATCGACTTGTACACATCTAAGTGCCGTAGCAGGTCACCAACCAGTTCTTCATGGATAGTGAGGGCCACATCCTGCTCCCCATCCCCTTCCACCTGCTCAGGGTACTGAGTATCCAGAGAACAACCGGTATTGCCGCTAAAGACTGAGGCAAAGAAGGCATTGAGCACCCCAGCCTTTTCCTCATCTCTTGTAACTAAGTTTCCCCCCGCATCCAGTAAAGGATGGTGATTGTCCTCAGTCCTCCTTTTTGTGTTGATGTATTTATAGAAACGTTTTTTGTTATCTTTAACAGCAGTAGCCAGATTGAGCTCCAGATGAGCTTTGGCCTTCCTAATTTTGTCCCTGCACAGCCTCACAACATCCTTAAAGACCTCCCTAGTGGCCTGCCCACTTTTCCAAAGCTTATAAACCCTCTTTTTTCTCCTAAGATCAAGCCACAATTCTCTGTTGAGCCAGGCTGGTCTTCTTCCCCGCCAGCTCGTCTTTGGGCACGTGGGGACAGACTGCTCCTGCGCCATTAAGATTTCCTTCTTGAAGAGCGCCCAGCCTTCCTGGACCCTTCTGCCCTTCAGAACCGCCTCCCAAGGGACTCGACCAACTAGTGTCCTGAGCAGCTCAAAGTCAGCCCTCCGAAAGTCCGATACAGCGGTTTTACTGGTCCCCTTCCTGGCCTCACCAAGAATAATGAACTCCACCATTACTTGGTCACTCTGCCCAAGACAGCTCCCGACAATCACATCCTCCACTAGTCCTTCTCTGTTTGTGAAGAGAAGGTCTAGCGGGGCACCTCCCCTGGTAGGCTCACTAATCAGCTGCGTCAGGAAGCTATCTTCCACGCTCTCCAGAAACTTCCTAGACTGCTTTCTCTGGGCTGTGTTGTGCTTCCAGGATATGTCAGGGAACTTGAAGTCCCCCACGAGTACAAGCGCCAACAATTTCGCAACTTCTGTCAGCTGCCTGTAGAGTTCCTCATCCGTCTCCTCATCCTGGTTCGGCGGTCTATAGCAGACCCCGACCAGGACACTAGCCTTGTTGTCCCTGCCGATCCTAACCCAAAGGGACTCAACCTTGTCATTCCCAGCCTCGAGTTCCACAACCTCGAAAGATCCTCTAATATAGAGAGCCACACCACCACCCCTTCTGTGCTGCCTGTCCCTTCTAAAGAGCTTATAGCCAGGCATTGCAGCACTCCAGTCATGAGAGTGGTCCCACCATGTCTCCATGATGGCAACCAAGTCGTAGCCTGCCTGCTGCACGATGGCTTCCAGCTCCTCCTGTTTGTTACCCATGCTGCGTGCATTGGTGTAGATGCACTTCAGCTGCGCCATTGCCTTATCCTCCGGCCTTACCATCATTCCCCCTGGCTCAGCCCCAACAATCCTAGCCTCAGCCCCATCCCCCTTCCTACCTAGTTTAAAGCCCTCTCAATGAGCCCTGCCAGCTCCTGGCCCAGGATCCTTTTTCCCCTTAGAGATAGGGACCCGTCTGCGGCCATCAGGCCAGGTGCTGAGTAAAGCGTCCCATGGTCAAAATAAACAAGATTTCTGCGTTGGCACCAGCCCCGGAGCCACGTGTTTAACAGGTGGGCTTTCCGTGTCCTCTCTGTACCCCTCCCTGCCACTGTAGGGATGGACGAAAACACCACCTGCACTCCCGCTCCATCCACTAACCGACCCAGTCCCCTAAAGTCTCTTTTGATAGCCTTGAGGCTTCTCTCTTCGATGTTATCTCTGCCCGCCTGGACTATCAAAAGAGGATAATAGTCAGAGGGGCGAACCAGGTTGGGAAGCTTCCTGGCAACGTCCCTGACCCTGGCCCCAGGGAGACAGCAGACTTCCCTACGGGTAGGGTCAGGCCGACAAATAGGGCCCTCTGTTCCCCTAAGAATAGAGTCTCCAACAACAATAACCCTCCTGTCTTTCTTGGTGGAGGCAGTCCTGAGGCATGGAGTCGACCTCCTCGCCCTAGGCATCCTCCTGAGAACACTTGCTACCTTTTCCTCAGCTACTGGTCTGTCGAGCTCCAGGGCCTCAAACCTGTTGTGTAAGGGCACCTGGGAAGGTGGGGCCGGAAGGGGAGGGCGTTGCCTGCGAGGTCGAGCAGGGACCTGTCTCCATTCCTCCTCAGTTCCCAGATCCCCTCCCTCTGCCCGACGGCTACAGGGCAGGGGGTCCACCCCCATTTGAGGAGTCTCACCTCGGTACCTCTCCTTGAGGCCCTGCAGGGAGTTACTCCAGAAGTCTATCTCTCGCTCACATCCCTGATGGCCCTCAACCTCTCCACCTCCTCCTTGAGCTCCGCCACCATGCGAACCAGGTCATCCACCTGCTCGCACCTCACGCACGCAGTTTCTCTGCCTCCCGCCGATGGCAGCAACAGGCTCAGACACTCCATGCATCCGGTGACCTGAACTGCGGCATTTTTTAACTGGTAGTCGGTCTGGGTGTGTACCGTCTTTCTGGAGAGCACACCGTGCCTGGTGGAGACCATTATCACCTAGCTACGGCTGTTGTTAAGGAGGTGTTGTTTGTGTGTAGGGGGAGCGCTCTGCCCTTCCTGGGCGAACTGCCGCGCCACTCCCTTCTGACGCGCCACGCCCTGTTTGCCTGCCCTGGTCGCTCGCGCTCCCTAGGGGCAGCTTTTGAACGGCTGGGGAGGGGGCGCTGCTGGCTCCGCCTTCGCCTCGTCAGCCTCCCTTACGAGGGCTGCCGGGTCCTGGCGGCTCCCTCAAGTAGGCTCGATGCCAGAAAAATGAGTCCTGCCTGGCCCGATCCCCCGCTCCGCTGCAGAACGCGTCTGCCCCGGAGCCGATCGCCTCGGCAAATGGCGAATGGGTTATTTGCCTGATTGCTTTGACCAGTAAGTCAGGGAGCATGGTGAACCTACCTCCACCCTGGCAAAATGGTTTCAGACCTGTCTTGGGTGCGGCTTCTGTGTTGGGTGGTATTTTGACCTCTCCTCTGCTTCCGCATCTTCCCTTTTCTCCATTGTGCCCTCATTATTTGAATGCAATGAATTTAGGACAGATTTTTTACTTCATTTTGGTGCTGTTGCAGCCAGACACATATGTTCCTGTTTGAGTGTCCAGATAATCACAGTGCAAATAATGAATACATATATCTACAACAATTCTTTTAAATTATCAAAAGAAAGTATAGAACTGAAGGCCTGAACTCCTAGTCCAGTCTTCCCGTGTGTCACAGAGACCTTGAATACCCGTCCTTGGTCCAGTCTTTCAATGTCTTATACCTTTTCTGGTGTGGAAATCAGTGCAAACAGGCTGCCCTTAGTGCAGAGGATCGGGATAGATTTTGCATGGCTTTCATATCTCTGTACAAATTTTGTAGATCTCTGTTGTACGAGAAACATAGACATTTAATTTTATTATGTGCAAGGTTTTAATTACACCGTCATAAGATATATCTTCAGGTGGGTTTCCTAATGCATGAACATGGTGTATGGATAGGAGCAGTTTTAAATGTACTTGAAACCAAGCGAAAGAACAGGAGAGAAGAACCACAGAAGTGCTTCTATTTAATGATGCTGTTTAGGATTGATCCTTGCTGCAGGCTTTGGTAATGCAGACATAGACCATGCCCTGGGTTAAAATGCCTGCATTTCTAATGCAAGGAAAGTCAGAAGTGCAATCCTTATCTCTGTCAGAGACTTGTAAAAGTGAGCTTGAATGCACATTGAAGTGCTGGTCCAGCAGCTCCATGTGGTTACTGAAATCCATCCTTGCTCAACTTTACATATCCTTGCTTTTGCCCTTCTTGACCATCAGAGACCATCCTGGAAGACATTTTGCCAGACCTGTATCAGAGCAGCCTAGTTCTGATTATGTGCATTAAGATTCTGCAAACAGCAGAAACTCTGGGATTACTGTGGAAACATGGAAAGGAAGAATGGAAAAAATGTAGATAGGTCACTTCAGTGTCTCTCTTCTTATCCTTGCACAACTGTTCCCTGTAGCATTTTCTCCATCCCTATTATTTTGTCTAGTCTTATGTGTACAAAAACTGGGTTTCCTGTTGTATTTGTAGGCTGCACTATTACTTAGTACATCTTGCTGTCAGCAGGTTCTAATATTAAGCCTGAATTTCCTTTCATTTCATCCCTTTCCTCCTATTTGTGTTGTGGAAAGCCAGCCATCTCTTCAGCTGCTGATAGGCCAGTGCCGTGACTGCGAGGGGGAGTTTTGCTCAGCCTCTTGGCATTTGGTGGGCTCGGTTTTACAAGGGAGACTACACCAATGTTACCAATTACACCTGCGTTTGAATATAAAGATCAGCTTAAAGGAAGATAGATGCCTTAAATGCACAGTGTGGTCCCCCTGGGGAGGGAATGTTTCTGGATCAAGTCAAACTTGACTTTATCTGGGATTATACTGCAATCAGACGTTGTCCCTTTTCCATCTGCAAAGTAATCTGCAGAATCTGAGCAAGTTTTCTCCAAGGGAGATGTCATTGCCTATTGCGAAATAACTTCGTTTTCCAAAACACTCTTGCAGCTCAATCTTTCCCACACATGGAGTTCCCTCTCTCCAGCACACAGCAGTAATGATAGGCACTCTGCTCTGTATATAGTGTCTGCCTGATTTTTTTATTTCTATTTTTTTAAAAAAGAAAATGGGATCAGGCATTTTGAAAGCACTGGTGTTTATTCCGGGAGAAATCCATCCAAGACAAGTGAACTGTCAACACCTACTTGTCAATAAACATCTGTCGGGGATTTGAGTAAATGAGGGCTGCATGTGTGGGTGTGTGTGCCTGTTGGTTATTTAATTACTCCATGAGTCGGCTCATATCCCTAGTAACCTTCATTTGAGTTACACCATAGCTTTGCAATTATTTTCCCCAAACCATGGCTGGTTCTGAGATGAGATTGTTAGACAGCAGCCTGGCTTTGTTTGCTGCCCGTGTTACTGTAGCGTGGGTAGAAAATTTAAACAGGCACCTATGACCCCTCTTGTGTGCTTCAGTGAGGGTTTTGTGCTGCTCTGATGCATCTTAGGCTCCCTCACTAACTCTGCATTAAGCCCTGCTCTCCTGAAAGGACAAACTTTACTGGCTTCCCATCAGGATATATTGGTTGGAAGGGAGAAATCAGCTCTTGGCTTCAGTTCACCAATGGAAATCACTACTGTAGTAGCTCTTGCTGTTTGCACAACAAGCGAGTAGGCACAGCACATACTTTGGTTAAAATCTGTGGCCTGTCTACTGGCCAGGCCTGCTGGTGCTGGGTAAACCCACTAGGGTTTGCAGGGAAAGATGTCTCGTCCAGGTTCTGGGGCTGCTGCCCCGGTGGGAGCAGAAATCACATCGCTGGAACCTAGATCACACATCAGAGTGGTTGGATGCACCATTCCCCTTGTTTTCTTGGGAAGGGTTTTTCACTAAGTTGTGCGTTTTGTGATGGCACAAGGCCTTCAGGTGAGGTGAGGTGATGAGCTAAGATGGTCACAACTTACTGAGTTTCACCCTCTGCTTTTTTCTTCTAATTTGCTATTTTTTGTCCTGTGTTCCTTTGAGGAAATAATGCACGTACCCTCACTTCTGCAGAAAAGTGCTGAACTGGAAAAATTCTAACCTAGAATTGGAAAAAAAAAAAGCTTTTTTTTTTTTTTTTTTTTTTTTTTTTACTAAAATGATTATTTATATGATGCTAGTAGTTAGGAGCCTCTGCCAAATTTAGGTTTTAGTTTTGCCTTATAATCATACCACAGTAGACTATCTCTGGACATTTCAAAGACCAGGATACGCTGAAGTTATGGTAGGCATGGCAACATAATGTTGATCTCCAAACTCCTAGGCCAGCTAGACCATGCTTACTTCCACAGCTGTGTGGGCAGGTGTGTGTCCAGTAAAATAGCTAGAGGTGATAAGAATAAAAAAACACAATTGAAAGAAAGAGAGGGGACATGAGCCTTCCAAAGGATACCCCAAGCAGAGGCCAAGGCTTGGTCCATCATCATGGGGGTGAGAACCCCAGGCCATGCAGGTGGCAAGACTCCTACTCCCTGTGCCTAGCTTAGACATCTAATAATGATAAGTTTTTGTGGTTTTTGTTTGTTTGTTTGTTTGTTTTTTGTTTTTTTTTTTTTTTCTCTGTTGAACCCTTAGGCCTGGTGAATGGTGACCAAAAACTCAGGCAGAGCAGGAAATGTCTATCTCAAACCTCATTTAACCAAAGCAGAGCCTTGCAAGCCATTGGCTGGGAGGGCTGAGCAAGGCACTGCTTATTAAAGGTGTGGTGATGAGATGAAACCTCTCTGGGAGCACCACAAATGTAGCAGAGGTGCCCTTGTTGGAAATAACCTACAGGAAGAGCAGGAGCAAAGGATGCCCAAAGCAGGAGATGCTGCTGCTCCTTGGGCAGCAGGCACTCGGTTCCATTGCATTCTTCCTGTGCCTAGCTGCTGTGCCCTGCGGTAAAAGAATATGCATAATGCAAGTTTACTGATGAGCAAACCTCAAAAGACTGAATTCAAGTTTTAATAAGAAGCTAGAAGCATGGGCATTCGAACGGTGCAACCAATGTGAATCCTGGTACCAGATTTTGCTGTTTTTAAATGCCTATTTGTATAATGTGGAATTTGCAGGGAGGGAACAAGGAAATGTTAGCCTCTGCTAACTTTGAAGAAGGCTGGGTTTAAATCTGAATTACATGCATAAGTTTGTTCTTTGTTTTCAGAATGCTATTATTTGCCTGGGAACAGTAGAGAAAAGGCACAGAGACTGTGGTGTATCCGAGATTATCTGTTTGCTCTTCCATGGTTTACCTCAAAAAGGAAAGAGAAGTCTTACATTCAAGAATAATTCAAATTAAGACCTTGTAATGATATAGCCTGACTGCGGGGAATGAAAAATCCTCTGCTTCAGGCAGGAGGGATGGCGTCAGGAAGCCCCCAAAGATTCATAGCTGACAATATTCAAAACACAGTTTCAAAGAACTGCAAGGATCCCTATGAAAAATAGTAATGATAGGTGGAAATCTTGAAAGCTTTGTCAGGAACAATTTGGGCCTCTGTGCCTTTGACTGGTTGAGAAATGTTTCAGAAAGACTTTTGTCAAGGTATGGTTCAGCCCTGGCATGGAGCAGCAGGAAAGAGGTTAAAGGCACCAACGTAATTGGGGCTATATTCACCCTGCCTCCCTTTCAGTGCCTAATTTAGGCGCCTGAATTAGCTGCTCAGGTGCCCTATATAGTCAGTGGGGTGATTTAGCACACTGATTGCCTCTCTGGAGGCCTGGCTGGTAGTGTGGGGCACCCAGACTGCTCAGTCAGGTGGCGGTCGAGGTTCAGTGGCCAGAGCTGTGCTCACAGTTCCCTGCCCTGCCCAAGGAGCAGGAAGAGAGTCAATTCTTGCAGAAAGTTAATGGGTGTCATCCCAAGCCTGACCTGACATCTCACTGGGTTGGTCCAAGAAATAGCCTTGGTAACAAACAGCTCAGTCCTGGGGGGGGGGGGAAACCTGGGTTTGGATCCTGACCCAAATTACTTATTTTATTTCATTTTCTCTCATTATTTATTTGTTTGGGTTCCTAACTGGAAACTGTTTCTGGAGGATGGGAGCTGAAAGCACAAAGGCTTTGCTTTAATCACAACCTTTTTCCTTCTTTCCTCTAAAACCCCAGTGAGCAGCAGCCAGATCTGCTGAGCTCTGCCTGAAGTGTCCCCTCCTTTTCAAACTGGAGAAGTACGACAAGGCTGCAAGGGAAGGAAATCTAATTTCATTGCACATGTTCTAATTTAAGTTGCTGTGGGTTGCTGGGAGTTTGAGCAGCAGAAACACGAGGTCACTTCTTGCCTGTGACTGTGTCCTTTGCTTGATGAGAAGTGGATAGACCTGATAGCTTTTCCTGGTATAATTACCTCTAAGGTGGACAACTGGAGATCTTCCCCAAAGCCTGCAGTTTGTTTCATTGAGAAAAATGTCCATCTTAAAATTACACACCCACGAACACACACACATGCACAGACACATGCGCACAGGTAGGCAGGTAGAACACTGCATGTGTGCTGTGATTGTGGATGCCGGAATAATCCATTTTAATATCACCACAAAGCTAAAGGACTTAAAAACCATCGCTCGTGGGTAATATTTGCAGCATAGAAATGATAGCCCTGTACATCTGAGACATCCACGAATCCCCATGGGCTGGCTGTGAAAGGCCGTGTGCTACACTGACGCACAGCCCCACTTTTGTTCTGCTTTGCAGATCAGTGATTGCAGTTGCGGCTGTGATACCAATGGTCACTCCTGACAGAAAGGCATCAGTGCAGCCAGCTCAGAGCCTTTCGATTTTCCCAACCACACTTACACACACAGATCCCATAGCAAAGGAACTGTTTGCACTTGATCTTCTTGCCAGAGCGGCATGATTTTTGTGATAACATATAAAAAAGTGCAAACACACGTGGACCATATTTGCCCCACAAGTGCATTTTTAAATATATTTTCAATATTTAAAAACCTTTTCCCACTCATTTGCCTATAAACCAGAAAAGAAATACACAGCATACATGAAACACCGGCACTGGAATTCCAGTTTACTTTTTTTCTTACAGTTTTAATTGACATAGTATTGCTTATCTCATGCTGGTAGTGGAAGGTCCATCTTATTCTCTTTGTCCAGCTAGACGTTCATTTATTTGAAGTCGCATTCATCTAGATTGTGAAGTGCCTTGGGAATGTGGACTTGGGAACTTGGTCTTGGGAATCTCCATGGGCACTGAAAAAAGTGAGGGTCAGGAAAACTAAATTATTCTGAAGAATATGGAAAGACATTTGGCAAATCACTGTGCCTAAGTATTTCTATCCGTAGTGCTCAGAATAATCATATTTCTTCCTTGAGGTTCTTTGGCACCTAACTTTAGATAACAACAAGGTCTTTTTGCTTCCTGCAAATGATGTGTTGGATGTCATTCTGAAGACTATAATGGAAAATATAGTCTTCTAACATATAAGTCTTCCTTAACGACAGCCGTTAGCTAGGCTGCAATGGTCTCCACCAGGCACGGTGCGCTCTCCAGAAAGACGGTACACACCCAGACCGACTACCCATTCAAAACTGCAGCAGTTCAGGTCACCGGATGCAGGGAGTGTCTGAGCCTGTTGCTGCCATCAGCGGGAGGCAAAGAAACTACATGCGTGAGGTGTGAGAAGGTGGATGACCTGGTTTGCATGGTGGCGGAGCTCAAGGAGGAGGTGGAGAGGTTGAGGGATATCAGGGAGTGCGAGCGGGAGATAGACTGGTGAAGCAACTCCCTGCAGGGCCTCAAGGAGAGGTACCGGGGTGAGACACCCCAAATGGGGGTGGACCCCCTGCCCTGTCGCTGTCGGGCAGAGGGAGGGGACCTGGGATTTGAGCAGGAATGGAGACAGGTCCCTGTTCGACCTCGCAGGCGATGCCCTCCCCCACCGGCCCCACCTTCCCAGGTGCCCTTACGCAACAGGTTTGAGGCCCTGGAGATTGAGAGACTGGTAGCTGAGGAAAAGGTAGAAAGTGTACCCAGGAGGATGCCTAGGGCAAGGAAGTCAACTCCACGCCTCAGGATTGCCTCCACCAAGAAAGAAAGAAGGGTGATTGTTGTGGGAGACTCTCTTCTCAGGGGAACAGAGGGCCCTATTTGTCAGCCTGACCCTACCCGTAGGGAAGTCTGCTGTCTCCCTGGGGCCAGGGTCAGGGACGTTGCCAGGAAGCTTCCCAACCTGGTTCGCCCCTCTGACTATTATCCTCTTTTGATAGTCCAGGCGGGCAGAGATAACATCGAAGAGAGAAGCCTCAAGGCTATCAAAAGAGACTTTAGGGGACTGGGTCGGTTAGTGGATGGAGCGGGAGTGCAGGTGGTGTTTTCGTCCATCCCTACAGTGGCAGGGAGGGGTACAGAGAGGACACGGAAAGCCCACCTGTTAAACACGTGGCTCCGGGGCTGGTGCCAACGCAGAAATCTTGTTTATTTTGACCATGGGACGCTTTACTCAGCACCTGGCCTGATGGCCGCAGACGGGTCCCTATCTCTAAGGGGAAAAAGGATCCTGGGCCAGGAGCTGGCAGGGCTCATTGAGAGGGCTTTAAACTAGGTAGGAAGGGGGATGGGGCTGAGGCTAGGATTGTTGGGGCTGAGCCAGGGGGAATGATGGTAAGGCCGGAGGATAAGGCAATGGCGCAGCTGAAGTGCATCTACACCAATGCACGCAGCATGGGTAACAAACAGGAGGAGCTGGAAGCCATCGTGCAGCAGGCAGGCTACGACTTGGTTGCCATCATGGAGACGTGGTGGGACCACTCTCATGACTGGAGTGCTGCAATGCCTGGCTATAAGCTCTTTAGAAGGGACAGGCAGCACAGAAGGGGTGGTGGTGTGGCTCTCTATATTAGAGGATCTTTCGAGGTTGTGGAACTCGAGGCTGGGAATGACAAGGTTGAGTCCCTTTGGGTTAGGATCGGCAGGGACAACAAGGCTAGTGTCCTGGTCGGGGTCTGCTATAGACCGCCGAACCAGGATGAGGAGACGGATGAGGAACTCTACAGGCAGCTGACAGAAGTTGCGAAATTGTTGGCGCTTGTACTCGTGGGGGACTTCAAGTTCCCTGACATATCCTGGAAGCACAACACAGCCCAGAGAAAGCAGTCTAGGAAGTTTCTGGAGAGCGTGGAAGATAGCTTCCTGACGCAGCTGATTAGTGAGCCTACCAGGGGAGGTGCCCCGCTAGACCTTCTCTTCACAAACAGAGAAGGACTGGTGGGAGATGTGGTGGTCGGGAGCTGTCTTGGGCAGAGTGACCAAGTAATGGTGGAGTTCTCTATTCTTGGCGAAGCCAGGAAGGGGACCAGTAAAAACACTGTATTGGACTTCCGGAGGGCTGACTTTGAGCTGCTCAGGACACTACTGGTTGGTAGAGTCCCTTGGGAGGCGGTTCTGAAGGGCAGAGGAGTTCAGGAAGGCTGGGCGCTCTTCAAGAAGGAAATCTTAATGGCGCAGGAGCAGTCTGTCCCCACGTGCCCAAAGATGAGCCGACGTGGAAGAAGACCGGCCTGGCTCAATAGAGAGTTGCAGCTTGAGCTTAGGAGAAAAAAGAGGGTTTCTAATCTTTGGAAAAAAGGGCGGGCCACTGAGGAGGACTATAAGGATGTTACGAGGCTGTGCAGGGACATAATAAGAAAGGCCAAAGCTCATCTGGAGCTCAATCTGGCTACTGCCGTTAAAGATAACAAAAAATCTTTTTACAAATACATCGATGCAAAACGGAGGACTAAGGAAAATCTCCATCCTTTACTGGATGCGGGGGGGAAACCTTGTTACAAAAGATGAGGAAAAGGCGGAGGTGCTTAATGCCTTCTTTGCCTCAGTCTTTAGCGGCAATACCAGTTACAGAATCACAGAATCACAGAATCACAGAATTTCCTAGGTTGGAAGAGACCTCAAGGTCATCGAGTCCAACCTAACGCTAACAGCCCTCCACTAAACCATATCCCTAAGCTCTACATCTAAACGTCTTTTGAAGACTTCCAGGGATGGTGACTCCACCACTTCCCTGGGCAGCCTGTTCCAGTGCCTCACAACCCTTTCAGTGAAGAAGTTCTTCCTAACATCTAACCTAAAACTCCCCTGGCTCAACTTAAACCCATTCCCCCTCGTCCTGTCACCAGGCACGTGGGAGAACAGGCCAACCCCCACCTCGCTACAGCCTCCCTTGAGGTACCTAAAAAGAGCGATAAGGTCACCCCTGAGCCTCCTCTTTGTCGTGGTTCCGCTCGAGTGGGCAGCCGAGCTTCACCACAGCCGCTCTCTCACTCCCCCTCCTCAAAGAGGAATGGGGAGAAAATATGTGAAAAGGGCTCAAGGATTGAGATAAGGACGAGAAAATCACGCAATAATTATTGTAACGGGCAAAACAGACTCGGCATAAGGAGATAGTAAGATTTATTGCCTACAACTAACAAGCGAGAGAAGTGAGAAAACAAAGGAAAAAAAAAACCAAAAGCACCTTCCCCCCCCATCCACCCTCTTCCACCTCCTCCCCCCGAGCGGCGCAGGGGAACGGGGAATGGGGGTTATGGTCAGTCTACAGCACTTCTTCTCTGCCGCTCCTTCTCGGTCACTCTCGTCCCCTGTGCTGTGGGGTCCCACCCACGGGATGCAGTCCTTGATGAACTGATCCGGCGTGGGCTTCCCACAGGCAGCAGCTCTTCCAGAACTGCTCCAGATATGGGTCCGTACCACGGGGTCCATCCCTCAGGAGAAAACTGCTCCAACCTGGCTCCCCCACGGGCAGCAGCTCCTGCCAGATCACCTGCTCCTGCGTGGGCTCCTCTCCACGGGCTACAGGTCCGGCCCGGAATCTGCTCCGGCAGGGGTCTTCCACAGGCGGCAGCCTCCGTCGGTGCAGGGCCACCTGCTCCACCGTGGTCTCCTCCACGGGCTGCAGCATGGAACCCTGCTCCACCGTGGTACTCCATGGGCTGCAGGGGGACATCCTGCTTCACCATGGTCCTCACCACAGGCCGCAGGGGACTTCTGCTCCGGCGCCTGGAGCACCTCTCCCCCTCCTTCTACACTGACCTTGGTGCAAGGCTGTTCTCCCACTCCCTTGACTCTCCCGGCTGCTGTGTGGCGCAGCGTTTTTTCCCTGTCTTAAATATGCTCTCACAGAGGCGCAAAACAACATCGCTTATTGGCTCGGATCTGGAAAACAATGGGGCCCTTCCCAAACATGGGGCAGCTTCTAGATCTTTCTCACAGAAACCA
Source organism: Aythya marila (assembly GCF_965140915.1). Taxonomy (NCBI): domain Eukaryota; kingdom Metazoa; phylum Chordata; class Aves; order Anseriformes; family Anatidae; genus Aythya; species Aythya marila. The sequence goes on from NC_139081.1 coordinate 13,087,496, forward strand.
CCCCTATGGCTCCCTGCTACCAAAACCTTGCCACGTAAACCCACTACACTCTTCTCCAGGCTGAACAAGCCCAGCTCCCTCAGCCGCTCCTCGTAGGACTTGTTCTCCAGGCCCCTCACCAGCTTCGTCGCCCTTCTCTGCACCCGCTCAAGCACCTCGATGTCCTTCTTGTAGCGAGGGGCCCAAAACTGAACACAGTACTCGAGGTGCGGCCTCACCAGAGCTGAGTACAGGGGGACGATCACCTCCCTAGCCCTGCTGGTCACGCTGTTCCTAATACAAGCCAGGATGCCGTTGGCCTTCTTGGCCACCTGAGCACACTGCTGGCTCATATTCAGCTGACTATCCACCATCACTCCCAGGTCCTTCTCTGCCTGGCAGCTTTCCAACCATTCCTCTCCCAGTCTGTAGCTCTGCTTGGGGTTATTGCGCCCCAGGTGCAGGACCCGGCACTTGGCCTTGTTAAACTTCATGCAGTTGACCTCAGCCCATCGGTGCAGCCTATCCAGATCCTCCTGCAGAGCTTTCCTACCCTCAAGCAGATCGACACACGCACCTAACTTGGTGTCATCTGCGAACTTACTGAGGGTGCACTCGATGCCCTCGTCCAGATCATCGATGAAGATATTAAAGAGGACTGGCCCCAGCACCGAGCCCTGGGGGACGCCACTAGTGACTGGCCTCCAACTGGACTTGGCTCTATTCACCACGACTCTTTGGGCCCGGCTATCCAGCCAGTTTCTAACCCAACGAAGCGTGCGCCAGTCCAAGCCAAGAGCAGCCAGTTTCTTGAGGAGAATGCTGTGGGAGATGGTGTCAAAAGCCTTGCTGAAGTCAAGGTAGACCACATCCACAGCCTTTCCCTCATCCACCCAGCGCGTCACTCTGTCATAGAAGGAGATCAGGTTCGTCAGGCATGACCTGCCTTTCATAAAGCCATGCTGACTGGGCCTGATCGCCTGCTTCCCCTTCAAGTGCTGCATGATGACTCTCAGGAGGATCTGCTCCATGAGCTTTCCTGGCACTGAGGTCAAACTGACAGGCCTGTAGTTTCCCGGGTCTGCCCTCCGGCCCTTCTTGTAGATGGGCGTCACGTTTGCTAGCTGCCAGTCGATTGGGACCTCCCCCGATAGCCAGGACTGTTGATAAATGATGGACAGTGGCTTGGCCAGCTCCTCTGCCAGTTCCCTCAGTACCCTTGGGTGGATCCCATCCGGCCCCATCGACTTGTGCACATCTAAGTGCCGTAGCAGGTCACCAACCAGTTCTTCATGGATAATGAGGGCCACATCCTGCTCCCCATCCCCTTCCACCAGCTCAGGGTACTGGGTATCCAGAGAACATCCGGTATTGCCGCTAAAGACTGAGGCAAAGAAGGCATTGAGCACCTCCGCCTTTTCCTCATCTCTTGTAACTAAGTTTCCCCCCGCATCCAGTAAAGGATGGAGATTCTCCTTAGTCCTCCTTTTTGTGTTGATGTATTTATAGAAACATTTTTTGTTATCTTTAACGGCAGTAGCCAGATTGAGCTCCAGATGAGCTTTGGCCTTCCTAATTTTGTCCCTGCACAGCCTCGCTACTTCTTTAAAGTCCTCCTTAGTGGCCTGCCCACTTTTCCAAAGCATATAAACCCTCTTTTTCCTCCTAAGATCAAGCCACAATTCTCTGTTGAGCCAGGCCGGTCTTCTTCCCCGCCAGCTCGTCTTTGGGCACGTGGGTACAGACCGTTCCTGCGCCATGAAGACTTCCCCCTTGAAGATCGCCCAGCCTTCCTGGACCCCTCTGCCCTTCAGAACCGCCTCCCAAGGGACTCCACCAACCAGTGTCCTGAGCAGTTCAAAGTCAGCCCTCCGAAAGTCCAATACAGCGGTTTTACTGGTCCCCTTCCTGGCCTCGCCAAGAATAGTGAACTCCACCATTGCGTGGTCACTCTGCCCGAGACAGCTCCCGACGATCACGTCCTCCACCAGTCCTTCTCTGTTTGTGAAGAGAAGGTCTAGCGGGGCACCTCCCCTGGTAGGCTCACTAACCAGCTGTGTCAGGAAGCTATCTTCCACGCTCTCCAGAAACCTCCTAGACTGCTTTCTCAGGGCTGTGTTGTGCTTCCAGGATATGTCAGGGAAGTTGAAGTCCCCCACGAGTACAAGAGCTGATGATTTTGCAACCTCTGTCAGCTGCCTGTAGAATTCCTCATCCATCTCCTCATCCTGGTTCGGCGGTCTATAGCAGACCCCGACCAGGACACTAGCCTTGTTGTCCCTGCCGATCCTAACCCAAAGGGACTCAACCTTGTCATTCCCAGCCTCGAGTTCTACAACCTCGAAAGACTCTCTAATATAGAGAGCCACACCACCACCCCTTCTATGCTGCCTGTCCCTTCTATAGAGCTTATAGCCAGGCATTGCAGCACTCCAGTCATGAGACTGGTCCCACCACGTCGCCGTGATGGCAACCAAGTCGTAGCCTGCCTGCTGCACGATGGCTTCCAGCTCCTCCTGTTTGTTACCCATGCTGCGTGCATTGGTGTAGATGCACTTCAGCTGGGCCATTGCCTTATCCTCCGGCCTTGCCATTGTTCCCCCTGGCACAGCCCCAACAATCCTAGCCTCAGCCCCATCCCACTTCCTACCTAGTTTAAAGCCCTCTCAATGAGCCCTGCCAGTTCCTGGCCCAGGATCCTTTTTCCCCTAAAAGATAGGGACCCGTCTGCGGCCATCAGGCCAGGTGCTGAGTAAAGTGCCCCATGATCAAAAAACCCAAGATTTCTGCGTTGGCACCAGCCCCGGAGCCACGTGTTTAACAGGTGGGCTTTCCGTGTCCTCTCTGAACCCCTCCCTGCCACCATAGGGATGGACGAAAACACCACCTGCACTCCCGCTCCATCCACTAACCGACCCATTCCCCTAAAGTCCCTTTTGATAGCCTTGAGGCTTCTCTCTTCGATGTTATCACTGCCCACCTGGACTATCAAAAGGGGGTAGTAGTCAGAGGGGCGTACCAGGTTAGGAAGCTTCCTGGCAACGTCCCTGACCCTGGCCCCAGGGAGACAGCAGACTTCCCTACGGGTAGGGTCCGGCCGACAAATAGGGCCCTCTGTTCCCCTAAGAATCGAGTCACCAACAACAATAACCCTCCTGTCTTTCTTGGTGGAGGCAGTCCTGAGGCGCGGAGTCGACCTCCTCGCCCCAGGCATCCTCCTGGGAACATTTGCTACCTCTTCCTCACACACCGACCTCTCAATCTCTAGGGCCTCAAACCTGTTGTGTAAGGGCACCTGGGAAGGTGGGGCCGGAAGGGGAGAGCATCGCCTGCGATGTCGAGCAGGGACCTGTTTCCATTCCTCCTCAGCTCCCAGATCCCCTCCCTCTGCCCGACGGGGACAGGGCAGGTGGTCCGCCCCCATTTGGGGAGTCTCACCTCGGCACCTCCCCTTGAGGCCCTGCAGGGAGTTACTCCAGAAGTCTATCTCCCGCTCACACTCCCTGATGGCCCTCAACCTCTCCACCTCCTCCTTGAGCTCCGCCACCATGCGGACCAGATCATCCACCTGCTCGCACCTCACGCACGCAGTTTCTCTGCCTCCCGCCGATGGCAGCAACAGGCTCAGACACTCCATGCATCCGGTGACCTGAACTGTGGCATTTTTTAACGGGTAGTCGGTCTGCGTGTGTACCGACTTTCTGGAGAGCGTGCCGTGCCTGGTGGCGACCATTATCGCCTAGTTACGGCTGTTGTTAACGAGGTGTTGTTTGTATGTAGGGGGAGCGCTCTGCCCTTCCTGCACTAACTGCCGCGCCGCGCTCCTGGTCGCTCGCGCTCCCTAAGGGCTGCTTTTGAATGGCTGGGGAGGGGGCGCTGCTGGCTCCGCCTTCGCCTCGTCAGCCTCCCTCACGAGGGCTGCCGGGTCCTGGCGGCTCCCTCAAGTAGGCTCGATGCCCTCAAGTAGGCTCGATGCCGGAAAAAATTAGCCCTGCCTGGCCCGATCCCCCGCTCCGCTGCAGAACGCGTCTGCCCCGGAGCCGATCGCCTCGGCAAATGGCGTTCTGTGGATACCCAGTAACCTGAGCTGGTGGAAGGGGATGGGGAGCAGGATGTGGCCCTCACTATCCACGAAGAAATGGTTGGTGACCTCCTACGGCACTTGGATGTGCGCAAGTCGATGGGGCCAGATGGGATCCACCTGAGGGTACTGAGAGAACTGGCAGAGGAGCTGGCCAAGCCACTATCCATCATTTATCAGCAGTCCTGGCGATCGGGGGAGGTCCCAGTTGACTGGCGGCTAGCAAACGTGACGCCCATCTACAAGAAGGGCCGGAGGGCAGACCCGGGGAACTATAGGCCTGTCAATTTGATCTCAGTGCCTGGGAAGCTCATGGAGCAGATCCTCTTAAGAGTCATCACATGGCACTTGCACGGCAATCAGGCGATCAGGCCCAGTCAGCATGGGTTTATGAAAGGCAGGTCATGCCTGACGAACCTGATCTCCTTCTATGACGAAGTGACGTGCTGGGTGGATGAGGGAAAGGCTGTGGATGTGGTCTACCTTGACTTCAGCAAGGCTTTTGACACTGTTTCCCACAGCATTCTCCTCAAGAAACTGGCTGCTCTTGGCTTGGACTGGCATACGCTTCATTGGGTTAGAAACTGGCTGGATAGCCGGGCCCAAAGAGTCGTGGTGAATGGAGTCAAATACAGCTGGAGGCCAGTCACTAGTGGTGTTCCCCAGGGCTCGGTGCTGGGGCCAGTCCTCTTTAATATCTTCATCGATGATCTGGACGAGGGCATCGAGTGCACCCTCAGTAAGTTCACAGATGACACCAAGTTAGGTGCGTGTGTTGATCTGCTCGAGGGTAGGAAGGCTCTGCAGGAGGATCTGGATAGGCTGGACCGATGGGCTGAGGTCAACTGCATGAAGTTCAACAAGGCCAAGTGCCGGGTCCTGCACCTGGGGCGCAATAACCCCAAGCAGAGCTACAGGCTGGGAGAGGAATGGTTGGAGAGCTGCCAGGTGGAGAAGGACCTGAGAGTATTGGTTGATAGTCAGCTGAATATGAGCCAGCAGTGTGCTCAGGTGGCGAAGAATGCCAACGACATCCTGGCTTGTATAAGAAGCAGTGTGGCCAGCAGGTCTAGGGAAGTGATTGTTCCCCTGTACTTGGCTCTGGTGAGGCTGCACCTCGAGTACTGTGTTCAGTTTTGGGCCCCTCGCTACAAGAAGGACATGGAGGTGCTTGAGCGAGTCCAGAGAAAGTCAACCAAGCTGGTGAGGGGCCTGGAGAACAAGTCCTACGAGGAGCAGCTGAGGGAGCTGGGCTTGCTCAGCCTGGAGAAAAGGAGGCTCAGGGGCGACCTTATTGCTCTCTACAGATACCTTGAAGGAGGCTGTAGCGAGGTGGGGGTTGGTCTATTCTCCCACGTGCCTGGTGGCAGGATGAGGGTGAATGGGCTAAAGTTGCACCAGGGGAGTTTTAGGTTGGATCTTAGGAAGAACTTCTTTACCGAAAGGGTTGTGAGGCATTGGAACGGGCTGCCCAGGGAAGTGTTGGAGTCACCATCCCTGGAGGTCTTTAAAAGACGTTTAGATGTAGAGCTTACAGATATGGTTTAGTGGAGGATTGTTAGTGTTAGGTCAGAGATTGGACTTGATGATCTTGAGGTCTCTTCCAACCTAGAAATTTCGTGATTCTGTGTAAATTCATGCAATAAACTTTTGTAACTCATTTATTCATTGCTTTATATCCCCCTCCCACCCGTAACACAATGTTCTTACTCAGTGAAGTAGTATTTTTACAAAGAGTCCATCAGCCGTTCCTGACAGAGAAGGGCATGCAGGCCAGTAGTAAATATTACCTATTCTGTATATATTTGCAATTATATATTTGCTCCCAGATGTGAACATGTATGTTAATGAGACTAGAAACCTTATTTTTAATACCCATTGGTGCAGTCCATCCACATGAGTCCTTGTCAGTCTCCACTGATGACAAACCTAAGTGTGTTTCTGGATGGGGCAGAAAGGATTTAGGATATTTTTTTTTATTATACATCATCTACTGAAGCCTAGTCTTTGTATACAGCACTCTCTTCTCTTTAAATAAACACTTGGTCAGTAAAAGCACATCCAAAATACGTTACATGTCAGGAAGAGATTGCCAGGAAGCCTTGTTTCTTTCCTCTCTTTGTCGCTGCAGATGTTATACATGCAGGAATTTGGTACTATCAATTGTGCCTTACCTATTCCAGGAGGAAAAAAAAAAAAAAAAAAGAAGAAAAAAAATCACTGTAATAAATCTCATGAACTGCAGTCAGGGAAAGCCCAAATTCTCAGATATCCATGACAATCAAAGCAGTCTGCAGCAGAAATTACAAGCGCTGCACACTAATCTAAAGTCTCTGGCACTTTAAAGTGCACATTTTCCAGATTTGCCCTTTCCATAGTATTCCACAGGGGCCACCCATCGCAACTGATGATAAGGTCGTGCACAGGGTGGGTGATGAATCTGCACTGATTTCAGAAGGTTTTTCTGTCTGGTTGCAGAAAATAGATACACGTGAATCCTTGAGAGAAATCCTTAAAGGCAGAATATACAGGAATAAGTGCATTGCCTAGTGAAAAACAGAACAAAGGAAAAAAAAAAGAAGAGGAAAAGAAATCTTAACTGAAAATAATAAGTAAATACTTCATCTTGGGTGAAAGAGATCTTTTTTCTGACCTGAAGTATGTTTAAAGCATTCACTGAATAGTCCCTGTACCAACGAGTTCAGTGTATGCAACCTTTTCATTCAGTGGTTTTAGATTTAGCTTTTGCTCTTTTTTGTCCCCCCACTTCCCCCAAAAAACACCACTGCACACTGAGTGTGACATTTGGACACAGGCAGAGACCTCCAGCAGATCAGGGGGTTGCATTTGGGCTCTTGTTTGAGACTGTGATGCTGCATACAGAACAGCAGAGAAATTTAAGCCAAATCAATACATTCTTCTGTATTAAGGAAAAAAAAAAAAAAGGAAAAGGAAAAAAAAAGCAGCTGATGCCTAAAACTGACTCCAGCATTCCTTGTCTTCGTGATGTTTTGATTTTGAGCTGTTTTAATGATGTCTGTGAGACTTACATCCAGACTGGGTATCATGCTTGGTGCCTGCTCTTGAGGCTCAGGGCCAAATCTTGGCTCAGCCCTATTGGTGAGGACAGGGTCAATCTGGAGGCATATTGCACATTTATGTGCCTCTCAAAAGTCCACGCATGCCCATGCTCAGCCAACACAGTGGAATCGCTGGAGGCATTACCACAGCTTTCCCTGTGCCACGTTGATAGCCTGAGTGCATCAAGAGCAAGGTGTTTGCTTCGCTCATGCTTGCAGAGCCATGTGCAGTCCAACACTGCTCGTCCTCACTCTGGGGGGAACAGCATCTCCCTGTGCTTGTCAAGATGTAAAGGGCCTTCCTAGTAAATCAGCTCTGCTGTATCAGTGGGACACGCCACTTTAAAGCAGCAGGGAATATGGCAAGTGAAATGAATTGTTAAAAAATGTGAAATATTCTTTTTGGTGCCAAGGATGAGGATGAATCCAGAACTGAGGTGTGTCTAGGGATAGAAATGATTCCAGGGGAAGAAAGAAGAGTCTCTGAGCAGTGAGATTTATTACACTGGGATATAGCCTCCCAGAAGAAGGGCTTGAAGACACATTGCTGGAATTGTTTAACACTTGGTTAGACAAAATACTGGAGGATATAGAGAGGATATATGGTCACAGATTTTTAAGGGTAGAAAGAGCTATTGTGATCGCTTAGTCAAACCTCCTGCATGACTCATACCAGGGGATTTGCCTAAATGTATTCCTGTTACAAATCCAATAACTGTCAAGCACTAATATCTGTTTGAAAAACACCCAGCCTTGATTTACAAGAAACTTCAGTAATTGAGAATCCATTGCTATGATAAGCTGTTCTCATGGTTATTTATGCTCCCTATTAAAAATGTGAGCCATTTTTCCATTTCAGTGTTGGTAGCTTTGGCTTCAAACCCTGCATCTGTCTGCTAAGCTGAAGGATCTTCTGTAGCACTCTTGCCCCCATGTATTTTAAGTCCCTTTGTTGTGCATCTCAGATGCTTATAGCATAACTATTACCTGGGCTTTAGTTCATCTCCCTCTCGCCTCCACTACCTCTTGGAAACACTTATCTTCTACTAACTCTGCCAATGCCAATCCTTCAGAATAAGCTACATTTTTTGGGAAAAAAAAAAAAAAAAAAAGAGAGAGAGAGAGACATAACTTTGCTCCCTCAGCAATGGAGCAGTGGACAAAGCCATTTTGATGTGTGAAACACATATTGCCTGCCTCTTATTAACTCTGTGCACCAGGATGCTTGGATAGGGGATTGTATCTTCGGTGTCAGTATTTTTATAGAATTACTCAACCTGAGCACGCAGTCAGCACTTAAGAGGAATTAATAACAGGGCTGGGAATGGTTCTGCTTCATCAACATGGATAGAGTGAAGAAATGTATTTAGGTGATTTTGTAGAACAAGGGCAATTAAAAGAGCAATGTTCTGAAGTGCTGGCGGTACCATACCATCACTCTGTTTAATCTTAACAGCTCCACTCTTAAACAGAGCATGTAAAGAGAAATCACTACATTTTTTATAGGTTCAAGAATTGAAGGGTTTCTGCAGCCCAGGTCTTCTGCACAAGATAGTGTTGCTCAGGCAGATAATGACAGGACAAGGGGGAATGGTTTTAAACTAAAGGAGGTAGATTTAGATTAGAGGTTAGAAGAAAATTAATCACTCAGAGGGTGGTGAGTCACTAGCACAGGCTGCCCAGAGAAGCTGTAGATGTCCCATCCCTGGAGGTGTTCAAGGCCAGGCTGGATGAGGCCCTGGGCAACCTGATCTAGTGGGTGGCATCCCTGCTCATGGCAGGGGGGTTGGAGCTGGGTGGTCTTTAAGGTCCCTTCCAACCCAAGCCATTCTATGATTCTATGATAAGGCAAACCCTGAGTCGCGAGAGCTACAAGCTTTGCTGTTCTGGATGCTGAATCTGCATTAAAAGACTTTCCACTTGTCCATTCAAACTCCTGGATGAAAGGCTGAGGACTCAATGGGCTGAATTTTATCCCTGATTTCTTAGGGGAGGTGCCAGAGAAGTTTGGGAGGCCATTTAAGCACAAAGTCATGCTTGGGGTGCCTTGCAAGCCTCTTTTCTAGACCACTGTTCTCTGCCCTCTCTTTTTTTTCAGCCTGTGCTGCTGTTGATTTATATTTGTAGAAACCAAATCTACGCTTGGCCAGAGCCTTTAAAGAATGCTGCTATACCTCAATAAAAGCGTAGTTAGTCTGGAGCTGTTGTGAAAACAGCTAAGAAAGTCTTGAAAGTATAAAATCAAGGGACAATTAAATCTTTGGTTCAGCTCCCAAATGGGTTTCCACTGGAGATTCACACTTAATAAAATACAGAAATTTGCATTTCATTTTGGTACATAAATACTGGTAGTGGGGAACTGTGGCCTTTAGAAGGGAGAATCGCTCCACCAGAAAACTCACTTCAGCAAAATGATGTGGTTCAGTTGAGCCCCTTTTATGATCAGAGAAATGACTGTTTTTACAGCACACTAAATAAAACCTGCTATTCAAGCTGGAGATTTATTAGTAAAGGTGATTTTGCCATAGCTGGGGAGGGAGGGGAAGAAGGAGAGCTGAGAGATGAAAATCAAAGCAGAGATGCGTGTTGATGTGAAAAAGCACAGCAATACCCTCCAAAACATACATGTATGGTGTTGCTCATCATCACCCTAACATTGCCACCAAAACATTTGTGTCATTTGGACTCAATTTATAATCAAATTATTTAACTCTAGTGGAAAGAAGCACTGGCCTCAATGGAAAAGCCATCTATAATTCCCCCACCCCTTGGAAATAAATAAATAAAAAGTATTCAGGGTAAAACTGCAATTCCTATAAAAAATGAAGGATAAAAGAAATCTTTCCATGCAAACTAAGCACTGCAGACTTTAAAACAAATATAGCAGAAAATTAGAATCATAGAATCATAGAATCATAGAATATCCTGAGTTGGAAGGGACCCTTAAGGATCATCAAGTCCAACTCTCGACACCGCACAGGTCTACCCAAAAGTTCAGACCATGTGCCTAAGTTCACAGTCCAATCTCTTCTTAAATTCAGACAGGCTCGGTGCAGTGACCACTTCCCTGGGGAGCCTGTTCCAGTGTGCAACCACCCTCTCTGTGAAGAACCCCCTCCTGACGTCCAGCCTAAATTTCCCCTGCCTCAGCTTAACCCCGTTCCCGCGGGTCCTGTCACTAGTGTTAATGGAGAAAAGGTCTCCTGCCTCTTGACAACCCCTTACGAGGAAGTTGTAGACTGCGATGAGGTCTCCCCTCAGCCTCCTCTTCTCCAGGCTGAACAGGCCCAGTGACCTCAGCCGTTCTTCGTACGTCTTCCCCTCCAGGCCTTTCACCATCTTCGTAGCCCTCCTCTGGACACTTTCCAACAGTTTCATGTCCTTTTTATACTGTGGTGCCCAGAACTGCACACAGTACTCGAGGTGAGGCCGCACCAGCGCAGAGTAGAGCGGGACAATCACCTCCCTTGACCTACTAGCGATGCCGTTCTTGATGCACCCCAGGATACGATTGGCCCTCCTGGCTGCCAGGGCACACTGCTGGCTCATATTCAACTTGCTGTCTATCACGACCCCCAGATCCCTCTCTTCTAGGCTGCTCTCCAGCGTCTCATCGCCCAGTCTGTACATGCAGCCAGGGTTTCCCCGTCCCAGGTGCAGGACCCGGGCAGCGCACAGCTGCTCACATCCTTATTTCCAATCTAGTAAGCTGAGACATGCTGAAGCATTATCGTCCTGGACACCACCACAGACCTTTCAGTGATGAATACTTCTTACTGCTCGTGTTTCCACAGGGCCAACAGGGCACCATCTATCCTGGGATCCTTCTGCTGTTTGATTTTGGCCAAGTCACTGTAGAGGTTTACATTGCCCTCAAAGGCTTGAAGGGAAGAGCAGACTGAGGTAGAAAACTAGGTATGAGTAGGTGGCTATGGCACTTCCGAAGGGATGGAAACACATTTTATATAGCAAAATATAAATATATAAAATCTAAAATATATACATATATATTTCTTGTATATAAAAATAAAGCTTTTATATCACTGATGCTATTAAGTTAATTTAACAAGGCTTTTGGACAAATGAAAGCAAAGCAGCTTAGCAAGGCATTTTTCACCGTGAGCCCTGGCTTCGTGGACATAATGTTCAGTTGAAATGCTCACTTAAAACTCTGCATTGGCATGAGGCCAAGCAAGGACCAAACCAGGGTTATCTTGTCAAAACTGTATTCGTTACATTGTAGTCCACCTTAGCTGTTCTCCCAATTGTTCTCTCTGCCTAAACTGGGGTGGCAACCTGTGTTATGCTTATACACAATATTTAAACTGCATTGTTATGTCAGTGGTGGTGTGCTCTTTGTTGGAGATGACAGAAAAATACCACTGTTTAGAGTTTTCCCAAACTTGGTGCTTAATACAAAGCCCTGAAAAGAGCAGAATTGTTTAAACATTTGATAAAGAAAATATGTGTAGAGATGGGCCTATCCCGTGAGTAAGGAGTGGATCAGCCTGCAGATCCAAATCCTACCTTTATAAATTAACCATGCTGTTGCAATTTTCCCCCCAAAAATCCTCAGTCCCTGGGTTTGGAAATTGGAAGTGTCTTAAATTCAGCTGAAGACTGAAATAGTGTGCAAATCATCCAGTTCAAAGCAGTAGCAAAATTAATTTGGAATAACTGTGAAATTTGCAAGTTATTTAGCAAATCATGATGCTTTAGCAGGAATGCATGAAAAGATAGGATTTGCAACTGTGTGAGCATCTTTGGAGTATTCAGTAATCTCTGTGTGTTGCTTTATCTTTTCCTTAAGGATACATAATGCAAAAGCCTTTGCAACACTATCTGTTTTATTGATATTTTTATTCATTCATCTTGACGATGCCCACAGCATGAACAACAAGGTGCCTATGGCACAGCAGCAAATAACGGGACCATCATTTCCACAGAACTTCACCTTCTCTGTATTGATATGATTACAGATATCTCAGGGAAGACAGAGCTGTGTGACAATGGCAGTGCAAATCTGGAAGGACCCCCGGCAGCTTCAGCAAAGCTGCTCCTGTTTTGTGCTGACTTGCACCACAGTCAGTGATGTTTGTGTTCAGTGAAATGGGCACAAACAGGTGATGCTTTACTTTTAATTAATTCACTCCTACTTCATGCTCTGTCTTGCTCTCAAGTAGTCCCCCTGCAGCTTTGTGTTAATTCCTGTCTCTCTGTCAATTTCTGATGAATGATCCTCGCTCCTGTGAGTGTGGTGGTGTTTGAGCTTTGCACTGTTGAAGGCTCAGGGTTTCGGGGAAGGAGTGAACTCTAGGAGCAATGAATTTGACACACTGCTCTGAGAAATCCCCTTTCTTTGGGACGATAATGATGAATTTCAGGTTAGCGCCTGTTGAAATATGAATGGAAAATGTGTCAATAGGAATTAAAACCCCTGCATCAGTTTTGAACTACCTTCAGTGAAGTATCTTACAAGACACTACTGCTGTTTGCCCTTCTACACCAGTTTGTGATACTTCCTCGCTGGTTAGAATCACCAAGGACCTAAAGGACTTCCTGAAACCACTTCAGACACTTGCTATTACAAACTGGCCTGACTTGATCAGAGTCCCCTGCCATAAATTGATCACAATGACTGCTCAAGCGATAAGTCATCATGCCAGAGTTAAGTTCTCCTGAATCTAGAGTCTCCTACACTTACCATCTTTTATTTACAAAGTAATGCTACCCCAGAAAGGCTCAGTGCGCTCACCAGAAGATGAGAAATATCTCTAACCTGGAGTTCAAATTATGGGCTCAAGTGAGCAGTTTTCAGCTGTCCCATTGGGACATAGGAGGAAATGCTCAGTTTCAGTTTTGAGTGAAAGTATGAACTGAGCTAGGATTATTTATTCATGCATTGGAGAAGAATATCTCCATTTTTTTCCTCCTCTCAAATAGTTTCATTTTCCAGTAAGATGTTTTCATACATGTCTAGGAAGCCGAAACTGAAGAGAAAGCTTTTTAAGAGGAGCAGCTTACCTGAAGTTCCTCCTGTTTTTTAGAACTCCATGTAAAGGACAAAAGCAGACTCTGTTTGTTTGTTTCAGAAAACAGGTGCCCATGACATTTGCAACTTATCCCCAGTGCAACCAAATTAATTTACTCAGTCTTGAAAATCTCAGCCTGACCTTTCACTAGACCCTACCTACCTTTGCTCTAAACTAAGCTAAGCTAGCTAGGTGCAAGAAAGGTCCAGTTTGCATACAGTACAGCTACCTTAGCAGAGTGCTGTGCCTGAGCTAAATACCCTGTCGTGGTTCCGCTCGAGTGGGCAGCCGAGCTCCACCACAGCCGCTCTCTCACTCCCCCTCCTCAAAGAGGAATGGGGAGAAAATATGTGAAAAGGGCTCAAGGATTGAGATAAGGACGAGAAAATCACGCAATAATTATTGTAACGGGCAAAACAGACTCGGCATAAGGAGATAGTAAGATTTATTGCCTACAACTAACAAGCGAGAGAAGTGAGAAAACAAAGGAAAAAAAAAAAACAAAAGCACCTTCCCCCCCCATCCACCCTTTTCCACCTCCTCCCCCCGAGCGGCGCAGGGGAACGGGGAATGGGGGTTATGGTCAGTCTACAGCACTTCTTCTCTGCCGCTCCTTCTCGGTCACTCTCGTCCCCTGTGCTGTGGGGTCCCACCCACGGGATGCAGTCCTTAATGAACTGATCCGGCGTGGGCTTCCCACAGGCAGCAGCTCTTCCAGAACTGCTCCAGATATGGGTCCGTACCACGGGGTCCATCCCTCAGGAGAAAACTGCTCCAACCTGGCTCCCCTACGGGCAGCAGCTCCTGCCAGATCACCTGCTCCTGCGTGGTCTCCTCTCCACGGGCTACAGGTCCGGCCCGGAATCTGCTCCGGCAGGGGTCTTCCACAGGCGGCAGCCTCTGTCGGTGCAGGGCCACCTGCTCCACCGTGGTCTCCTCCACGGGCTGCAGCGTGGAACCCTGCTCCACCGTGGTACTCCATGGGCTGCAGGGGGACATCCTGCTTCACCATGGTCCTCACCACAGGCCGCAGGGGACTTCTGCTCCGGCGCCTGGAGCACCTCTCCCCCTCCTTCTACACTGACCTTGGTGCAAGGCTGTTCTCCCACTCCCTTGACTCTCCCGGCTGCTGTGTGGCGCAGCGTTTTTTCCCTGTCTTAAATATGCTCTCACAGAGGCGCAAAACAACATCGCTTATTGGCTCGGATCTGGAAAACAATGGGGCCCTTCCCAAACATGGGGCAGCTTCTAGATCTTTCTCACAGAAACCACCCCTATGGCTCCCTGCTACCAAAACCTTGCCACGTAAACCCACTACATACCCTTCTCTGCATAGCTTGGAAACAACCTTGTGTCCCAGCATCTAGCCAACCCAGGTGACAAGCAGAACACATGCCTACACATTGAAGCACTCACAGCCTCACCCCATTGATTTCCAATGAGATGTCAGCTCCTTGTTGCCCAATTTGCTACCAAAAATGCCTTACAGGTTTCTAGATCACACAGAGTTATTGAGCAATGTTTCACTGAGATTCTTGCTTGCTGGAGAGGCAGGGGTGGCCCTGAGATAAAAGTAAACGCTTCCCAAGACTCTGATTCTGAATGATATTATTCATTTAGGAAAGCCTTTCCTCTTCTTTTTTTTTTTTTTTTTTTTTTTTTAATTTTATTTCCAGTCTATGAAGAAGATAACAAAAGATGGTATGTCTCCGGAGCATGCTCTGATGTGTCACTGTGGATGACAATCCCCACAGATGCTCCAAATTTTATTAATTTTTAAAACAAACTTGCTGATTGAGGTTCTGACTGTCTTTAAATTGTCTCTACAAGGAGACTGTGTACTAATTAACCCAAAGAAACAATCAAAGATGTACCTTTTTCAAGTTTCAGGGTGATTAGAATATGAAAATGAAGAGCACAATGGTGCAGATGTTTTAAAATCACAGCAGACAAAATCACAGCAATTAGTGACATGGGAGCCAGCTGCTTATCTCTCCAGATAAAGTCTCTTATTAGGGAATTACAGTTGAAGTGCCATTACACAGATGGATCTGCAAATGATTTAAAGAGGGGGGTGTTCTAGTATTAGCTTTGATTTGCAAGCCAACTTCTTGATTTGGGGGGGGTTGGGATTACCTCTGGAATAAAGATGTATTTAGATCATGAGTATACCGCAACCCTATAAGCAACTGGATTTTTTTGAAGTGGTGGGTTTCTCTTTTTTTTTTTTTTTTTTTTTAGCTATTTTATTTTTTCTATAGATTAGCTTGAGTTTTTATTGTTATTTTATTAAGCGCTTGGTCTGATTATTTGGAGAAGAGGAGGCTCAGGGGCGACCTTATCGCTCTCTATAGGTACCTCAAGGGAGGCTGTAGCGAGGTGGGGGTTGGTCTGTTCTCCCACGTGCCTGGTGACAGGACGAGGGGGAATGGGCTTAAGTTGAGCCAGGGGAGTTTTAGGTTAGATGTTAGGAAGAACTTCTTTACTGAAAGGGTTGTGAGGCATTGGAACAGGCTGCCCAGGGAAGTGGTGGAGTCACCATCCCTGGAGGTCTTTAAAAGACGTTTAGATGTAGAGCTTAGGGATATGGTTTAGTGGGGACTGCTAGCGTTAGGTCAGAGGTTGGACTCGATGATCTTGAGGTCTCTTCCAACCTAGAAATTCTGTGATTCTGTGATTATGGTATTTCATCCTACCTTGGGGCTGGAAACAGGGTATAAATTGGGAGAGAAGCTTAGAGGGAATGGGGAGGCAGAGTGAGACATCTAGTAGTTAAATTAAAAGCATCCTGAAGGGATGAATTTTGCATTTGGGTACTGCTTGCAGAGTAGGGTGCTATTTGTCAGGGGACTGACATAATACGCTTATCCTTTTCATGTGCAAGGACTGCATGCTAGAATAAAACTGTAAGGAGGAGTAAGCATCTGCAAGTGTGGGGATGCACAGGTCTGACAAGGCAGGTGAAAACACAGAGTGCCATCTCCTCTGTTCTCTGGCCAGTGAACTTCAACTGCTGGTAAATGGGATGTATCCTGCTTGTAGGCCTACCTACAATTGCCTAAGCTTGAGGAATGAAACTCATGAGCTTGTTACTAAAACCATTTCACTAATGATAAGAGGATTCATGCTTTTTTTTTTTTTCTTTTTTTAGTCTACAGCTTTGCATGTACTGGATTATGTTGCTCAAACTCCTTTAAAAAAAAAACTGTTAGCTTCTGTGTGTGTGTGGTGGTTTTTCTTTTTGTTAAGAAAAGAGGGGATTATTACTCACTGAGCACTTCCTGTAAACTGAATGTCAAGATAAAAGTTATTCAAGTTTGGTGAGAAGTGATAAAATAACACAGTTAAGTTACACTTCTACTAACAGACAACAGAGCAGGGTCTCAGTCCAGAACGGCTAGGTGCTGAAGAATATATCTCTTAAAAAAAAGGGGCAAGCTACAAATCCAGTCAGGCATGAAGCCTGAAGTAATTTTAGGGTATTATAAACAAATAAAGTAAATGAAGGTAAATCTTTCCTTTCTTGAAAAGGCCTGCTATTCTTGGTGCTGGTCTCAGTTCTGCTTCCATAGAAACTCTGTTCAAGTCAACTGCCCCTTGTCAAGACCTATAGAGCTGTAGTATATTACATTTTCCCAACTGAATAAAATAACAAATTTATGTGAAAGGCAGCGAGATACAGGCTTCTGGTATCTTCTGATAGCACCTCAGGAGTTAAGTATGCTGAACTGGGGCTTATTTGTCTCTTAGGGAGGTGCTTACCCAGCAGGGCAAGTTGAAGCTTAAATGTTAGGACCAATGGGATCAGATAGCAACCTAGGAAGACGCTGTTGTGGTTTAACCTGGTTGGCAGCTAAACACCACACAGCTGTTCACTCCTCCTTCCCCCTCCCTCTCTGGGATGGGGGAGAGAAATGGGAAAGTGAAGCCTGTGGGTTGAGATAAAGACAGTCTATTAAGACAGGAAAATAATAATAATAATGGTAATAGTACTACTACTAATAATGTGTACAAAACAAGTGATGCACAATGCAATTGCTCACCACCTGCTGACTGATGCCCAGCCTATCCCTGAGCAGCTAGTCACCCCTATATATTGTTTAGCATGACGTCAGATGGGATGGAATACCCCTTTGGCCAGTTTGGGTCAGCTGTCCTGGGTCTGCCCCCTCCCAGCTCCTGCTGCACCCCTTTCCTGCCCACTGGCAGGACAGGGTGAGAAGCTGAAAAGTCCTTGGTTTGGTGTAAGCACTGCTCTGCAACAATTGGAAAATCAGTGTGTTATCAGCACTCTTCTCATCCTAATCCAAAACATAGCACCCAACCAGCTACTAGGAGGGAAATTAACTCTGTCCTAACTGAAACCAGGACATCTATCCACCCCTTATTCCATACCATTTATGTCATGCTCAGGTTACACTCTTTCCCATACATTCTAATTAATCACCATTTTCATCTATGGTATATAGCAATCATGGTAGTGATGACATACAGTATTATATAGTAATTAACATGATACAATTCAACTCATGGGCTACTCTCACCCAGTATTAAATCTCCTTGAGGTACACACTGGACCTCCCCATTTTTTTGTATTACCCACCAAGTGCATCCAGGTCCCTGAGCAAAAGCAATCCCACAAATGGGTTTACCTTTTCCTGAGGCAGGAGTAGCCCAGACTGTTTTACCCAGCATATTTCTTGCGTGAACTACAGGAACTTTATCCCCTTCTACAGTACGTAACAGGTTGGATTGGGCAGGTCCAACTCGGTTGGCAGATCCCCTAGTGTTGACTAACCAGGTGGCCTTTGCCAAATGAGTATCCCAATTTTTGAATGTCCCAGCGCCCATTGCTTTCAATGTAGTCTTTAACAGTCTATTGTATCGTTCAACTTTCCCGGAGGCTGGTGCATGATAGGGGATGTGATACACCCACTCAATACCATGTTCTTTGGCCCAAGTGTCTATAAGGTTGTTTCGGAAATGAGTCCCATTGTCTGACTCTATTCTTTCTGGGGTGCCATGTCACCATAAGACTTGCTTTTCAGGACTCTTATCATCCTCTTATCAGCACTCTTCTCATCCTAATCCAAAACATAGCACCTTACCAGCTACTAGGAGGAAAATTAACTCTGTCCTAACTGAAACCAGGACAGACACACAATGATTAAAAGAGATTTTGCTGCATTACTTTCAACCAAATTGCCCATGCTTTTAAGTAGACAGTCCCCACTATTCATTCCAGCCAGTGAAACACAAGCTGCTGCAGCCGCATGATCTCTGGTTACCATGCTGCAGAAGAATTATTTTGGGATGACGTGGATATGTCTGGCAGCGGAGAGCAAATAGGAAACCTTATACTGGAAGAAGTAGCATAGAGACCCAGTGGACTGTTATGTGCTTCAGCAGATATGTAATTTTGACATCCTGCTTAGGAAATGAAGTCCCCTGATCCCATAGACTAGTTATTGTTTTGAAGCCCTGTTGAATTTGGAGTGATTATCAGTGTGGTTAAATGCCTCTAGAATTGGCACCTTTGATGACAGGGGCATATCTTTCTCATGAGTTGTACGATGGATGTTGTGGTGGCCTGTGGTGCTGCAGTGATGACAAGGCTATCATTAGGGATATGTTGGAAGTTGCATAAGCATTTTTTAATGTGCAGGACAAGGAAATGATGCTGGAGGAGCCAACTGATATATCAGCACTCATCTCTGATATACAACTGGCCTCTCAGTTCTGAGCCCTTATTAACTGCCTTTAAACATAGATCAGAGAGTAATGCTTCTTTTAAACCAGAGATCTCTGTGTGTACAGTGTGCTCGGAGGGACCAAGGTGTTGCCAGCTTGTGATGTTTTCACTCACTGCTGTAAGCCTCTCTTACAAATGAAATTCTTCAGGTCATATAGTTTTGCAGCTTTGCATTTTGGAAATAACGTGAGGGGAAGGAGTTGTTTTGATGGCAGCCACAAGGCTGGGATCTCCGCAGAAGCAATCTAGTCCTGCCTCGGTGCAGGCCAGGAGAGGCCTCTGCTGCCCATTTCCAGGCTTTTTCCAAGTCAGAAATCATGGTACATTGGAGAAAGGATGTTTTCTGTGAGGCACAGCAAGCTATTAAACCTCATCCCGAGGATGTGGAAGTGGGTGGACTGCATTTTCTCTCGTATTTTACCAAGGCAGACATTGGTATCGTGCTTCAGGAGCCGCGTGGCCCTGGGCCACTGTGCGCTGTGTGGCTCATGCGTGGGAGGCCACTGCGAGGAGGATGAACTGATTCATTCCCTGAGGTCTTGTGGTGGTTTTACTCGGTTGGGCAGCCAAGTTCCACCACAGCCGCTCTCTCACTTCCCCTTTTTAAAGGGGAAGGGGGAGAAAATACGACACAAAGGACTCAAGGGTTGAGATAAGGATGGGGAGATCGCTCAACAATTATCGTGACAGGCAAAACAGACTCAGAGTAGGGAGATAGTAAGATTTATTGCCTATTACTAACAAGCTAGAGAAGTGAGAAACAAAGAAAAGAAACCAAAAGCACCTTCCCCCCCCATCCACCCTCTTCCACATCCTCCCCCCGACTGGTGCAGGGGAACGGAAGAATGGGGGTTATGGTCAGTCTACAGCACCTCGTCTCTGCCGCTCCTTCTCGGTCACTCTGCCCCTGCACTGTGGGGTCCCTCCCACAGGATGTAGTCCTTCCTGAACTGATCTGGCGTGGGCTTCCCACAAGCAATAGCTCTTCCAGAACTGCTCCAGATATGGGTCCGTACCACAGGGTCCATCCATCAGGAGCATGCTGCTCCAACCTGGGTCCCCCACAGGCAGCAGCTCCTGCCAGGTCACCTGCTCCTGCGTGGTCTCCTCTCCACGGGCTACAGATCTGGCCCGGAATCTGCTCCAGCAAGGGTCCTCCACAGGCCGCAGCCTCCATCAGTGCAGGTCCACCTGCTCCACTGTGGTCTCCTTCACAGGCTGCAGCGTAGAACCCTGATCCACCGTGGTACTCCATGGGCTGCAGGGGGACATCCTGCTTCACCATGGTCCTCACCACAGGCCACAGGGGACTTCTGCTCCAGCGCCTGGAGCACTTCTCCCCCTCCTTCTTCACTGACATTGGCACCTGCAAGGCTGTTTCTCACTCCTCTCTCTCTCTCCCAGATGCTCTACCGCAGCAGTATTTCCCCTGTCTTAAATATGCTCCCACAGAGGCGCAAACAACATCACTTACTGGCCTGGCTCTGGCCAGCAGCGGGGCCCTTACCTTACATGGGACAGCTTCTGGATTCTTCTCACAGAAGCCACCCCTATGTCCCCCTGCTACCAAAACCTTGCCACGTAAACCCACTACAGGTCTGTTTATGCTTTTGTCTTTTTTCTCAGGCTGAAAAAAAACAGTATCACTTGCTTGCGACATCTGCAGCTCCACCGCAGCTGTGTGCTTTCATTTTCTCACTCCACAATTCCTGGAAGTCTCTGCTATCCCCAAGCATAGCTGGTCCATATGAATGACAGCTGAGCTATCCACAGGATTTAAGAGTCCCCGATTACTCCTCAGATGATGGACTAGAACAGCTTCATCATTGCTGCCTATTCCAGAAAGGCCACATGCCCATTTTTATATGCACACTAAGAATATCACATTATCAATTTGATGATAACATGCATGTTTATTGGTCACTAAATAAAGTACTGTGGGCTTCAACTGTATAGCAACTTTCAAATTCCTCCAGAGTTGCCCAAAACTAGGGACACATTGTTTCCCAGAAAACTAAGTCTGAAGGACCTCAGAGCCCTGTTATGCTGACCCCAAAGTCTCTGGCAAACACCCCAAGCAGGGATCTAATGTAGGGCAGCTGATAGAAACTTAATTGTAACAGCGTGTTTGCAGGAACATGAGATGCTAAGCAATTACTTTCTATTGTTCTTTCATTGGTTACGCATTTATTTTAAGTCTCTCATCATTTATTTGGAATTCAGAATGGTGTCATTACAGTTTGCTAAGAACAGTTTGTTTGTAGTACTAGGTGTACAAAATCAGTTGCACAGTTTGGTCCAGAACTTTAGAAAATATAGCACCTAAATGTCACAGGAGAAAACAAATGACTAGAAGAGGTCAGTTATGGAAAGTAAAATGTAGGTTTATTTGTTTATTTTAAGACATTTTAGAAAAAGTTACAGATGTAACAAGTATAATTTTTTTTATCTGAAGGATACCTACCAAGAAAAAATGCAGACTTTCTTTTACTCTATAAGTTTTCGGTGTAATTCTGCCCTTACAGTTACCCCTGCAGTTTGAAAGGCTTCTGTTGGATTAGAAATCATATTGAAAATATCTCTTACCAACAATGCAAATAGCAGATTATTAAAATTGAAAAAGAATAATGCAAATCTTGAACCTAACAAGCATACCCAACACACTTGATGCTATGCTTCTCGCTTTTAAGCACTGATTTTGTGGGGATGACTTCTAAGTGAAAATTAAAGCAAGTATATTTTTGCAGATTTTGGCTTCATGGGGAAGTGAACTCATGGGTTTTCCTCTTGTTGTAACTTCCTAGATAATTCTGCATTCTTGTTGTTTACAATGGGCTTAATTCTGATCATCAAGTTCTGCAAGGGATTATGTTTAAGGAAAAAGTGATTCTCACCAGGAGGCCGAGTTACACCATTCATCCATTGAAAAGGAATATTTTACTTGTTTTTTAAATTAAAAATCAATAGAAGATGTTTCCTCAGCAAATTAGCATTTATAGAAGTATTTCTATTGTTTCTATTTCTAGAAGTATTTCTATTGTTTTTAGAATGGGAAAACAAAACTTGTTTACAGTGCATGAATCTAAAAACAAATTTGACTGAAGTATTTTATAAAGGCTCCTAACCCTTATGAGGACCTCAGCTTAGAGGAGCTGTTATTCACTGTACAATGAAAGAGCTGCAGCCAGTGGTTATGACTGGACTGATAAACTAACTTTTTTCCTATTTTTTTCTTCTACCTTCCAGGTATATGACAGGCCACAAAAACATTCTGCTCTGCACTATGATCCAGGCCTCCAACAAGACATCACTGGTGACACCTTAAAATCAAAGCAACATCAGAAAAGTAGCAACCAGCACCATCTTGACTGGTTAGCAAGCTCAGACACTGTATCCACTTCTCAAAGTTGCTTCATCAACACAGAACCCAGTCTAGAAGCAGTTAGTTCCACCAAGGTCACCACTCCAGAGCCAGGAGTTTCCTTCAGCAAATCCCAAGCAAAGAAGTCCTGTGCCAGTAGCACATGGGGGCAGCTGTCGGCCAGCAGCAAAGAGCTTGCCATATGCAGTACAGTCCCATCACCCAACAACATTAGTGTGTCTGCCCAGCCAAGCAGCGCTTCTGAGTGCAATGGGCTGTTGCCTCTTGGTAATCAAGAGGGAGGAGTGCAGCTGGAGGCCCCCGATCAGCCTGCTGGGAGTACAAAGAAGAAGTCCAGCAAAAAGGACTTGATAAGTCAAACCATCCAAACTGCAGACATTGAATGGGTGAAGAGTGCTCAGAAAGCATTTGATAGTAAATCCCATGACAGCATGGAAGGAAAAAAGGAGTCTTACTCGATGGACACTGTGTTGGATGCATCACCCTCGATGCAGAATCCCACTTCTGCTAGCAGTTGTGAAAGTGACACTAGTCATGTACAAATTGCTATCCCAATAAAGTCTCTGACAGCAGATACATCTGGCCACAAAAGGAAAAAAAGGCAATCTACAAAATCTTCCATGGAGAAAACTATCCAGGAGAAAAGCCTGCCTTCTGCACTTGCTATGAGCAGTGAAGTAGCAAACAGGACTAGTTTTCAGTCAGAGGGGAGTAAAAAAGATCTTCGAGCCACAAAGCCAGGGAAAGTGATTGAAAATGAGTCCCCCTTAGTAGCTGTTGACAGCAGTGTGCTTACTGACAAAGCTTCCCTCAACAGTGTCACCAGACTCAGAAAATCTGTAACTGTGACATCCACTCTCCTATCCACCAATCTTCCCACAGCTAGCAAATTATCTGAGGTCCAGCACCCCAAACTTGCAGCTAAGAGGCGATGGACCTGCAGCAAACCTAAATCTATCCTTCAGGAGATTTCCATGACAGCATCTGAGAAGCTGATGGTGGAGCCTCCTTCAGCCTATCCCATCACACCATCCAGCCCTCTGTATACCAATACAGACAGTCTTACTGTGATCACACCTGTCAAGAAAAAAAGAGGACGACCAAAGAAACAGCCTTTGCTCACTGTTGAAACCATTCATGAGGGAACCTCTACCAGCCCAGTGAGTCCAATCAATCATGAATTTCCAGGAACAAAGAAAAGGAAGAGGAGACGGAATCTGGCCAAGTTAGCCCAGATGATCCCAGGAGAAGACAAGTCCATCGGTGAACTCAAGTTTCACAAAAAGGTTGGGAAGCTTGGGGTCTTGGATAAGAAGACTATCAAGACCATTAACAAGATGAAGACCCTCAAGAGGAAGAATATTCTCAATCAGATCTTGTCCTCCTGTTCCAGCAGCATAGCTCTGAAAGCAAAAGTCCAGCCACCATCTAGTGCTGAGCCAACAACCATTGATGCCAGGCTAGGGAAGCAGATCAATGTCAGCAAGAGGGGGACTATCTACATTGGTAAAAAACGGGGCAGGAAGCCAAGAGCAGAGCTGCAGCCTCAACCAGAAGAACCTAAGACAGCCATCAAGCACTCAAGGCCTGTTCCTAGCCAGCCAGAAAACCCAGCAGTGCCTTCCAACTTGCAATCACTTGTGGCATCGTCACCAGCAACTATTCATCAGCTTTCGACACAGTTAGTGGGGACTAATGGCAACCTTAGCCCTGCAAGTACTGAAACAAATTTTTCAGAGTTAAAAACTATGCCAAATCTTCAACCTATCAGTGCTCTTCCTACAAAAACCCAGAAAGGAATGCTCAGTGGAACTTGGAAGCTGTCTCCACCCAGGTTAATGGCTAATTCACCTTCCCACCTCTGTGAAATAGGTTCTCTGAAAGAAGTCACGCTATCACCAGTGAGTGAGTCTCACAGCGAGGAAACCATACCAAGCGACAGTGGAATAGGTACAGACAACAACAGCACTTCTGACCAAGCTGAGAAAAGTTCAGAATCTCGCCGGAGATACTCCTTTGATTTCTGCAGCCTGGACAATCCAGAGGCTATCCCATCTGACACCAGCACAAAGAACAGGCATGGTCACCGGCAGAAGCATCTAATTGCGGATAACTTTCTCTCTCATGAGAGCATTAAAAAGCCAAAGCACAAGAGGAAAAGGAAAAGCCTGCAGAATAGAGATGACCTCCAGTTTCTGGCAGACCTTGAGGAACTCATCAATAAGTTTCAAGTGTTCAGGATTTCCCATCGAAGTTACACATTTTATCATGAAAATCCATATCCCAGCATCTTCAGGATTAATTTTGATCACTACTGTCCTGTGCCATATATCCAGTATGACCCATTGCTCTATCTTCACAGGACCTCTGACATGAAATCTAAGAAGAAGCGTGGTAGACCTGCCAAAACCAATGACACCATGACAAAGGTGCCTTTTTTACAAGGGTTTGGTTACCCTATTCCCAGTGGGAGTTACTATGCACCCTATGGAATGCCTTACACATCAATGCCTATGATGAATCTTGGTTACTATGGTCAGTATCCAGCTCCTTTGTACCTGTCTCACACACTCGGAGCAGCTTCCCCATTTATGAGACCTACTGTGCCCCCACCCCAATTCCATGTGAGCTCTCATATGAAGATGTCCACCACTGCCAAGCATAAAACAAAACATGCAGTGCACTTACAAACATCTGTGGGAATGGGCCTTGGAGACATGCAGTCCTCTTTGGTCCCTCCAAAGGTTGGAGGAACAAGCTTTTCAAGTGGCCGACTTCACAAAAGGAAACACAAACATAAGCACAAGCATAAGGATGAGTGGATATTGGGGATGCATGAAGGTCTGAATGATATCTTTGATAGCAAGTCCACTGGCTTCTCCAGCCATGCGATCAATGAAAGGCTAAGTGGCTCAGATAAAGATCTGTCCTTGCTCAATGAGAAAAGCAAGCATAAGGAGAAGCAGAATCACCAGCATTGTGAAACTGGGCACAAAGGCTCAAAAAGTAATTTCGAAGTGGATACACTGTCTACGTTATCATTTTCTGATGCCCAGCAGTGGACACAGAGTAAAGAAAAAAGTGACTCAAGCAATGATCCCATTGACTCTTGCACAAAAAGATACTCTGGTAATACTGAGAGTAATGTAAGATCAGAGTCTCTGGACACGTTTGGTGAAATGAATTCCTCAAGTGAGAAACGGGACAATTATGCAAGTGGGAATAAAAGAAGAAGCTTTGAAGGGTTTGGAACTTACAGGGAAAAAGACATTCAGCCCTTCAGGACAAATAGGAAGGACAGAAGCACTTACGATTCTTTGTCCTCTTCAGGTAAGCTCCATTTTATTCTATTTTACCTTACTGCATTTTAATTTTAATGCTGAACAGAGGGACTTGCTGTTTCCAACAACTATGTTTGAGTCACTAACTTATTTGGCTTTTTGCAGTCACATCCCATTTTGGTCATGTGTTAAGCTGAAACCTTTTAGAAGTATTTGAGTTGTTACCCAGAATTTTCATAAATATTTCTCTTGCCTTTGCATATTTATCCTTGTTTGGACCAAAAATCCTCCAAAAATCTGGCCATTGTGTTCTGCAACAGTAGCAATTGCAATGCCTGTTGGAAAAGTAGGCATCCCTCCTACTGGGATCTGATGTCTTGGGGTGATTATCATTGCCCAGCCTTTGGGAGTACAGCCACGGTACTGAGCAGTCTTCACTCTGGTCCACAAAGTGTACAAAAGTGTGGGAGGGATTGGTGTCATGAAAACAAACCCTAGCCAATTGTGACTCTGAAGAGTTTGAGGACACATGACTTGCAAATGCAAGCTGGTTATATAGGAAGGGAGGAAGCTCTTTTGGATGTTAACGACATCTGTTCCTCTCCTGCAGTGTTAGGGAAAGGAATTCTTTGCCTCAGGCTTTAGCGGCAAGACCAGTTGTTCTCTAGATACCCAGTACCCTGAGATGGCGGAAGGGGATGGGGAGCAGACTGTGGCCCTCACTATCCATGAAGAAATGGTTGGCGACCTGCTATGGCACTTGGATGTGCTCAAGTCGATAGGGCCAGATGGGATCCACCTGAGGGTACTGAGAGAACTGGCAGAAGAGCTGGCCAAGCCGCTTTCCATCATTTATCAGCAGTCCTGGCTACCAGGGGAGGTCCCAGTTGACTGGCGGCTAGCAAACGTGACACCCATCTACAAGAAGGGCCGGAAGGTAGACCCAGGGAACTATAGGCCTGTCAGTTTGACCTCCGTGAAAAGGAAGCTCATGGAGCAGATTATCTTGAGTGTCATCACGTGGCACTTGCAGGGCAACCAGGTGATCAGGCCCAGTCAGCATGGGTTTATGAAAGGCAGGTCCTGCTTGAGGAACCTGATCTCCTTCTATGACAAAGTGACACGCTGGGTGGATGAGGGAAAGGCTGTGGATGTGGTCTACCTTGACTTCAGTAAGGCTTTTGACACCATTCCCCACAACATTCTCCTCAAGAAACTGGCTGCTCTTGGCTTGGACTGGTGTACGCTTCGTTGGGTTAAAAACTGGCTAGGTAGCCGGGCCCATAGAGTTGTGGTGAATGGAGTTAAATGGAGTTAGGTGCAAGTGTTGATCTGCTCGAGGGTAGGAAGGCTCTGCAGGAGGATCTGGATAGGCTGGACCGATGGGTTGAGGCCAACTGTATGAAGTTCAACAAGGCCAAGTGCCGGGTCCTGCACCTGGGGCACAACAACCCCAAGCAGCGCTACAGGCTGGGAGATGAGTGGTTAGAAAGCTGCCTGGCAGAGAAGGACCTGGGAGTGATGGTTGATAGTTGTCTGAATATGAGCCAGCAGTGTGCTCAGGTGGCCAAGAAGGCCAACAGCATCCTGGCTTGTATTAGAAACAGTGTGGCCAGCAGGTCTAGGGAAGTGATTGTCCCCCTGTACTCGGCTCTGGTGAGGTCGCACCTCGAGTACTGTGTTCAGTTTTGGGCTCCTCACTATAAGAAGGACATGGAGGTGCTTGAGAGAGTCTAGAGAAGGGCAACAAAGCTGGTGAGGGATCTGGAGAACAAGTCCTACAAGGAGTGGCTGAGGGAGCTGGGTTTGTTCAGCCTGGAGAAGAGGAGGCTCAGGGGCGACCTTATTGCTCTCTACAGATACCTTAAAGGAGGCTGTAGTGAGGTGGGGGTTGGTCTGTTCTCCCATGTGCCTGGTGACAGGACGAGGGGGAATGGGCTAAAGTTGCACCAGGGGAGTTTTAGGTTGGATATTTGGAAGAACTTCTTTACCGAAAGGGTTGATAGGCACTGGAATGGGCTGCCCAGGGAAGTGGTTGAGTCATTGTCCCTGGAGGTCTTTAAAAGACGTTTAGATGTAGAGCTTGGTGATATGGTTTAGTGGAGGACTTGTTAGTGTTAGGTCAGAGGTTGGACTAGGTGATCTTGGAGGTCTCTTCCAACCTAGATGATTCTGTGATTCCGTGAATCTGAATCTTGTCTGAAAGACTGAATTGTACTTTACAGTAGGGAGCTGCATTTGTGATGGCACAGAGGCAGGTGTTTTGCTGCAATATAAATGAATTTAGCTTGGGAGCAAGCCCAGAGCTCCTGCACCAGCAGATATTTATCAAAAAGCAGGTTTCACACTTGGTTCTGGAAAAGGGTGAGCTTTACTGTACCAACCAACAATGGATGGGATTCTGATGTGCTAAAAAAGAGCTTCAAAGAAACATAATTCATAGCCTCCAAAAATAAAAGAGAATCAACAGAGAACACAGAGGGAGCAGGGAATTTGTATAACCTGCCAATGTGAGGCTCTTAATTTTTTTATTGACTTGTATTAGATTGAGATCCAAGGTTTGCTCATACTTAAGACACCTAGACATTTCCATTTCCTTCACTGAGACCAGGGTCTGTGCTATTCTAATGAAAAGCAGTCTAAAATGAGAGCTTATCCTATGGAAACATTCCCATTCACAATATCACATTATATCAGACGAGTTGTGACACCCAGAAATTAGACACTTTGAAACATAGGAAGAGACTGAATTCAGTCCCTGGCTACGTCAGGGTTGCTACATGCCTGTCAAATAACAAAATTCTTCTCCGGCAAGCGATGTGGTAGCTATTGCAGTAAGGAAGCTGTGTCCCAGCAAACAAGGGTTAAAAGTCTTCAGAATTTTTGATGGGGCTTTTTTGCAGTTGTCCACTGAAAGTCACTGATTTCACAGTCTGATAACAGTTGGATTTGTAGCCTCTTTCCCTTCTGAGAAGAAGATGTTTGCTGAGCCTATTTTCCCAATGTAACTTATTTCACTTAAGCACAGCAGATTGTCAAGAAAAAATTCTCAGCACTGGTGAACTCAAAAGAGTTTCCAAATTAGGGGCATAATCCCCACCAGGCTGATTTGGAAATATAATTTGTCAAGAAAAAGTCTATTTCCTGTCATTTTCCTTCTGTTTATTGTCCATGACAATAAAAACATAAGATGGAGTGGTAGAACTTGCAATAGGAGCTTCATCAGATTTGCTGTTTAAACTTGTAAAACTGGTTCTCATTTAAACCAGAATTATTATTTTTATTTATTTTTTGTTCTTCATGATTACAACTGCACAACATTCCCCATGACCTAATCCATCATGTCACAGATTATGAACTGGTTTCTTCATTGTCAAACTATTATTTAGATGGAAAAATCATCAGCAGTTAACTAACCAGAGCCAGCTAACCAGAGCCATACCTTGCACTACAAGGAAAAATACTAAAACTAAACAACTCTGCCAAGAAATGCCTGGAGCCAAGACTGCCCATTAAAGCCTAGGAACATCTGTCTGCTTATGACTGTCTAAGATCTCCATGCAGCTTTTTTCCTCTCTGCCTTTGACCTTCACTGGGATTCCCAACAGAGGTCCATACTTCAGTCTAGCCGTAGCTATTAACTGGTTTCCACTGAGGAGGGATTAAACTTTTCCATGATAACCTTGGCAATATTCTCCTAATTCACCTTGCATTTCCCTGAGGTGGCTAAACAGTGGTTGTCTAATCATAAAAATAAAAGGTAAAAGGAAGGGGGGGGAAAAAAAGGCACCGCATGAGAACACGGCTCTGTCCCAAGAGAGAATTCCATAGCCTGATTGTTCCTGCCATCCTATATTTGTCATCTTTCACAATTGGTTTCACAATATAAAAGTAATAAGTAACAGAGATAAGAGGAGACATCCTAAATATTTAGATGAAAGCTGAAAATAGATTTATATAATCATTTCAGTGTTTATCTGTACTGCATAGGCATTTTGGCATGCTCAGGAATGCCATTTGCAACTTCATGGCATGTTGTTGGAGATGAAATATGGAGCAAAACCCACCCACCCTGTGTAAAGATATCTGTGACAAGAGCTATGAGAGGACCATTTAGTGCTCTTCAGCATTTAGGCTTTGCAGTTAGCTTTGTTGTAGTGTGCTGGTGCAGGTGTCATTGTATTGCTGCTATTTTTATCATTATTACCTGTGTTATAACAGCACTTAGCCATTTCTGAAAAAAAAACAGCATCCCCTGATGCTATGCATTGGTAATGCATATGGTAGCAAATAGCCCTGCCATATAACCCTGAAGCCTGTGTATAATTATGTGATCTAGAAATGTTAGGATAAGCCATCTTTCTTTCTTTCTGTAGGAGCTGGAAATCTCTGCAAGAGGGCCAGGTCCCACGCAGGGAGTGCCACTAGCCACCTTGCTTGGCTGCAGCAGGCTTGTCCCATTCCCTGAACAGCACCAGCTTGGGCTGTCCCTGGGCATTCTCTAGAGAGGACCTTGTGAGCTCTGTCTCATTTGGTACATCTTGGAACCTGTTGAAGTTAAAAGTGCAGTGTAACTGCAGGTGGCTGTTTTCCACGTGCACTGCCTGTTTCTCCACCATCGCTCTGGAGATCCTTTCCATAAACACTGGTTAATAACTCTTCCCCTTCCTTCCCATACTTTCCCCGTGACCTGTTTCTTCCTATTGCATTTTTCAGAAGTTTTTTTCAAGATTCCTTGTGCTCACCCAACCTTCCCGTATTTAAAAAGACTGGTTAATGGTACCTAAATGTTTATTTGGCTGCTACAAATGACTACTTTGTGGCATTGGTCATGCCTGTAGGCAAGGATGAAGCAGATGCTTCAGACCCTGCCCTGCCACAGCCTGTACTGTCACTCAGGCACATTTGTAAAGAGATCTTTCCAGCTGTGTTGTTGTACTGGGTCTGGCTGGAACGTTAACTTTCCCTGCAGTAGCCCATACAGTGCTGTGCTGTGCACTTGTAGCTAGAACATCAGTGTTATCACACCAGGGTTGTGTCTACTGCTGAGCAGTACTGGCACAGCATCGGGCCTCTCTCTAACCCTCCTAGGGGGTGGGCAAAAAGTGAGAAGAGAAACATCACCAGGGCAGCTGACCTAAACCAACCAAAGGGATATTCCATACCATGTGATGTCACACTCAGCAATAAAAGGTGGAAACAGGAAGAAGACGGGAGGAGTGGGCTCTCGTTGTGAAAACGTCGGTCCTCCTCCCGAACACCGGCTACGTGCGTTGAGGCCCTGCTTTAAGGACGTGGTCAATCATCGCTCATTTGTGGGAAGTAGAGAGTAATTTCTTTCCTCTGCACTTCCACATAGCCTTCATTTGTTTTGTTTGTTTGTTTCCCTCCCTTTTTTTTCCCTTTCCCCCTCCCTTTTCCCCTTTCCTTTTTTTTTTCCCCTTTAGTTAAATTGTTTAGTTCATAATAATCTTTCTTTAAGTATTATTATTATTATTATTTCCCTTCAATTAAAGTATCCTTATCTCAACCCGTGAGTTGTTCTTTGCTTTACTTCTTCCCCTCCTCATCTAAAAAGAGGGGGAGTGAGAGAGCGGTTGTGGTGTTTAGCTGCCCAGCACGGTAAAACTACCACAGTTGTGCACTAAGCCTTGGAGTTGACTCTCTCCCTCTGCTCTGCACAGCCAGAGGTGCACCTCATGCATTTGCAACACATGGGGGCCCCTCTGGCACTCCATGACCTGAGGCACTGTGCACAGCTAGATGGCTGAGCCTTTCATCTGCTCACCAGTTGATGCTAAAACCCCAGGTGAGGGATCAAGGGAGAGGCCACAGATTGGTGACACAGCTGGTCTGGGGAGACTGAGAGCAGAGCTGTGTTTGAAAGAGGTCCTCATGGCAAATTCCTCAGCTTCCTGGCATGTCAGCCTGCTTCTCTTTCATACGTGGTGCTGAAGAAGAGGCTTGAACTGCTGATGAGCAGTCTTAATGCTATAACTTGTGCCTTGGGAAAGAGTAGGAATTGTCAGCCTTCTGGGCTGCAAGCCCACACTGCTGGCACCTTGCACTTGTTGAACCTCATTAGGTTCACACGGGCCTAGTTCTCAACCTTGCCCAGGTCCCTTTGGATGGCATCCCTTCCTTCTGTTGTATCACTGCAGCACTCAGCTTGGTGTCATCTGCAAACTTGCTGAGGGTGCACTTGATCCCACTGTCTGTGTCATTGGTAAAGGTATACAAACAAAGGGTGTCTTGCTTGCATGTTAGGCATCATGGCTGAAAGATCAGGTAATAAGTACATGGGTTTCATCAGATATAGCACAGATAACATGCACAGTAAATTTCCAGGAATATAAAGTTAATCCTATGCAGCTATTAGGAAGGTAGTAACCATCAGTCTCTGAATGCTGGATAGTTAGCATGACAAACATGCTTTACAAGTTAATGTTTAACTTCCCTACAAGCCCCCCCACCCACTCCACCCCTAAGGTCCAGCAGTGAATGAATTTCTTCTGACTTGACCTTTCCTTCTCAGCTAGTCTGTATGGTGCTGGTTTAAGTCTGAAGGAAATACTGAAGCTTTACCAGCTTTAGGAAATACTGAAGCTTCACCAGCTTTAGGTGAAGGATGGGCATCACACAGTGAGTAGTGTTTGGCCCTAAGACTGGAGGGGGGAAGAGAGGCTGTGCCACGTGTACATGCGTACATACCAAACCACATTCAGTAAATGCACAACTCTTCGCTGTGATTGCTTAAAGTTGGTTTTAATGTCTTTATCTTGAAAGTGTCCTTGTTCCTGTTAAAAAGCCTTACGTTGGTTGATTAAACCTTCCAAAGGAAGAGTAGGAGGAATGCTGGAACAGGGGAGAAGTGACAATCAAGTGGTTGAACAGCATTCATCTGATGTCAGTACAAACATAAGCAACCATGCGCTGCTGAGGAGTGCCATTTATCCAGATGAGCTTTCTTCCCTGACAAAACTCCCCTCCATGGCTCAGTTTTCTGCTGGAACGGGCCATTTCCATGCAGCACAGAATAAATCTCTGGTCATCCTCTCTCAGAAGTCAAATGTGTTATTGTGATTTAAAACAGGACTTGCTATGAGCAAAAACAAACATGGTGAAATATTGGCAAAGCCACCGCAAGGGTTTTGTTGTTTCAGAAACAGCATATGCACTTCTAGACTATTATCATGAAGTTTTAATCACCCAAAGTTTTACTACTTTTCAGTAGTGAGTAAAATTATTTCTTCTTCTGAATGTATAGGGAAGACCCAGACAAATAAGAGTAGTCAACTGCCTTAGTAATCAAACTTTGCTGATATTTGTATATTATTCGTATTTGTATTATATTTGTATATTATTTTCCATTAATAATATTTAAAAATATATAAATAAAATATAAATAATAATAATAATAAATATTATGTAATGATATAATAGACATAATGATTATTATATGATGATATGATAAATGTAAATCATAAATAATAATAATAATAAATAGATAAAATATATTTTATCTGTAAAGATCCAGAGTTACAGGGTTGGTTCATTATTCTGTAGTGAATATATTTCAGGAATAGTGGAAATGGGTCCAACACTATATTTGATGAAAGTTTTCTCATTTGACCATCCCAGAGACACACTATGAATGTCTATCCTGACCAGGTCTTGTGTGTATGCTCATGGATGCACCTTTACATACTGGGACAACCGGGGAGAAAGGACAATTAGGGGAATGAACAAATTTCATTGGATATCGATTCAAACACATGCATAAGTCGCCTTCCTTTCTTCAGTAGCAAGATTTGACCCAGTGGCACCTAGGTGACATGTGATAGTGCGTGCATAGACGTGGAGGTGGACTGATGTGTGGAGTGGGGTTTGGAGACCTATCTTACGCATCGTAGTTTTCTCATGTGACTCCAGAAAATATCTAAACAGGATTAAACCTCAGCATCTGTCTGGAAAAGGGGGATAAAAGCAGTATCCTGGTGCAGAGAGCCATGATGAGTACTTGAAGTGGATGGGAGAAGAGCCAGGTGCGAACTTCACTTGCCAGGGATGTGTGGAGCACTCGTCACCCTTCCTCTTCCCAGCTTGGCTTCTGCCAGTGGTTTCCTCTGACACCCCAGGCCCCTACACAGCTTCAGGCAGCTGATGCCTCCTGCAGCACACAGACAGTTTAAATAAACCGGGAGCAAACTGTGAGGAACTCGCCTGGCTGATCCCAATGGCAAGATACAGAACAGACAAGGTTTATTCTATCTATGAGCAACTCGCAGGTCTTAGTGAGGTTGCATGTGAATGACATCAGCATATCTGATCACAAACTGCAACCCAAATACAATGTTATACACCACTAAAAACAGTGGTGAAGGCATCTAGGTAGACTTTCCCCAGTGATATCATGGTACGTGAATCAGCAGCATGCCAGTGAGGAGAGGAGCAGGGCAGCCTGCAGCTCCTGTGATGGAGGATTTTAGCGTTAGGTCCCATTCTGCGGCCAGCAGTGATGGAAAGGCTTTGCCACTCCTGGGCTGCCTGTCTCGTCTCTTTGGTTGGGGACCAAAGGGACAAGGGCAGTGCAAGGACAGCAGATACCCTCAGCATTGGTAGCAGGAATGCGCGTAGGGCTCGGCACACTGTGACAGTCAGGCTTGTGCTCCTTGCTTCAGGATAAAGGAGACTTTACTCACCCATGCCATCAACTGAACAGTGCCTGTAGCTCTCGAATTAACTCTTTCTCTGACTGAAAGATCACCTTAGCTTCTACCCCACTGATGTGCTTGTTGTCCTTTTCACTGATTTCTTAGGAGCCCCTCAGTGGTCCTTCCTCTGAGGGTACGAGGCCTCTGCAGAGGGCACAAGCTGACATTTCAGCTCTGCGTCTTCGGCCTTTCTTGCTTCCAGTGTAGGCAGGGAAGGGAGCAACAGTCAGTGTTGTTTTCTGTGCCAGCTCTGATTACTTGGCATAAGAGCACTTAAGTAAGTTTGAGATGCTTGGTTTGCTTAAAAAAGAAAAGAAAAATTCCTTGGACTATTCTAGGATCTCTTTGCTGCCTGAAGTCCAGTCTGGACTGATAAATGCTTGGGCTTATCCAAGGCCTGGGATGTGTTGAGTTGCAGTATATTTGTCATTTTGATGTTTGTTTATTTTGTATTAAAAAAAAAATACTCTGGGAGAGCAAGTAGTTCAAAAAATAGTTAAACTCCAGATTCATGCACAATTCCTGTTTTGCTTCTTAACAAAACCTCAAAACCACTTTGAACAAGTTTCCCACCTCAGCTGAGGATGGAGCTGTGTACACCCCACACGTGGCCTCAGGAAGTGCACCCAAGGACAATAGCACATCTCCCTTGGCACGGTGGGGCCAAAATTGCTGCTACCAGGGCAGTTAATACGTGCGCCTGTGCATGACTGCCAAAAAGTGCTTCTGACTCAGCCAAGTACACTGGAAAACTTTAACTTCACTATTTCCAACAGGACAGACTGAGCGCTAGAGATGTGGCAGAACATTTTTTAATGGGCTGCCTATCCGCGATGCTCGTCAGACATTGGCTGCTGTTGGTGCACTGGGCGATCTGTTGCAATTTCATTGATTTGATCTGGCGAGACAGCATCTTGGTAAATAAGAAGAGCAGATAAATCTGCCGCACTGAAATTACTGGTTGTAGCCTGATCTCCTGTTAAATGAATTCGCTGCAATCTGAAGCAATGCATGCATTTTGCACACCCAGCATTCTTTGGCTCCTACTGTGCATCATAACATGACTTTAGGTGGTAAGGAAGATTGTAGGTGTGATATGGTGTGCTGTGGTAGATAATCAAGTAGCTAGATGCTTGGGAACTCTGGGTAGAGCTATGGCATTTGGGTGTGTATTTCTAAGTAACAATAAGCAGTGCTTAACGTTTCCTCCCATACTAGAAGCATACCCATTAAAAGTTTAGTCTAGTCAGCTCTGCAAGTCCTTGCATAAAAGGACAACTGCTAAAACACTAATAGGAGCCACTCTTCTGTTAAGGACTAGGTAGAGCAGTTAACCCAAATTCTCCATCTCTCCTGCTAATTGGGAGAGAGTCTTGCTGAGATTAAAGAAACCCCTAGCAGGTAAAAATGATTATAAATCAGTCTCAAGCCCAGATTAAGGACTCTTGAGTCTTTTCCTCAGCTCTGCTTCTCAGATGCTGCAGAGTCTGAATAAGTCAGTGGATGTGATTGAGACCATCCATGAGTCTACTGAAGTCAACACGTGAGTGAATTGGAGTGTCTAAGTCCCAGGGAATGTCTGTTTCATCTGAAGTAGCACTTACATCCCAGAGAAACTGTGCATGTGTATGAATCTGGGCCGTGCATTTCAGACTTAAGAGTACCTTAAGCACATAAGCATATGGTTTCACATGTGTTCAGTGATTGAAAGCTCAAAGCAACTAGGTGTGTAGCTACCAGCAGTCAGACCTGTGAGTCATGATGGTGCAGAGCTAGTATTTCCCCAGGTGTTGAAAAAAGCCCACTTCGTTAAGTCATAGTCCGACCAAAACCACTGGTTTTAGGTGACATTCAGCTAGCATGAAACACTTCAACAAGACAAATTTGGGGCATATTTATACTGTTTTTGTGGGCCAAATCAGAAAGAGATTCTTTGCCTCTGGTTTTCTTGTTACAGGCTGGCTTGCATTCACACAGCTGAGAGCTGGGAGTGCCTGGCGTGGACAGACCAACCTACACTGTGCAGTGCTCAATCCTGATCTCCACTGGGCAATGTCTCTTTTCAATTTTATTTATTTGTTTATTTATTTGACTCTAAAATAGATGCCAGAATGGGGGCTGTTTGCAGCCACCTGCTTCCTTTGTGCTCTGGGAAGTGACTAGAGGGATTCTGGGGTTTGGAGACTTTAGGCTAGCATTGCAATGTTGCACCAGGTGAGAGCCAAGGTTGCGCGGTGCATGTCTGTACTGTACCTGGAGCACACTGTCCGCTTGCCCATGGCCAGCTTTCCTCTCAGATTAAACAAAAGGCTCCCTAATGGCCAGCTAACAAGTACAGAGCATTGAGGATCTGGATATCAGGATATAGGAGAGGGACAAGGAAAAAGTCTGTTTAGCAGTGTGGGAACACCTGGGCATTCCTAAGTGTCAGCTAAGCCTGGGACATGAGGGACTACCTGTCCCCTGACCTAGCTGTTCTCATGCCTTTCATCTGTCAGAGCTCTAAAATAGAAGATTTTCAGGCAAAAGACCTCCCCTCCCACTGGGCTGACACTCTCTAGCCTCCGCATCTTACCTTTCTGGCTGCTGAGCAGTTGGGCTGTGGCAGGAGGGGTCAGCGCCACCACCCCAGCCCCACCTGTAGCCTGGTATTGCCCTGGCAAGGGGTGAGCCCCCTTGGGCAGGACAGCCTACATCTCTACTTTTCCAGTTTCCATATTAGTGCTCAAACCTTTAATATCTTGTGTTTCCTCTTCCCACTTACCCCATGGCACAGGTGCTTGCCTTTCAGAGGGGAATTTGCATTTTGAATCCCACATAGGCAAGCATGCACACTGTTGAGCTTCGCATTAAGTCCTTACCCAGCCGCAGCCCTGAAAATAATGTTTCCCAGTGCCTCCACCTACATGTCTGTGTGCAGCCACGCCAAGTCATCCCATGGAGGCACCACAGCTCACCACCAGTCAGGGGTGAAACGTGTGAGTTTTGCTTGGGTGCTGCTTCAGAGGTATCCAAGCCTGCATTGCTTGTGTAGTTTGCGTAGGCACCTGACCTAAGTGATGTGAATCATTCTGCTGGAGCCAAGCACCTATTTCTTTTAGGTGTTGCAACATCTAAATTGAGTGCCTAAAGCAGACAGTCTCAATCTAGCCTCCAGGGTCTCCACGTTTACCTACAAATATAATGATATAATAGTACTTGCCTAACTCAAAGGGCAGTAGCAAGATTTTACTTAATTAATGCTTGAAAGGCTTTGAGATGTTGGAAATGAAATGTATTATTATGACTAGATGGCACTTCTGCTTTAGTTTCACACCATACCTGGACACAGAGCGGGGCAGCTGCTTCCTCTGATTCACTGTGAATCATGCAGAAGCTTACTTAAAATGCAAATTGTATTGATATATTTACACAGGGTAAAATGTTCTGAGGAAGAGACATTGCTTCTCATTCCAAGAGTGCTGCTCTCTCTCTCTTTTTTCCCCCTTTTTCTCAATGTTACCCCATCTATACTGGAGTCCTCAGTTACTCAGCACTCAGCGTTTAAGTGCAATGTGCCAGAAGGTGGCTGGAGATGTGATGGTCCTGCTAGGATTTGCAGAAGACCTAATTACTCCCCAGTGATAGTTCTGGCTGGCACTGGTGCTCATCCTGAGCACTATACTCCCCCAGGTAGCTTTTGGTCTTCCATTTCACTTGTATGACTGGTGTTAATTATAG
Source organism: Aythya marila (assembly GCF_965140915.1). Taxonomy (NCBI): domain Eukaryota; kingdom Metazoa; phylum Chordata; class Aves; order Anseriformes; family Anatidae; genus Aythya; species Aythya marila. The sequence goes on from NC_139081.1 coordinate 13,125,517, forward strand.
CACTGCAGTTTCAGTGGTGGGCAAGACACCCAAGAGAATCATAGAATCATAGAATATCCTGAGTTGGAAGGGACCCTTAAGGATCATCAAGTCCAACTCTTGACACCGCACAGGTCTACCCAAAAGACCATGTGACTAAGTGCACAGTCCAATCTCTTCTTAAATTCAGACAGGCTCGGTGCAGTGACCACTTCCCTGGGGAGCCTGTTCCAGTGTGCAACCACCCTCTCTGTGAAGAACCCCCTCCTGACGTCAAGCCTAAATTTCCCCTGCCTCAGCTTAACCCCGTTCCCGTGGGTCCTGTCACTAGTGTTAATGGAGAAAAGGTCTCCTGCCTCTCGACACCCCCTTACGAGGAAGTTGTAGACTGTGATGAGGTCTCCCCTCAGCCTCCTCTTCTCCAGGCTGAACAGGCCCAGTGACCTCAGCCGTTCTTCGTACGTCTTCCCCTCCAGGCCTTTCACCATCTTCGTAGCCCTCCTCTGGACACTCTCCAACAGTTTCATGTCCTTTTTATACTGTGGTGCCCAGAACTGCACACAGTACTCGAGGTGAGGCCGCACCAGCGCAGAGTAGAGCGGGACAATCACCTCCCTTGACCTACTAGCGATGCCGTGCTTGATGCACCCCAGGACACGGTTGGCCCTCCTGGCTGCCAGGGCACACTGCTGGCTCATATTCAACTTGCTGTCTACCACGACCCCCAGATCCCTCTCTTCTAGGCTGCTCTCCAGCATCTCATCGCCCAGTCTGTACATGCAGCCAGGGTTTCCCCGTCCCAGGTGCAGGACCCGGCACTTGCTCTTATTGAACTTCATGCAGTTGGTGATCGCCCAGCTCTCCAACCTGTCCAGATCCCTCTGCAAGGCCTTTACGCCCTCATTTGAGTCCACAACTCCTCCAAGTTTGGTGTCATCAGCAAACTTGCTCAAAATACCTTCTATTCCTACATCCAGATCGTTTATAAAAATATTGAAAAGTACCGGCCCTAAAATGGAGCCTTGAGGGACCCCACTGGTGACCGCCCGCCAGCCTGACGCAGCCCCATTTACCATAACCCTTTGGGCCCTGACCGTTAGCCAATTGCTCACCCATCGTATGATGTTTTTATTTAGCTGTATGGTGGACATTTTGTCCAGTAGGATCCTATGGGAAACCATGTCAAAAGCCTTGCTGAAGTCCAAGAAGAGAAGTTGGTATCCCCAAAGTCCTCCCATGTGCCTAGCATCGGATTAGCACACAAAACTCTTTGGACCAAGTCCCTTGGTAGGTCACACCATTTGATTAAATTACAAAATAGCTCATTAGATTGCAAGTCAAATTTAATTTTATCTATATGTAAATTCTTCATGAAGAATGCTATAAACTTACTTGCTAAGCACTTTGCCTTCACTGGTAAATGAAACACAGGTTGATGCTTCACAGCTAAGAGGGGGAGGGGGAGAGAAGAGAGGAGAATATTTACGTCAAAACAGTGTAAGTCTGGGTGATGCCACTGAACACCCAAGGGATGCTGCTGTTTAGCTAGCCAACAGAAATAGATGGACTCAGGAGAAGGAGGCTGGATGGCCATCCAGGTGGCTGCTATGGCCCTGTCATCAGGCCTCCTACACCAGGGGCAGCTCTTTTCATGTGCTTAACAGAGTTCTGGGCAGCTGCTCTTGCTCCTCACAGTGCAAGAGGGGTCCTGGCATTGCCATCTGGCCCCCTGGCATTGGCCTGTCTTTGGTTCACTAAATTGGACCAAACTAATGACCTTTGGCCATGGCCAGAAGAATACTCCTTTTTCCAAGCCATAAGTGTAACTAAGAAGCATCATCACTTATCTTATTATCATCCTTATGTCTTATGTCCTCATCAAAGATATGATATACTGTTTCCCCCAAGAGCAATTGCTAATTCAGGGGATAGGAGATGCTTTGAAGCCAAGTAAAATTGTACTGATGTAAACTGTCTGGCGGCCAATGGTATCTTATGTAAACTGGCTTTTCTGAGTCAAGTTCAGACAAAAGCGAATCTCACAAGACTGCATCTCTCAACCAGAGTTGCCAAGACAGTGGAGTTTGTGCTGGCTGAACACATGCTACTGGGTGTTATTCTACCTAGCTTGTCCAGGGTGCTTCTCCGCAGTAAATCTCAGACTGGTTTTACAAGAGAGGTCAGTATCTTTACCCTCATTTATGGGCAGATAAACCAAGGTGCAGGGAGGGCTAATGCCAGAAGGTCAGTGTCAGAGCAAGAAACGGCTAATTGCAACAGACTTTAATGCATCGCGTATGAGCGTCAGTAATTCTTACTGCAACATCAACCATGAAGTTATGCAGAGTTACCAAAGGCAGAAATAGAGCAGGACTGACCTTTTCTCTACAGATAGGGATTTGCTCTCCAGAGATTTTTTCCCCCAGAACCAGTAAATGACTAAAGAAGGGCAGGTGCCATTTCTTCCCCTGGGTGGCTATGCCCAGAAGCAGTAGAAGTCATTTTTAGGATATGGTCTACCTCCTATTTACATCAAGCTAGCAGCAGTGCTTATTTTAACTCAGTTGTCAAGTTACTTTATTTTTAGTTGTCAGTGTAGTATCATTTTTTAATTCTTGCCTTGTTTAAAACAAGTAAAGACATTTGAATGGGAACATGAAATACACTGGAAGAATTATTGTTGCCTCACAAATATATATTGATAGCCTAAGAAAGCAGTGATGCTCCCTTTTCCATGACTAGAAATACTCCAAATCTCTAAAGCAACCATAATATTTTACTCTAAAAGACCAAAGCACAAGCTGGATTACCTTTCAGTAAGAACTTTATAGATTTTCTAGCTCTTACAGGGATTCCTTAGGGAGTCTTAATTCATTCAAATGATATTGTTCTCTTGATGACTATCACACTCCTATAGGAAAATTTGCCAGTGGGGTATAATCTTGGTTTAAAAGATCCTAGAAAATAGTACAAAATTGAATAGGGGGATGGGAAGAAGAAGAATAAAAGAAAAGGAGGAGCAAGATTTTTTTTTAAAATGTGGTTTGTGAAATTCACACAAACAAGAAAAATCCGGTTGCCATGAAGGCTGATAAGCCACATGTATTTCTATAAGCATGTGTCAGCTTGATGTACTACACTTCTGTGTTTTATTCAATTACCACATTTCATAAGAACATAGTAATTGCCATACTGTATCTACCTCATCTAGAATCCCATCTGAAGAACATTGAAAAGAAGGCACATAGAAGAAGAAAATGTCACACTGGGTCTGTGGAATGCACATCTTCCTCCTTCCCCCAATTAACAGATTGGCTTTTGTCCTTGTGATTCAAAATTATATTCCTTCATTTCTCTCCCAGTGTAAGAGTAAATATTCTTACCATCTGCACTTCAGAAACTCATCTCCTTTTGTTTATTTTTAACTTTATAATATTTCAAATATATCCTGCCACAGGAAGTGAAAGTTGAAATAAGACCAGTCTGTTAGAAACAAAAACATTAAAGATGAAAGCCCTCATGGAAACCAGCCCCAGAGTAATAACGATGATTCATAAGATATGAGGCTCAGTGAATAGAAACTGAGGGCAGGACTAAGACTGCAGTAAAAATGCATCCTGATTTGTACCAGGTAAAATGTACCTTTACACTGCCTGAATGCCTTCTGCTCTGAGTGTTGCCAGAGGAGATGAAGTTTACACTTTTTTTGATGTTTGTTTTGTTTTGTTTTGTTTTGTTTTGTTTTGTTTTTATGTTTATCCATTAACGTGCACCTACATCTAAGGAGGAGATGGAGAGTTGGGTAGTGGTGCTCTGAAATCACACACAAATTTTAGGGACTGGAAGACTGTGAGTATTACAACAGGTACCTGGAATTACCCTAAATGTAGTTTCTTGTTTCCCAGATCTTTCTTGTTCTTACTAGGATTATATAAGATGCTTTAAAGGCAAGTTTAAAGAGAGATTTTCCAGGTTGACTGCCAAGAAATTCGGAAGAATTTTCTAACAATGTGCAATGTATGAGTACTTTTTTCAGCAATAAGTGATATTTTTCAGTCTGCAGAATGATATTGTTTCATCCTTTGGGTTTTTATGTACTTTTTTTTTTTTTTTTTTTTTTGTCAGAGCTCTTATTGTGTAATAATGATATATTTATTTTGACTGTTAATTTGCAGTCAGAATAGGCCTTTGGTGGCTGGGAGAAGTCATGGCAATGAAAAAGAATCTTCTCTGAAAAACAATATTCCATTTTTAAACATAACATCTGGCCAAATTTTGAGTGATTTCTTGAGGGTCTATCATGAATATGTTTGTGGATCACCTACTAGGGACATTCATTGAGGGGGTTCTGATGGTTTAAGAGGGCTGAAGAAATGATGTTGGACAATAATGTGATGCCAATATAGTCACAATAACTATAAAGGACTGAATCTTCATTTTCTTAAACGTTCTTATTCTTAGCACTTGTCTACACATAAAGACCCCTTTCCCATATCTGTACTACAAAGGATACAATCAGGCAAAAAAGAATGGACCGAAAGGTCATCATTTACCCTGCCTGATTTTCACTTACCAGTTGATTTTGTTCCTGGAGCAATACTGCTTGCTTTCAGCGTGCATTTCTTCTCATAAGCACTTCTGAGTTTCCCTTGAACTAGTAAATCTGTTGAGTTTAAAATGAGAAGAAACAAGGGGATGTCTGCATGTAACAGCGCTATTTTTCATGAGAATTTTTTAATGTCACAAAACCAGTGTGTATCCACAGAGCTTTACACAACCTAATAAATGACCAGTTGACACTGTGCCTCTAATTGTCCTCAACTGGAAGCAAAAACACTGTCTGTGAGCCAGAGCTGATTAATTCTATTGGTTGATGAATTTTCTTTTTTAAAAAAGGAGACAAGGGAGATCCCCAATTGCTCTGAACTTTCGCAAGGACCGACTCTGCTTTAGGGGAATTTTGATTTTTCCTGCTGTTTTTTTTTTTTTTTTTTTTAAAAATGGTGATGTCTAATCTTCAGGAAAGTACCTCATCATCCAACCCACAAACTGTTGGCAAAAAAATAAACCTACACAGAATGTACTGTTAGATCTATCAGTTGTTGTTTTGTTGTTTGTTTTTTTTTTTTTTTTTTTTTACTTCTTCCTTTCAGAGGTATAAATTACAGCTTTTTGCTTTTGCAAATTAAAGTATAGGCTTTGCACTGTATAGTTGGCACCGTTTCATCTGGCCAAATCTTCCATGCTGCTTCCAAAGAAACTGTGGATACTGAGTTGGCTATAGTTTGCCCTTGAACTCCTTTGCTGTTGTGGTTTAACCCGGCCAGCAGCTAAGCACCACACAGCCGTTCGCTCACCCTCCCCCCTCCCTCTCTGGGATGGAGGAGAGAAACGGGAAAGTGAAGCCTGTGAGCTGAGATAAAGACAGTTTATTAAGACAGGAAAATATATATAAATATATAAATATACATGTATATAAAGCCAGCTGGATGGCTTTCACTTCTGCAAACTGACTCGATTCACCTTCTCCCTCAGCAGCTTCTGCAACTCGTCGTGTAGGACTCCATACAGCAGCCTTCCATCTCCGATGCTTTCCCACAATACGACAGGACCCATCAGTGAACACGGCATATTTCTTCTCATTTTCTGGTAGCTTGTTGTACAGTGGGGCTTCTTCAGCACAGGCCACCTCCTCCTCTGGTGATATCCCAAAGTATTTGCCTTCTGGCCAGTCCGTAATAACGTCCAAGATTCCTGGATGACTGGGGTTTCCTATTTGAGCCCGCTGAGTAATCAGTGCAACCCACTTGCTCCATGTAGCATCAGTTGCATGATGTGTAGAGGGGACCCTTCCTTTGAACATCCAGCCTAGTACTGGCAGTCGGGGTGCCAGGAGGAGCTACGCTTCAGTATAGACCACTTCCGAAGCAGATCAAACTCCTTCTTATGCTGCCAATATCTCCTTTTCAGTTGGAGTGTAGCAGGCCTCAGATCCTCTGTATCCTCAACTCCAAAACCCTAGTGGTCGACTTCGAGTTTCCCCAGGTTCTTTCTGCCAGAGGCTCCAGGTGGGGCCATTCTCCCCGGCTGCAGTGTAGAGCACATTCTTTACATCTGGTCCTGTTCGGACTGGCCCAAGGGCTACTCCATGAACTACATGTACTGCAGGTGTTCAGGAGCTTCCCCCTGTTCCAGTGCAGACTGGATCAGTCCATGGCAAATGGTAGGGCTGTGTTTCCACCCCTGGGGCAGCCGATTCCAAGTATATTGGACTCCCCTCCAAGTGAAAGCAAACTGTGGCCTGCACTCTGCTGCTAAAGGGATGGAGAGAAATGCATTAGCAATATCAATTGTGGCGTACCACTTGGCTGCCTTTGATTCAAGTTCGTACTGGAGTTCCAGCATGTCCGGCACTGCAGCACTCAGTGGTGGTGTGACTTCGTTCAGGCCATGATAGTCCACTGTTAGCCTCCACTCACCATTAGACTTTCGCACTGGCCATATAGGACTATTAAAAGGTGAATGAGTCTTGCTGATCACTCCTTGGCTCTCCAATTGACGAATTAGCTTATGGATGGGAATCAGGGAGTCTCGGTTGGTGCGATATTGCCACCGGTGCACAGTTATGGTAGCGATTTGCACCTGCTGTGCCAAGTCTATGCCAAGGATGCACGGAGCATCTGGGCCAGTCACAATTATGGTGCTTTTGCCACTCATTCTCAGTTAGACTCACTTCAGCCTCCAATACAGTTAACTGCTAGGATCTACCCATCACCCCATAAATACAGATGGGCTCTGGCCCTTTATAGCTTGATGACATTACAGTAGACTGTGCACTGGTGTCTACTAAAGCCTTATACTTCTGTGTGTCTGACATGCCAGGCCATCAAATCCACACAGTCCAATAAACCCGATTGTCCCTTTCCTCCCCCTGGCTGGGGGCAGGGCCCCTCTAATCCTGGTCAGAATCTTCTTTGTTTGTGTGTTTGAAGGACTGCCTGCTGGAAGCTGCAGCAGCAAGCTTTTCAGAGAATCCCTTTTTCCCAATTGTTTTCTTTTGCAATTCACGTACTTGTGCCTCTAGGTTTGAGGTAGATTTTCCATTCAATTTTCTCATGTCCTCTCCATGGTCACGTAGATAAAACCACAGGGTGGCACGGGGTATCTACCCACCATATTGTCTTCTTTGTGCGGATGAACACTTATCCCTGATAGCTGAGACACTGCTTTGTACAGGTGGGAAGGAAAATAATCTCTCTTCAAGTTGGTGGAACTTTACAGACAATTTCTCCCAAGTATTCTCTTTTAGTTGGTGGACACTGGTTTGTTCAGGTGGGGAGGAAGATAAATTCTCTTTAAGTTGGTGGAACTCTTCCGAAAGTTTCTCCACAGGAGACACCTCCAGAGGCTGTAAGATCGTGCTCCATCTCCAATTGTCTTGTCAATGCCTGCATCTCTAGCAAGGGATCCCATCCACCTTGCTTCCCTGCCCTCTAATTCCACACAATTGGCTCCGGAAGAATTGGAAGATTGAGTCTATTCCTGGATATTTGAACGTTGGTTTAAAAGAACTTGATAAAGCTATCCCCGCTGGATACTAATTGTAGTGATTGAAATAATAGGTGGGAAATATACCTAGAGGATTGGTTATCTACTTTGATCAATGAAATTTGATGTGTGTGATGCTGCTAGTGATGATTCTTATACAACCTGTGGAACAATGAGTTGGGTGAAATATTCTATATATGGGATTCCAATCATTGCTAAAAACTTGTTTATAAATCTTGCAGAGAATATTGTGAAGTCATTCTCTTATGGTTCAATTGGCCTTGACCAAATTTGAAGCCAAGACATGAATTAATGACATTCAAAAGAAGAGGAGGGATTGTTATGTATGTAGTGGTAATTCGTGTCGAGAAAATGGTTGATATTAATAAAGAAGGGGGAGATTTGGGAGTGTGGCCATGGGGGTTGGAAAGCCCCATGGTTGAGATAACATTAGACTCTTAACGATGAGGCCATAAGGAATATAAAAGAGTTTAGAGGGAACAAAGAAGGGTGATTCAGGAGACTCCGTGCAGTCTGGGGTTTCTTGTTCTCCAGCCATTTAAGCATGGAATTTTATGAGTGTTTGCTACTGCTGTTATATGCAAAGTTGTTTGACCAATGAAAAGTTGTTATGAAAAGAACTGCTGTGGAGAGAAAGGTATAAGAGGGGAGCCTGCCCTCAAGATAAAAAAGGCAACATGATGAAGTTATATCATCAATAAAGAAGCAGGAAAAAGAAGTGAAGAGGAACAGGCTGGCAGAATGGAGACCAGGACGGGAACAGGCACTTTGATTGCCTCATGAAGATAGGTTTGGCCAAACTCAGCAAACTGCTCAGAGAAGCTCATAGAGAAAGTCACTGGAAATGGGCGCACTGGAGCTGGGAAGAAGCTCAAGCTGAGAGAAGTGGACCTGCAAAAACTGCCCCTTGCTGGTAAGCAGTTGCGCTTTATGGGGAATCATACGTCCTTAGGAACAAAGACTGTGCTGGTAACCTTATACCTTATTCTCCTTATTAACAATCAGACAGATTATGATCCTGAAATATGGGACCAAATTGAGGTCAAGGTGTGGGACTCTGCAACTAAAAATGACAAGGTTGCGGTGGGATTGTTCAGTACCTGGCGAGTAATCTCTGAGGCCTTGAAGAGCCATGTGGGACCACAATCACAAACGTGTGGTTTGCCAGACAGTGAGGGAGCTGCGAGCTCCTTTACTAATCTGACTGCTACGCCATGGGCCCCCTCTGCTGCTACAGCCATCGAAGGCTTTTGCTGTTACGCCCCCTGGTGACCTGGACTTGCCTTTTGATCCAGGCCTATTGGCCTTGAAAAGGAGATGGATATGCTTTTCTTTGATCCGGGAAGAACGGGATACATAAGGCCTGAAGACCGAGTTGCTTGACAACTTAAAGCAAGACATATTGTTCAAAAGGAATGGAAAATGGAGACTGCTAAGTCATGGAATTTAAAGGATTGTTTGTTACCTTTTCTGATTGTACATACGTATAGGCATACTCGCGATTAGTATGTAAAAGCGATGTTCTATATATTTAGAATATTTGATGTTTGTGTGTGCATGTTGGTGGAGCGTAGACTCCCCGCACACCCAGCGCTGTTTACTTGCCTTTTATACCTTTTATAAATATTCCTTTTATAAATATTACTAAATTCAGATTGAGACTTCATTTATAACAATCTCCAATTGCTTTGTCAATGCCTGCATCTCTAGGAAGGGATCCCAGCTGCCTGGCTTCCCTGCCCTCTAATTCCACACAATTGGCTCCGGTGTCCCAGCACCGGAGCAGCCAGGTGACAAGCTGCTCACCTATGCAGCGACCAAAATCTTTTTGCACATCTCGTAGCTCACGCTGGTATAGGTTTAAGATAGTTACTGTTGATTTTTCGGCATCCTCATCTTCCTCCTCCTGAATCCCTGATGGCCCAGAATCGTCGTCTCTATACCTAGACTTAGCAGAAGACTCTCTGTGTTCTAAACGACCTGAATCTCTGTACCATTTTTTCACCTTCTTTACAGGGGCAACTTGCACTGCTACAGCTCGTTTCTCTGACCTTGTTATAGGGCCTGATACAGGGGTTGGAATACACGCTGGGCCCATCACAGGTGTTGGATCAGCTGCTGGAGCTGGAGCGGCTGCAATAGCTAGAACGGCTGCAGGACCTGGAGCAGCAGGAGCTGGAGTGGCTGCAGGGGCTGGAGTGGCTGCAGGAGCTAAACACCACACAGCCATTCACTCACCGTCCCCCCTCCCTCTCTCGGATGGAGGAGAGAAATGGGAAAGTGAGGCCTGTGAGTTGAGATAAAGAGAGTTTATTAAGACAGGAAAATAATAATAGCAATAATAATAATAATGATATTAGTACTACTAATAATAATGTGTATGAAACAAGTGATGCACAATGCAATTGCTCACCACCCGCTGACCGATGCCCAGCCTATCTCCGAGCAGCCACCCCCCTCACCCCGGCTAGCCACCCCTATATATTGTTTAACATGACGTCAGATGGTATGGAATACCCCTTTGGCCACTTTGGGTCAGCTGCTCTGGGTCTGTCCCCTCCCAGCTCCTGCTGCACCCCCAGCCTGCCCACTGGCAGGACAGAGTGAGAAGCTGAGACATCCTTGGCTTGGTGTAAGCACTTCTCTGCAAGAATTAAAACATTGGTGTATTATCAACACTCTTCTCATCCTAATCCAACACATAGCACCCTACCAGCTACTAGGAGGAAATTTAACTCTATCCTAACTGAAACCAGGACAATGAGGAAGGCTTAGAAGTGTCAAGTGGTTTGATTTTCCTATGACTAGTTAGAAAAGATGGAAGAAATATCTATTAGCTTTCTGTTTCTCAGGTTGATGCTCAATAGCTGCATTGGTGGAGGAGCTGAGGACCGTGGGATAATAACCAAACTTACAGGGTATTTGGAGCTTGCCTTTACCAGGGTAGCAAAGCCAAGTGCACGTGGTATAAAATATGCAACAGCACCACTCCATGCTTGTCAGTTTTGTATTTTGGTGGGACCAGTCTATGCTTCAAATGTGTCATTATCCTTCAGAAGGAAGTTTCACTCTACTCTTGAATCAGTTCACGTTGTTAATGTGCTCTTCAGCCAACTCAGAAGGATATACAGACAGCTGCAAGGAATCTAATTAACATTTGACTACAAAGAAGAAATTGCGATCTACTGTACTATTTAATCTGTCAAAGAAGGTCTGGTTTAGAAATGGGTTCAGTATTTCTCTGTAGATTTTCCTCTGTTTTAATGTAATAGAATCGTAGTCATTAGAGGTGGAGAAAACCTATTAATTTATCTTGTCCTTCTTGGATTGCTGCTACTTTTACCCTTTGGATGACCCTAAGTAAAACCTCTTCATCCTTTATATTTGTCTCTATCAAACACCTGCAGATTGTTATCATGTCTACTTTTAGTCATCATTTACTTGGGCTTATGTAATTAGTGTAATGTTTCCCTGCAGATCAAAATTTCCATCATTCTTCCTGTGTTTTTTTCTCCTTAAACATCTTTTAAGTATAGCAAAGAGTGCTCTCACCACCCAGAAGAAGTACACAGATTCTGTATTAAAATCTATCTATCTACTATTTAGTTTACAGTCACTATTATTGAAGGATTCATTCAAAGTCACTCCATACATTTTTTGCAAAAGAAAAGGAAGAGCTATTCACTTTCTGAGTGATAGCTGCTCTTTACTGCAGAGAAGATAGGGCAAAAGTATTATGAAGCAGAGAGATTTTTGAAAAAGAGTCACTTTTTCTTATTAATCTGAATGTACAAAGTTTTTTATTAAAAAAAATAGGAGAAAGATCTAATTCAAAACTGTTTGGATAGAGGAGAGTGATTGTATTAACAGCAGACATGAATAATACTGTTTTTACAGATGGACTAGTGAGAATCAAATTGAAGTTATTGATCTGTATTTGTGTAGGATCCTGCTAAACAGAAAGCTTTGAGGGCTTTGCCATTAGCAGTATGAGTCATTTTACCAATGAAGAGAAGCAACACTGTTTCTGTCATAGACGTGCTATTGCTAGTGAAACAGAAGATGTCTAGTCTTCAAAAAATGTCAAGGGCCCTTCTGTAGAGACGGGTAATCCTGTTCAGATATAATTAAAAGCCTTTTCTCTTTTCTCAGCAGGCACACACAAAGGATAACTCTTTTGAGGAAATATATCAGCAGGCTGGAAAAAATCTAATTTTGCTTTTTTAACTTCATTATATTTGCATCTTCTGTTTAGCAGAGACTGAATACAGGCTGAAAAGAGTAGGAGGCGACAGTAACTCCTTAGGTCTCAAAGTGAACAGTGCCTTTGGAAAAGTGTAGAAAGAAACACAGATCTTGCTAAAGGAGGGCAGTTTGGGATCTTCCCTATTTCTCTCTAGAGCCTGTATTGAAGGTTATTATTAGTGGCAGATCTTCTTGGGAATCCGGATGGTGAGCAAAGAGCTCATTTGTCATTGTGGTTTCTGGTAGGACTGGCACCACCAACCCGACCCACCAGGAGTATGTAATTGCATCCAGTGGGCAGTAGGAGAGTGCAGCAAGTGTGAAAATAAATACCTTAGGACAGCTCTTTTTTTTTCATAATGTCGTGGTTTAACCCGGCCGGCAGCTAAACACCACGCAGCCGTTCGCTCACCCTCCCCCCTCCCTCTCTGGGATGGGGGAGAGAAATGGAAAGTGAAGCCCGTGAGTTGAGATAAAGACAGTTTAATAAGACAGGAAAATAATAATAATAATAATAATAATAATAATAATAATAATAATAATAATAATAATAATAATAATAATAATAATAATAATACAATGATGATAATAGTACTACTACTAATAATATGTACAAACAAGTTATGCATAATGCAATTGCTCACCACCCGCTGACCGATGCCCAGCCTAACCCCGAGCAGTCTGGCCCCCTCCCCTGGCTAGCCACCCCTATATATTGTTTAGCATGACATCAGATGGTATGGAATACCCCTTTGGCTAGTTTGGGTCACCTGTCCTGGGTCTGTCCCCTCCCAGCTCTTACTGCACCCCCAGCCTGCCCGTTGGCAGGACAGAGCAAGAAGCTGGGATGTCCTTGGCTTGGTATAAGCACTGCTCTGCAACAATGAAAACATTGGGGTGTTATCAGCACTCTTCTCATCCTAAGCCAAAACACAGCATTCCACCAGCTACTAGGAAGAAAATTAACTCTGTTCTAACTGAAACCAGGACACATAAGTATATGATTCATGAAATTCGTTTGTTGTTACAGGAAGAATGGTTTTATCAGCTTATTTCTTTCTTGTTTGCTTTGATATTATCAGGCTTATGTAGAGGGATCATGTTTCAATAGTACATCCATGGAGTGATGTTAGATAAGGGCAAAGTATTTGTACCTTTGTAATCAGTTTCCCCCATATGTAGAGTAACATTCCCCTTACCAGGAAATGGAAAAATAATCGAGGCATCTGATTTCAAAACTTGCAAATGTATCCCATTTGCCTTCAAGTCACTAGGAGGAACAGTAGAATGTATTAACCTTAACCAAACTTCAGATCAAATTGTTTAATCCCTCTGCGTCCATCCACTAATGCTCTTACCAAGGAATGTTATAAGGTGAACTAAAGCACTATTTTCATCATGCATGGATTAATCTCATTCATTTTTACTGTTTCTCAAGATTAAGTGGAGATGATAAGAAAAAAAGCCTGCCACTATAGCATCTCATGTATTGAACAAATCTTTAAGAACTTAAAATACCACTTAAAATACTGTGAAGTCCCAATTACCAATTTTTACTATTATTATCAGGAGAAAAAAAAAAAAGAAAAAAAAAAAGTAAACCCAAACCTTCAGTCCAGAAAAAGTGAACTTCAGGCAGGAAGACAGCAACAGCCTGCTGTAGCAACATTCATAATTCTCGTCTGTTGTCAACAGAGTTGTTTTGCCAGAAAAGTCAGCAAAATTCAGAGTACTTACCCAGTCGCCTTCCATTTTTTATACATTTCTGAAGCTGGGAGATTATGTTCTCTTTCCATCTGAGCTCAGGCATGGAAAAGGGAGCTTAAACCACTAATATCTGGTGAGAATTACAGTTATATCAAGTTGCCAATACAAGAATTTGCCAAAGCTTAACACAGATTTAACTGCCACTGAAAATAATGTTAAATCTATATTAAATGAGGTTATGGACAGTGTTTCATAATTGCTATATTCGTGTATATTATTTAGAAACTGTGCTTTAAAACTGCCAGATTCTTGCTCATTAGATTATCACTGGTGATAGGGTTTAATGGTGGTAAATAAAGTCTTTGTAGTAGGCAGGCTTAAACATACAAGCCTTAATGCAACCAGCCTCTAGAGTAACATATAGTATAACCCTAGAGTAACATATAGTATGAAATGGCCTTAAATTAGGAATGAAATAGATTTCAAACCTTTTTAAACTGTAAAAGATGTATAATGAGAACATAATATGAGTAAGAGTTGGTCCAATATCAGACAGTGATAGCCAAAACACTGTAGTGGTCTCAGATACCAGGAGAGAGCTCTCAACAGCCCCAAACAATTTTGTATTCAGAAATGAATCAAGCTTATATAAGGACATGTTTCCACACATTAAGCTGCAAATTGTTTTAAAAAAGTAAACAGCCTTTAAGTACAGTGTGATGCAGAACTCAATTAAAATGCCTTTTTAGCAAGGTTATGAATTTTCAGTAATTGCTTTGGTAATCCATATTTAGCTTCTGCAGGATTATCATAGAATCATAGGATATCCCGAGTTGGAAGGGACCCATAAGGATCATTGAGTCCAACTCCTGGCACCACACAGGTCTACCCAAAATTTTAGACCAAAAATTGTCATGTGGGCCTTCCTGTGATTTAAAAACCCAAAGTTCTGCTGGTTGCACCAGTCCCGAAGCCATGTGTTAATGTGATGAGCCCGCTTATCAGCATCGATCCCCCCTATTGGAAGGACAGAGGCAAACACAACCTGTGCCCCTGATCCTTTAAGTAGTCACCCCAAAGCCCTAAAGTCCCTTTTGATCGCTCTTGGACTTCTCATCGCTACCTCGTCATTACCAGCCTGAAAGACCAGTAGCAGGTAGTAGTCAGTGGACCATATCAGGCGCTTGACTTTCTTAGCAATGTCTCTCACCCGAGCCCCAGGGAGGCAACAGACTTCCCTGTGGGTTGGGTTGGGTTGGGTCTGGTCGGCATATTGGGCCCTCTGTCCCTTTCAGCTTTGAGAATATGATTTGACACCGTTCATTTTATGTTTCAACATTTAACCAGTTAGGCTGCAAAAAATAACATCTTAATTTAAAGCCAGTAACAGTAAAACAGTAAGGGTAAGAGGGAGGAGAGAGATTTGGTTACCAGATAAAGATGAAAATGGCCATGTGCTGCTTTAAAAAAAGCACTCATTGGATCAATAATCGTGGTAATAAAATGAGACTTTTTTCTGCTGTATCACTTCCTCTCTGTAGATCTTGAGGACCTTGTGCATTATGAGTCAAGGCTGGTATATGTTGTGCATGTTTCTACTTCTTTTTTTTTTTAATGTGTTTCTTAAATACACCACCTCTGTGTGTATGTGTATGTATATACTATTGTATTGCTGCTTTCTTTTCACGAGTAGGTTTGCTGGAGCTTTTCTCTTAAATGCCTCATTACTCCTGATCATACACAAGGACTAAGAGCATGTGCTCATGGGGGGCTGACACTTTTGTCAGAAGTCTTTTCTCCAAGGAATATATTGCATTCTTTCATAGACAGTGGTTATGTAGATTTTGGTTTGCCATCAGTCTGAAATCAACTGGTTCTTCCCTTGTGTCTTTCCACTGCGTGTTTTATTATATTTCCTTGGAGGTGGAAAGGTGTAAATGTGTCTATACAGACTCGGTCACAGCTGGCCCAGGTCCCTGTCTGAGAATATATATTAATAATTACTACTGATCAAGAACTTCATGTTTATGTCATTGCTTGCATTCTGTTGTTTCAGTGTTCACACATGTAACTTCAGTTAAGCTTGATGTTATTTATGAGAAAGCATCAAGCTGAACATTCACTGCTGGGGTTGTCTTCAGGGCATCTGGGTCTGAGGTCTGTAGACAGAAGAGTATTTTAGGATCATTGTAGTGACCTGCTGCAAAGCACAACCAAACCACTCACCCAACTACTCTAGCACAGGAGTGGTTCTTGGTTACTGTCTCCATGAACCCTCTTAGCTGGGTATTGAATGGGAGAAGATAGTCCAGAAAGGTCTAAAATTGCCAGGCTGTGGTGGAGTTACTGCTTCCTCTCGTACATCTCCAAAGCTGCTTCCTATTGCACGTCCTTCTCTTTTGCCTCTACGCTTTGCCAAGAATGGCTGGCCTTCCTCAGAGCTGCTAATGTAGGAAACAAAGCACCCAGCAGGTCTAGAGGTTTGAGTTCAGATCTTCCCTTTATTTACCAGGATAATAAACTGTGCTGATCCAGTCACCCAGTTTTGCAGTGGTGAACTGAATCCTCAACAATTGCTCCACACAAGGTCAACCAATCCCTATAAAAACAGTACTTTTATGATACCTTTTTTTTAAAATCATGTTGTTTGATAAAATATAAGTAGCTGTTCAGTCTATTCACATCTCTTCTACCCAACATAAATTCCTAAGTGCAAATTCAAGTGGCCCCTTCCAAGGCTTTCCTGTGTGTTTATCAAAAAGGTAATTGAGTTTAATGATGAGAAGAAAAGCATCGGATGTGATAGTCTAAAAAAAAATAAGTCTTTTATTTTCTCTTCTCAAGGACAGTAAATTCACAAAAGAACAAGCAGCTGCTGTACTCTGCAGCCAGCCTGCCTCAAACTTCAAGGTCTGAGAAAAAAAGTTTGAAGAATTAGTGCCTATTTCATGCTGCTCTTGTAACAGGATCATCTCCACTAGCGACAGGAATGGCAATATTCTCATTTTCCAGAGGCTGCTTTGTAGTCATTGAATGGGAAAAACTTTATGATAACTGTAGCAGCCTGGGAGAGGAAACGTGAAGTTGATTTTTAGCTTAAGGCATCAAGTCCAGCAAGCTATCCACTTCTAGTGCACTGTGAATTGAAAATTCATAAGTTTGAGGCAGACACTGATTTTAGTTCACAGCCGCTGAGTTTAATTAATGTTGTCAGCATGTCATTTGAGAGGTACAAATGATTTGAAAGCTATATATTTAAGGAGTTCTTGAAAGTGACCTTATATAAATTTCTTGCAATATTCAGGAAAAGTCCCTCAAAGTTGAATGTCTCCTTTAATACAAATTCCTGAGCCTTTTTTTCTACCCCCAGCCAATAAGTTGTTATAAATGAAGTCTCAACTCAATCTGAATTTAGTAATATTTATAAAAGGAATATTTATAAAAGGCAAGTAAACAGCGCTGGGTGCGTGGGGAGTCTACGCTCCATCAACATGCACACACGAACATCAAACATTCTAAATATACAGAACATTGCTTTTACATACTAAACCCGAGTACACCTATACATACGTACAATCAGAAAAGGTAACAAACAATCCTTTAAGTTCCATGACTTAACAGTCTCCATTTTCCATTCCTTTTCTTGATTACAAACACCGGAGAATTCCAGGACTAGTCGTGGGAACAATATGTCTTGCTTTAAGTTCTCGAGCAACTCGGCCTTCGGGACTTATATATCCTAATCTTCCCATATCGAAGAAAAGCATATCCATCTCCTTTTCAAGACCAATAGGGCCTGGATCAAAAGGCAAGTCCAGGTCACCAGGGGGCGTAACAGCAAAAGCCTTCGATGGCTGTAGCAGCAGAGGGGCCCATGGTGTAACAGTCGGATCAGTAAAGGAGCCCGCAGCTCCCTCACTGTCTGGCAAACCACAGGTTTCTGATTGTGGTCCCACACGGCTCTTTAAGGCCTCAGAGACTGCTCGCCAGGTGCCAAGCAATCCCACCACAACCTTGTTGTTTTTAGTTGCAGAGTCCCACACCTTGACCTCAATTTGGTCCTGTATTTCAGGATCATAAACTGTCCAATTGTTAATAAGGAGAATAAGCTGTAAGGTTACCAGGACAGTCTTTGTTTCTAAGGATGTATGAGGGGCAGTTGTGTGCACGGGTCCACTTCTCTCAGCTTGAGCTTCTTCCCAGCTCCGGTGCGCCCATTTCCAGTGACTTTCTCTATGAGCTTCTCTGAGCAGTTTGCTGAGTTTGGCCGAACCTATCTTCATGAGGCAATCAATGTGCCTGTTCCCGTCCTGGTCTCCATTCTGCCAGCCTGTTCCTCTTCACTTCTTTTTCCTGCTTCTTTATTGATGATATAACTTCATCATGTTGCCTTTTTTATCTTGAGGGCAGGCTCCCCTCTTATACCCTTCTCTCCACAGCAGTTGTTTTCAAAACAACTTTTCATTGGTCAAACAACTTTGCATATAACAACAACAGCAAACACCCATAAAATTCCATGCCTTAATGGCTGGAGAACATGCAACCTGAGACTGCATGGAGTCTCCTGAATCACCCTTCTTTGTTCCCTCTAAACTCTTTTATATTCCTGATGGCCTCATCGTTAAGAGTCTAATGTTATCTCAACCATGGGGCTTTCCAACCCCCATGGCCACATTCCCAAATCTCCCCCTTCTTTATTAATATCAACCATTTTCTCGACAGGAATTACCACTCCATATATAACACTGGAAATGGGAACTCAGCTCCCAGCCTTTACTGATACCATTTACGTGCCCTTGTTGGCTTTGTGCTCAGTGTGCTTGCTGAAGCCTTTAAAAGTGTCCATGTTTGTCTGGAATGGTGTTTTAGGTCTTCTGTCACCACCGTATCTCAACCCATAGTGCCCGCACTCACACAGCTCCTTCCTTCCAGGAGACTGGCTCTGCCCACCCTGCCCAGCTACCTGTCTCCCTCTTGCACCCACAACATCTACTACCTGCCATCCCAGCATGGGTGCGTGGCACTGGTGGGTGACACCAGCAATGTGTCTGTCACTAGATACACACGGCTGAGGATCCATGTGGAAAGACAACAGCGTATTGCCCACTGCATCCTTTCTTGGCCATCATCTCTCATTTCAGACATTTTCCCTGCATGAACCACTTTACTGTGCTGCAGAGATAAATATTTGGTAATACTGCAGGGCTGTGTTGAGTTATCTGCATTGACCAGCAGGTCAAGGGAGGTGATCCTCCCCCTCTACTCGGCCCTGGTCAGGCCTCACCTGGAGTACTGTATCCAGTTCTGGGCTCCCCAGTCCCAAAAAGACAGGGATCTCCTGGAAAGAGTCCAGCAGAGGGCAACAAAGATGATATGGGGCCTGGAGCTCCTTCCCTATGAGGAAAGGCTGAGAGACCTGTGTCTGTTCAGCCTGGAGAAAAGAAGACTGAGAGGGGATCTCATCAATGTGTATAAAGACCTTCAAGTGTGGGAGACAGAGGGATTTGGCCAACCTCTTTTCAGTCGTTTGTGGGGACAGGGCATGGGGCAATGGCCGTAAAATGGAGCACAGGAAGTTCCGCACCAACATGCGAAAGAACTTCTTCACGGGGAGGGTGACGGAGCACTGGAACAGGCTGCCCAGGGAGGTTGTGGAGTCTCCTTCTCTGGAGATATTCAAGGCCCGTCTGGATGCCTATCTGGGCAGCCTGCTCTAAGGAGTCTGCTTTGGCAGGGGGGTTGGACCCAATGATCTCTTGAGGTTCCTTCCAACCCCTTCAATTCTGTGATTCTGTGATCTGGTAAATGAAAGGCCCCTTGCTGGCAGTGAAGCACAAACTCTCTGAGCCCTGAAACAAATTGGAACGAGGCAACTCAGACAAGCATGGGCAGCATCCTGTTATACATGCTTCTATAATTATAGCATAGGTGTGTATGTGTATACACGTTTCTGGTCAGAAAACATCCAGTATCTACAGTCTCTCTGACTTAAAGATATACTGTTTTTTTTTTTGCTTTGAAATTAACATTCAAAACTAATTTTGACATGGTGATACTATAGACCAAATATGTGCGTGCATATTTACATAAAGAAATGCAATCTTTAGAAACCCCGAGAAATGAATGACATCCTTAAACACAGACTAGTGGCCAAGAATAATGTTTGTATATGGGGCTGAGAAGTTTGCAGAATATAGATTTTCATCAAATCATGGAAATTAGAGATAGAAAAGACCTATTAGGTCATCGTGGCCATTCTCTTGGCACTGAGGTACAGGAGAGAAAAAAAAGAAACAAACAAAAAAGCATTAAAGCTATAAAAAGGCTTTTTCTGATGAAATCACAGTGCAAACAAAAGTTCTGCAACAACCACTACACTTTATATTGTTTGAGACACATCAAAACTGATGTAAGGGAAAAAAAAAAAAAAAGAATTTGGAACTTCGTTTCAATGCCTTGGGCTTTTCCTTTCTCACATAACAAATTTTCCATAAACCTTAATGTCAAGACTGTTGCGTTAAGGGGTGTAGCTGATTAACCATTATGGGCCCGGTCGGATTCAGGGTACTGAACCAGTCGGATAACCATTTGGGGGTCCGGTCGGACATTCACCAATAACGCGTTAACCGTCTGGGGGTCCAGTTGGATTCAGAACACTGAACTATCACGGTCACGGATAACCACCCTTACCCTAGTTGCACTTAATGAGAGCTATAACAATGCAATCAAGTATGGTTTATTACAGCAACAGATAACCAGGTTCTTTTGGATTGCCAGCGATAGTGACTGTCTGCAAAAGCAAGCTAGCATGCATGAAATATTCAGGTGTTACAGGTATTACAGGTGTTACAGGTGTGCAGCCTAGAAATAAACACATTAAAAGGATCAAAGACTCTATAGAGATTTATAACCAAGTATTCAGATCTCACCCAAAGGCGTCCCAATGGGGGGGGGGAAGAGAGGCTCAGCCCGTCGACTGGTCCCAGGAGTCAGGAGGTCCTAAGGATGTTGTATTTCCTCGGGATGGTATCTCCCCTGACAGCGGTATCTTTCCTCACATCCCCTCTCTCTTAGGCCAATTTATATTATTTTCTATCTTTTAGGTGGAGCTTGAGTGACTCTAGTCAAGCATATCTTAGTTATGATTGGTGAAAAGTTCTCCCGTCTCCATTTAAAGTAATAGGCTCCAAGAAATTCAGAGTGCATGCTCAGTGAGGGGTGGTCGCACCTTGGAGGTGGGTAGCTTTTGGGATGGAGGTGTGTTTTGGTATTATAATGATATTATAATGAGCAAAAAGTACACTAGGGTACAGCATTTGTCAAAACATGACAGGTCCTTGGCTCAGGGTAGCAAAAAGTGCAGCTTATCGGTTTCGGTGTGCACAAGAACAATAGAGTCCCCACCTGGTCACAGAGCCTAGCCGTGGTGTCTCCATTCCACTCTATGCTCCGTACTGTTCCTTAGGGCTAGCACACCAAATTTCCCCTGCGCGATAGCATCTAAGGTTGGAAGCCCAGGGAATGCTCAGGTAATGCAGCTATGCCCTACCCTGAAAGCCTCTTCAATGCTGTACATTTTCTTTAAAATGTGAACATTAGTTTTATTTCCCTAGTTACTTTAGGCAATTACACCACACAAGACATTTTATCTTGTTTCCAACGTTGAGTGTTTAAAAACTAAAGGGATAAAATTATGGTGACACTGACATGGCATTTTATGTATTCAAAGAATTAAGTGATTCTTGCAGAGCACCTGTGAAATGAGTGTAAAATTGCTATATTGACAAGTGCTTTATCAGTGCCAATGGATTTATTGCTCTTGCTTTGTCTCAGTGGAAGACAAAGCCGAGGTGAAGTGACTAGGAGGGCCAGCCAGTGAGTCAGTGGCAGAGCCAGGATAAAATGCAGGAATTTTGCCTGAGTTTTCTGGTGTTTCAGGGTTGGACATTTCCCCACATAGCTCTGAAAGGAGTAAATGAAGATGCCAGCTCTTTGCAGCCACTGGAGCAGAACAATTCTATAGGCTGGGCACACCTGTTGTAACTAAAATCAATACAGTCCTCCCTAATTTAGATTGGCACAGTGCTTGCTGTTAGTAATATATCCCCGTAACAGATTTAACCAATAAACATGTTCAAGTGGCAGCTGAAAAGGTTTTAACAGTGTCCACTTTGGATTAGTGATCTACTTTTTCTTGAATGTCTTTTATTTCTTGACTGGGTTTTGTTTGTTTCTTTTTAAAAATCTGTTGGCAACACAACTATTGAGTTTCAGAGAGAAGGATTAGGGTTTTGTTTTGTTTTTTTAGTAACCATAATGATTTTATCCCTTTTTGCCTTCGTTTAATTTGGAAATGGAAACCGTATCTTTAATCTTAATTAGGCAGCACATTACTTAGTCTTCCCATTCTCGCATAAATAGCAATTAGCAATAATTTAGCAGTTGTACACTCTGGCATCTTCTAAGCCATACCACTGTATACCATTCCAAATTCCTTTGCATTAATTAGGATCATAAGCCAGTCAGCACTAATTAAGAAGAAAATACGTATAATAACAAATGAAACAAAGCTAGTGATTTGTATCTGTTCAGTAGTTCTTTTTCCCTCTGCAGTTTATCAAATAGTTGTAATGCGTAGGAACTTCTTCTAATTGAAACTAATTATGAGGTTTCCCCTGCTACTTTGAGCCTCATGTTCAAATCGCACGAAGCTCATTAAATAAGTAACAAAGCTGGAATCTTTAGCACATATTGTAACTTGGTTCACATTAATTAGCACCACATTTTGGAGGCAGGCTTTTCAGCAGAAAAGGCTACCTAAAGGGATGTTAGATAGGGATTTTTGCAGATCGAGGAGACTAGGCAGAGACCTCAGCTGGGTATTGTAGGGCATTATCAGATATGGCTGAAACGTCACACATACGCCTCAAGACTGTATGCTAAATACATTACTTTTTCTATTCTGCCCATTCTGACCCTGTCTTAATGTCTGTTGTTATTTGGAGCAAACATCTGGGGCAATGTAGGTACTCAAATATACAGTCATTACAGCTGAAGGTCATTCTTGTCTGTCGGTGACTGTGTCATAAAATAGCACATATTTTCCAATGCTGTTTTGGGTATCATTAGCACCATTTCACTTTCAGAAGTGGGCAGCAATCTAGATGCCAGCATCCTTGCAGATCCCAGCCCTATTTAACAGATTGAAATTGCTATATGATGTTTAATGATGCCAAAAATATATATGTGGCTATATGCCGTTGTGGTGGTTTTACTCAGGTGGGCAGCTGAGCTCCACCACAACCGCTCTCTCACTCACCCTCTCCTCAAAGAGGAAAGGGGAGAAAATACAACACAGAGAGTTCGAGGTTTGAGATGAGAAAGGTTTAATTAAAGGGAAAGGAAATAGGGAGGAAAAGAAACAAAAGAAACAATAAGTCCGCGTGGAAGCAGAGAGAAGGGAAAAAAATTATTCTCTACTTCCCATCAACAAGCGATGTTCGGCCACGTCCTATGAAGCAGGGCCTCAAAATGCGTAGTGGTTGTTCAGGAGGACAGCCCTCTCCCCCACGAGAGCCCCCCTTTTTATTGCTGAGTGTGACATCAGGTGTTATGGAATATCCCTTTGATTGGTTTAGGTCAGCTGCCCTGGTTATGTCCCCTTCCCATCACTTGCCCACCCCCAGCCTGCTGGCTCTTGGGGGCTTGGAAGGAGTCCTGATGCTGTGCCAGCACTACGCAGCAATAGACACAACACTGCAGTGAGACCAGTGCTGTTCCAGCTATGAGTGCAGAGCACAGCACTGTGTGGGCTGCTGCAGGGAAAGGTGACTCCATCCCAGACAGACCCAACACAACCTCCCCCCCTTATTCCATAACATTTGTGTCACACTCAGGTACCACAGTTTAGTAAATAGATGCTCTTATCACTATTGTTCTCTGTCCATTGAAGTATTTATACGTCTGTACTTCCTTTCATTCCATAGGTCTTTTTTCAAAATGTCTATAAAAACTGTTGATGGTTTCAGCTTCATCTGTCAAAGTGGTCACTCAGGGCAGGCGAAGGTGGTTTTCTTGACACCAGCACCACCTTAGCTCACATCACTGTTGCACTTGCCTGATTCCTTGCGAAGTTGACCTGTTGTTGGTTCTGCAGTGTCCTCCTACTACACATAACTTGGATTACAGATTAATTTTCTCCCAGTGTTAAATCTCCTTGAGGCACACACTTGATAACCCCATTTTCTGCATTACCCATCAGGTATACCCTGGTCCTTGGGTGAAGACAATCCCACGAGTGGGTTTGCCTTTTCCATGGCAGGGGCAACCCTGCCTTCCCCATCCACTTTCCTACATGCACTACAGGGACTTTAGCTTCTCCCACAGTGTGTAGGGGTTTTGTTTCAGCAGGACCAGGACGGCTGTCAAGCCCCCTGTTGTTAACTAGCCAAGTGGCCTCTGGTAGATTTATGTCCCATTGTTTCCACGTCCCAGCACCCAATGCTCGCAGCATAGTTTTTAACAGTCCATTGTACCTCTCAACCTTCCCAGAGGCTTGTGGGTGATAAGGGATGTGATACACCCACTCAATACCATGCCTCTTGGCCCAGAGGCATGGTATTGAGTGGGTGTATCACATCCCTTATCACCCTCAATTCTCTCTGGTGTTCCATGTCACCACAGCACTTGTCTTTCCAGGCCCAAGATAGCGTTTCGGGCCGTGGCATGGTTTACAGGGTATGTTTCCAGCCACCCAGTAGTTGCTTCTACCATGGTGAGTATGTACCGTTTGCCTTGGTGAGTTTGTGGGAGTGGTCCAATATAGTCAATCTGCCAGGCCTCACCATATCGAAATCCAAGCCATCTCCCCCTATTCCAGGGAGACTTTACCCTCATGGCTTATTTGATTGCAGCACAGGTCTCACACTGATGGGTAACCTGTGTGATGGCCTCAATGGTCAGGTCCACCCCTCGATCACGAGCCCATCTGTAAGTGGCATCCCTCCCCCGATGTCCTTATGTTTTATGGGCCCATCGAGCTACAAACAGCTCACCCTTACGTCCCCAGTCTAGGTCCACCTGAGCTACTTCAATTTTCGAAGCTCAATCCACTTCTTCGTTGTTCTGATGTTCTTCGGTAGCATGATTCTTAGGCAAATGGGCATCTACATGACGTACTTTTACAGCCAGGTTTTCTACCCGGGCAGCAATGTCTTGCCACAGGGTAGCAGCCCAGATAGGTTTACGTCTATGCTGCCAGTTGTTCTGTTTCCATTGCCGCAGCCACCCCCATACAGCATTTGCCACCATCCATGAGTCAGTGTAGAGATACAGTACTGGCCATTTTTCTCTTTCAGCAGTCTCTAGGGCTAGTTGTATAGCTTTCACTTCTGCATACTGACTCGACTCGCCTTCCCCTTCCATGTGCAATAAATGGCTCAGTCTTCAAAATAGGACTATAATCAAAGTTTACAATTTAAAGGAATAGAGGTAAGCAAACAGCACTGGGTGTGCCGGGAGTCTCTGCTCCACCAAGATGCACACAAGTTACATCAAGCGTTTGGTTTTTATGCTCCTAGGCTAATACATATTCATTACTACTTCTAAAAAACCACAGGGTTATTATAATTAGTTTCCGGAATACAAACCCTCCAGTCTCCAGTGGTCCCTCTGGAGGTCTCTCATGCTGAAGGCTCATAGTCTTCCTCCCTCTTGTCCTTCTCCTTTGTCCATCTTGGCTATATGTCAGAGGATTGTGCAGCATCCTCTGCAAGCTTTGTCTTTTAGTTGTTCTTCAGCTCTCCCTGTCTCCTTAATCTCCTGGCCATATATCAGAGACTTGCATAGTGTCCCATGCAATAGTCATAATAGTTAGCAGTTATTCTGAAACCCCCAAGATATCAGAGACTTCAAGGAAAAGCCTACAAGTTCATTTCCCTTCAAGCTCTCTATTGACACGAATTGCTAAAACATTCCTTTGCAAGATACAAGAACTATATACATTAACCATTCTGTTTTTCTTAGACTTGTGGTTATACAAGGGTATGTATGACAGAAGGTCACATTCATCATACCATGCGGCCCTAGCATTGTTCCATGTTGACACGAATCAGATGAACACATTTCACAATCCCCCATCTCCTTTTTCATGGCATTGATTCGTGTTTTCCTTTCTAATCGAGTCAATACTTGCTGAATTGATACCAATTTTGGATCTTTGTTTGTTTTTATTATCATCAGGGAATGGGTTTTCACTTTCCCTGGTTCTGGGTCAACAGGTACCGCAGATATTTGCATTCCTTGTATAATCGAGTGTATTAGTCTGGTAATACAAGGTATTAAACGTGGAATTATTAACAATCCTCCCCATATCCCCAATACAACCATCTATTATTTTAGCAAACCAATCACCACCCATAAAGCCCCCTCCCATAATCCTCTTAGATCGATTCCATTCCAAGTTTGTACTGGGACATGTGCAATTTTCTTCATTTCCTTTACAAGTTCATTTACAGCTTTTCTTTCTGTTGTGGTTTAACCCAGTGGGCAGCTAAACACTACACGGCCGTGCGCTCACCTCCCCCCCTCCCTCTCTGGGATGGGGGAGAGAAATGGGAAAATGAAGCCTGTGAGTTGAGATAAAGACAAGAAGATAATAATAACATCAATAATAATCACAATAATGATGATAATAGTACTACTAGTAATAATGTGTACGAAACAAGAGATGCACAATGCAATTGCTCACCACCCACTGTCCGATGCCCAGCCTAATCCCAAGCAGTCCGGCCCTCCTCCCAGCTCTTGCTGCATCCCCAGCTTGCCCGCTGGCAGGACAGAGTGAGAAGCTGAAACGTCCTTGGCTTGTTGTAAGCACTGCTCTGCAACAATTAAAACATCAGCATGTTATCAGCACTCTTCTCGTCCTAAGCCAAAACATAGCATTCTATCAGCTACTAGGAAGAAACACCTTCATCATCAATCTCTAAACAGCAATTACTAAGGTTAAATTTTCCACAGACTCCTCCTTCTTGTGCTAGTAAATAATCCAAAGCTAAGCGATTTTGATACAAAGCAGTACTCATCTTGGTATTTTGCTTACAATTAATCCAAGTGCATCTCCGGTTTTATTTACAACTATTTCTATTACAGCTTGTAACCTAATTATTCTATTAAGCATATTTATTGGGATCCTATAGCCCCAGGATCCATCTTCTGCCCACGTAGCTGGATCATAATAGGCAAACGCCTTCAATTAAGGGGTTGGGCCCACTTTCAGGGTCGATTTGGGCTTGTGTTACCGTTCAGCCTGTTGGGGTGATCCAGCTCCTGGAAAACGAATCACAATTTTATATAGGTTTAAAAAAAAGGTTCTTATGTTATTTTCTCAGGACAACCTGACCTTAGTGTGGGAGAAGTCCGGTCGAGGCCCTCTCACTCGGCAGTCAATACCCATAGGGGTTGCCTCCCTCGGTAGACCATACACACCGCAGTGGAGGGTCCTGCCCCGGTCTTGCCTTCTCCCTTTCCTTCCTTCAGGCTTGTCCCCTTTATTTGGCATCCTTAATTCATGCAGAGCCTCGTTGCCAGAATATTAGTTCTTTTTTAGCTTTAGTTTCAGTTCCCCAGGAGCGGACTCAACCCTCCAAGTTTCGGTAGTTACTGGTCCTTTTATTCTGGATTCGTGGGTCCAACCCCTTTGTGCTGTTCTCACAGCTGTTTCAGTAGTCAGTAAAACAAGGTACAGTCCCTCACATCGGGGGTTCAGTGATTCTTCCCTCCAGGTTTTTATTAAGACCTTGTCTCCCGGTTGTATCTTATGAATAGCAAATCCTAAAGGTGGTGTTTGAGCCATCATTCCAATTTCTCTTAGCTCTTGTAATCTCCTTCCAATAGTAATTATATATTTCTGGATGCTACGATCCTCAACTACATTGTTCCTTGGAGGCATCCCTTGAGAATAAGGCATACCATATAACATTTCATATGGTGATAATCCAGTCTCACTGTGTGGTTTAGTTCTTATGTTTAAAAGTGCCAATGGTAAGCATTTCTGTTGGGAATTGGCATACAGGGCGTGGACATGAGTCCGTGGAACAATTGTTCGATCTGAGCTTGCCTTAAGCAACCAGGAGTAGGCCTTAGAAAATCTCATGGCCTGCTGTAGCTGAGCAAACCAAGCTACCAGAATAACTATGAGAAGCTCCCACGACAATGATTCCCACATCGCCCAATTGAGGAATTCAGAAAAATATTGTTACCAGCAGCTGGCTTCAAGGACAAGATCTACGTGACTGCTAATCACAAGGGGGTTGTTTTCTTGACTGCTAATCACAAGGGGGGTTGTTTTCTTGCAGGTGGGGTTGTTTTCTTCTAGTTGTTTATCTGAGTGCTTTTGACCAATAATCTTGTGTGAAACACTGTCTGCCCCTGTTAAGCTCACTATAAAAGTTAGGCTATTCGGGCAATAAGATGGAGCATGATCTGACTCTGCTGGTGTCTGTCGTGATTTCGGCCGTACTTCCTCTAACACATTTCGTTCAGGGCATTTGTGTCTCGATCATTAATTCAGCCAATTGTTGTTTTATTGTTTGATTCATTCTCTGTACTTTCCCTGAGCTTTGTGGGTGCCACGGAGTATGGTATTTGCACTGAGTACCTAATGATTGACATAATTATTTTATTATTTTAGAAGTATGGTGTGTGCCCTGACCAGAATCAATGTACTGGATTATCCCATATCTAGGTATCAGGTGTTCTAATTGAATTTTTACCACCATTTGTGCCGTAGCTCGTGCTACGGGATAAGCTTCTACCCATTGTGTTAAATGGTCGACTATTACCAATAGATATTTTATCCTCCCTACCTTGGGCAATTCAGTGAAATCAACTTGTACTTTCTCAAAAGCCCTATAATATGTTGTGTTTTTTTTTTTCTCCCTCTGGTGGCTGCTTGTCTAAACACTTTCTTATTTATCTTCTGACAAGTTAAGCAACCTTGTGTAATTTGCTTTGCTATTTCAAAAAACCCAATGCAACCAAATAGTTTTAGTAAATGATCACTTAACGCCTTTGTGCCCCAATGTATTTGTGCATGCAAACGTCCCAATATTTGCTTCACATAAGCTTTTGGCAATATCTCTTGCCTGTCTGGCAGTGTCCATTTTCCTTGTTCTAACTTAGCCCCTATTTTCTCCAGTTTTGTTTGTTTGTTTTGTTTTGTTTTCCATTGCATTTCATAGTCAGTCCAAAAATTCCATAGGGGTTTCTTTTGGATCTTGTTGGAACAGATTCTCAATTTGCAATTTAACCAGATTTTGGTATTTACCGTTCATTATTTCCGGGGTGACTATAGTCTCAGTGTGGGGTCGGTCAGGGGAATGCAATCGTCAACAGTTCCCTGAGCGGTCCCATTGGCAATCTGAGCTCACTCATAAACTCAGGTTGTTTTAAGAGTTAGCTGCTTTTCTGTTTCCATGACAACTCACTCTCAGACCCATCATGGTCCCTCTGCCCCAGAGGGCTCACACAGGTGATTTTGAAATCTCAGCCTGGGGTTGAGGCAGTACTATTAACATTCCTACATGCTCTTTCCCTGCTCATTCAACTTCAAACATCTCTGTTAAATACTACATGCCACACCTTTTCCACAAAAATTTACATTTCAACAGGACCGAATTTCAAGCCAAATGCCAATTTTTCTCATGCACTTTGTTAGTAAACCCATATAAAACAAGGAATCACTCCTGTGTATCCGTCAATATGGGGGTTTAAAAAGGTATTGAGGCCTAAATAAATTCGCTCTCCCCCTTCTTACCAAATTCCCAGGGCTCAAGCCCGAACAACCAAAGAAATGACTCTCTCCGTTCTACTGCTTTGATAATCAGTCAGCCCCCTCCCCCCCAGTACTTGGGAAACTGACCAAACACAAACAAGTACACCAACACTTCTCAACTTTTAGTTACTTAGATAATGCTCCCGCCTTTTTTCTTGTCACACTCAAAGCATTTAAGAGCAAAAATAGGATCACAAGTTACACCGCCAGGCCCATATATTAGGCACCACCAATCAACACTTGGATAAAACACCACTTCTTTTCGGTCTGTCACGCACTTCGTTCGTCTCCTCCCACTCCCCTCGCGGAGAATATGGAACCGCTGATCGGAACTCTGCATTCGCTTTGCAGCGACGCTGCGTCTCACTCACACAGCACAATCATGCAATCACACAAAGAGGCCTCTAGCACATCTCATTCATACCACAAGAATATAATTTAGAATAATAACCAATCCAAATAAGTGTTGTCTGTGACTGTGTTCTTCGTGGAGTGACTTGTTCCACTTTGTTTCAAACCCTTACACTTACACAAATACTTTCAACACAAAATACCTGGACATTTAAGAATAAGACATACAATTATTAACACTCCAGGTAGTATCCCTCCAGCAGCTGAAAACATACCGTTTGTCCGCAGCTTCAGGAGGTATTTGTCTGCTCCTGCGGTGAGCAGCTGAGAGTGGAGTCCCCTCCGAGCAAAACACTCAGGGTGCACCTAGGGGCGTCCTCTCCGCAGCCGATCCCGCAGCCGAGCAGAGTGTCTCCTACCAAGCTCACCAAAATGACTCACAGAAAGCTGACTCCACAATCAGTAAGATTGTAAAGTAGGTATGTTTACTCAGCGCTGGGTGGCACAGGGGCAATGGGGGGGTAGTCCCTAACGTGGCAACTTGCTTTGGTTATAGCCAGTAAAGAGTTACATATACATGAAGTTTCCCAACACTCCTATACGTATGCATAACCTGACCCTTTGTGAACAGTCCTCCTTATCTCAGACCCCTTGGTTAAAGTCCGAACCATGAGGTTATTTTGATCTGGTTCTCGGGGTCCAAGGGGCTCCTGTTATCTGGAGGTCTAAGCACACCACAGGCACAGTACATTGCAAATGTGTCCCATATTCATTCTTAATCAATTGCTCTGTAATTTCTAATTCCATGTTTCAGCTGCAGCATACTTGCTCTCTTCCAGATCCACAGGTGTTCTACTATTAACATTAATGGTCAAAGCCTGACAGACCCAGTCCTCCGTGGACCCAAATATCGGCCAAAATACTTGGGGTCTTATGGCTTCTTTTGGTCATTTTATCATATAATACTGGACCGTTTTTAATTTACTCTTTCATTTTCTGGGGCCCCTATCATTCTAATTTCTAATCATTATTCCTAATGGACTTTCTGGTAATTTGCTCCCTTTCTTCTGGTCCCTGGTCTTCGATTTTGCCTGACCCATCTAGGAATTTTACTATGGCAATTCCCACAGCCCTTGGTTACCTTAGTAAGAGTGTCTTGCAGGGGGTTTAGGACCTATCACCCACCCACAAATCCTATAGGAATCACTTCGGTCCTTCACCGGCCAAGTCCCTCGCGGGAGATTGGAACCACGGTTAGAAGACCTCCACACTCACTTCGGAACTAACTTCCGTCTCAGTCACACTCTTACACACACAGGCAACCGAATCCCACCCAACTGAACGGTATACTCCTTAAACACTTACGACTCCATCATCTTTGTTCGGATCTTTGCGCACAGAATTACGGGCAAAATACAGTGCTGCAGCCGGCAAGGGAGCTCATAAAAAAATCAAAATCTTTGCTTACCTTTATTCAGGTTCAAGATGGCATTAGTCCTGACCTGACTCGAACAGGAGCCACCAAATTGTGGGGCGCCTCTCCTAGATCAAATCAGAATTCAGGAACCAAAGCCATCCCGGACGAGCCCCCATTTGTAATAAATGGCTCATTCTTCAAAATAGGACTATAATCAAAGTTTACAATTTATTAAAGGAATAGAGGTAAGCAAACAGCGCTGGGTGCACCGGGAGTCTCTGCTCCACCAGGACGCACACAAGTTACATCAAGCGGCTGGTTTTTATGCTCCTAGGCTAATACATATTCATTACTACTTCTAAAAAAAACACAGGGTTATTATAATTAGTTTCTGGTTACAAACCCTCCAGTCTCCAGTGGTCCCTCTGGGGGTCTCTCGTGCCGAAGGCTCATAGTCTTCCTCCCTCTTGTCCTTCTTTGTCCAACTTGGCTGTATGTCAGAGGATTGTGCAGCATCCTCTGCAAGCTTTGTCTTTTAGTTGTTCTTCCCTGTCTCCTTAATCTCCTGGCCATATATCAGAGACTTGCATAGTGTCCCATGCAATAGTCATAATAGTTAGCAGTTACTCTGAAACCCCCAAGATATCAGAGACTTCAAGGAAAAGCCTACAAGTTCATTTCCCTTCAAGCTCTCTATTGACACGAATTGCTAAAACATTCCTTTGCAAGATACAAGAACTATATACATTAACCCCTCTGTTTTTCTTAGACTTGTGGTTATACAAGGGTATGTATGACAGAAGGTCACATTCATCATACCATGCGGCCCTAGCATTGTTCCATGTTGACACGAATCACATGAACACATTTCACACATGGCCTCCACAACTAGTCGTGTGGGACTCCACACAGCAGCTTTCCATTTCTGATGGCTCCCTACCACATGGCAGGATCCGTCAGTGAACAACACATACTGCTTTCTGTCTGGCATCTCACTGTATGGTGGTCCTTCTTCAGCACGAGATACCTCTTCTGTCAGTACTCCAAATTCCTGCCCTCTGGCTAGCCCATAATCTCTTCCACGATTCCTGGGAGGTTGGGTTTCCCCATTCGAGCCTGCTGTGTAATTAACGCTAACCACTTACTCCACGTAGTGTCAGTTGCATGATGTGTAGTGGGGATTTTCCCTTTGAACATCCAATGTAACTGGTAGCCATGGGGCCAAGAAGAGTTGTGCTTCTGTACCCACAACTTCTGAAGCAACTCGAATCCCCTCATATGATGTTAATGTTTCCTTTTCAGTTGAGGTGTAATTGGCCTGTGATCCTCGATAGCCCCAGCTCCAGAACCCCAGAGGTCGAACTCAAGTTTCTCCTGGGGTCTTCTGCCAGAGGCTCCAGGTAAGCCCATGCTCCCCAGTTTCAGTGTAAAGTACATTTTTCACAGGTGGTCCGGAAGGAACAGGCCCAAGGTCCACTGCACAAGTTATTTCTTGTTTGATTTGTTCAAAGGCCTGTTGTTGCTCGGAGCCCCACTCAAAAAGTTCCTCTTTCGAGTCACTCGATATAGAGGACTCACAAGCTGACTGTAGCCTGGCACATGCCTTCTCCAGAATCCCACAAGGCCTAGGAAAGCTTGCGTTTCTTTTTTGCTAGTTGGCGGAGATATAACCGTTATTTTGTTGATCATATGCGTCGGAATGTGGTGACGTCCATCCTGCCATTTTACACCCAAGAGCTGGATTTCCTGTGCGGGTCCCTTGACCTTATTCTGTTTAATAGCAAAGCCAGCTTTCAGGAGAATTTGAAATATTTTCATCCCTTTCTCAAAAACTTCTTTTGCTGTGTTACCCCACACAAGGATGTCATCAGCGTACTGCAGGTGTTCAGGAGCATTCCCCTGTTCCAGTGTCGTCTGGATCAGTCCATGGCAAATGGTAGGGCTGTGTTTCCACCCCTGGGGCAGTCAATTCCAAGTATACTGAATGCCCCTCCAAGTGAAAGCAAACTGTGGCCTTCATGCTGCTGCCAGAGGGATGGAGAAAAATGCATTAGCGATATCAATTGTGGCATACCACTTGGCTGCCTTTGACTCTATTTCCTACTGGAGTTCTAGCATGTCTGGCACTGCAGCACTCAGTGGTGGCATGACTTCATTCAGTCCGCGATAGTCCACCGTTAGCCTCCACTCACCATTAGACTTTCACACTGGCCATATAGGACTGTTCAAAGGTGAATGAGTCTTGCTGATCACTCCTTGGCTCTCCAATTGACGAATTAG
The DNA here is from genome assembly GCF_965140915.1 of Aythya marila. NCBI lineage: Eukaryota > Metazoa > Chordata > Aves > Anseriformes > Anatidae > Aythya > Aythya marila. The sequence continues at coordinate 13,158,900 of NC_139081.1, forward strand.
CTTATGGATGGGAATCAGGGAGTCTCGGTTGGTGCGATATTGCCGCCAGTGCACAGCTGTAGTCGCAATTGGCACAGAAGGGTCTTGTGAGAGACCAGGCAGGGTAGACAGCTGCTTAATCTTCTCTGTGCTCAAGGCAGCTATGCCAAAAGACCACCGGTACCCTTTTGGATCCTTGAAGTACCCTCTCTTGAGGTAGTCTATGCCGAGGATGCACGGAGCCTCTGGGCCAGTCACGATGGGGTGCTTTTGCCACTCATTCCCAGTTAGACTCACTTCAGCTTCCAATACAGTTAGCTCTTGGGATCCCACTGTCATTCTAGAGATAGAGATGAGTTTTGCCCCTTGTGTGCCTAATGGCATTAGGGTACACTGTGTGCCTGTGTCCACTAAAGGTTTATATTTCTGCGGTTCCAGTGTGCCAGGCCATTGAATCCACACAGTCCAGTAAATCCGGTTGTCCCTCTCCTCTACATGGCCAGAGGCAGGGCCCCACTAGTCCTCGTTGGAGCATCTATCAATTAATTCTTCCAAATGTGAAGCAGAGGTCTCTTCGTCAGGGTCAGGAGTAATACTAGCCCTTCTACTGCCTCTGGGGGACTGCCCAACAGAAACTGGGGCAGCAATCCTCCTAGGGGCCCCTTTTCTTGCTGCTGTATCTTTCCGCAGCTCACATACCCGAGCAGCTAGGGCCGAGGTCGGTTCACCGTCCCACTTCCTCATATCTTCCCTGTGGTCACGTAAATAAAACCACAAGGTACCTCGCGGTGTGCGTCACGGATTCTCCCTTGTTTGAGCCGGGGACTGCTGGCGCTTGATGGCCGAAAGATTTTTCCGTTTAGGTGAGGACGAAGCTATGTGTTCATCTAACCGTTGTGACAGTCTCTCCACAGCTGAAATGCAGTCCCGTACGGGGGCAGAGAGATTTTCTTCATATTTATGAAGCTGGTTGGATACCTTATTGTGGTGGTTTTACTCAGGTGTGCAGCCGAGCTCCACCACAACCGCTCTCTCACTCCCCCTCTCCTCAAAGAGGAAGGGGGAGAAAATACAACACAGAGAACTCGAGGTTTGAGATAAGAAAGGTTTAATTAAAGGGAAAGGGAATGGGAGGAAAAAAACAGAGACAAAAGAAGCAATCAGTCCGCGCGGAAGCACAGAGAGAGGAAAAATTATTCTCTACTTCCCATCAACTAGCAATGTTCGGCCACATCCTGGGAAGCAGGGCCCCAAACGCGTAGTGTTTGTTCAGGAGGAACAGCCCCCTCCCCCACGAGAGCCCCCCCTTTTATTGCTGAGTGTGACATCAGGTGTTATGGAATATCCCTTTGGTTGGTTTAGGTCAGCTGCCCCAGCAATGTCCCCTCCCCATCACTTGCCCACCCCCAGTCTGCTGGCTCTTGGGGGCTTGGAAGGAGTCCTGATGCTGTGCCAGCACTATGCAGCAATAGACACAACAATGGAGTGATATCAGTGCTGTTCCAGCTACGAGTGTAGAGTACAGCACTGTGTGGGCTGCTGCAGGGAAAAGGTGACTCCAGCTCAGACAGACCCAACACAACTTCCACCCCTTATTCCATAACATTTGTGTCACAGTCAGGTACAGTTTAGTATATAGATGTTCTCATCACCATTGTTTTCTGTACATTGAAGCATTTTTATGTCTGTACTTCTCTTTATTCTATAGGTCTTTTCCCAAAATGCTCATAAAAACTGTTGATGGTTTCAGCTTCATCTGTCAAAGTGGTCACTCAGGGCAGGCGAAGGTGGTTTTCTTGACACCAGCACCAGCTTAGCTCACATCACTGTTGCACTTGCCCGGTTCCTTGCAAAGTTGACCTGTCATTGGTTCTGCAGTGTCCTCCTACAACACATAACTTGGATGACAGATTAATTTTCTCCCAGTGTTAAATCTCCTTGAGGCACACACTTGATATCCCCATCTTTCTGCATTACCCACCAGGTATACCCTGGTCCTTGGGCAAAGACAATCCCACGAGTGGGTTTGCCTTTTCCCGAGGCAGGGGCAACCCACACCGCCTTCCCCATCCACTTCCCCACACGCACTACAGGGACTTTAGCTTCTCCCACAGTGTGTAGGGGTTTTGTTTCAGCAGGACCAGGACGGCTTTCAGACCCCCTGTTGTTAACTAGCCAAGTGGCCTCTGGTAGATTTATATCCCAATGTTTCCATGTCCCAGCACCCAATGCTCGCAGCATAGTTTTTAACAGTCCATTGTACCTCTCAACCTTTCCAGAGGCTTGTGGGTGATAAGGGATGTGATACACCCATTCAATGCCATGTCTCCTGGCCCAGGAAGTGATCAAATTGTTTCGGAAGTGACTCCCATTGTCGGACTCTATTCTCTCCGGTGTACCATGTCGCCACAGCACTTGCCTTTCCAGGCCCAAGATAGTGTTTCGGGCCGTGGCATGGTTTACAGGGTATGTTTCCAGCCACCCAGTAGTTGCTTCTACCATGGTGAGTATGTACCGTTTGCCTTGGCGGGTTTGTGGAAGTGGTCCGATGTAGTCAATCTGCCAGGCCTCACCATATCGAAATCCAAGCCATCTCCCCCTGTTCCAGGGAGACTTTACCCTCATGGCTCGTTTAATTGCAGCACAGGTCTCACACTGATGGGTAACCTGTGTGATGGCCTCAATGGTCAGGTCCACCCCTCGATCACGAGCCCATATATATGTGGCGTCCCTCCCCAGATGTCCTGATGTTTCATGAGCCCATCGAGCTACAAACAGTTCACCCTTACGTCCCCAGTCCAGGTCCACCTGAGCTATTTCAATTTTTGAAGCTCGATCTACTTCTTCGTTGTTCTGATGTTCTTCGGTAGCATGATTCTTAGGCATATGGGCATCTACATGACGTACCTTTACAGCCAGGTTTTCTACCCGGGCAGCAATATCTTGCCACAGGGTAGCAGCCCAGATAGGTTTACCTCTGCACTGCCAGTTGCTCTGTTTCCATTGTCGCAGCCACCCCCATAGCGCATTTGCCACCATCCATGAGTCAGTGTAGAGATACAGTACCGGCCACTTTTCTCTTTCAGCAATTTGTAGGGCCAGTTGTATAGCTTTCACTTCTGCATACTGACTTGATTCACCTTCCCCTTCCTTGGCCTCCACAACTTGTCGTGTGGGACTCCACACAGCAGCTTTCCACTTCCGATGGCTCCCTACCACACAGCAGGATCCATCAGTGAACAACACATATTGCTTTCTGTCTTCTGGCAACTCATTGTATGGTGGTGCCTCTTCAGCACGCGTTACTTCTTCTGTCGTTGCTCCGAAATCCCTGCCCTCTGGCCAGTCCATAATCTCTTCCAGGATTCCCGGGCGATTGGGTTTCCCCATTCGAGCCCGCTGTGTAATTAATGCTACCCATTTACTCCACGTAGCATCGGTTGCATGATGTGTAGTGGGGATTTTCTCTTTGAACATCCAATGTAACACAGGTAGCCGTGGGGCCAAGAGAAGTTGTGCTTCTGTACCAACAACTTCTGAAGCTGCTCTAATCCCCTCATATGCTGTTAATATTTCCTTTTCAGTTGGGGTGTAATTGGCTTCTGATCCTCGATAGGCCCGGCTCCAGAACCCCAAAGGTCGGCCTCGAGTTTCTCCTGGGGTCTTCTGCCAGAGGCTCCAGGTGAGCCCATGCTCCCCAGCTGCAGTGTACAGTATGTTTTGCACAGCTGGTCCAGTACGGACAGGCCCAAGGGCTACTGCACGAGCTATTTCTTGTTTGATTTGTTCAAAGGCCTGTTGTTGCTCGGGGCCCCACTCGAAAGAGTTCCTCTTTCGAGTCACTCGATATAGAGGACTCACAAGCTGACTATAGCCTGGCACATGCATTCTCCAAAATCCCACAAGACCTAGGAAAGCTTGTGTTTCTTTTTTGCTAGTTGGCGGAGACATAACTGTTATTTTGTTGATCACATCCGTCGGAATGTGGCGACGTCCATCCTGCCATTTTACCCCCAAGAACTGGATTTCCTGTGCAGGTCCCTTGACTTTATTCTGTTTAATGGCAAATCCAGCTTTCAGAAGAATTTGAATTATTTTCTTCCCTTTCCCAAAAACTTCTTCTGCTGTGTTACCCCATACGATGATATCATCGATATACTGCAGGTGTTCAGGAGCGTTCCCCTGTTCCAGTGTCGTCTGGATCAGTCCATGGCAGATGGTAGGGCTATGTTTCCACCCCTGGGGCAGTCGATTCCAAGTATACTGAATGCCCCTCCAAGTGAAAGCGAATTGTGGCCTGCATGCTGCTGCTAGAGGGATAGAGAAAAATGCATTAGCAATATCAATTGTAGCATACCACTTAGCTGCCTTTGACTCTAGTTCGTACTGGAGTTCTAGCATGTCTGGCACTGCAGCACTCAGTGGTGGCATGACTTCATTCAGTCCGCGATAGTCCACCGTTAGCCTCCACTCGCCATTAGACTTTCACACTGGCCATATAGGACTGTTCAAAGGTGAATGAGTCTTGCTGATCACTCCTTGGCTCTCCAATTGACGAATTAGCTTATGGATGGGAATCAGGGAGTCTCGGTTGGTGCGATATTGCCGCCAGTGCACAGCTGTAGTCGCAATTGGCACAGAAGGGTCTTGTGAGAGACCAGGCAGGGTAGACAGCTGCTTAATCTTCTCTGTGCTCAAGGCAGCTATGCCAAAAGACCACCGGTACCCTTTTGGATCCTTGAAGTACCCTCTCTTGAGGTAGTCTATGCCAAGGATGCACGGAGCCTCTGGGCCAGTCACGATGGGGTGCTTTTGCCACTCATTCCCAGTTAGACTCACTTCAGCTTCCAATATGGTTAGCTCTTGGGATCCCCCCGTCACTCCGGAGATAGAGATGGGTTCTGCCCCTTGGTGGCCTGACGGCATTAGGGTACACTGTGCGCCTGTGTCCACTAAAGCTTTATATTTTTGCGGTTCCGGTGTGCCAGGCCATCGAATCCACACAGTCCATTAAATCTGGTTGTCCCTCTCCTCTACCTGGCCAAAGGCAGGGCCCCACTAATCCTGGTCGGAGTATCTATCAATTATTTCTTCCAAACGTGAAGCAGAAATCTCTTCATCAGGGTCAGGAGTAATACTAGCCCTTCTACTGCCTCTGGGGGACTGTTCAACAGAAACTGGGGCAGCAATCTTCCTAGGGGCCCTCTTTGTTGCTGTTGTATCTTTCCGTAGCTCACGTACCCGAGCAGCTAGGGCCGAGGTCGGTTCACCATCCCACTTCCTCATATCTTCCCTGTGGTCACGTAAATAAAACCACAAGGTACCTCGCGGTGTGCGTCACGGATTCTCCCTTGTTTGAGCCGGGGACTGCTGGCACTTGATGGCCGAAAGATTTTTCCGTTTAGGTGAGGACGAAGCTATGTGTTCATCTAACCGTTGGGACAGTCTCTCCAGAGCTGAAATGCAGCCCCGTACTGGGGGAGAGAGATTTTCTTCATATTTATGAAGCTGGTTGGACACAGTATCCACAGTTGGCCCCATCCCCTCGTCCCAACCCATGACTGCCAGTGTGCTGGCATGTGTTGGGGGTGCAGCTCGTACAAACTTCCGCCACATGGACGCTGTGCATTGCACTTCATCGGGGTCTTTAGGTGCCTGGGCGTTGTTTAAATCACTATAAAGCATCTCCAGCACAGCTAATTCCCGCAGCTGCTGGAGGCCCTTATCCATAGTGGTCCATTTGTTTACTTGGTAGACAATATCCTCTTTGTGGGGATACCTTTCTTTCACTGCTGTTAGGATTCGCCTCCAGAGACTGATAACTTGTGCCTCTCTTCCAATTACTCTATCAATGAGTCTTTCTCTAGAAAGGGATCCCAGCTGCTTGGCTTCGTTGCCTTCTAGCTGTTGGGTATTGGCCCCACTATCCCAGCATCGAAGCAGCCAAGTGAGGATGTGCTCACCTGGATGACGACTGAAGTCTTTCCGTATTTCTCGCAGCTCACTCAGAGATAGAGACCGAGTAGTTTCTGATTCATCTATGATTTCAGTCTCTTCTTCGCGATGTTGCCGTGATAACGCTGCTTTAGAGCCACTTGCCTTTTCCTCTTCTCCCTCATCCGTAGAAGGATCTTCTTCCCTTACTAAACGACCTGATCTCCGTTTCCACTGTTTCGTCTTTACTACAGGGGCGACTGATACCATAGATGGTCGGTCCTCTAGGGTGGTCACAGTGTGTGCTGTCTCATTATCAAATTCAGGAACCTCCCTATCCCCTTGAGGGTGCTGGGCAATGTTAATTGACATCTGATAGGCGTAAGCCAGACCCCAGCAGAGTGCAGCCAGCTGGTGGAGTTCTCTAGTATTGCCAGGGTCAGGGCATACGTCTTTCAAACATTCCACCAGTTTTCTTGGATTTTGTACTTGTTCAGGGGTGAAATTTAGAACCATTGGAGGAGAAAACCGTGATAGGTACCTGCCCAAATCCCCCCACACACCTTGCCACCCACAACTTTGTCTGGGGACAGGTCCTTGAATAATATTCTTAATAAATTGCTTTACTTTGGGGAAGATGACAAACACTAGACCTAGTGATAGGAGGATAATATCTGACCAGGGGTATCCAAGATACTGAAAGGCTGCTGTAATTAGCCCACAGGGAGAAAAGTAGAAGGCACTGTAATTCCCAATAAGATAATCTCCAGGAGACCAGGAGGATAACAATGCCGGGTTTGAATACCAAACAAAACTGAAGGCCAGTATGTTACAGCATAACATGATAAAAAAAAACAAGCACAGACTTCAACACTTTCTCCGATCGGATGTAAAGGAAAAAAGAAAACAGAGAGTGGGCTATATACAACATATCCACACAGAAAAGTATTACCAGAAAACCGAGCATTATGACTACCAATATGTTAGTTGTAAATACTTCAATCAATGCTATTGTTATCTCAACCCTCGAGCCCCACGTTGGGCGCCAAAAAGGACTGTGGTGGTTTTACTCAGGTGGGCAGCCGAGCTCCACCACAACCGCTCTCTCACTCCCCCTCTCCTCAAAGAGGAAGGGGGAGAAAATACAACACAGAGAACTCGAGGTTTGAGATAAGAAAGGTTTAATTAAAGGGAAAGGGAATGGGAGGAAAAAAACAGAGACAAAAGAAGCAATCAGTCCGCGCGGAAGCACAGAGAGAGAAAAAAGAATTATTCTCTACTTCCCATCAATGAGCGATGTTCGGCCACATCCTGGGAAGCAGGGCCCCAAACGCGTAGTGGTTGTTCAGGAGGAACAGCCCCCTCCCCCACGAGAGCCCCCCCTTTTATTGCTGAGTGTGACATCAGGTGTTATGGAATATCCCTTTGGTTGGTTTAGGTCAGCTGCCCCAGCAATGTCCCCTTCCCATCACTTGCCCACCCCCAGTCTGCTGGCTCTTGGGGGCTTGGAAGGAGTCCTGATGCTGTGCCAGCACTATGCAGCAATAGACACAACACTGGAGTGATATCAGTGCTGTTCCAGCTACGAGTGCAGAGTACAGCACTGTGTGGGCTGCTGCAGGGAAAAGGTGACTCCAGCTCAGACAGACCCAACACACTTATCCACAGTCAGCCCCATCCCCGCCTCCCAATCCATTGCTGCCAGCGTGCTGGCATGTGATGAGGGTGCAGCCCGTAGAAACTTCCGCCACATGGACGCTGTGCATTGGACTTCATCAGGGTCTTTAGGTGTCTGGGCATTGTTCAAATTACTATAAATCATCTCCAGCACAGCTAATTCCCGCAGGTGCTGGAGACCTTTATCCATAGTGGTCCACTTGCCTCCTTGATATACAATATCTTCCTTGTGGGGATACCTTTCTTTCACAGCTGATAGGAGTCGCCTCCAGAGGCTGAGAACCTGTGCCTCTCTCCCAATTACTCTACCAATGAGCTTTTCTCTTGAGAGGGATCCCAGCTGCTTGGCTTCATTGCCTTCTAGCTGTTGGCTATTGGCCCCAATGTCCCAGCATCGAAGCAGCCAGGTGAGGATGAGCTCACCTGCATGGTGACTGAAATCCTTTTGTATTTCTCACAGCTCACTCAAGGATAGAGATCGAGTAGCTTCTGATTCATTTATGATTTCGGTCTCTTCTCCCTGATGTTGCTATGATGACACTGCTTTAGAGCTGCCTGCCTTTTCCTCTTCTCCTTAGTCCTTAGGAGGAGCTTCTTCCCTTACTAAACGGGCTGACTTCCGTTTCCATTGTTTTGTCTTCACTATAGGGGCGACTGATACCATGGAGGGTTGGTCCTCTGGGGTGGTCACAGTGTGTGCTATCTCATCATCAAATTCAAGAACTTCCCTATCCCCTTGAGGGTGCTGGGCAATGTTAATTGACATTTGATAGGTGTAAGCCAGACCCCAGCAGAGTGCAGCAAGCTGGTGGAGTTCTCTGGTATTACCAGGGTCAGGGCATACATCTTTCAAACATTCTACCAGTTTTCTTGGATTTTGCACTTGTTCAGGGGTGAAGTAAAAAACTATTGGCAGAGAAAACCGTGACAGGTACCTGCCCAAATCCCCCCACACGCCTTGCCACCCACAACTACTTTGTCTTGGGGCAGGTCCTTGGATGATATTCTTAACAAATTGTTTGACCTTAGGGAGGAAGACAAATACTAGAACTAGTAATAGGACGATAATATCCGACCAAGGGTATCCAAGATACTGAAAGGCTGCTGCAATTAGCCCACAGGGAGAAAAGAAGAAGGCACTACCCCTGATATTATTCACAGATTGACTGCTAGGGGAAAAAAAGAAGGCGGTGTAATTCTTAATATTTCCAAAAGGTAATCTCCATGAGACCAGAATGATAACAATGTAGGGCCTGAGTACCAGACAAAACTGAAGGCCAGCATGTTACAGCAGAACATGATAAAGAAACCAAACATAGACTTCAACACTTTCTCCGATCGGATGTAGAGGAAAAAAGAAAACAGAGAGTGGACTACATACAACATAGCCACGCAGAAAAATATTACCAGAAAACCGAACATTATGACTACCAGTATGTTAGTTGTAAATACTTCAACCAATGCTATTGTTATCTCAACCCTCAAGCCCCACGTTGGGTGCCAAAAAGGACTGTGGTGGTTTTACTCAGGTGGGCAGCCGAGCTCCACCACAACCGCTCTCTCACTCCCCCTCTCCTCAAAGAGGAAAGGGGAGAAAATACAACACAGAGAACTCGAGGTGTGAGATGAGAAAGGTTTAATTAAAGGGAAAGGGAATGGGGAGGAAAAAAGAAACAAAAGAAACAATAAGTCCGCGCGGAAGCACAGAGAGAAGGAAAAAAAATTATTCTCTACTTTCCATCAACTAGCGATGTTCGGCCACGTCCTTGGAAGCAGGGCCTCAAAACACATAGTGGTTGTTCAGAAGGAACAGCCCCCTCCCCCACGAGAGCCCCCCTTTTTATTGCTGAGTGTGACATCAGGTGTTATGGAATGTCCCTTTGATTGGTTTAGGTCAGCTGCCCTGGCGATGTCCCCTCCCCATCACTTGCCCACCCCCAGCCTGCTGGCTCTTGGAGGCTTGGAAGGAGTCCTGATGCTGTGCCAGCACTATGCAGCAATAGACACAACACTGGAGTGAGACCAGTGCTGTTCCATCTATGAGTGCAAAGCACAGCACTGTGTGGGCTGCTGCAGGGAAAGGTGACTCCATCCCGGACAGACCCAGCACATTTAGTTGTATGTAGCAATTTAAAGGTAAGCAGTTGGTAAGTGTTGAATGTAGTTCAAGATGGGTGAAGGAAATCCACAGACCTGTAGTCTTGCATTTTCTCACTGCAAATTCACCTCATCTTAAGCAGTTCTTAGTACATTCTTATGACACAGAGCGACACAGATGTTAAAACAGGCTGCTGCTTTGCTGCTGTACTGCCACTCTCAATCTTCATGGACAAAGACATGCATGAGATTGGAAAATCTCAGATGCCCTGAAACCAGACTGAATCAGAACAAATCACAGTCTAGTATGTACTTGTATGGTGTCCCTTTCCAGCTGCCATTGTTTTGTAGTTACTATTTAATTGACTTTTATAGTTGATTAATTAAAATACCCCAAAAGTGGTGTGTTAATTCTGACATCTTGGATATTCTGGAGTTGTTGGGTCTGCTTTGACTTCCTAGTTGTGTGTATGCAGATTGTCAGAGACCTCTCCCCCCCCAACCCAGCTACTGTTCTTGGCACTGGGTCTCGCCCCGAAGCCATGCTCAGTTCCAGATTGCCCCCCAAGTCATCATCCATGCTTTCTTCCCACCCATGAAGACCACATCTGGGCAGCTTGCAGATGGGGCAGTCAAGGTTCAGGGTCCAGTTGTAACTGGCAATGAGAGGTGGCTCCCATCATAGGCAAAGTGAGAAATGTCCTCACATAAAGCAAGAAGGAAGAAGTGCCAGTGGCTTTTATCCCCCTCTACATTTCCAGACAAACTGATTTCACCAAATGATTATTATAATTCGAACTAGTGTTTAAAGGACTACTGTGAAAAAGATCACAAAACATCACTGCAGTCTTCCCAGATCAAAAAGATGTCCTATGTAAATTATGAAACTGGATAAGTGTGCAGTCCAAAGTTACTGAAAATATGAAAAATGCCTCTTCCTGAGATTTGAAGAATAGTCACCAAATGGAGATACTTTCCAAGACACAGTAAAAAGCTTCATGAAGGCAGTCCACAAAGCAGCATTTGTTCTTGTGCTATCAGTAAAATGGCCAACACACATAACATGCATGGCATGCAGGTTCTTGGTACATCAGACAGGGATCCATTCTATTAGGAAAGTTGTCTTCTGCCATAGATGGAAGACATAGTCTTATACCTGGACAACTCAGTCCATAAATGATTGTTTTTACAGTGTTGACTTTATTAAATACTTCTTCATGGCATTGCATCCAGTGGTGCCAATATCCCTTTGCCTTGTTCTGCTCGATGGCTGATTAGGGCACAGATGCTGCTGTTTCTCTGAACCAATAGGTGGTTTGAGAGACTTCCCTTTTGAGGCAGTTAAAGTCTATCTGCAGTAAAAACCTGTGGTGGTTCCTGGATGTCAGAGAAGCAAGGTGATGGAAAGCATCTCCAAGAATGGCTTTGATTGCCTGCCTTCTTCTATTGCTTCCCGCCAAGGAGCAGAGGAAAGTACGGCTGATATTACCTTTCTAGTTACTTGAGCAGTTGCTGAGGAAGAACTAGAACAAAACATCTTCATTTGCCCATCTTTGCTATTCACTTTCAAGCACCAGAGGAAATTACATAGAAGAAAAAGTCTGGAAGAGGCTCCTTCTCTCCTAGTTGTGCAAACTAAAAGCTTCAGTGTACATAAAAATTAATATTTGGTTACATAGCACTCTATTTTCTGTAGCATGCCTCTAAAAATCTGAAAACAGACAATGTATTTTCTTAGGAATATATCTAAGCAGCTTAATAAACGGAGCAACTGGTTCTGCACAAAATCTCCTAGGGCTTGCTGCAGGCCAAAAGTTATGTTTCTTTATCTGAAAAGAAAGTGTCTTCCAATTAAAAATGTGAAAAAATATACATAAATTAAAGTTTTCAATAGAAAACATATATGCCTGAAAAGAAGTTAAAGAGGTAAGGAAGCAAGTTTAATGAAAAATAAAATATGCTGCCTTATTCCAGCATATGAACAGTGAGTCTCTGAGCAATCCCAAGACCCCAAAATGTATGAGTTAGGCTGTCCTGCTTTGTTTCAGGAAGGACGGCCGAAAACATGACAGACACCAGTACAGTCAGATCATGCTCTCCCTTTATTACTTGAATAGCCTGACTTTTATAGCAAATTTAACAGGGGCGGATAATGTCTCACACAAGATTATTGGTCAAAAGCACTCAGACAAACAACTACAAGAAAACAACCCCACCTGCAAGAAAACAACCCCCTTGTGATTAGCAGTCACATAGACCTTGTCCTTGAAGCCAGCTGCTGGCAACAATATTTTTCTAAATTCCTCAATTGGGCGATGTGGGAACACTGTCATGGGAACTTCTCATAGTTGCCCTGGTAGCTTGGTTTGCTCAGCTGCAGCAAGCCATGGGATTTTTGCTGTTTCAAAAAATCCCTGAACAATATACCTTACAATTGCTTCTATCTAATTATTGTCTGTAAAGAAGTGGTTGCAACAACTGCAGATGGGGAATGCTGGTACTTTCCTCTCTTGCAGAGGCCCTTTGAGGTTTGATTCACTAAAATCTATAAAATGCTTGGAGGTCATTGTGTGACAAACACAAAATAATAATGGCAATTGACATAGAGAGGTTTGTTATTGTTGAATTTGTTGGGGAAAAGTTGGCACATTGTCCTGGTTTTAGTTAGGACAGAGTTAATTTTCTTCCTAGTAGCTGGTGGAATGCTGTGTTTTGGCTTAGGATGAGAAGAGTGCTGATAACACCCCGATGTTTTAATTGTTGCAGAGCGGTGCTTACACCAAGCCAAGGACGTCTCAGCTTCTTGCTCTGTCCTGCCAACGGGCAGGCTGGGGGTGTAGCAGGAGCTGGGAGGGGACAGACCCAGGACAGGTGACCCAAACTAGCCAAAGGGGTATTCCATACCATCTGACATCATGCTAAACAATATATAGGGGTGGCTAGCCGGGGGGAAGGGAGGCCGGACTTCTCGGGGTTAGGCTGGGCATCGGTCAGTGGGTGGTGAGCAATTGCATTGTGCATCACTTGTTTGTACACATTATTAGTAGTAGTACTATTATCATCATTGTTTTTATTATTATTGTTATTATTATTTTCCTGTCTTAATAAACTGTCTTTATCTCAACTCACGGGCTTCACTTTCCCGTTTCTCTCCCCCATCCCAGAGAGGGAGGTGAGCGAATGGCTGTGTGGTGTTTAGCTGCTGGCCGGGTTAAACCACGACACATGTATAAGGCAACTCTGCCCTTTGCCTCAATGTGAGCCAGAATGGTTTAACGTTGCAGTGAGCCTTACTTTCAGAAGGAGAGAGGGTGAGAGAGAGGGAGAAAGAGTAGGAAAAAAACAAATGAGAAAAAAAAAGCCCCTTTTTTGTGGAAAGGACTGGTTTCTGATTTCAGTTATTTCTGAGTTGTAAACATTTTCAGGGACAAGGAATTCCTTTGCATACACATATTGCTATTTGCAAAAGCCAGGGGCTGTCCAGTGGAATTTTGTTTTTGTCTCAACAGAGTCATTTTATTAATCTGGGAGATTTTATTTAATACTCTGGTATTAATGACAGTAAGAAATTAAACAGTTGTTTCACTCATTTTTCTTTTCAGTGTGTGTGTGTCTTTCTTCCCCCACCCCCCCACCCTTGTATCTTTATAATCATGTTTTAAGACCGTAAATGTTTCCAAAGGCAGTGCCAGATTTAAAATACTGGTTGTTATTACAATGTGTGGGTGGCTTTACCCTCTCTGTTCACAGCCTCCATCTTTTATTTGCCCTTTCCTTTTTCAATCCTCCTACTATAAGAGAGGAATCCAAGAAAATGAACTCATTTAGGGGAGAAGCAGCTTGACTCCTCTTATGATGATTATGATTATTTTAGTCTGGACTGACTACACTTTAAGCAGATAAAACCAAAAATGAAGGGCAAAGAAAAAAACTTTGAAAGCTTAAATTTTGATGCAGTAAATCAATCAGGCAGGCAGCCCCAGTCTCCAAGGCTTGTTTTCATCTCATCCCCCTGGTTGCAAGGGAGTTACTCCCACTTTATGCTACAGCAGTGGAGATGAGGATCCAACCTTCATTCTCTGTTAAACTTTTTTAAATAAAAAAGACATTCCTATAGGCTGCTGCAGCATATCCCAAGCCCTGCTGTGCTCTCTGCTGCATACGGGGAGTATGAGGTAAATACTGCACATTGATTGCAACAGGCACAGGGAAGAGGAAGCGAGGAGCAGAGACAGTGTCGTCCTCCCCCAAGTGCTGTAAATTTGTAGCTGGCACAAACGCGAGGAAGGGGTGTGATGTGAGCACCCCTGAATAGGTGGTACAGGTGAGAGGATGAAGGATTCTGTCAAATTTATTCGTCCCACGTGTTTCTGCTGAAGGTCATGTGTGAGCGATGACCAATTGCATCACCAAGCCCTGACCAGCCTAAAGTGCAGCACACAGTGAGGCTGCACTGTGCCAGCAGGCTTGAACCCCAAACCACCCCCAAACCCAGACTCAGCCAGCTGAGTGCGGGCTGAGGGAGGTGTTTGAGGATGGGGTGAGTGCTCCTTGTTCTGTGCATTCAGTGAAATTTCCATTACACAACATTACCCTTACATCTACCCGCCCGTAAGTGCAGGCAGAGCACGGACAAAACTCACTGCATGCTCTGAGCAGCGCCCTGGGAGGTGGCAGGAGTGGGACTCCCATGTTGAGGATGGGTTAAGCTTTAGGTTCCTATTGGTGGATATCGCAGAATCGAAACCCCACTTCTTGGGGTTTCTAAAGATTGCATTTCTTTATGTAAATATGCATGCACATATTTGGTCTATAGTATCACCATGTCAAAATTAGTTTTGAATGTTAATTTCAAAGCAAAAAAAACACAGTATATCTTTAAGTCAGAGAGACTGTAGATACTGGATGTTTTCTGACCAGAAACGTGTATACACATACACACCTATGCTATAATTATAGAAGCATGTATAACAGGATGCTGCCCATGCTTGTCTGAGTTGCCTCGTTCCAATTTGTTTCAGGGCTCAGAGAGTTTGTGCTTCACTGCCAGCAAGGGGCCTTTCATTTACCAGATCACAGAATCACAGAATTGAAGGGGTTGGAAGGAACCTCAAGAGATCATCGGGTCCAACCCCCCTGCCAAAGCAGACTCCTTAGAGCAGGCTGCCCAGATAGGCATCCAGACGGGCCTTGAATATCTCCAGAGAAGGAGACTCCACAACCTCCCTGGGCAGCCTGTTCCAGTGCTCCGTCACCCTCCCCGTGAAGAAGTTCTTTCGCATGTTGGTGCGGAACTTCCTGTGCTCCATTTTACGGCCATTGCCCCATGCCCTGTCCCCACAAACGACTGAAAAGAGGTTGGCCAAATCCCTGTCTCCCACACTTCAGGTCTTTATACACATTGATGAGATCCCCTCTCAGTCTTCTTTTCTCCAGGCTGAACAGACACAGGTCTCTCAGCCTTTCCTCATAGGGAAAATGCTCCAGGCCCCATATCATCTTTGTGGCCCTCCACTGGACTCTTTCCAGGAGATCCCTGTCTTTTTGGGACTGGGGAGCCCAGAACTGGATACAGTACTCCAGGTGAGGCCTGACCAGGGCCGAGTAGAGGGGGAGGATCACCTCCCTTGACCTGCTGGCCACGCTCCTTTTAATGCACGCCAGGATCCCATTGACCCTCTTGGCCATGAGGGCACACTGCTGGCTCATGGTCAACCTGGACCCCCAGGTCCTTCTCCTCAGAGCTCCCCTCCAGCAGGTCATCCTCCAGCCTGTACTGATACTTCGGGTTGTTCCTTCCCAGGTGCAGGACTCTACACTTGCTCTTGTTAAACCTCATTTGTTTTCTTCCTGCCCATCTTTCCAGCCTGTCCAGGTCTTGCTGAATGGCAGCACAGCCTTCTGGCGTGTCAGCCACTCCTCCCAGCTTTGTGTCATCAGCGTACTTGCGGAGGGTGGACACTATTCCCTCATCAAGGTCGTCAATGAAGATGTTGAACAAGACCGGACCCAGCACCGACCCCTGGGGAACACCGCTAGTCACAGGTCTCCAGCCAGACTCTGTGCTGCCGATCACCACCCTCTAAGCTCGGCCAGTCAGCCAGTTCTCAGCCCACCTTACTGTCCACTCCTCTATTCCACACTTTCTCAGCTTTGCTAGTAGGATGTCCTGGGAGACAGTATCAAAAGCCTTGCTAAAGTCAAGGAAGATGACATCCACTGCTCTCCCCTCATCTACCCAGCTGGTGATGCCATCATAGAAGGCAATGAGGTTGATCCTGCACAACTTCCCCTTTGTTGAATCTATGCTGACTACTCCTCATAACCTTCTTCTCTTCCAATTGCTTGGAGATGGCATCCAGAACAAGCTGTTCCAACACCTTTCCAGGGACAAGTGTAGACTGACTGGCCTGTAGTTTCCCGGATCCTCCTTCTTGCCCTTCTTGAAGATTGGAGTGACATTGGCTATCCTCCAATCTTCAGGCACCTCTCCTGTTCTCCAGGACCATTCAAAGATGATAGAGAGTGGTTCGACAATCACATCTGCCAGCTCCCTTAGCACACGCGGATGCATCCCATCGGGACCCATGGATTTGTGTGCGTTGAGCGCACTCAGATGCTTCCAAACCACTCCCACGTCCACCGGGGGGAGCCCTCCATTTCCCAGACCCTTTGTCCTATTGCCTGGGTCGAGGAGTCCTGGGGGGGAGTCCCTGAAGCAAAGACTGAAGCAAAGAAAGCATTCAGTATCTCTGCCTTCTCGGTGTCTCCCATTACCAGGACACCCACCTGTCCTGGTTTCAGTTAGGACAGAGTTAATTTTCTTCCTAGTAGCTGGTAGAATACTATGTTTTGGCTTAGGATGAGAAGAGTGCTGATAACACCCCGATGTTTTAATTGTTGCAGGGCGGTGCTTACACCAAGCCAAGGACGTCTCTGCTTCTTGCTCTGTCCTGCCAACGGGCAGGCTGGGGGTGTAGCAGGAGCTGGGAGGGGACAGACCCAGTTCAGGTGACCCAAACTAGCCAAAGGGGTATTCCATACCATCTGACATCATGCTAAACAATATATAGGGGTGGCTAGCTGGGGAAGGGGGGCCAGACTGCTCAGGGATAGGCTGGGCATTGGTCAGCGGGTGGTGAGCAATTGCATTGTGCATCACTTGTTTTTACACATTATTAATAGTAGTACTATTATTGTCATTGTTGTTATTATTATTATTGTTATTATTATTATTACTGTTATTATTATTTTCCTGTCTTAATAAACTGTCTTTATCTCAACTCACAGGCTTCACTTTCCCGTTTCTCTCCCCCATCCCAGAGAGGGAGGTGAGCGAATGGCTGTGTGGTGTTTAGCTGCCTGCCGTCTTAAACCACTACACCCCCTCGTTCACCAAGGGACCTACATTATCCCTAGTCTTCCTTTTACTGTTTACTGTTTTTTTTCATACTTAAAAAAAACACTTCTTATTAACCTTTATCTCTTTTGCAACCCTCATCTCTAGGTGGGCTTTAGCCTTCCTTGTCGCATCCCTGCAGGCCCTGACAAACCTTCTATACTCCTCCCAAGAGGACAGGCCCTTTTTCCCCATTTCATAGACCTTCCTCTTCCTTTTGATCTTATCAATGAGCTCCTTGCTCATCCACGCAGGTTTCCTGCCCCCCCTTTCCCGATTTCCTACTCTTAGGGATGCACCGATCCTGAGCTTGGAAGAAGTGCTGCTTAAATGTAGCCCAGCTCTCACAAGCACCCTTGCCTTCTAGCAAGCTATCCCATGAGATACTCCCAAGCAGGTCCCAGAAGAGGTCGAAGTTGGCTCTCCAAAAGTCCAGGGTTGCAATTCTGCTTTTAGCCTTACTTCTTCCACCAAGTTCCATCTTGAACTCCACCATCTCATGGTCACTGCATCCCAAGCTGCCCTTGACCTTCACATCCCTAACAAGGCCATCCCTGTTGGTAAGAACGAGGTCCAGGAGCACCCCCTTCCTCATTGTCTCTTCCACCACCTGCGTCAGAAAATTGTCCTCAACGCATTGTAGGAACCATTTGGACTCCTTGTGCCTGGCCGAGTTGCTTACCCAACAGATGTCTGGATAATTGAAGTCCCCCATGAGAACCACCGCCCGTGATCATGAGGCTACTACCAGATGCTTCTAGAAGGCCTCATCGACCTCCTCCTGATCTGGTAACCTGTAGTACACCCTCACAACAGTGTCCCCCATACCAGCCCACCCCTTAATTCTTACCCACAAGCTCTCCACTTGTCCTTCACCTTCCCCCAGCTGGAGCTGGGTACACTCTAATTGCTCCCTCACATAAGGAGCAACCCCACCCCCTCGCTTCCCCAGCCTGTCTTTCCTAAAAAGGACATAGCTCTCCATGACAGCGTTCCAGTCATGTGAGCTGTCCCACCATGTCTCTGTGATTGCAACAAGATCATGGCCCTGTGACCGAACACAGATCTCGAGCTCATCCTGTTTATTTCCCATGCTCTGTGCATTGGTATACAGGCACTTTAGGGAAGCAGCAGGTGCAGTTACCCCTGGAGGGATGCAAGAAGAAGATTCCGGACAGGGTATCGGTATCGTTACCTTCTCTGAGGAGCCCTCGGACGATCCTATGGGACAACTCAGAGGTTTTTCCCTACTATCTTCAACAGTGACAGCAGTGACAACTTCCTCCAGCACTTCTCTGTCAGTTTTAGCTCCCCTCCCTTCCCCCATCAAACCTAGTTTAAAGCCCTGGTAATCAGCCCAGAGAGCTTGCTCCCCAACACACTTGTGCCCCACTTGCTGAGTTGGAGTCGGTCAGCAACCCACATACCCGGCTTCTCAAAGGACTGCACAAGATCAAAATACCCAATTTCCTGGTCCAGACACCATCCCCTCATCCAGTCAATTCACCTGTCCCGTTCTCCTCCTTCTTTCTGGGTCCCGGTCACCCAGCAGGAGGACAGAGGAGAACACTACCTGCACCTCCGATCCCTTCAACAACCTTCCCAGGGATGCAAAGTCCTTTTTAATATTCCTCATTTTTCTAGTTGAGTTGCAGCTTCCTGGGATCCAACCTGAATGACAACAAGAGGATAGTAATCCTCTGGTTTAATGAGCTGTGGCAGAGCCTTCCTAACGTCTCTGACACGTGCCCCAGGAAGACAGCACACCTCTCTGGACAGGCTATCTGGGCGACAAATGGAAGCTTCAGTGCCCCTCAGCAAGGAGTCTCTGATCACTAAGACTCTCCATTCTTTTTTTGTGGCACTGGTTGTGATGCAGTGCTCTGTCCAGCCCTGATCCCTGTGCTCAGTACTTCCTCCAGTCTTGACACGTTTCTCAGGGTTGCTTCCCGGGTTCGGACTACTGTCTAGACCCTCAACCTCTTCCTTTTCCTCCCTGAGAGCCTCAAATCTATTACCCAGGGACACCGTGGGGGTTAGTGGCACCGTGGGTGTTGGGGGCAAACGTCTTTTTCTGCTTTGAGCTGAGACGAGGGTCCAGCCCCTTTCCTCTTGCGGGCGGTCAAGCCCTCTGTCCTGCATGTGATCAGCTGGGTCAGCTACCATCCCTTGCAGGGACTTAGGAGGGGGCTGCTGGTCATCAGCAGGGGCAGGCTGACACCTCCTATCTGTCACCCTCAGAGACTCCCTCAGGCTGCCAATTTCTCTCTGCAGCCCAGCCACCTGCTCGAGGAGTTCCTTAAGCAGGGCACACCTGTACCCATGACAGCCCTCTCTTCCCTCAGGACCCAGGTGGGTCTCCAGATTCCAGAGCTCCGCACAGTCACCTGTCTGGACTGCCACTCCCCCCCTTGGAGGATCCACCTGAGTGCCCACATGAGCCCAGAGAGGCAGTATCTCCTCCGTTTGGGTTGCTGCCTCAGACCAGCCACTGTGACGGGTGCCCACCATGGTGAATTCTAGGTGCAAAGAGGCAGAGTTCCCTGAGGAGAGGAGGGGAAGAGAAAGGGAGGTGGGAAAGGGAGGAGATGATCCTCCTCGCACTCCTCCCTGCCCTGCCCGAACTGCCCCGCACAAACTGCCTGCGCTAACTGCCAAGCCGTAAATGCTGGGATACCAGCAGTATGCTTCCCCTGCATTTATGGGGGAACAGGTGCTGGCAACATAGGTGCTAAAGAGGCTTTGAAGTGGGTGACAGTGCCAGAGGATGGATTGGAGTCTGAATGGACCTTTGTGCTCCCTGTTTTGTTGTGGCTGGTTGGTACGGAGGAACTGAGATTTGTAGGTGCTTTTCTCTGCACCCTACCAGGTAAGGTGGAGGCAGCAGCCTCTCTGGGAGCACCAGCCCCTGCTCCTCAGCACTGCTGGTGGCTTCTCTTGCCCTTGCTCAGCATTTATGCTAGGGGAAGTCCTTACAGGAGGGGCCAAGCATCACTGGAGCTTGGGGCGTCCTGCTGCAGGAGAGAAGCTGAGGCATGGTGATGGAGCAATTTGCTCCAGGAGCTGAGAAGCAGCTGAGTGGCAGCAAAGCCCCTGTAGTAGCCTGAGAATTTCTATTCTCTTCTTTAACTGTTAATGTGATTCTCTGTAATCATTACAGTTTACCTATGTTTGAATGAAGAGGGCCATAAAAGTTTACCGTTATCTGTCTACCTGTTCTCCTGATTATCTCTGCTTTTCTATGACTACTATTGACTCATTATTGGCATGGCGCTGATCTGAACTTTAATGCTTTGTGGAAACACAGTAGCTGCCCAGTAATGTGATTATTTCAGCAGGCACCCTTTTTTTCTATAAAATAAGAACACAGTTGTATCTGTTTAGTGCTGTCATAAACTTGTGTTAGGTTCTCAATAAAAAGGAGTCTTTGCTTGCTATTATGCAGAGAGAGAGCAACTTACCTTTGAAACCAGGGCTTGGATGAACCCAACTTCTGTTTAATGAACTGGTGGCTTGCACTTTTGATATATTTGTTGCTCCTTTAATCAGTAGAAATTTACTGAAATCAGGAGGTTTCCTGATATGTTAAAAATTCTGACTACAAGTCAACTGCAAAGTCATAATCACCAGCCATTTTCTGCTCCCACCCCTCCTCTATAGGACAACAAAATGTTTGTTTTGCTTCAATCCTTATTGCTTCAAAGCTCTTTGAAACATGTCAGTGTGGTTTGAACTCTATGCAGTTAAAGCCTGTCTTTGGCATTTTAACTTCAACTGTTTATGTTCTGACTAATTAGCCATAATGTGCTGGTCAGGGATAATGTATTAGATTCATAGAATCATAGAATATCCTGAGTTGGAAGGGACCCTTAAGGATCATCAAGTCCAACTCTCGACACCGCACAGGTCTACCCAAAAGTTCAGACCATGTGCCTAAGTTCACAGTCCAATCTCTTCTTAAATTCAGACAGGCTCGGTGCAGTGACCACTTCCCTGGGGAGCCTGTTCCAGTGTGCAACCACCCTCTCTGTGAAGAACCCCCTCCTGACGTCCAGCCTAAATTTCCCCTGCCTCAGCTTAACCCCGTTCCCGCGGGTCCTGTCACTAGTGTTAATGGAGAAAAGGTCTCCTGCCTCTTGACAACCCCTTACGAGGAAGTTGTAGACTGCGATGAGGTCTCCCCTCAGCCTCCTCTTCTCCAGGCTGAACAGGCCCAGTGACCTCAGCCGTTCCTCGTACGTCTTCTATTAGATATGTTATGACTCTTTCCCTGTGCTGTAGTAAGTGGTAATTCTCCATCAGTGACTTAAAAGTGCCAGAGCGTCTTCTTCCCAACTTTTCTGGGGAAACAAATATTTTAAGCTAAAGACACTTGATTTCCCGCTCTACTCTGCGCTGGTGCGGCCTCACCTCGAGTACTGTGTGCAGTTCTGGGCACCACAGTATAAAAAGGACATGAAACTGTTGGAGAGTGTCCAGAGGAGGGCTACGAAGATGGTGAAAGGCCTTGAGGGGAAGACGTACGAGGAACGGCTGAGGTCACTGGGCCTGTTCAGCCTGGAGAAGAGGAGGCTGAGGGGGGACCTCATCACAGTCTACAACTTCCTCGCAAGGGGTTGTCAAGAGGCAGGAGACCTTTTCTCCATTAACACTAGTGACAGGACCCGCGGGAACGGGGTTAAGCTGAGGCAGGGGAAATTTAGGCTGGACGTCAGGAGGGGGTTCTTCACAGAGAGGGTGGTTGCACACTGGAACAGGCTCCCCAGGGAAGTGGTCACTGCACCGAGCCTGTCTGAATTTAAGAAAAGATTGGACTGTGAACTTAGGCACATGGTCTGAACTTTTGGGTAGACCTGTGCGGTGTCAAGAGTTGGACTTGATGATCCTTAAGGGTCCCTTCCAACTCAGGATATTCTATGATTCTATGATTCTATGATTTTTTGCTATTATGGGTTATGGTCTGTTTTGATTACATTTTCTGTCTCAAAAGCCATTAGTATATTCTAAACATTTGTAAGTAAATTGTCAAGTGAGAGCTAAAGTGTTTGGGAAAGTCTGTGTGCCACCCAGACCAGAGGATGTAGGCTGGAAAGAAATTATAAGGAAAAAAATCCATATTGTATCATTTAAATCCTTTTTACATAAAATAGTCTGGAATCCTGCTGAAGCCCCTGACTTGAATGTGGGCTGTGAACCCCCTACTAGTCCATTAAAAAGAGAGGGGATATTTGGAAAGACTGGGCAAAAAGCATGCAGCTATGCTAACATTTAGAGATTCTCATAACTCAGGTCTTGGTTTAGCAGCATCTGTAAAATTAACAGCTTCGAGTTTGGTTCATCCACAGCAATGGCAAATCTGCTGAATACATGGGCTCTTAGCATAATATTAACACTTGTCTGCAGAGATCACACAGAGAGCTGTGTATGGTCGGGATCAAGCTGGTCCCGGGGTGCTGAGGGCATCTCTGATGAGCGAGTGTGGTGGTTTTACCATGCTAGGCAGTTGAACTCCACCACAACTGCACTCTCACTTCCCCTCTTTAGAAGAGGAGGGGAAGAAGTAAAGTAAAGAACAACTCTCGGGTTGAGATAAGGATAATTTAATTAAAGGGAAAAAATAATTATTAAGGAGAGATTATTATTAATTAATCAATTTAACTAAAGGGAAAAAAAGGGAAAGGGGAAAAAGGAGGGGGGAAGGAAAAAACAAAACAAGTAAAGGCTGTGTGGAAGTGCAGAGACAAGAAATTACTGTCTACTTCCCACAAATGAACGATGCTCGACCACGTCCTTGAAGCAGGGCCTCAATGCACATAGTCGGTGTTCAGGAGGACAGACATTTTCACAATGAGAGCCCACCCCTCCCCTCTTCTTCCTGTTTCCACCTTTTATTGCTGAGTGTGACATCACATGGTATGGAATATCCCTTTGGTTGGTTTAGATCAGCTGCCCTGGTGATGTTCCTTTCTCACTTTTTTGCCCACCCCCTAGGAGGCTTAGAGAGAGTCTTGATGCTGTGCCACCACTGCTCAGCAGTAGACACAACACTGGAGTGATACTAGTGCTGTTCTAGCTACAAGTGCAGAGCACAGCACGGTATGGGCTGCTGCAGGGAAAGTTAACATCCCAGCCAGACCCAGTGCAACCTCCACCCCTTATTCCATACCATTTGTGTCACTCTCAGATCCCACATACTTTAGAATATAAGTATTCTCATCACCATTGTTCCTTGTCCTTGGATTGATAGGTAGGTATATCTTTTCATTCTATAGGTGTTTCTCAAAAAATGTTCATAAGAACTGTTGACAATTTAGTCTTCATCTGCCAAAGTGGCCACTCAGGGCAGGTGGAGTTGGATGTCTGGACGCCAGCACCAGCTTAGCTCAAGTCCTTGTTGAACTTGCCTGGTTCCTTGCAAAATTGACCTGTCGTTGATCCTGCAGCATCTTCCTAAAACATATAACTTAGATTACAGATTAGTTTTCTCCCAAGGTTTAATCTCCTTGAGGCACACACCTGATATCCCCATTCTTTTGCATGACCCACCAGGTATATCCCGGTCCTTGGGCGAAGACAATCCCATGAGTGGGTTTGCCTTTTCCCGAGGCAGGAGCAACCCACACTGCCTTCCCCATCCACTTTCCTACATGCACTACGGGGACTTTAGCTCCTTTCACTGTGTGTAGGGGTTTTGTTTCGGCTGGACCAGCACAGCTGTCAGACTCCCTATTGTTAACTAGCCAAGTGGCTTCTGGTAGATTTATGTCCCATTGTTTCCATGTCCCAGCACCCAATGCTCGTAACATAGTCTTTAACAGTCCATTGTACCTCTCAACCTTCCCAGAGGCTTGTGGGTGATAAGGGATGTGATACACCCACTCAATACCATGCCTCTTAGCTAGGAGGTAACAAGATTGTTTCAGAAATGACTCCCATTGTCAGACTCAATTCTCTCTGGTGTACCATGACGCCATAGCACTTGCCTTTCTAGGCCCAAGATAGTGTTTCGGGCCGTGGCATGGTTTACGGGGTATGTTTCCAGCCACCCGGTAGTTGCTTCTACCATTGTGTGTACCATTTGCCTTGGTGGGTTTATGGGAGCACTCCGATATAGTCAATTTGCCAGGCCTCACCATATTGAAACCCTAGCCATCTCCCCCTGTGCCAGGGAGATTTTACCTTCATGGATCTCTTGACTGCAGCACAGGTCTCACACTCATGGGTAACCTGTGTGATGGCCTCAATGGTCAGGTCCACCCATCAATCCCTCCCCAGATGTCCTGATGTTTCATGGGCCCATTGAGCTACAAACAGCTCACCCTTATGTCTCCAGTCCAGGTCCACCTGAGCCACTTCAATTTTTGAAGCTCGATCTACTTCTTCGTTGTTCTGATGTTCTTCAGTAGTGCGATTCTTGGCCATGTGAGCATTTACATGATGTACCTTTACAGCCAGGTTTTCTACCCGGGCAGCAATATCTTGCCACAGGGTAGCAGCCCAGATAGGTTTACCTCTGCGCTGCCAGTTGTTCTGTTTCCACTGTTGCAGCCACCACCACAGAGCATTTGCCACCATTTTTCTCTTTCGGCAATCTCTAGGGCTAGTTGTATGGCTTTTACTTCTTCATACTGATTTGACTCGCCTTCCCATTCCATGGCCTTCACAACTTGTCCTGTGGAGCTCCACACAGCAGCTTTCCATTTCCGATGGCTCCCTACCACACGGCAGGATCCGTCAGTGAAAAACACACTGCTTTCTGTCTTCTGGCAACTTATTCTATGGTGGTGCCTTTTCAGCACGGGTTACCTCCTTTGTCGGCACTCCTAAATCTCTGCCCTCTGGCCAGTCCATGACATCTTCCAGGATTCCTTGGTGATTAGGTTTTCTCATTGGAGCCTGTTGTGTAATTAACGCTATCCACTTACTCCATGTAGCATCAGTCGCATGCTGTTTAGTGGGAATTTTCCCTTTGAACATCCAATGTAACACAGGTAGCTGTGGGGCCAAGAAGAGTTGTGCCTCTGTACCCACAACTTCTGAAGCAGCTCGAACACCCTCATATGCCATGAGTATTTCTTTTTCAGTTGGGCTTCTGATCCTCGATAGCCCCGGCTCCAGAAACCCAGAAGTCAACCTCGAGTTTCTTCTGGCGTTTTCTGCCAGAGGCTCCAGGTGAAGCCATGCTCCCCAGCTGCAGTGTAAAGTATGTTTTGCACAGCTGGTCCGGAAGGAACAGGCCCAAGGTCCACTGCACAAGTTATTTCTTGTTTGATTGTTCAAAGGCCTGTTGTTGCTCGGGTCCCCACTCAAAAAGTTCCTCTTTCGAGTCACTCGATATAGAGGACTCACAAGCTGACTATAGCCTGGCACATGCATTCTCCAGAATCCCACAAGGCCTAGGAAAGCTTGCGTTTCTTTTTTGCTAGTTGGCGGAGATATAACCGTTATTTTGTTGACCACATCTATCAGAATATGGTGATGTCCATCCTGCCATTTTACTCCCAAGAACTGGATTTCCTGTGCAGGTCCCTTGACCTTACTCTGTTTAATGGCAAAAACAGCTTTCAGGAGAATTTGAATTACCTTCTTCCCTTTCTCAAAAACTTCTGCTGTGTTGCCCCACACGAGGATGTCGTCAGTGTACTGTAGGTATTCAGGAGCTTCCCCCTGTTCCAGTGTCATCTGGATCAGTCCATGGCAAATGGTAGGGCTGTGTTTCCACCCCTGGGGCAGTTGATTCCAGGTGTATTGGATGCCCCTCCAAGTGAAAGCAAACTGCGGTCTGCATGCTGCTGCCAAAGGGATGAAGAAAAATGCATTAGCATTATTAATTGTGGCATACCACTTGGCTGCCTTTGACTCTATTTCCTACTGGAGTTCTAGCATGTCCGGCACTGCAGCACTCAGCGGTGGTGTGCCTTCGTTCAGGCCACGATAGTCCACTGTTAGCCTCCACTCTCCATTAGACTTTCACACTGGCCATATAGGACTATTAAAAGGTGAATGAGTCTTGCTGATAATATGCTGTGGTAATGTGGGCTACACAGCAATGTTGCTAAACTTTTTTCAGAACACTTTCCTGAAAGGCTGTTGCTCTTAATGGGTCAGTGCCAAAGCCAGCCTGCTCCTCCCGCGTCCTCCAGCATCTTCCCAATCTCAGGAGCACGTCTGCTTTCACTGCAGCGAGCACCGCACAGCTTGAGAAGACAGTTTTGTGCTGTTATAATTAAAGCTATTATTCTCATACACAGGCAATAGTTGGATAATCTAGGTCATCACATATGTACAGCCTGGAAGGGTGCTCATCATAGCTGTGGAGAGCTCTTCCCACAGCTAAGTCTTACTGCATAATATTAAAGAACATACAAGAGGCTATGTAACTCATTTATTTGCAGCGAAGTGTCATGTTCAGTCCTACTTCAGGGACTGGTTCATCTGTAAGCCTGTTTGCCACCCTGTAAGCAGTGGCAAACCTGTGGTAGAAGGACAGGGGAGATGGCCGATCAAAAACATCACAGACAAGCAGTTCAGCATAAGTTCTTCCTCGATATTGGCTTGTAAAAACCCATAATTTATATATCAGATGTACATATATATGTACATGTGTATGCCCATTTACACATATAACCTCTGAAAAGTGCCTAGTATCTTACTTGCCCGGTTGATGATCCTTTAAAAGTTATCTTCTGCAGATGCTTGGCACCTTGAGAAAAATCTCTTCTGTCAAACTGAACACCCTCAGCACTGTCCTTCCCACATCAGACGATGGCTTTTCAGCCCTCCCCTTCAGTAACCAAAACTAAATTAATCTATCATCGGGCGAGGCTCATACAAGGAAAGCCTATCGGACTTTGAAATAGTGTCCCCCAGGGAAGTTGGGGAAGTCCTGTTGTTTAAGGCTGAATGAATTGGCCTATTATGGGACAGCTGGAAGCTTGGGCTAGCTGAGCTAATATGGCTTTTCCATTTCTAATATATCTGACTTAAATTCGGACTGTTGAGACCCAACAATGCAGGCAGATATGCTTTCAAGAAACACACCAGAAAATGAGATACAGTGTTTTTAGTAGGCAGACAAGTCATAACCACAGGATCCCTGGACATTCAGTTGTGGCTTTTTGTCTTCTTCCCTCTCCAACTTCTGTGCTAAAACACTTTGCTCTCCAAAAGTAGCAAGGGCTTAGGCCTCCTGTTTCTGAACTAATGTCATCTTGTTTGGGAACTTGGGAAATATAGTTCAAGAAAGAAAATAAAAAAATATGGAAGGACCACTAAAAGGAAAGTGCTCAAAGATCAATGTTTCAGGTAGATGACAAATATCGCTCCAAACAGGAAAAATAAGCTTTGAGTTAGAAACATGGATATTAATGTTCAGACATAACTTGTTTTTTCCTCCCACTTGTCATGGTCTGTGGAGTCCTAGTAAATAAAGTATTGCATAATTTCTGTGGTGATTGTTCAGGATGTGAAGGCTTCTAAGCCTAAATATATATGTACTTATTTGTATATTTACATTTCACTTTCTGTAACCTAAATTATTTGGGGGAAAGAAGATCTTTCTTCTAATAGTTTCATCATTCTTCCCTTCTGAAATTTGGGCTTTAAGAATACATAAACTGTACAATTTGTGTCACTTTAGCTGCAGGGATGAGATGGGATCCTTCCAGGGAAAAAGTGCTGTAGGATTCCAGCACTCAGTTACAGTGAAATGCGCCCATCAAAAGCTGAGTGTCGAGCAGAGATCCAATGTCAGAAATTTGGCAAAATATCCATTCGACACAAGCAGTCAATGATTTCAGGAACCAGTGATATGGAGTGAGAAAGCTGTTATGAGAGGAAAGCAAGTCTTCTGTAGAGAGGAAGCTAGATGATCCCTAGTAGCATGTAAGGCTGGTCACAGTCTGCCTTCTGTACCTCATTTCCTAAAGGGAAAAAGAGCACAGGGATGTGAAAATCAGCACCGTGTGGGAAATGAACTGAAATCTTCTGTAATTGCTCCCCTCAGAGCTGAGTACAGACAAGGTCAGACCTGGAGTGGGACTTCAGTAGAAAACTGAAATCTGGGTGTCCTGGTTTCAGCTACAATAGAGTTAATTTTCCTGCTAATAGCTGGTATGGTGCTGTGTTTGGGATTAGGATGAGAATAATGTTGATATCACACTGATGTTTTAATTGTTGCAGATCAGCGCTTACACTAAGCCAAGGACTTTTCAGCTTCTCACACTGTCCTGCCAGTGGGCAGGCTGGGGGTGCAGCAGGAGCTGGGAGGGGACAGACCCAGGAAAGGGGTATTCCATACCATCTGATGTCATGCTGAACAATTAATATGGGGGGGCTGGCCGGGGTGAGGGGACTGACTGCTCAGGGATTGGCTGGGCATTGGTCATCGGGTGGTGAGCAATTGCATTGTGCATCACTTGTTTTGTACACATTATTATTAGTAGTACTATTATCATTATTATCATTATTTTCCTTTATTTTCTGTCCTAATAAACTGTCTTTATCTTAACCCACAGGCTTTCATTTCTTTCTAATTCTCTCCCCCATCCCAGAGAGGGAGGGGGGAGGGTGAGCGAATTGCTGTGTGGTGCTTAGCTTCTGGCAGGGTTAAACCACAACACTGGGATGGAGGAGAAGGTCCCTGGGAAGTCTCTGGGGGAAAGATGTCAGGTGTTCACCTAAAAGATTTTAACTACATTTTAGTTCAAGGGTGGGGCAACTGTCACATTGGAGAGGATTAGCCTATGTATCACCCAAAATCTGTGAAAGTCCTTTTGTCCTTTTTTTTTTTTTTTGAGCTGCTAAGCTCGAAAATCAGTCCATATGTACCTTTTGTATAGGCCCATGTAGCTGAAACAGCAAAGCCACCATTTCATCTAGAGCAAGGTTTGGTTCTTCATGTTGACAGTTTTTCTACTTTCTGACCCTCGTAGGCTGATTTTTGGGAAGAGGCTTATACCATGCTTATTTATGAGAGCAATCAACTATATCTCCTTACCCCACTAATGTTAACAGTAATTTGTCCCCAACACCTCTGCCTCCTCCTGAGTGCAGAAAGGGTAAAACTCCTACCCCTGTCCCTCCATGAGTAACTACAGCAAAGCAGGATTTTTCTTCCTGGCCTTTGCCAGCCTGATGATACCCTGAGCCCACCCCAGGGAAGAAGGTCCAGACCTCAGGCTCAGTCAAGCAGTTCCCCTCCTATAGCAGGCTATAGGGGCTGTCAGTAAAACATTTCACTGAGGCTTCATCTGTGAATCATACCCTGAAAACAGGACAAGAGAGGGAAGCCCATCTCCTTGCCTGAAGACTTACTTATATGCCAAACACTCTAACATCATGTCTCAGGCACCAGCAATTTGATGAATAACTCAATTCTTTTTAATATTTACAAATAAGTCAGTTTCCATTGGATTCAACTTGTTATTTCATGTATTATTGTCAAGACGCAGGAAGTATTTTCTCTCATCACCATCGCAAGTAACTTTGTTTTTTAAAGATAATTGACATGCATTCATCACTTGACTCAAGCAATTTCCACTTTTAAGAAAAACATGGTATAATTACAAGAGTTGAAGAAGTGGCAGTAGCTGGCAGTTTATGTAGCTTCTGTCTTTCCAGGGTCTAGTTGCATGCTGGTCAGAACAGGATGCTCAGATTACTGCCAGGACTTCCCTTGACATCTTTGTCAAGTTGTTATTAATACAGTAATATTCACCCAAACAAATGAGCACATCCTCTTGTGGACATTCCTGTGTGTGTAACCACAGCAACCCTGCTGTTGACTGGAACTTGAAGTTGGCGATGGCAAAGTTGAGAGCCTCTGGGTAAGGATTAAGGGATGAACAAATAAAGGGGATGTTGTTGTGGGAGTCTATTTCAGATCACCCGTCCAGGATGACAACACCGATGAATTATTCTTTGAGGAACTAAGAGATACCTCAAGATCAACTGCTGTTGTCCTTATGGGGGACTTAAGATTGCCAGATATCAACTGGGATCACCACACGGCCAACAAGAGCAGGTCCAGGAGGTTCCTAAAGCACCTAGATGATAACTTCTTGGTGCAGGTGCTAAGGGAGCCAACTAGGAAAGGTGTCCTCCTAGAACTGTTGCTGGAGAACAGAAAGGGTCTTGTGGGGGACGTGGCAATTGGTGGCTGTCTCGGTCATAGTGACCATAAAGCGGTTGAGTTTATAATTTATGGTGACAGAAGGAAAACTGCCACCAACACTTCAGCCCTGGGTATGGGGAAAGCGGATTTCAGGCTGCTCAGGGAACTAGTCAGCAAGGTCCCCTGGGAAACTGCCTTTGAGGGCATTGACGCCCATCAGTGCCGGTCAGTCTTTAAGCACTGCCTCCTAAAAGCACAAGATCAGGCAATTCCAAAACACTGGAAGTCAAGCAGGTGGGGCAGAAGGCCAGCCTGGCTGACCGGGGATCTTCTTCTGGAGCTTAGGCAGAAAAAGAAAGCATATGGCTGATGGAAGCAGGGTCAGGCAACATGGAAGGAATACAGGGACACTGTTCGAGTTTGCAGGGAGAAAATTTGTGTGGCCAAAGCCCAGCTAGAGTTAAAGCTGGCCATTGTCTATGGGAGACAATAAAAAAAGATTTTTTTAGATATGTGAACAGAAAAAGGAGGACCAAAGAAAACATAGGTCCACTACTTGATGGGGAAGGTCACCTCACAGACAATGACATAAGTAAACATTTAATGCCTTCTTTGCCTCCGTCTTCAACACCAATGATGGGCTTTGGGACCCAGGGTGCCCTGCACTTGAGCACCATGACGGTGGGAATGACAAACTCCCAACCAACCCTGAACATGTGCGGGATTTGCTGCTCCACCTGGATCCATACAAGTCCATGGGTCCAGATGGGATTAATCCCAGTGTGCTTAAAGAGCTGGCTGACGTCATCATGGGACCTCTCAATTATTTTTCAAAGGTCTTGGGAATCTGGAGTCAACTGGAAGCTGGCAAAAGTTGTGCCAATTTTCAAGAAGGGTAAGAAGGAAGACCATTGCAATTACAGGCCTGTCAGTCTCACATCAGTGCCTGGTAAAATTATGGAGAAGGTGATTCTTGAAGTTATTGAAGCGCACCTGGGGGAAAATGCAGTCATTGGTCCCAGCCAGCATGGGTTCACGAGGGGTAGGTCTTGTTTGACTAATGTAATTTCCTTTTATGAAGGAAAAATTATTTTATCACCCATCTAGTTGACCAAGGGAAACCAGCTGATGTGATCTTTTTGGACTTCAGCAAAGCTTTTGACACAGTTTCCCACAGGATCCTACTGGACAAAATGTCCAGCATACAACTTAATAAAAACATCATACAATGGGTGAGCAATTGGCTGACGGGCAGGGCTCAAAGGGTTGTGGTAAATGGGGCCACATCAGGCTGGTGGACGGTCACTAGTGGGGTCCCTCAAGGCTCCATTTTAGGGCCAGTCCTCTTCACTGTTTTTATAAACGATTTGGAGGTAGGACTAGAAGGTGTTCTGAGCAAATTTGCCGACGACACCAAACTTGGAGGAGTTGTGGACTCGGATGAGGGTGGAAAGGCCTTGCAGAGAGACCTGGATAGATTGGAGAGCTGGGCAATCACCAACCGCATGAAGTTTAAAAAAAAGCAAGTGCCAGGTCCCGCACCTGGGACGGGACAACCCTGACTATACGTACAGACTGGGCGATGAGATGCTGGAGAGCAGCCCCGCAGAGCGGGATCTGGGGATTGTTGTTGATAGCAAGCTGAATATGAGCCAGCAGTGTGCCCTGGCAGCCAGGAGGATGAACCGTATCCTGGGGTGCATGAAGCACGGCATCACTAGTTGGTCAAGGGAAGTGATTGTCCTGCTCTACTCTGTGCTGGTGCAGCCTCACCTCGAGTACTGTGTGCAGTTCTGGGCACCACAGTACAAAAAAGACGTGAAACTGTCAGAGAGTGTCCAGAGACGGGCTACGAAGATGGTGAAGGGCCTAGAGGGGAAGATGTATGAGGAGCAGCTGAGGTCACTTTTCCTGTTCAGCTTGGAGAAGAGGAGGCTGAGGGGAGACTTCATCGTGGTCTACAGCTTCCTCAAGAGGGAGAGCTGATATAAATTGTCCTCTTGCTTTCTGTGCCCCCAGTTCTAACAATATCCTTCCAATGTGCCAATATGCATCCAAGGAGGCTTTCTTTAAAACGTCTTTGTTTTGGATATTACCCATTTCCTTGTTTTCCCATTCCGTTTTATTTGTTTATTTATTTATTTATTACTATTCCTTGCTAGTTACTGTCCTTTGTTTCAATTTCCATGCAAACCTTTTTACTGCAGGTTTTTACTATATTTTCCTAATCTTCTTCCCAAATGTCCCAATTCTCTGGGATTAAACACTTCTTCCCACATACAAACTTTACTATTTCAGATTATTAATGAGCCCCGTTCTAATCGTTAATCCACGGAACTTCAGGAAAACAGCTGAAGCACTCAGCCTTCCGTCTTCTAGACAAACATTACCACCTTTTCCACAAAAATTTACATTTCAACAGGACCGAATTTCAAGCCGAATGCCAATTTTTCTCATGCACTTTGTTAGTAAGCCCATATAAAACAAGGAATCACTCCTGTGTATTCGTCAATATGGGGGTTCAAAAAGGTATTCTTATAAATGAAGTCTCAACTCAATCTGAATTTTGTAATATTTATAAAATAAATATTTATTAAAGATATAAAAGCTATAAAACCTATAAAAGGTATAAAAGGCAAATAAACAGCGCTGGGTGTGTGGGGAGTCTACGCTCCATCAACATGCACACACAAACATCAAATATTCTAAATATATAGAACATTGTTTTTACATACTAAACCAGAGTATGCCTATACATACGTACAATTAGGAAAGGTAACAAACAATCCTTTAAGTTCCATGACTTAACAGTCTCCATTTTCCATTCCTTTTGAACAATATGTCTTGCTTTAAGTTGTCAAGCAACTTGGTCTTCAGGCCTTATGTATCCCCTTCTTCCCAGATCGAAGAAAAGCATATCCATCTCCTTTTCAAGGCCAATAGGGCCTGGGTCAAAAGGCACGTCCAGGTCAACAGGGGGTGTAACAGCAAAAGCCTTCGATGGCTGTAGCAGCAGAGGGGCCCATGGAGTAGCAGTCGGATCAGTAAAGGAGCCCGCAGCTCCCTCACTGTCTGGCAAACCACAGGTTTCTGACTGTGGTCCCACACGGCTCTTTAAGGCCTCAGAGACTACTCGCCAGGTGCTGAGCAAACCCACCGCAACCTTGTCATTTTTAGTTGCAGAGTCCCACACCTTGACCTAAATTTGGTCCCAAATTTCAGGCTCATAAACTTTCCGATTGTTAATAAGGAGAATAAGCTGTAAGGTTACCAGGACAGTCTTTGTTTCTAAGGACGTATGATTCCCCATAATGCCCGGCTGCTTACCAGCAAGGGGCAGTTATGTGCGCGGGTCCGCTTCTCTCAGCTTGAGCTTCTTCCCAGCTCCAGTGCGCCCATTTCCGGCGACTTTCTGTACGACCTTCTCTGAGCAGTTTGCTGAGTTTTGCC
This sequence comes from Aythya marila, assembly GCF_965140915.1. Classification (NCBI taxonomy): domain Eukaryota; kingdom Metazoa; phylum Chordata; class Aves; order Anseriformes; family Anatidae; genus Aythya; species Aythya marila. The sequence continues at coordinate 13,192,550 of NC_139081.1, forward strand.
GAACCCATCCTCATGGGGCGATCAATGTGCCTGTTCCCGTCCTGGTCTCCGTTCTGCTACCCTGTTCCTCTTCATTCCTTCTTTCTACTTCTTTATTGATGACGTAACTTCATCATGTTGCCTTTTTTTTATCTTGAGGCCAGGCTCCCCTCTTATACCCTTCTCTCCACAGCAGTTCTTTTCATAACAACTTTTCATTGGTCAAACAAATTTGAATGTAACAGCAACAGCAAACACCCAGAAACATCTGGGGAGACATCGTCTCCGTCCACTCCCCTCGCGGAGAATACGGAACCGCTGATCGGAACTCTGCACTCATTTTGCAGCGACGCTGCGTCTCACTCACACAGCACAATCATGCAATCACACAGAGAGGCCTCTAGCACATCTCATTCATACCACAAGAATATAATTTAGAATAATAACCAATCCAAATAAGTGTTGTCTGTGACTGTGTTCTTCGTGGAGTGACTTGTTCCACTTTGTTTCAAACCCTTACACTTACACAAATACTTTCAACACAAAATACCTGGACATTTAAGAATAACACATACAATTATTAACACTCCAGGTAGTATCCCTCCAGCAGCTGAAAACATACCATTTGTCTGCAGCTTCAGGAGGTCTTTGCTCCTGCGGTGAGCAGCTGAGAGTGGAGTCCCCTCCAAGCAAAACACTCAGGGTGCACCTAGGGGCGTCCTCTCCGCAGCCGATCCCGCAGCCGAGCAGAGTGTCTCCTGCCAGGCTCACCAAAATGACTCACAGAAAGCTGACTCCACAATCAGTAAGATTGTAAAGTAGGTATGTTTACTCAGCGCTGGGTGGCACAGGGGCAATGGGGGGGTAGTCCCTAACGTGGCAACTTGCTTTGGTTATAGCCAGTAAAGAGTTACATATACATGAAGTTTCCCAACACTCCTATACGTATGCATAACCTGTCCCTTTGTGAACAGTCCTCCTTATCTCAGACCCCTTGGTTAAAGTCCGAACCATGAGGTTGTTTTGATCTGGTTCTCGGGGTCCAAGGGGCTCCTGTTATCTGGAGGTCTAAGCACACCACAGGCACAGTACATTGCAAATGTGTCCCATATTCATTCTTAATCAATTGCTCTGTAATTTCTAATTCCATGTTTCAGCTGCAGCATACTTGCTCTCTTCCAGATCCACAGGTGTTCTACTATTAACATTAATGGTCAAAGCCTGACAGACCCAGTCCTCCGTGGACCCAAATATCGGCCAAAATACTTGGGGTCTTATGGCTTCTTTTGGTCATTTTATCATATAATACTGGACCGTTTTTAATTTACTCTTTCATTTTCTGGGGCCCCTATCATTCTAATTTCTAATCATTATTCCTAATGGACTTTCTGGTAATTTGCTCCCTTTCTTCTGGTCCCTGGTCTTCGATTTTGCCTGACCCATCTAGGAATTTTACTATGGCAATTCCCACAGCCCTTGGTTACCTTAGTAAGAGTGTCTTGCAGGGGGTTTAGGACCTATCACCCACCCACGAATCCTATAGGAATCACTTCGGTCCTTCACCGGCCAAGTCCCTCGCGGGAGATTGGAACCACGGTTAGAAGACCTCCACACTCACTTCGGAACTAACTTCCGTCTTAGTCACACTCTTACACACACAGGCAACCGAATCTCACCCAACTGAACGGTATACTCCTTAAACACTTACGACTCCATCATCTTTGTTCGGATCTTTGCGCACAGAATTACGGGCAAAATACAGTGCTGCAGCCGGCAAGGGAGCTCATAAAAAAATCAAAATCTTTGCTTACCTTTATTCAGGTTCAAGATGGCATTAGTCCTGACCTGACTCGAACAGGAGCCACCAAATTGTGGGGCGCCTCTCCTAGATCAAATCAGAATTCAGGAACCAAAGCCATCCCGGACGAGCCCCCATTTGTAATAAATGGCTCATTCTTCAAAATAGGACTATAATCAAAGTTTACAATTTATTAAAGGAATAGAGGCAAGCAAACAGCGCTGGGTGCGCCGGGAGTCTCTGCTCCACCAGGACGCACACAAGTTACATCAAGCGGCTGGTTTTTATGCTCCTAGGCTTATACATATTCATTACTACTTCTAAAAAACCACAGGGTTATTATAATTAGTTTCCGGAATACAAACCCTCCAGTCTCCAGTGGTCCCTCTGGGGGTCTCTCGTGCCGAAGGCTCATAGTCTTCCTCCCTCTTGTCCTTCTTTGTCCAACTTGGCTGTATGTCAGAGACTTGTGCAGCGTCCCCTGCAAGTTTTGTCTTTTAGTCGTTCTTCAGCTTTCCCTGTCTTCTAAATTTCCTGGCCATATATCAGAGACTTGCATAGTGTCCCATGCAACAGTCATAATAGTTATCAGTTATTCTGAAACCCCCAAGATATCAGAGACTTCAAGGAAAAGCCTACAAGTTCATTTCCCTTCAAGCTCCCTATTGACACGAATTGCTAAAACATTCCTTTGCAAGATACAAGAACTATATACATTAACCCCTCTGTTTTTCTTAGACTTGTGGTTATACAAGGGTATGTATGACAGAAGGTCACATTCATCATACCATGTGGCCCTAGCATTGTTCCATGTTGACACGAATCAGACGAACACATTTCACAGAGTGGAGGGGCAAGCACCGATCTATTCTCTTTAGTGACCAGTGATAAGATCCATGGGAATGGGGTCAATCTGCGACAGGGGAGGTTCAGGCTGGATATCAGGAAGAGGTTCTTCACTGAGAGGGTTGTCATGCACTGGAACGGGCTCCCCGGGGGCGTAGTCACTGCACCAAGCGTGTTGGAGTTTAAGAAGTGTTTGGACTGTGCACTTATTCACATGGTCTGAATTTTTGGGTAGACCTGTGTGGTGCCAGGAGTTGGACTTGATGATCCCTATGGGTCCCTTCCAACTCGGGATATTCTATGATTCTATGATTCTATGTGTTATTCTCAGTTCTTGTGAGCTTGCTGGCTGTTTCTTCTGAGGGAAAGCAGGAGCTGCCATGTTCTACCAGAAACATTCTTTGTGTCTAATCAGATATATTTAACAGTTAGGAAGTGCAAATCCCTAATCAGTAATTAATATCTCCAAGCCTGTGAGGCGCTCTCCTTCAGCGCTCTCCTATTAACTCTCCTACTCAAACCCAGATTCTTTTTTTCCCTTCATGCCTTTAATTTATCACATGCTTAGTAAAGCGAAGCCCCACAATTAACTTGAAAATACACCACTGAGGAGTGAGGGTTGCGACTCAGATGGGTAGAGATTCAGTAGATCCTGCATCTTCTCCAGAGCCGGCACCAAGTCAATGCTACGGGTTGCCACAATGCCACATCCTAGGAATAATGCGCTCTTCTCCACCCACAGTAAGGTCTCATTCAGTGACAGTAAGGGTTCAGTTAGTTGATATTAACCTACCAAAATGTACCAGCAGAAGCACAGATCCTTTCTGCTTGGATTGCATGAGTTGCTGCTGCGGCTGGCAGGTAGTGCCCGCTGCGGCCTCCTGTGCTGGGTCTGTCTGGGATGGAGTCACCTTTCCCTGCAGCAGCCCACACAGTGCTGTGCTATGCATTCATACCTGGAACAGGTATCACTCTAGTATTGTGTCTATTACTGCATAGCACTGGCACAACATCAGAACTCCCTCCAAGCCCCCAAGAGCCAGTAGGCTGGGGGTGGGCAAGTGATAGGGAGGGGACATCGCCAGGGCAGCTGACCTAAACCAACCAAAGGGATATTCCATAACACCTGATGTCACACTCAGCAATAAAAAGGGGACTCTTGTAGGGGAGGGGGCTGTTCTCCCAAACAACTGTTACGCGTTTTGAGGCCCTGCTTTCCCAGGACGTGGCTGAACATCGCTCATTGATGGGAAGTAGACAATAACTTTTTTTTCCCTTTCTTTCTGTGCTTCCACACAGCCTTGTTTTTTTTTTTTTTAATTTTTTTTGTTTGTTTGTTTTGTTTTTATTTTCCGCATTCCCTTTCCCTTTAATTAAATCATTATGATCTCAAACATCGAGCTCTTTGTGTTGTATTTTATCCCCCTTCCTCTTGAGGAGGGGGGAATGAGAGAGCGGTTGTAGTGGAACTCGGCTGCCCACCTGAGTAAAACCACTACACCTCCAAACCACCATATGGCGATCGCGGCCTGTCCAGCACAGCTGGTGTTGTGGTAGTAGTGTTGCGTACAGAATCACCGAATGGCCGAGGTTGAAAAGGACCTCTGAAGATTGTCCAGTCCAACCCCCTGCCCAGCAGGGTCACACAGAGCGCATTACACAGGATGGCATCCAGGCAGGTTTTGAATATCTCCAGAGAAGGAGACTCCACAACCTCTCTGGGCAGCCCTGTCCCAGTGCTCTGTCACCTCACAGTACAGAAGTGCCCCCTCATACTGAGCCGGAACCTCCTGTGCTTCAGTTTGTGCCCATTGCTTCTTGTCCTGTCACTTGACACAACTGAAAATAGAGCGGCTCCATCCTCTTGACACTTTTCCCTCAGATATTTATACACATTAATGAGGTCTTCTCTCAGTCTTCTCTTTTCCAGGCTAAACAGGCCCTGTTCTCTCAGTCTGTCCTTGTACAACAGGTGCTCCAGTCCTCTGATCATCTTCATATCCCTCCTCTGGACTTGCTCCAGTAATTCCATGTCCCTCTTGTACTGAGGAATCCAGAACTGGATACAATCCTCCAGGTACACACCGCCCTCCTGGGCCACGGCGCTTCAGTGCTGTACCAGAGCCACCTGAGCATCTGTAGCCACTGCAAAGGGCTTTGAATTGAGCAAGGGAAATGCAAATTGTTGCTGACCTAACGAAGATCTGAGATATGATTTGAGGGTGTTTCCTTAATTCTTTTCACATTGCAATCTTTAGGGTCCCCCCCGACTTCCCATAGTTTGTAAAGCGGATTTGTTTGTGGCACACATACAGTAATGGGCTTACAGAGAATACAGAGGGCTTAAGCAGCTTTCCTTGATGGCCTTTGATTCACTGAAATTTGCCCTGGGAAACCTGGCAGTGGTGGTTATTATGGTCATTATTTTGATAACACTTCAAGTGAGCAGCAGAAATACTGAGCAGCCTGGGGGCAGGGAGAATTAGCAATGACAGTATCTTGCCTGCCTCTCAAAAACAAAGTGTGCTTCAAGCTGGAGGCTGGGAAATCAATAGAGGATTGTTTGCATGTGGGGGTCACAAAGTGCCACTGCAGTTGAGGGTCAGTTGGCCTTACAGTTATAAACGGCATTTTTCAGAGGTCTGCAACATGCCTGTTTCTATTTGCAGACAGCAACTAACATGCCACACAAATGGTCTGTGAGATTTTGTTTTTCCTTAAAGGAAAATATATGTGATGAGGGAGGAGCAAATTAGCAGAGAGCTGGCACTTCATTTCGAGACCCTTGCGTTTATTTTTAAACTGCACTCGCTGAAGTCCTGCTTAGCTTTAATAAATATGTTTCTCCTGACACATCTTTGATGTCATGCCTGGGGAGTTAACTTCACAACTCTCCATTTAGTGGAAACCTTTCAACTAAATGTACATGTATCAAGCTGTAGATGTTTATTTCATTTTATTAATTTAAGGCCCAATCCAAAGTACACTGCAGTCAATAGAAATCCAGTCATGGCTTTAGTGGACATTGGACTGTGCCATCATGAAAAATGTCTTTATTAAACACATTCCAGAAGTCAGATGGGCCAATATTTAGACAACGTTTCCTTACCTACCCTAAATTCCTCCCCATCAACACAAGCAGGGACTTGTTTCCTGTGTTCTGTTTTTTTGGTTTAGGATTGGGTGTTGTTTGTTTTTTTTGGTTAATATTATTTTTACAAAAAAAAAAAAAAAAGACCAGGTGGATGTTCTGATTCCAACATTCATTCTCTGGTGTCTGTGCTATAATCTCATGTCAGCATCCCATTGCTATGGTGAGGATGCTTTCCTGTGACTAGCTGAATGGACTTTCAATTACACTTTGCATCTTCAGATTCACTAATTACAAAAGGAAAATATTGTGTGAATTAAACATTTTGTTTTTATCTCAAATGCCCATAGAAATTCTAGTTATAATGCAGAAAACCTGCCTTTAGATACAATGCATGCCTCCCCACTAAAACTCAAGCAAAATCATGATACAAAATCAATGGGATTGCTTAGTTTCATTCACTAGGAAGTAGGGATCATGTTTCTCTCTCCCAGGGGTACTGAGTAGCCAAATTTGTTATTATATATAAAAATGTTTTGCACTGCTCGAGCAAAGGCACTATGAGACACATGCGAACCTCTTACTAAACTCTCAGATTCAGATGAAACAGGAGCTCATTCTGAATTGCTGATGGATGCTGTTTCCCAAACCCACATCCTGAGCTGAAGTTTTGCAAAGCAAAACCAACCTGCTTTTCTGTCACCTCGCTGCCTACTCCTGGGGCGGAAAGGTCTCCCCAGCTGGGCTCAGAGAAGCTGTGCAGAGCTGCTCCCAGCTGCAAGCCACCTTGGGTTTCTTCCACCCTTAGAGCAGAGTGGTTTCTCCATGACTGCTTCCCCACTGCAGCTAAATATGTCAAATAGGCAGGGAGACACCTGTGAAAGAGCAGCGCTCTGTCTGCACTTTGGTGGCACAGAGGATGCATATTGAGGTTGGCTGCTGTTGCACCACGCCTGCATCACTCGCCTTGCTGCTCTGCCTGCCTTACCTGTCAGTTTTTATTAATTCAAAGACATTTCTCCGTCAAAGTCATGCAGACTTGTATTTCCCAGATCTGTTTTCTTCCTTTGCGTTGCTTCCACTTCGACTAACAGGCTTCAGTAGGTCTCTTTAAAGGGCAATCGGATTTGATGGCATGCAGATAAATAATGTATAGAAGGACTGAGGAAAACTAGAGCTGCACATGAGTAATAAATAAGGCTATTATTGTCTCCCTGTCTGATCCAAAAAGAGCAAATGGCCTCAGCATGCTTTCATTTAATAAACACTGTTTCTTTACAATGAGCAATTTTTTTTTCACCTGCATATTACTTACTGCTTTTGCCAGCCCCATAGCTGAGATAAGAAGTGTTCTGCTCCTATTACAGATAGGGGAAGCTGGGGTGGGAGCGTGTAGAGCAACACTCGCCAAAGGGGCTGCACACTATTAGTCAACGAAATGCTACTTTTTATTCCCTGGGATGCCAAAGTCCCTCCTGTCATTTGCTCCTGAAGATTTCACCAGACACCATGGCAACTGGCATCCCCAAAAGTCAGGCTACTAATTTTGTTGACTAATATCAGAAATAGGTGATGTCTGGCTTCATTCTGTTTGATTTCTCAAGAAACAAGTGTCTGCATCCTGTGTTCAGCCTCTTTGAACCCCATCCAAAGCTGGATGGAAGCAATAACATTGCTAATTGGGGTTCATTAGTGCAACCAATAATTGAATAGGAAAATGTGGTTAAGAGAAAACAAGGACTGGAGGCTTAAAACCTGTCATCCAGGTTTCCTACAGCCCTTGTGCTCCCAGGCTCAGCTCTTAATCCCAAAGCATTTTTCTCTGAGTCCATTGAAATCTGCAAACTAGTCCCTCCCCTGCTGTCTTGCTTGTAGTGCAGCCACACTGAGCAGCCAGGGATCAGCAGTGACTCCCCCTTCACCTCCATGTCTCCTGCATCCCAACCAGCCAAGCTGCAGAGCTCCTCCCTGCACAGCATCACCTAGGGAGGGCTTCCTCAGGAAGAGAAAGGGCCACGGTGCAGAGAATACCTTGGAGAAATATTGATAATAATGCCTCTCTACCCTCCCTTCCCAATATTTTCAGGGGGTGGGGGAGGGATGGCCAAAAAAATATCAGTAATTAGGTTTGCTGGTTTGCAAAATCAGTTCTGAAATAAACTGTTATCGATGTGCTGTTTGTGACAGAAAGCTTTCACTGGGGAGCAGCAGGCTTGGATCCTGCTCTGCCAGCACTTTAATCTGGCAGAATCTACCCCTGCAGGGTGCTGTATGCTAAAATGGGATGAAGTAAAACGATACTGAGGATGCTGGGGACCTGTCTGGAGGCATTCAGCACCTGGCAAGATCAAGCTGCAAGTCATGCTTCTCCTTTCTTAATAAAAATGGCTTTTGGGGAGGAAAAAAAAATCTCTTCCCAAAATATGTTATCTTTTAAAAAAATAATCTGCCTTTGCAAGACAGGCTGTAATTGAATCCCAGCTGCAATTCGGGTGAGGTGCCAGCGTCAGGAAAACCATCTGGAAAACCGCAGAGAAGCGCAGAATGGAGTTGCATAAGATAAGAAGCTCTTTAAAATATATGCGCGTGTGTGTAGGCACAGGTGTAAATAAAATAGAGAAAACTAAACAGAAGATCTGAGGCCAGGCTAGAAAATGGCACCGGAGCCTCCCCAAACCTCCAACTCGACCAGCATCCTGCAGCTCCCTGAGAGATGACTCTCCTGCATCTTTGTTCTTCCTCATACCCTGCTCCCAAGCCCGAGCCCAAGATTGTTTACTTCTTCTCCCCATCTCTCCAAGGGTGAGATTCACACTTTTCCAGATTTATTTGAGCAAAATGCAATAAATATATGGTTCCTACAGTGTGTTGAAGACAATTTTCTGACGCAGGTGGTGGAAGAGACAATGAGGAAGGGGGTGCTCCTGGACCTTGTTAGGGATGGCCTTGTTAGGGATGTGAAGGTCAAGGGCAGCTTGGGATGCAGCGACCATGAGATGGTGGAGTTCAAGATGGAACTTGGTGGAAGAAGTAAGGCTAAAAGCAGGATTGCAACCCTGGACTTTTGGAGAGCCAACTTCGACCTCTTCTGGGACCTGCTTGGGAGTATCTCATGGGATAGCTTGCTAGAAGGCAAGGGTGCTTGTGAGAGCTGGGCTACATTTAAGCAGCACTTCTTCCAAGCTCAGGATCGGTGCATCCCTAAGAGTAGGAAATCAGGGAAGGGGGGGCAGGAAACCTGCATGGATGAGCAAGGAACTCATTGATAAGATCAAAAGGAAGAGGAAGGTCTATGAAATGTGGGAAAAGGGCCTGTCCTCTTGGGAGGAGTATAGAAGGGTTGTCAGGGCCTGCAGGGATGCGACAAGGAAGGCTAAAGCCCACCTAGAGATGAGGGTTGCAAAAGAGATAAAGGATAATAAGAAGTGTTTTTTTTTTTTAAGTATGTAAAAAACAGTAAACAGTATAAGGAAGACTAGGGATAATGTAGGTCCCTTGCTGAATGAGGGGGGTGTCCTGGTAACGGGAGACACCGAGAAGGCAGAGATACTGAATGCTTTCTTTGCTTCAGTCTTTGCTTCAGGGACTCCCCCCCAGGAGTCCTCAACCCTGGCAGGAGGACAAAGGGTTTGGGTAATGGAGGGCTCCCCCCCGGTGGACATGAGAGTGGTTTGGAAGCATGAGTGGGCTCAACGCACACAAATCCATGGGTCCCGATGGGATGCATCCGCGTGTGCTAAGGGAGCTGGCAGATGTGATTGTCGAACCACTCTCTATCATCTTTGAATGGTCCTGGAGAACAGGAGAGGTGCCTGAAGACTGGAGGATAGCCAATGTCACTTCGGTCTTCGAGAAGGGCAAGAAGGAGGATCCGGGAAACTACAGGCCAGTCAGTCTCACCTCTGTCCATGGAAAGGTGTTGGAACAGCTTGTTCTGGATGCCATCTCCAAGCAATTGGAAGAGAAGAAGGTTATGAGGAGTAGTCAGCATGGATTCACCAAGGGGAAGTTGTGCTCGACCAACCTCGTTGCCTTCTGTGATGGCATCACCAGCTGGGTAGACGAGGGGATGTTGCAGGAAGAACGGCCGAAAACACGACAGACGCCAGTACGGTCAGATCATGCCCTCTCTTTATTACCCAAATAGCCTGACTTTAATAGCAAATTTTTTGACATAATTGACATAATGTAGGGGAATTCCTCATCCCGTAAGGAAGCATTAGTCATTCATAGCGCTTTGCCGGGGCCTGTTTGTTAATGGAGGGTACCATAAAAGCAAATCTCTGACAGTCCTTTACAGCCTGTGCCACCATATATGGTTGCCTGGACTGATCAGCTCTCTGTACCCTTTCCAACATATCCTCTACTGGTGCGGTTCTTGGCAGTGTAACTAACATGTTTTGACTTTTTGGGTTTGCATTATCAAATGCAAGCATTTTAAACACACTGCTTTTAGACTACGCTGTTAGATCAGGATGATCAGGAATTGCTGCCCACAGCTGGTCAATAAATTTAGCATATGGTTCCCCAGGGGCCTGTTGTACTGGTGCGAATGGAGGTGCTTTCTTTTCCACTGGGAGACTAAGAAGAGCCCTCAGTGCGAGCTGTGCAGCTGTTTGGTGAATAATAGCAGGGAACTGCAGCTGAATCTGGGTATTGAGATAAGGACCCGTCCCCGTTAACTCTGCAGTAATCCCATACAGAGGGTCCCCTGGTTGACGCAGTCAATCCGCTTCCACCTGTGCTAACTGCGACCATTGCCTTTCAAACAATAACAATTGGGAAGGAGTTAACAATAAGCGCACCAAGTTTTGACAGTCAAGTGGACACATTAGTTCTGCCTGGAAAATCCATTGAATTATCTGTCGAGACGCCTGGGATTGTAACCCGTAGTCCAAAACAGTTTTTCACGCTTGTTGTAAAAGCTTGCAATCATGCGGCTGCCACGACCCGGTGCCTTGCACAGGGTCGATAAGAATAGGGCAGGCCAAGGATGTAGCATGCCTATGCCCTTCTATGATGGCATGGCGTATGACGTCGGAGCCCCTGTCCCTTCTTGGTGCCGACGCTGTTGTAGCGACAGATAATGAGGGAGTTGGCTCCGGTGGGGCAGACAAGAGAGGAAGCTCCTCCGAATCCGTAATTTTTAAGTTCTCCAATTTCTCTAGCAGTTCTTGCAACTGCTCCTCCAGTGAAGGTCGATTTTCGCAAGCTGCTGCTGCACCTCTCATTGGCGAAGCATCCCGAGTGGATTTATTGCTGCCTGGCAGCGGCACAGATGCAGGCAGCACAGCTTCATCAAGATTTTCCAGTGTGGGGGGTGGGGAGGGCAACCCCCACTCCCCATCTGCACTCTGCTCCGATAGTCCCTTAGTTATTTCTGCCGCTGATTCCTTTATTGAAGAGGTCATACCCCAAACCGGGGTGGGTGCAGGAACTGGTGAAAAGAATCATGCCAGCCACATTCCTGAGGTCTCAGATTTTGTACTCGGTGTTCTGTCATTTCCAGATGGTACTGACAAAGCTTGCGCCGCTGGCATCGGCAGCTGCTGTTCTTTTTTCATTCCACACAGCGTATTAATCACTGTGCACTACATCTCACTTACATCTTTGGCCAACTTTCCACTTGAGATGGCTTTATCCCATAAGCAATCTCCTACATGCCACCACTCATCTGGGCTAAACATTAGAGGGATTTCCTTCAGAAAGCCCTCCGGAGCTCAGTGCACCAAGGATTTTATCTTTTTTACATTGCAAGATACACCTGTCTTAGAGAGAATACTAGAGAGAATCTGGATAGCTGCTTCCTCCTCCATGGTTACGTTGGACGAGCTGCAGGGTCATGATCTCAACCCCTCTGCTGTGTGCCAACTGGCCTCACAGTGGTGCTCGTCTGCCGCCTGCACTGACGCCTCCGATCTCCCGTAGAAACTCGGCCCCAGATGCCCGCGTCTCTCTACATCACTATTCCACGTCTCAATGCGACACTTCTCCACGTCTCACCGCGACTGTCCGCGTCTGTCTGGGTCTGTGCTCTGAGTCTCTCCACGTCCCGCGCGTTACTGTGTCTCTGTTCCTAGTCTCTCTGCGTCTCTCTGCATCTCTCCAAGTTCCTCTATGTCCCGCATCTCTGTGGGTCTCTCCACGTCTCAGGTCTCTCAGGTCTCTCAGCGTCTCTCAGCGTCTCGGGTCTCTCTGCGTCACTCCGTGTCTCGCCGGGTCTCAGACTGTTCGGGCGCCATTTGTTGCAGAAAGAACGTCCGAAAACATGACAGACACCAGTATGGTTAGATCATGCTCTCCCTTTATTACTTGAATAGCCTGACTTTTATAGCAAATTTAACAGGGGCGGATAGTGTCTCACACAAGATTATTGGTCAAAAGCACTCAGACAAACAACTGCAAGAAATCAACCCCACCTGCAAGAAAACAGACCCCTTGTGATTAGCAGTCACGTAGATCCCGTCCTTGAAGCCAGCTGCTGGCAACAATATTTTTTAATTCCTCAATTGGGTGATGTGGGAACACTGTCATGGGAACTTCTCATAGTTGTTCTGGTAGCTTGGCTTGCTCAGCTGAAGCAAGTCATGGCCTCCTTGCTGTTTCAAAAATCCCTCAACAAGGGGAGAGCAGTGGATGTCATCTTCCTTGACTTTAGCAAGGCTTTTGATACTGTCTCCCAGGACATCCTACTAGCAAAGCTGAGAAAGTGTGGGATAGAGGAGTGGACAGTAAGGTGGGCTGAAAACTGGCTGACTGGCCGAGCTCAGAGGGTAGTGATCGGCAGCACAGAGTCTGGCTGGAGACCTGTGACTAGCGGTGTTCCCCAGGGGTCGGTGCTGGGTCCGGTCTTGTTCAACATCTTCATTGACGACCTTGATGAGGGAATAGTGTCCACCCTCCGCAAGTACGCTGATGACACAAAGCTGGGAGGAGTTGCTGACACGCCAGAAGGCTGTGCTGCCATTCAGCAAGACCTGGACAGGCTGGAAAGATGGGCAGGAAGAAACCAAATGAGGTTTAACAAGAGCAAGTGTAGAGTCCTGCACCTGGGAAGGAACAACCCGAAGTATCAGTACAGGCTGGAGGATGACCTGCTGGAGGGGAGCTCTGAGGAGAAGGACCTGGGGTCCAGGTTAACCATGAGCCAGCAGTGTGCCCTCATGGCCAAGAGGGTCAATGGGATCCTGGCGTGCATTAAAAGGAGCGTGGCCAGCAGGTCAAGGGAGGTGATCCTCCCCCTCTACTCGGCCCTGGTCAGGCCTCACCTGGAGTACTGTATCCAGTTCTGGGCTCCCCAGTCCCAAAAAGACAGGGATCTCCTGGAAAGAGTCCAGTGGAGGGCCACAAAGATGATATGGGGCCTGGAGCATCTTCCCTATGAGGAAAGGCTGAGAGACCTGTGTCTGTTCAGCTTGGAGAAAAGAAGACTGAGAGGGGATCTCATCAATGTGTATAAAGACCTTCAAGTGTGGGAGACAGAGGGATTTGGCCAACCTCTTTTCAGTCGTTTGTGGGGACAGGGCATGGGGCAATGGCCGTAAAATGGAGCACAGGAAGTTCCGCACCAACATGCGAAAGAACTTCTTCACGGGGAGGGTGACGGAGCACTGGAACAGGCTGCCCAGGGAGGTTGTGGAGTCTCCTTCTCTGGAGATATTCAAGGCCCGTCTGAACGCCTATTTGGGCAGCCTGCTCTAAGGATCCTGCTTTGGCAGGGGGGTTGGACCCGATGATCTCTTGAGGTTCCTTCCAACCCCTTCAATTCTGTGATTCTGTGATTCTATGAAATATGCTGCTTCAATTTTAACTGCTGGAATGTAGCCATTTTTTTTTAATGAATCTGGTATTTGTGATTGAAATGGTCCAGGATCGCAAAAGCTCTGGGCACTGTTAGATTATACACACAGACATACACGCACACACACGATTCCCTCCACCTCCTGTTCCCTTCAGGCTCTCTGAGTCACATGCGACTGCAGGTTTTTCAGATTTGGATCTGGTTAAAATTAGCAAAAGCCTTTATTATTCAAGACGAGGTAGGATTCCCATCACAGCTGCTGAGAACTGCCATATATTTCATTGTTTTTCTGCACTGACCTATTATAATTTAGCTTTATCTGTTATTCTTGTTTTCCTTAAAAAATAGTAGCAAGCCTTGGTCCTATCAATACTGAATTTTAATTAACTGTTCATGAAGTTCACTGCATTAATCCATAGCTGGACCACTGCGTTATTTTTTCTGTACAGCTAGCATCTCTAAGGTTTCAATCTTTTACAGTAATTTTTCGTAACAAGGTACGGGCAGATCTCACCTGACTGAAGCACTAGTTTTGTGAGCTTGAACAACAGATACATTTCAAGCAACTGTAAACACCTTGATTTAATTATTAGAGCAGGTAGCAAAGGGCTTTCGTGCCAAAATCTGGAGGCATATAACTCAAGTGGGGTTCTATGAAGCCTGGCAGCAGATTCATTCAGTTCACAAGCTGCATGCACTTAAGAGGAAAACAAAACACGGAAAATGAGTTATGATACAGTAAATATGGTCCATGTGAACTCAAAAGGAAGGTTTTGGCCAGGACCCAGATGACAACAGACCAAAATCACCACGACCTATGGGAAAAAGTCTGCTTTAGTAGAAACAGTGCCACTGCTGGAGCTCCATGGCGTCTAATGGGTCCAAACTGACGTGGAGGCATATTTCCAGGGCCACATGGAAAAATCAGAGGATGTCATTTCTCCTTTGCCTCCATCTGTGGATAATTGGTTGAGCACTAAAATTCACAAGGTAAATTTTGTTTTAGAAAGGTGATAAAGAGAACAAACAAAAGACAGGAAATTAAAATTTATGTAAACATAGTGGTTCCCAGAGCAACTATAAATGAGCCACACTGCACATATAGAAAAAGGCATAAAAGTTAATACCATGTGCAGCAATACCATGCACTACATAGGTACCCTTGGGATGATATTACATTTGCTACAGGACCCATCATTTTGAATGGCTTGACTTTTATGTTTTTAAAGTCTCAAACGTACCATTGCACTAATGCCAGGTGGGAATAGGCCATTTGCTGTTCATTTGTTTGTTTGCTTAAAAGAGAAAGGACCATTTGAACAGAATGAGGCACAAGTCATAATTTTCTCCAGTTCCATAAGGGAAACAAAAGTTACAGGCTTTGGTCTCCAAAGTTTTCTGAAGAGTTTTGTCAGGGAGGTATTTCTGTGCACTGATTTAACATTCATAAAGTGGGTTGGCAGGAAGCGAGAACAGCTCTTGTGTTGAGATAGGGCAGCATGTGTTCCAGCGATGAATTATAGTGCAACGGCACAGATACTGCACGCAGTCCAGGTGCAGGCATTGGAACAGGCTGCCCAGGGAAGTGGTGGAGTCACCATCCCTGGAAGTCTTCAAAAGATGTTTAGATGTAGAGCTTAGGGATATGGTTTAGTGGGGACTGCTAGCGTTAGGTCAGAGGTTGGACTCGATGATCTTGAGGTCTCTTCCAACCTAGAAATTCTGTGATTCTGTGATTACTGCAGTGAAATCAGGGCTTGCACCCCTTGGGCATCAGCACCACCTACTGACACCTTCATCTGCTGGGGGTCTCTTTCTGTCTCCTTCCTGGCAATACAAGTCTATGTGGTCCCACCTGGGGAGCTGAACCTATTAATTTCTCCAGCCCCTATGCCCCAGAGAAATGCTCTTCTTGCACTCATCCTAGCAATAACCCTCAGGTGGTGGCTGCCCTAGGGAATTGGGTTAGAGACCAGAGGAGGAAAGCTTGGAGACCTTTCTCTGTTTAGCAACGTGGCCTGTTTCTCACTTTTTATGTGTACCGTGACTGCTATAGTGGGACCCCAGACTTTGGTGAAGCCAAGTCCTTCATCTAATTCATAATAATAAAAAGGGAGAGTGATATACTCTTCTTGCAAAAATTTATTTTTTTTCTAATTCCTGTTCAGCTGAAGCAGCTTATTTCTCTTGAAACACAATTGAAATGTCATTAGTATTTTCATTAGCGTGATGACTGATGATACAAGGCAGGCAAGTAGATGTAGGCCCTAAGCTGATAAATTTTCATGATGTTTTTGTAAGACTGTGTTAAACATTTTAGAAGTCACATGCCAAGTGGTTCCAGATCATTTAAAAAAACAGAAGACTTTTTTTTTTAAACCTCTGGAATGAGAAGCAGCCGCAGAGCTATACAGAAATAGCACAGCAATCCTTGGAAATACCCAGCAGTTGCTAAACATTTTTTTTTTAATTGAAACAGTTAATCTACATTAATGGTGATATTTTACTGATGCATCATTGGCATTTTGCCTTTTTTTTCCCCCATATCTGAGGATTCACATCTTTAGGTGAAATGTCTCTTATGTTTGTGGGGAGGAGTTAAATTCCTGTGGAGGAGCCCGGCTTAAGACCTAACCATAACGTAGGCTGCCTTTAGAGGCTTTTTTTTTTGAGAGAGGTTGAGCTGGATTTAAGTGATACATGTGTATAAACCATCTCGACAGTTTGGCTTCCAGAACCTTTTTGCATCACTAAATGAACAATGAAGAATCGATAAACAAGAACGGAGAGGAAATGTTAAGCTTAGTTGTCTAATCAGTCTGAGACATTTTGCCCTCTTTGCTATGTGCTAGCTTCAGACACAGATGAAGCGAATTATGCACTTGGGGTGACTTCTACTTGTATCTACTGGATAGGCTATATTTATTTCATTGATTCCTTCTGTATGTGCAAGAAATAACAGAGCTGTGTTCTGTAAGTTCCCATGGTTTTCTCTCACCTGTAGTTTTGAACTGCAGGGCTGTTGGATTTTTTTTTAATGCTCTGCTTACTAGGAGAAAGAAAAAAATATTGTAATCTCTTCTTTGCCATGTCAAGTAAAAGACCCTTGTCATGGGACAGAAAAAAAAAAATAAAATCTAATTTTCTCACCAGGTAACAAATCCATCCTAACAAAACATGGGAAATTTCCACGCTTGTTTTTTTTTTTTTTTTTAATTTATAGCACACATACTTTTATGCCTTGCACTGCAGCCATTTTACTTCCCATTCAGGAAGGAGTTGACAGGGCATGTTTGTGCTGCCCCTTCATTGGTGACAAGGGGATATTTGCAATGATGAGATATTTCCCTACCCACAAGAGCCTTTGGGACAAGCAAAGATGAAGGTTCAGGGTTCAATTCATTTGCCCATATGTAGTTGTCAACTGTCCTTTGAGATGCCTAGGATATCCTGCCTGGCCTCCAGCTGCTCTTGCAGAAGGGCAGAGGTCTTGCCTGAAGCCCTTTATCATATCTGGCAGTGACCCTTGGATGTTTCAAATACCTCAGGGCATTTCAAATACAACCAGGTGCCGGTATAGAGCTTACACTCCTGGCCCAGGGATGCACCAGCCATATTTGAGCCTCTCCTTTTGAGCAGGAGGAATTTAAACCTGAGAGGCTGACATTTGGCCATGAAGTTTCGGGGGGGAGGGGGGTTGGATCCTCTCACAGAGATCTGTGTATCTACAGCAGAAGATAGCTATGTGAGTTAGGTGTCTCCACTTTCATTATAGTCAGTGAAAGTTTAGCCAGTGGAGCCTGGAGAGTAATTTGTCTTGAAATAGAGAAGACTCCTACTTTTTCAGATGAATCACCCACTCCAATGTTTTGACTATTAATTTGATCTCTGTAACAGAAGCTTGGATATATAGCTCTCATGTAGAAACCTGGACTATGGCCATTTAAAGTTAGATAAGATGAACCCCTTCTCTTCTCATATGTTAATAAAGAACATCAGGAGGGCACAACTAAAAATCCAAAGATTTGGTTTTGTAGGCAAAACTCAAAATATTGGATGTGATTGAGCAGTTTTACTGGACAGTTGTCCCAGTAGGAGAAAACAAGGTCACCTTAAGTGGCTTTTCTTGCCCAAACTGCTAAATAAAATCCCTTTTGATTTCTTCCTCCCAGTTTTTCTGCAAAATTCGCAAGGCCAGATGTTGCAAACAATTGTCTGAAACTAGGACCTATCCTCAGGTAAATCCCTACTGGGACGTGGAGTGCTGAGCAAATAAAGTACACTATCAACTTCATTTCAAGCATTTTCATTTGGAGAGCCTGTGCTTGGCAATTTCTTGATGTTATTTTTTTTCTATTGTCCGGTGGCCGGCCTGACAAAAACCTCAGCCAGGTTCAGAATTTCAGCAGATTCTGCCACTGTTAAATCTTTCCGTTGTGATAATAAAATTCTACCACCCCAGCAAAGGGATCACAATTAAAGAAAAACAGCTTGTATCATCTTTGTTCCAACATGATGCTCTCTCAGAGTTCTCTAGATGCTTAAAGGGAACATATTCCCATCCTGATATACCTGGTCTGGTCTTCTATACCTGGTATTTTGTCTGACTGATGCTGTAATACAAGCCTATGTGTTTATCAGGAGGTAAGTTCATTGGGGAAGAACCTAAAACATCTTGTTTAGGCACCATGAAATGTGAAAACTGAAGACAAGCTTACACCAAGATTATGCAGAAGAGCACTCTGGAAATTTGGAGTGTTTTCCACATAGATGTGCAGCATTCAAGTTGATAGCATAACTCCAGATGTCAGTGGTTAAAAGCATTTAGGGTTTTTCCAGTATGCTCTTTACTCTGGTTCTTGTCAGTCTGCTTTTCACATGTCTGTAATAAGTGATTTTCCTCCTCCAGCTTCTTTCCAATCAATTCTTTGTCTCCCATTTCCATCTATTTCCCTATTTCATTCCACTTTGCACTCTTCACCTCTTTAACCTCTTCTTCATCAGTCAGATCCCTTCTTGTGTCTACACACTCCATGAAGGCAATCTCTGACCTCATTACACATGGTCTCTCTGCCATCCTTCTTACACTGCTCAAGGAAGCAGTCTCAATCAATAATTTTAATGAAAACCACTCTCAATAAAGTATTTCCTATCATCATTTTCCTTTGAAAAAAAAAGTAAAATCCAAATGTTTTACAGTAAAGTTTGTCCCAGGTCAACAGTTATCCCTGAGGTTTTTAGTAGGATAGAAAAGAAATGATGAACTTCAGGAAAAATCCTAAATTCTAGATTGTTTTTGGTCCAGTTACAGCAACCCTGAACTATTAAAATAAAGCTGAACATTTTACTCCATTAAATCACTTTCAATTTTTTTTTCTTCAGAATGCCATTAGAATAGAGCAACAAATAAAGAACTATATACCATAATGTTAGCTAATTATTGAACTTTTGTCACTGAGGTTAATTGGCAATAACACTTATGATCTTACCTCTGCATCTATTTAAATAAATTTTAGTTTTCATATTGCAGTCAATTACCGTGGTTTTCAGAATGAAAGGTAAAAAATATCCATATCTATTGATCTATATCTACAAAATATCCATATCTATTGATCTGAAATACAGAAAGGGTGAGAGGAGAACGATGTATGTGCTCCCAGCGTATATTATTTTTCATCTCCAGTGCTGATAAAGCAAGCACTCATTTTAGTGATAAATCATCATTAAAGTGGGATAAATGGACTCAGATACTAAAACAAAGCCAGCACAAAACCTTCTCAAAACAAACAAACAAAAAAACAAAACTCCTCCATTAGTCTCCTAGACTGTAGGGTATACGGTTGAGTTCCATTAAATGCTGAGACTTTACTTCAAATTCATGGCATGCTCTTAGCTTTTCTCATTGTATGAAGTGGGGCATAGCTTATTACAGATAAAGAAGAAAAATTAAATGACCAGGCTGCCCAGTAGGAAGAATGCTAACTGGGATGTCACCAGTCTTGGATTCCCTTATCAGCTTCATGCCTGACTTCAGGAAAAATGTTTCAGCCCATCCTCTTCCCACCTGTGCCTACCACCATGACATAACTGCCTTTGATTGCCAGGTGGGGATCTCTCCAGAGAACAGTTTGTATATTTCTGGACTACGTCAGATGGTGTAGGTGCTCACCTGGTTCTTTTGTTTTCCTTTTGTGCAACGGTATGAGCAGTTGGGTTCCAGCAACACCCCTGGAACTGTTTACTTTTCGAACACAGACATCACCACAGGACTACTTAAATTGTTGTAATGCAAATATGACATGTCAGTTGCAAAGGAAAAATATCAGCTAAGTTTGTGCATTATCCAGATACTGCCTTTTACTCCATGCATATGCAGGGTAACCTAAGCCCATTTCTGGAGGAAAGTTGTGCTTTTTCTCAGTGGAGGTATTCTAATTGAACTTGTTCAGCAAGATTTTTGCTAATTATTTTGCTAACTTCTCATCGCTTTCATCACCTTTTCTACACTAGATGTGCCTGAAAAATGATTCCATCATTACACCAGCTTGGTCCTGGTGCCTCATTCATCCTCCCCCCCACCAGCAACTTGACTCTTCTGCACATGCTTCATGCCAGCACTGTCCTACCAAAGCTGTCACTGTCCCATTTAATCTGTGATAAATACAAACTGCTCCCAACTCCACTTGCCTAGGGGATATCAGCTCTATCTGCCACATTTTAAAATGATCATTCCTGTTGTTAAGAAAAACAACAACTGAAAACACCACCCCTGACTTTTCTCATTACTTACAGACTGAAATTCCCCCATCTGTCTTTCCTTAGCTGTGTTCTTGAGAAAGAAAACCTATCTCATGTTTCCTTCCTCCCCAGTGAGCATATCCTCATCCACTATGACAGTTCATTTCAGTTTGACTATTCATCTCTAAGCAGGTTCTTGCTCCTACCTTCAGTTTTTTTGTCTTATTATTATTATTAATATTATTTTATTTCTGTCCCTGGCTTTTTATGCCTTAAAAACCAGCCCTTTAGCTCTCTCTTCTTCCACCCCAGCCTCCCGTACTTCCTCAAATGCTTAAATGCTTTTTTTACTTCACTTCTTTCAAAGATTTTTTGTCCATTTTATGGACAAAAATTTGCGCAACCTAAAGTTTCAGGCTCTGGGCAGGAAAAGCTTTGACTCTGAACCCATTGACAAGCTCCTGCTGCTTAAACCCATGTCCTCAAGGCCTGGGATCCTGGAGCCTCTGACTCTGAATTAGCCTTTTCTTTTTTTTTTCCTTGGCTTTTTCTCTCATTATTTATTGATTGTTGTCACCTGCCCCAAGTTCTGTTGGAAATCCTTGTGTCATGTGTTTATTCCTTTCTGCATGACAAATTTTCAGCCCCCCGTTCCACCCTGCTTGACGGACTGGGCTGCTGGGAAGGGCATGCAGAGGAGACCAAGCATGAGCACACTCACAGGCCCCTTGGGCCACTGTCCTGTACTCTCTTGGCATCAGAACTACTTCCACCAACTTCATTTAAACTATCATTGTTCAGTCTGTGAAGGACTGAACTTGCTAGCGCACATCGCTTCATCTTCCATGACCAAGGCTGCACATCCTTTACTCTGCAGTCTGTTGACTCTGTTTTCCTGCCGGAAACCTGCAGATGAGGATGGAAGAGAATGAGATTGAGGATTTGTGGGTATTCTTTGTACAAGTATGAGAGGGAAAAAACAAAACAAAACAAAACAAAACAAACAAAAAAACAACAGAAAAGGCAATGCTTGAGACTGTCTCCTAGGAAGCCTAATGTAGGTTTGAAACAGGTGGGAGATCAGCCTTTTAAATCAAATTACAGCTGGTCATCCTCTTAGCTGGAGGGGCAAAGGGGATTTGTGACTCATCCTGATGATGAGCAAAATAAGGCTTTCTTAGCCTTTCCTCCTTGGGTTTAGTTCTTGCATGACTAATGACAACAGCTACATCTTTTTCAAACGTTGAATGCCATTGCAGCTTCCCTCAGTCCTGGGACCCACCTCTCAAACCTGGAAGATGAATTGAAGCCTCTACAGACATCCCCACAGCTGCATATAGCAATAGCAGCTGCTCTGCTTGCTTAAGGGATGCCTTGCGAGGCACTTTTGATAAACATAAGTTTATCACAATATGTAAGAGTTCTTTTAGATCATTGCGTTAAATTTCCACTAACAAGATAAAAAATTAATTGTCTGTATTACTGTACTAACCCAAAGCAGATAAAGTGTATGATTTCAGCAGAGGAAGGCAGCTGTTTAAGACAGCTTGGTGGTTACGGGAGGAGGCAGAGGAGATTAGTGTGCCATTTGCATGCCATGATGCCAGCCATCCCCCTGCCCCTTTAAGAAATCTGGCTCTTCTCTAATCTGATGTTGAACTTGAGCTTTATTAGTGAAGTAAGGGAGAATGAGTAAATCAACTGTATCACACAAGCCTCAGGACATCTGGAAATTGACCATTCTGCAGAAATAAGCACTCTGTTTATTAGCTGGGAGTTCATTACTATCGCTTCTCTTTATCCAATTCCTAAGAGATTTCAAAGCTATCATCATAGCATTAGCTCTTCTGACTATGCTACTGCAGATAAAGATCAGATCTATCTAATGATAGCTTTCTTGGTCTCCCTCTCTCTTTCTCTAAAGATATCCTGATTTAAATAATACTACTACTACTAATAATAAAGAAGTAAGAAAATAGCTGGAATGACATAAGGCAGTCTCCGTGTCTTAAATTTTTGCCTGTTGGCAATGAGAGTAATTTCTTTTTTTTTTAATTCTACAGGAACTTGGTTTTGTTCAGGGGAACACATCTTGTAGAACAGAAAATCCTTCATAGAAGAGGTGGAATTTGAACTTTCTAATGTGATGGTGGAAAAAGAAGGAAGATAAAAGGACCTGAAGCCATAAAGCAGTGCTGTACATTGAAAGTACAGTTATTTTTAAATGATAATACATGTCAAATAGAAGCCAGGAAAATGAATTTCATAAGTTAGAAAGGTAATAACATTACTTTAAGAAGAATAATTACTTTCCTTAACTACATTTATCACATAGTAATTCAGTTTTCCCTTCTGGAATCTGATGAAATGCCAAACTTTTGACTGATTTATTTAAAATCAGCCTTAAGAAAAGATTCACCCAGATACGAGGCTTCTTCTGGTTCTTTATTCAAAATTGAGCAGTTACCAGCTGTTTAGATGCGCATTTCTGTACAACTGCACTGTGTATCTACATCGTGCAAAGAGACCGGGAGAAAAAATGTAAGAATTTTCTGATAACAGTGGTCGGATGCAATTTAAATACAGCCCTGGATTTCCAGAAATCTGTGGGGAGTGTAAAATCACAGAATCACAGAATTGTCTAGGTTGGAAGAGACCTCAAGATCATCAAGTCCAACTTCTGACCTAACACTAACAAGTCCTCCACTAAACCATATCACTAAGCTCTACATCTAAACATCTTTTCAAGACCTCCAGGGATGGTGACTCAGCCACTTCCCTGGGCAGCCTATTCCAATGCCTAACAACCCTTTCGGTAAAGAAGTTCTTCCTAAGATCCAACCTAAACCTCCCCTGGTGCAACTTTAGCCCATTCCCCCTCGTCCTGTCGCCAGGCACGTGGGAGAATAGACCAATCCCCACCTCGTTACAGCCTCCTTTAATGTACTTATAGAGAGAGATAACGTCACTCCTGAGCCTCCTTTTCTCCAGGCTGAACAAGCCCAGCTCCTTCAGCCGCTCCTCGTAGGACTTGTTCTCCAGACCCCTCACCAGACCCCTCACCAGCTTCGTCACCCTTCTCTGGATGGGTGTTATGGAAGATTTATTTTTGCTTGATTCAATTATAGGTTGAACTGGGGTGGATCTCATAGTCAGGCCTCCTAAACAGGGCATCCCAAATGGAAAGAAATAGTCCAATGAAAGGTGATGATGCCACGTCAGTGGGTTGGTCTGCTTGAGGTATAGACCTTCCATTCTGCAGCATGAATCATAGCCTTGTGAGAAACCATATGGCTTTCCAACGGTGCTTCCAATTCTCAGTTTGCATTTTGGTATCTGGCAAAGAAACACAATGATTCTTCCTTATTGGCTGTTCCAAATCCATAAATTATTCCCATTCCTGAATTCAGAGGTGAATTTCAGTGAGGTGAGTGATACAGGCTGAAGAAACCAAGTGCATAAAACAAAAGACAGATGGCTGAACCCATGATTCACCAGCAGTGAGCTGCAATTGGGCCATGTAGACTTTGAAGTAATTCATTACATTAATATCTCTTCTGTAGAGGGGGGATTTTCCTCAATGATTTGTATGACCTTGCTAAACCCAGATAGGTGATAATTGAGCAGCAACTTCTTCAGAAGAAACAGAATAAAAATATTGAAAATATTGATTCACCCCAAAGGCAGTAAGCAGCACTTTGGTCTTCGACCTTTAAGCATCCTAGGATAGTCAATAATCTGGCTGTTAGAAGCCGTGCCTGCCACTGATTTTGATTTGGGAGTAGTTCAACCTTGAACCAAGATCCAAGTAACCACGGCAACAGGAAGTTGGCCCCTCCATCCAAGGAGTGGGAATCCATAAATCAAGGTCCCTAATGCAAACACCGTGTGCAGGTAGAGATTTGAGAGGCTGAGTGGTTTGTGAGGGATTACCTTTGAAAAATGAATGACTGTCCCTTGATATGTTGAAGCAAAGCTTCACAGAGACTTTTTTTTTCAATAGAGGTCAACAGGTTACAGCTGCATGTTTTCATACGGCTCTTTATATAAGCCCTTCAGTTTCATTAGAACCAGATGTTGAATTTATAAGGTTGTTAGCATTATTATGTACCATATGCACATGCATATATGTGTACGTGTATTCATACATACATCCACATATGCACATTTTTTGCCCACAAACTGCATTTATGAAAAAATAATGTTAAGCCTCAAACTCAAGCACTGAAGACTGGTAAAACCTTAGTTTTGCATATGCACAGTTCCATAGTCCTGGGATCCCACAGGCATAATTACCTGGTCAAATACCTCGTTTTTTTCTATGGGATATTACTTTATTCAGTGTATGGCACTCACCTAATGAACAGCTATTTCGTAGTTGGATTTTCCTCTCGTTATTCAGTGTGTGACCTCATGTGTCATTCATTCCACATTTCTAAGCCTTGCTATGAATAGATGAATGTTTCATGAATGTTGATAATCTTATTTTCACAGCACTGCTCTTGAGATGAGGGGTATATTATTGTTCTCATTTGCAATAGAGAAACTGAGCAGAGAGAGATTGAAGTTGAATGGATGCAATTTGAGATGCTTAATACTCGATTTGGGGCTCTGGAAGAATGTGTGACTTAGTACTCAAAAACTCCTCAGTATATCTTTACCAAGCCATGACCTCTGACTGTGATTCTCTGTCCTGACTGTTTATGCTTTCAGACCCATTCTGCTGCATTAAGTCTGCAGGTTTTTCATCTGGACTCCTCTCCCAGACTTGCCCACTCTAGTCCCTCATCTCTCAGCCTCCCCTCACCAGTGCACTGTTTCTGTCTGAGTCTGATGGAGATCTCTTCCACAGTTTCTGGGACCACCTGTAGGTTTCCTAATATTTCTCATTTCACGTGTAATGCCAAAGGTAGGGACGCTCATAGCAGCTCCGACTGCAAATGCAAGGAAATGTTAGTTGGTGCCTGGCGAGGCTGGGTACAGTCAGCAGAGGCAGCCAAACAGACACAGAAGATTGAACAGCATTTTCTGGGCTCTGCTTCGAGATCTTCTTGAAGTGAGCAGGTTCAGGAGCATCGGGGAGTCAGAGAGGGAAATTAACTGGTGGAGGTGTACTCTACCTTCTCTGAGACAGACTCACAAGACTGTCACAAGTGTCTCCTGCTACACAGAAGACAAAAGTTCCCTCATCCCACCAGGCAGTAGGAGGAGACCTAGGCCAATGGAGGCAGGATCCTGTTCAGGGTGGTAGGCGAGCCCTGTCCCTGCCTACCTCACCTTCCCGTCTACCCTTATATAACATTTATGAGGGTCTAGAACATGAGAAGAGAACAAGTCTTACGAGGAGTGGCTGAGGGAGCTGAGTTTGTTCAGCCTGGAGAAAAGGAGGCTCAGGGGCGACCTTATTGCTCTCTATAGATACCTTAAAGGAGGCTGTAGTGAGGTGGGGGTTGGTCTGTTCTCCCATGTGCCTGGTGACAGGACGAGGGGGAATGGGCTCAAGTTGCACCAGGGGAGTTTTAGGTTGGATATTTGGAAGAACTTCTTTACCGAAAGGGTTGATAGGCACTGGAATGGGCTGCCCAGGGAAGTGGCTGAGTCACCATCCCTGGAGGTCTTTAAAAGATGTTTAGATGTAGAGCTTGGTGATATGGTTTAGTGGAGGACTTGTTAGTGTTAGGTCAGAGGTTGGACTAGGTGATTGTGGAGGTCTCTTCCAACCTAGATGATTCTGTGATTCCGTGAATCTGAATCTTGTCTGAAAGACTGAATTGTACATTACAGTAGGGAGCTGCATTTGTGATGGCACAGAGGCAGGTGTTTTGCTGCAATATAAATGAATTTAGCTTGGGAGTGTTATAAATGGCTCAGGATTCAAATTAGGATTAAATAAAAAAATAGGATTTATTGAAAGAATATAAAGGAATAGAGGTAAGCAAACAGCGCTGGGTGCACCGGGAGTCTCCGCTCCACCAGGACGCACACCAGTTACATCAAGCAGCTGATTTTTATGCTCCTAGACTAATACATATTCATTACTACTTCTAAAAAAAAATAGATTATTAAAATTAGCTTCCGGGGTGCAGTCCCTCCTACTGGAGCATGCGCAGTCTCCTCTGGGGTCTCTTCTGGGGGTCTCTAGGGGTCTTTCATGCTGAAGGCTCGTAGTCTTCCTCTCCCCCTTTGTACTTACCGGGCACCATACCAAGTTTATAGAACATCCTCTTCAAGTCTTGTCTCCCAGCCGTCCTTCAGCTTCTTTCTCCTTCCTCTTTATCTCTCGCCCCCCCCTAACCAGATACCAAAGATCCACATAGTATCCCATAACAGTCACTAGTTGTTATCAGTTGTTCTGAAAATCCCTGACACACGAGTAATTAAAACATTCTTCCCCAGCCATTCACAGACACATCTATAGCAGTGTTAGAAATAGAAGTCCGGAATAACAAAAGCAAACAGGTTCATAAATTTAAGAAGTGATAAATTGACTAGAATGAGGGGGAGACTGGGACACACTGCATCTGTGGTTCAAGAATTAAATTGCCAGTGCAGGGCCCAGAGGCAGACAGCATTCAAACAGAATTGTTCTTTATGGACACGAATTGTTAAAACATTCCTCACAGGAGCAAGCCCAGAGCTCCTGCACCATCAGATATTTATCACAAAGCAGATTTCACACTTGGTTCTGGAAAAGGGTGAGCTTTACTGTACCAACCAACAATGGATGGGATTCTGATGTGCTAAAAAAGAGCTTCAAAGAAACATAATTCATAGCCTCCAAAAATAAAAGAGAATCAACAGAGAACACAGAGGGAGCAGGGAATTTGTATAACCTGCCAATGTGAGGCTCTTAATTTTTTTATTGACTTGTATTAGATTGAGATCCAAGGTTTGCTCATACTTAAGCCACCTAGACATTTCCATTTCCTTCACTGAGACCAGGGTCTGTGCTATTCTAATGAAAAGCAGTCTAAAATGAGAGCTTATCCTATGGAAACATTCCCATTCACAATATCACATTATATCAGACGAGTTGTGACACCCAGAAATTAGACACTTTGAAACATAGGAAGAGACTGAATTCAGTCCCTGGCTACGTCAGGGTTGCTGCATGCCTGTCAAATAACAAAATTCTTCTCCGGCAAGCGATGTGGTAGCTATTGCAGTAAGGAAGCTGTGTCCCAGCAAACAAGGGTTAAAAGTCTTCAGAATTTTTGATGGGGCTTTTTTGCAGTTGTCCACTGAAAGTCACTGATTTCACAGTCTGATAACAGTTGGATTTGTAGCCTCTTTCCCTTCTGAGAAGAAGATGTTTGCTGAGCCTATTTTCCCAATGTAACTTATTTCACTTAAGCACAGCAGATTGTCAAGAAAAAATTCTCAGCACTGGTGAACTCAAAAGAGTTTCCAAATTAGGGGCATAATCCCCACCAGGCTGATTTGGAAATATAATTTGTCAAGAAAAAGTCTATTTCCTGTCATTTTCCTTCTGTTTATTGTCCATGACAATAAAAACATAAGATGGAGTGGTAGAACTTGCAATAGGAGCTTCATCAGATTTGCTGTTTAAACTTGTAAAACTGGTTCTCATTTAAACCAGAATTATTATTTTTATTTATTTTTTGTTCTTCATGATTACAACTGCACAACATTCCCCATGACCTAATCCATCATGTCACAGATTATGAACTGGTTTCTTCATTGTCAAACTATTATTTAGATGGAAAAATCATCAGCAGTTAACTAACCAGAGCCAGCTAACCAGAGCCATACCTTGCACTACAAGGAAAAATACTAAAACTAAACAACTCTGCCAAGAAATGCCTGGAGCCAAGACTGCCCATTAAAGCCTAGGAACATCTGTCTGCTTATGACTGTCTAAGATCTCCATGCAGCTTTTTTCCTCTCTGCCTTTGACCTTCACTGGGATTCCCAACAGAGGTCCATACTTCAGTCTAGCCGTAGCTATTAACTGGTTTCCACTGAGGAGGGATTAAACTTTTCCATGATAACCTTGGCAATATTCTCCTAATTCACCTTGCATTTCCCTGAGGTGGCTAAACAGTGGTTGTCTAATCATAAAAATAAAAGGTAAAAGGAAGGGGGGGGAAAAAAAGGCACCGCATGAGAACACGGCTCTGTCCCAAGAGAGAATTCCATAGCCTGATTGTTCCTGCCATCCTATATTTGTCATCTTTCACAATTGGTTTCACAATATAAAAGTAATAAGTAACAGAGATAAGAGGAGACATCCTAAATATTTAGATGAAAGCTGAAAATAGATTTATATAATCATTTCAGTGTTTATCTGTACTGCATGGGCATTTTGGCATGCTCAGGAATGCCATTTGCAACTTCATGGCATGTTGTTGGAGATGAAATATGGAGCAAAACCCACCCACCCTGTGTAAAGATATCTGTGACAAGAGCTATGAGAGGACCATTTAGTGCTCTTCAGCATTTAGGCTTTGCAGTTAGCTTTGTTGTAGTGTGCTGGTGCAGGTGTCATTGTATTGCTGCTATTTTTATCATTATTACCTGTGTTATAACAGCACTTAGCCATTTCTGAAAAAAACCAGCATCCCCTGATGCTATGCATTGGTAATGCATATGGTAGCAAATAGCCCTGCCATATAACCCTGAAGCCTGTGTATAATTTTGTGATCTAGAAATGTTAGGATAAGCCATCTTTCTTTCTTTCTGTAGGAGCTGGAAATCTCTGCAAGAGGGCCAGGTCCCACGCAGGGAGTGCCACTAGCCACCTTGCTTGGCTGCAGCAGGCTTGTCCCATTCCCTGAACAGCACCAGCTTGGGCTGTCCCTGGGCATTCTCTAGAGAGGACCTTGTGAGCTCTGTCTCATTTGGTACATCTTGGAACCTGTTGAAGTTAAAAGTGCAGTGTAACTGCAGGTGGCTGTTTTCCACGTGCACTGCCTGTTTCTCCACCATCGCTCTGGAGATCCTTTCCATAAACACTGGTTAATAACTCTTCCCCTTCCTTCCCATACTTTCCCCGTGACCTGTTTCTTCCTATTGCATTTTTCAGAGGTTTTTTTCAAGATTCCTTGTGCTCACCCAACCTTCCCGTATTTAAAAAGACTGGTTAATGGTACCTAAATGTTTATTTGGCTGCTACAAATGACTACTTTGTGGCATTGGTCATGCCTGTAGGCAAGGATGAAGCAGATGCTTCAGACCCTGCCCTGCCACAGCCTGTACTGTCACTCAGGCACATTTGTAAAGAGATCTTTCCAGCTGTGTTGTTGTACTGGGTCTGGCTGGAACGTTAACTTTCCCTGCAGTAGCCCATACAGTGCTGTGCTGTGCACTTGTAGCTAGAACATCAGTGTTATCACACCAGGGTTGTGTCTACTGCTGAGCAGTACTGGCACAGCATCGGGCCTCTCTCTAACCCTCCTAGGGGGTGGGCAAAAAGTGAGAAGAGAAACATCACCAGGGCAGCTGACCTAAACCAACCAAAGGGATATTCCATACCATGTGATGTCACACTCAGCAATAAAAGGTGGAAACAGGAAGAAGACGGGAGGAGTGGGCTCTCGTTGTGAAAACGTCGGTCCTCCTCCCGAACACCGGCTACGTGCGTTGAGGCCCTGCTTTAAGGACGTGGTCAATCATCGCTCATTTGTGGGAAGTAGAGAGTAATTTCTTTCCTCTGCACTTCCACATAGCCTTCATTTGTTTTGTTTGTTTGTTTCCCTCCCTTTTTTTTCCCTTTCCCCCTCCCTTTTCCCCTTTCCTTTTTTTTTCCCCTTTAGTTAAATTGTTTAGTTCATAATAATCTTTCTTTAAGTATTATTATTATTATTATTTCCCTTCAATTAAAGTATCCTTATCTCAACCCGTGAGTTGTTCTTTGCTTTACTTCTTCCCCTCCTCATCTAAAAAGAGGGGGAGTGAGAGAGCGGTTGTGGTGTTTAGCTGCCCAGCACGGTAAAACTACCACAGTTGTGCACTAAGCCTTGGAGTTGACTCTCTCCCTCTGCTCTGCACAGCCAGAGGTGCACCTCATGCATTTGCAACACATGGGGGCCCCTCTGGCACTCCATGACCTGAGGCACTGTGCACAGCTAGATGGCTGAGCCTTTCATCTGCTCACCAGTTGATGCTAAAACCCCAGGTGAGGGATCAAGGGAGAGGCCACAGATTGGTGACACAGCTGGTCTGGGGAGACTGAGAGCAGAGCTGTGTTTGAAAGAGGTCCTCATGGCAAATTCCTCAGCTTCCTGGCATGTCAGCCTGCTTCTCTTTCATACGTGGTGCTGAAGAAGAGGCTTGAACTGCTGATGAGCAGTCTTAATGCTATAACTTGTGCCTTGGGAAAGAGTAGGAATTGTCAGCCTTCTGGGCTGCAAGCCCACACTGCTGGCACCTTGCACTTGTTGAACCTCATTAGGTTCACATGGGCCTAGTTCTCAACCTTGCCCAGGTCCCTTTGGATGGCATCCCTTCCTTCTGTTGTATCACTGCAGCACTCAGCTTGGTGTCATCTGCAAACTTGCTGAGGGTGCACTTGATCCCACTGTCTGTGTCATTGGTAAAGGTATACAAACAAAGGGTGTCTTGCTTGCATGTTAGGCATCATGGCTGAAAGATCAGGTAATAAGTACATGGGTTTCATCAGATATAGCACAGATAACATGCACAGTAAATTTCCAGGAATATAAAGTTAATCCTATGCAGCTATTAGGAAGGTAGTAACCATCAGTCTCTGAATGCTGGATAGTTAGCATGACAAACATGCTTTACAAGTTAATGTTTAACTTCCCTACAAGCCCCCCCACCCACTCCACCCCTAAGGTCCAGCAGTGAATGAATTTCTTCTGACTTGACCTTTCCTTCTCAGCTAGTCTGTATGGTGCTGGTTTAAGTCTGAAGGAAATACTGAAGCTTTACCAGCTTTAGGAAATACTGAAGCTTCACCAGCTTTAGGTGAAGGATGGGCATCACACAGTGAGTAGTGTTTGGCCCTAAGACTGGAGGGGGGAAGAGAGGCTGTGCCACGTGTACATGCGTACATACCAAACCACATTCAGTAAATGCACAACTCTTCGCTGTGATTGCTTAAAGTTGGTTTTAATGTCTTTATCTTGAAAGTGTCCTTGTTCCTGTTAAAAAGCCTTACGTTGGTTGATTAAACCTTCCAAAGGAAGAGTAGGAGGAATGCTGGAACAGGGGAGAAGTGACAATCAAGTGGTTGAACAGCATTCATCTGATGTCAGTACAAACATAAGCAACCATGCGCTGCTGAGGAGTGCCATTTATCCAGATGAGCTTTCTTCCCTGACAAAACTCCCCTCCATGGCTCAGTTTTCTGCTGGAACGGGCCATTTCCATGCAGCACAGAATAAATCTCTGGTCATCCTCTCTCAGAAGTCAAATGTGTTATTGTGATTTAAAACAGGACTTGCTATGAGCAAAAACAAACATGGTGAAATATTGGCAAAGCCACCGCAAGGGTTTTGTTGTTTCAGAAACAGCATATGCACTTCTAGACTATTATCATGAAGTTTTAATCACCCAAAGTTTTACTACTTTTCAGTAGTGAGTAAAATTATTTCTTCTTCTGAATGTATAGGGAAGACCCAGACAAATAAGAGTAGTCAACTGCCTTAGTAATCAAACTTTGCTGATATTTGTATATTATTCGTATTTGTATTATATTTGTATATTATTTTCCATTAATAATATTTAAAAATATATAAATAAAATATAAATAATAATAATAATAAATATTATGTAATGATATAATAGACATAATGATTATTATATGATGATATGATAAATGTAAATCATAAATAATAATAATAATAAATAGATAAAATATATTTTATCTGTAAAGATCCAGAGTTACAGGGTTGGTTCATTATTCTGTAGTGAATATATTTCAGGAATAGTGGAAATGGGTCCAACACTATATTTGATGAAAGTTTTCTCATTTGACCATCCCAGAGACACACTATGAATGTCTATCCTGACCAGGTCTTGTGTGTATGCTCATGGATGCACCTTTACATACTGGGACAACCGGGGAGAAAGGACAATTAGGGGAATGAACAAATTTCATTGGATATCGATTCAAACACATGCATAAGTCGCCTTCCTTTCTTCAGTAGCAAGATTTGACCCAGTGGCACCTAGGTGACATGTGATAGTGCGTGCATAGACGTGGAGGTGGACTGATGTGTGGAGTGGGGTTTGGAGACCTATCTTACGTATCGTAGTTTTCTCATGTGACTCCAGAAAATATCTAAACAGGATTAAACCTCAGCATCTGTCTGGAAAAGGGGGATAAAAGCAGTATCCTGGTGCAGAGTGTCATGATGAGTACTTGAAGTGGATGGGAGAAGAGCCAGGTGCGAACTTCACTTGCCAGGGACGTGTGGAGCACTAGTCACCCTTCCTCTTCCCAGCTTGGCTTCTGCCAGTGGTTTCCTCTGACACCCCAGGCCCCTACACAGCTTCAGGCAGCTTCAACAGTTTTCCAGTCCCAGTGCCAGTGGGGGGTTGTTCCCTCCCCTTGTGTTGGGTGCAGAGGGACAGGCCGTGTACAGTTACAGAGTGAGTGTTTATACCATCTGGCCCATAAAACCCAGCATCGGAGCTTTACAAAATCCCATTATTTGCAAATACAATTACATTCATAAAAACATCTGTTTGGGCCCCTGAATGCTTGTGTGTACAACCAAAAATACTGAAATAGTAGTCCAGACCCAACCCACAGGGAGGTCTGTTGCCTCCCTGGGGCTTGGGTGAGAGACATTGCTAAGAAAATTGAGCGCCTGGTACGGCCCACCGACTACTACCCGCTACTGGTCTTTCAGGCTAGTAATGACGAGGTAGCAACGAGAAGTCCAAGAGTGATCAAAAGGGACTTTAGGGCTTTGGGGCGACTACTTAAAGGATCAGGGGCACAGGTTGTGTTTGCCTCTGTCCTTCCAATAGGGGGGATCGATGCTGATAAGCGGGCTCATCACATTAACACATGGCTTCGGGACTGGTGCAACCAGCAGAACTTTGGGTTTTTCGATCACAGGAAGGCCTACGTGACAGCAGGCCCGCTGGCACCAGATGGGATGTGCCTCTTTCTAAGAGGGGTAAGGATTTTTGCTCAGGAGTTGGCAGGGCTGATAGACAGGGCTTTAAACTAGAGTCGAAGGGGGAAGGGGATAAAACCAGGCATGCCGATGATGAGCTAAGGGATGGTGCCCTAGAATCAGAGGGACTGTGTGCTGGTGAGGTCCTTTAGTCTGCTCCACAAGGTGCTGCGTGTAGGGAGGCGCATTTGAAGTGCTTCTACACAAACGCACGCAGCACAAGGAATAGAATGGATGAGCTAGAAGCCTTGGCCCAGTCCCACAGCTACGACATCGTTGGCATAAGCGAAACCTGGTGGGATGAGTCCTGTGGTTGGTGTGCTGCAAGGGATGGTTACAGGCTCTTCAGGAGGGACAGACAGGGTAGGCGAGATGGCGGGGTAGCGATATATGTGAAGCATGGGCTGGACTGTGTGGAACTTCAAGTTGGCGATGGCAAAATTGAGAGCCTCTGGGTAAGGATTAAGGGATGAACAAATAAAGGGGATGTCGTTGTGGAAGTCTATTACAGACCACCAGGCCAGGATGACAACACCGATGAATTATTCTTTGTAGAACTAAGAGATGCCTCGAAATCAACTCCCCTTGTACTTATGGGGGATTTTGACTTGCCAGATGTCAACTGGGATCACCACACGGCTGACACGACCAAGTCCAGGAGGTTCCTAAAGCACCTAGATGTTAACTTCTTGGTGCAGGTGCTAAGGGAGCCAACTAGGAAAGGTGTCCTCCTAGAACTGTTGCTGGAGAACAGAGAGGGTCTTGTGGGGGACGTGGCAATTGGCGGCTGTCTCGGTCATAGTGAACATGAAGTGATTGAGTTTATAATTTATGGTGACAGAAGGGAAAATGCCA
Source organism: Aythya marila (assembly GCF_965140915.1). Classification (NCBI taxonomy): domain Eukaryota; kingdom Metazoa; phylum Chordata; class Aves; order Anseriformes; family Anatidae; genus Aythya; species Aythya marila. The sequence goes on from NC_139081.1 coordinate 13,226,773, forward strand.
CCAACACTTCAGCCCTGGATATGGGGAAAGCAGACTTCAGGCTGCTCAGGGAACTAGTCAGCAAGGTCCCCTGGGAAACTGCTTTTGAAGGCATTGACGCCCATCAGTGCCGGTGAGTCTTTAAGCACTGCCTCTTAAAAGCACAGGATCAGGCAATTCCAAAACACTGGAAGTCAAGCAGGTGGGGCAGAAGGCCAGCCTGGATGACTAAGGATCTTCTACTGGAGCTAAAAGATAAGATTACCCCTCTATTTGATCAAGGGAAACCAGCTGATGTGATCTTTTTGGACTTCAGCAAAGCTTTTGACACAGTTTCCCACAGGATCCTACTGGACAAAATGTCCAGCATACAACTTAACAAAACCATCATACAATGGGTGAGCAATTGGCTGATGGGCAGGGCTCAAAGGGTTGTGGTAAATGGGGCCACATCAGGCTGGTGGACGGTCACTAGTGGGGTCCCTCAAGGCTCCATTTTAGGGCCAGTCCTCTTCACTGTTTTTATAAATGATTTGGAGGTAGGACTAGAAGGTGTTCTGAGCAAATTTGCCGACGACACCAAACTTGGAGGAGTTGTGGACTCGGATGAGGGTGGAAAGGCCTTGCAGAGAGACCTGGATAGATTGGAGAGCTGGGCAATCACCAACCGCATGAAGTTTAAAAAAAAGCAAGTGCCAGGTCCCGCACCTGGGACGGGACAACCCTGACTATACGTACAGACTGGGCGATGAGATGCTGGAGAGCAGCCCCGCAGAGCGGGATCTGGGGATTGTTGTTGATAGCAAGCTGAATATGAGCCAGCAGTGTGCCCTGGCAGCCAGGAGGATGAACCGTATCCTGGGGTGCATGAAGCACGGCATCACTAGTTGGTCAAGGGAAGTGATTGTCCTGCTCTACTCTGTGCTGGTGCAGCCTCACCTCGAGTACTGTGTGCAGTTCTGGGCACCACAGTACAAAAAAGACGTGAAACTGTCAGAGAGTGTCCAGAGACGGGCTACGAAGATGGTGAAGGGCCTAGAGGGGAAGATGTATGAGGAGCAGCTGAGGTCACTTTTCCTGTTCAGCTTGGAGAAGAGGAGGCTGAGGGGAGACTTCATCGTGGTCTACAGCTTCCTCAAGAGGGAGAGCTGATATAAATTGTCCTCTTGCTTTCTGTGCCCCCAGTTCTAACAATATCCTTCCAATGTGCCAATATGCATCCAAGGAAGCTTTCTTTAAAACGTCTTTGTTTTGGATATTACCCATTTCCTTGTTTTCCCATTCCGTTTTATTTGTTTATTTATTTATTTATTACTATTCCTTACTAGTTACTGTCCTTTGTTTCAATTTCCATGCAAACCTTTTTGCTGCAGGTTTTTACTATATTTTCCTAATCTTCTTCCCAAATGTCCCAATTCTCTGGGATTAAACACTTCTTCCCACATACAAACTTTACTATTTCAGATTATTAATGAGCCCCGTTCTAATCGTTAATCCACGGAACTTCAGGAAAACAGCTGAAGCACTCAGCCTTCCGTCTTCTAGACAAACATTACCACCTTTTCCACAAAAATTTACATTTCAACAGGACCGAATTTCAAGCCGAATGCCAATTTTTCTCATGCACTTTGTTAGTAAGCCCATATAAAACAAGGAATCACTCCTGTGTATTCGTCAATATGGGAGTTCAAAAAGGTATTCTTATAAATGAAGTCTCAACTCAATCTGAATTTTGTAATATTTATAAAACAAATATTTATTAAAGATTGTGGTGGTTTTACCATGCTGGGCAGCTAAATCCCACAACCGCTCTCTCACTCCCCCTCCTTTAGATGAGGAGGGGGAGAAGTAAAGCAAAGAACAACTCACGGGTTGAGATAAGGATACTTTAATTGAAGGGAAATAATTATAATAATTAAATAAAGACTACCATGAACTAAACAATTTAACTAAGGGGAAATAAAAAGGGAAAGGGGAAAAGGGAGGGGAAAAGGAAAAATAAAAAGAAGGGAGGAAAACAAACAAAATAAATGAAGGCTATATGGAAGTGCAGAGGAAAGAAATTACTCTCTACTTCCCACACATGAGCGATGATTGACCACGTCCTTGAAGCAAGGCCTCAACGCACGCAGCCGGTGTTCGAGAGGAGGACCGACGTTTTCCCAACGAGAGCCCACCCCTCCCCTCTTCTTCCTGTTTCCACCTTTTATTGCTGAGTGTGACATCACATGGTATGGAATATCCCTTTGATTGGTTTAGGTCAGCTGCCCTAGTGATGTTTTTCTCCTCACTTTTTGCCCACCCCCTAAGAGGGTTAGAGAAAGGCCCAATGCTGTGCCACTGCTGCTCAGCAGTAGACACAACACTGGTGTGATAACACTGCTGTTCCAGCTACAAGTACAGAGTATGGCACTGTATGGGCTGATGCCAGGAAAGTTAACATTCCAGCCAGACCCAGTACAACCTCCACCCCTTATTCCATAACATTTGTGTCACACTCAGATCCCCATATTTTAGCATACAAGCATTCTCATCATTATTCCTTGTCGTTTAACAGGACAAGGATTTAACAGGACAGGATTAATAGGCAGGTGTATCTTTTCATTCCATAGGTCTTTCTTGGAAAATGTTCATAAGAACTGTTGATGATTAGGTCTTCATCTGCCAAAGTGGCCACTCAAGGCAGGCGGAGTTGGATGTCTGGACACCAGCACCAGCTTAGTTCAAGTCCTTGTTGCACTGCCCGGCTCCTTGCAAAGTTGACCTGTCGTTATTCTACAGCATCTTCCTACAACATATTACTTAGATTATAGATTAATTTTCTCTCAAGGTTAAATCTCCTTGAGGCACACACTTGATATCCCCATTCTTTTGCATGACCCACCAGGTATACCCTGGTCCTTGGGCGAAGACAATCCCACGAGTGGGTTTGCTTTTTCCCGAGGCAGGAGCAACCCACACTGCCTTCCCCATCCACCTTTCTATATGCACTACGGGAACTTTAGCTCTTTTCACAGTGTGTAGGGGTTTTGTTTCGGCAGGACCAGCACGGCTGTCAGACCCCCTATTGTTAACTAGACAAGTGGCTTCTGGTAGATTTGTGTCCCATTGTTTCCACGTCCCAACACCTAATGCTCGTAACATAGTCTTTAACAGTCCATTGTACTCTCAACCTTCCCAGAGGCTTGTGGGTGATAAGGGATGTGCCTCTTTGCCCAGGAGGTAACAAGATTGTTTCGGAAATGACTCCCATTGTCAGACTCAATTCTCTCTGGTGTACCGTGATGCCACAATACTTGTCTTTCCAGACCCAAGATAGTGTTTTGGGTGGTGGCATGGTTTACAGGGTATGTTTCCAGCCACCCAGTAGTTGCTTCTACCATGGTGAGTATGTACCTTTTGCCTTGGTGAGTTTTTGGGAGTGGTCCGATATAGTCAATTTGCCAGGCCTCACCATATTGAAACCCTAGCCATCTCCCCCTGTTCCAGGGAGATTTTACCCTCATGGCTTTCTTGATTGCAGCACAGGTCTCACACTCATGGGTAACCTGTGTGATGGCCTCAATGGTCAAGTCCACCCCTCGATCACGAGCCCATCTGTAAGTGGCATCCCTCCCCAGATGTCCTGATGTTTCATGGGCCCATCGAGCTACAAACAGCTCACCCTTACGTTCCCAGTCTAGGTCCACCTGAGCCACTTCGATTTTCGAAGCTCGATCCACTTCTTTGTTGTTCTGATGTTCTTCAGTAGCGCGACTCTTGGGCATGTGGGCATCTACATGACGTACTTTTACATCCAGGTTTTCTACCCGGGCAGCAATATCTTGCCACAGGGTAGCAGCCCAGATAGGTTTACCTCTGCGCTGCCAGTTGCTCTCTTTCCATTGCTGCAGCCACCCCCACAGAGCATTTGCCACCATCCATGAGTCAGTATAAAGATACAATACTGGCCAATTTTCTCTTTCGACGATATCTAGGGCTAGTTGTATGGCTTTTACTTCTGCATTCTGACTCGACTCACCTTCCCCTTCCATGGCTTCCACAAGTCGTCGTATGGGATTCCACACAGCAGCTTTCCATTTCCGATGGCTCCCTATCAGACGGCAGGATCCGTCAGTAAACAACGCATACTGCTTTCTGTCTTCTGGCAACTCATTGTATGGTGGTGCCTCTTCAGCACAGGTTACCTCTTCTGTTGGCACTCCGAAATCTCTGCCTTCCGGCCAGTCCATAATCTCTTCCAGGATTCCTGGGCGATTGGGTTTTCCCATTCGAGCCCGCTGTGTAATTAACGCTATCCACTTACTCCATGTAGCATCAGTTGCATGGTGTGTAGTGGGAATTTTCTCTTTGAACATCCAATGTAACACAGGTAGCCGCGGTGCCAAGAGGAGCTGTGCCTCTGTACCCACAACTTCTGAAGCAGCTCGAACACCCTCATATGCTGTGAGTATTTCCTTTTCAGTTGGGGTGTAATTGGCTTCTGATCCTCGATAGCCCCAGCTCCAGAACCCCAGAGGTCGACCTCGAGTTTCTTCTGGGGTTTTCTGCCAAAGGCTCCAGGTGAGGCCATGCTCCCCAGCTGCAGTGTACAGTATATTTTGCACAGCTGGTCCAGTATGGACAGGCCCAAGGGCTACTGCACGAGCTATTTCTTGTTTGGTTTGTTCAAATGCCTGTTGTTGCTCAGGGCCCCACTCAAAATAGTTTCTCTTTCGAGTCACTCGATATAGAGGACTCACAAGCTGACTATAGCCTGGCACATGCATTCTCCAGAATCCCACGAGGCCTAGGAAAGCTTGCGTTTCCTTTTTGCTAGTTGGCGGAGACATTGCTGTTATTTTATTGATCACATCCATTGGAATATGGCGACGTCCATCCTGCCATTTTACCCCCAAGAACTGGATTTCCTGTGTAGGCCCCTTGACCTTGCTCTTTTTAATGGCAAAACAAGCTTTCAGGAGAATTTGGATTATTTTCTTCCCTTTCTCAAAAACTTCTTCTGCTGTGTTGCCCCACACGAGGATGTCGTCAATGTACTGAAGGTGCTCAGGAGCTCCCCCTTGCTCCAGTGCAGACTGGATCAGTCCATGGCAAATGGTAGGGCTGTGTTTCCACCCCTGGGGCAGCCGATTCCAGGTGTATTGGATGCCCCTCCAAGTGAAAGCAAACTGCGGTCTGCATGCTGCTGCCAAAGGGATGGAGAAAAATGCATTAGCAATATCAATTGTGGTGTACCACTTGGCTGCCTTTGACTCTAGTTCGTACTGGAGTTCTAGCATGTCCGGCACTGCAGCACTCAGTGGTGGCGTGACTTCGTTCAGGCCTCGATAGTCCACTGTTAGCCTCCACTCGCCATTAGACTTTCGTACTGGCCATATAGGACTATTAAAGGGTGAGCGAGTCTTGCTGATTACTCCCTGACTCTCCAGTTGGTGAACCAACTCATGGATGGGAATCAGGGAGTCTCGGTTGGTGCGATATTGCCGTCGGTGCACCGTTGTAGTAGCAATTGGTACCTGTTGTTCTTCAACCTTCAGCAATCCTCCACCAGAAGGGTCTTCTGAAAGGCCAGGCAGGGTAGACAGCTGCCTAATCTTCTCTGTGCTCAAAGCAGCTATGCCAAAAGCCCACCGGTATCCTTTTGGATCCTTGAAGTACCCTCTCTTGAGATAGTCTATGCCAAGGATACACGGAGCCTCTGGGCCAGTCACAATGGGATGCTTTTGTCACTCATTCCCAGTTAGACTCACTTCAGCTTCCAGTACAGATAGTTGTTGGGATCCCCCTGTCACTCCAGAGATACAGGTGAGTTCTGTCCCTTGGTAGCCTGATGGCATTAAGGTACATTGTGCGCCAGTGTCCACTAAAGCTTTGTATTCTTGTGGTTCTGATGTGCCAGGCCATCGGATCCACACAGTCCAATAAATCCGGTTATCCCTCTCCTCTACCTGGCCAGAGGCAGGGCCCCTCTAGTCCTGGCTGGAGCGTCTGCCACTTAATTCTTGCAAATGAGAGGTAGAGGTCCATTCATCAGGGTCAGGAACAACATCAGCTCTTCTACTGCCTCTGGGGTACTGCCCAATAGAAACTGGAGCAGCATTTCTCTTAGGAGCCCCTCTTCTTGCTGCTGTATTTCCTTTCAGTTCACGTACCCGAGCAGCTAGGGTTGAAGTAGGTACACCATCCCATTTCCTCATATCTTCCCCATGGTCACGCAGATAAAACCACAAGGTGCCACGTGGTGTACGTCTTGGGTACTCTCTCTCTTGAGCAGGCGAATGCTGATTCTTAGTGGCTGAAGTATCACTCCATCTAAATGAGGGGGAATATACTTGTTCCACGAGCTTGTCAAGTCCTTTAGACAGTTTCTCCACAGCTGAGACACAGGACTGTAGCGGAGCAGAGAGATTGTCTTCATATTGTTGAAGCTGGCAGGACACATCATACATTGTTGGTCCCATCCCCTCCTCCCAGCGAATTGCTGCCAGGGTACTGGCATGTGCTAATGGTGCACTCCGCACAAATTTACGCCACATGGATGTTGTGCACTGGACTTCATCGGGGTCTTGAGGTGTCTGGGCATTGTCCAAATCACTATAAATCATCTCCCGCACAGCTAATTCCCGCAGATGCTGGAGACCTTTATCCACAGTGGTCCACTTGCCTATGTGATATACAATATCTTCCTTATGGGGATATCTTTCTTTGATAGCTGCCAGGAGTCGTCTCCAGAGGCTGAGGGCCTGTGCTCCTCTCCCGATTACTTTGTATATTACCCTTTCTCTAGAGAGGGATCCCAGCTGCTTGGCTTCATTGCCTTCTAATTGTAGGCTATTGGCCCCAGCATCCCAGCATCGAAGTAGCCAGGTGAGGATGTGTTCACCTGGGCGTCGACCATAATCCTTTCGTATTTCTCGCATCTCACTCAGGGATAAGGATCGAGTGATTTCTGATTCCTTTATGATTTCCGTCTCATCTTCCTGCTGTTTTTGTGATGGCTCTGCTTTAGAGGTGCCTGCCATTTCCCCTTCTCCCTCCTTCTTAGGAGAGCCTTCTTCCCTTACTAAACGAGCTGACCTCCGTTTCCATTGTTTTGACTTGACTATGGGGGCGACTGATACCATAGTTGGTTGGTCCTCTGGGTCAGCCACAGCATGTGTTACTTGGTCATCAGATTCAGAGACTTCCTCCCTCTCTTCAAGTTGCTGGATGATGTTAAACAGTGTTTGATAGGAATAAGCCAGGACCCAGCACAATGCTGCAAGCTGTTGTTCTCCGGCATTATCAGGGTCAGGACATGCAACTCTCAAACATTCTACCAAGTTTTTAGGATTTAGCACTTGCTCAGGGGTGAAGTTCAAAATTATTGGAGGAGACACTCGTGACAGGTATCTGCCAACATCATCCCACACACCTTGCCACTCACCACAAGACTGTTTCGGGACAGATTCCCAATTAAGGTTTTTAAACAATCGACTAATCTTAGAGAGAAAATGAAACCTGTTATTCAGAACTAGAAATAGCAATACATGGGTTATAGATGGATCTTCAAAATATTCTCAAACTGTTGTAATTAGCCCACTGTGAAAGAAGGGAAAGGTACCATTCCTAATATTATTAATAAACTGGTGTCCAGATGAGAAAAGGAAGGCAGTTTAGTTCTGAATATTCCCTGAAAGACAGTTTCCATGGGACCCAAATGATAACAGCGCAGAGCCTGAATTCCAGATTAAAACCAAGGTCAGTGCTTGGCAGCACAGCGAATTAAAAAAAGTGAACACAGATTGTAGCACTTTGTCGGATCGGATATATAGGAGAAAGGAGAATATGACACGGATTGCATGATATATGAACAAAGCTATTATTATTAACAGGGCAATGGACATGGTTACTAGCAAGCAAGTGTGTTAGTTGTATGCGTTTAATCAATTCTATTGTTATCTCAACCCTTCGAGCCCCACGTTGTGAGCCAAAAAGGACTGTGGTGGTTTTACCGTGCTGGGCAGCTAAACCCCACAACCGCTCTCTCACTCCCCCTCCTTTAGATGAGGAGGGGGAGAAGTAAAGCAAAGAACAACTCACGGGTTGAGATAAGGATACTTTAATTAAAGGGAAATAATTATAATAATTAAATAAAGACTACCATGAACTAAACAATTTAACTAAGGGGAAATAAAAAGGGAAAGGGGAAAAGGGAGGGGAAAAGGAAAAATAAAAAGAAGGGAGGAAAACAAACAAACAAAATAAATGAATGCTGCTCAGCAGTAGACACAACACTGGTGTGATAACACTGCTGTTCCAGCTACAAGTACAGAGTACGGCACTGTATGGGCTGCTGCCGGGAAAGTTAACATTCCAGCCAGACCCAGTACAAAAAAAGTACATAAAAGCTATAAAAGCTATAAAAGGTATAAAAGGCAAATAAACAGCGCTGGGTGTGTGGGGAGTCTAGGCTCCATCAACATGCACACACGAACATCAAACGTTCTAAAAATATAGAACATTGTTTTTACATACTAAACCAGAGTATGCCTATACATACGTACAATTAGGAAAGGTAACAAACAATCCTTTAAGTTCCATGACTTAACAGTCTCCATTTTCCATTCCTTTTGAACAATATGTCTTGCTTTAAGTTGTCAAGCAACTTGGTCTTCAGGCCTTATGTATCCCCTTCTTCCCAGATCGAAGAAAAGCATATCCATCTCCTTTTCAAGGCCAATAGGGCCTGGGTCAAAAGGCACGTCCAGGTCAACAGGGGGTGTAACAGCAAAAGCCTTCGATGGCAGTAGCGGTGGGGGGGTCGATGGCGTAGCAGTCGGATCAGTAAAGGAGCCCGCAGCTCCCTCACTGTCTGGCAAACCACACGTTTCTGACTGTGGTCCCACACGGCTCTTTAAGGCCTCAGAGACTACTCGCCAGGTGCTGAGCAATCCCACCGCAACCTTGTCATTTTTAGTTGCAGAGTCCCACACCTTGACCTAAATTTGGTCCCATATTTCAGGCTCATAAACTGTCCGATTGTTAATAAGGAGAATAAGCTGTAAGGTTACCAGCACAGTCTTTGTTTCTAAGGACGTATGATTCCCCATAATGTCCGGCTGCTTACCAGCAAGGGGCAGTTATGTGCGTGGGTCCGCTTCTCTCATCTTGAGCTTCTTCCCAGCTCTGGTGCGCCCATTTCCGGCGACTTTCTGTACAACCTTTTCTGAGCAGTTTGCTGAGTTTTGCCGAACCCATCCTCATGGGGCGATCAATGTGCCTGTTCCCGTCCTGGTCTCCGTTCTGCTAGCCTGTTCCTCTTCATTCCTTCTTTCTACTTCTTTATTGATGACGTAACTTCATCATGTTGCCTTTTTTTTATCTTGAGGCCAGGCTCCCCTCTTATACCCTTCTCTCCACAGCAGTTCTTTTCAAAACAACTTTTCATTGGTCAAACAAATTTGAATGTAACAGCAACAGCAAACACCCAGAAACATCTGGGGAGACATCGTCTCCGTCCACTCCCCTCGCGGAGAATACGGAACCGCTGATCGGAACTCTGCACTCGTTTTGCAGCGACGCTGCGTCTCACTCACACAGCACAATCATGCAATCACACAGAGAGGCCTCTAGCACATCTCATTCATACCACAAGAATATAATTTAGAATAATAACCAATCCAAATAAGTGTTGTCTGTGACTGTGTTCTTCGTGGAGTGACTTGTTCCACTTTGTTTCAAACCCTTACACTTACACAAATACTTTCAACACAAAATACCTGGACATTTAAGAATAACACATAGAATTATTAACACTCCAGTTAGTATCCCTCCAGCAGCTGAAAACATACCGTTTGTCTGCAGCTTCAGGAGGTCTTTGCTCCTGCGGTGAGCAGCTGAGAGTGGAGTCCCCTCCAAGCAAAACACTCAGGGTGCACCTAGGGGCGTCCTCTCCGCAGCCGATCCCGCAGCCGAGCAGAGTGTCTCCTGCCAGGCTCACCAAAATGACTCACAGAAAGCTGACTCCACAATCAGTAAGATTGTAAAGTAGGTATGTTTACTCAGCGCTGGGTGGCACAGGGGCAATGGGGGGGTAGTCCCTAACGTGGCAACTTGCTTTGGTTATAGCCAGTAAAGAGAATCATAGAATCATAGAATCATAGAATATCCTGAGTTGGAAGGGACCCTCAAGGATCATCAAGTCCAACTCTTGACACCGCACAGGTCTACCCAAAAGTTCAGACCATGTGACTAAGTGCACAGTCCAATCTCTTCTTAAATTCAGACAGGCTTGGTGCAGTGACCACTGCAGGGAGCCTGTTCCAGTGTGCAACCACCCTCTCTGTGAAGAACCCCCTCCTGATGTCAAGCCTATATTGCCCCTGCCTCAACTTAACCTCGTTCCCGCGGGTCCTGTCACTGGTGTTAATGGAGAAAAGGTCTCCTGCCTCTCGACACCCCCTTACGAGGAAGAGTTACATATACATGAAGTTTCCCAACATTCCTATACATATGCATAACCTGTCCCTTTGTGAACAGTCCTCCTTATCTCAGACCCCTTGGTTAAAGTCCGAACCATGAGGTTGTTTTGATCTGGTTCTCGGGGTCCAAGGGGCTCCTGTTATCTGGAGGTCTAAGCACACCACAGGCACAGTACATTGCAAATGTGTCCCATATTCATTCTTAATCAATTGCTCTGTAATTTCTAATTCCATGTTTCAGCTGCAGCATACTTGCTCTCTTCCAGATCCACAGGTGTTCTACTATTAACATTAATGGTCAAAGCCTGACAGACCCAGTCCTCCGTGGACCCAAATATCGGCCAAAATACTTGGGGTCTTATGGCTTCTTTTGGTCATTTTATCATATAATACTGGACCGTTTTTAATTTACTCTTTCATTTTCTGGGGCCCCTATCATTCTAATTTCTAATCATTATTCCTAATGGACTTTCTGGTAATTTGCTCCCTTTCTTCTGGTCCCTGGTCTTCGATTTTGCCTGACCCATCTAGGAATTTTACTATGGCAATTCCCACAGCCCTTGGTTACCTTAGTAAGAGTGTCTTGCAGGGGGTTTAGGACCTATCACCCACCCACGAATCCTATAGGAATCACTTCGGTCCTTCACCGGCCAAGTCCCTCACGGGAGATTGGAACCACGGTTAGAAGACCTCCACACTCACTTCGGAACTAACTTCCGTCTTAGTCACACTCTTACACACACAGGCAACCGAATCTCACCCAACTGAACGGTATACTCCTTAAACACTTACGACTCCATCATCTTTGTTCGGATCTTTGCGCACAGAATTACGGGCAAAATACAGTGCTGCAGCCGGCAAGGGAGCTCATAAAAAAATCAAAATCTTTGCTTACCTTTATTCAGGTTCAAGATGGCATTAGTCCTGACCTGACTCGAACAGGAGCCACCAAATTGTGGGGCGCCTCTCCTAGATCAAATCAGAATTCAGGAACCAAAGCCATCCCGGACGAGCCCCCATTTGTAATAAATGGCTCATTCTTCAAAATAGGACTATAATCAAAGTTTACAATTTATTAAAGGAACAGAGGCAAGCAAACAGCGCTGGGTGCGCCGGGAGTCTCTGCTCCACCAGGACGCACACAAGTTACATCAAGCAGCTGATTTTTATGCTCCTAGGCTAATACATATTCATTACTACTTCTAAAAAACCACAGGGTTATTATAATTAGTTTCCGGAATACAAACCCTCCTACTGGAGCATGCATATCAGTCTCCGGTGGTCCCTCTGGGGGTCTCTCGTGCCGAAGGCTCATAGTCTTTCTCCCTCTTGTCCTTCTTTTTCCAACTTGGCTGTATGTCAGAGACTTGTGCAGCTTCCCCTGCAAGTTTTGTCTTTTAGTCGTTCTTCAGCTTTCCCTGTCTCCTTAATCTCCTGGCCATATATCAGAGACTTGCATAGTGTCCCATGCAACAGTCATAATAGTTAGCAGTTATTCTGAACCCCTCCCAGATATCAGAGACTTCAAGGAAAAAGCCTACAAGTTCATTTCCCTTCAAGCTCCCTATTGACACGAATTGCTAAAACATTCCTTTGCAAGATACAAGAACTATATACATTAACCCCTCTGTTTTTCTTAGACTTGTGGTTATACAAGGGTATGTATGACAGAAGGTCACATTCATCATACCATGCGGCCCTAGCATTGTTCCATGTTGACACGAATCAGACGAACACATTTCACAGAGTGGAGGGGCAAGCACCGATCTATTCTCTTTAGTGACCAGTGATAAGATCCATGGGAATGGGGTCAATCTGCGACAGGGGAGGTTCAGGCTGGATATCAGGAAGAGGTTCTTCACTGAGAGGGTTGTCATGCACTGGAACGGGCTCCCCGGGGACGTAGTCACTGCACCAAGCGTGTTGGAGTTTAAGAAGCGTTTGGACTGTGCACTTATTCACATGGTCTGAATTTTTGGGTAGACCTGTGTGGTGCCAGGAGTTGGACTTGATGATCCCTATGGGTCCCTTCCAACTCGGGATATTCTATGATTCTATGATTCTATGTGTTATTCTCAGTTCTTGTGAGCTTGCTGGCTGTTTCTTCTGAGGGAAAGCAGGAGCTGCCATGTTCTACCAGAAACATTCTTTGTGTCTAATCAGATATATTTAACAGTTAGGAAGTGCAAATCTGTCGTGGTTTAACCCGACCGGCAGCTAAACACCACGCAGCCGTTCGCTCACCCTCCCCCCTCCCTCTCTGGGACGGGGGAGAGAAATGGAAAGTGAAGCCCGTGAGTTGAGATAAAGACAGTTTAATAAGACAGGAAAAAAAATAACAAAAATAATAATAACAATAATAATAATGATGATACAATGGTGATAATACGAAAGTAATAATAGTATGTACAAACAAGTGATGCACAATGCAATTGCTCACCACCCGCTGACCGATGCCCAGCCTAACCCCGAGCAGTCCGGCCCCCTCCCCCCGGCTAGCCACCCCTATATATTGTTTAGCATGACGTCAGATGGTATGGAATACCCCTTTGGCTAGTTTGGGTCACCTGTCCTGGGTCTGTCCCCTCCCAGCTCTTACTGCACCCCCCAGCCTGCCCGTTGGCAGGACAGAGCAAAGGCTGAGATGTCCTTGGCTTAGTATAAGCACTGCTCTGCAACAATTAAAGCATCGGGGTGTTATCAGCACTCTTCTCATTCTAAGCCAAAACACAGCATTCCACCAGCTACTAGGAAGAAAATTAATTCTGTGCTAACTGAAACCAGGACATCTATCCACCCCTTATTCCATACCATTTATGTCATGCTCAGGTTACACTCTTTTCCATACATTCTAATTAGTCACCTATAGTAATCATGGTAGTGATAACATACAGTATAATATACTATTTAACATGGTGCAATTCAGTTCATGGGCTATTCTCACCCAGTATTAAATCTCCTTGAGGTACACACCGGACCTCTCCGTTCTTTTGCATCACCCACCAAGTGTATCCAGGTCCCTGAGCGAAAACAATTCCACGAATAGGTTTGCCTTTTCCTGAGGCAGGAGTAGCCCAGACTGTTTTACCCAGCATATTTTTTACATGCACTACAGGAACTTTATCCCCATCTACAGTACGTAACAGGTTTGATTGGGCAGGTCCAGCTCGGTTGGTAGATCCCCTAGTATTGACTAACCAGGTGGCCTTTGCCAAATGCGTATCCCAGTTTTTGAACGTCCCAGCGCCCATTGCTTTCAAGGTAGTCTTTAACAGGCCATTGTATCGTTCAACTTTCCCGGAGGCTGGTGCATGATAGGGGATGTGATACACCCATTCAATACCATGTTCTTTGGCCCAAGTGTCTATAAGGTTGTTTCGGAAGTGAGTCCCATTGTCTGATTCTATTCTTTCTGGGGTGCCATGTCGCCATAGGACTTGCTTTTCAAGGCCCAGGATGGTGTTCCGGACGGTAGCATGAGGCACAGGATATGTTTCCAGCCATCCGGTGGTTGCTTCCACCATTGTAAGTACGTGGCGCTTGCCATTGCGAGTTTGAGGGAGTGTGATGTAATCAATCTGCCAGGCCTCTCCATATTTATATTTCAGCCATCGTCCTCCATACCAAAGAGGCTTTGACCGTTTGGCTTGCTTGATTGCAGCACATGTTTCACAGTCATGAATAACCTGTGCTATAGCGTCCATGGTCAAGTCCACCCCTCGATCACGAGCCCATCTGTATGTTGCATCTCTACCTTGATGGCCTGAGGTGTCATGGGCCCATCGGGCTATAAATAATTCACCTTTATGCTGCCAATCCAGGTCCACCTGAGCTACTTCAATCTTAGCAGCCTGATCCACCTGCTGGTTGTTTTGATGTTCTTCAGTAGCCCGATTCTTGGGCACATGAGCATCTACGTGGCGTACTTTCACAGCCAGGTTCTCTACCCGAGCAGCAATATCTTGCCACAATGCAGCAGCCCAGATAGGTTTGCCCCTACGCTGCCAGTTGTTTTGCTTCCATTGCTGTAACCATCCCCACAGGGCATTTGCTACCATCCATGAATCGGTGTAGAGATAGAGAACTGGCCATTTTTCTCGTTCAGCAATGTCTAAAGCCAGCTGAATGGCTTTCACTTCTGCAAACTGACTCGATTCACCTTCTCCCTCAGCAGCTTCTGCAACTCGTCGCGTAGGACTCCATACAGCAGCCTTCCATCTCCGATGCTTCCCCACAATACGACAGGACCCATCAGTGAACAGGGCATATTTCTTTTCATTCTCTGGCAACTGGTTGTACAGTGGGGCTTCTTCAGCACGACCCACCTCCTCCTCTGATGATATCCCAAAGTATTTGCCTTCTGGCCAGTCCATGATCACTTCCAATATTCCTGGGCGACTGGGGTTTCCTATTCGAGCCCGCTGAGTAATCAGTGCAACCCACTTGCTCCATGTAGCATCAGTTGCATGATGCGTAGAGGGGACCCTTCCCTTGAACATCCAGCCTAGTACCGGTAATCGGGGTGCTAGGAGGAGCTGCACTTCAGTACCGACCACCTCCGAAGCAGATCGAACTCCTTCATATGCTGCCAATATCTCCTTTTCAGTTGGAGTATAGCGGGCCTCAGATCCTCTGTATCCCCGACTCCAAAACCCCAGAGGCCGACCTCGAGTTTCCCCAGGTTCTTTCTGCCAGAGGCTCCAGGTGGGGCCGTTCTCCCCGGCTGCAGTGTAGAGCACATTCTTTACATCTGGTCCTGTTCGAACTGGCCCAAGGGCTACTGCATGGACTATTTCCTGCTTGATTTGTTCAAAGGCTTGTCGTTGTTCAGGGCCCCATTCAAACTCATTCTTCTTACGAGTTACTTGGTAGAGTGGGTTTACAATCAGACTGTAATTTGGGATGTGCATTCTCCAAAACCCCACAACACCTAGGAAAGTCTGTGTTTCTTTTTTGTTAGTTGGTGGAGACATAGCTGTTATTTTGTTGATCACATCCATTGGGATTTGACGACGTCCATCTTGCCATTGCTATAACACTTAGTACCATAATGGTCTGAAACCAGGGCCCGGAGAGGAGAAACAACACTACAGAGAGCAAATACGGAAAATAATGTACTATAATACTCAATTTGGAAAACAGGCGCAGCAGAGTTGTGATTAAAGCAATCAGCATCATGACAAGTGACTATTAAGCAGGTCTAATCCTTCCACCAATTTTAGTTTAACACACTCTGATCAGATCTGCCGTTATCTCAACCTTTCGGGCCCCACGTTGGGCGCCAAAAAGACTGTCGTGGTTTAACCCGACCGGCAGCTAAACACCACGCAGCCGTTCGCTCACCCTCCCCCCTCCCTCTCTGGGACGGGGGAGAGAAATGGAAAGTGAAGCCCGTGAGTTGAGATAAAGACAGTTTAATAAGACAGGAAAAAAAATAACAAAAATAATAATAACAATAATAATAATGATGATACAATGGTGATAATACGAAAGTAATAATAGTATGTACAAACAAGTGATGCACAATGCAATTGCTCACCACCCGCTGACCGATGCCCAGCCTAACCCCGAGCAGTCCGGCCCCCTCCCCCCGGCTAGCCACCCCTATATATTGTTTAGCATGACGTCAGATGGTATGGAATACCCCTTTGGCTAGTTTGGGTCACCTGTCCTGGGTCTGTCCCCTCCCAGCTCTTACTGCACCCCCCAGCCTGCCCGTTGGCAGGACAGAGCAAAGGCTGAGATGTCCTTGGCTTAGTATAAGCACTGCTCTGCAACAATTAAAGCATCGGGGTGTTATCAGCACTCTTCTCATTCTAAGCCAAAACACAGCATTCCACCAGCTACTAGGAAGAAAATTAATTCTGTGCTAACTGAAACCAGGACCTAATCAGTAATTAATATCTCCAAGCCTGTGAGGCGCTCTCCTTCAGCGCTCTCCTATTAACTCTCCTACTCAAACCCAGATTCTTTTTTTCCCTTCATGCCTTTAATTTATCACATGCTTAGTAAAGCGAAGCCCCACAATTAACTTGAAAATACACCACTGAGGAGTGAGGGTTGCGACTCAGATGGGTAGAGATTCAGTAGATCCTGCATCTTCTCCAGAGCCAGCACCAAGTCAATGCTACGGGTTGCCACAATGCCACATCCTAGGAATAATGCGCTCTTCTCCACCCACAGTAAGGTCTCATTCAGTGACAGTAAGGGTTCAGTTAGTTGATATTAACCTACCAAAATGTACCAGCAGAAGCACAGATCCTTTCTGCTTGGATTGCATGAGTTGCTGCTGCGGCTGGCAGGTAGTGCCCGCTGCGGCCTCCTGTGCTGGGTCTGTCTGGGATGGAGTCACCTTTCCCTGCAGCAGCCCACACAGTGCTGTGCTATGCATTCGTACCTGGAACAGGTATCACTCTAGTATTGTGTCTATTACTGCATAGCACTGGCACAACATCAGAACTCCCTCCAAGCCCCCAAGAGCCATCAGGCTGGGGGTGGGCAAGTGATAGGGAGGGGACATCGCCAGGGCAGCTGACCTAAACCAACCAAAGGGATATTCCATAACACCTGATGTCACACTCAGCAATAAAAAGGGGGCTCTTGTAGGGGAGGGGGCTGTTCTCCCAAACAACTGTTACGCGTTTTGAGGCCCTGCTTTCCCAGGACGTGGCCAAACATCGCTCATTGATGGGAAGTAGACAATAACTTTTTTTTCCCTTTCTTTCTGTGCTTCCACACAGCCTTGTTTTTTGTTTTTTGTTTTTGTTTTGTTTTGTTTTGTTTTGTTTTTTTGTTTTGTTTTGTTTTTATTTTCCGCATTCCCTTTCCCTTTAATTAAATCATTATGATCTCAAACACTGAGCTCTTTGTGTTGTATTTTATCCCCCTTCCTCTTGAGGAGGGGGGAATGAGAGAGCGGTTGTAGTGGAACTCGGCTGCCCACCTGAGTAAAACCACTACACATCCAAACCACCATATGGCGATCGCGGCCTGTCCAGCACAGCTGGTGTTGTGGTAGTGGTGTTGCGTACAGAATCACCGAATGGCCGAGGTTGAAAAGGACCTCTGAAGATTGTCCAGTCCAACCCCCTGCCCAGCAGGGTCACACAGAGCGCATTACACAGGATGGCATCCAGGCAGGTTTTGAATATCTCCAGAGAAGGAGACTCCACAACCTCTCTGGGCAGCCTTGTCCCACTCTACTCTGCACTGGTCTGGCCTCACCTCGAGTACTGTGTGCAGTTCTGGGCACCACAGTACAAAAAGGACATTAAACTGTTGGAGAGTGTCCAGAGGAGGGCGACAAAGATGGTGAAGGGCCTAGAGGGAAAGATGTATTAGGAGCGGCTGAGGTCACTTTTCCTGTTCAGCCTGGAGAAGAGGAGGCTGAGGGGGGACCTCATTGCAGTCTACAACTTCCTCATGAGGGGGAGTAGAGAGGCAGGTGACCTATTCTCCGTAAACTCCGGAGATAGGACCCATGGGAATGGTGTTAAGCTGAGGCAGGGGAAGTTTAGGCTGGATATCAGGAAGAGGTTCTTCACTGAGAGTTTTGTCATGCACTGGAACGGGCTTCCCGGGGATGTAGTCACTGCACCAAGCCTGTCTGAATTTAAGAAGCGATTGGACTGTGCACTTAATCACATGGTCTAAACTTTTGGGTATACCTGTGCAGTGTTCTATGTGCATATTCTATGATTCTATGATTCTATGATCTTCTGAGATCTTCCAAGGTCATTAGGTGACTTCTGGGAACTCTGTGAGGTGCTCTTTTAGATGTTATCCAGGTGCAACCAAGAAGAGCAGTGGTTGCCAGCTGCTGCAGAGGATGAAGGCACCAGTCTTCTGACCTGACCTGCTGTCCAGGGAGGTTTTCTCTTTGCCTGGAGCATGGATCAGGAACTTTGTGAAGAGATATCCAAGGCTTGTCCACCCCTTGGACTGATAATACTACTGCTCTTCCACATGGGTACCAGAAGTACTGTTGTGGAGTCTAGGAGCATGTCAGGCATGTGTAAGTGTCTCTGGGGACTGAGATCAAGACCATGGGAATGCAGGTTGTTTTCTCCTCAATCCTGCAAGTGAGATGGAAGTGCTTGAAGAAGATTGGACAAGTTCTGCATGTCAGAAACTCAATGTGTAGCTAGTGTTGGAAACGGATTTGTTTTTTCATGACCATGAGACCCTCTTCGAGGTTAGAGAACCACAACGGAGAGAAGAGGTCCGCCTGAGTAAATGGAGTAAAAACATATTTTTCAACAGCCTGGCCAAGCTGGTGCAGGGTGCTTTAAACTACAAATGTCAGGGAAAAGAAATGCTGACCCACAATCAAGTGAGGAATTGGTAGACCAAGCTGTCAAGAAGAGGTTGCAGGGTGATATAAGAAAGCAGCAGCAAGGCATGGAGCAATGCCTAAGGATGTGTGATGAACCAGTTCAGAGCTTATGGGTCTGAGCATAAGCATTCATGAGCAGACAAACGTGGGCAATGTTGCAGTGGGTGTATGCTATAGAACACCAGATCAGAAAGGAGTTAAGGCTTTTCTTAGACAGAGAGAAATCTTATGTTCACCTCAGTGTAACAGAAGGAACAAGGCAAAAGGGAGGACCACAGTCTTCTTGGAGAAATCTTATCGGATCATGGGATATGGCCCTGGAGAAAACTGAGATCCAGGAGAGCTGGTTGATTTTCAAGAATCACCTCCTCCAAACTCAAGAATGATCCACCACAATGAGCATCAAATCAAGCAAAGGTATCAGGAGACTTGCATGAATGAGCAAGGAGCTACTGACTAACGTCAGACTTGAAAAGGAAGCAAAAAAAAAAAAAAAAGAGGGGAAAACAGGGACAGGTGATCTAGAGGAATATAGAGAAAATGTCTGAGCATGAAGGGATGGGCTCATGAAAGCCAAAACCTATGTGGAGTTTAATCTAGTGAGTGCAGAAGGACAACACAAAATGTTTCTGCAGGTACATCAGCAGAAAAAAAGAAGACTAGGGAAAATGTGGGAACAGATAAATAGACATACATAATTCCACGGGACCTGACAGGATACACCCAAAGGTACTCACAGATCTGTCCAGTGTTATCATAAGGGAACTCTCAATTGTTTTTGAAAGATGGTGGTAATCAGGAGAGGATCCTGAGGACTAGAAGAAATCAAGTGTCACTCCAATAAGTACAAGAAAAAAGATACAGTGAGCTACAGGCTGGTCAGCCTCATCTTGATCCCTGGGAAGCTGATGGAACATATAATCCTGGAAATCATTTCCAAGCATATGAAGGATATAAGATGATGCTCAGGAACGGTCAACTTAGATTTATGGAGCAGAACTCATGCCTGACCAACCTGATGTTGATCTTTCCCCAAAGAGGCTGTGGAGTCTCCATTTTTGGAGATATTCAAAATCTGACTGGACATGGTCCTGGACAAACTGCTGTAACTGAGCCTGCTTAAGAAGGGGATTGGATTAGATGATCTCCAGAGGTCCCTTCTGGCCTCAGCACTTCTCTGACTTTATGAATTGTCGTGTCATTTAATTGCCAAAATATAATGTATTTTCCCTTTGGTCCGTGTACAGGCTGAAATTTGGAAAAAGAAGTGATTTAAAGGCTCCCTTTGAAAAATGAGTCTGCCCTGAATATGTTGAAGCCCAGCACTGCAGAGACTGGGAGGTTTTCATAAGTTAGCAGAGACACAACACCAGCTCCTCATCCTACCAGACTTTTGCTCCAGTCTCATGAGAGCAGAATTACTGCTTTTTTATAAAACAGCAACTGCTAGGAGTTTTCTAAAATCAGCAAAAACTCTCACTGTAAAAAACTAAGACATTTTAGCTGACTTCCCACTTGATAAATTTATTTTATTTTTTTTCTTCTTTTTTTCATATACTTACAGATGTAAATGCGGTGTGTATACACATACACAAACTCACACAAATATTATATATAAATGGGTGGATATTGTCCTGGTTTCAGCTAGGATAGAGTTAATTTTCCTGCTAGTAGCTGGTAGGGTGCTATGTGTTGGATTAGGATGAGAAGAGTGTTGATAACATGCTGATATTTTAATTGTTGCAGAGCAGTGCTTACACCAAGCCAAGGACTTCTCAGCTTCTCACTCTGTACTGCAAGCGGGCAGGACAGGGGTGCAGCAGGAGCTGGGAGGGGACAGACCCAGGACAGCTGACCCAAACTGGCCAAAGGGGTATTCCATCCCATCTGATGTCGTGCTACACAATATATAGGGGTGGCTAGCTGGGGTGAGGGGGCTGGCTGCTCGGGGCTAGGCTGGGCATCAGTCATCGGGTGGTGAGCAATTGCATTGTGCATCACTTGTTTCGTACACATTAGTAGTAGTAGTACTATTATCATCATTATAATTATTTTCCTGTCTTAATAAACTCAACTCACAGTCTTCACTTTCCCATTTCTCTCCCCCATCCCAGAGAGGGAGGGGGGAGGGTGAGTGAACGGCTGTGTGGTGTTTAGCTGCCGGCCGGGTTAAACCGCAACAATATATATTCAGATATATTAGTCAGGAAGATATCTAATATGTAAGATTTCTAAACCAGCAGTTTAAATTTTATGCATTTACAAACAAACAAACAAAAAAATGGATTCAAATTGTAAGAGAGTTTGAGAAACATTGCTAAGGGAGGAATCTACCAGCCTTGCTTACATAGCTTTTATTTTCTTGGAACATTTGACCAGCTTGGTATATTTTTACCATTCATTTATTCCATTTTGTAATTGCTATATGTGTAACTCTGATGCCATCAGAATCTTTTGGTAGAAAAATGTATGACAAAGTACTCTTTTTTTTTTAACTTACACCTCTTTGAGGAGTTGTAAGGTAGATTTTTATTAGTAAGGGGATTCCTAAAAATATGTAGAAGTGGAATGTGCTTTAGACAGGGAATTATATGCTGAAGCTGTTACTGATGCCTGCTCCTTACTCAGACGAAACACACATTGAGTCAAGTCATTACAGAAGAGAAGTACATAACTTTGTGTGGAGAATATACTACACAGAGAATGACAAATAGACAATCTCACTGAATAGAGATATGAAGTGTGTCTGTCTTTAAACATGTATACATGTGTGTATTTGCTTGCAGAACAAAGAGTAACAATGTGGAATTATTATTCTGGTTTCCCACTGTTTATAGAGATCACTGATAGCACCTTCTGAAGCAAGAGTATTAGAAATTAACAAAAATCTTGATCCTTGCTAGTATGAAGACCATATGTACAGGGAAATATGAAAATATATTGCTGTAGCAAAGACAGCAGCTGAGTACTCATCTCCAGATATTCCCCAGTCTGATTCAATTAATTCATCAATGTTCATCCAAATTTTGTTTCCTTCCCCAGGAACTGTAGGACCCCACTTAAAAGCAGACCAGACTTTACTTCACAGTAAAATGGAAAGTTCTACCTGTAACATGATGACCAGAAGGAAACCAGCAGCTGTTGACAGTGTTGCAATGCCAACTCCAGTATTATCTCTCTTACCTTCAACAGAAGCAGCATCTGAAGCAGGTGAAGTTGTTTTTCTCCGTTCCCTCTATTTCTTCTTCACCTTCTTCCTCCCTGCACTGAACCCTATGTGCTTGTACTTCTTGATTTGAGTAGTAGTTGCAAATATGCATATCTGATATGATAATCAGGCTGTAATTTTTTCTAACACTTTCTTATCATGATCATATCTTGGCATATCAAATCTCTTTTATTCACATACCACCACTTGTGCAATAATGAGAATACAAGTAGCACCAGCCCATATGGTCTAACAGGGGACTCTGAAGCAAGGCTCTTGGGTTGCTTTCTCAGCCCTGTTGTTCATTTATTTGAATGTTCCCATCCCTGTAGTATGAACATGCTGAATACACAGTGAATAGCTAAGGAGAAACTAAGATTTCTTTCTGCATATTTCAATGATTTTAACATAATATTCTGTCTTGCAAATGTGAAATCGTCTGGGGCAATGAACAGTAATTTAAAATATATGGGAATAAATAAGCAGTAGTAGCATTTTTTTCAATCAACTTATATTTTGTGCTTCTATTTGGAATCAGATTGGAAGGTGATAGCTTTATACAGTCAAAAATTGAGCCAAGCCATTCAGTCATCATCATGCCTTTTGGGGGTATGGATAGAGAAGTTAATCTTGCACTGTGTCTTAATTTCCAGTGAATGCCCACAGTACATTACCCTACATGCAGCCATTAGGAGTTTCTTAGTCTTGTCAAACCTCTGATTCCATATTCACAAAAAGGTATTTGTATCACTGAGTTATGGAATGATAACATATGCAATTGAAGGTGGTGTTTCAGTGCACTCTTTTTGATTTTCCTCTAGTTTCCTGAATAAATAGTGAAAACAAGGGAACCATGCTGTAACATGGCCTCTATAAAGATAAACTTTTATGTAAAAAAAAAAAAAATCAAGAGTCTCTGTTTAGTCTTTAATACTTTCCTATATATAAACTAAGGATAGATTTTTAATGCAATGGAGACTGAAAGCACACAAATATTTTATCATCAGTTTCAAGATGAAAGTGTATGCTTAACTGCATAGTTCATTCTTTCCATTTTCAGAAGTCTAATTAAATTGTTGGTTTATCTGTAGCCCAGATGTTGAAATAATTTAGTGAAAACTGAAAGAAACTGTGTTAATGGGAAAATAGGACAGTGCTATGGGTTTCCTGTAATTAATGGAGAGCTCTTTCAAAATTCCTTCATTCAAGTGAAGTCAATAAATTGAGCTCAGCTGTTGAGCAAACAGTCTTCTCTGTGCTGTGTTCTTGCAAGTGGCCTCAGGCAACTCTGAAGGGATGGAGAATGACAGGCTATAAGATTGATCTTTAGTGCTGCAGACATACCAAAGCTGTCCAGAATAAAGTCAGAGGAGCAATGGAGAACTTCCAAGATGTCTGATATATCCTTGTTCAACACCACCATGGTGGAGTGGGTTGTTCAGCCTCCTTTAAGCTACCTTTGGAAACACATATTTTTTGGTAGACATTTCTCTTATTGCCTCAGAAGCTATTTCCAGCTATATCAGTCCTCTGTGACTTCCCAGCTTTGCCAGCACTCATTTTGATTTGTCTCTGCCTGTGAGACAGAGCCACACTACATCTGCATACCACGGGGAGGGGAGAAATGCACGGCCTCGGTGTGACTTATTTTAAACGTGCAGAGGTGTTTGTTTTTAATGCAAACACTGCTTCTCGCTTGTTTGATGCAGTTAGGTAGGTTGTTTGTTTCTGGAAAGTAGGGAAGGGATGGAGGAAAAGTATAAAAGTTTGATTGGACGGAAAGCAGCAGCAATGTGCAGAAGCAATGTGTAACTTTGCAGTTTGTTTTCATAGCCTGCATTTGAGACAGAGTGTTTGCAGGGGACACTGCAGCGTGCCTGTCTTGGATAGCATGTGGAAAGCCTCAGACATCCATTTTCAGACAGAAGTCCAGAAATGCTGGTGCTTATCTGAATTACCTGTGTCTCGGGAGGCCAAACTGCTTCTCTCTCCTATTGCTCTCTAGCGATCTCTCTGAAAGAAGGATTTCCTCCGTAATAGGTCCTCCCCATGGAGTAAGGGAAAAATCAGGTCACTTTCCTTCTTCTGCCAGCCTTTTGCATCAAGTACATATATTTCTAGCTTCTGATCACTTTGGGCTAGACTGTGCCAAATAGCTTCAGGGCTTCACAGAGGCAGCATGTGGCCCTGCAGCCTGGGAAGGTGAAGGGAGATAACTATGCCCAAGCAGCAAAGTCCTCTTCCTGGTACTCCATCACCTGGAGGTTGCAATCATCTCTTCAGAGACATATTCCCTTCTTCCTATGTCATATACAGACACTGCGTTACTATTCCCAACCTCCTCTTCATCCCTTTTAAGATGAATTTCACCTAATAGAGATAGGGGAACGTCTTCCTCCCAGAGCAATGTTTCCATGTGCAAACAGTAAATTATGTGCAGGAAGAAAACAACAAAGCCTAAAAACAATGCAGACCAACTTGGGTCCAGGGTTGGGCAGGGGTCTGTCTGGATAAAATGGAAAAGATTAGTACTTAGCTTTGGTTTTCAGCAGAGCAGTATATCACATGGCAATATAGCAAAATATTTTATATCAAAGATTGCTCACCAAGAGCTTCCAGATGAGTTGAAAACACTTAATGGCTCTCACTTCAGTAGTGGTTTATTTTGGCAGATCTCCCTGATATTTTGTCATATGCACATCTCATCAAATCTTCCCCCTGCAGACCCATCACACTCCTTTCCACATAGCCTGCCTTCTTCAAATGTAGAATCAGATGTCCCTGACTCTCAACAGTCAAAATAATATTGTTTCCTATTTCTATGACAAAGTGACGCGCTGGGTGGACGAGGGAAAGGCTGTGGATGTGGTCTACCTTGACTTCAGCAAGGCTTTTGACACCGTCTCCCACAGCATTCTCCTCAAGAAACTGGCTGCTCTTGGCTTGGACTGGCGCACGCTTCGTTGGGTTAGAAACTGGCTGGATAGCCAGGCCCAAAGAGTCGTGGTGAATGGAGCCAAGTCCAGTTGGAGGCCAGTCACTAGTGGCGTCCCCCAGGGCTCGGTGCTGGGACCGGTCCTCTTTAATATCTTCATCGATGATCTGGACGAGGGCATCGAGTGCACCCTCAGTAAGTTTGCAGATGACACCAAGTTAGGTGCGTGTGTCGATCTGCTTGAGGGTAGGAAAGCTCTGCAGGAGGATCTGGATAGGCTGCACCGATGGGCTGAGGTCAACTGCATGAAGTTCAACAAGGCCAAGTGCTGGGTCCTGCACCTGGGGCGCAATAACCCCAAGCAGAGCTACAGGCTGGGAGAGGAATGGTTGGAGAGCTGCCAGGCAGAGAAGGACCTGGGAGTGATGGTGGATAGTCAGCTGAATATGAGCCAGCAGTGCGCTCAGGTGGCCAAGAAGGCCAACGGCATCCTGGCTTGTATCAGGAACAGTGTGACCAGCAGGGCTAGGGAGGTGATCGTCCCCCTGTACTCGGCTCTGGTGAGGCCACACCTCGAGTACTGTGTTCAGTTTTGGGCCCCTCACTACAAGAAGGACATCGAGGTGCTTGAGCGGGTGCAGAGAAGGGCGACGAAGCTGGTGAGGGGCCTGGAGAACAAGTCCTACGAGGAGCGGCTGAGGGAGCTGGGCTTGTTCAGCCTGGAGAAGAGGAGGCTCAGGGGCGACCTTATCGCTCTCTATGGGTACCTCAAGGGAGGCTGTAGCAAGGTGGGGGTTGGCCTGTTCTCCCACGTGCCTGGTGACAGGACGAGGGGGAATGGGCTTAAGTTGAGCCAGGGGAGTTTTAGGTTAGATGTTAGGAAGAACTTCTTCACTGAAAGGGTTGTGAGGCATTGGAACAGGCTGCCCAGGGAAGTGGTGGAGTCACCATCCCTGGAAGTCTTCAAAAGACGTTTAGATGTAGAGCTTAGGGAAATGGTTTAGTGGGGACTGTTAGCGTTAGGTCAGAGGTTGGACTCGATGATCTTGAGGTCTCTTCCAACCTAGAAAATTCTGTGATTCTGTGATTCTGTGTGATTCCTAATATCGCCTTTAAAAAGCCTGACTTGAAAGGATATTACTTATTCAAGACGTGTATTCTGACTATTGGCAGATTATGTAACACAATTCAAATATTTTCTAAAGCGTGCAAGTTCAGCGGCTTGCTAGGGAGAAAAGCAAAAGCATTGTTAGTAGCTTCTAACAAGCTTCCTGGGAAAGTCATAAATACCCCAAAGCATTTATGAAAGAAAAATTACTACAGTAAGCCAGCACAGAACAACTTTTATTTTATTTCATTTCATTTCATTTCATTTCATTTCATTTCATTTCATTATTTTATTAAGAGAGAATGACTTACAGTTCAAAAGGAAAGGGTCTGTCAGCTTGCAAAGTTTTAGGATGGCAAGAAAGTCATCTCAACAACATGAAGGAAGTCATTGGGTATACAGCTCACAGATTTACATATAAGTTTAGGTATCTACCACTAACTGTCTGTGTATCAGTTGATTTTAGAAAACTAGGCAGTTTGGCAGAAAGCAAATGCCTGCCTTTCCTCCACTCAGTCCCTGTCTACATGCCATTGAGCTCCATTCCATCTCTAAGCCTGGGTGTCCTGGTTGCCTTGGGTGACTAAAACACCCATCAGGGCTGGCAGGACCACCAGGAGACCTGCACCCTACTTATTCAGTATCTGGGGATCAGAAGGATGTCCATGGTCATCTCAAAAGGCATTAAACTCCCATTTTAAAAACAGAAGAGTAGGAATACATCCTCTACTGACTGTATGGAGCAGATCACCATTGACAGCGATGGGTTATTAATACTAGATGCAGAAATAACAGATACTAATAGATATAAAATCTTGCAGATTCTTCTTTTCAAATTAATTTCCTGCCCTTTGTCTTGCTGTCTTTCCAATTAAAGATGAGAATAATGCCAAATCTTCAGATTTCACCATGGACCTTGCAATTTTTCCTGTATTTTCACTAAAATTCCCATCTACAAGATTTCCATCACCAACTGAAAAATTTAAACTTTACTGTCTGGGAGGAAAAAAATGCATCTTGAACATAGGTGTTTTCAAAAAGTCTTGAAAATGGGCCCTGGCAATAGTGATAAAAGGCAAAATGTGGACAGCAAATATGAAGGCTGTGCAAAGCGTTTGATTTCTTAAATCCTCTTACCTGAAGCTACTCTCAGAATCTAGGAGAAACCCCAAAGAGTTGAATGCTTAGGACTGAAAATATTGGGACTTTATACGTTGGTCATCAGTGAGGCCACAGAGTAATGGCTTTGTGTGACAGGGATCTAATTTTTTTTATCAGTTGACTGAGAAGGAGCTTGCGGCCATTTGCACTTAGGGCTCTTATACCCACCCTTTTTAGGGGTGACCTACTTGAGAGGAATTTTGTGCAACTAATTAGATTTTCCCTAGTAGTTTGGACATTTCATTTCCTTTCTCTTTTTCTTTGCTACCAAAATGAGTGCATTTCTCTTTTCTTTTGTCCTTTGTGAATCACAAACTGTAAGTGGGTTTTCTTTTTTTTTTTTTTTTTTTTTTTTTTGTATGGGGAGTGGGTTACATATGGAAAATGTATTTTGTTTTGCAATTAATGAAAACCAGACTTTGGGAAGTTGGCCATCCAGGTCTGTATTTATAAGAGAGCATATGTCTGTGTTTTGTTTATGACTCACTCCTACTTCTTGCATTGTAACTTGGATTTGTTTATGCAAGCTCTTTGCTGAATCCAAACAACGTGGTGGTATAAGAGCCAATAATTTATGTTGTCCAAGAGGGGAGGACTGTAAGTGATGTTTGTATGCTGAATCTGTCATAGTGAGCAAGGGAAGATTCTGCCACTTGACAGCTTCTGGTTATCTACAGAAAATGCTACAACAGCAACTTTATTTTGTACTACAGCTAGAGAATTGCCCTGTTAGCCATGAAGGGAATGAAAACCCCCAAATGAACTTTTCTCAAAATCTTGGCCACTCTGGAAACTTCAAAGATTTCAAACCCAAATGACTGCTTGATAGTCAGGTGTAAATTAAGTTTGCAAGTAGATGTGGGCTGAAGTTAATTTAGTGGGATGTTTTATTCTTTACTGAAAAGAAATCACTAACTCAATCATTTCTTTTCCAGCAGTGCAGAATAGATATGTTAGGAGTGAAAGGGAGCACCAGTTATTGCAATAGCAGAATTAATACATACAGTTTCACTCACAAAGGGATAGTTACTTATAATCCACATGCAAATCTTGAACTAAGAACAAATGCCGCATTTGTTAAAGGACAATGAAACAATTTAAGACAAAAAAAAACAAGCAAGGTCTCGTGTCCTAAGCAAAGGCCCAAGAGCCAAGAAATGCTGGGTTCTCTTT
Organism: Aythya marila; assembly: GCF_965140915.1. Lineage (NCBI taxonomy): Eukaryota > Metazoa > Chordata > Aves > Anseriformes > Anatidae > Aythya > Aythya marila. The sequence continues at coordinate 13,255,138 of NC_139081.1, forward strand.
CCAGCTCTGACAGTGACTCACAATGTGACCTTGGCAAGAGACTTAACTACTTTGGACTTCATTCAGATCTAAAGTAAGTGATCTGAACCAGGCAGGAGTAAGCTTACTTCAGGGGCCATTAATGTCAATTATACAACTGATAGTTTCAGCTAGTTTCTGCAGAGATGATAGTAAAGAAATCCAAGTGGGACTAACGAATTTACCACAGGTGAAGTGAGCCACAGAACTTTCAAGTGCCCACTATTTTCAGTAACAAACACTTTTCATACTATCTGACATCCAAGGTAAGCATTAAAGACCAGTGTGAAGACATCAGGAGTATGTGTTTGGGGTATACAAAGTTTAATAGTTACGGTGGACCAATATGACACCTGTGCTAAGCAGCCCTTTCTTCCCTCCCCCTGGAGGCTTAGGAATGAGACTGAAGCAAACCTACAGTAAAGCACTGATGTAGGAAAGTTTTGCTGCTTTAGAAGAGAACTGGAGAGAGATCACAGAACAACTTAACAAAGTTGTGTTTTCATTTAGAACAGTAAAAGAGGAGGTAACAGCAATTCTTCTGGGACTGTAATAATTCTGTGTAATAATTATATTTTTATTTTCTTTAATTGCTTGTCTATGCAAAGTCCTTTCTCACAGCCACTGCTTCTTCAGTAGTCACATTCAGCCTCTCAGTCTTGAAAACCCCTAGTCTTCATGATACTGAAAGCAGACAAAGGAGGGTTTCCATTCACTGTTGTTTGACCCAGCCCTGTTTCTGTCCTTGTCTCCCAACAGCCAGCCCACCACTGAAAAAAAGGTTCAAGCGCCATGAAATCGAAGCAATCCAGTGTGAGGTGAGCAAGATGTGCAACTACACCAAGATCCTGTCCACAAAGAAGAATCTGGATCACGTGAACAAGATCCTGAAAGCCAAGCGGCTGCAGAGACAATCAAAGACAGGCAATAACTTCGTCAAGAAGCGGAGGGGGCGTCCCCGGAAGCAACCCCTCTCCTTTGACAAAGACTCCAGAGACCAAATGCCCATTCTGGAAAAATGCATTGACCTTCCCAGCAAAAGAGGTCAGAGACCAGCACTGAATCCGTTGATATTGGAGCAAGCAGCCACCCAAGACACGATCATGGCCACCATCGAGGCTGTAATACACATGGCTCGAGAGACGCCACTCCCTCCTCACCCCCTGCCACCCCCTCTCCCTCCGCCCCGGACGCCCCGGTTTGGGAAAAGGAAAAGTAAGTCCCCACAGGAGGAGGAGGAGAACGTAAAAATGAAGCGGCACCGGAAAGGCAGGGGAAGTGAAAGCAAAGGCCTCCCATAAGGCCAGCACACCCTGTTGGATGTCGGGTGCCGGTAGCAGGGCATGCCGGGACTGGCGGACTGGAGGCACGCAGTCTGCTTTGCCCCCACGACAGCACCGGACTTGTCCCTCGGGCAGCCGAAACCCATCATGGAGAGCTGTGCCAGCTGGGGTTCACATCTTCATCGCTTCGGCCCCGGCCCCTCAGGAAAGAGGGGGAAAGGGTGAGGGGCTGGAAAGTTGGGGGCGAGGGGGGTGGGGTTTCAAAGTTGGGGAGACTGTCTACTTTGCAGAGTTTCCAAAACTAATCAGCATCTCGGCATTGCTGTGCTCACACCGTACCCAGAGGTGGGAGGTCATCCTCACAGAGAGCTGAACGTTGTCACTAGGGCTGCATGCTCGACTCCAATTCTGTTTGGCAGGCCATGTGAAACTACGAGTAACCATACCATAGTAGAAATCACTGTAAAAAAAAGGAAAAAAAAATAATAAAAAAAAAAAAGAACAAAAAAAATAGTGTAATTTTCTCAACTGTGATCTTGGTTATAATCTGTTTGAATTTTTCTTTTTTTTTTTTTTGGTTTTATGTACCTACCAGGTTTTGGGGCAGCATAACCCCAAATGCCTGACTCCTGATAGAACTATATATATTTATTATCTTGAGAGTCATCACGCAGCACTTGCAGGGCAAGCAGGCGATCAGGCCCAGTCAGCATGGGTTTATGAAAGGCAGGTCCTGCTTGACGAACCTGATCTCCTTCTATGACAAAGTGACGCGCTGGGTGGACGAGGGAAAGGCTGTGGATGTGGTCTACCTTGACTTCAGCAAGGCTTTTGACACCGTCTCCCACAGCATTCTCCTCAAGAAACTGGCTGCTCATGGCTTGGACTGGCGCACGCTTCGTTGGGTTAGAAACTGGCTGGATAGCCGGGCCCAAAGAGTCGTGGTGAATGGAGTCAAGTCCAGTTGCAGGCCGGTCACTAGTGGTGTTCCCCAGGGCTCGGTGCTGGGGCCAGTCCTCTTTAATATCTTCATCGATGATCTGGATGAGGGCATCGAGTGCACCCTCAGTAAGTTTGCAGATGACACCAAGTTAGGTACATGTGTCGATCTGCTTGAGGGTAGGAAGGCTCTGCAGGAGGATCTGGATAGGCTGGACCGATGGGCTGAGGCCAACTGCATGAAGTTCAACAAGGCCAAGTGCTGAGTCCTGCACCTGGGGTGCAATAGCCCCAAGCAGATCTACAGGCTGGGAGATGAGTGGAGAGCTGCCTGGCGGAGAAGGACCTGGGAGTGATGTTTGATAGTTAGCTGAACATGAGCCAGCAGTGTGCTCAGGTGGCCAAGAAGGCCAACGGCATCCTGGCTTGCATAAGAAACAGTGTGGCCAGCAGGGCTAGGGAGGTGATCGTCCCCCTGTACTCGGCTCTGGTGAGGCTGCACCTCGAGTATTGTGTTCAGTTTTGGGCCCCTAGCTACAAGAAGGACATGGAGGTGCTCGAGCGAGTCCAGAGAAGGGTGACGAAGCTGGTGAGGGGCCTGGAGAACAAGTCCTACGAGGAGCGGCTGAGGGAGCTGGGCTTGTTCAGCCTGGAGAAAAGGAGGCTCAGGGGTGACCTTATTGCTCTCTACAGATACCTTAAAGGAGGCTGTAGTGAGGTGGGGGTTGGTCTATTCTCCCATGTGCCTGGTAACAGGATGAGGGGGAATGGGCTTAAGTTGCACCAGGGGAGTTTTAGGTTAGATGTTAGGAAGAACTTCTTTACCGAAAGGGTTGTTAGGCATTGGAACAGGCTGCCCAGGGAAGTGGTGGAGTCACCTTCCCTGGAAGTCTTCAAAAGACGTTTAGATGTAGAGCTTAGTGATATGGTTTAGTGGAGGACTTGTTAGTGTTAGGTCAGAAGTTGGACTTGATGATCTTGAGGTCTCTTCCAACCTAGAAATTCTGTGATTCTGTGATATATATTTTTCTCATTTACTTGCCTAGTTACAACTAGTTGCAATATAGACAATAGAAAAGTAGAGCCTTACATGTGCACACTCTCATTCTGAGTGCTATCCCAAGGAACGACGGAATATCACAGCATTTCAAATAAGGTGTACATGGATATTCAGTTATGATAGCATGTTTCTATGAAGCAACTTGGCATTTCCAATGGCATGTGAAAAATGGGTCATCCATCAACAAAGTTGTTTTGATGCTCGGTACATATGAGTAGAGAACAGCAAGACACTTCTGGGGAATAGAGTTATAGTAAACATGGACAAAATCACAAAAAAAAAAAAGAAAAGAAAAGAATAAAAAAGTGAAAAGAAAAAAGTAGGACAGAAAAAATAGAGTAAAAAGATAGGGCCCAACCCTACCAGTTCTTACCACCTGCAATTCCCAGTCAAATTATGGGAAACCCAGGATCCGAATTATTTGCATTGGATAGCAATGCCTTGATATGTTCTTTTAAAGAAAATCGATAAAGTAGATTGTCTTAAGAAGATAGAGAACAAAACCCTATGGAAAATAGGTTCTTTCTCGGCAATTATTTCTTAAAAAAGAAAAGGAATAAGTGTTCTTATCTGAAAATAAAAATAAAATAAAGTAATGAAAATAAAAATAAAATGTTCAAAGGTATCAATGCTGCAATTGTATTAATGCCACTTTGGACATGTTCTCCAAGTTGTGGTTGCCTTAATAAACTAAAAATTATTTTTTTTTTGTACATAATGTAATTATAAAGCTCTCAGTCTGCATGGATGCAAACTGTGTGTGAAAAATCGTCTCTTTAAATGGTCAGTTCCAATTGTACATTTCTCGAGTTGTACGTTAACCATTGATCTAACTTGGGTAAAACACCTGAGCTCCATTTCCACAGCCCAATCAAAATGTTTAACTCAAAGACTGAACATGAAGCTGTTCCACTGTAACAACGCTTTAAAAAAATAATAAAAAAAAGTCGGTTGTTGAAATTTGAAATAGGGAAATAGGTACATCTTATTTTATTTCTTTTTAAAGTCCTTCAGTACACCCAACACCTGACATGGCAAGATGGATATTAAAATTGGGAGGGGGGAGGGAAAATTCCGGTAAGGGAGTGGGGAGTGGAATTATTCAATGATTCATAAGTAAACTGTTATTCCCATGACATAGCATGACAGTAAAGAGAAGAGAAGAGAAAAGAGAAGAGAAGAGAAGAGAAGAGAAGAGAAGAGAAGAGAAGAGAAGAGAAGAGAAGAGAAGAGAAGAGAAGAGAAGAGAAGAGAAGAGAAGAGAAGAGAAGAGAAGAGAAGAGAAGTCCCCACCAAAAAAAAAAGAAAAAGCTTTTTTATTCTGTTATTTATTTACAAAAATCATATCAAGACTATGGTGTTAAAGGGACACTGTAAACATACAGCTCATTATTCTTAGAGACTGATTTTTCTTCTGTGATAGCACCTTAGCTTATTAAAACTGAATGCATTTGGAGTTTGGACTGGGGTTGGGGGGCTGGGAGAGGGTTTTTTGTGTTTTTTGTTTTTTTTTTTTAATTTATATTTTTAAGGCTGGAACAAATGTTGAGATCCTATCTCCACCATAAGGTGGATCGCAGAATTTTGTTTCCGATTTGTTTTGCATCATTCATCATACTCATTTGTGCTTTTTGTTTTCCAATTAATGCAGCTTAGAAATAAACCGACTGGTTGCTGCTTCTGTTACAACCAACTTTGCTTTTCATTTCTCTTGAATCAGTGCAGTGTTACTGACTGAAGCTGTAGGCCTGCAGGAAAAAAAAATGCTTATGCCTCCCCCAGCTCCTCCTTTCTTCCTTAAAAAGCATTGGACGGAATTTTAGATGATTCAGAAACCTTTGGATTTCCATCTTTCCCTTGGGCCTGCAAGTAGCTGACAGCATCTCTTAAAATGCAAGAAAAAGAAAAAAAAAGGTTTTGTATTCCAGGTAGCCTATAAGCTGAAACTAAGCCATCTATCCTTAGCTTCATCTTCAGTGATCTCTTTATTAGCCTTGAAGGGCATTTCGACACGTAGCAAGTGGAACAAAGGTCTGAAAGGACCAGATTCTGTCACTGAATGCCTGTTGAGGTTTCAAGATGCATCAGGTCTTACAGAGTGCCAGTAAGGGCACATAAATGATTCTATGATTCTATGAAATGTGCTATTCAAGATGCTGCTAGAGGCAAAGCCTCCACTTGGAAAGCACAACCCCATATACCCTTCACTGAGCATTTTGCATATGGCGAAAAAAATAAAAAGGCACTTTTGAAACTAAGTTAAGAAACTAAGGGTAGCATTCAAAACTTGGTAACTGCAAGCTGTCCAGTTAGGATGGGCTCTACCCTGGGTGCCCAAGGTTTGTTTTTCTCAGTGAGAAGGTGCTGGGAGAGCATGGCACTGCGGTACTGCCCGGGCTGTTTGTCTGAACACCAGCTGGTGCAGCCAGTCCTGGATGGCAGGAAGATTAGCTTGTTAACTTGTGTGAAAGCAGGCTGAAAATACTGTTAGATGGCACTCATAATTTGTGTTCTGCATATTGCATAGTCTATAAATACAATAAGCAAGTTGCTGACGGAATAATATTATAAGGCGATGTACTGCATGCAGATCATAAAGGATTTAGTTTTAGGGCTTAAGGCTAAAATCCCACTCCTGCAGTTTATTACCCAACAATATTCCAGTAATGAGCTTTCTGATTTTTTTTTTTCTCTACCACTAGGAAGATTTACTGAGGAACTCTCTAAATTCTCTCCACATATTTCCAAGGACTGTATAAAACTGGGGCAAAAGCCCTTTTGCTTATTAAGATCAAAAATATTTTTCAAACATGTCCATCGTGTCACAGATTAACACATCTTAGCATGCTTCAATAAAAACGCAAAACAAAATCACATGGCAAGCAGCCATATGAAGTGAGGCCACAGGTTTGCATCCTCTCCATGGGTACTGTATTCTTCATCCCGGTATAAAAAGAAAGGGGACAAATGTGCAGGAAGAAAGGAAAAACAAATAAATGATCACTTGTGTCTCCAAGAGCTTCATACTGTCAGTTTCTTGAGCACTTCATTATTAAATTTTCTGTGAAGCACCTTGCATGTTTTTGGGTAACTGTGGGAAAAAGAAAAAAGTGATAGTAGTAATCAGCTACTAGGGTATCCTACAGCATGGCCCATGCCTCTCCACTTGACAGCAATGCTTTAGACCATCCATGTAGAATATTCAGTTTGTGTTCTCACATTTTTGGGGCAGTCTGGTCTGATGAGGTGCTGGTTCATCACAGGGGTTTCTAAGCACTACAGCAATATGATGAATAAGCAGTAATCTGTTCCATACACAAGGATTTCCCCAACTCTTAATTTCATGTGCCCTGATTAAGGACTTAAGTGCATTTAAATAGTATCCTGAGAAAAAAAATCACAGGAAAAAAAAAAAAAAGTTTTCTGAATTCAGAAAACAAACATCATGCCCTTGCAATACCTCTTCCTTCCATATCATGCAAAAACTGGGGTGCAGCACTTTTGAGACAATTAGAAGCACATTTCAACAAAGGACACATATTTGAGATCTGCTTAAGATGCCTGTGTAGGTTGTATAAACCACTACATAGAAAAAAAAAAAAAAAGAAAAAGAAAAAAAATGTAAAAGCATGAAAAGAGCTGCCAATTGGATAACATGGAGAAGCAGTTCAATCCCATGTTGGTTTGTTTTACTTTTCTTTTTCTTTATTTTTTAAGCTATTTCTTAAATAATAAGTGCACATTAAGAGTTAAATATGTATATACTGTATTTCAAAAAAAAATCAAACAAATGGGGCACAAGGTTGTTCTATAAGTCGTGCTGGTTAATTTTTAGTTTGTGTTCATAAGTGTTTTTTAAAAGCCTTTTTTAAAGTGTAATTTGCATGTTCTACTTTGATTGTATGTACACATATTTTAGAGCAAAAAATGCATTTGTATTTTATTGAATATAAAGGCAAGAAAAAAAAAACTTGTACATTGTTTGAAATGTTCTTTTTTGTAACAGTTTTTATTCATGAAGCATTTTTGTACATTTAAAAATGGATATGGACTTGCTGTTCTTTGAGACTTAGATACATCTGGCATGCTTTAATGTCATGCTCCTTCACGATCTTAGATGTTGGTTTTTAAACATTTTTTTCTAAAACAGAGCTCAGTCTTTTCACTACCAAATCAGGTTAGTACAGTATAGAGCACTTAACTAAAAAATAAATTAAAAAAAGGGAAAAAAAAGTTAATCCTATTCATGTGTTATTCATTGTGTGAAATTAAAGGAATTCAATTCAGTCTAACATGAGTTGTGAATTCTTTTGTCTTATTTTCCATCTGTTTCCCATCACTAAGGAGTTTAATAACTTTTGGGATACTAATACCATGAATTCACAAGCCCTCTTTATGGTAATGGAAAAAAACATGCTTTGGTTCTGTTTCTTTTTTCCCTTCTTCTTTTTTTTTTTTTTTTCCCCTTTCCTTTTTCCCAGAATATCCTTAAAAGTTAAAAATGGACTGTGCCATTGGTCCCCATGGACAAAAGGGAGCTTCCCACATTGAGGCTGTGTGTATCATCAAATGAGCAGAAACATCTATGGTCCAAACTGTGTCCCCAGGCACAAGCACAGTGGTACCTGCCACACAGGTGGGACTCCCACTCCTGAAGCAGATGGAGCATCGCCTCCAGACTCCTTCAGGGTGAGGAGTCCCAGGGGCTCCACCACCTTCCCCAGTGGCTCATCAACCTTTGCATGGAAAGCAAATTCCACTCCCTGAAGAAGGCAGTGATGCTCAGGTGGGATAGGTGACAGTGTCCTCTCATGTTCTGCCCTTCAGTTTTTTGGGATGGGTTGTCTTGATGGGACAAACTCATCTAACCACTAGGACAACCCCTCTGCTGCTTATACAGCTATTGCTTCCCCCCAGGGTTATGTCCAACTTCATGTAGAGCTGCTCCAAAGATCTCATTTTAATGGGTCTTTTTTCTTTCTCTTCTTTGTATCTTTAACATATGCACAGCCCCAGCATTTGACAACAGTTTGCAAAAGCGCTGACATTTTTATTCACTGTTTTTATTGGGCTCTGTGATGTATAAGCCACTGGTCTCTGTAACCACATTTTTGTAAAAGGCCTGTGGTAAGACTTCTTCAGAAGCATCTGTGAACTGTCAAGTTTTGTGCTTGCTGCTGTAGTATCTGAGTACTGATCTCCCCTCCCACAAGCTCTTTTCTGAGATCTACCTGTGCTTTCATGGTATCACCTTGCAGGGGTGATGGAGAAGGCAGGGAGAGCATCTGCTGGGAGAGAGATGTTCGGTTTCTGTCATTGTGTGTGTGTGGCAAGGGATGAGGGCCTCTGTCTGTCAGTTTTTCATGCATACATGCCTCTTATCTCTTTTTTTTACCAGACTGCTGACACCATGTACAGTGTCAGAGCACCATACTCCTCTCTGGTCTCCTCCTGGGCTGGAAGGAGTCCTTGTTCAACAGCCTTGTTGGTTTTCTCAAGGTAAAATCAGGCTTTTGCTAGGATCTCTCTGTTTATCCCGGCTGTTTCATCACTGGTAATTACTCCAGTATTGTCGCTTCTTTCCTCTGAGGAAAAACAAACAAACAAACAAAAAACATTGAAAACCTTAGGAAAAAAAGCTTAGGAAAATCACAGGCTTTGGTAGGTTGTTGCTTTTTTTAGGTAGCTTTTGTTTACTGAAGTATTATTCTCATATCTATATTTTTCTTGAGTCCAGTGCTTTCCCAATTTACTTTAATACTTTCATTATTAATCTCTGCCTGAAATAATAAAAAATAATGAAAACACCAAGTGTGTCAGAAATAACTGTCATTAGAAACAATGTTATTTCCTGATTATCCTCCTTTTATTTTTCTGAGCATCCTTTGCTCACAGAATTAGTGAAGCTCTGTTCAAACCTTCTTTGGTCATCCTCCATATTACTGGAGTTTGAACTTAGGAAGGAATTTCTCACTCCACCCACAAGGTATGGATAAGGACATGAGAAGTATCCCTAGGGTCAAAGTATCTTAATTCACTTTTGAGAGTGGAGGTTATTCATGTCCTCCAGGACAAGTAGGATGACCAAGGTGACCTTCCCTCAGCCTCAGTTGGCAGAGACAAGCCTTGATCTCCCCCATGGTGCCATTTCCCACCGGACTCCATGGCTATCTCATCTGTCAAACTTACGTTGTGTGAAGGGAAGTTTAATTGGTGGAGATGCCTGCAACTTGTATACAAGTTGTGTGAGCTCATGACAGCGTTATTTGCTATTCTGTAATATGGAGCATGCACATAATTTTAGAACAACTCTTCTGTTACCAAGTAGAATTTTCCAGTGACTTTGAGGGGATGGATGACAGGATCCTGTGCAAGGTTCTTCAGTACATATCATCCTGCAAGTTCTAGAAAGCAAAGGAAAGCATAGATAACCTAAAAAATATATATGTTTGGCCTTTTATTAGTAATTAATGAATTAATGACCTGCATCATTACTGCAGTAACATAGAGGGTTCCTAGCTAATAGGAAGTACAGAAATCACAGTGAAGTGTGGTGTATCAAACGATCTATGCATTTTTACTGTGAGCTACAGGAACAACTGGCATGAAACCACCACAGGAGCTGTAAGAGGAGTTGAACAGAATGTTAGTGCCATCATAAGTCATTTCATTACAAAAATTAACTTTCTCTGTAACACAGAGCAGGACCCTGTGTTTCACATTCTCAGCCTGTGCAGATCAGCACTATCCATTTCAAATGTGTTAAAGCAATTTGCAAGAGAAAAAGATCTGTTCCTCATGGAAACAATTCATCCCAAAGTGGCTTTGGAGTGCCTCTAGTAATATGATGTAATGTAAACTACTGTTGTTTGTTGCCTGTAAGAAATGTCATATTGAAAATGTACTAAAAAACAAATGTTTGGAAAACTTGTTCAGCAACAGTAGTAGTCAGACCACTATGGTTTTATAAGAGCTGTGCTTGAAAGAAGTGGGGAAAAGAAGTGGAAAGTCCTTGGGAAAAGGATGAAGCAGGAAGATATTTAAGTACTGAGATCTAGTTCTTCTTGGGACCCTTCTGTGCTTCAAAAAAATTCTTAAAAAATTCTCCAAGCCCTAGGTATCATGTAGTACATCAGCCCTGCATAAATCAAGCTTGGAGGAAGCACAGTGTTTCTTCCGTAGTGCTTGAAACAGATGTGGTTTGTGTGGTATCTGTTTGCTTGGAGGGATTTATCCCCTTCTAAAATCCCTCCCCAGCCAGCAATTCAAAGCTCAGAACAGGGACCCTGTCATCTCTCCATCATTTTCCAGGTAACCTGTTCCAGAAGAAGGGAAAAGTGAGAGGTATCATTATTTGATTGGCCTTGAGTATCTTTGAAAAGACAATAAAATGTCTTTCTCCATTCTACTCCCACCTATGCTCATATCTGGCAGTTCCTGAACTCCCCACAGATGTTATTGGTAAATAATACTCCAATTAAATCAATAGAAGTTTTGTCATCAACACAAAGGGAACAAAATTCCCTGAAGCATCTCCCTGATTTAGCTTGCCACAATACTATTATCTGTGACCTCAAATACCTTTTAATGCCTTCTAGTTGCCTCACCCAATATTCTGTTTATATACTGAAAGTACAAGTATTTCAAGCAGAGAAATAATAAAAAAGGACAAATTGTGAAAGCCTCTGCAAGGTAAAGGCAAGGAAGAGAGAACATGAAGAACATCTGTGGGTGAGCATTGTACAAGAGCACAATTAGAAAAGGGATGAAAAGTGATCTCTGAAGGAAGCAAATGATGATGTGGCAGAGCTGTAATGAAGATAATGACAAAGGAAGGCACTGCTTAGTTTTCTGGAAGAAAGAAAAAAAAGCAGCATACTTGAAAGGGAAGCAATGAGCACAGAAACACAAAAGGACATTCACTGGAAGGAGGGAGGTGGAGAGGGAGACGCTGGAGGATATGAAGATTTAGGTCATGGAGAGAGTATAAAAATGGAGCTTGCAAGAGAAGACAGAGGAGGCAGCCTGCTTGCTTACTATGACTTTATTGCTGCTTTTTAAGCTGACACAGCACTCATTAAACAGCTACCATCACGGCATTCTTAGTGACCATTCTTATAAATGAAGATACAGCTCAATCTGAATTTAGTAATATTTATAAAAGGCAAGTAAACAGCGCTGGGTGCATGGGGAGTCTACGCTCTACCAACACGCATACAATAATATCAAACTTTCTAAATATACAGAACATTGCTTTTACAAATTCATAAGAAACCCGAGTACGCCTATACAAATGTACAATCAGAAAAGGTATCAATTGAAACATAAACATGGCAAAGTTTTCCGAATTCTAGCAAACAGTCCTTTAAGTCTATTACTATTAACGTCCATGACTGGGGGAACATAGTTGGAGTTGGTAATCCTGGTTGAAGTGCTCCCATACCTTCCATGACTTCATTAATTTTTCTCATATCATATAACAGTCTCCATTTTCCATTCCTTTTCTTGATTACAAACACTGGAGAATTCCAGGGCTAGTCATGGGAACAATATGTCTCACTTTAAGTTGTTAGGCAACTCAGCCTTTGGGCCTTATGTATCCTATTCTTCCCGGATCAAAGAAAAGCATATCCATCTCCTTTTCAAGGCCAATAGGGCCTGGGTCAAAAGGCACATCCAGGTCACCAGGGGGCGTGACAGCAAAGGCCTTCGATGGCAGTAGTGGCAGAGGGGCCGATGGTGTAGCAGAAGGATGGGTCATAGAATCATAGAATCATAGAATATCCTGAGTTGGAAGGGACCCTTAAGGATCATCAAGTCCAACTCTTGACACTGCACAGGTCTACCCAAAAGTTCAGACCATGTGACTAAGTGCACAGTCCAATCTCTTCTTAAATTCAGACAGGCTCGGTGCAGTGACCACTTCCCTGGGGAGCCTGTTCCAGTGTGCAACCACCCTCTCTGTGAAGAACCCCCTCCTGACGTCAAGCCTAAATTTCCCCTGCCTCAGCTTAACCCCGTTCCCGCGGGTCCTGTCACTGGTGTTAATGGAGAAAAGGTCTCCTGCCTCTCGACTCCCCCTTACGAGGAAGTTGTAGACTGTGATGAGGTCTCCCCTCAGCCTCCTCTTCTCCAGGCTGAACAGGCCCAGTGACCTCAGCCGTTCTTCGTACGTCTTCCCCTCCAGGCCTTTCACCATCTTCGCAGCCCTCCTCTGGACACTCTCCAACAGTTTCATGTCCTTTTTATACTGTGGTGCCCAGAACTGCACACAGTACTCGAGGTGAGGCCGCACCAGCGCAGAGTAGAGCGGGACAATCACCTCCCTTGACCTACTAGCGATGCCGTGCTTGATGCACCCCAGGACACGGTTGGCCCTCCTGGCTGCCAGGGCACACTGCTGGCTCATATTCAATTTGCTGTCTACCACGACCCCCAGATCCCTCTCTTCTAGGCTGCTCTCCAGCGTCTCATCACCCAGTCTGTACGTGCAGCCAGGGTTTCCCCGTCCCAGGTGCAGGACCCGGCACTTGCTCTTATTGAACTTCATGCAGTTGGTGATCGCCCAGCTCTCCAACCTATCCAGATCCCTCTGCAAGGCCTTTCCACCCTCATTCGAGTCCACAACTCCTCCAAGTTTGGTGTCATCAGCAAACTTGCTCAAAATACCTTCTATTCCTACATCCAGATCGTTTATAAAAATATTGAAAAGTACCGGCCCTAAAATGGAGCCTTGAGGGACCCCACTGGTGACCGCCCACCAGCCTGACGCAGCCCCATTTACCATAACCCTTTGGGCCCTGCCCGTTAGCCAATTGCTCACCCATCGTATGATGTTTTTATTTAGCTGTATGGTGGACATTTTGTCCAGTAGGATCCTATGGGAAACCGTGTCAAAAGCCTTGCTGAAGTCCAAAAAAATCACATCAGCTGATTTCCCTTGGTCCACCATACGGGTGATCTTATCATAAAAGGAAATCAGGTTAGTTAGGCAGGACCTGCCCTTCACAAACCCATGCTGGCTATGGTGGCCATGGTGGACGAGCCCGCAGCTCCCTCACTGTCTGGCAAACCACACGTTTCTGACTGTGGTCCCACACGGCTCTTTAAGGCCTCAGAGATTGTTTGCCAGGTGCCGAGCAATCCCACTGCAACCTTGTCGTTTTTAGTTGCAGAGTCACACACCTTGACCTCAGTTTGGTCCCATATTTCAGGCTCATAAACTGTCTGGTTGTTAATAAGGAGAATAAGCTGTAAGGTTACCAGCACAGTCTTTGTTTCTAAGGACATATGATTCCCCATAATGCGCAACTGCTTACCAGCGAGGGGCAGTTGTGTGTGCGGGACCGCTTCTCTCATCTTGAGCTTCTTCCCAGCTCTGGTGTGCCTATTTCCAGCGACTTTCTGTACGAGCTTCTCTGAGCAGTTTGCTGAGTTTGGCCGAACCTATCTTCAAGAAGATGGTTGATATTAATAAAGAAGGGATGTTGCAGGAAGAAGGGCCAAAAGCACAACAGACACCAGTATGGTCAGATCATGCTCCATTTATTACCCGAATAGCCTAGCTTTTATAGCAAACTTAACAGGGGTGGATAGTGTCTCACACAAGATTATTGGTCAAAAGCACTCAGACAAACAACTAGACCTTGCCCTTGAAGCCAGCTGCTGGCAACAATATTTCTCTAAATTCCTCAATTGGGTGATGTGGGAACACTGTCATGGGAACTTCTAATAGTCGTCCTGGTAGCTTGGTTTGCTCAGCTGCAGCAAGCCGTGGGATCTTTGCTGTTTCAAAAATCCCTCAACAATTCCCCCTTTTTCTTTTTGAGCAAACCAAGCCCGATGTAACAGTTTTGCAAGTAACCCTTTAACCACAGTTATTACAATACAACACGCAATGATGATTAACACCACAACAAACAGAATCCTTAACCCCTCTTTGACTAATCCCAGTAACCATCTATGCATCGTTTCAAACAAATCAGTGAGCCATTGATTGAAAGGATTGATATCATATTGAATCTTTCTCATGTGCTCTTTCAGGAAAGTAATGTATTTGTGAATTGACTCACTATGATCAGAAAGGTTTAAACAGCACATTCCCTCAAAGCCCTCACACCCATGAGCCAAAAGCAAGAAGTCAATAGCAGCTTGATCCTGTAAGAGCACATGTCGCAGACTATTTTGATCTGGTAACATCTCCTCAAGTATCTCTGTCGTGGCATGGGCTTGCTTCTCGGCCCAGCATACCAAATTTTCTAAGTTGTTAAGTGCGGCCGCAGATGCCACTCCTGGCACGAAAATTGCCAATGCCGCTCTAGCTGCAACACCAAGCAACTCAACGTTATCATTGCAATCTGGTGCGAGCAATGCCCATTTATGTCTGTTGATCTCACACAACTGTGACAAGCTAGGAGCAAATATAGTAAATATATCTAAGTAACATGGACCTCCAATAGCATTTGCAGGGATACCTTGCCAGTCCCTATCCCTGCAAATCATAAAAACATCAGGAGGTAAGGCCATAGCTGTACAATTGTTCCAAACGCTATAGTTGTTACCCCTTGTCTCCGTGCCATAAGCCCCTAACCCTGCGTAGCAGTGTCATTGTAACCACAGGTGTTATTTGTATTTCTGTACCCGTATGGCCCTTTCCAAGTTCCTGTAGCAGGATCTCAATAATTCATTCTTATTTGTAGTAACACATTCGGTGCTGCTATATTTATTGTTTGAAAATGAATACTCGCAGGAGGGTCTTCTCGGTCACTAGACAAACATAAGTGATTCAAGACAAGCAATGCCTCAGACAATCGCTCATCGATGTTCTTGATCTCTTTTAATCTCACTAATTGTTCCTTTAAAACCTGGTGTGATCGTTTGACCATCGCTTTGCCTGTGGGAAAACATGGAATACCTGTGATATGCTTTACTGCCCACATTTTCATAAATTTTCTAACCCTTTCGCTAACATACGCTGGACCATCGTTCATCTTGATCTGCTGTGGCACCCTCATAATGGCAACACACACCATCAGATGTCTACACACAAGGTGTGCTTTTTCTCCCCCCTGTGCCGTTGCCCATATGAATCTTGAAAAAGTACCAATACTCACACGCACATATCTTTTAGTACCAAATTCCGGCACATGTGTTACATCCATTTGCCATACCTCAAGTGCCTTAACACCCCGTGGATTAATACCCAAACCTAACCCTGGTCCATAATGACTACAGGAAGGGCACACTCTTACTATTCCTTTTGCCTCTGCCCAAGTAAATCCAAGCATTCTCCAAAGACCCTTTTCATTCTCATGGAACATTTCGTGGGACACTCGCACATGTGCAAAATCACTCTCAGGCCTCTTTGTGACTATACTCACCAATTTGTCTGCTTGTGAATTACCTTCTGCTAACCCAATCGAGAACTGACGACTACGTATATGGGTAACACGGTAAGGTGCAGTTCTCCCCTGAATGGCATCTCGCAGCTGCAGAAATAATCTGTCCCTCTTAGGGTGCCGTATCAAGGCATCCTCTATCCATTTTACCACGTTGACAACATACAGAGAGCCTGAGACGATATTAATCGGCTCATACATCCAGCACTGACAAGCCCAAACAACTACAGACAATGCCAGTGTTTGTAATGAATCCCCTGTCTCCCCCAGAATTATGTATTTCTCCCAACTTCCGTTCTCGTACCACACACACACAGCCTTCCTACTTGCCGCACCTGCATCAGTGTATACAGTGAGACCCACCACTGGTCGGGACTAAAGCCGTGGTACTACCTGCCATTTATATGATCTTATAACTTGCCAGAGAGGCCCCTTTGGAGTTCGGGAATGTACCAATCCTGGGTAATCTAACACAGCTTCTTGTAGTGGTATGGATTGCTGTAAACACCATTCCAAAAGATCCTGAGTCATTGGCAGACTAATATCTCCTGGTTCCTTCTGATCTCAATACTCCGAGAGCAACCCTCACGTACAATCTCTGTAATAGGTTCTGCCCATGTTTGAATACTCGTTTTTGGCTGAATCTGTAGGAAAATCCATTCCAGGACTCAAAAATGCTGCCCTATCATTCCACCCTTGCTATCATCTATTTCATTTATGCTATTCCTATTATCCATGCTGTTAATGTCAGTGGCATCTTCCTGATACTTTTTCTGTCTTTGTCGCCCCTTACTCTTCCCCTTTTCTTTTTGCCACTGACCAAGCACCTCAATTGGAGGAGACACATAATTGCTAATTAGGAAGGAGAGTGCAACTTGTGCTATACATCTGCAGGCAGAGACAGCTGCAACCTTAGAAGCTATTTGTGAAAGAGCCTGCTTTTGGTTATTTGTTAGTGTAATCTGCGGCTCTGCACTCCTGCACCGCAATAAAGGTAGTAATATAGCAAAGTCGTTATTAGTAATCCATACAATGTGGCAACTCCACTGAATATTATCCAGGAACATCTGTACATTTATCAAATTATGTAACAGCATAGTTATATCACCTTTCTGTGGACGAATAGTAGGGTCTGATATTTTCCATCCCAAGTATAGCCATGGCTGCTTCCGTCGAACCTTCTCTGGGGCTATCTTCAACCCTTCTGCTTCCAAAATTTCCTGAATAAACTTTAAATCAGAATCTTGGAAGCATTCTGGCCTACAAAACCGAATGTTATCCATATAATGGTAAATAATTACGTCACACCACGCTGTCCAAATTGGTTGTAATGCCCAGGCCACATATAATTGACATAATGTAGGGGAATTCCTCATCCCCTGCAGAAGCACTAGCCATTCATAGCGCTTTGCCGGGGCTTGTTTGTTAATGGAGAGTACCATAAAAGAAATCTCTGACAGTCCTGTGCCATCACATCTGGTTGCCTGGAGTGATCAGCTCTCTGTACCAACATGTCCTCTACCGGAACGGTTCTCGGCAGTGTAACTAAGATGTTTTGAGTTTTTGGGTTTGCTTTATCAAACGCAAGCATTTTAAACACACTGCTTTTAGACTCCGCTGTTATATCAGGATGGTCAGGGATTGCTGCCCACAGCCGGTTGATAAATTTAGCATATGGTTCCCCAGGGGCCTGTACTACAAATGCGAATGGAGGTGCTTTCTTTTCCACTGGGAGACTAAGAAGAGCCCTCAGTGCGAGCTGTGCAGCTGTTTGGTGAATAATCGCAGGGAACTGCAACTGAATCTGGGTATTGAGATAAGGACCCGTCCCCGTTAACATCTCTGCAGTAATCCCATACAGAGGGTCCCCTGGTTGACGCAGTCGACCCACTTCCCACTGTGCTGACCGCGACCATTTCCTTTCAAACAATAACAATTGGGAAGACGTTAACAGTAAGCGTGCCAAGTTTTGACAGTCAAGTGGACACATTAGTTCTGCCTGGAAAATCCATTGAATTATCTGTCGAGTCGCCTGGGATTGTAAGCCATATTCCAAAATATTTTTTCACGCTTGTTGTAAAAGCTTCCAATCATGCGGCTGCCACAACCCAGTGCCTTGCACAGGGTCGATAAGAATAGGGCAGGCCAAGGATGTAGCATGCCTATGCCCTTCTATGATGGCATGACGTATGACGTCGGAGTACCTGTCCTTCCTTGGTGCCAACGGTGGTGTAGCGACGGACAATGAGGGAGTTGGCTCCGGTGGGGCAGACAAGAGAGGAAGCTCCTCCGAATCCGTAATTTTTAAGTTCTCCAATTTCTCTAGCAGTTCTTGCAACTGCTCCTCCAGTGAAGGTCGATTTTCGCAAGCTGCTGCTGCACCTCTCATTGGCGAAGCATCCCGAGTGGATTTATTGCTGCCTGGCAGCGGCACAGATGCAGGCAGCACAGCTTCATCAAGATTTTCCAGTGTGGGGGGTGGGGAGGGCAACCCCCACTCCCCATCAGCACTCTGCTCTGATAGTCCCTTAGTTATTTCTGCCGCTGATTGCTTTATTGGAGAGGTCATACCCCGAACTGGGGTGGGTGCAGGAACCGACGAAAAAGATTGTGTCAGCCGCATTCCTGAGGTCTCAGGTTTTGTACTCGGTGTTCTGTCAGTCCCAGATGGTACTGACAAAGCTTGCACCGCTGTCATAGTAAGCTGCTGTTCAGTTTTCATACCACACAGCACATTAATCACTGTGTGCAACGTCCCACTTACATCGTTATCTAACTGTCCACTTGAGATGGCTTTATCCCATAAGCGATCTGCTACGTGCCGCCACTCAGCTGGACTAAACATTAGAGGGATTCCCTTCAGAAAACCCTCCTTCTGAGCCTAGTGCACCAAGGATTTGATCTTTTTTTTTTTTTTTTACATTGGAAGATACACCTGTCTTAGAGAGAATACTAGAGAGAAGCTGGATAGCCGCTTCCTCCTCCGTGGTTATGTCAGATGAGCCGCAGGGTCGTGATCTCCACCCCTCTGCTATGTGCCAACTCGCCACACGGTGGCGGTTATCTGCCGTTTCCACTGACGCCTCCTATCTCCCGTAGCAACTCAACTCCGGATGTCCCGCGTCTCACCACAATACTTCACTCTTCTGCGTCTCACCGCGGTTCTGCTCTGCGTTCCACCGCGATTCTCTGTCTCTACGTCTCACCGCAATCCTGTCTCCAAGTCTCACCGCGATCTCTGTCTCCGCGTCTCAATGGGATCTCTCTATCTCCGTGTCTCACTGCGATACCTCTGTCCGGGTCTCTGCTTGGAGTCTCTCAGCGTCTCTCAGGTCTTTCAGCGTCTGTCAGGTCTCAGTGTCTCTCAGCTCTCTCAGGTCTCTCAGCGTCTCCGTGTCTCTCAGGTCTCTCAGCGTGTCTCAGCGTCTCTCAGGTCTCTCAGCGTCTGCGGGTCTCATCCTGTTCGTGTGCCATATGTTGCAGGAAGCACAGCCAAAAACACGACAGACACTAGTATGGTCAGATCATGCTCTCCTTTATTACCCGAATAGCCTGACTTTTATAGCAAACTTAACAGGGGCGGATAGTGTCTCACACAAGATTATTGGTCAAAAGCACTCAGACAAACAACTACAAGAAAACAACCCCACCTGCAAGAAAACAACCCCCTTGTGATTAGCAGTCACGTAGATCCCGTCCTTGAAGCCAGCTGCTGGCAACAATATTTTTCTAAATTCCTCAATCGGGCGATGTGGGAACACTGTCATGGGAACTTCTCACAGTTGCTCTGGTAGCTTGGTTTGCTCAGCTGCAGCAAGTCATGGCCTCCTTACGGTTTCAAAAATCCCTCAACAATCCCTCATTTTTTCCTTCAAAATACAAGAAAGGAAGAAAGTATTCTCAAAGGTCATAAATTATTCCCCCAAATAGCATTATGTTTATTCCTATAAAAATGCTACTACCAATTTAACCTGCTTATAGAAATGGAAGAGAGGAACCAAATGAGATAATTTGGGCATCAGCTATAGCAGATAAACACCTTTCTTTGCTTAGCTTAAACTCACCTTGTGTGCCAGAGCAAGGAAGCTGTGGGAGTATTGCCATGGGGGTCGACAAGCCCCTTGGTTGGTGGTAACATCAGACTCTTAATGATGAGGCCATCAGGAATGTAAAGAGTTTAGAAGGAACAAAGAAGGGTGATTCAGGAGACGCCTTGCTGTCTCGGGTTGCTTGTTCTCCACCAGTTAAGGCATGGAAGTTGCTGGGGGTTTCCTGGTTGCTGGGCAAAGTTGTTGACCAAAGACTAGTTAGTGGAAAAGTATTGCTGTGGGGCAAATGGTATAAGAAGGAAACCTGTTGTCAATAAAAGAGTTGAAGTTATGCCCTCAGTAAAGTAGAAGTTACGGAACTGTAAAGAACCCTGGTGTCCGTGTGGTCACTACACCACAGGGAGCAACAGATTGCTCTTGTTTTGCAGCATATTTCACAAATACTACAGAGAACTAATTTAAACAAATAATTAGAGCTGGTAAGAGGAATGGAAAGAAAGGGCAAGAGCTGTTGATAAGACTGGTCTTGTGGAATAAATGTAGATAAGAGGTAAGAAGTGAAATTAAGAGTACTGGGGAACAATGGCGTGCTGTAAGAATATATTTATATCACGACCCCCCTAGTTTCAGTTTAGTGTTAGATATAAACTAAGGAAAAAAAAAAAAACACCAACTCTGAAGTCAGCTTCCATGTTATATATGTAGGTTTGTTGAACCACAAGTGTCAAAGTATCTCAAAGCCAGTGTCAACCCAAATCCACCTTGGTGTAGCTCTCCAACCACTCATCTCCCAGCCTGTAGCTCTGCTTGGGGTTATTGCGCCCCAGGTGCAGGACCCAGCACTTGGCCTTGTTGAACTTCATGCAGTTGACCTCAGCCCATCGGTGCAGCCTATCCAGAACCTCCTGCAGAGCTTTCCTACCCTCAAGCAGATCGACACACGCACCTAACTTGGTGTCATCTGCGAACTTACTGAGGGTGCACTCGATGCCCTCGTCCAGATCATCGATGAAGATATTAAAGAGGACCGGCCCCAGCACCGAGCCCTGGGGGACGCCACTAGTGACTGGCCTCCAACTGGACTTGGCTCCATTCACCACGACTCTTTGGGCCCGGCTACCCAGCCAGTTTCTAACCCAACAAAGCGTACGCCAGTCCAAGCCAAGAGCAGCCAGTTTCTTGAGGAGAATGCTGTGGGAGACGGTGTCAAAAGCCTTGCTGAAGTCAAGGTAGACCACATCCACAGCCTTTCCCTCATCCACCCAGCGTGTCACTTTGTCATAGAAGGAGATCAGGTTCGTCAAGCAGGACCTGCCTTTCATAAACCCATGCTGACTGGGCCTGATCGCCTGCTTGCCCTGCAAGTGCTGCATGATGACTCTCAGGAGGATCTGCTCCATGATCTTCCCTGGCACTGAGGTCAAACTGACAGGCCTGTAGTTTCCCGGGTCTGCCCTCCAGCCTTCTTGTAGATGGGCATCACGTTTGCTAGCCGCCAGTCAACTGGGACCTCCCCCGATAGCCAGGACTGCTGATAAATGATGGTAAGCGGCTTGGCCAGCTCCTCTGCCAGTTCTCTCAGTACCCTTAGGTGGATCCCATCCGGCCCCATCGACTTGTGCACATCCAAGTGCCGTACCAGGTCACCAACCAGTTCTTCGTGGATAGTGAGGGCCACATCCTGCTCCCCATCCCCTTCCACCAGCTCAGGGTACTGGGTATCCAGAGAACAACCGGTATTGCCGCTAAAGACTGAGGCAAAGAAGGCATTGAGCACCTCCGCCTTTTCCTCATCTCTTGTAACTAAGTTTCCCCCTGCATCCAGTAAAGGATGGAGATTCTCCTTAGTCCTCCTTTTTGTGTTGATGTACTTATAAAAACATTTTTTGTTATCTTTAACAGCAGTAGACAGATTGAGCTCCAGATGAGCTTTAGCCTTCCTAATTTTGTCCCTGCACAGCCTTGCAACATCCTTATAGTCCTCCTCAGTGGCCCGCCCACTTTTCCAAAGAAAAGGCCCTTCGGGCCTTATGTATCCCGTTCTTCCCGGATCGAAGAAAAGCATATCCATCTCCTCTTCAAGGCCAATAGGGCCTGGTTCAAAAGGCACGTCCAGGTCACCAGGGGGCGTGACAGCAAAGGCCTTCGATGGCAGTAGTGGCAGAGGGGCCGATGGTGTAGCTTCCGATCAATAAAGGAGCCCGCAGATCCCTCACTATCTGGCAAACCACACGTTTCTGACTGTGGTCCCACACGGCTCTTTAAGGCCTCAGAGACTGTTTGCCAGGTGCCGAGCAATCCCACTGCAACCTTGTCGTTTTTAGTTGCAGAGTCACACACCTTGACCTCAGTTTGGTCCCATATTTCAGGCTCATAAACTGTCTGGTTGTTAATAAGGAGAATAAGCTGTAAGGTTACCAGCACAGTCTTTGTTTCTAAGGACATATGATTCCCCATAATGCACAACTGCTTACCAGCGAGGGGCAGTTGTGTGTGCAGGTCCGCTTCTCTCAGCTCCAGCTTCTTCCCAGCTCTGGTGCACCTATTTCCAGCGACTTTCAGTATGAGCTTCTCTGAGCAGTTTGCTGAGTGTGGCCGAACCTATCTTCATGAAACAATTAATGTTCCTGTTCCCATCCTGGTCTCCGTCCTGCTAGCCTGTTCCTTTTCATTCCTTCTTTCTACTTCTTTACTGATGACAGAACTTCATTGTGTTGCCTTCTTTTTTTTTAATCTCGAGGACAGGCTCCCCTCTTATACCCTTCTCCCCACTGCAGTTCTTTTCAAAACAACTTTTCATTGGTCAAACAACTTTGCAAATAACAACAGCAAACACCCAGAAACTTCCATGCCTTAACCGCTGAGAACAAGAAACCCAAGACTGCGTGGAGTCTCCTGAATCACCCTTCTTTGTTCCCTCTAAACTCTTTTACGTTCCTGATGGCCTCATCATTAAGAGTCTAATGTTACCATTAACCACGGGGCTTTCCAACCCCCATGGCCACACTCCCACATCTTCCCCTTCTTTATTAATGTCAACCAGCTTCTCGACACAAATTACCACTCCATATATAACAGTAATTGCCCAGCTGTCCAGTCTGTCCAGGTCTCTCTGCAAGGCCTTTCCACCCTCATCCGAGTCCACAACTCCTCCAAGTTTGGTGTCGTCGGCAAATTTGCTCAGAACACCTTCTAGTCCTACCTCCAAATCGTTTATAAAAACAGTGAAGAGGACTGGCCCTAAAATGGAGCCTTGAGGGACCCCACTAGTGACCGTCCACCAGCCTGATGTGGCCCCATTTACCACAACACTTTGAGCCCTGCCCGTCAGCCAATTGCTCAACCATCGTATGATGTTTTTGTTAAGTTCTATGCTGGACATTTTGTCCAGTAGGATCCTATGGGAAACCGTGTCAAAAGCCTTGCTGAAGTACAAAATGATCACATCAGCTGGTTTCCCTTGATCGACTAGATGGGTAAATTAGAAGTAATGACAACTCATTTTGTGGGTTAATGTCAACAAATTCAAAAATCATCTACAGTACCTATTGTTGTTGTAATCATAAATATGCAAACCAGTACTGCTAAGAAAATTCAGTGCATTGGCTACTATCTTTTTTTTTCATCGAAGCAATGGACAAGTGTGACTTTTGAGTCAGTATTGCAGGGCTACTTTATGCTCCTTCCAATCCCATTCTGATACACTTTTGTAAAGATTTAAAAAGAAACTTTTGGGAGAAAAAGGAATGCTGATTACCTTTTTTTTTCTCCTCATTGTTAGAGAGAAAAGTAAAACACTGCTGAAGGTACTTTCCTGACAGATGATTTATTAAATTTAAAAATCAACTTTAGCCATGATGTCAAACTCCCAGCTGATGCTGATGAACTTTTTTGATACTGCCACCATTTCATCCAACTATGATGCATGATGCATTTCCATTGAATTTCTCCAAGAAATTTATCTCCAGTTCTAACTGGAGCATTATCCCTGTCTCCAGCTACAAATGAAAATCCTGCTTTTCTTGTATCAAGGATTTTACCACAATTAGATATCCCTCTCTCATCCATGATAGGTCTTTTCTCAAGAAGATTCCTGCCATGAACATCTCATAGACTTTTATATGGATTTGCAAGCAGAATGCAGTTGCTTCCTTGTTGAATCAAATTGCTTTGGACATCATGTTTAGTGCCTCTGGAAATCATGATTTCTCCAGTGGCAAGCTCTAAAAGTTCAGTTTGGGGGAAACTACATTGCAGTTGCTTGTTACCTGTATAAGAGGTGCCAGTTACTACATTCTTCTTTGTCTCCCCAAAAGAGTGAGCAGAGAACTTCTTTCCCTGGATCTGGATTTTATATCGGAAAGTTGCTCTAAAATTTGCTAGTAAAATAATGTAATGGAGTGATAATTGACTAAGGACCAAGGATAGTTGACAAAGGACTATGGAGCCCTTCATGAAACTGAAACTGTGTACCCAGCTATGTCACTGTGTGTTGCAAGGACCACACAGACACCAGGGTTCTTTTAGGCTCAGTAACTGCTGCTTCTTTATTGATGGCATAACTTCATTTCTCTCTTACTGAGGGTCTAACTTCATCTCTCATATTGAGGGCATAACTTCATTATCCTTGTTGCCTCCTCATCTTGAGGACAGGCTCCCTTCTTATACCATTTGCCCCACAGCAATACTTTTCCACTAACTAGTCTTTGGTCAACAACTTTGCCCAGCAACCAGGAAACCCCCAGCAACTTCCATGCCTTAACTGGTGGAGAACAAGCAACCCGAGACAGCAAGGCGTCTCCTGAATCACCCTTCTTTGTTCCTTCTAAACTCTTTACATTTCTGATGGCCTCATCATTAAGAGTCTGATGTTACCACCAACCAAGGGGCTTGTCGACCCCCATGGCCACACTCCCACATCACTGTTATGCAGTGCCAACTATACTGGGCTGCTTCATCACTCTGATTGTATTTCTGCTGCCTCTAACTTACTGCCTGCCTTCTCTGGTTAGAATATAATATAATCCAGGAGCATTTCTGCATGTTCCCTGTCACAGCAGTACCTCAGTGTTGCGTGAGATCACAGAAAAATAATAAAATAAATCTAATTATTTCAGAAGATTTGAAATAGTTTTGCACATATTCTGGATATCCTGGTGCTTCAACTGCCCCTGACTGAATGTACCTTTCCTTACCAGATCTTAAACCTGAGCAGCCCCAGCTGTTTCTCTAAAGTTTGAAAGAAAGAGTTCTAAGAGATCTCATGCAGAAAAAGAAAACAGGAGTAAACCCAGAAACCATAAATGAATTGACAGAAAATGTAAGGTCACAGAGGTAGGACTGTGATGGAAGAGTCCATCTGGTTCTGTACATCTCTTCCAGTAGGGTTGGTTTTTATCCTCCTTTACCAGAGCATATGTCCTGGTTTCAGTTCGGACAGAGTTCGATTTTCGTCCTAGTAGCTGGTATGATTTGGATTAAGATGAGAAGAGTGCTAATAACACACTTGTTATATATGGAGTGGCAATTCATGTTGAGAAGTTGGTTGATATTAATAAAGAAGGGGGAGATGTGGGAGTGTGGCCATGGGGGTCGGAAAGCCCCGTGGTTAATGATAACATTAGACTCTTAATGATGAGGCCATCAGGAACGTAAAAGAGTTTAGAGGGAACAAAGAAGGGTGATTCAGGAGACTCCATGCAGTCTTGGGTTTCTTGTTCTTAGCGGTTAAGGCATGGAAGTTTCTGGGTGTTTGCTGTTGTTATTTGCAAAGTTGTTTGACCAATGAAAAGTTGTTTTGAAAAGAACTGCTGTGGAGAGAAGGGTATAAGAGGGGAGCCTGTCCTCAAGATAAAAAAAGGCAACATGATGAAGTTATGTCATCAGTAAAGAAGCAGGAAAAAGGAATGAATGGGGACCCGCTAGCAGAATGGAGACCAGGCCGGGAACAGGCACATTGATCGCCTCGTGAGGATAGAATCACAGAACTGTAGGGGTTGGAAGGGACCTCGAAAGATCATCGAGTCCAACCCCCCTGCCAAAGCAGGTTCCTCAGAGCAGGCTGCCCAGGTAGGCATCCAGACAGGCCTTGAATATCTCCAGAGAAGGAGACTCCACAACCTCCCTAGACAGCCTGTTCCAATGCCCCGTCACCCTCACTGTGAAGAAGTTCTTTCGCATGTTGGTGCAGAACTTCCTGTGCTCTAACTTGCAGCCATTGCCCCTAGTCCTATCCCCACAAACCACTGGGAAAAGGTTGGCTACATCCTTCTGTCCCCCACCCCTCAGATATTTATATACACCGAGGATATCCCCTCTCAGTCTTTTCTCCAGGCTGAACAGACCCAGGTCTCAACCTACTGAGGAAGATGTCCTAGACTCCTCTATTCTATTTGACTGCGCATTTACACAATATTTTTCTAAGCACTTACATATCACAGAATCACACAGAATCACAGAATTGAAGGGGTTGGAAAGGACCTCGAAAGATCATCGGGTCCAACCCCCCTGCCAAAGCAGGCTCCTTAGAGCAGGCTGCCCAGGTAGGCGTCCAGACGGGCCTTGAATATATCCAGGGAAGGAGACTCCACAACCTTCCTGGGCAGCCTGTTCCATTGCTCTGTCATCCTCACCGTGAAGAAGTTCTTTCACATGTTGGTGCGGAACGTCCTGTGCTCTATCTTGTGACCATTACTCCTTGTCCTGTCCCCGCAAACCACTGAAAAGAGGTTGGCCAAATCCCTCTGTCTCCCATACCTCAGGTATTTATGCACATTGATGAGATCCCCTCTCAGTCTTTTCTCCAGGCTGAACAGACCCAGGTCTCAGCCTTTCCTCATAGGGAAGATGCTCCAGGCCCCGTATCATCTTTGTGGCCCTCCACTGGACTCTTTCCAAGAGATCTCTGTCTTTTTGGGACTGGGGAGCCCAGAACTGGACACAGTACTCCAGGTGAGGCCTGACCAGGGCCGAGTAGAGGGGGAGGATCACCTCCCTTGACCTGCTGGCCACGCTCCTTTTAATGCACGCCAGGATTCCACTGACCCTCTTGGCCACAAGGGCACAGTGCTGGCTCATGGTCAACCTGTCGTTCACCAGGGCCCCCAGGTCCTTCTCCTCAGAGCTCCCCTCCAGCAGGTCGTCCTCCAGCCTGTACTGATACTTTGGGTTGTCCCTTCCCAGGTGCAGGACTCTACACTTGCCCTTATTAAACCTCATTTGGTTTCTTCCTGCCCAGCTCTCCAGTTGGTCCAGGTCTTGCTGAAAGGCAGCACAGCCTTCTGGCGTGTCAGCCACTCCTCCCAGCTTTGTGTCATCAGCGTACTTGCGGAGGGTGGACACTATTCCCTCATCAAGGTCGTCAATGAAGATGTTGAACAAGACCGGACCCAGCACCGACCCCTGGGGAACACCGCTAGTCACAGGCCTCCAGCCAGACTCTGCTCTGCCGATCACCACCCTCTGAGCTCGGCCAGTCAGCCAGTTCTCAACCCACCTTGCCGTCCACTCCTCTATCCCACACTTTCTCAGCTTTGCTAGTAGGATGTCCTGGGAGACAGTATCAAAAGCCTTGCTAAAGTCAAGGAAGATGACATCCACTGCTCTCCTCTCATCTACCCAGCTGGTGATGCCATCACAGAAGGCAACGAGGTTGGTCGAGCACAACTTCCCCTTGGTGAATCCATGCTGACTACTCCTCATAACCTTCTCTTCCAATTGCTTGGAGATGGCATCCAGAACAAGCTGTTCCAACACCTTTCCAGGGACAGAGGTGAGACTGACTGGCCTGTAGTTTCCTGGATCCTCCTTCCTGCCCTTCTCAAAGACCGGAGTGACATTGGCTATCCTCCAGTCTTCAGGCACCTCACCCCTTCTCCAGGGCCTTTCAAAGATGATAGAGAGCAGTTCGGCGATCACATCTGCCAGCTCCCTTAGCACACGCGGATGCATCCCATCGGGACCCATGGATTTGTGTGTGTTGAGCGCACTCAGATGCTCCCATACCACTCTCACGTCCACCGGGGGGAGCCCTCCATTTCCCAGACCCTTTGTCCTATTGCCAGGGTCGAGGAGTCCTGGGGGAGTGTCCTTGAAGCAAAGACTGAAGCAAAGAAAGCATTCAGTATCTCTGCCTTCTCAGCATCTCCCGTGACCAGGACACCCCCCTCGTTCAGCAAGGGACCTACATTATCCCTAGTCTTCCTCTTGCTGTTTACATACTTAAAAAAAACCTTTCTTATTATCCTTTA
Organism: Aythya marila; assembly: GCF_965140915.1. Lineage (NCBI taxonomy): Eukaryota > Metazoa > Chordata > Aves > Anseriformes > Anatidae > Aythya > Aythya marila. The sequence continues at coordinate 13,283,134 of NC_139081.1, forward strand.
TCTCTTTTGCAAGCCTCATCTCTAGGTGGGCTTTAGCCTTCCTCGTCATGTCCCTGCAGGCCCTGACAACCCTTCTATACTCCTCCCAAGAGGACAGGCCCTTTTCCCACATTTCATAGACCTTCCTCTCCCTTTTGATCTTATCAATGAGCTCCTTGCTCATCCATGCAGGTTTCCTGCCCTCCTTCCCCGATTTCCTACTCTTAGGGATGCACCAATACTGAGCATGGAAGAAGTGCTGCTTAAATGTAGCCCAGGTCTCACAAGCACCCTTGCCTTCTAGCAACCTATCCCATAGATACTCCCGAGCAGAACCCAGAAGAGGTCAAAGTTAGCTCTCTGAAAGCCCAAGGTAGCAATCCTGCTTTTAGCCTTACTTCTTCCACCAAGTTCCATCTTGAACTCCACCATCTCATGGTCGCTGCATCCCAAGCTGCCCCTGACCTTCACATCTCTAACAAGGCCATCCCTGTTGGTAAGAACGAGGTCCAGGAGCACCCCCTTCCTCATCGTCTCCTCTACCACCTGCGTCAGAAAATTGTCCTCAACGCATTGTAGGAACCGTTTGAACTGCTTGTGCCTGGCCGAGTTGGTTACCCAGCAGATGTCTGGGTAATTGGAGTCCCCCATGAGGACCAGCGCTCGTGATTGTGAGGCTACTAGCAGCTGCTTGTAGAAGGCCTCATCGACTTCCTCCTCCTGATCTGGAGACCTGTAGTAGACCCCCACCACCGTATCTCCCATACCAGCCCACCCCTTAATTCTCACCCATAAGCTCTCCACTTGTCCTTCACCCTCCCCCAGCTGGAGCTGGGTACACTCTAATTGCTCCCTCACATAAAGGGCAACCCCACCCCCTCGCTTCCCCAGCCTGTCTTTCCTAAAAAGGACATAGCCCTCAATGACAGCATTCCAGTCATGCGAGCTGTCCCACCACGTCTCAGTGATCACAACGAGATCATTGCCCCGTGACTGAACACAGATCTCGAGCTCATCCTGTTTATTTCCCATGCTCCGTGCATTGGTATACAGGCATAAAGAAGAAGAACCACAGAGAAGTTGAACCACAGAGCAGGAGAGAAGGAAAAAGAGAATAAGAAAGGTAAAAGTTGCTAAGCTCAAACGTGAACAGAATTCCTTTGGGAGGAAAAAAAAAAAAAAAAAAAAAAAAAAAACACACCAAAAAAAACTTCTAAAAATGCAATTTGATGGTAACCTACAAAAGACCTTTCCATGTAACAATGTTTTTTTTTTCCATTTTACTTTTATTTACGTTAGAAAGAATAATATAAAATCCCTCTATTCTTCCAGTCTTCATTGATCCATTTTTATGCATTTGCTGTTTGACAAAGTAAAGGAAATAAAGATCCTTAAGATCCTTTCCAGCTCAGCAGTGAATATGTGTCCCAACAGGAGGCATGTTACCACACGTGCCTTGAAGGTAAGACATCATTGCACATATCCCAGAGATTAATTCACACAAAGGTATGATGTTCTTAGGGATGAGATGTTAAAAAGAGGGACAGGGAAAGGAAGTGAGTTCACACAGCAGTTTGTTTAGTGTAGACTAGAACAAAAGCTAAAACCAGCATCCTTCAAGTCTGGCCACAGACACAAAGTCAGGATTATCCCACTGGAGTAGCTCAGAAATTGGTAAATTTGACTTTCAGATGGCTTATTTCTGGCTGTTGTAGAACTTTTGATCTCATCTACCCTGAAATCTATTGCCACCCAAAGGAGACCTGTCACCTCGGAAATCAACCTGACTTTATACCCTACTTCTTTTCAAGATCCTGTGCACAAATTTGACCAGCATCAGATATGACTGACTTCATAGAACAGACACACAGAAAACTTGAAGTCAAGATGAAAACCCATTTTGATTCCTCCGTTATGGTGAACAAAAGAATCAAAACCCTCATCTAGGTTGTTAATTTTATATGCAAAAGATATATTCATCATGTATTTCACATCAACTATGAAAATAGGTCATTAACTTTGGCAAAAAATAAAAAATGTAGAAAGAAATATGTATTGCAGCAGAGTTCTCTGCCTCAGAGGCCCAACCAGTCTCCATTTCATCAGATGCCATCATCCCCACAAGCTCTTTCAGCAAGTGACATGCAAGACAAGATGTGCTCCTAGGTCTGATGCTGTCCATACCATGAAAAAATTATATGGACAAGATCTTTGTCTAGAAGGGAGGAAATGTGTGCCATTTTTGAAAAACACCGAAAGCTGTTTTAGAGCTTGGGTCAGAAAGATGGACATACTTGTGGCTGCATTTACACATTCCGAAAAAGGAGATAGAGAGAAATAGCCTTCTGGAATAAAACAAAAGGGAATCATTTTTGCCTGAGCCCCATTCCTTAGGTCTCTTCCAAGACATCAGGGATTTTAAATCATGTCTATGTGAAAAGGAGACTCAAATCCTTCATGAGCTCCCTGACTTTTTTTTTCCCATCAAAGCCACTCCCTGTACTTACATTCTCACCAGCAAGAGTGCAGTCCTCTATTTCTGCAGGAGGACCAGCCTGTAGATCTCACATGGCTCCTCTCAGCCCCAATCTGAAAAGAAAGAAGCCAAGGATGCCAATCCATGACAAGTTGAAAGACATTCTCCAGACAGCAGAAGGGCTGTCCAGTGAGGACAGCCTTGGGGGCAGTTTTCAGTGACTGCAACAGATTTGTGGTCCTTTAGGGCACATGTGGTCTGAATGCTCTGAACTTCTGTGCTGTCATGACCATAACTTTGTCCAAATCCCCCACAGCCAGGGCTATAGCTGCAGTGCTACGGGTTGTGCTGGGTGGAATAGAGGAAGCCAAGTGAGATGGGTCACAATGAGACCCAGATTAGAAGCCTGGTCTCGGTTCCTCTGTTTGTTGGGGCCAGTCAGTTCCAGGGAAAAGAAACAAAATGCATACATGTTTCTTTCATGCCCAGTTGCCTGAGCTGAACAGCTGTCAGCGAGAAACCTTGGGGGAAGGTGTGGTGGTTCTACTCAGGTGGGCAGCCGAGCTCCGCCACAACCTCTCTCTCAATCCCCCTCTCCTCAAAGAGGAAGGGGGAGAAAATACAACACAGAGAACTCAAGGTGTGAGATGATAAAGGTTTAATTAAAGGGAAAGGGAATGGGGAGAAAAAGAAACAACAGAAAAAATAAGTCCGCGCGGAAGCACAGAGAGAAGGGAAAAAATATTCTCTACTTCCCATCAACAAGTGATATTCGGCCACGTCCTGGGAAGCAGGGCCTCAAAACGCGTAGTGGTAGTTCAGGAGGAACAGCCCCCTCCCCCACGAGAGCCCCCCTTTTTATTGCTGTGTGACATCAGGTGTTATGGAATATCCCTTTGGTTGGTTTAGGTCAGCTGCCCTGGCGATGTCCCCTCCCCATCACTTGCCCACCCCCAGCCTGCTGGCTCTTGGGGGCTTGGAAGGAGTCCTGATGCTGTGCCAGCATTGTGCAGCAATGGACACAACACTGGAGCAATATCAGTGCTGTTCCAGCTACGAGTGCAGAGCACAGCACTGTGTGGGCTGCTGCAGGGAAAAGGTGACTCCAGCTCAGACAGACCCAACACAGAAGGTTGCAGGCAGCAGAGGAAAATGCAGGTTTCTCAGTTCTGCAGGCTCCTGGCAGGCAGAGAGGCAGCTCCAAACTGTAAGAAATGTAACACGCTGACACTCCTATGCCTCCTGTGAGAAGGATTCCTTTATTCTCTATAAAACAAAGTGAAGGAATGTTCACTGTGGGATCAGTAGACAGGGCCAGGAAATATTAAATACTTCCTCCTGCCTTCCAGCAACAGGGTCCCCACAGCAAGGGTTCATCTCCAAATCACTGCCACTGCGAGGGAAATGTTTCACACATCTCTCACTGCATGTCTTTCTTTCTGTAGAAATACTGCTATTTAAAGAGTAGTTGGCATTAAACAATTTGTTCTGCACTTGCTGTGACAAGGTTTTATCCACCTGGCTTGCTATTTTTCATGCAAGTTTTCTAGCTGCCCTGTGTCTAAACTCAAAGACTTTAACACAAGTCTTACAGCTAGGAAGTAGCCTAAATGTACAAACACAAAGTTAATGTATCTCTGGCTTTCAGCAGCTTCACAGTGGCCCTCCTCACCTTGCAATTCCACTTCCAGCACCAAAATCCTTTTGCTGAAATATGAGCCTTAAAGACATGGAGCTTAGCACTGTAACAGAAAAACAGCCTGCTTTTCTGGGAGCCACATATGAGTGTGCCTTTCAGTATTTGTTAGTGATTTTTCAGCTAAAAATAGTAGGCAAAAGTAGTGTCTATATACTGAGGGTGAATAAAAAACTTTCTTTTCCATTTGAAAGATCAATACATTTTTCCTCCTTATGCAACATGAATAGAAATTAAATATGTATGGTGCTTGAAATAGGCTTTGCTAAAACATGGCAGTGAACTAAATTCCACCATCTGTCTGCAATTTTCAGGAAAAAAAATTGTATTTTGGTGATCAGACAAATGTGTATCCAGCTCTTTTTCCTTAATTTTTCATTAACTCTCTCATAGTACTGATATTACATGCATACAAGAATAGAGGATTCTAAGGAGCAAAACCAGACTTCACCTGCCTTAAGACAAACAACTCACCTGTCTGTCTTTAACTAAAGATCTTTCAGATTTAAAATTCTGAGTTCACAATTTGATGAATCTGGTTGGTGTCTGTCTCGGCTTCATGGCCAGGAGTCTGGCACCAGCAGTGTTTTGTTTTCTGCTCAGGCTCTAGCAGAATCCTTATGGACTATTTTAGCAGCTTTGACTTTGGGGACTGGAGTATTATTCTCGACTGTAAGGAAGGATGGAGAGTTTATAGCAGGGGGCCCTGGAACCTTGCTGTATCACAGGTACTTGTTATGTGGATAGTACTGCAATGGCTTGCTTCCCTCTGCCTACATTTTCTGTGTGTAAAACAAGAGAGGTAGCTATCGTCATTAAGCTGGAGAAGAACTATCAATTAGAGTGAGAGACTGCAGTCAGGAAATCTGTGCAAACACTTTGCAGAAAATTAGAACAAACACATCTCTTTCTATTTGCCATTCTGTTCCTGCATCCACTAACTACAGAGGCTCATGAGAAAAACAGGAATACAGCTGTCTTCTCACTTCAAGTGAGATAATTCAGATCAGTAGGCAAAGGAAATAAACAGCTGAGAGAGCACTGAAGTGGAGGTTGGTTCCTTTGGAGCTGCTGTTTACATCATGTATGCTGCAGAAGATGCTTATTTAATCCCTTTAGAATAGCTCCTGCACTCAGAGAGATTTTTGTTGTATTACTGTTAGTCCTCAGAGAACAGAAGGGAGTATCCTTTTTTCATATAAAGCTTTGAGAAGGCACTTCAGATTCAGGCCTTCTTTAATGAAGCCCCTCTCTGTCTTTTGAGAACAGGAGGACCTGTACTGTTGCCATCTTGTTCCTGAAGAAGTCTTCAATTTTGATGAATTGAGAAGAAAAAAAAAAAAAACGTTCTTATTCTATTTATTTATTTATTTTATTAAAAAGTAGCCATATGACCTCCTACTAGTAGGAAAAGTAGATAATAGATAAATGGTTTCAGAGTCAGAAGTAAAACATGTAATAGTTCACACACAGCTTTCATTCTGTGGCATCCTCCACTCCACTCAGGGCTTTTTAGAATCAAAGTGCACAGAGATACTCAGTCACACACATTTTTTGAAGATCTTTATACTCTAACCTGTACTTCTGTGGAGACCACCAGAGTATATCAGAAACACTGTGATGTTATCATTTGTTGCAAATTATACCAATAGAAATACAGGATCAATAAGAAGCTTTCACAGGTATGGACATTTCTGGCTACTACATGGTAGGTTTGTGGAAAGAGATGGACTTGGTCATCTTGGGAAGTCTTGTGTTTCTTCCTCTAAGTAACACACTGGTCTGTGCCTAGGCTTAATTTCCCTGGAGATAATGCCATCAGGGAATCAGGGCACTTATTATTTGAGCATCAGATGTCAGGCATAAGGTGATATTTCACTAGCTGAAGTTGGCAATTTTGCTAGCAAGACTTTAAAGGACTTGAAAGATTGACTTGAATTTACCACAAATACTTCCTCTTGTAACATAAGAATCTTTTGGTCTAGACACAGAAGTGGCAAAGGAAATATTTGGCTAGCATTTGTACAAGAGAGCAATCTCAATACCCAAACAAAGGTTTCCCACTGCCTGTCTGGCACTCATGAGCCTGGTTAATTTGTTAGAGGAGAAGAATACTGAGAAGATTTTCCCATATATTGCCAAAGCAGAATGCTTTGCTTAGAAATGGAGCCTGAATGGGAGGCAAATAGATTGCAAAAGTTAGTACTGATTTCTTTGTCCTTTGTATGCTAAATACTAACTTAGGGAGAACAGCTCCATAGAAAAAAATGAAGGAAAAGCTCTTGCCTTGCCCTATAATTATAGCAGGGCTTCGGGGGTGTGCCTCTGAGCACACCACATGTACTTTGTCATGAATCCCCTCCCCTGGAGGTCCCCAGCTTGTCTTTGCATAGGTAGACAACAGACTAGTTTGAGGTGATGGACTGACTGGGGACAAGGTTGTTTACTGAGCTCTTAGCCATCTCTTAGCATCTTCACAGCAAAGTGACTAATTGGTGCAGCAGCTCTCCAGCTGGGGATTTTAGATGGTCCTGGAGATACCCCAGCTCCAGCAGTGCCTGCTATGTCCAGATCAATTCACAGTCACTCTTTGTACGCAACTGCACATAAATAAAGCACTTCTAAGAAACTGTACCTACAGATACCGAAATTGACACATAGTACAGTCTTTTGCATATAGTTTGGAGACATAATACATAGTACAGAGTTTAAGCAAATCAGTATCAATAGATCATGCAGGTAGGGAGAAGAGTGTGATCTCTCATGCTAGTCATTTATATATGAAATTTAGGGATACCCAAACATTTGAAAGGGAGAAGCAGGAATGAGGGATTGCTGTTCTGTTGATGCAGGTGCAGGGGAGACATTGTCTTTCAGAGCTGCTGTACATTAACATCTCAGTGTTGTAAAACAGGTTTAAATACCTCCTTGTTGGATAAGCCATGGCATTTGCATTAGACTATAGTTTAAGAGATTCTGTCACGTAAGGATGTCATGCTATGAAGACAATGACATCACACTATGCACTGGTTGCATTACACATTATCTCAATAGGACCCTAGAAAGAGTTCTTTGCTTTTCTGTTAAGTTCATCTAAAGAACTCTAAAAACTAGGAGGTTATTTCCTGGGGGAAAAGAGGGGGGGGGAAAGGGGGCTAAAGGTGTTACTGGTAAGAGAGAGAGAAAGTGAAAACCTGAGCAATCTCTTCCAAAGGGACTGCTCCAGGGCTGCAGCACTTTACTACATTCAAACAGAAGTGGCCAGATCTGCAAAGACCATGTGGGAGAGATGTATAGATTTTTAAATTAATATTTTTATTTTATTTTATTTTATTTTATTTTATTTTATTTTATTTTATTTTATTTTATTTTATCTTGCAAAGGGGAGCACTCAGTATGGATTTAATGTGGTAAAAGAATAAGGCATTAGAGAGAAACTGCTTTTTGTGGGTGTCCATTTCAGTTTTTCAGTTGGTTATAAAATTAATGTTTTCAAGAGAGGATTTCCAGATATGCCAAAACTACATTTAATCTTATACTCTTGACTTCTATTTCAGCCTAGCTTAAAGCAACAAACATTACTGAATACAGAAAATAAATATAAATTTTCAGTGTAATTTTATCAATTCTATATTTCTTTATTTCTAAAGAGAGAGAGTCCAACAAGTAACCTATTATTTTCACTGAGACACTTGGCTTGTGACATTTTCATATAACTCAAAATTTTCAACATCTGCCTCAAATTAAGAAGCATTTTTCTACTAGGAACAATGATTGCAGTGTTTGAAAGTGCTGTTACATAGATATGATTCATATCTCCCTCCTAAGAAGCTCATCTTATGTCCTAAAATCTGAGATTTTCAAATTCTTTAGCTAAACATTTATATTTGCTACTTAGGCCTTGACTGTGCAGGTGCTTAAATTTGCAATGTTTTGCTGAGCTTGATATTTGCTGAGCTCTAGATATTTGGCTTTTTTGTCCTAAACTACTGTCTCTTCCCATTCATCTCTGCTTTATAGATGGGTGAAATTACTCTGAGCTGTCTCTGAACAAATTAATCTGTATTATGGCTGAGTGACAATGCTTGGTGTCCAAAGTGGTATATGAATTAATAGATTCAGATGAAGAGTCTGACCCATTTCAAACTATTTTTATGAGGTACATAAAATGTTAATGCTATGGAAAACAAATATAAAAATATATTAATATCCCACTAGGTAATGTAGGGAAATTCATTCCTGCTCTGTGTACCTGGACAATTTGGGATCTTCTCAGCTGACAGCCCTTCCTATCCTTAGAGCTTGAAAGAACTGATAAAAAAGCTTGAAAGCCTGATAGATAATAAGCACATTGTCCTCCAGGACATTTGACATGGCATATGCTCTGAAGAGAATTCAAGTAAGGGATGACTTAAAGAAGGACTAGAAGAATCATTTCATTTGTGGTGTTTTTTAGTTTTGTGATTGTGCTTTAAGTTCAGGCCTAGCTTTGTCAATGTGATTCTTTTTTAAACATTTTAGAGAGAGGTTGAGAAATAAGTGTATTGCTTTATAATCTAAACAACAATGTGATAATATTTAATATGTAATGTTACAAAGGGATAAATCACCTTACTAAAATATTAGTATTGGAGAGGAATGACATGGAAGCATTTTAGGGCTGGCTACATAAGATACAGATTCAGACATGAGTTTTGCATCTGTAGCCATTGTTAAAAAGGAGTAGATATTGCAAAGATTTATTGGCATAGCCTCAATCTTTGAATAATTATAGTGATTTAAATTGAACTAATAATTTAGTTAAAACACAGAGACCTCAAGATCCCGATGAAGTCCAGTGCACAACATCCATGTGGCGTAACTTTGTGCGGAGTGCACTATTAGCACATGCCAGTACGCTGGCAGTAATTAACTGGGATGAGGGTATGGGACCAACAGTGTATAATCTGTCCTGCCAGCTTCAAAAATATGAAGACAATCTCTCTGCTCTGCTATGGACCTGTGTCTCAGCTGTGAAGAAACTGTCCGAAAGACTTGAACACCTTGTAGAACGAGCATATCCCTCCTCATCTAGATGGAGTGATATTTCAGCCACTAAGAATCAGTATTTTCCTGCTCGCGAGAGAGAGTACCCAAGACACGCACCACGTGGCACCTTGTGGTTTTATTTACGTGACCACAGGGAAGATATAAGGAAATAGGATGGTGTACCTACTTCAACCCTAGCTGCTCAGGTATGTGAACTGAAAGGAAATACAGCAGCAAGAAGAGGGACTCCTAAGAAAAACGCTGCTCTAGATTCTGTTGGGCTGTTCCCCACAGGCAGAAGAAGAGCTGATGTTATTCTTGACCCTGATGAAGAGACCTCTGCTTCACATTTGGAAGAATTAATTGATAGATGCTCCAACCAGGACTAGTGGGGCCCTGCCTCTGGCCAGGTAGAGGAGAGGGATAACTGGATTTATTGGACTGTGTGGATCCAATGGCCTGGCACACTGGAACCGCAGAAATATAAAGCTTTAGTGGACACAGGCACAGTGTACCCTAATGCTGTCAGGCCACCAAGGGGCAGAACTCATCTCTATCTCTGAAGTGACTGTGGAATCCCAAGAGCTAACTGTATTGGAAGCTGAAGTGAGTCTAACTGGGAATGAGTGGCAAAAGCACCCCATTGTGGCTGGCCCAGAGGCTCCATGCATCCTCGGCATAGACTACCTCAAGAGAGGGTACTTCAAGGATCCAAAAGGGTACCGGTGGTCTTTTGGCATAGCTGCCTTGAGCACAGAGAAGATTAAGCAGCTGTCTGCCCTGCCCGGTCTCTCAGAAGACCCTTCTGCTGTAGGATTGCTGAGGATTGGAGAACAGCAAGTGCCAATTGTGACTACAACTCAGCACCGGTGGCAATATTGCACCAACTGAGACTCCCTGATTCCTATCCATGAGTTAGTTCACCATCTGGAGAGCCAAGGAGTGATCAGCAAGACTCATTCACCTTTTAATAGTCCTATATGGCCAGTGTGAAAGTCTAATGGCGAGTGGAGGCTAACAGTGTGCTATCGGGGGCCGAATGAAGTCACACCACCACTGAGTGCTGCAGTGCCAGACATGCTAGAACTCCAGTATGAACTAGAGTCAAAGGCAGCCAAGTGGTACGTCACAATTGATATTGCTAATGCATTTTTCTCCATCCCTTTGGCAGCAGGATGCAGGCCGCAGTTTTCTTTCACTTGGAGGGGCATCCAGTACACCTGGAATCGGTGGAAACACAGCCCTACCATTTGCCATGGACTGATCCAGTGTGCACTGGAGCAAGGGGGAGCTCCTGAGCACCTTCAGTACATTGACGACATCCTCGTGTGGGGCAACACAGCAGAAGAAGTTTTTGAGAAAGTGAAGAAAGCAATCCAAATTCTCCTGAAAGCTGGTTTTGCCATTAAACAGAGTAAGGTCAAGGGGCCTGCACAGGAAATCCAGTTCTTGGGGGTAAAATGGCAGGATGGACGTCACAATATTCCAATGGATGTGATCAATAAAATAATGGCAATGTCTCCTCCAACTAGCAAAAAGGAAACGCAAGCTTTCCTAGGCCTCGTGGGATTCTGGAGAATGCATGTGCCAGGCTATAGTCAGCTTGTGAGTCCTCTGTATCAACTGACTTGAAGCAACAACAGGCCTTTGAACAAATCAAACAAGAAATAGCTCATGCAGTGGCCCTTGGGCCTGTCCGTACCAGACCAGCTGTGAAAAACATACTTTACACTGCAGCTGGGGAGCATGGCCTCACCTGGAGCCTCTGGCAGAAAACCCCAAGAGAAACTCGATTTTGATCTCTGGGGTTCTGGAGCCGGGGCTATCGAGGATCAGAAGCCAATTACACCTCAACTGAAAAGGAAACATTAACATCATATGAGGGTGTTCGAGCTGCTTCAGAAGTTGTGGGTACAGAGGCACAGCTCCTCTTGGCACCGCGGCTACCTGTGTTACATTGGATGTTCAAAGGGAAAATTCCCACTACACACCATGCAACTGATGCTACATGGAGTAAGTGGGTAGCGTTAATTACACAGCGGGCTCAAATGGGGAGACCCAGCTGCCCGGGAATCCTGGAAGAGATTATGGACTGGCCAGAGGGCAGGGATTTCGGAGCACCAACAGAAGAAGTAACTCGTGCTGAAGAGGCACCACCATACAATAAGTTACCAGAAGACAGAAAGCAGTATGTGTTGTTCACTGACAGATCCTGCCATGTGGTAGGGAGACATCGGAAATGGAAAGCTGCTGTGTGGAGTCCCACACAACAAGTTGTGGAGGCCATGGAAGGAGAAGGCGTGTCGACTTGGTATGCAGAAGTAAAAGCCATACAACTAGCCCTAGAGATTGCCAAAAGAGAAAAATGGCCGGTACTGTATCTCTACACTGACTCATGGATGGTTGCAAATGCTCTATGGGGGTGTCTGCAGCAATGGAAACAGAGCAACTGGCAGCGCAGAGGTAAACCTATCTGGGCTGCTGTCCTGTGGCAAGATATTGCTGCCCAGGTAGAAAACCTGGATGTGAAAGTACGTTTTGTATGTGCCCACATGCCCAAGAGTCACACTACTTGTTATAAATCGCTCAGTCCCAAAATAGGATTATAATCAAAGTTTACAATTTATTAAAAGAATAGAGGTAAGCAAACAGCGCTGGGTGCGTCGGGAGTCTCCGCTCCACCAGGACGCACACCAGTTACATCAAGTAGCTGATTTTTATGCTCCTAGGCTAATACATATTCATTACTACTTCTAAAAAAAACCGGGTTATTATAATTAGCTTCCGGGATCCAAACACTCCTACTGGAGCATGAGCATCAGTCTCCGGTGGTCCCCCTGGGGGTCTCTGGGGGTCTTTCATGCTGAAGGCTCGTAGTTTTCCTCTCAGTTTTTTTTTCTTGTCCTTCCCCTTTGTACTCCTTGGCAGCATGTCAAAAGCTTACACAGCATCCCCTACAAGTTTTGTCTTCTAGCTGTCCTTCAGCTTCTTTCTTTCTTCTCTTTAATCTCCTGGCCACCTGGCCAGATATCAGGGGCTTGCATAGTGTCCCATTCAGAAGCCATAACAGTTACTAGTTGTTAGCAGTTGTTCTGAAACCCCCAGACATCAGAGACTTCAAAGAAAGAACATACAAATACAAATAGCTCTCTATTGACACTTCACGAGTGGTTAAAACATTCCTCACAGGCCATTCACAGGGACACTCCAGTCACATCTGTAGCAGTGCTAAATCAACCACAAAGAAGGCAAAAAGGCTGTAACTGTTAGGAATAAGAGTTCGGAAAAACAAAAGCAAATAGGCTCATGGATTTGAGGAATACTTCTGAAGATTTGATAAATTGACTATAATGAGGGGGAGACTGGGACACTGGGAGGAAAGGGAAGAAACCACATCTGTGGAAGAATTAAATTGCCAGTGCAGGACCCAGAGACAGACAGAACTGCTCTCTATTGACACGAAATGTTAAAATATTCCTTTGCAAGGTACAAGAACTATATACATTAACCATTCTGTTTTTCTTAGACTTGTGGTTATACAAGGGTATGTAAGACAGAAGGTCACATTCATCATACCATGCGGCCCTAGCACTGTACCATACTGACACGAATCAGATGAACATCTATCACATACTGAAGAACATCAGAACAATGAAGAAGTGGATCGAGCTTCAAAAAATGAAGTGGCTCAGCTGGTCCTGGACTGGGAACATAAGGGTGAGGTGTTTGTAGCTCAATGGGCCCATGAAACATCAGGACATCTGGGGAGGGATGCCACTTACAGATGGGCTCGTGATCAAGGGGTGGACCTGACCATTGAGGCCATCACACAGGTTACCCATCAGTGTGAGACTTGTGCTGCAGTCAAGAAAGCCATGAAGGTAAAATCTCCCTGGAACAGGGGGAGGTAGCTAGGGTTTCAATATGGTGAGGCCTGGCAAATTGACTACATCGGACTGCTCCCATAAACCCACCAAGGCAAACGGTACATACTCATCATGGTAGAAGCAACTACTGGGTGGCTGGAAACATACCCCATAAACTATGCCACGGCCCAGTACGCTACCTTGGGCCTGGAAAGGCAAGTGCTATGGTGTCATGGTACACCAGAGAGAATTGAGTCTGGCAGTGGGAGTCATTTCTGAAACAATCTTGTCACCTCCTGGCCAAAAGGCATGGCACTGCGTGTGTGTATCACATCCCTTATCACCCACAAGCCTCTGGGAAGGTTCAGAGGTACAATGGACTGTTAAAAACTATGTTAAGAGCATAAGGTGCTGGGACATGGAAACAATGGGACATAAATTTACCAGAAGCAATAGTGCCTGTAGCAAAGTGGATGGGGAAGGCGTTGTGGGTTGCCCCTGCCTCGGGAAAAAGCAAACCCACTCGTGGGCTTGTCTTCGCCCAAGGACCAGGGTATACATGGTGGGTCATGCAAAAGAATGGGGATATCAAGTGTGTGCCTCAAGGAGGTTTAACCTTGAGAGAAAACTAATCTATAATCTAAGTTATATGTTGTAGGAAGACGCTGCAGGATCAACGACAGGTCAACTTTTCCACGAACTGGGCAAATTCAACAAGGACTTGAGCTAAGCTGGTGCTGGCGTCCAGACATCCAACTCTGCCTGCCCTGAGTGACCACTTTGGCAGATGAAGACTAAATCGTCAACAGTTCTTATGAACATTTTTTGAGAAACACCTATAGAATGAAAAGATATATCACCTATCAATCTGTTAAAAGACAAGGAATAATGGTGATGAGAATACTTATATTCTAAAGTATGTGGGATCTGAGAGTGACACAAATGGTATGGAATAAGGGGTGGAGGTTGTACTGGGTCTGGCTGGGATGTTAACTTTCCCTGCAGCAGCCCATACAGTGCTGTGCTCTGCACTTGTAGCTAGAACAGCAGTGGTATCACACCAGGGTTGTGTCTGCTGCTGAGCAGTGTTGGCACAGCATCAGGACTTGCTCTAACCCTCCTAGGGGATGGGCAAAAAGTGAGAAGAGAAACATCACCAGGGCAGCTGACGTAAACCAACCAAAGGGATATTCCATACCGTATGATGTCACACTCAGCAATAAAAGGTGGAAACAGGAAGAAGAGGGGAGGGGTGGGCTATCATTGTGAAAATGTCGGTCCTCTTCCTGAATACCGACTACGTGCATTGAGGCCCTGCTTCAAGGATGTGGTCAAGCATCACTCATTTGTGGGAAGTAGAGAGTAATTTCTTTCCTCTGCACTTCCACATAGCCTTTACTTGTTCTGTTTTTTGTTGTTGTTGTTGTTGTTTTTTTTTCCCCTTTCTCCCTCCCTTTCCCCTTTCCCTTTATTCCCTTTAGTTAAATTGTTTGATTAATAATTATCTTTACTTAATAATTATTTTTTTCTCTTTAATTAAATTATCCTTCTCTCAACCTGTGAGTTGTTCTTTCCTTTATTTCTTCCCCTCCTCTTCTAAGGAGGGGGAGTGAGAGAGCCGCTGTGGTGTTCAGCTGCCTAGCACAGTAAAACCACCACACCAGGTCTCTCATGTCCTTGGACATATTTGGACAAGATACTGTTTTTGTAGACTTCTGTTGTGGATTCCTTAGATAGCTTCTGCTTTCAGTGATCAGTGTTATAATTCAAGTGACTACATCTGTGATAGTACTATGTGTCTTTTATTCACCCACCGTGATGCTTCCAACATTTCTGAGAGCTGACTTAGCCTTCTGTGTGACTGTCAATTCTAACAGAATAGTACATTGACAGCTGGATATGTTTCCTGGTAGATAACCACCAAATCTTTTACTTGCCTTCGAAATGACAAAAAAAAAAAAAAAAAGGAAATATGAGGATTTCCATATCTTTTCATGTTTTTATTTTATTTTATTTTATTTTATTTTATTTTTTAGTTTCCTCCAGTTGAGAATCTCATATGCTAGTTTACTTTCATATTTTCAATGTGCAGCATTTTCTGGATAAGAAGCCAACTTTATGTTTCTCATTTCATTGCATGTGACACTTCTGGCTCAGTAATATGCATTGCACTCATGCTGAAAATGGATTTTAACCATTTTCTTCAAACAATTCCCCTTCCCTGAAAAAAGAGCACACCTTCCTGTTGGTCATAGTAACATTCATGCAAAGCTTAACATATGTTCTGTGGTTCCTTGATGCTGTAAGCCATGCTTTATTTATGCCACTCTGTATAGTCTCTTTCTCTATATCATCTTCTCAGCATAGATAGGTGGCTAGCAGTTTTTTTGAGATATACAATAGCTGAATGAAGTCATTAGCTGAATGATCGCCATTTGCCGAGGCGATCGGCTCCGGGGCAGACGCGTTCTGCAGCGGAGCGGGGGATCGGGCCAGGCAGGGCTAATTTTTTCCGGCATCGAGCCTACTTGAGGGAGCCGCCAGGACCCGGCAGCCCTCGTGAGGGAGGCTGACGAGGCGAAGGCGGAGCCAGCAGCGTCAGCGGCGGGCTATTTAAATCGGGACCCACCGCCATTTCACTGCCATTTGCCGAGGCGATCGGCTCCGGGGCAGACGCGTTCTGCAGCGGAGCGGGGGATCGGGCCAGGCAGGGCTAATTTTTTCCGGCATCGAGCCTACTTGAGGGCATCGAGCCTACTTGAGGGAGCCGCCAGGACCCGGCAGCCCTCGTGAGGGAGGCTGACGAGGCGAAGGCGGAGCCAGCAGCGCCCCCTCCCCAGCCATTCAAAAGCAGCCCTTAGGGAGCGCGAGCGACCAGGAGCGCGGCGACCAGGGCGGGCAAACAGGGCGTGGCGCGTCAGAAGGGAGTGGCGCGTCAGTTAGCGCGGCAGTTCGCGCAGGCAGGGCGCGCAGGAAGGGCAGAGCGCTCCCCCTACACACAAACAACACCTCGTTAACAACAGCCGTAACTAGGCGATAATGGTCGCCACCAGGCACGGCGCGCTCTCCAGAAAGTCGGTACACACGCAGACCGACTACCCGTTAAAAAATGCCACAGTTCAGGTCACCGGATGCATGGAGTGTCTGAGCCTGTTGCTGCCATCGGCGGGAGGCAGAGAAACTGCGTGCGTGAGGTGCGAGCAGGTGGATGATCTGGTCCGCATGGTGGCGGAGCTCAAGGAGGAGGTGGAGAGGTTGAGGGCCATCAGGGAGTGTGAGCGGGAGATAGACTTCTGGAGTAACTCCCTGCAGGGCCTCAAGGGGAGGTGCCGAGGTGAGACTCCCCAAATGGGGGCGGACCCCCTGCCCTGTCCCCGTCGGGCAGAGGGAGGGGATCTGGGAGCTGAGGAGGAATGGAAACAGGTCCCTGCTCGACATCGCAGGCGATGCTCTCCCCTTCTGGCCCCACCTTCCCAGGTGCCCTTACACAACAGGTTTGAGGCCCTAGAGATTGAGAGGTCGGTGTGTGAGGAAGAGGTAGCAAATGTTCCCAGGAGGATGCCTGGGGCGAGGAGGTCGACTCCATGCCTCAGGACTGCCTCCACCAAGAAAGACAGGAGGGTTATTGTTGTTGGTGACTCGATTCTTAGGGGAACAGAGGGCCCTATTTGTCGGCCTGACCCTACCCGTAGGGAAGTCTGCTGTCTCCCTGGGGCCAGGGTCAGGGACGTTGCCAGGAAGCTTCCTAACCTGGTACGCCCCTCTGACTACTACCCCCTTTTGATAGTCCAGGCGGGCAGTGATAACATCGAAGAGAGAAGCCTCAAGGCTATCAAAAGGGACTTTAGGGGAATGGGTCGGTTAGTGGATGGAGCGGGAGTGCAGGTGGTGTTTTCGTCCATCCCTATGGTGGCAGGGAGGGGTTCAGAGAGGACACGGAAAGCCCACCTGTTAAACACGTGGCTCCGGGGCTGGTGCCAACGCAGAAATCTTGGGTTTTTTGATCATGGGGCACTTTACTCAGCACCTGGCCTGATGGCCGCAGACGGGTCCCTATCTTTTAGGGGAAAAAGGATCCTGGGCCAGGAACTGGCAGGGCTCATTGAGAGGGCTTTAAACTAGGTAGGAAGGGGGATGGGGCTGAGGCTAGGATTGTTGGGGCTGTGCCAGGGGGAACAATGGCAAGGCCGGAGGATAAGGCAATGGCCCAGCTGAAGTGCATCTACACCAATGCACGCAGCATGGGTAACAAACAGGAGGAGCTGGAAGCCATCGTGCGGCAGGCAGGCTACGACTTGGTTGCCATCATGGAGACGTGGTAGGACCAGTCTCATGACTGGAGTGCTGCAATGCCTGGCTATAAGCTCTATAGAAGGGACAGGCAGCATAGAAGGGGTGGTGGTGTGGCTCTCTATATTAGAGAGTCTTTCGAGGTTGTAGAACTCGAGGCTGGGAATGACAAGGTCGAGTCCCTTTGGGTTAGGATCGGCAGGGACAACAAGGCTAGTGTCCTGGTCGGGGTCTGCTATAGACCGCCAAACCAGGATGAGGAGACGGATGAGGAATTCTACAGGCAGCTGACAGAGGTTGCAAAATCATCAGCTCTTGTACTCGTGGGGGACTTCAACTTCCCTGACATATCCTGGAAGCACAACACAGCCCTGAGAAAGCAGTCTAGGAGGTTTCTGGAGAGCGTGGAAGATAGCTTCCTGACGCAGCTGGTTAGTGAGCCTACCAGGGGAGGTGCCCCGCTAGACCTTCTCTTCACAAACAGAGAAGGACTGGTGGAGGACGTGATCGTCGGGAGCTGTCTCGAGCAGAGTGACCACGCAATGGTGGAGTTCACTATTCTTGGCGAGGCCAGGAAGGGGACCAGTAAAACCGCTCTATTGGACTTTCGGAGGGCTGACTTTGAACTGCTCAGGACACTGGTTGGTGGAGTCCCTTGGGAGGCGGTTCTGAAGGGCAGAGGGGTCCAGGAAGGCTGGGCGATCTTCAAGAGGGAAGTCTCATGGCGCAGGAACGGTCTGTACCCACGTGCCCAAAGACGAGCTGGCGGGGAAGAAGACCGGCCTGGCTCAACAGAGAATTGTGGCTTGATCTTAGGAGGAAAAAGAGGGTTTATAAGCTTTGGAAAAGTGGGCAGGCCACTAAGGAGGACTTTAAAGAAGTAGCGAGGCAGTGCAGGGACAAAATTAGGAAGGCCAAAGCTCATCTGGAGCTCAATCTGGCTACTGCCGTTAAAGATAACAAAAAATGTTTCTATAAATACATCAACACAAAAAGGAGGACTAAGGAGAATCTCCATCCTTTACTGGATGCAGGGGGAAACTTAGTTACAAGAGATGAGGAAAAGGCGGAGGTGCTCAATGCCTTCTTTGCCTCAGTCTTTAGCGGCAATACCGGTTGTTCTCTGGATACCCAGTACCCTGAGCTGGTGGAAGGGGATGGGGAGCAGGATGTGGCCCTCATTATCCATGAAGAACTGGTTGGTGACCTGCTACGGCACTTAGATGTGCACAAGTCGATGGGGCCGGATGGGATCCACCCAAGGGTACTGAGGGAACTGGCAGAGGAGCTGGCCAAGCCACTGTCCATCATTTATCAACAGTCCTGGCTATCGGGGGAGGTCCCAATCGACTGGCGGCTAGCAAACGTGACGCCCATCTACAAGAAGGGCCGGAGGGCAGACCCGGGAAACTACAGGCCTGTCAGTTTGACCTCAGTGCCAGGAAAGCTCATGGAGCAGATCCTCCTGAGAGTCATCATGCAGCACTTGAAGGGGAAGCAGGCGATCAGGCCCAGTCAGCATGGCTTTATGAAAGGCAGGTCATGCCTGACGAACCTGATCTCCTTCTATGACAGAGTGACGCACTGGGTGGATGAGGGAAAGGCTGTGGATGTGGTCTACCTTGACTTCAGCAAAGCTTTTGACACTGTTTCCCACAGCATTCTCCTCAAGAAACTGGCTGCTCTTGGCTTGGACTGGCGCACGCTTCGTTGGGTTAGAAACTGGCTGGATAGCCGGGCCCAAAGAGTCGTGGTGAATGGAGCCAAGTCCAGTTGGAGGCCAGTCACTAGTGGCGTCCCCCAGGGCTCGGTGCTGGGGCCGGTCCTCTTTAATATCTTCATCGATGATCTGGACGAGGGCATTGAGTGCACCCTCAGTAAGTTCGCAGATGACACCAAGTTAGGTGCGTGTGTCGATCTGCTTGAGGGTAGGAAAGCTCTGCAGGAGGATCTGGATAGGCTGCACCGATGGGCTGAGGTCAACTGCATGAAGTTTAACAAGGCCAAGTGCCGGGTCCTGCACCTGGGGCGCAATAACCCCAAGCAGAGCTACAGACTGGGAGAGGAATGGTTGGAAAGCTGCCAGGCAGAGAAGGACCTGGGAGTGATGGTTGATAGTCGGCTGAATATGAGCCAGCAGTGTGCTCAGGTGGCCAAGAAGGCCAACGGCATCCTGGCTTGTATTAGGAACAGCGTGACCAGCAGGGCTAGGGAGGTGATCGTCCCCCTGTACTCAGCTCTGGTGAGGCCGCACCTCGAGTACTGTGTTCAGTTTTGGGCCCCTCGCTACAAGAAGGACATCGAGGTGCTTGAGCGGGTGCAGAGAAGGGCGACGAAGCTGGTGAGGGGCCTGGAGAACAAGTCCTACGAGGAGCGGCTGAGGGAGCTGGGCTTGTTCAGCCTGGAGAAGAGGAGGCTCAGGGGTGACCTTATCGCTCTTTTTAGGTACCTCAAGGGAGGCTGTAGCGAGGTGGGGGTTGGCCTGTTCTCCCACGTGCCTGGTGACAGGACGAGGGGGAATGGGTTTAAGTTGTGTCAGGGGAGTTTTAGGTTAGATGTTAGGAAGAACTTCTTCACTGAAAGGGTTGTGAGGCACTGGAACAGGCTGCCCAGGGAAGTGGTGGAGTCACCATCCCTGGAAGTCTTCAAAAGACGTTTAGATGTAGAGCTTAGGGATATGGTTTAGTGGAGGGCTGTTAGCGTTAGGTTGGAGGTTGGACTTGATGACCTTGAGGTCTCTTCCAACTTAGGAAATTCTGTGATTCTGTGATTCTGTGAAGTAATCATTTTAAGGAGGACCATTATTGAGTTGAGGTATGAAGGATTAAAAGACATTTGAGAAGCTTAGAAGTCATTTAATTTATAAAACATAACAATAATAACCATTTAAATCTATTTCTGTGTGGATATTTGCTATAAAAATATATTTTTGAAAGTACTGGAAATCATTAAAGCAGATAAAGCATATTAAGTATTTAATCCATTGTATTTCAGCCAGTTGCAACCTTGTCTTCATTTTGTTTGTACTCTCAGAATGTATTCAGTTACTTTTTCTTGTGAACAGATGGGATTGGGATTGTGACCTTGTCGCGTTAAGGGGTGTAGCTGATTAACCGTTACGGGCCCGGTCAGATTCAGGGTACTGAACCAGTCGGACATTCACCAAAAACACATTAACCATCTGGGGGTCCAGTCAGACATTCACCATCAACGCATTAACGGCCTGGGGGTCCGTTCAGACATTCACCAAAAACGCATTAACCGTCTGGGGGTCTGTTCAGACATTCACCAAAAACGCATTAACCATCTGGGGGTCTGTTCGGACATTCACCAAAAATGCATTAACCGCCTGGGGGTCTGGTTATATTCAGAACACAGAACTATCACGGATAACCACCCTCACCCTTGTTGCACTTAATGAGAGTTATCACAATGCAATCAAGTATGGTTTATTACAGCAACAGATAATCAGGTTCTTTTGGATTGCTGGCAATAGTGACTGTCTGCAAAAGCAAGCTAGTATGCATAAAATACATAGGTGTTATAAGTGTTACAGATGTTACAGGTGTTATAGGTGTTGTAGGTGTTACAGATGTTACAGGTGTTTATAGATGTTACAGATGTTACAGGTGTTATAGATGTTATAGATGTTATAGATGTTACAGGTGTTTACAGGTGTCACAGGTGTGCAGCCTAGAAATAAACGCGTTAAAAAGATCAAAGACTCTATAGAGATTTATAAGCAAGTATTCAGATCTCACCCAAAGGCGTCCCAATAGGGGGGGGAAGAGAGGCTCAGCCCGTCAACTGATCCCAGGAGTCAGGAGGTCCTAAGGATGTTGTCCTCGGGATGGTATCTCCCCTGACGGTGGTATCTTCCCTAACATCCCCTCTCTCGGGCCAATTTATATTATTTTCTATCTTTTAGGTGGAGCTTGAGTGGCTCTAGTCAAGCATATCTTAGTTATGATTGGTGTAAAGTTCTCCCGTCTCCATTTAAAGTAATAGGCTCCAAGAAATTCAGAGCGCATGCTCAGTGAGGGGTGGTCGCACCTTGGAGGCGGGTAGCTTTTGGGATGGAGGTGTGTTTTGGTATTATAATGATATTATAATGAGCAAAAAGTACACTAGGGTACAGCATTTGTCAAAAAATGACAGGTCTTTGGCTCAGGGTGACAAAAAGTGCAGCTTTGTGCACAAGAACAATCGAGGTCCCATCTGATTACAGAGCCTAGCCGTGGTGTCTCCACTCCACTCTACGCTCCGTGATGTTCCTTAGAGCTAGCACACCAAGTTTCCCCAGTGCGATAGCATCAAAGGTTGGGAGCCTAGGGAACGCTCAGATAATGCAGTTATGCCCTACCCTGAAAACCTCTTCAATGCTGTACCTTTTCCTTAAAAATGTGAATGTTAGTTTTATTTTCCTAGTTACTTCAGGCATTTACACCACAGACCTGCCACAGCTTCTGTCACACTGCCTCTGAAGGCAAAGAGACTAAGAGCTAAAACATGTCCCCAGTGAGAATTTTAGAGAAATAAAAGGGAAATGAATCCTGAACTTGCAAACCAAAACTAGTTCTAAACAAGTCAGGACACAGCAGATGAAAATAAACAGCTCAACCTGTACCTGCTGAGGTCTGCAAGTAAGCAGATTTAACTCTTACTACATGCACGGTGTAAAAGAATGAGCTGTAAAAGAAAGATATTTGCTCTTAGAAGAGGTGTGCAACTACAGAGTGGAGACAGAAACGTTGTGGTGGTTTTACTCAGCTGGACAGCTGAGCTCCACCACTACTGCTCTCTCAGTCCCCTTCCTCAAAGGGAAAGGGAGAGAAAGTACAACAGGAAGGGTCCAAGGGTTGAGATAAGGACAGGGAGATCACTCAACAATTATAATCACAGGCAAAACAGACTCAGCATAGAGAGATTAATATGATTTATTACTTATTGCTAACAAGCTACAGCAGTGAAAAACTAAAAACAGTCTAAAAACAGCTTCCCCCTATCCACCTTCTACCTTCTCCCCCCAAGCAACACAGGGGAACAGGGAATGGGGGCTGCAGTCAGTCCCTGATGCTTCATCTCTGCCACTCTTTCATGGTCACTTTCTGCCTCTCCTCCATGTGGGGTCCTTCCCATGGAATGCCATCCTTCCTGAATTGATCCTGTGGGGGCTGCCCACAGGGGTCCTTCCCATGGAATGCCATCCTTCCTGAAATGATCCTGTGGGGGCTGCCCACAGGCAGCAGCTCTTCAAGAAGTGCTTCAACATGGGTCCGTACCACTGGGTCCATTCCCCAGGAGCAAACTGCTCCAGCATGGGTCCCCCATCGATCACCTGCTCCACTGGGGGCTCCTCCATAGTCTGCAGCGTGGAGATATGCTCTGCCGTGGGACCCACGGGCTGCAAGGGGACAGCTTGCTCCATCAGGGGCCTCTCCACAGGCCGCAGTGAAACTTCTGCTCTGTGCCTGGAGCACCTCCTGCCCTCCTTCTGTACTGACCTGGGTGGCTGTAGGGCTGGTTCTCACTCTTTGCTCTCCCAGCTGCTGTGATACAGCATTTTTTTTTCCTTAAATCTGCTCTCACAGAGGTGCAAACAACATGGCTTATTGGCTCTACTCTGCCTAGAAGTTAACTCCATCCCAGTCAGACCCAGTACAATGCCATCTGAGATGCCCTATATTGTTTGAGACATTTGCCTGGAGTTGGCAGATGTGACCCAGGACCTACAGGAGGCACATGCTCCTCTCAATCAAAAGTTAGAGAATATGTTATATTCTAGAAAATCTCAGCACCTGGTACCTACATTTAGTCAACAGAACTGAGTTTTGGATTGTACAGAGATAACAATTATCTCATTTGTAGACAGCTAAATGTAGGTGTCTCATTCAATCTGTGATCTGAATCTCATCTTAATTAATTATACTAAGATTGATTGGAAAACTGGACTTCTCATGCAAGTAAGAGTTACAAGTAGGAACATACAGAGATTTATGTCTTGCAACATGATGCTTTTCATATCAAATAGTATCTGAGTCATAGAATGGGTACAAGAGATAAAGCAGAACAAAGAGAATGTGTGAGGTCTATGTGTCTGGTTTTGGAAAATGGATTTTGCATTGATACTGTCTAACTTATTTATTTGCATTGTGAGATATGGACATTCAAAGGGACAGAAGTAGCTAGGCAAGAAGTAAATAATTAAGACAGCTCAAAAATCAGGATAAAGGAAAATGCTCATATAGGTTTAAAAAAAAAGGGAGAAGCAAAACAGGAAGTCGTTGTCTACAGTCATCTATCAACGTATTCTTTAAAGGGAATAAAAGTCATATTTTCTATGAATATTTTGGAAATTTTCTATAAAACTTTGGTTTTCCATTGGAAAACAAAAATAAGGAAGATCAAACATTACAATATTATTTCAGAAAAATTTAAGGTTATTTCCACCAAATGAAAGATAACTTTGTTTTTCATATGGACTTGGGGAACTCCCCTCACCTCTAAAATAATTAAAACTAAGGATCTTGGTCTTTCAAAAAAGAGTTTTCTGTTTCTTGGACAGTTTTACTGGTCAGTAATTTTGCCATGCTGTTTTGCCAGTACTGTCATACTGCAAAAGGTGAAACATGATTTATAATTATAATCATTAAGTGCTACTGTTGGGGAAGGAATAGCTAGATTCCCCCAGATCATAATGTTCCCTATATGTGACATGTCCTGTCCCTCTGGCTTCTCTACAACAGTTATGAACAGGTTATTTTTAGTCTTATTATTTCTTGCTGTCTGTGCTTTCAAGTTTCCCCCTTACTTTAATTAAAGTGTCCTTACATTTGTGTGTGTAAAAAGCTAACAAGTTCACGCAATCAAGATCTTTTATAATTACAGAGCAAAGTAGGAGTTCAAGTGGGGAGAATATCAAGCAATTTTTATGTGACATATGAGAAGTTGACGCAGTATTTTGACAGACCTGTTGCAGAATACATGATGCCACTAAAATACATTTTATAAGTAATATCCCAGTTTATACGTCAGCCACAAAACAAGCTGGTGGTGTAGAGAGCAAGCTGTACAACATGCTGTATATAGAAAAAGACAGTGTGTCCTGGTTTCAGTTAGAACAGAATTAATTTTCTTCCTAGTTTCTAGTGGAATGCTGTGTTTTGGCTTAGGATGAGAAGAGTGCTGATAACATGCTGATGTTTTAATTGTTGCAGAGCAGTGCTTACACCAAACCAAGGACTTTTCAGCTTCTCGATCTGTCCTGCCAGCAGGCAGGCTGGGGGTGCAGCAGGAGCTGGGAGGGGACAGACCCAGGACAGGTGACCCAAACTAGCCAAAGGGGTATTCCATACCATCTGACATCATGCTAAACAATATATAGGGGTGGCTAGCCGGGGGGAGGGGGCCGGACTGCTCAGTTAGGATGGGCATCGGTCAGCGGGTGGTGAGCAATTGCATTGTGCATCACTTGTTTGTACATATTATTATTATTTTCATTTTATCACCATTGTATTATTATTATTATTATTGTTATTATTACTTTTGTTATTATTATTTTCCTGTCTTATTAAACTGTCTTTATCTCAACTCACGGGCTTCACTTTCCATTTCTCTCCCCCGTCCCAGAGAGGGAGGGGGAGGGTGAGCGAACGGCTGCGTGGTGTTTAGCTGCCGGCCGGGTTAAACCACGACACAGTGTTTGTGTGGTGGTTTTACTCAGGTGGGCAGCCGAGCTCCACCACAACCGCTCTCTCACTCCCCCTCTGCTCAAAGAGGAAGGGGGAGAAAATACAACACAGAGAGCTCGAGAATGAGCAGAATGGAAGATATCTACCAAATTACACCTTAGAGAAAAGTTTTGCAAAAATCAACAATTTATAAAGAAGAAAAGGGGGGAATTGTGGGAATAAAAATGTTGTTTTTGCAGAGTTATATTGTTTAGGGGGAAGGAATGTGGTATTGAGATATGCTTGCAGTGATAAGAAAGCTTAACAGACAACCTTGTAAAATGCAACCAGAATCCTTAGAGCAATTAGGCAGAAATCACGGAGTAAAAAACATTACCACCTCAAAGAGTCTGTGAATCACCAGATTGTGAACCTGGATTACCCACTCAGTGGGGAAACAGGGGAGGGTCCTGGTCGTGGAGAAAAGTATATAAACTGTGTTATGGAACTAGTAGGTGTGCTCTCCTCCTTATGGGAATCCCGCCATTGCAATCGCGAATAAATTACTACTTCACTGAGATCCTCGCCTGAGCCTAAGTTATTGGCTACAGAGTGTTTCTCGCAATTTGAGGGCTCATCCAGGATCCAGTCACCTACCGGGGAGCCCCGCTGCCGCATCAGCAGGAAGGCATGCCCTGCTGATTTCAGCAGTCCTGTAATAAATATTGTATAATAAGTTTGTTAATCAAACCGGTGGGAAAACTTGTGGGGGCTGTGACAACCCTGTATGGCTGGAAAGTTTCCATCTGACCATCCCGATAAGAACATGTATAGTGCTTGCTCAGCAAGATCGCAACCCGCAATGCAGAGGAAGACTACGGCCTTCATCCTCACAACCACCAGGAGGTCCGAGACGACCCCCTAGCAACAATACGCGCAACCGCAGGACATACCAGGATATGCCATGTTGTTGAGGGATTTTTGAAACAGTAAGGAGGCCATGACTTGCTGCAGCTGAGCAAACCAAGCTACCAGGGCAACTGTGAGAAGTTCCCATGACAGTGTTCCCACATTGCCCAATTGAGGAATTTAGAAAAATATTGTTACCAGTAGCTGGCTTCAAGGACGGGATCTACGTGACTGCTAATCACAAGGGGGTTGTTTTCTTGCAGGTGGGGTTGTTTTCTTGGAGTTGTTTGTCTGAGTGCTTTTGACCAATAATCTTGTGTGAGACACTATCCACCCCTGTTAAGTTCACTATAAAAGTTAGGCTATTCGGGCAATAAAATGGAGCATGATCTGACTCTACTGGTGTCTGTCGTGCTTTCGGCCGTGCTTCCTGCAACACCATGTACACCCAGAACAACCAAGCTATAAAAGAGGGACTCTGGTGGGGGTGAGGTGCGCGCCGTTGGTGGAGCGGAGACTCCCCAGCCGCCCAGCGCTGTTTTGCCTGCTTGAATGCTTGCTTAATAAATTTGGCTCTGATAAAGATTATTCTGAGAGTGGTTTTGTTCCAACCACTTATCACAGTCCTGTGCATCAAAGGTGGCGGTTCTGCGGAGAGCTGACAGAGGGCCCGAGACTGATTAAAGAGGCAGGATCCGTGAAGTAGTGGGGAAAGGAAGAAGGTAGGCACTCAGGGTTTAAGAATTGATCTGGTAACTCTGTGCACAGACCAAGGTAAGAAATATTAAGTATTGCCTTGGGAGTCGGGTGAGACTCTGTGTGACATGTGATTGAGACGTACTTTTGTACGAAGCGAGGGTGGAGTCCTGATCCGCGGCTCCATGGTGCGCAAGGATCTCCGCAAGGGGCATGGCTGGAGATGGAAGAAGCATGAGATAAAGAGAAAGGAAGAGTCTCGGGAAATTTGGTGTACGGTAAGCCTTTGCACAGGGAAGTGCTTGGAAGTACACCAGGGAATCTGGTAAACTCATAGGTGTGTAGTAGCCCTTGCACAGTGAAGTGCTTGGCAGTACACCCCCATTTTCCAGAATCGTAACGTTAGTGTGTGGTACCCTGCAGGAGGGAAATTTCTGTAGCAGCACACTGACAAGGGCTAGGAAAAATGGGAAATATGGGTTCCAGGGGATGGGGAGATATCCCTGGGGGAGTGCCTACCAAGAGTTCTTTCTGAAGGATGATAAGAAATTGGAAAAACAATCCCAAAATTAGAGGAGATGATAAAAGAAAAAAAAAAAGTTAAATATTGTGTATCAGTCTGGACAAAAGAACCAAATAAGGAAACAGGAGTATTTTGGCCAAAATACGGGTCTGATGAAAATTCAGGCTTTAAGTTTATATGTAAACAATAAGATTGTTTCCTTTTTCAGAGAAGGAGCCAAGTTATGCTCCCTATAATCCTAATATTGCACCGGTGGCAGCAGCAGTTGCTCCAGGAAGGGAGACAGAAGACTTGTTGTAAGTTGAAATCGAAGAGAAAAATCTCATAGTGGACTCTGAGCAGGATAAGAGCTTACAATTGTAAAGTAACCTTTTATTTTCACAGGTAACTAATGAGCGTGGCTTGCAAGTGAGAGAAAGGACTGGCCTATAGCAAATCAAAGTGCTCCCAAGGGTTTTTTTTCTAGTACTACATATATCTTATTCTTTGTATTGATAATTATTTGTAAACCTAAGGTTTAAAGATAATTATAGGGAAAAATCAATTATTAATTTTGTTTCTGGTAATTGTAGGCCTCAGAGAAGGCCTTGGTCAATTGGAAACGTGGAAAAGATTTGACCAGATGATAGCAAAGACAGGGTATCCTGTTAAAATATGGGTGAATGTGTCAGAGAGTTATGAACCACAATCCATCACGTTTGATGCTTGTGAGGTGGTAACTTGTTGAGATTTAAATGCTCAACAACAGTTCAGCAAAGAGCACAAATATCTCTGTCCTGACTAACAGTATGTTTGAAGGACAAAATAGCATGGGCTGATGTATGGTGGACGACCAGTCCTAAAGGGTGGTCACATACATGAGAGGTTGACACAGTATTTTGACAGACCTGTTGCAGAATACATGATGCCACTAAAATACATTTTATAAGTAATATCCCAGTTTATACGTCAGCCACAAAACAAGCCGGTGGTGTAGAGAGCAAGCTGTACAACATGCTGTATATAGAAAAAGACAGTGTTTGTGTGGTGGTTTTACTCAGGTGGGCAGCCGAGCTCCACCACAACCGCTCTCTCACTCCCCCTCTCCTCAAAGAGGAAGGAGGAGAAAATACAACACAGAGAGCTCGAGGTGTGAGATGAGAAAGGTTTAATTAAAGGGAAAGGGAATGGGGAGAAAAAGAAACAAAAGAAACAATAAAGTCGCGCGGAAGCACAGAGAGAAGGGAAAAAAAATATTCTCTACTTCCCATCAATGAGCGATGTTCGGCCACGTCCTGGGAAGCAGGGCCTCAAAACGCGTAGCGGTTGTTCAGGAGGAACAGCCCCCACAAGAGTCCCCCTTTTTATTGCTGAGTGTGACATCAGGTGTTATGGAATATCCCTTTGGTTGGTTTAGGTCAGCTGCCCCGGCAATGTCCCCTCCCCATCACTTGCCCACCCCCAGCCTGCTGGCTCTTGGGGGCTTGGAAGGAGCCCTGATGCTGTGCCAGCACTATGCAGCAATAGACACAACACTGGAGTGATATCAGTGCTGTTCCAGCTACGAGTGCAGAGCACAGCGCTGTGTGAGCTGCTGCAGGGAAAAGGTGACTCCAGCTCAGACAGACCCAACACAGTTTGGTGTATTATTAATGTGTTATATAAACAGTGGTAAGATCCAGAACACTATGACTTCTGATTTGGCTTTTTCTTTATGATGGTATTTATAGATGAACCAAATCTATAGGGCATTTCTTCAAATCTAGGTGCCTTCAGAGTGGCTGCTTGATGAAAGATTAAGCAGTGGACCTTCAGCACTAGCAAACACAATCTGCCAAAGCACTAGCTAAACAGTGAAGCTTTTCCAGGCAGGACCAGAGTGTAACAACAGTGTTGGTTTTTTTCTGGCACAAAAGCAAAGCTGTAGTACAATCTTATTACACTAGGACTCTGTGCCCCAAAATACATGATTTTCACCCCAATTGCCTTCATGATAGCTGTAAAATGTAGGCTCACACTGCAGGTGCCTAGAAAGCCAGGCTCTGTGTCCAGCCATACTTTCAGGCAGCAGATCATCCAACCTGGATTGAAATGAGTCATGCCAAGAAGTTTCATTTTTCCTACTTCTTGTAAGAGGAGCCAAAGGTGACTAGCTTAGATGTCAACATTGCAAGCATCTGCATTTAGTCACACCTGTGTACAAATCCCTCTGTATTTTCTATGTTCCCTCTTGCAGTTTTAGCTCTCCAAGTTAGCATATAGTATGCAAATTAGTTGAGGAAGAAGACAAGCTGGGAGTGGGAGACAGGAAAGGTTTGATATGATTAATATGTGTTACCAGAGCCAAAACAAACAGACATTTTGTACTGAGAGTGTTTTTCTTTCCATGGAACATTTGTTGCTGTTGCTAAAGTTGGAATTTTATTGGAAAATATACTGTTTGGTTGAAGTTTTGAAATATTGCAAAAAAGATTGAGGAACAACACAAGATGTATGAAGAAAGTGTCAGTGAAAAGTATGCGAGGTTAATTTCCTGACCTTCAGCTCTAGTCATAACTCACCATCGTCAGCATTGCCGTGAGCACCCTACAGTCGGAGCTGGCACTACTGTAGCGGGAATGGGTGAGTCAAGTCCTGTGGGAGTGCAGATGACTGTACAGGACTCCTGCATGACGAGTACCTTTTATTTCACAACTCATGGTGCCACTCAGAACTCAACAGTGACCTATGCAGTTGCAAAATCAATACTCTGAATGAGAAGAGGCAGAGGATGGAGGAATGTGAGATAGATAAAGAGCAGAAACACATTGCAGGACAGAGAAGGGAAGTGAAGGAGTGGAATCCACAGTGTGAAAAGGACACCATTTTTTGTTTGTTTTGTTTGTGTTGTCTTTTTTTTTTAATTATTTTTTTGCCCCCTAATAATCGCACAGAGCTGATCACACAACTTTTTGGTCAAGGATAACACTTCTGAGAGATTCCCATAACATCACAGCTGCAATTTCTGCCTTTCGTTGTCGAGATGAATGCAATGTTAATAGCAACATTATTTCATAAATTATATCACAGTGTGAATATTTAAAGCAGACTAACTGCAGAACATCTGAACTGCCAAACAGCTCCTCATCTGAGCAAAATTTAGGACTGAACAGCAGAGGTATTACGTATTGTCTCACAATTCTGGCAAAAAGGAGGCAAAACCACCAAATTTTGCTTTCTGCTCATCCCTGGCTGAGGAAAGCAATTATTTCCTCAGAATTGGATGCAAGCACAAAATATGTTTGAAGGCAAAATAATGTGCAGAGACTAGAAACACAGTTAGAGCTATTAGAGCTCTAACTATCCACTATTAGAGCTGCATTTACCTGAATGTATTTCATTGTGAGTTGTCTTGTAAGGAGTACATGTAGACAGTGTTGTAGTTATCATAACAGCCACAGGGCCTGCCTGAATGGCATGGCACAACATACTGTACTTAATGTTGACACTTCAGTGAAACAATTATCACAATCAATTTGACTTCTAATGCAACTTCTCTTGTAAATCTCTGGGTCATTAACCTTAACAACATCAATGTACTGTCAGTATCCAATTCCATCAAATTAGTGTCCGAGGTAATAGGAGAAGGAATGTATTAATGCATTATTGGTGACTAATAAAGATGGTAACACTCTAATGTGCTATGAAGAACAGCTGAAGCATGCAAGGGAAGAGGAAGCAGGCAAAGTCAGGGCAACAGACACACTTGGTGGTATACATCAGGTCATCTGATTAGGTGTTAAACAGCTTAACCTCTTTACCACAGACTCGGGAGGACCAGGGATGGGACTGGCTCCACAGCATATGACAAATGAAGAACACATTGTATTTTGTGCTGATCAAAAGAGCCTTTGTTCATAAAGTATCACTCCATGTTCCAGAAGTTGAAGAGCACAATCAGGTACTCCTCATTATGAACAGATTTAATTTTATTAGCCCTCATTATGCTCCAAAGCATAGCTTGAACTTCACAGAACTGAAGTTACGCTGGGCTGATATAAATAGTTCTTTGCATCAGTGCCATCCAATTTATCTTCCAGCTGGAAGGCTCTAAGTAATGTCTTCTGATATTGTTTGAGACAGCAATTTACTGAGCTGATAGGTGCCACAGCCCATCACATCCACCACTGTGAAAGGAACACTGAGTGCTGACAGCACAGCAGAAAAGGTGCACCAAGGCTCTGGACGGAGCAATCAAGTGAGTGTTGGGAATCCCACTGACATCCAAGTGTTGGGAGAGCGCCATGTTTGGAGTTGACTCCTGCCAGCTTGCATTAGTGAAGAGAGTTGTGGTGGGTGAACGTGGCATGACACAGGCAGGATTTAGATCCCCTTTAATGCCCTGCAACATCAATCTTTACCTGTAATTACTGAATGGCTATAAATTTCTCATCCAAGAAAAGTCATATTCAGATAGTTGATATAGCACAGAATAATGCTTCAACAGACATCCCTCAATAATAATAAAGAAAAGCTGAAATAACATATTTTCTTCCCCAAGTTCCCAAAGACCTTTATAGTTTATAATCCAAAATCACCAACTCAACACCAAAACAAATATCCTGTAAAATCAACCCTTTAGAGAAGAAGAGAGAGACATGAAGAATTAGTGACAAGTTTAATCGTGAGGCAACCTATCTTGAAAAAAATAGATTAGGCACTTCATTTAGAGATTGGCAGGATCAAAGAGTCAATAACTTTTCCTATAGAAAAAGTGCCATAGGATTTTAAAGTTTATCCTATAATTACAATTCCTGTCTTAGGACTGCAAATATCATTCTGTGTTCTGGTAGGGCACTGCTCCTGATGCTAATTTCTCTTCTCCAAATCCATAAAAAAGGTAAAGAAAATCAATACCAAGCAAACAAAGTAATCCTTATATTTGGATTACTTTTGGATTACAAAGATCACAAGTTCTCAAAACATAAGAAAGGAGAAAAAAAAAAAGGAAAAAGGAGAAATTAAAGGGTTGAAGAAAAATAATTGTACATATATGAAGCATTGAGTAGCTTGTGAACCAGTACTACTCAGCCAATGAGGAAACAGGGGAGGTCATCAGGTGTTGGGTAATAGGGAATAAAAGGTTATGATTTGTTTACTAAAATGCGTTCCTAATTGGCAGGATGCCCACCATTGCATTCACGAATAAAATAGCTTCACAGAAGATCCTGTCTGAAGAAAATTATTGATATTTTTCTCACAGTTTGGGGGCTCATCTGGGATCCTGTCGCCTACTGAAGAGTTCTTGCCACCACAGACAGGAAGGTGCACCCCACTGATTCCAGTGGTCCCATTGGGGGTGGTGGGTTGTCTCCGTACGGCCGGCAAAGGACCGTTAATCTGAAGACAGGCTCTGCGAAGCTCTGGGGAGAAGGAATGCCAGCACTGACATACCATAGACACAGACCAGACACAGACCAGACCAGGTACAGGCACAGGGATTACTGCTGATAACCCGGACCGGGAAGCCGTGCACGGACCAAGGTAAGGGAAACTTTACCGTATACGGCCTCGGGGTAGGTTCGGGGAGACTCTTGTGTGGAGTGTGAATGAGACGCACTTTTAGTGCAAAGTGAGTATGGAGTCCCAATCCGAAAGGTTCTGTAGTCCCGCGAGGGGACAAAGTCCCCTCAGATGGAGAGGGATGAAGCGAAAGAGAGTCTCGGGAGTTTGGGCCCTTAGGTGTACAGTACCCCGAGCACGGTGAAGTGAGGTGCTCGGCAGTACACCCTGCCTCAGTCCTAATCCTAGGTGAAGGCTTGTGGTACCCCGTGGGTGGTAAAGTCCACAGCAGCATGTCAGGAAGAGATGGGGATTAAGGGTTCCAAGAGTCAGCAGGGTGGGGGTAGAGACCCCGGGACTGTGCCTAAGGATAGTCCTTTGGAGAGAATGATAAGGATTTGGAAAAACAACCCAAAAACCAGGGGAAAAGAATTAAAATAAATAAATAAATAAATAAAGGTTTGATATTGTGTAATTGTCTGTCTTAAAAAGCTAATAAGAGGAACTTCAGTATTTTGGCCAAAATACGGGTACGATGGAAATTTAGGCTTTAAATTTATATGTAAACAATAAGGTTCTGTTTTCGGAGGAGGAATCAAGATATGCTCCCTACAATCCTAATATTGCACCGAAGGCAGCGGCAGCTGCTCCAGGAGGGGAGACAGGGACTGCAATTGATGCTGTCCCTGGAGAAGTTGCAACTGGGAGCACAGAGTGGCAGGAGCAGAGGCAGGGGGGCGGTCCCGGTAAGGCCTTGGGGCCGTGCAGGGCCGAGGCGGGGCCAGTGCCACTCCCCCCTTACCATCAGAGAGTTTTAAGAAGGAAATGAAGTCTTTAATTGAGGGCCTAGCAGAACAGTCAAACCCATTTTTAAGGCCTAATTTGTATTTCTGGGGGTGAAATGTGAATCTTGTCTATGTTGAAAAGAATGTTTGGGGGGGGGGGGAAGATTTGCCAGGCAGCTATGCATGAATGGGAAAGAACTAACACAGCCCCCCCCCCCCGGACCAAGAGTAATTCTGATAGAGCAGAAATATCTGCTTATCCAACTGAAATAATAACAGCCCACAACATAGAAATCCTATGAGAGACTCGGGGTCAGAATTAGAAAGTACTTGGGTATTAATATGAGGACCTGGTAGCCCAAGGTCTCTTGAAAGTTCATTTTGTGATTAAAGTCTGGCCAGATATGCAGAAAAAGCTCCAGAAGGTGGGAGGATGGAGTGAACAGTGTGGTAGTATGAAGGTGTATGCCAGGAGGGGAGATGAGAAGGAAAAGCAGAGAGCGAAACAAATGGCATTCGCAGCATACTGGGTAGTGAGGCAGAGGGGGAGATAGAGGGACTTTCAGGATGGACTGGGACTTTTGGGCCCAAGATGGAAAGGAGAGGAAAAGAGAGTGTTATAAATGGCTCAGGATTCAAATTAGGATTAAATAAAAAAATAGGATTTATTAAAAGAATATAAAGGAATAGAGGTAAGCAAACAGCGCTGGGTGCACCGGGAGTCTGCGCTCCACCAGGACGCACACCAGTTACATCAAGCAGCTGATTTTTATGCTCCTAGACTAATACATATTCATTACTACTTCTAAAAAAATAGATTATTATAATTAACTTCCGGGGTCCAGTCCCTCCTACTGGAGCATGCGCATCAGTCTCCTCTGGGGGTCTCTTCTGGGGGTCTCTAGGGGTCTTTCATGCTGAAGGCTCGTAGTCTTCCTCTCCCCCTTTGTACTTACTTGGCACCATACCAAGTTTATAGAACATTCTCTTCAAGTCTTGTCTCCCAGCCGTCCTTCAGCTTCTTTCTCCTTCCTCTTTATCTCTCGGCCCCCCTAACCAGATACCAAAGATCCGCATAGTATCCCATAACAGTCACTAGTTGTTATCAGTTGTTCTGAAACTCCCAGACATCAAACACAAACAGCTTCACGAGTAATTAAAACATTCTTCCCCAGCCATTCACAGACACATTGTCCTGGTTTCAGTTAGAACAGAATTAATTTTCTTCCTAGTAGCTGGTGGAATGCTGTGTTTTGGCTTAGAATGAGAAGAGTGCTGATAACACCCCGATGCTTTAATTGTTGCAGAGCAGTGCTTATACTAAGCCAAGGACATCTCAGCCTTTGCTCTGTCCTGCCAACGGGCAGGCTGGGGGGTGCAGTAAGAGCTGGGAGGGGACAGACCCAGGACAGGTGACCCAAACTAGCCAAAGGGGTATTCCATACCATCTGACGTCATGCTAAACAATATATAGGGGTGGCTAGCCAGGGGGAGGGGGCCGGACTGCTCGGGGTTAGGCTGGGCATCGGTCAGCGGGTGGTGAGCAATTGCATTGTGCATCACTTGTTTGTACATACTATTATTACTTTCGTATTATCACCATTGTATCATCATTATTATTATTATTATTATTATTTTCCTGTCTTATTAAACTGTCTTTATCTCAACTCACGGGCTTCACTTTCCATTTCTCTCCCCCGTCCCAGAGAGGGAGGGGGGAGGGTGAGCGAACGGCTGCGTGGTGTTTAGCTGCCAGCCGGGTTAAACCACGACAGTCTTTTTGGCGCCCAACGTGGGGCTTCTTCAGCACGACCCACTTCCTCCTCTGATGATATCCCAAAGTATTTGCCTTCTGGCCAGTCCATGATCACTTCCAATATTCCTGGGCGACTGGGGTTTCCTATTCGAGCCCGCTGAGTAATCAGTGCAACCCACTTGCTCCATGTAGCATCAGTTGCATGATGCGTAGAGGGGACCCTTCCCTTGAACATCCAGCCTAGTACCGGTAATCGGGGTGCTAGGAGGAGCTGCGCTTCAGTACCGACCACCTCCGAAGCAGATCGAACTCCTTCATATGCTGCCAATATCTCCTTTTCAGTTGGAGTATAGCGGGCCTCAGATCCTCTGTATCCCCGACTCCAAAACCCCAGAGGCCGACCTCGAGTTTCCCCAGGTTCTTTCTGCCAGAGGCTCCAGGTGGGGCCGTTCTCCCCGGCTGCAGTGTAGAGCACATTCTTTACATCTGGTCCTGTTCGAACTGGCCCAAGGGCTACTGCATGGACTATTTCCTGCTTAATTTGTTCAAAGGCTTGTCGTTGTTCAGGGCCCCATTCAAACTCATTCTTCTTACGAGTTACTTGGTAGAGTGGGTTTACAATCAGACTGTAATTTGGGATGTGCATTCTCCAAAACCCCACAACACCTAGGAAAGTCTGTGTTTCTTTTTTGTTAGTTGGTGGAGACATAGCTGTTATTTTGTTGATCACATCCATTGGGATTTGACGACGTCCATCTTGCCATTTTATTCCTAAAAACTGGATCTCCCGTGCAGGTCCTTTGACTTTATTTTGTTTTATGGCAAAACCGGCTTTCAGAAGGATTTGGACTATTTTCTTCCCTTTCTCGAAAACTTCCTCTGCTGTGTCACCCCACACAATAATGTCATCGATGTACTGCAGGTGTTCAGGAGCTTCCCCCTGCTCTAGTGCAGACTGGATCAGCCCATGGCAAATGGTAGGGCTGTGTTTCCACCCCTGGGGCAGCCTATTCCAGGTATATTGGACTCCCCTCCAAGTGAAGGCAAATTGTGGCCTGCACTCTGCTGCTAGAGGGATGGAGAAAAATGCATTAGCGATATCAATTGTGGCGTACCACTTGGCTGCCTTCGATTCAAGTTCATACTGAAGTTCCAGCATGTCCGGCACTGCAGCACTCAGTGGTGGCGTGACTTCGTTCAGGCCGCGATAGTCCACTGTTAGTCTCCACTCGCCATTAGACTTTCGCACTGGCCATATGGGACTATTGAAAGGTGAATGAGTCTTGCTGATCACTCCTTGGCTCTCCAATTGACGAATTAGCTTATGGATGGGAATCAGGGAGTCTCGGTTGGTGCGATATTGCCGCCGGTGCACAGTTGTGGTAGCAATTGGCACTTGCTGTTCTTCGACCCTCAGCAACCCCACAACAGAAGGGTCCTCTGAGAGACCAGGCAAGGTAGATAATTGTTTAATGCCCTCTGTCTCTAAGGCAGCAATACCAAAAGCCCACCGGAACCCTTTTGGGTCCTTGCAGTATCCTCTTCTAAGATAGTCTATGCCAAGGATACATGGAGCATCCGGACCAGTCACAATGCGGTGCTTTTCCCACTCATTCCCAGTCAGACTCACTTCAGCCTCCAATACAGTCAACTGCTGAGATCCCCCTGTCACTCCACAAATATAGATGGGCTCTGGTCCTTTATAGCTCGATGGCATTATAGTACATTGTGCACCGGTGTCTACTAAAGCCTTATACTTCTGTGCGCGTGATGTGCCAGGCCATCGAATCCACACAGTCCAATAAACTCGATTGTCCCTTTCCTCCCCCTGGCTGGAGGCAGGGCCCCCCTAATCCTGGTCAGAATCTTCCTCGTTTCTGTGTTTGAAGGACTGTCTGCTGGAAGTTGGAGCAGCAAACTTTTCGGAGACTCCCTTTTTCCTGATTGTTTTCTTTTGCAACTCACGTACCCGTGCCTCTAGGGTCGCGGTAGATTTTCCATCCCACTTTCTCATGTCCTCTCCATGGTCTCGTAAGTAAAACCACAGGGTGGCACGGGGTGAGTACCCACCATATCGTCTTCCTTGTGTGGGTGAACGCCTACCCCTGACAGCTGAGACACTGCTTTGTACAGGTGCGAAGGAGAATAATCTCTCTTCAAGTTGGTGAACCTTTTCAGAAAGTTTCTCCCAAGTGTTCTCCTTTGGTCGGTGGGCACTGGTTGGTTCAGGTGGGGAGGACAATAGATTCTCTTCAAGTTGGTGAACCTTTTCAGAAAGTTTCTCCACAGCTGAGACGCAGGCCTGTAAGGAAGAGGAGAGACTTTCTTCGTACTGCCGGAGTTGTTTAGCCGCTTCACCCACTGTGGGTTCCTCATCCTCTTTCCAGGCCATTATTGCCAATGAGCTGGCATATGATGATGGTGCACTCCGTACAAACTTCCGCCACATGGGTCGTGTACACTTGACTTCATCTGGATCTGTGGATGTTTGTTTGAGGTCTGGATCCTCATAAATCACTTCCCGTACGGCTAATTCCCTCAGGTACTGGATTCCCTTCTCCATAGTGGTCCACTTGCCTGGTAGACATAAAATATCTTCCTTGAAGGGATACCTTTCCCTCACAGCTGAGAGGAGACGCCTCCAGAGGCTGGTGGGTCGTGCTCCATCTGCAATTGCTTTGTCAATGCCGGCGTCTCGAGCAAGGGATCCCAGCCGCTTGGCTTCCCTGCCGTCTAATTCCACACAATTGGCTCCAGAGTCCCAGCACCGGAGCAGCCAGGTGACAAGCTGCTCACCTATACAGCGACCAAAATCTTTTCGCACATCTCGTAGCTCGCGCTCGTTTAGGCTTCGGGTAGTTACTGTTGCTCTTTCGGCATCCTCATCTTCCTCCTCCTGAATCCTTGACGGCCCAGCGTCGTCATCATCTTCGTCATCTCTATACTTAGTTTTGGCAGAAGCCTTACCTGGATTGGCAGAAGACTCTCTGCGTTCTAAACGACTTGAATTTCTATACCATATTTTCACCTTCTCTACAGGGGCAGCTTGCACTGCTACAGCTCGTTTCTCTGACA
This sequence comes from Aythya marila, assembly GCF_965140915.1. Taxonomy (NCBI): domain Eukaryota; kingdom Metazoa; phylum Chordata; class Aves; order Anseriformes; family Anatidae; genus Aythya; species Aythya marila. The sequence goes on from NC_139081.1 coordinate 13,321,403, forward strand.
CGGCCACAGGAGCTGGAGCGGCTACAGGAGCTGGAGCAGTTGCAGGAACCGGAGCTGTAGCGGCTACAGGAGCTGGAGTTGGAGCTGGAGCAGTTGCAGGAGCTGGGACTGGAGCAGCAGTAGGAGCTGGAGCTGGAGCGGCTTCAGGAGCTGGAGCTGGAGCGACTTCAGGAGCTGGGACTGGAGCAGTTGCAGGAACTGGGACTGGAGTAGCGGCCGGAGCTGGAACTGGAGCGACTGCAGGAACTGGGACTGGAGCAGCTGCAGGAGCTGGAGCTGGAGCGGCTTCAGGAGCTGGAGCTGGAGCAGCTTCAGGAGCTGGGACTGGAGCAGTTGCAGGAACTGGGACTGGAGTAGCGGCCGGAGCTGGAACTGGAGTTTTTGGCGCCCAACGTGGGGCACGAAAGGTTGAGATAACGGCAGATCTGACCAGAGTGTGTTAAACTAAAATTGGTATAAGTATTAGACCTGCTTAATAGTCACTTGTCATAATGCTGATTGCTTTAATCTCAACTGTACAACCAGTTGCCAGAGAATGAAAAGAAATATGCCCTGTTCACTGATGGGTCCTGTCGTATTGTGGGGAAGCATCGGAGATGGAAGGCTGCTGTATGGAGTCCTACGCGACGAGTTGCAGAAGCTGCTGAGGGAGAAGGTGAATCGAGTCAGTTTGCAGAAGTGAAAGCCATTCAGCTGGCTTTAGACATTGCTGAACGAGAAAAATGGCCAGTTCTCTATCTCTACACCGATTCATGGATGGTAGCAAATGCCCTGTGGGGATGGTTACAGCAATGGAAGCAAAACAACTGGCAGCGTAGGGGCAAACCTATCTGGGCTGCTGCATTGTGGCAAGATATTGCTGCTCGGGTAGAGAACCTGGCTGTGAAAGTACGCCACGTAGATGCTCATGTGCCCAAGAATCGGGCTACTGAAGAACATCAAAACAACCAGCAGGTGGATCAGGCTGCTAAGATTGAAGTAGCTCAGGTGGACCTGGATTGGCAGCATAAAGGTGAATTATTTATAGCCCGATGGGCCCATGACACCTCAGGCCATCAAGGTAGAGATGCAACATACAGATGGGCTCGTGATCGAGGGGTGGACTTGACCATGGACGCTATAGCACAGGTTATTCATGACTGTGAAACATGTGCTGCAATCAAGCAAGCCAAACGGTCAAAGCCTCTTTGGTATGGAGGACGATGGCTGAAATATAAATATGGAGAGGCCTGGCAGATTGATTACATCACACTCCCTCAAACTCGCAATGGCAAGCGCCACGTACTTACAATGGTGGAAGCAACCACCGGATGGCTGGAAACATATCCTGTGCCTCATGCTACCGCTCGGAACACCATCCTGGGCCTTGAAAAGCAAGTCCTATGGCGACATGGCACCCCAGAAAGAATAGAATCAGACAATGGGACTCACTTCCGAAACAACCTTATAGACACTTGGGCCAAAGAACATGGTATTGAATGGGTGTATCACATCCCCTATCATGCACCAGCCTCCGGGAAAGTTGAACGATACAATGGCCTGTTAAAGACTACCTTGAAAGCAATGGGCGCTGGGACGTTCAAAAACTGGGATACGCATTTGGCAAAGGCCACCTGGTTAGTCAATACTAGGGGATCTACCAACCGAGCTGGACCTGCCCAATCAAACCTGTTATGTACTGTAGATGGGGATAAAGTTCCTGTAGTGCATGTAAAAAATATGCTGGGTAAAACAGTCTGGGCTACTCCTGCCTCAGGAAAAGGCAAACCTATTCGTGGAATTGTTTTCGCTCAGGGACCTGGATATACTTGGTGGGTAATGCAAAAGAACGGAGAGGTCCGGTGTGTACCTCAAGGAGATTTAATACTGGGTGAGAATAGCCCATGAACTGAATTGCACCATGTTAAATAGTATATTATACTGTATATTATCACTACCATGATTACTATAGGTGACTAATTAGAATGTATGGAAAAGAGTGTAACCTGAGCATGACATAAATGGTATGGAATAAGGGGTGGATAGATGTCCTGGTTTCAGTTAGAACAGAATTAATTTTCTTCCTAGTAGCTGGTGGAATGCTGTGTTTTGGCTTAGAATGAGAAGAGTGCTGATAACACCCCGATGCTTTAATTGTTGCAGAGCAGTGCTTATACTAAGCCAAGGACATCTCAGCCTTTGCTCTGTCCTGCCAACGGGCAGGCTGGGGGGTGCAGTAAGAGCTGGGAGGGGACAGACCCAGGACAGGTGACCCAAACTAGCCAAAGGGGTATTCCATACCATCTGACGTCATGCTAAACAATATATAGGGGTGGCTAGCCAGGGGGAGGGGGCCGGACTGCTCGGGGTTAGGCTGGGCATCGGTCAGCGGGTGGTGAGCAATTGCATTGTGCATCACTTGTTTGTACATACTATTATTACTTTCGTATTATCACCATTGTATCATCATTATTATTATTATTATTATTATTTTCCTGTCTTATTAAACTGTCTTTATCTCAACTCACGGGCTTCACTTTCCATTTCTCTCCCCCGTCCCAGAGAGGGAGGGGGGAGGGTGAGCGAACGGCTGCGTGGTGTTTAGCTGCCAGCCGGGTTAAACCACGACACACATCTATAGCAGTGTTAGAAATAGAAGTCCGGAATAACAAAAGCAAACAGGTTCATAAATTTAAGGAGTGATAAATTGACTAGAATGAGGGGGAGACTGGGACACACTGCATCTGTGGTTCAAGAATTGAATTGCCAGTGCAGGGCCCAGAGGCAGACAGCATTCAAACAGAATTGTTCTTTATGGACACGAATTGTTAAAACATTCCTCACAATCCCTTATCTTCTTTTTAATATCCCCAATTCGTGTCTCTTCTGTTATTAATAATTGGATTTCATCAGTTTGTTCTTGGAGGGTCCAATTCTTAAGCATCATAATTGACATATTCCCTTCTTTTTTTAATGAAGTTATTACCAATGTACTATTTATCACCTGGTGTATTAATAATGTAAGACAAGGTATCATACAAGGTATAAACAATAACATCATTACACCACATAACAATAAAAATAACACTCTTTTAACCCATGGTCCACCAGGCAGCCATGAAAATAAATCCCATTCCATATCCTTCCAGGTTTGTGTTTGCTTGCTCACCTCCCCCCCCTCCTTCTCTCGGATGGGAGAGAGAAATGGGAAAGTGAAGCCTGTGAGTTGAGATAAAAACAAGAAGATAATAACAATAATGATGATAATAGTACTACTAGTAATAATGTGTACGAAACAAGTGATGCACAATGCAATTGCTCACCACCTGCTGTCCGATGCCCAACCTAACCCCGAGCAGTCCGGCCCTCCTCCCAGCCTGCCTGCTGACAGGACAGTGAGAAGCTGAATTTGGCTTGGTCCTTGGCTTGGTGTAAGCACTGCTCTGTAACAATTAAAAACAATTAAAACATCATCATATTATTAACATTCTTCTCATCCTAAACCAGAACATAACATTCTATCAGCTACTAGGAAGAAACACCCTTTTTATCAATCTTTAAACAGCAATTACTAAAGCTAAATTTTCCACAGACTTCTCCTTCTTGTGCTAGTAAATAATCCAAAGCTAGGCAATTTTGATACAAAGCAGTTCTCATCTTTATAACTCATTTAGATCAGTTCTCATCATTTATAACTAGAGGAAGGAATGTCAGTCAAGGAAAGCTACCTGTGTTGTAGCCTAAATCCTAGCAGGGACAGGCTTTGAGAAGATGTTTTAAGTGTGGCCAAGCCAGCCACTTCAAATAGGAATATCTGGAGTGGAAGAAGGAGGAGAGATTGCTGTTATAAATTCAGAATAGGGGAGTCGGGGCTTTTTGGAAAGCTAGGTCCTTGATAAATGAAAAAGCGTACCTCAAGGGCTCCTCAAGTGTACCTCAGTGGGGATCACTCTACAATTATTGTTACCGGCAAAACAGACTTAGCATAGGAAGATTAATAAAATTTATTACCTATTGCTGACGGGCTGGAGTGGTGAGAAACAAAGAAACAAGCTGGGGGCACCTTCCCCTATCCACTCTCTTCCAACTCTTCCCTGCTCTGAGTGGCATGGGGCGGGGGGGGGGGGGGCAGGAGTGGGGAAGGAGCTGCTGTTGCGCAGTAGTTTTCTTTTCCTTTTCTTGGATGTGCTCTCACAGAGGCACAAACTATGTTGCTTATGGCTTGGCTCTGGGCAGCAGTGGGCCCCTTTGGATATGGCTGAAACTGGCCCTTATCTAACATGGGGCAGCTGCTGGATTCTTCTCACAGGGGCTACCACTGCAGCCCACTCCGCTACCAGAACCTTGCCATGTGAACCCAATACACTGAGACAGCTAGGTCATTACTGGCCTGTAAATTATCAGGGCTTAAATTAACTAATGAAACCCTAAATGTGATGAGGGTAGAAGGGACTGGGATAACAGTGCCACTTTTGGGGGACACCAAGCTGAGACTAGGGATAGAATGATCACTGGGCAATTATTGTATGCACCTGAGGCAGGGACTAACTTGTTGGGAAAGGATTTGATAATGAAATTGTGCATTCAAATAGTAAATTGTTAGACTGGAATAACCATATTATTAATGGGATGCTCTCAGACCCTGGGAGCAAAGATATATTTGCCTTTGAGTGGAAAGACCCTGAAATGGGGTGGAAGCAGCAATACAGATGGACAATTTTACCTCAGGGGTTTACAGGGCCACCAATTTATTTGGGCAAGTTCTAGAAGAAATTTTGGAGCACTTGTACTGTGTAAAACCACCACAGCAATTCCAACCTCCAAAGGAGGTGTTAGTGTTACAATATGTGAATGATCTTTGATTGTCAGGACAGGAGAAAACAGCTGTGAAGGAAGACACTAAGAAGCTATTCGACTTTCTGGAAAACAGGGCTTGAAAATATTGGAAAATACATTAAAATTTGTAGAAAGAGAAGTCAAGTATTTAGGGCATCTAGTGTCTGAGGGGGAATGAAGGATAAATCCAGACAGGATTCAGGGAACTGTTGAGCTACCCCTACACAAAACTAAAAGCAAGCAAAAGTTTTAAGAGAAAGAGGTTTTTAAGGAATGAGGAGTCACGAAGTCCAAAAGAAAATAGATACTCCCTGACGGGAGAGAAATGCTGAATAAAGTGCTAATGAGGCAAATATTAAGTGTTTTGCATCAAGAGGGTCATTGGGGAATTCAAGCAACGTGTGACGCTGTGCTATGGAAATATGTATGTGTAGGAATATATATACTTGGGCTGAACGAGTTTGCAGGAGTTGTGTAGTATGTCAAAAGGTAAATAGGAAAATTATTTGCAGTCAGAACAAGGAGGGTGAGAACCAGGAATTCAATGCTTCCAAAATGTACAGGTAGATTTTACAGAACTTCTTAGAGTAGGTAGATTTAAATACTTATTAGTCTTGGTAGATCATTTGTCAGGGTGGGTGGAAGCTTTCCCTTCAGTATCTGCTACTGTGAACGTAGTAACTAAGGTAATTCTAGAACAAATAACTCCCAGGTATGGAATTGTTGAAAATATTGACTCTGATCAAGAAAATCACTTTATGGCAGAAATATCGCAAGGGAAAATGTGGACTCCAGGAATTAAGTGGAAATTTCACACTCCTTGGCATCCTTCCTCTTCTGGAAGGGTGGAACGGATCAGACAGTAAAGAAGCAACTTGACTAAGTTCTGGAAACTCAGCTTCCCCAAACAAAGTGCTTACCTTTGGCACTTCTCCGAATTCAAACTGCACCAAGAAAAGATGTGGGAGCTGAATAATATATGAAATATTATATGAAATATTATTTGGATAGCTGTACATGGACAAAGAGAATGGATTACCTCAGTTTGAGACAAAAGATGCTTTTCTTAAGAACTTGTGGTGGTTTTACTCGTGTGGACGACGGAGCTCCACCACAACCGCTCTCTCACTCCCCCTCCTCAAAGAGGAATGGGGAGAAAATACGATGAAAAGGGCTCAAGGGTTGAGATAAGGACAGGGAGATCACGCAGTAATTATTGTGACGGGCAAAACAGACTCAGCATAGGGAGATAGTAAGATCTATTGCCTATTATTAACAAGCTAGAGAAGTGAGAAACAAAGGAAAGAAACCAAAAGCACCTTCCCCCCCCATCCACCCTCTTCCACCTCAACCCCCCGAGCGGCGCAGGGGAATGGGGGTTATGATCAGTCTATAGCGCTTCTTCGCCACCACTCCTTCTCGGTCACTCTTGTCCCCTGTGCTGTGGGGTCCCACCCACGGGATGCAGTCCTTGATGAACTGATCCGGCGTGGGCTTCCCACAGGCAGCAGCTCTTCCAGAACTGCTCCAGATATGGGTCCGTACCACGGGGTCCATCCCTCAGGAGAAAACTGCTCCAACCTGGCTCCCCTACGGGCAGCAGCTCCTGCTGGGTCACCTGCTCCTGCGTGGGCTCCTCTCCACGGGCTACAGGTCCGGCCCGGAATCTGCTCCGGCAGGGGTCTTCTACAGGCGGCAGCCTCCATCGGTGCAGGTCCACCTGCTCCACCGTGGTCTCCTCCACGGGCTGCAGCGTGGAATCCTGTTCCACCGTGGTACTCCATGGGCTGCAGGGGGACAGCCTGCTTCACCATGGTCCTCACCACAGGCCGCAGGGGACTTCTGCTCTGGCGCCTGGAGCACCTCTCCCCCTCCTTCTGCACTGACCTTGGTGCCTGCAAGGCCATTCCTCACTGCTCTCACTCTCCCAGCTTCTGTGTGTGTCACAGCATTTTTTTTCCCTTACTTAAATATGTTCTCACAGAAGCGCAAAGAGCATCACTTATTGGCTCAGCTCTGGTCAGCAGTGGGGCCCTTACCTAACATGGGGCAGCTTCTAGATCCTTCTCACAGAAGCCAACCCTATGACCCCCTGCTACCAAAACCTTGCCACGTAAACCCACTACAGAACTATATACTCGGGCTGTCATCCTCTTTGTCATCTCTCAGGACCCATGGACTGTTAGCTCAAACCCCACCCTTGGAAGTCAAGGCGACTGAGAAGAAAAGGATCATACTTGGTTTTGAAATGACGTGAAGAAGCAGAGTGAATTTTCAGCGTGTATACAGATTATTTGTTTCATATTTCTGTCATTTAGACAAAACAGTTGTATTTTGTTCCATGAAAATATATAGCATGTTTTATTAATGCAACTGTTGGATTGGATTAATTGTTATTCCAAATGTCATAAATAATCCCTAATATCTGATAGCACTTTCCTTCAGTGTAATACTTCATGAACATTGGGTGTCATTTTTGCTGGATATTTAGGCTCTGCATTCAGGAGGTGCAAAAAGACCTGAAGCCATTAAAAACAACCAAATAATACAAAACAGTAGGTTTGTAAATGCCAGTCTAAACTGGCATAAACCAACACTGCTGTTGAAAGAAGCAGTAACATCTCCCATCATTTATTCTTGCCCAGGACATATAATCCAGCCAACAAAAACCCAAACACTGAATGGATTAGTTTTGAATCATCTCTCTTAACCTGCTTGGTGTGTGGTTGCACAATGTTTGTGTTGGCACATAGAAGGAGGTGCTGTAGGAACAGAGGAGGATGAAGGCTCATTCTTTTATTGCGATGTTAGCTCATGCTGGCTTGAAGTTGAACATGAAACTATGACTGAAGATCACCTACAGAGAGAGATCCACCAATAGTGGGCACTACACTTCCATATATGATATGGATTTAGCACTGGGAAAGAGATTCAGCTGAGAACTTCTTCCACGCTATATATTGGCCAAGTTGCAAATTTGTTGTCTGTTCAGAAAAGAATTGGTCTCTCCCAGTACTGAATCTTCAGTGTCAAGGGTTCTAGTGAAAGAACTACATTAGTCAAACACAATTTATTAGACTCCATGCAGTGGTAACTGAATACTTTTTGATTGCCTGTATTATGCGAGAGTTCAGACTCAATGAGATAATCCTCCTTTATGGCCTTAATGTGTATAAAAACAGATAAAATTAATCCAGTAGACACTTTTGTGTCTCTAGATGGCTAGCAAGATATCTGCTCTATCTGACTTTTGGTATGTGGGGTAATTCTAATTCATGGGTTGTTACTTCTCTTCCATTATTGGATTTTCTGTCTTTTCAGCTCCCAGTCTTTATGGGTTCATAAGCAGAAACAATGAATGAGTAATGTGAAGAACATCTTTGCTCTCCTTGCCAACCTGGACCATATTCACAGTCTTCTCAGTTTTAAGGGGTTTTAATGTTCTATAGCCATGAAGAATGTCATAACATCTCCTGAGCAGTAAGTTCTGTGAGTCTGCAACTCACAGGTCAGAAACCATTGCTCTCTGGCTTCTCTGGAAGAGGGGTCACTTGTAGGTATCAAGTCCATCTTTCCCATCTTGGACTAACAAGAAGGAGAAATTTTCATCTCTGTCATGGTTCAAAGAAGTCTGAAGGGTCAGGTCTGAGACAACTGTGTCCCCGGGAAAAGGCTGAAAGGCATTGCCTTGAGACTTCTTAAGTTATTTCCATTTCCACACAGAAAAGACATGTTTAATCATAAAGGCGTTTTTCTGTTTGTTTGTTTGCTTGTTTTTTAACATGTACTGAATTTAATATTTTGTTATATAGTTGTGCCTCATCACAGTAGCATTCAACAATAATGTTTCCTGACAGGTATTAGTAATTTTTACTTTGCAGCTCCCAGGGGACATGAACAAGTGCTTTTTTTTTTTCTTTTTTTTTTTTTTTTTTTTCTTTTTCTCCTGGTATGGAAATGAAGGGATAAGTGTCTTGTCTCATAGTATACATTAAGTCAGTGACAGAGTTGGGAACCAACCATACATGAACTTGAATCCCTGTCTGGATCTGTAATCAAAGCACCAACTGTCAGTAAATTAAAATCTTAATGAAATCAACAGATGTGAAAAACATACATGTATAAAGATGGATGAAGCAAAATTTATCTTGAAGTTTCTGCACTTTTTTAAAAAAAAATCTTTCATCCAGAAATGCATGACCTGTTTCCTAAGTACAAAAAGAAATGTGGAGAGTCAATGAATACCAACTCATCAAAATAAACAGGAGAGGAGTCTTGGCTCTCAATTACACAGATCCTTTGTCACAGCTCAAGTGTGTTCTTTTGGCCTGAAACTAAGATGGTTTTCTCACTAAGTCATACACTGGCAGAGTTTTTATCTTCATCATTTTAACAGAGCAAGCCCATTATTTGATGAGTTAATTTCAGAAAGGGGGCCAAGTTTGGAAAGATTAACTGCCAGATAAAGAAACAAAGCTTTCATGATTTCCTGCATATCTTGCTGGGGGGGGCGGGGGGGGGGGTGTTAATTGATGCAGCTTTCTATGCGTATGCTCATTTCCAAGTGCCTTCATGAGACATGGCGTGACAAAGGCTGCCAAGTGTTTAGCACAATAAATGGAATCACATTTTAAACACAATAAAAACGTAATGAAACCAGCCTCTTTTAAACCTCCCACCTTTAGCACAACACATTAGAGGTTTTGTAAGAGAAAAGCAAAAGGAAACAATAAAAGACATTTCTTCTTATTAAAAAACAAAACAAACAAACAAAAAAAACCCACAACCCTCCATATATGCAAACAAACACGGGACCCTGAGTGGAAATAATAAGACCAGCAGATTTAAAGATATTGCTAAAAAGGCAGCAGTGTTAGTAGAAGATGTGTTCTCAAGGGAAGTGATCTCCACAGTGGAGCCAAAGATCTTGTGGAAGGACAAGGCAGCACCTGAAGGTGAGCCGTAGCCCTAGAAGAAGTATGGAGAGTCAGATTGGCGATCACCTCATTGGCAACAGAAGCCAATATTAGCCAATATTAAATGCTTACAAAGCAGCAAGGGAAGTCAGATATAGCCTCCCCCTCTGGACACTGTTTGGACTGGTCGAGCCTAGCATAGCTTCTCTTCACTCTCAACAGAGCTGGGTGTGTGGATATGGAAGGAGGGATAGGAGGGAAATTACATGAGAGAATAGGGTGAGATGGTCTTGAAGGGGGCTCTTCTAAGAGTATTTGGAGTCTTTGGATGGCACATTGTTGGGTTTAGCACCAGTTAGATGGTGGGCAGTGGCCTGAAGGAGCAGTGCTCCTGATGCTCATGGTTTTCACCAGAAATGAGGGGCAGGTATAATAACAGGAAGTTCCCAAAAGCTGTGGTGGGCTAGGAAAATTTAACTGATCACTGTCTCATTTCCTTCAGGTAGAATTACCTGAAAGCTGACTCAAGAAGCTAGAAATGTTCTGATCACTTCTGTCACTGATCAGAGGAGTGATGTCACTTCTCTGATCTTACCTTCAGCTAAAGGGGAAGGAGAGATGCTGCTGAGAACAGTACATTTGTCTTGATCTTCTACTAGTGAAAGGTTTCTCAGGGAAACTTAGAAACAATTTTGTGAGTTAAAATAGCTCCTATGCAACTCTAACATGATGCTGACGGCCCAGATTGGAGAGTCTTCTCCCACATGTCCAAAAGAGTGCAGGAAAGCTCTGAGGCACCTATTAAAAGCTTTGAAGATTATGTGGCTTCTAAAAAGAAGTACTGCTCCAGAATATGGCACAGAGTTTTGTGGTGAAGAAATGGCTTCATATATTCACAGTGAAGAAATGCATTAAAGTTTTTTAAAGCTGCCCTCCCTATACCTCCCTCTCAGGGGGCACAAGGAAGCAAATCAGGCCAGTGGGTGTACTCAGGCACTCTCCTCTCAGTAATTTCCATTGAATGCTGGCTTCAGAGCTCAGAGAGCAGAGGAAAATGTCTTTATTTGGGTGTCAAGTTTTTCCTTGCATCATATGCAAAAGGAATTAGTCAAATAACATGTAAGCCTGACTCCTAACCAGAAGATGTGATGATAATTTTGTCTGCTTTTTCTTCTTTTGCGGTAACCTATTTTTGTGTGGCCTGAGGGAAGCAGTAAGCAGTTAGCTCTCCACAGAAGCTTGTGATACATCAGAAGTTCCCAGACTGACAGACAGCTTCAGTCACATTCCTTTTGGTTTAGTGACAATGACATTTTTTGTTGTTGTTGAGGTAGCTCTAGCTTTATTCTTTTCAGAAGAACCAATTTCTTGGAAAGGACCAGGTTGAAAATAAATATAAATATAAATATAAATATAAATATAAATATAAATATAAATATAAATATAAATATAAATATAAAAAAAGAGTCCAAATATAATCACAGCACAGGGGACAAGAGTGACCGAGAAGGAGTGGTGGCGAAGAAGCGCTATAGACTGATCATAACCCCCATTCCCCTGCGCCGCTCGGGGGGTTGAGGTGGAAGAGGGTGGATGGGGGGGGAAGGTGCTTTTGGTTTCTTTCCTTTGTTTCTCACTTCTCTAGCTTGTTAATAATAGGCAATAGATCTTACTATCTCCCTATGCTGAGTCTGTTTTGCCCGTCACAATAATTACTGCGTGATCTCCCTGTCCTTATCTCAACCCTTGAGCCCTTTTCATCGTATTTTCTCCCCATTCCTCTTTGAGGAGGGGGAGTGAGAGAGCGGTTGTGGTGGAGCTCCGTCGTCCACACGAGTAAAACCACCACAAGTTCTTAAGAAAAGCATCTTTTGTCTCAAACTGAGGTAATCCATTCTCTTTGTCCATGTACAGCTATCCAAATAATATTTCATATAATATTTCATATATTATTCAGCTCCCACATCTTTTCTTGGTGCAGTTTGAATTCGGAGAAGTGCCAAAGGTAAGCACTTTGTTTGGGGAAGCTGAGTTTCCAGAACTTAGTCAAGTTGCTTCTTTACTGTCTGATCCGTTCCACCCTTCCAGAAGAGGAAGGATGCCAAGGAGTGTGAAATTTCCACTTAATTCCTGGAGTCCACATTTTCCCTTGCGATATTTCTGCCATAAAGTGATTTTCTTGATCAGAGTCAATATTTTCAACAATTCCATACCTGGGAGTTATTTGTTCTAGAATTACCTTAGTTACTACGTTCACAGTAGCAGATACTGAAGGGAAAGCTTCCACCCACCCTGACAAATGATCTACCAAGACTAATAAGTATTTAAATCTACCTACTCTAAGAAGTTCTGTAAAATCTACCTGTACATTTTGGAAGCATTGAATTCCTGGTTCTCACCCTCCTTGTTCTGACTGCAAATAATTTTCCTATTTACCTTTTGACATACTACACAACTCCTGCAAACTCGTTCAGCCCAAGTATATATATTCCTACACATACATATTTCCATAGCACAGCGTCACACGTTGCTTGAATTCCCCAATGACCCTCTTGATGCAAAACACTTAATATTTGCCTCATTAGCACTTTATTCAGCATTTCTCTCCCGTCAGGGAGTATCTATTTTCTTTTGGACTTCGTGACTCCTCATTCCTTAAAAACCTCTTTCTCTTAAAACTTTTGCTTGCTTTTAGTTTTGTGTAGGGGTAGCTCAACAGTTCCCTGAATCCTGTCTGGATTTATCCTTCATTCCCCCTCAGACACTAGATGCCCTAAATACTTGACTTCTCTTTCTACAAATTTTAATGTATTTTCCAATATTTTCAAGCCCTGTTTTCCAGAAAGTCGAATAGCTTCTTAGTGTCTTCCTTCACAGCTGTTTTCTCCTGTCCTGACAATCAAAGATCATTCACATATTGTAACACTAACACCTCCTTTGGAGGTTGGAATTGCTGTGGTGGTTTTACACAGTACAAGTGCTCCAAAATTTCTTCTAGAACTTGCCCAAATAAATTGGTGGCCCTGTAAACCCCTGAGGTAAAATTGTCCATCTGTATTGCTGCTTCCACCCCATTTCAGGGTCTTTCCACTCAAAGGCAAATATATCTTTGCTCCCAGGGTCTGAGAGCATCCCATTAATAATATGGTTATTCCAGTCTAACAATTTACTATTTGAATGCACAATTTCATTATCAAATCCTTTCCCAACAAGTTAGTCCCTGCCTCAGGTGCATACAATAATTGCCCAGTGATCATTCTATCCCTAGTCTCAGCTTGGTGTCCCCCAAAAGTGGCACTGTTATCCCAGTCCCTTCTACCCTCATCACATTTAGGGTTTCATTAGTTAATTTAAGCCCTGATAATTTACAGGCCAGTAATGACCTAGCTGTCTCAGTGTATTGGGTTCACATGGCAAGGTTCTGGTAGCGGAGTGGGCTGCAGTGGTAGCCCCTGTGAGAAGAATCCAGCAGCTGCCCCATGTTAGATAAGGGCCAGTTTCAGCCATATCCAAAGGGGCCCACTGCTGCCCAGAGCCAAGCCATAAGCAACATAGTTTGTGCCTCTGTGAGAGCACATCCAAGAAAAGGAAAAGAAAACTACTGCGCAACAGCAGCTCCTTCCCCACTCCTGCCCCCCCCCCCCCGCCCCATGCCACTCAGAGCAGGGAAGAGTTGGAAGAGAGTGGATAGGGGAAGGTGCCCCCAGCTTGTTTCTTTGTTTCTCACCACTCCAGCCCGTCAGCAATAGGTAATAAATTTTATTAATCTTCCTATGCTAAGTCTGTTTTGCCGGTAACAATAATTGTAGAGTGATCCCCACTGAGGTACACTTGAGGAGCCCTTGAGGTACGCTTTTTCATTTATCAAGGACCTAGCTTTCCAAAAAGCCCCGACTCCCCTATTCTGAATTTATAACAGCAATCTCTCCTCCTTCTTCCACTCCAGATATTCCTATTTGAAGTGGCTGGCTTGGCCACACTTAAAACATCTTCTCAAAGCCTGTCCCTGCTAGGATTTAGGCTACAACACAGGTAGCTTTCCTTGACTGACATTCCTTCCTCTAGTTATAAATGATGAGAACTGATCTAAATGAGTTATAAAGATGAGAACTGCTTTGTATCAAAATTGCCTAGCTTTGGATTATTTACTAGCACAAGAAGGAGAAGTCTGTGGAAAATTTAGCTTTAGTAATTGCTGTTTAAAGATTGATAAAAAGGGTGTTTCTTCCTAGTAGCTGATAGAATGTTATGTTCTGGTTTAGGATGAGAAGAATGTTAATAATATGATGATGTTTTAATTGTTTTTAATTGTTACAGAGCAGTGCTTACACCAAGCCAAGGACCAAGCCAAATTCAGCTTCTCACTGTCCTGTCAGCAGGCAGGCTGGGAGGAGGGCCGGACTGCTCGGGGTTAGGTTGGGCATCGGACAGCAGGTGGTGAGCAATTGCATTGTGCATCACTTGTTTCGTACACATTATTACTAGTAGTACTATTATCATCATTATTGTTATTATCTTCTTGTTTTTATCTCAACTCACAGGCTTCACTTTCCCATTTCTCTCTCCCATCCGAGAGAAGGAGGGGGGGGAGGTGAGCAAGCAAACACAAACCTGGAAGGATATGGAATGGGATTTATTTTCATGGCTGCCTGGTGGACCATGGGTTAAAAGAGTGTTATTTTTATTGTTATGTGGTGTAATGATGTTATTGTTTATACCTTGTATGATACCTTGTCTTACATTATTAATACACCAGGTGATAAATAGTACATTGGTAATAACTTCATTAAAAAAAGAAGGGAATATGTCAATTATGATGCTTAAGAATTGGACCCTCCAAGAACAAACTGATGAAATCCAATTATTAATAACAGAAGAGACACGAATTGGGGATATTAAAAAGAAGATAAGGGATTGTGAGGAATGTTTTAACAATTCGTGTCCATAAAGAACAATTCTGTTTGAATGCTGTCTGCCTCTGGGCCCTGCACTGGCAATTCAATTCTTGAACCACAGATGCAGTGTGTCCCAGTCTCCCCCTCATTCTAGTCAATTTATCACTCCTTAAATTTATGAACCTGTTTGCTTTTGTTATTCCGGACTTCTATTTCTAACACTGCTATAGATGTGTCTGTGAATGGCTGGGGAAGAATGTTTTAATTACTCGTGAAGCTGTTTGTGTTTGATGTCTGGGAGTTTCAGAACAACTGATAACAACTAGTGACTGTTATGGGATACTATGCGGATCTTTGGTATCTGGTTAGGGGGGCCGAGAGATAAAGAGGAAGGAGAAAGAAGCTGAAGGACGGCTGGGAGACAAGACTTGAAGAGAATGTTCTATAAACTTGGTATGGTGCCAAGTAAGTACAAAGGGGGAGAGGAAGACTACGAGCCTTCAGCATGAAAGACCCCTAGAGACCCCCAGAAGAGACCCCCAGAGGAGACTGATGCGCATGCTCCAGTAGGAGGGACTGGACCCCGGAAGTTAATTATAATAATCTATTTTTTTAGAAGTAGTAATGAATATGTATTAGTCTAGGAGCATAAAAATCAGCTGCTTGATGTAACTGGTGTGCGTCCTGGTGGAGCGCAGACTCCCGGTGCACCCAGCGCTGTTTGCTTACCTCTATTCCTTTATATTCTTTTAATAAATCCTATTTTTTTATTTAATCCTAATTTGAATCCTGAGCCATTTATAACACTCTCTTTTCCTCTCCTTTCCATCTTGGGCCCAAAAGTCCCAGTCCATCCTGAAAGTCCCTCTATCTCCCCCTCTGCCTCACTACCCAGTATGCTGCGAATGCCATTTGTTTCGCTCTCTGCTTTTCCTTCTCATCTCCCCTCCTGGCATACACCTTCATACTACCACACTGTTCACTCCATCCTCCCACCTTCTGGAGCTTTTTCTGCATATCTGGCCAGACTTTAATCACAAAATGAACTTTCAAGAGACCTTGGGCTACCAGGTCCTCATATTCATCCCCAAGTACTTTCTAATTCTGACCCCGAGTCTCTCATAGGATTTCTATGTTGTGGGCTGTTATTATTTCAGTTGGATAAGCAGATATTTCTGCTCTATCAGAATTACTCTTGGTCCGGGGGGGGGGGGGCTGTGTTAGTTCTTTCCCATTCATGCATAGCTGCCTGGCAAATCTTCCCCCCCCCCCAAACATTCTTTTCAACATAGACAAGATTCACATTTCACCCCCAGAAATACAAATTAGGCCTTAAAAATGGGTTTGACTGTTCTGCTAGGCCCTCAATTAAAGACTTCATTTCCTTCTTAAAACTCTCTGATGGTAAGGGGGGAGTGGCACTGGCCCCGCCTCGGCCCTGCACGGCCCCAAGGCCTTACCGGGACCGCCCCCCTGCCTCTGCTCCTGCCACTCTGTGCTCCCAGTTGCAACTTCTCCAGGGACAGCATCAATTGCAGTCCCTGTCTCCCCTCCTGGAGCAGCTGCCGCTGCCTTCGGTGCAATATTAGGATTGTAGGGAGCATATCTTGATTCCTCCTCCGAAAACAGAACCTTATTGTTTACATATAAATTTAAAGCCTAAATTTCCATCGTACCCGTATTTTGGCCAAAATACTGAAGTTCCTCTTATTAGCTTTTTAAGACAGACAATTACACAATATCAAACCTTTATTTATTTATTTATTTATTTTAATTCTTTTCCCCTGGTTTTTGGGTTGTTTTTCCAAATCCTTATCATTCTCTCCAAAGGACTATCCTTAGGCACAGTCCCGGGGTCTCTACCCCCACCCTGCTGACTCTTGGAACCCTTAATCCCCATCTCTTCCTGACATGCTGCTGTGGACTTTACCACCCACGGGGTACCACAAGCCTTCACCTAGGATTAGGACTGAGGCAGGGTGTACTGCCGAGCACCTCACTTCACCGTGCTCGGGGTACTGTACACCTAAGGGCCCAAACTCCCGAGACTCTCTTTCGCTTCATCCCTCTCCATCTGAGGGGACTTTGTCCCCTCGCGGGACTACAGAACCTTTCGGATTGGGACTCCATACTCACTTTGCACTAAAAGTGCGTCTCATTCACACTCCACACAAGAGTCTCCCCGAACCTACCCCGAGGCCGT
Source organism: Aythya marila (assembly GCF_965140915.1). NCBI lineage: Eukaryota > Metazoa > Chordata > Aves > Anseriformes > Anatidae > Aythya > Aythya marila. The sequence goes on from NC_139081.1 coordinate 13,338,232, forward strand.
ATACGGTAAAGTTTCCCTTACCTTGGTCCGTGCACGGCTTCCCGGTCCGGGTTATCAGCAGTAATCCCTGTGCCTGTACCTGGTCTGGTCTGTGTCTGGTCTGTGTCTATGGTATGTCAGTGCTGGCATTCCTTCTCCCCAGAGCTTCGCAGAGCCTGTCTTCAGATTAACGGTCCTTTGCCGGCCGTACGGAGACAACCCACCACCCCCAATGGGACCACTGGAATCAGTGGGGTGCACCTTCCTGTCTGTGGTGGCAAGAACTCTTCAGTAGGCGACAGGATCCCAGATGAGCCCCCAAACTGTGAGAAAAATATCAATAATTTTCTTCAGACAGGATCTTCTGTGAAGCTATTTTATTCGTGAATGCAATGGTGGGCATCCTGCCAATTAGGAACGCATTTTAGTAAACAAATCATAACCTTTTATTCCCTATTACCCAACACCTGATGACCTCCCCTGTTTCCTCATTGGCTGAGTAGTACTGGTTCACAAGCTACTCAATGCTTCATATATGTACAATTATTTTTCTTCAACCCTTTAATTTCTCCTTTTTCCTTTTTTTTTTTCTCCTTTCTTATGTTTTGAGAACTTGTGATCTTTGTAATCCAAAAGTAATCCAAATATAAGGATTACTTTGTTTGCTTGGTATTGATTTTCTTTACCTTTTTTATGGATTTGGAGAAGAGAAATTAGCATCAGGAGCAGTGCCCTACCAGAACACAGAATGATATTTGCAGTCCTAAGACAGGAATTGTAATTATAGGATAAACTTTAAAATCCTATGGCACTTTTTCTATAGGAAAAGTTATTGACTCTTTGATCCTGCCAATCTCTAAATGAAGTGCCTAATCTATTTTTTTCAAGATAGGTTGCCTCACGATTAAACTTGTCACTAATTCTTCATGTCTCTCTCTTCTTCTCTAAAGGGTTGATTTTACAGGATATTTGTTTTGGTGTTGAGTTGGTGATTTTGGATTATAAACTATAAAGGTCTTTGGGAACTTGGGGAAGAAAATATGTTATTTCAGCTTTTCTTTATTATTATTGAGGGATGTCTGTTGAAGCATTATTCTGTGCTATATCAACTATCTGAATATGACTTTTCTTGGATGAGAAATTTATAGCCATTCAGTAATTACAGGTAAAGATTGATGTTGCAGGGCATTAAAGGGGATCTAAATCCTGCCTGTGTCATGCCACGTTCACCCACCACAACTCTCTTCACTAATGCAAGCTGGCAGGAGTCAACTCCAAACATGGCGCTCTCCCAACACTTGGATGTCAGTGGGATTCCCAACACTCACTTGATTGCTCCGTCCAGAGCCTTGGTGCACCTTTTCTGCTGTGCTGTCAGCACTCAGTGTTCCTTTCACAGTGGTGGATGTGATGGGCTGTGGCACCTATCAGCTCAGTAAATTGCTGTCTCAAACAATATCAGAAGACATTACTTAGAGCCTTCCAGCTGGAAGATAAATTGGATGGCACTGATGCAAAGAACTATTTATATCAGCCCAGCGTAACTTCAGTTCTGTGAAGTTCAAGCTATGCTTTGGAGCATAATGAGGGCTAATAAAATTAAATCTGTTCATAATGAGGAGTACCTGATTGTGCTCTTCAACTTCTGGAACATGGAGTGATACTTTATGAACAAAGGCTCTTTTGATCAGCACAAAATACAATGTGTTCTTCATTTGTCATATGCTGTGGAGCCAGTCCCATCCCTGGTCCTCCCGAGTCTGTGGTAAAGAGGTTAAGCTGTTTAACACCTAATCAGATGACCTGATGTATACCACCAAGTGTGTCTGTTGCCCTGACTTTGCCTGCTTCCTCTTCCCTTGCATGCTTCAGCTGTTCTTCATAGCACATTAGAGTGTTACCATCTTTATTAGTCACCAGTAATGCATTAATACATTCCTTCTCCTATTACCTCGGACACTAATTTGATGGAATTGGATACTGACAGTACATTGATGTTGTTAAGGTTAATGACCCAGAGATTTACAAGAGAAGTTGCATTAGAAGTCAAATTGATTGTGATAATTGTTTCACTGAAGTGTCAACATTAAGTACAGTATGTTGTGCCATGCCATTCAGGCAGGCCCTGTGGCTGTTATGATAACTACAACACTGTCTACATGTACTCCTTACAAGACAACTCACAATGAAATACATTCAGGTAAATGCAGCTCTAATAGTGGATAGTTAGAGCTCTAATAGCTCTAACTGTGTTTCTAGTCTCTGCACATTATTTTGCCTTCAAACATATTTTGTGCTTGCATCCAATTCTGAGGAAATAATTGCTTTCCTCAGCCAGGGATGAGCAGAAAGCAAAATTTGGTGGTTTTGCCTCCTTTTTGCCAGAATTGTGAGACAATACGTAATACCTCTGCTGTTCAGTCCTAAATTTTGCTCAGATGAGGAGCTGTTTGGCAGTTCAGATGTTCTGCAGTTAGTCTGCTTTAAATATTCACACTGTGATATAATTTATGAAATAATGTTGCTATTAACATTGCATTCATCTCGACAACGAAAGGCAGAAATTGCAGCTGTGATGTTATGGGAATCTCTCAGAAGTGTTATCCTTGACCAAAAAGTTGTGTGATCAGCTCTGTGCGATTATTAGGGGGCAAAAAAATAATTAAAAAAAAAAGACAACACAAACAAAACAAACAAAAAATGGTGTCCTTTTCACACTGTGGATTCCACTCCTTCACTTCCCTTCTCTGTCCTGCAATGTGTTTCTGCTCTTTATCTATCTCACATTCCTCCATCCTCTGCCTCTTCTCATTCAGAGTATTGATTTTGCAACTGCATAGGTCACTGTTGAGTTCTGAGTGGCACCATGAGTTGTGAAATAAAAGGTACTCGTCATGCAGGAGTCCTGTACAGTCATCTGCACTCCCACAGGACTTGACTCACCCATTCCCGCTACAGTAGTGCCAGCTCCGACTGTAGGGTGCTCACGGCAATGCTGACGATGGTGAGTTATGACTAGAGCTGAAGGTCAGGAAATTAACCTCGCATACTTTTCACTGACACTTTCTTCATACATCTTGTGTTGTTCCTCAATCTTTTTTGCAATATTTCAAAACTTCAACCAAACAGTATATTTTCCAATAAAATTCCAACTTTAGCAACAGCAACAAATGTTCCATGGAAAGAAAAACACTCTCAGTACAAAATGTCTGTTTGTTTTGGCTCTGGTAACACATATTAATCATATCAAACCTTTCCTGTCTCCCAC